>NC_090925.1:205769070-206987046 GCF_040938575.1 Ambystoma mexicanum
AGACACAACGGTATCATCAAGAAAAAGCTCGCTAAAATGTGTGCCGGCATCAAACTAAAATGGCCGGACGCCTTACCGATCGTGTTATTATCTATGGGCACAACCCCTCAAACTAAGACTGGGCTCTCTCCATTTGAGGTGGTAATGGGGAGACCTGCCAATATTTGGAACCTTCCTAAATGTAACTCGTTAAGAAATGTCGAAAATGTACTACTTTCAGATTATTGTAGCCAATTGACTAAAAACCTGCATTTGATTTACCACCAGGTACGAGAAGCTTTACCTGTGCGATACGAGGGCCCGGGCCACGGCATATGGCCTGGGATTGGGTGCTCGTCAAATCGTTTGCACGCACCTCCTGCCTCGCGTCTCGGTAGCATAGCCCATTCCATGTCCTGTTGGTCACCCAGACAGCGGTGCGGGTAGCTGGCCGAAAGAATTGGATCCACACGTCCCACATCAAGAAACTTCCTCACCCTGTGCCACTCGTTACAGAAGAAACAGAACCCCTCGCTGACACTGCAACCAATGATCCCAAAGCAGTAAGCAGCATTGAGAGTGTGTCGGAGAATATCTCTGAGCCCGGGAGGCTTGGGGAAGCTGCCATTTTGTCTCCGCACTCTCCACAAATTTCGCACCCGAGAACGGCTGTTTTGAATTCAGCCCCTTCATTTGCCTCCAACACGCTACTTTCTGCAGCAAGTGACGACATATTGTTTCCGGATCAAACAGTACCAGGAAAAGTACAGTATAATCTAAGACCGTGAAGATAGACTTATGGCACGGTTTTGCTGTGCATCTGATAGACTTACGGCACGGTTTTGCTGTGCATCTGATAGACTTACCGCACGGTTCGGCTGTTTATTCGGAGAAGGAAAAGAGTCATCGAGGGCTTGCTTTTTGCCCAAATTTGAGAAAGGGGATTCTGTTGGCTAGGGTTGTGGAAGGACTAAGAAGTCGCTCGACCGGGAGGTCGCCAGCAACAAACTTTGGAGTGTCCTTTTGAAGACTACGGGTGTTGGGTGGACAACCTACCGCTTGTATGGGACTTGTAAATAAGGGGGTGACCAACCGGGACAATGGACAAAATGCCAGGGCCCTGAAAATGTATTGCTGTATTTTTATAATGATATTTGGGTTTTTAATAGTCACTGCCTTGGGATTGTGGTACCTCGAGGAAACTCACTCTTTAGAACTTTTGTTGCCTACTGAAAGTGCACCCATTGTTCCTACTCCCTTTGTACATTTGCATACTTTATCCCCTCGGGATTCCCAGCACAGACAAAGGTACCACAATAATACTTTACTGCTTATCATGAATGCTACACATGCCATTTTTAATAAATCTAACTGTTGGGTCTGCTCACATTTACCGCAGCACAGGGATAAGGGGCTAGGTTGGTATATTCATCCTTTACCGTTGACAACTGCTTGCTATGCTTTTCTTAGAGCACTGTTTTTTGGCCGGTGGAATGATAGCATCTCAGGGAACTTTGATGGCACCAATTTGAATAGTTTTGAGAAACGTGTTTTGACTCCCCTGGGATGCTCGCTTTTTGCAAATAGGAGTAAACCGAATGTTGCTTCTATTAGGCCTTCTGATAAACTGTCTCGTCCTTTCCAATCTTTGTTTTCCTTTAAAATGGCTCCAATAGGCAATAAGGATGCCATGCCTCCTTCTTACACTGTTAACCATAGCCCCGATTCAGTTTCTTTTTGCATACAGAGGAATGGAACTCAGTCAAAGGGAAATTTTCTAGGTTGTGCCAGCGTTGCAAATTTGAGTGGGGAGAACAGACCTTTGTATGTCGGCAAACCTGTCTACTTTGTCTGCGGTACTGTAGCATTCCCATGGTTGCCTAGGGATTGGCAGGGAACCTGTTATTTAGGGATCCTGTTACCTTTGGTGTTTATAGCTAGTACAAGAGAAGTTTCAAAGGCTCGTCCACGGCAGGATGAGAATGGTGACACCCCAGCACAAATGTTGGGAGATATAGCTAAATCAGTTGTGCCATTTTGGGAGCAGATAGCGACTTCAGAAGATATCAGAAAACTAGCGAGAGTACTGGAGAGAACCATCAACCGGACCACAGACGTACTCTGTAATAAGATGTTAGAACAAAAGGCGATAAGATTAGTAGCACTTCAAAACCGAATGGCATTAGATGTCATTTTAGCTGAGCGTGGTGGAGCGTGCAAATTAGTGGGGTCCCCTTGCTGTGTTTTCGCACCAGATTCCTCCCCAGCTATCTTCAAGGCAATACAGTATCTGCACGTCCTTAGTTCCGAAGTGCATGTTCCCGAGGGAAACTGGGATCTAAGCGCTTGGTTCTGGGACTTCTTGCGATCTTGGGGTTGGAAGGTACTTTTGGTCTTATTAATTATTTTGGAAATCCTGTTGTTTCTTTGTTGCTGTATTCAGTATCTACCTGGTATGTGTTCGATGCTAGGGGGATGTTGCACACAAGCGATAGGTTCGATAAGACATAAAGTGTGTGCCCCAGATAAGACTTTTAAAGAATATGTGTAGAAGGATATTTTATCAAATGACCTAATGGCAATAGATATTTCCGACTGTGATTCAGGGTGCATGGACGATGATGCATGGAGTTATTTGCAAGGAGATCCAAAGTAGTTTTTTTTAGCACTTGGCATAGGCCAAAAGGAGGGTTTGTCGAAAGAGAAAGTATATTGTGCCTCCTATTTTAATAAATGTATTAATATTGGCCTACACCAAGAGGCTCGAAAGCCGCTTGCGAAAGAAATCCGTGTGGCAAGGTCCTGACCTTAAATCCATGTAAGCCGCCATTTTAGGTCAAGCCGCCATTTTAGGATTCATTGTGTAAAAGTCACCCTGTGAGTTAAAATGATGGACGATGTCATTCCAGAATACAACATGGCCGTCTTGACCTCTGTACATAGCTAATGTGTAACTTGCCTGCAGGACACTTGTTGAGGTCGTGAACTGAGACCTTGTCCTTTGTTGACATATGTGTAGAAGGATTACTCGTGCAATGAAACTAATCCACGAGCATATGTTGAGACAATGCATTCAAATACTGAACGAAGAAGATCTGTTTAACTACACTGTATTAATGTTTAGGAAGGCCTGCATGGAAAATCTTAGAATACACAGATATTGCATAGGCTTGTTGATACATGTATTAAAGGCAAACCAGTTATATGCGGTTGTTTGAGACTTGGCACGAACCCTAGATCAGTGATGTATTAAATGGAATATTAACCCAAAGTGGGGCTGGACATCGCGTCCACCAAGTGTATAAAAAGCAAATGCATTCTAATGTACAACGTCTCTCACTGAGCACACTGAACCACGCTGGAGTTCGTTGTGTTGTACTGAGGGCCGATGGCTATCTGATTTTGCTCTGTTTTTGTAACTGGATTCAGTATAAAATAAAGTACTTTGAATGTTCCTTTGTAACCCGTGTTTGGTGTATTTCCTTTTGGGGTACTCAGCCTCGATATTTTGATTCTGTTTTCTCACCATGTGCATACAAATTCCCCTGACTAGTCTAAGGTGTCCCTCCGGAATGTTCTGATTTTCCTCTATTCTATTATTTTATAAGAATCTAGTTTCCTATTTGTATTTTAAAGTATCTTGAAGATTAATGTGTACCAGCCATTACCCCTAAACATAGAAATAGGTAAGCTTATTTATTTATTTTTGGGATTTTGATTTGGTCCATTATACGTACCATTAAGGATACTCAGAGCAATTGTCCTCCTTTTTTAGACGCAAGTCCATGACAACAGGAAGCGGACATTGTTAACCAAAACATAATTCTTTTGAAAAATCTTCTTTTGATAAAATGATTGGAAGAAGGCATATGGCACAAGCATACCAGGTGACTAACATTCTAACTCTATATGAAAATGGACAAATGTTAAAGTCAAATTACTGTGTAAAAACTTTGGAAATATAAATAAAAATATTGATTACACTTCTTTAATTTACCCCTTACATAATATTGAAATACCAAAGACTTATTTTTCTCCTGTAGAAGGGAACCTCCCGAAATGTGTAGAGCTATTTTTATGCATGCATTTTTGTACTTTTATTAAATATTAACTATGATGTAGTGAATGCCTAATTCTTAAATATTGTTTGAAAATTAGTATCTAAACTTGAATATTTACACTACGTATTTCAACTTCATTCACAGGGGACGGTAGTGTCCAATGCCTAAGGACACTAAAATGCTCTTACATCTACTGCCAGTGATTAAATTTAAGTGTTCACATTTATGCAAAATCAGCATTTGTGTATACAATGTACAGTGTTCTCGAGTCAGCCCAAACCACAGTATGCAGGAAGTGTCTATCTTGATGCTGGAATTATCATTTCACAGAATCGCAATGGATCAGGGCTCAGTCTCAAGAGGCCACAGCTTCCTAGTGGTGTCATATCAGAGTAAAAATAATGACCCCAAAAATGCAGAGCTCTGTGGCAACACAGAGGACAGATGGATTATGTCACTTTTTGGGATTGTTGAATGGGAATTCTGCATCTAGGGGTGTACAGTTGATTGTTAAAATGGGATAGTATTGGGATTGGGAAAACTGGAAATATATTGGGGATGTCAAACTGACACTAAAACAAGATTCGGTTTTGAGGGGCTTTTTGGTTGACACCTTGTTTGGGTACCTCGCGCCCTGTAGTTAGAGATTTTCTAATTTGTTAGTTGTAGTAGGTACGTATTTACAAATGACGTTGCATCCATGTAAGCTGCTGCAGAGACATAGAGACCCTCCACTCCATCTGTTCAGAATAATATTAGTTTGGTGAGTTTACAGAGGTCGATGAACCGTGAGATGAAGAGATGAAACCTCTTGGGTATGGGTTTTTCCTTATTTAATGGAAAGATTTTGTAAATTTTGCAGTTGATAGCCTTTGTGGATGACACGTGTTTCGGCAGGTGTACATTGCCTTTTTCAAATCCAGGCTACATATGTATACAGACATAAACAACATATAGAAAAAAATAAAGACAAAACATAGCATGAGCAAATATCCCATACTAATCATTTGTACACAGTATACATACTTCATTAGCATAACATACATTGATACAGAAAAAAGTGCTCTGGTCATTTGCATATAGTGTGACTTTTGGGCTTTAGTCCCATGGTTAGGTTCACTGTGCTTTGGGTATGTTAAACTAAAAAATATATAGAGACATGGAGGGAAGAGAGGGAGAATAAGGAGAGAAAAAGAAGGTGGGTGACTAGGAGCGGGACGAGGGAAACAATTTGGTGCATTGATTAAAGTGATTGGAAAAATGGCGTGATTGAACATGATGAAGGTTAGGGTAAAAAAGTATGGTAGTTCAAGCATGGCAGGTGTTCTTACCCATTTTCACTTGTATAGATAACAGCATAATGCAGGAGAAAGCCAAAAAATGTCATGGGTTCAATCCCTCTGTGTAGAGATTACGGAGAAACCCATTAACGTCCAATATTAATGTTGTTTGGAACATCTATAACAAAGTTGGAAGAAGACATTTTTTCTCATGTAACGTCATATTTCCCAAATTTGGACCGCACGTCCTTGTAAGAACTAATAGTACTGGGGTAAACATAATCGTGATATGATTGAGAGCATGGCTGCATTTAGTAATGGCATCATATCCGTCTTTGATGCAGTGAGTAACATTGGAGGAAAGTTCAAACAAAGAGAAAATAGCAGAGAAGAGAGAAGCGTCCAGTTCATGTCCCCTTATGTACTGATAGTCTTACTAGTCATAGTTATTACTTTTATGAGTTAAACAAATAAATACGTATAGTTTGTTCTCTGTAGTCTGCCCATTCTTCAGTGGCGATGAGGAAAACTCTTTGTGGCCGTTGAGAAGGATCTCCGGCCGCACTGTAGGTAGGAACTTGTTATCGTTGCTAACTGTGTCCGTAAATCCTCTGTGTGCTCAGCGTTCAACGATCCTTTCGAGTGACTCGCTGCTGATATTATCATGCCAGTGGGAGATGTCACTCACAGCAACTGTTAACTTCCTGCTGTTTACGCTTTGAAAGCCTCATTGACTGTCCACGTCCCGCCTGCATACGCTCTCCCAATCACGAGCGTTGAGAAAGGAAAGGGGCGGGCTACACTCACTCGATACCACGAACTTTATTAAACCTACAGCCCATCAAGATACACGCACATGACGTTTCTACGTTACGCTGGAAGGGGGCGTAACCATCCAACGCTTATTACCTCACTTTCAACCTCATGCCAGTAATCATCATTTCACTCCTCTTCTGCTTTGCAGTACTTAACCAAATGTTAATCTTCATTAATCCTCCCTGCTCTTCCTCTTCCCAGTGATTTCAGCAACCTGCCAACGCTTATTACATCACACCGGTAATCATCATTTCACTCCTCTTCCTCTTCGCAGTACTTAACCAAATGGTAATCTTCATTAATCCTCCCTGCTCTTCCTCTTCACAGTGATTCAGCAACCTACTACTATAAACACAGAACAATATGGCAATGCAAGGAGTCCAACCTCCTCACATGTTTCTACCAGAAGTAGGAGAACCTACACTCTCATGGAAACACTGGCTTAAAGCCTTTGAACACTATGCATGTGTAGCGTGTGGGGCAAACTACAGTACAGAAAGGAAGAAATCCTTATTGCTGCACTGTTTAGGTCCAGCTGGACAAGAAAAATTTGAAGACTTACCTGATTTAACGGAAGACGAGATAGGGGACATGAACGAGTATGAAATTGCCATTGTCAAACTCAATAAACACTATGACAAGAAGATGAGCACAATTCTAGAAAGATGTAAATTTGGAAAACGAGTTCAAGAGAAAGATGAATCTGTGGAACAATATGTTACTGCTTTGAGGAAGTTAGCCCGTAATTGCAAATTTGATCACCAACTTGACGAGAGGATTAGGGATCAATTTATGCCTGAATGCAGGAGCGGCAAAGTTATGGAGAGGCTATGGTCCGAGGACGATCCCACTCATGATACAGTACTAAGACTAGCCAAAGAGGTGGAGCACACTGAGACGTGTGTGTCCACTTTGGAAAACAGACTGAAAGACATGTCAGTTAAATCATCAATCAGTAGTGTATAATCTGATCAGGATGAAGAAATAAGGGCAATAAAAGGCAGCAAGAAGAAGAAAACTATACCATACTATGGTGAGACAGCGTATAATGCCAGAAATCCACAGCACAGAACTTCCAGTAGTGGGGAAGTATACAAAAATCATATAATTGTGAGAAGACCTGACAGAACAGAAATCAGAAGGAATAACAGGTTTGAGAACTCCAGAGTGCCCATGTTGAAAGGAGGAGATCGTCAAGATAAGGAACAGTTTCCTCAGAGCGGAAGAATGAGAACCAGGGAGAGAGGTTGTTATAGATGTGGTAGTCCAAGTCACTGGGCAAACAACAAAGGGTGTCCTGCTCTAAAGATGATGTGCAGGAGATGTGGAGGTAAAGGGCATTTAGCCAAATGTTGCAGGAGTAACCCGAGTGAGGAACATAATTCGAACTGGATTGGAGATTACGATGAAGAGGAAGAGTGTGTGTTCATGGTCACTGATGAAGATAAACATGTTGAAAGTCCCAGGACAAAAATTGCTGTGAATGGGTTCCCTGTTATTATGATGGTGGACTCGGGGGCCAAATATACTCTTATACCAGAAGAAATGTGGAGAAAATGTGGACCAGAATATCTACATGAAGTAGATGTAAGGCCCAAAGCTTATGGTGGGGCCAGAATAGATCTAATTGGATGGTTCAATGCAAATTTGGAATTCAAAGGCAGATAGGCGAGTGGTCGTATTTTTTGTCTCAAAGAGAGGGGAGACTGCCCTGCTTAGTTGGACCCATCAGAAAATGCTCAAAGTGCTATTAGATCCCAATGCCGATGAAGCAGTTTACCAAGTTGACGGGACTCACATTGAAGATATACAGAAGATCAAGAATGAGATATTCAGAGATGATGTGATTGGGTGTCTAAAAGGTTTTTCACATCGCATACTTCTAAAGACGGTTCAAAACCCATAGTCCAGAAACTCAGTAATGTACCTTTAGCTCTTAGAGGAGAGGTCAAAGAAGAACTGAACAAATTGGAGATGCATGGCATTATCGAGAAGGTTGATGCTGCACAATGGGTTTCACCTTTGGTCATAGTGAGGAAGCCTACAGGAAAAGTGAGATTGTGCGTTGACATGAGCGAGTTGAACAAATGTGTGATTCCAGACAGGCATCCGTTGCCCAACATACAGGAAATGATATTCTCTCTAGGACCTTCAAAAATGTTCTCCACCTTAGATCTCACGGCAGCATATCACCAAGTCAAACTACATGAGGAATCCAAGTGTTGGACTGCTTTCATCACGCCAGAAGGGCTTTACCAATTTCGAAGAATGTCGTTTGGTTTGGTCTCGGCAGCTTCAGTTTTTCAAAGAGTTATGCAAAGGATCCTTGGAGACTTGGAAGGAGTTGTGTTCTTTCAAGCCGATGTGTTAATCTATGCAGATGATCAAGATGAGCATGACATGAGGTTGAATAAGGTTTTACGAGAATTATGCCAAGCAGGAATGGTGCTGAGTAAAGCCAAATCTAAGATAAACAGGAAGGAAATAGAATACCTGGGACATGTGATATCTGGAGAAGGCATCAAACCGAAGAAGGACCTGGCAGACTCCATAAAATCTATGATCACACCAGATAACGAGGAACAACTCAGAACGTTCCTAGGGATGGCAGAATACTATGCTAAATTCATAGAACATTTTTCTGACCATACAGTTGAATTGAGAAGTCTATTGAAAATGAACAAAAAATTTGTATGGAATAAGAGGAGTGAGAAAGAATTTCACTTCATTAAAGAGGCTTTAGCCAGAGCCTGCACTGCAAAGCTACGTTAGAGGTAGGAAAACTATAATAACGACAGGCGCAAGTGAAGTAGGTCTCGGTGCATCCTTATCACAATATCATAATGGACAAGAATTGGTAATTGATTTTGCGTCCAGGTTATTAAAGGGAGCAGAGAAGAACTATGCCACGATTGAAAGGGAGGTTTTAGCAATTAAATGGGCCACTGAGAAGTTTCGGTCCTTTGTCTGGGGAGTACAATTTACTATTCACACAGACCACAAGCCCCTAGTGGAGACTTTCAGTACCAAAGGTCTTGATAGAATGTCTAGTAGAATCAGACGATGGGTCATGAGAGTGCAAGAATTCGGCTTCAAAATTGTCCATATTCCTGGTTCAAAAAATGTCACAGCGGATTGTCTGTCACGACTGACTAGCTTGGATGATGCTGAAGATATTCCCGGAGAACAAGAAACAGTTTGTGTTGTGTCAAGTCAAGCTCTATCTGAACAAGAATGGAGTGAAGAAATGAAGAAGGATGAGACTCTATTAGAAGTTGTGAAAAATGTCAAGGAAGGAAGGTGGAGGAAAAATGAGATGTATCGCACTGGTGTCAAGGCATTCTGGGATGTACGAGAAGATCTATATCTACAAAGTGGATATCTAATGAAGGGTGATAAAGTGATACCTCCTTCCAATTTGAGAGAGAAGATTATGGAGATGGGCCATGAGGGACACCAATGCATCGTAAAGACGAAGAGAAGGATTAGGAATACCTATTGGTGGCCTGGATGTGATCGCCAGATTGAAGATCAAGTTAAGAAATGTATCCTTTGCTCAAAAAGTGATAAAATATGCAGGGGTGCTAGTTATCCAATGGTATTGAGAGAGGTTCCTGGAAGCCCGTGGAGTGTGATTGCTATGGATGTGGTTGGCCCAGTTTGGAGTGATGGTTGTTCGACCTATTGCTTAGTGGTCATTGATATGCTAACCAGATGGGTTGAGATTGCTTTCTTGCCACAGGTTACTACACGTGATGTTATAGATTTTATGGAAGAATTGTGTGAGAGAGAGGGGTATCGAAAGAGGTACTCACAGACAATGGATCTCAGTTTAAATCCAGGGAAATGGAAAAATATTTGAGTGACAGAGCTATCAATCATAGGTTTTGTGCCATTTACCACCCACAGGCCAATGGTATTGTGGAGCAATTTAATAGAGTGATAAAAGACGCTATCAAATTGGCGTGGGTGAACGGGAAAGAGTGGAAAGAAGTAGTCAAAGAAACTTTAATTGCTCACAGATTCACTCCTCACAGCTATACAGGTGCTACCCCTTTTGAACTGAGTAGAGGGAGGAAAGGCTATACAGAAATGTTCCCAGGGTGGATGAGTGATCTGGTGAGGAATGAGGTCAAAGTGAGGAATGAGGTCAATATAGAGGGAGGGAGAGAGTGTGTTATGTAGAGACAACTGAATAACAAAGGTTTGCATGGCAAAAAGTGTTTCAGGAAAAGACCTGAGTTTAAAGTGGGGAGTTGGGTCAGGATAAAACTTCCTGCAAATCTGAGTCAAGATGGATGTCAATGGTCCAAACCATTTAGAGTGGTAGAGGTTTATTCCCATGCTGTTAAGACACAGGATGGTAGGGTCTGGAATAATGAGAGAGTTATGACCTCAAGAGGTGAGAGTGTGGAGAATAATTCTGATGAAATGGTGAAAGTGAGCAGAGAGAGAAGTAGAATTTCTTTGAGTGTGTCTTCCTTGGCAGCCTGTCCAGATAACCATCCAGGAGAAGAAGGTAAGATGAGATCCAGAACAGGAAGAAACTACAGACCACCGAAATATCTCTCTGACTATGTAGACTAAACAAGTTAAACAAATTAAACAAGTTCAAGTTTTCTTGTTCTATAAAGAAGGGGGATGTGTAGTATCCTGACATTACATTAGCTCGTACATCGAGCGCTAGCTCGTGCATCCAGCACGAGATGAATGCACGAGCTGTAGGGAACGAGGACGTGAAGGAGAATGGAATTCGGAACGTGGAGCGGATTGTCAGTAGGAGAAGAGAAGAGAGGAGAAGCGTCCAGTTCATGTCTCCTTATGTACTGATAGTCTTACTAGTCATGGTTATTACTTTTATGAGTTAAACAAATAAATACTTATAGTTTATTCTCTGTAGTCTGCCCATTCTTCAACGTGTGAAATTGACTCCCTGGAAACAGGACGGCAAGACCCTCTAGGTTTGAGTGGGTGGGAGCGTATTCTTACCTGGTGCAAATGTGTCCTCCGTTGTGCCAGGTGGTCCGCGTCTGAAACGCTGGGCCGTATGTGATAGTCCTTTTTTAACGTTTTATATGGCGGCCATATTTAGGGAAATCAAAGAACGTGCAGATATTGGTTGATAGTAGAAAGTAGCCCAATCTAAAATGGAGGTTAGGGATTTTTAGAAAATTAAAAGAAAGATCATTCGTCATTAATTGTGGAAATGTATCAATATAATCTTTATTGATTTGGGAACATTCATATTTTGTAAATAATATTGAAATGTTTGCTAGGTATTCCGGATAAGGTTTTGTCTCATCACAACTGAGGCATTGTAGTTAGTGTAGTTAAAATGACGCCTGAATACAGGGATGGTAGAAAAAAGAGGGAGCCACAGTTTTAGGGTGGTAAGTATGTGTCCCTATGTATGGGTGTTAGGTATGCTGCGCCCAGTCGAAAAAAGAAGATGCAAGATAGAAATAATATGTCCACGGGATCTATGAGAAAAAAGAGAGTACTGTGTATTCACAAGTGTTCACATTAAAATCATTTAGTTTATTCAGTTTGGTGAGCTTACAGAGGTCACATTAAAATCGCACTGCCTAGAAGAAATACCAAATACAAAATATGGACATTGCTGCAGGTTGAACAACACATATTCTTACCGAGTGAAGGAGTACATTATAGGAAATGCACCATTTCACTATCAGAATTAAGACCAAGTTCTACAGATTGATAGTGCCCAATAAATCTGGCTTCAGCTCTTCTGAGATATTGTTCTTGGTTGCCTCCTCTTTTATTTCTTTGAATTTTTTGTAACCCAATGAATTTGATATCTTTCTTGGTGTCCATTTTTCGACTGAGTGCAGCATACCTAACACCCATACATAGGGACACATACTTAACACCCTAAAACTGTGGCTCCCTCTTTTTTCTACCATCCCTGTATTAAGGCGTCATTTTAACTACACTAACCACAATGCCTCAGTTTTGATGAGACAAAAGCTTATCCGGAATTCCTAGCAAACATTTTAATTTTATTTACAAAATATTAATGTTCCCAAATTAATAAAGATTATATGGACAACTTTTCACAGTTAATGACGAATGATCTTTCTTTTAATTTTCTAAAAATCCCTAACCTCCATTTTAGATTGGGCTACTTTCTACTATCAACCGATATCCACACGTTCTTTGATTTCCCTAAATATGGCCACCATATAAAACATTAAAAAAGGACTATCACATACGGCCCACCTGGCAAAACGGAGGACACGTTTGCACCAGGTAAGAGTACGCACCCACCCACTCACACCTAGGGGGTCTTGCCGTCCTGTTTCCAGGGAGTCAATTTCACACGTGCTGCAAAATGCAGCGCACTTGTTACTCGAAATGCTATTTTCTCTTTGTTTGAACTTTCCTCCAATGTTACTGACTGCATCAAAGCCGGATATGATACCATTACTAAATGCAGCCATTCTCTCAATCATATCACGATTATGTTTACCCCAGTACTATTAGTTCTTACAAGGACGTGCGGTCCAAATTTAGGAAATAGTGCATTGACGTTACATGAGAAAAAAATGTCTTCTTCCATCTTTGTTATAGATGTTCCAAACAACATTAATATTGGAAATTAATGGGTTTTCCCTAATCTCTACACAGAGGAATTGAACCCATGACATTTTTTGACTTTCTCTTGCATTATGCTGTTATCTATATGGGTAAGAACACCTGCCATGCTTGAACTACCATACTTTTTTTACCCTAATCTTCATCATGTTCAATCACGCCATTTTCCCAATCACTTTAATCAATGCACCAAATTGTTTCCCTTGTCCCGCTCCTAGTCACCCACCTTCTTTTTCTCTCCTTATTCTCCCTCTCTCCCCTCCATGTCTCTTTATATTTTTTCTGTTTAACAAGTTTAACAAATACCGAAGCACAGTGAATTTAACCATGGGACTAAAGCCCAAAAGTCACACTATTTGCAAATGACCAGAGCACTTTTTTCTGTATCAATGTATGTTATGCTAATGAAGTATGTATACTGTGTACAAATGATTAGTATGGGATATTTGCTCATGCTATGTTTTGTCGTTATTTTTTCTATATGTTGTTTATGTCTGTATGCATATCTAGCCTGGATTTGAAAAAGGCAATGTACACCTGCCGAAACACATGTCATCCACAAAGGCTATCAACTGCAAAATGTACAAAATCTTTCCATTAAATAAGGAAAAAACCATACCCAAGAGGTTTCATCTCTTCATTTCACGGCGCATCGACCTCTGTAAACTCACCAAACTAATATTATTCTGTCACTAAAACAAGTATGATATGCTAAAATAGTAAACTTGGAATTTATAGGGATTTTAAAAACTGGGATTTTGATGGAGTTTTCAAATGGAAGTATACTGTGATAGTTTTGACAAGAGTCCCCTGGCGTTATCATGCAGGGAGTAGTCTGTGATTGTAAACTGTGACCATAGCAGAGTTTTCTAGAATTTGAATGTACAGGAATGATCTTACTGGGATTTTGTGAACTGGAAGTACAGTGGGATTTTAAGCCTAACAATATACCATAACTATGCAAACTGGTTATGTAATCCAGTTGCTTACGGACATACTGGGCTTTTCGGAGTTGGAGTACATTATTCATGGAGGATAGCTCGGGGACAGCATGCTTGTCTTGGAAGCAAGACGATGCAGAGCAACACAGGTTCAATCCCCGGGTCCACATTTAGAAACCTCTGGGTATTAGCACGTTATAAACAGCCAATTACAATTACAATGGCAAACTGGAAATTTACCAGGATCGTATACCTGGGAATAAAGAAGTTGTGCAGGCCTGTAATATTCTGTGGTTATCCAACTCCAACATTCTGGAATTGTCACACTGTAAACATATTGGGATTTTCAAGATGGGAATTGTCACACTGTAAACATATTGGGATTTTCAAGATGGGAATGTACCAGGGTCAGACACACTCAGAATATATATTGTACTATGGTGGGCAAAATATGAATATAGTGGAATCATGCAAACTATAAATGTTAAACTGGTAATATTCTGTGACTGTGTAAACTAGGAGTACAATGGGATTTTCTAAAACTAGCATTTCTTTAGAAGTGTTGACAGTATCCTTATATTATAGTGGAATTGTGCACAGAGTAATTCACCAAAGCTTGTGCATTGGTTATCTGGAAGTATACATGGTTATTGCATATGTGTACATACTGGTATTGTGAACACTTAGAATACATGCTGGAATTATGTGTAATGGGATAGTGGCCACAATGGGTAAATGCAAGGATTGTCAAACTGGTCATATAATGCGATCATGCAAACTTGAAAAGACAAGGATTTTAAAACCAGGAATGCATAGGAATAGCACAATCTGGGAATATAGGGTGGCTGTGAAACATTCCGAATTCTAGGGCCTCTACAAAGTGACAGTACCATGAAATGGTGCCCTCAGGAAATACTGGGATCGTGATACTTGGGGAGATTAGAGTGATTTAAAAAAAGAAAAAGCAAAAATACAGCAATTGTGCCACTAATTGTTTACTGGGGTTATCAGAAGGGAATGTACTATGATTTTCAAACTGGGAGTTTAATGAGATTGACGTATTGTGTACATTGCTTTTTTTCTTGCTCTCTGCGCCTGCAAGCGCAGCATTAACTGACCGTCCAGCTCTAGGGCCTGAAACTCCTCATGTGAGCAACCAGCCTTGGTAGCATGCTTTTAATTTTATCACACCCGATTCCAGGCTCCTCGAGCCTCTGTTCTTCCCCTCAATCCAGTCCCCAGCCATTTTCCCTGCTCCACTCCTGCCCATCCTAGCCCTGATTGGTCCGCTGCACTGGAATGCAGCAACTTCCTCCAACGCTGTCCAAACGCATTCCTTTCTTGCTCTCTGTGCCCATTAGCACAACATTGCCTAGCCACCCATCACCAGGGCCTGAGACACCCTAGTAATCAACCAGCCTTGCTAGCGTGCTTTGAATTTTACTGTGCCACCATCCAGGCTCCCTAGGCCTCTGTTCTTCCTGTCAATCCATTCCCCAGCCCATCTCCCCGCTCAACTCCTGCCCACCATAGCCCTGATTGGTTCTCTGCACCAGGAAGCAACAGCTTCCTCCAACACTGCCCAAAGGTGATCCTTTTTTGCTCTTTGTGCCTGTTAGCGCGACATTGCCTGGCCACCCAGCTCCAGGGCCTGGGACTCCCCTGGTGGGCAACCAGCCTAGGTAGTGTGCTTTTAATTTTAGTGTGCAGCCATCCATGCTCCCCAGGCCTTTGTTCTTCCCCTCAATCCATTCATCAGTCCATCTACCCACCCCACTCACACCCTGGCCTGTACCAATAAGCACTCTTAGCAGTGTCTCCCAGGGCAGCCTTGCCCTGGCAGCCCACAGACAAAGGGCACCTCGCCATAGCCTGTTTTCTGGTTTGCCATGGGCGCCTTACAGAGCTGTCTACTACAACTACCTGGTAGGGTGGAAAGAGTTGGGAGTATTGGCCAGTGCTGTGCCTCGGAAACCCTGCCACTATTCTATTACGTTATTACTACCATGCAAATCTTGCCTTTGTGGTGTATTGTGGTGTGTTCCAAAGCTAGCCACTGTATTGAAGCTATTTAAATTGTTGAGTATAGACAGAGTGTAGACACTGTATTGCAATTAGCTGGATTTAGAGTTTCGCCATTGTATTGCGTTTTGATGAATATTGAGTGTAGCGGCTATATTGCATTTCACTGAAGTTTGAGTGTAGCCACTATATTGCATTTAGCTGAATTTCTGATTGTAGATACTGTATTGCACATAGCTGAAACCAGAGTGTAGCCACTGTACTGCATTTAGCTGAATTCTGAGTGTAGCCACTGTATGGAATTAAGGTGCACTTTTGAGCATAGCCACCATGCTTTAACTCAGCTGTATTTCTGAGCATAGACACCAGTTTCAATAGGGTACTGCTGCCCTCTGAATCATGCCTCTGTGTTGAAAGCATACTACCCTCTGAAGTGTTCCACTGTACTAACCAGCACGCTCCTGCTCCTCTCCTGCAAGGGCCAGTCACGCTACACACAAAACACACAAACCACACATTCACCACAAAATAAAATCTGCAAACAAACAACCCAACCATACCCCGCCGGACACAACAAGCAAGTGCACACAATCAATGCACACCCAGAAAACAGACACAATCAGATGCCAGTTTCTCCTGGTTCTGCGAGCATCAACAGAAGAGCACAACCTCTATCCTATCCCTCTTCCCTCAATTACCTATTTATTTTTTATTTATTTTTGGATTTGTAGAGCGCACTGCAGCCCACAGGCATCGAGGCACTATAACGGATACTTAAGAAGGCTTGCTTGAGGGTTACAATAAGCAGCCCAAGAATAAAGCTTCAAGACAGTTGCTTACATGGTTATATTACATAGTACCGTATACCGCATAGCATAGTATGTCATAGTCAGTGGGATAAGCCCTTTCAGACAAAGAGCCTAGTTTTTAAAGCCTTGTGGAAGGCAGCATGAGAGTCGATTGATCTGATCCTACCACACCCCCTTTTCTTACAGTGCCATGTGAGCACCTGGAAACTATGCAAATGGTAGTGGGGTGCTGTATAAATCAACATAACATAACATATGTGAAATATACATTGGTTGTCATATTGGCAATAAACTAACATTTTCAAATAGGTATTATAGTGGCATTGTCAAAAAATCTAGATAAACCGGGTTTGGTAATGATATGATATGACATTTATAACGTGCGCCTATACACAAGTGTTTCAAAGCGTGACGAGGCAAGGGAGGGGGAACAGAGGGTAGACAGGGACAACGACCTTACTAGGCCAGGTGACATTGAGATTGCGCAAGTGTAGCGGAGCGGGGAAAGGGAAAATGTGGGTAGGGGGAGGGTCAGTGCAGTATATAAGATCAACAGTAAAAAATGAATAAAATAAATAAAAACAGTAGGTAAAATTAATGCCAATCTTCCTGGCATTAAGGCAGAGATCATTAGTGGCACACCACTCCTGGATAGCTGACAGACAGTCAGAGATGAGAGAAGGAGAACAAGTGGTGGAAGGGAGCCAGAGAATGAGCTGAGTGTCAACCGCATAGCACTGAAAGTTGGGGCAGAGAGCGGCCTTAATTGACAATCTGGGAGTATATTGGGGCAGTGAAATATACTGGCTTGTCATACTGCAATATACTAGAGTCAACAAACAGAAAGCATAATAGATTTGTCAGAATGGCAAATTCTTAGGCTATATACAGTGGAATATACTGGGGTTGTTGGAAGTTTGCATCTTGGAATACTTTTACAGAAGGAATACGCTGCTGGCTGCAGCAACAGCGCAGCAGTCAGATTAGTGCACCTTTTAATAGGTGCACAGCGGAAGTATTTGTTTGGGCTGGAGCAACGACAGCAACATGTGTGCTGATGTTAGGTCCAGTGTTAGCACTGGTGCAAAAATTGTCATTACACCAGGGTGAACCCGGGCCATGTTTTTTTTTTTTACTGAGGCTACCACTATTAATGCAAGTTCAATGGTCCAGTGTGTGCTGTCTTTGTTCTGGCCCAAAGACAGGAATTGTGTGGCTTTTAATGCCGAACGAGGGGCAAAGGCAGGTGCAAATCCTGCGGTCTAGATGGGTGCAGGGGGAGATACCTGATCCCTAAGTGATGGTGTGTTTCTACGCGGTTACTGGCGGTGACACCTCGGGTGTCTGTCAGAGGCATAGACAGGGTAGGGCCTGAGTGGGCAAGACACACCTAAAATATATAAATGCCTAATCAGCAGCACTGTGTGGGTATTTGCAGATGTTGATGTCACTGTGGTGGGCCTAACTACATTATACTGGCTATGCCTCTGGTGTCTGTGGGTCCAGAGGAGTGAACACAAGTTTGATTTGGGGCCTGGGCGGGTAGTCTAGGAGAGCCCCTGATCTGGAAGGTGGGTGGTGTATGTATAGTCGAGTTGAGTACTTGTGAAGAGGTCTTGATATCCCACGTCCGTGGTCGATGGGCAAGGCCAGCCCAGGTGGGATTGGCCAGTGGGCAGGTAAAGCAGTGACATTGTGAGAGAAGAGAGAACTGAATGAAGCTGATGGTGGAGGCGCTTGAAGGAGACTGAACACATTGCAACGCTCTCTGTGTTAAGGTTGGTCAAGGCCTGTCCTTGAGGGGCATCTTGATGTCCTGTGTCTATTGTGGACGATGCATGGTCAAGACAGACCTCAGTGAGTCCATCCATTGTGGTGCAAGTGTCCGGTTGAAGGAGGAGCTGTTACCATTGCTACATTGCTGGGTGGAAGGGTTCTGGCGGGTTCACACAGGATGACCGCCTTCATAATTGTATTCTGGGCCCTTATCGTGGCAAGCATTGCAGGGGGTAAAATGCTTTGAATTGGATGCTGCATTTGACTGGGGGGCCAGTGGAGCATCTGTGGTCCTGGGTGAGGTGATCCCATTTTCCAGTTTTAGACGCAGTCTTGCTGCAGCGTTTTTTATTCTTTGAAGCTGGTGTAGGAGGTAACCAGAATGGCTAGATATGGGTTGTTGGCCTAATACAGTAGTGAGACCACAAGGTCAGTGACTGACATGGTGCGATGAGGCATCACCTGGCATGACACGTTGCAACCTATTGAGTTTAGCCCCTGTCTGGCCCTCATTTCAGTCTAGACAGGCCATGGCAGTGGGAACTGAGAGCTCACCTTTTCCCTTCACTCAAGTGTCATGATTGCTCATCCTCCGGCTTCTCAGCCTCCCAAAACCCCAACCGCGGGGCTGCTGCAGGTCAGTTTCCGAGCAGGGGTGGACTGGGAACATAAGAGTATTTGTTATTTAATTTGTATAGTGCCATATGACAAAGCTCTTTACAAACTTGAAACAATGGTACAAAACGTTATGCACAAAAATTAAATCATCATTCAAGTGGATAGCAAGTGTTCCTTGAGATGAGAATAACATTGAGCAAAGGAAGATAAATATCATAGAGGAAGAGTGGCTGCGTTCCAATGTTATGGGGCGGGGAGGTAAACAAGCGGAAACGAGACTGGGCGCACTGAGGTCGAGTAAGAAGAGATAGGAGAAATTGACACTGGGAATGGAGGGGGAAATAGAAAGAACTCAAGGAGGAAAGATAAGAAGGAGCAATACCATGAAGGCATTTAAAGACAATACAAAGAAAATTGAACAGTAAATGAGGTTCAAAAGAAAGCCAGTGACGATATAAGAGAGTAGGGGAAATAGAATCACGATGGAGAAGGCAGAAAAGAAGACGTTTACAGGAATTGTAAACAGAAGGAAGGGGTGCACGCTGATAGACAGGAAGACAAAGAAGAAGACTAGAGCAATAGAAAAGCTGAGAGAAGACAAGGAAAGAAACCATAGTTTTTGTAGCATTAAATAATAAAAAAACAGACAAGGTTTCCAGATGTTAAAAAGATAGAATGGCAAGGACGAGAAGTGGCAAAAATGTGAGAGGAAACAGAAAGAATAGATTTGAAAAGGACCCCAGGATTATGGGTGGAAGAATACAAAAGGAAGCAGAGAAGGAGGAAAGGAGATAGGAGGAGGTAAGCTGAAAAACTGAAGGTGTTTCACCCGCTAGTCCCCTGGGATCTGTCATCCAGATGGCAGGGACACAACCGTCACTTTTCGATCCAGTTCCTGGGGGTCGACCAGTGCGGGAGGATCACCTGGAGGAGGGGTCCTCTGGGAGTGGATGTGTGACACCGGAGGGTGAGACACGGTATCCTCTTCTCAGTAACACCTTTTCCCCATTCTACCAGGTAGGATACCTAGGAATTCAAGCCCCCTCCCCCTTTCCAACACAAACTCTTTTTCATGGACCGTTTGCCGTGAGCGACAATGGACTAACATCACAGCCGTATACCTGAATTGTCCCAAAACCATGGACAGGCAAGGTTAGGCAATTATGGATTATTACACACACCTGATCTCCATCACACTTCCCCAGACAGATAAAAAGTGGAGCATGAAAGCACACTCTGAGCGAGGCAAGCCACACGAGGAAAAGGCAGTTCCAAAATGGCATTTTTACACAAGGAGAAAGATGGCGAGACCAGAGAGAGTCACAAGGAGGGAATTACCCGTGACCTCTAAAGACTGTTACTTTTATGAGTCTTGGAAAGTAAGAAACTGAAGACCAGGAACAAAGACTGATAAAACCTGTACAGTGTGGCGGAGGTACCCGGGGCTCTCCTGTGTCGATAGCCAAGGCGGGGAGGAGCGATTGCCGCTGTTATACTGTCTGTGGCTCCAACAACCAAGCGGCCTCAGAAAAGGCAGCACAGCCGGTGAGTCGGGAAGACTGATACCAAACCATCTTGTGTTTTGAACCAAGGTTGCAAGCGGCAACATCGTACAAAGAGAACAGTGTGTGAGGCATTTGTAAAGAGCAAAACAGATGTGAATGAAAACCGAGTGGAATAATTGAACTTTATAATTGAACTTTGGAAGTTAAGAAAAGATACCATACACAGAGTGGTCCGGTGCCACATGGGTACTCTTTCGAAAGTCTGTGTTGGGTATCCAACTGATACTGAGTGTAAGAAAAGGAATACTGAGGTCCAAGTGGTCATGCAACAGGTCTTGCTAAATCTTGTGCGCACATTCAAAAGACTTCGATAGTTTAAAGTACATCGCAATTGGTCCGAGCCTGGCTGAGGTTGACTAAGTGACCAAAAGAAGGGGGTCTAAGCCTGACTGAAGGGGATCCAATGTTGAACTTTTATTTTGAAAGGATCTGAGCCCGACTGAGGCTGATCCAACATTGAACTTTTGTTTTGGAAGGATCTGAGCCCGACTGAAGGGGATTCAATGTTGAACTTTGGGTTTGGAAGGGATCTGAGAACAGCTGAGGAGGATTCAGGGTGAACACCCAAATTGCATTCAAACGGAGAGAAAGGAACGTGTTCTTATTATGTTTGTATAGCAGCCCCTTTGAGTCAAGAGACTTGCCAGGAGTAAAGAGACTTGGACACAGAAGGTCCTGATTGTGGAAATTGAACTGTATCCTTGTGCCGCAGGGCCAGAGAGTGTGCTTTGCTTGGGTCGCCCGTCTTGCCCTGTGCTGAAAACGAGTTAACGGGAGGCCAACGGCCCAATCATCCTGACTCATCATTTGTTATCACTTCTTCCTTTTTCATGAACTCCCCCCCACACTATTTGTAAATTAGTAGTAAGGATTAGCAATAGTTTTTTTTAGTATAGGCCATTTTATATTGACACAACTCCACTAGGACTGCCTTCTTTATTATTGGATGGTCGTAACTTGCTCCCAGCTTAGATTTAGGTTTAGATAGGGGTTTATCATACCCTTGCAAACGTTCAATACACACCCTTGAACTGTGGTCACTTGTGTCTGTTTTACTGTTGGTAGCATGCCTTCCTTACAGTAAGGACGGAGGAATAGATTAAGTATGGTAGAGGATGACCTCAGTCATGGATGGATTGAGATGTACATAGTGGTGAGACCTACAAGGTTGGGTAGCCATTAGCAGGCAGAAAGAGTGGAATGATTAGTGTCAGAAAAAGAAGAAATGAGAGAACAATCTGAGAATCATCTACGTAGAAAAGGTGAGACGGACCAAAGGAGGAGATAATAGAAGCAAGAAGAATAGTATAGAGTGAAAAAAAAAGCTAACCCAGTACTGAACCCTGATGGACTCCATATCGAAGAGGAAGGACCGAAGAGGATGCCCAGCAGAGGAAACAGAAAAGGTGCACTTGAAAAGTGAAGAATGGAATCATCAAGTACAGAGCCCCTGATACTGTCAGGATCGGCAGGTGGAGACTTTGGAAGGGTTGGAGGCAGTGACCTTTCAGGGTAACGTTCTAGTCCTCATTCAAGATGGCAGCACGCACTATATCTTCCGGCTCCGCCCCTCCAGCCAGTGCGTTGTATCTGTTTACCTCTCGTTACTGCGCTCCGCTTTTCTGAATCCTTCTCTCGTGATTTCAATTCTGTCATTCTATAGTATCGTTGCTATCAGTCCTTTCTAACCTCTACGGCTACTCGCTGTATTTTCCCTGCTACTCTACTTCGGTTCGCCTGTTTGTTTTCCTCTTTCCGCTAGCTTAGACTCCATATCTCTATTCACTGCGCCTGCCATTCCGTACTGCTTACTTTCTTCGGTCTGCATGCGAACTGCTCTCGCGACTTCCATTTCTCCTTCCTACCTTCACGGCGCCTGCCGTTCCGCACTGCTTACTTTCTTCGTTCTGCACAGGAACTGCTCTCGCGACTTCCATTTCTCCTTCCTACCTTCACGGCGCCTGCCGTTCCGCACTGCTTCCTTTCCTCGTTCTACACGCGAGCTGCTCTCGTGACTCCCATTTCTGCTCCGTACATTCGCGGAGCTTGCCTATTCTGCATAGCTGATTTCTTTTTACATACGAGTTTACTTTGTGTTTGTGTACTTTCATTGTGATTCTCAGCATAGGCTCACGGCGCCTGTCCGTTCCTACTTATTTCTGTTTATGATTCCATCTGTATAGGTTTTCAGTTTCCATATCAATTCCCTTGTTGGCTCTAGTGCTATCTCTCTGTATTTTTGGTACTTCCTCCTTTTTTTTTATTAGGTTCCATCCTCTTATTTCTTTTGCCCTTCTCATCCCGTTGGATCATCTCAGGACTTTGGTCTTTGGAAACTCAACTTTCCCCACATCTGCAAAGCACCAGAACCAGGGTTTTTTCTGCCTTCTGGCTTTTTCCCTGGGGCGAGGCTGGCCCTCCTGGAGGTCCCCTTGAGCAGGTTCTCATCTCTGTCACGGTGGCCTCTGAAGGGGCCAGACCTTATTTACACGAAAGAAAAGGACGGAGACTAAAGGAAAGTCCGCCCAAAGAAAGAAAGAAGGACAAGAAGAAGCCTGAAACAGCACTTAAGGAACGTACTTCCGAGTATTCAGGTGAGGAGAAGGGGGAACTGGAACCGGAACCTGACAGCATACAACGCCACACTCACACGATGGCTTCCTTGGAGCAATACCAAGAACTGGTAGCTGCGATGCAGAATCTAACAGCGGAGGTGCAAGCCCTGAGAACGGAGAATGTTGCACTCCGACAACAGGTCGTTTTACGCCGTGATGACTATGGAGACCTGCCAACTATGCCACTCTCTTTCGGAAAGTACGATGGGTATCCTGGTGGTCTAAAGGACTTTCTTGATGCCTGTAAGGTGTACTTTGCCTTCAGGCCCCATGCATATGATACGGCCAGATCAAGGGTCGGGTTCATCATCGCTAACCTCTCTGGAAACGCATTATCTTGGGTAACGCCGTTCGTTACAAGCAATGACCCGTCCTTAAAAGATTACGACCGGTTTTTGGAGCTGTTTAAGGAAAGGTTTGACAGACCGGAAGTACTCTATTCCGCTTTGGAAGCCATTCTGGACGTTCGCCAAGGAAACACGGATTTGCAAACTTACATCTCCCGTTTCCAGAGACTAGCAGCCAAGACTAACTGGCCAGATTCGGCCCAACAGACCATTTTCAGACGAGGCCTTCATGATGAAATTAAGGATCAGCTGGCTAGAGTAGCCCAACCTGCTTCTTTCAGGGATCTGATAACTCTGTCTCTCCAGATTGAATTTCGTCTACAGGAAAGGCGACAGGAAAGAAGACGACCTAGAGGAACCTCTCAGGCATTAAGTTTCCCTTCCCCTTCTCCTCTCACAAGACCCTCAACCATAGCAGAAGAACCCATGCAGATTGGAGCCACCCGGGACCCCCTGACTCCAGAAGAAAGAAAGAGAAGACGGAACTCCGGGTTATGCATGCACTGTGGTTCCTCCAAACACCTACTGAGAGACTGCCCGGATGTACCTCCTCGACGGAAGGAGAACTTCAGCCCCCGCTCTGCTGCAAGGGAAGTGTCGGGGGAATTGACAAGCACCCTTGCATCAACACAAGAACCTTAAACAACCCGGAAGAGAACAGTCTGATGGTGTTCAAGGTTAAACTTTGGTTGTCTGGTTCTGCCCCCACTGAGGTATTAGCTATGTTGGACTGTGGAGCAGCGGGGAATTTCATGGACCTAAGATGGGCAACCGAACACCAGGTAGCTACCAGACTCAAGTCTGCTCCCATACCAGTTGAGGGTGTAGACGGCAGATCTTTATCATCTGGACCCATTACCTCTGAAACATTCCCGCTCAAGATGATGATGGGCCACCATGAAGAGATTCTGGTGTTTGACCAGATCAGAGCAGCTCATTTTCCCTTGATAATAGGGATTCCGTGGTTAAGAAAACATAACCCACACATCAACTGGACAGATAATAAGGTGAACTTTGACTCACAGTTCTGTCAGACCCACTGTATGGAACTTTCCATTGCCGGAACCACAGATGTCGGAGCTGAAACAGGAAGACCAATCCACAATCCAGTGATCGTTTCTTCTATCCCTCTACAATATCAGGCATTTGCCGAGGTATTCATGGATGCTATACCCAAGAAGCTGCCCCCGCATAGAGCTGAGGACTGCAGCATCGACTTGATACCAGAAGCCGTGGTTCCTTTCGGACGTATGTATCCCTTATCGCTCCCTGAACGGACTGCCCTTCGAAACTATCTGGATGATAATCTTCAGAACGGACTTATTCAAGAATCAAGGTCCTCCTGTGGGGCGTCTTTGTTCTTTATCCCCAAGAAGGATTCCAAGGAGCTACGTCCGTGTATAGATTATCGAGGCTTGAATAAGGTTACCATCCGTGACAGATATCCCATGCCATTGATTCGGGACATATTAGAAGCGGTACAAGGAGCCGTCTACTTCACGAAGCTTGACCTAAGAGGTGCCTATCACCTGCTGCGTATAAGAAAGGGGGACGAGTGGAAGGCTGCATTCCGCACCCCCTTTGGCTTATATGAATACCGGGTGATGCCATTTGGCCTGGTAAACGCCCCAGCCGTATTCCAAAGGTACATGGATAAGGTGTTTTCTGACATGTTGTTCATAACGGTGGTGGTATACCTAGATGACATCTTAATCTTTTCCAAAACCCTTGCAGAGCATAGAAGACTTGTCATACAGGTGTTGCAGTGTCTTCAGTCCCACCAGCTACTGATCAAACCGGAAAAGTGTCAATTTGAGGTTACGTCAGTGTCCTACTTAGGATTTATCCTGTCTAAGCAAGGGATAGAGATGGATCCGATCAAGATAAGGGCAATCAGAGACTGGAAAGAACCTACTAATGTAAAGGAGCTACAGAGTTTCCTGGGTTTAGCAAACTTTTATCAAAGATTCATACCCAATTTCTCAAACACCGTGCTTCCTCTAACTTCCTTGTTAAAGAAGGGCGTAAGACTCGTCTTTTGTGAAGAGCCCAGAAGAGCATTTATCGCCCTTAAGGAATGCTTTTCTAGGGCACCCATACTGGTCCAACCGGATCAGTCTAAACCATACATTCTGGAAACCGATGCTTCTTTGGGTGCAGTCGGGGCAATCCTACTACAGAAACTAGAAGATGGTGTAGAACATCCTGTGGCCTACTATTCCAAGACCCTGACTACAAGTGAGCGCAATTATTCTGTAATAGAAAGGGAACTTTTAGCAATCAAGTTAGCATGCCAAGAGTGGCGTCATTTATTGCAAGGAGCCGCCCACAGCTTTGACATCAGAACAGACCATCGTAACCTTCGGGTCCTACAACAGATGGAATGCACTAACGCACGCCACGCCCGGTGGGCTTATTTTTTCTTGCAGTATGACTTTAACATCACCTATATCCCCGGCACAGAGAATATGAAGGCTGATGCTTTGTCTCGCAGTCTAGAGGAATGCTCAGGTACCTACATGGGACATGAATTGGTCTTCCCAGGACGCAGGATAATTGCATCCTCTCTTTCTTTTCTTCAAGATCTAATACCTGAGTATCAAACAGGCTCTGAACTCCCTTCCTCGGTCGTTCTTGGTAAGGACGGGTTGTATTATCAGGGTGAAGCACTGTTCATTCCCACCAAGAGACTCCAGACTCTTGTCCTCTCTTGGCGCCACGACACCCCACTAACAGGTCATCCAGGAGTCAGAAAGACTTACAACCTGCTACGCAGGGGCTTTTGGTGGCCAGCTCTTCGGAATTATGTGGATCGGTATGTATCTACGTGTTCGGTTTGTGCCTCCAACAAACTTCGAACTGGAAAACCGCTAGGGTTATTGCAGCAACCCTCTTTGCCTGAACGCCCCTGGGAACATATTTCCACAGATTTTATTGTGGATCTTCCCCCATCCGAAAACATGACTGTGATCATGGTGACGGTCGATTCTTTCAGTAAGTTGGATCACTTCTCCGCCTTCAAACACATTCCTTCAGCCTCTGAGACAGCGGCAGTATTCCTCCGAGATATAGTGCGCCTACATGGGTTACCTCGGACAGTGATTTCAGATAGAGGACCTCAATTCACTTCTAAGTTTTGGGCTTCTCTTTGCCAGACTCTGGGGATTCACAGGGCTCTCTCTTCGGGTTATCACCCTCAGAGTAATGGACAGACCGAGAGATTGAACGCCAGTCTGGAACAGTACCTGAGGTGTTTTTGTAGCCCGCAGCAGGAGAAATGGTTTCGCTTCCTTCTGCAAGCAGAGTTTGCCTACAATAATGCTCTGC
This sequence comes from Ambystoma mexicanum, assembly GCF_040938575.1. Lineage (NCBI taxonomy): Eukaryota > Metazoa > Chordata > Amphibia > Caudata > Ambystomatidae > Ambystoma > Ambystoma mexicanum. The sequence goes on from NC_090925.1 coordinate 205,795,842, forward strand.
ATACTACCATCCAGATGAGTCCTTTTTTTTGTACTTATGGGTACAATCCCCAACATTTGCCCTGGCTCAGCGCCCCTTCCACCAAGATTCCGGCTGTGGCTGAGGTTCTGAAGGACTTACAAGAAGTTCATGAGCTAGCTCAGAAAGCACACCTGAGCAGTCAATAAGCACAAAAGAGATGGGCAGACAAGGGCAGAAGCCTCAATCCTACATGGCAGGTTGGACAATTGGTCTGGTTGTCTACCCGTTTCTTGCCTAGGTGGGTACATTCCGGCAAATTCTCCTCACGGTTCCTCGGGCCGTTCCCCATAGTACAACGGATTAACCCAGTGGTCTTTAAGCTTAGACTCCCTGATTACCTCAGGAGGGTACATCCGGTTCTCCATGTCTCCTTACTCAAGGAATACAAGGAAGATCCTTTCCAAAGACCAGTCCACAGGGTACGTGCTCAAGTGAACCCAACACCAGAAGAATACGAAGTGGCCTACTTGGTTGATTCTCGGTACCGCAGGGGTAGGTTACAATACCTGGTACATTGGAAGGGTTACCCGTTGGAAGAGAGGTCTTGGGAACCGGTGAGCCATATTCATGCCCCCAGACTGATAAGGAGATTTCACCACTTTCACCCGGGCAAGCCTGGGGGACCCCTGATGAGAAGGGGGTATGCTGTCAGGATCGGCAGGTGGAGACTTTGGAAGGGTTGGAGGCAGTGACCTTTCAGGGTAACGTTCTAGTCCTCATTCAAGATGGCAGCACGCACTATATCTTCCGGCTCCGCCCCTCCAGCCAGTGCGTTGTATCTGTTTACCTCTCGTTACTGCGCTCCGCTTTTCTGAATCCTTCTCTCGTGATTTCAATTCTGTCATTCTATAGTATCGTTGCTATCAGTCCTTTCTAACCTCTACGGCTACTCGCTGTATTTTCCCTGCTACTCTACTTCGGTTCGCCTGTTTGTTTTCCTCTTTCCGCTAGCTTAGACTCCATATCTCTATTCACTGCGCCTGCCATTCCGCACTGCTTACTTTCTTCGGTCTGCATGCGAACTGCTCTCGCGACTTCCATTTCTCCTTCCTACCTTCACGGCGCCTGCCGTTCCGCACTGCTTACTTTCTTCGTTCTGCACACGAACTGCTCTCGCGACTTCCATTTCTCCTTCCTACCTTCACGGCGCCTGCCGTTCCGCACTGCTTCCTTTCCTCGTTCTACACGCGAGCTGCTCTCGCGACTCCCATTTCTGCTCCGTACATTCGCGGAGCTTGCCTATTCTGCATAGCTGATTTCTTTTTACATATGAGTTTACTTTGTGTTTGTGTACTTTCATTGTGATTCTCAGCATAGGCTCACGGCGCCTGTCCGTTCCTACTTATTTCTGTTTATGATTCCATCTGTATAGGTTTTCAGTTTCCATATCAATTCCCTTGTTGGCTCTAGTGCTATCTCTCTGGAACGGTTGGGACATGGAAGCGTCAAAGATCGGGACGGAGAAAAGTGGAGAAAGAAGAATGACGAGAAAATGAAGGAGAAATGAGAGTGTAAAGAATAGAAGAAAGTAATCAGAGGACTACTGTGGTCAAGCCGATACTGTCAAAGTAATCTAGACAGTAGAAAAGACCAAAACCAGAGATGAGTCAGAACATGAGGAGGCCAGGTAGAAATGTTCGGTGGTGATATGAATCAAGAATAGAGTAGAGGGGGACAAAAGAATCAATAGAGGCAAGATGGAGATTAAAATCGCCTAAGACAATCAAAAGAAAGTCAGGGGGTAAGAGGAAAGACAGGAGAACATGAAGAACCTCACAGAAGGATTCCACAGGACCAGGGGGTGATAGATCAACAAAAAAACTAAAGAATGGGGAGTAGAGAAAAGGGAGTACTGATACTCAAAGGAAGAAAATACAAGGTGATTAGAAGCAGAGGATTAAGAACAGAACTATTAAGAAACTGAAAGTATAGTGAGAAGGAATGGTATATGATATGATATGATTAGTTGGTTTATTAATAACACCTTAAAACCCAGAGGTTTCTAAGCGCGGACCGGGGATCGAACCTGTGCTGCTCCGTGCTGTCTAGCTTCCAAGGCGAGCGTATTGCCCCTGCGTTATCCTCCCTAGAGCGTCCCTGCCAGAAGGCAGGGCAGAATTCAAAGAAAGGAAACAGGTAGTTGGCATTAAACTGATACAGGAATGGGTAAAGTAGCGCCAAGATTTTAGCAAGGAATGAATAGCCCAGACCAGATAAGGGGTGTGGCTTGAAAGCGGAGGAAAGTCAAGGGTACGGCTGCGGCAGGTACAGCGGAACTGAATCAGCACTGCACTGCGGCATGATGTATAGGAAAAGAAGAACATGGTGCATGAAAGGACAAAGCAATGAAGGCTACTAGCCATGGACAGCCGCAGACAGCAGTAGGGAATTAGCCGAAACTTCACTGGGGCTTTTCCCCACGAATTATGTTATATAGTTTCGGAGTGGTGTGCATGAGGGGCGTAGCCAGCACAGACGCGGGGGGCAGGCAGAAATGGAGTACACTGCATGGGTGAACGCGGCTCCACACAGCAAACAATTGGCCTAAATGGTGTATTTTAAAGCACATGTACCCCTATTTTAGGAACAAAAAAGTATGTACACATAATAAAATACTGGCATCCAACATTTGTTAAGAGCAAGGAATATTGGAAGCTTTGTATACATTTTTGACTTCTAATGGTTGTGGGTAGGGTGACCAGATTTTGAAAATAAAAAACAGGGACAGGCCACAAACCTAAAAGTAGGACTAGTTCCACATCCCATTTAACCCAGTCTCGGGAGGATAGCTCAAGAGCAATGCGCTCGCCTTGGAACTAAGTCTGCTCTTAGAAACCTCTGGGTATAAAGGGTGTTATAAATAACCTATCATATCATATCACCCCCCCCCCCACTGCCCAGTACACTCACCCCTGCCCCACTGGGGAGGACTGCACATTAAAATAAGTACAATTCCCAGCACTTCTCTACTGCCATATAAAGTGCAGATTCGGTCTGACAATAAGCATGTGAAAAACAAAGGAGCTTTTGCTTTGCTAGTTATTACAGGCTTTACAATGGCGCAAGACGGTTGCGGGTTCAAGTATACCCTGAGGTGGAAGAGCCAATGTGAAAGCAAGAAAACTGGTCATTATGAATGAGTCTCCCCTTGATTTATTGCTTCCCTGCAGTGGTCCCCAACCCTTTCCTAAAATCAGGATGGGGTTTTTAAATTTAAAAAAAAACACTCTTGGGGGGGGGGGGGAATGGACAGGGGGCCTAATTCTGGGATATCTGGTCACCCTGTTTGCGGTTGGTGGATGAGGACAGATGGAAAGAGGGGGGTGGGTGGCATGGGAGAGAGTGTAAGAAGAGCAGAAGACCAGGGTCCCCACATGCGACGCCCATGATGCAGAGAGCACACTGGGAAATCTCCAGGGCTCCCTGTAGGCCAGACCACCCCTGAAAGCAGCGAGGGTCCACGTCAGCCCACCACAGATAACAATACGCCCTAGTGCGAAAAACATTGGGGCCATATTTGAAAACCTTTGCAGTGGTGTAAGTGCAATTTGGAATGAAGTGCAAATATTGCCAAAGTGCAAAAAATATGCAATTTCAATGCATTTTTGCACCAGGGAAAAGTTGCACTAGTGATAATATTGTATGGCATTAGCACTAGGGCAAACATTGCCCTGGTGCGAAAATGCATTGACAATGTATGTTTTTTATGCTAGAGAAATGTTTGCCCTAGTGCTTATACCATGGAAAATTGCACTTGTCTTGGTGCAAAGGTTTTCTACTATAGCCCCAATTATTTTGCACTAGGTCAAACTTTGTCCTTGTGCTAATACTGTGACACTTTGCACTTGTACCGCTGCAAATTTGATGTAATCTGGCCTCTAAAGGCAGCTCCCAATTCCACATCTTTCTGCAAAAGCCAATACTAACCGCCAACTATCCTTCCAGACGCCCCCGTAACCAACATCACTATAATACTGAGGCACTGATTGCCCGCAATCTCCATTCCTGTGCCGACCCTGACAAGGTCACCAGACAAGCGCTCACTTGATACCAAACATAACTGCCCCAGTGTATATGCAGGTCTGGTCTCGCCGAGCATTGCACTGCCCAAAACACCGAGGAGTTTATCCACAGGCAGAGCCCAGGTCCTTCCGATCAGAATGATTCAACTCTTCAGATACAGCTATATGCCTCTCCTCTTCCTGCTGCTCGTACTAACGTCTCACCCCAACGCCATCCCTTGCAGGTCCCACAGTGCCAAGAGTCCCTGAAAACTGCACAAGCCGCAGTAGGTCGGACCCCAAAACAGAAAGCATACCTGCCTAGCCTGCGGGTTTATCCTGGACACACTGAACTTTTACCCTGTTCTGGGGAAGAGCTAGAGTCTCTTGGATTTCAGGCCCTTCCAGTAACTCTACCCGCGTCTCGATGTGATTGGCTACAAACAGACTGATAGTAGCCAATCACATCGAGGTATGGGCAGAGGAGCTAAATCTTGCTCACATTGGCGTCATTTGACTTGATTTTTTTTAACGTGGGCGTCACGTGTGGGTGGGGGCTCGGGAAAGGTGGGTGCGTCCAATGATGTCTTTGGTGCAAGCAATGTCATGGTTTGCTATTAGAAAAGGATTAAGGTGACTGCTTTTAAGAGAAAATATATGCAGTTGAAAATCTGTTTGCATTTTATCTTAAAAACAGTCATGTAATCCCTTTATATAGATGATGCCTACATTCACTAAAGAAAAACTCGGAGGAAGAGACAGGTCACTGTATTTGTATTTATTATAATTTATATAGCGCTTTACGCCAAAGCGCTTTACAAGAGGAACAAGCAAAATACAACAAGCATTACATAACAATTGAATCGAAAACAGAAAACAGTACGAGGAACAATTTACATTATTGATGAGGTTAAGCGCATTTGGAAAGGGGTAAGGTTAGAGGGGGTAGGAGGTGTGGATAGAGGTAGAATCAGAACTAAGAGAGGAAGAAAAAGGTGTTAGGGGAGAATGGAAGAGATAAGATTTTAGAGAAGTGCGGAATGAAGGGTAGGAGGGAATAGGATGGGGAGGGGTAGGCGGTTCCAATGGAAAGGAGCGAGTAGTTGAAAGGAGCGGAAGCGAGAAGGGGCGCAGGGTGGAGGAGGAGAGAGAGGGAAAACATCAGCAGAGCGGAGTGAACGAGAAAGAGTATAGAAAGTGAGAAGGGAGGATGGGTAGGGTGAGGCAAGACCATAGAGGGATTTGAAGACTAGACAGAGGAACTTAAAATTGAGCTGGGAGTGAAATGAGAGCCAACCAAGTGAGATAAGAACAGAGGAGATGGAGTCATGGAGTGAGAGGAGGCAGAGGGAGCAGTTGGCAGAGTGGTAGACAGATTTGAGGGGGGAAAGGTGAGTGGAGGGGAGTCCAAACAAAAGAGTAGAGCAGTAGAAGAGTCTGGAGAAGATGAGGGAGGTAATTAAGAGTTTAGTAGCGTGAAAGGTTAGAAAGGGTCACATTTTACGGATGTTATAAAGGTGAAAGCGGCAAGATCTGGCAGTGAGAGAAATGTGGTGAGAAAGAGAGAGGTGGGGATCAATGTGAAGACCAAGGTTGCGGGCGTGAGGAGAGAGGGGAGTTGGGAGGGGGAAAGAGAATGAAAGAAGGAGGGGAGGGAGGAGGAAGTGTGTTGGCAGAGAAGAATAGGACTTCGGTTTTATCTGCATTAAGAGTAAGGAAATGAGAGGCCATCCAAGCTTTAATAGCAGAGAGGTAAGTAGAAAGCTTATGGTGGATGTCAGGGGAGAAAGAGAAGAAAGAGAGGAAGAGCTGGGTATCATCGGCATAGAAATGGTGTGAGAAAGCAAAGGAGGAGATAATAGGAGCTAAGAAGGAAGTGTAGAGTGAGAAGAGAAAGGGGACAAGGACAGATCCTTGGGGAACGCCATGGTTGAAAGGATAGATAGGGGAGATGCAGCCACCCCAGGAGACTGAGAAGGTGCGGTTAGAGAGAAAGGAGGAGAACCAGTTGAGGACAGATTCATTAAGGCCAAACGAAGAGAGAGAGTTAAGGAGAATAGGGTGGTCAACAGTATCAAAGGCAGCAGAGAGGTCAAGGAGGATAAGAATAGAGGAATGCTTAGGGTAGCGTGCAGATAGGAGAGAGTTAAGAACAGAAATGAAAGCAGTTTCCGTGGAGTGTTTAGGGCGGAAACCGGATTGGGTAGGGGGAGGAGAGAATTGTTGGAGATGAAGGCAGAGAGTTGAGAATAGACAATGTGTTCAAGAAGTCTGGAAAGGAAGGGTAGACAAGAGATAGGATGATAATTGGATGGAAGATGGGGATTAGCAGAAGGTTTTTTGAGAATGGGGATGATAGTAGCATGCTTAAAAGGAGTAGGAAAGGTGTATGTGGATAGACAGGTGTTGAACAAGGAGGTGATATGAGGGATGTAGGAATGGGGTCAGTGGGAGAAGCAGTAGGGTGAGTTTTAGAAAGGAGGAGGGTAACATCAGATTGAGTAATAAGAGTGAAGGAAGACATGGAAAATGGAGGGGGACGAGGGGACGAGGAGGAGGAGAGTAAGAAGGGAAAGGGAGTATAGTTTGGAGGAGATTGAGGACTTTGTTAGAAAAGAAGGTAGCAAGATCAGAAGCAGAGAGGGGAGGCGATGGAATGATCGAGGGTAGGTTGGGAGAGAAGTTGAGTTAAGGTTTGAAAGATACGGCAAGGAGGAGAGGATTGAGAATGGGGAAGGTCAGAGAAGTGCATGTAGCAGAGTTGAGACAGGAGTCATAGAGGGTATGATAGGAGAAGTATGCAGCTTGGTTAGAGGGGGTGGGGCGTTTGAGCCAGAGTCGTTCAAGGCACCTAAGAAGGTGGCGCATGGAGGAAAGATGAGCCGAGAGCCAATGTTGGGCAGGTCGGCGAGTAGGGCGGAATGGGGAAAGAGGGTAAGAAGGTCAAGAGTAGAGGTGAGGGAGGAAGTTAAGGTGGAAGAGGCTTCAGTGGCTGAGAGAGAAGAGAAGTGGGAGGGGGGATGGTGGAGGAGCAGGTTGTGAGGAAACGAGAGGGGTTGAAGTTCCGTAGGTCACGTCGGAAAAAGAGGTTGGAGGATGGAGGAGAGGGAGAGGAGTGGGTGGGAAGAAAGGGAAAAGGAGAGTAAGGAGTGGTCGGATAGGTAGATGAGTAGAGAAGATATTGGAGAAGCGGTGAAAGAGGAGGTAAAGATTAGTTCAATGTGTGAAAACAAAATCAAAATATCGAGGCTGAGTACTGCAAAAGGAAATACACCGAACACGGGTTACAAAGGAACATACAAAGATCTTTAATTTATACTGAACAGTTACAGAGAAAAAAGGTAACAGATAGCTATCGGCCTTTAGTACAACACAACAAACTCTAGCGTGGTTCAGTGTGCTTAGTGAGAGACGCTGTACATTAGAATTTGTTGCTCTTTTATATCATTTGCGAACATGATGTCCAACCCTACTATGGGTTAATATTCCTCTAATATGTTACTGATCTAGGGTTAATGCCGAGTTTGCACCACTATATGCATAGAGATTGCCTTTAATATATTCGTCAACAAGCCTAGACGGTTACAGTGTATTTTAGGATTTCTCATAAAGGTCTTCTCAAACATTAATACAATGTAGTTAAACAAGTGTTCTTAGTTCAGTATTTGGATACATTGTTCTTAACATATGCTCGTGGATTAGTTTCATTGCACGGGTAATCCTTTACACAAGGTCAGAGAAGGACAAGGTCTCAGTTCACGACCCCAACTAGTGGCCTGCAGGCAAGTTACATATTAATTACACACAGAGGTCAAGACGGCCATGTTTTATTTCGGAATGACATCGTCCACCATTTTAACTCACAGGGTGACTTTACAGAGAGAACCTAAAATGGCAGATCGACCTAAAATGGCGGCTTACATTGATTTTAGGGTCAGGACCTTGCAACACGGATTTCTTCGCAAGTGGCTTAGAAGCAGCTTGGCGTAGGCCAATATACATATATTCGTTGCAATAGGAGGTACGATATCATTTCCCGTTTGACAAACCCTCCTTTTGGCCTATGCCAAGTGCTAAACTACTTCTGATCTCCTTGCAAATAACTCCATGCATCATCGTCCATGCACCCTGAATCGCTGTCAGAAATATCTATTGCCATCAGGTCATTCGCTAAAATTTCCTTTAACACGTATTCCTTGGAGGTTTTATCTGGGGCATACACTTTATGTCCTATTGTACCTATCGCTTGCGCGCAACGTCCCCCTAGCATCGAACATATACTAGGTAGACACTGGATACAACAACAAAGGAACAACAGAATTCCCAAAATGATCAGTAAGACCGAAAGTGCCTTCCAACCCCAAGATCGCAAGAAGACCCAGGACCAATCGCTAAGATCCCAGTTTCCCTCAGGAACATGCACTTCTGAACTAAGGACGTGCAGATTCTGTATTGCCTTGAAGATAGTTGGGGGGAATCTGGCACGAAGACACAGCAAGCGGACCCCACTAATTTACACACTCCACCACGTTCAGCCAGAATGACATCTAATGCCATCCGGTTCTGAAGCGCTACTAGTCTTATGTTCCGTGGTCCGGTTGATGGTTCTCTCCAGTACTCTAGCTAGTCTTCTGATGTCCTCGGAATTCGCTATCTGCCCCCAAAATGGCACAAATGATTTTGCTACATCTCCCAAGACCTGTGCTGGAGTGTCACCATTCTCATCCCGCCGTGGACGAGCCTTTGAAACCTCTACTGTACTAGCTATAAATACCCCAGGTAAAAGGATCCCTAAATAACAGGTTCCTTGCCAATCCCTGGGCAACCATGGAAATGCTACATTACCGCAAACAAAGTAGACAGGTTCGCCTACATACAAAGGTCTGTCTTTCCCAGTCAAATTTGCAACGTTGGCACAACCTCTGAAATCTCCCATTGACTGAGTACCATTCCTCTGTATGCAGAAAGAAACTGAATCGGGGCTATGGTTAACAGTGTAAGAAGGAGGCATGGCATCCTTATTGCCTATCGGAGCCATCTTAAAGGAAATCAAAGATTGGAAAGGACGAGACAGTCTATCAGAAGGCCTAATAGAAGCAACGTTGAGCTTACTCCTATTTGCGAAAAACGAGCATCCCAGGGAAGTCAGAACACGTTTCTCAAAGCTATTCAAATTAGTGCCATCAAAGTTCCCCGAGATGCTATTGTTCCAACGGCCAAAGAACAGTGCTCTAAGAGAAGCATAACAAGCAAATGTCAAAGGTAAAGGATGAATATACCAACCTAGCCCCTTATCCCCGTGTTGCGGTAAATGTGAGCAGACCAACAGTTGGACTTATTAAAAAATGGCATGCGTGGCATTCATGATAAGTAGCAGAGTATTATTGTGGTACCTTTGTCTAGGCTGGGAGTCCCTAGGGGACAGAGTATGCAAATGTACAAAGGGAGTAGGAACAGTAGGTACATTTTCAGTCGGTAACAAGGACTCTAAAGGATGAGTTTCCTCGAGGTACCATAAGCCTAAGACAGTGACTATTATAAAACCAAATATTATTATAAAAAGCAATACGTTTTCGGGGCCCAAGTACTTTGTCCATTATCCCGGTTGGTCATACAATCATTTACAAGTCCCATACGAGTGGTAGCAGTGGCAGGCATTGTAGTCTTCAAACGGAAACCCCCAATGTTCGTTGCTGGTGACCTCCCAGCCACGCAACTTCTTAGTCTTTCCACAACCCTAGCCAACAGAATCCCCTTTCTCAAATTTGGGCAAAAACAAGCACTCAGTGATCCTTTCCTTCTCCGAATGCACAGCTGAACCGTGCCGTAAGTCTATCAGATGCACAGCATACCCGTGCCGTAAGTCTATCAGATGCACAGCAAAACCGTGCCGTAAGTCTATTTTCTTGGACGCAGATTGTACCTTGCTTTTCCCGGTCTGATTGATCCGGAAACAATGTGTCGTCACTTCCCGTTGGAAGCAACGTATCAGAAACAAGTGAAGATGCCGATTTTGAAACAACAGTTTCCGGAAGCAAAACTTTTGGAGAGTGTGGAGACAAAATGGCAGGTTTCCCAAGCCTCACAGGCTCAGAAAGATTCTCCGATACACTCTGAGTGCTATCTACTGCTTTGGGATCGTTGGTTGCAGCGTTAGCGAGGGGTTCTGTTTCTTCTGTATCGTGTGGCACTGGGTGAGGAAGTGTCTTGACGTGCCACGTGTGGATCCAGTTCTTTCTGCCAGAAACCCACACCGCCGTCTGTGTGACCAACAGGACCTGGAATGGGCCCCGCCAGCGAGGTGCAAGGCAGGAAGAACGCTCAAATGCCTTGATGAGCACCCAGTTCCCAGGCCGTATGCTGTGTCCCGGGCCCTCGTATCGCACAGGTAAAGCCTCCTGCACCTGGTGATAAATCAAACACAGGTTTTTAGTCAACTGGCTGCAATAATCTGAAAGTAATACATTTTCAACATTTCTCAAAGATCTACATTTAGGAAGGTTCCAGATATTGGCCGGTCTCCCCATTACCACCTCAAATGGAGAGAGTCCGGTCTTAGTTTGAGGGGTTGTACGCATGGCTAATAACACGATCGGTAAGGCGTCCGGCCATTTTTATTTAGTGCCGGCACACGTCTTAGCGAGCTTGTTCTTGATGATACCATTGTGTCTTTCTATTGTGTCTCTCTACTAATACGGCGCTGTGAGCGTGTCTGGCCGAATGGAACGGTTTGTCAATCTGTAATGCCGCACATATCTGCAGAATTACAGCAGCGATAAAATGTGGACCATTGTCCGGCCAGATGACTCTTGGTAGCCCGAACCACGGGAAGTATTCTTTTAACATGGTTTTCGCAGTAGTCATGGCTGTAGCATCTTTGACAGGGAAAGCCTCGACCCATTTACTAAAAGCACAGATGACCACTAATACGTACTTCATATTATTGCACGGTTGCATTTCAATAAAGTCTAAATGGATGACTTCGAAGGGGACAGAGGGTGGCCCAAAACTTCCCCTTGGAGTTGCTGTCCCCTTTCCAACATTATGTTGTAGGCAAATCATGCAGTCCTGAACATAGCGCTGGGCAATTTTTAAAAATGTTGTCATTTGCCCAAACTTTCTCTAACATTTTCGTGACTTTCTGGGCACTTATATGCGTAGGACCATGGGCCATGATGACCATCATCATTACATAGGCGTCAGGGAGTAGCCGTTTCCCTTCAACTATGTCCACCCAACACCCGTCATCATCGAGTTTCTCCAAGCCTTCAGCCCACCTCTTGGATTCTTCTAACGTGGCATCAGCTTCGATATCCCGTACAGACCCAACACCCTCGTCCATTGCATAGGCATTTACAGTCTCCCTTGAAACATACATCTCCGTAAAGAGATCGGTAACAGTTTGTCTAGCAATCTGATCAGCGAAAGCATTCCCTTTTCCTATGTTATTCGTAATCTTTCGATGTGCTGCACATTTTATTACAGCTAACTGAATAGGGAGCGCAAGCGCTGAGAGTAGTTGTACTATTAGGGAGCCATGCTGGATTTTTGTGCCATGTGAAGATAAGAACCTTCTCTCTGACCAAAGTCTCCCAAAGTTGTGAACCACCACAAAGGCATACTGACTATCAGTATATATGTTTACTGTAAGCCCTTTGGAAGGTTCACAAGCTTGGGTCAATGCTATAATCTCTGCGGCCTGCGCAGTTATGCATGATTCTCTTGGTTTCCACAACCGTGCTTAATGTGGTGATTGCATAAGCAGCTGTGGATGTACCATCCGGAAGTTTGAAGCAGGAGCCATCACAAAACAGCTCTCCTTGCGGATTGTCCAAAGGAGTGTCTTTCAAATCAATTCTACCCTTTGTCTTTTGTTTGGTAGTATACAGACAGTCATGTGACTCTTCATCGCCGCAAGCAGTACCTTGCGGGAAATGTAGGAGTTCAGCCAGATTAAGAACACAACACCTCTTAATTTGGATGTGAGGAGCAAACAAGATCAATTCATATCTCGTCAACCGTGCGGAAGTGAGGTGTTGCGTTTAGGTTTGGTTCAGTAGAACATCTACAGAGTGAGGCACCATCAAGGTTAGATCATGGCCTAGGACATTCCCTCACTCTGTTTTACAGACGCAGCAGCAGCAGTGACAGCTCGCAAATATCTTGGCAAAGCGCATGCTACAGGATCAAGGGCGGAAGAAAAGTAACTGCACAGCCTATTCTTCCCTCCATGTTCCTGCGTTAATAGAGCCAAAGCACATCCATCGCATTCATGCACAAACAACACAAAGGCCTTTTCATAGTTTGGTGTGCCCAAAACTTGTGCCAAGCATAATGCAGTCTTAAGCAAGTCAAACAATTGCTGGTGTTCCGTGTTCCATGGCAATGGCGAAGAAATGCCCTTCTTTGTCAAAGCCAACATCGGTTTGATCACTAGTGAGAAGTTTGGGATCCACAACCTACAGTAAGAAGCCATAGCTATCAAGACTCTAACTTCCTTCTGCGTATTTGGGACAGACATGCCAGAAATGTGTTTTATTCTTTCAGGTGTCAATCTTCTTCCCTCCTTTGACAGGCGATAGCCTAAATAGGCGACCTCCTGGCAACAATATTGAAACTTTGTAAGCGAAGCTTTGTGACCATGTTTAGCTAGATGAATAAGCAACAACACAGTGCCCTCCTAACAGGTGCTCTCAGAGTCAGCAGCTAAAAGCAGGTCATCAACATACTGAAGCAATGTACAAGTAGAAGGCAATTCAAGGGTATCAAGCTGTTCTTTCAAAGCCCTACTGTCGATGCTAGGACTCTCTGTGTACCCTTGAGGTGCACGAGTAAATGTGAACGAGCATCCCCCTAAGGTGAACACGAACAAGTATCTACTATCCTTGTGTATAGGAATACTAAAGAAAGCATTCTTCAGGTCCACAACACTAAAGTAAGTAGCTGTAGCTGGAATCATGGTCAATATTGTCGTCACATCAGGCACAATTAGGAATTGCGGAGAGACGACTTTATTAATGGCACGTAAATCAATTATGAAACTGAATGGAATTGCATTATCGCTTTTCTTGTACATGGGTAAAATCAGACTATTGCACAAACTTCCTGAAATTTCCTCAATCATCCCGAGATGCACAAAATTGTAAACAATGCATTTCAAAGCTCGCTTGCCCTCAACTGAGATCTTATACTGTGGAATGCATGGCAGCTCAATTCCATGTTTCAAGACTATCTTAACAGGCTCAATCTGTAAAACATCGACATCATTGTTGTCAACTGCCCATAAGAACTCTGGTACATCAATGAATTCTGGCGGCAAAGGTCTAGTCAAGAATTGAGAGACAGAAATTTGCTGTGGTGAAATTGTCAAGCGCACTCCATCGGAAGAACAATAAATTACTGCATTCAATTCTTTCAACAGGTTCAAGCCCAGCAAATTCTCTCCACAATTCGAAGTCAAAAGGAATGGACAGTGGTCCGTAAAGGGACCCAAAGAAATAGGTACCGGAGAAGAAACTGGACAAACAACTGGTGTGCCAGAAATCCCTACAGAAACATTGGTTTGCCCTGACAGTGGAATGTTTGGAACCGTGAATTATCAATGGAACACTTCTGTGCTCCAGTATCTATCAAAAACCAATGTTTCCTATTTCCCACCATCATTTCAACGCAGGGACCTTTCTGATTGACAGGAATAGGTGTAGGTTCCAAACCCTGCTTCGGCAATCCTAACGAAACAGAATATCATCAAAAGGAAGCTCTTCAGATAGATATGCAGCAGAAGGATGATCAAATATGTTCCTAGTATCCACACTCGGAGTCTGATTATCCTGTGAAAAAGGTTGCTGAGGATCCTGTGCAAACTGACCTCTACCAGGGCCCCCTACATGCGGGCGACCTCTGGATCGTCTACCCATATTCCCAAATGTGTATTTGACCTCTGTCGAAGGACGGGGCATTGTGCACGCCAATGACCCTCTTGTTGACAATAGGCACACTGGTTAATGTTCACAGGACCCAAAGGCACATTCCCTTGTGGAACATACTGATCTCTAATCTGCGAACTACCCCCTCTGGGGCCTCTAACAATTTGCTGTAATAATACTTTAGTCTTTAAATCACCTTTTCGTTTTTCAACTCTATCTTTTTCATTGTTGACACGATTCTCGTAGTAATGAGCCATGTGCAGTACTTCTGATTGGGATTTCGTCTGCCAATCGCTCTCAGAAGACATAATTTGTGACTGGATGTCAGGCAGCAATCCACGCACAAATGTGTCCACAAATAATCTTTTCCCAAACTCTGTGCCTAAGTCTTGTCCGCTGAAATCCGAGAATACCTGTTCGAACCGATTAAAGAACTCAGTAGCACCCTCAGACTTCCCTTGGACACAGGCCGTAAGTTTGTCCCAAATAATTATTTTCTCAGCAATTATGGTTTTCAATTTTGTAATAATTCTATCAGGCAAAGTTAGTATTACCTGGGGCGGTCTTTCACCAGTTGGCCTTTCTCCATCGAATCTAGTTATGTTCGCCCATGTATCTCCCAACCCTGGTACGTCGTCTATAGTCCTAACTTGTTTCCAGAAATCTACAGGCAGGAGTACAGGAAATAACAAATCAATATCGCCTAGGGTGAACACCGAGGATTGCAAGACAGACTCTATTTCTTTATAGAATCCTGTCGGATTTTTCCCAATAACAGGAATAGATTGTCTAATAGTATTCCCTTCCTGTCTTGAGAACGGGACATGAACAAACTGCGATACATAATGTGCAGGAATGTTCACAGCGACTGTACCCGCCACAGCATCGGCCGCAATCTCAACCTTTGCGACAAATGTCGGAGGAACCTCTCTCATAGGCAACTGAGAATTAGGCAACTCCGAACGCTTACTAAGCAACAGTGCTAAGTCGAGCACTAAAGCAGTCGAAGAAGTGTCAAGTGAAACGGCTCTTTTATAAATACTCAATAACTCTGTGGGACAACTAATCTTTCTCTTTACACAATCATCCTGTATGTACTCTATCATTAACTGTATCACTTTCCTCTGCATTTCTGGCGTATACTGACTGTGTGTGTCATAAACCTCAACTGGAGTTATCGACATATCTGAAATCCGTCTAAGCTCGTCTTTCGTACAAATTTGTGCTTCCTCAGATATCGATTTTCGACAAGGAAGGAACCGTTTCTGTACATACATACTTTCCCCCTCGTCATCCTCATTCTGTAACCTTTCCAACTCCTTTCTATACTCAAATAACCCCTCGACATGCTCATTTACTTTCTCCACAGTGTCTCTTGAAAACGCTAACGTGTTTAAATCCCTTAACCCTTGCGGGAGATCTGTATTATTTAATTTGCCCCACATTACACATAAATGAATCCCTAAACCTTCAATAAAAACATTTTTCTCAGGAAAATTATCCATATTAAAAAGTGTGGCAAAAACATTAGCTTGATCATCTCTCTCCATACAATGCTTAGCCCATGCAATCAAATCCTGTTTCTTCTCTGGCGGTACAGTATTGCAAGTGGCAACCCTTGACCCCGCACCCTGATCGACTACAAGCGGCACAGGACCACTTGGAAGAGAGGGGGCACGCAAATTCAATGGAGGTACTGTTACTGGTGCAATAGGAAGGGTTGGAGGAGTAGGTGGAGGAACAGTAACTGGAGGAAGAGGAACATTAGGAGGAACAGGAACCACAAGAAGAGGCAACATAAGCGGGAAGAGGAACATACGTAGGTGGCGCAGAGGCACCATGCCTTCGTTCATTGAACAATTTGTTGATGAATTCGTCGGAAACATGAAGGTCTTTAGAAGGATACATTTTCTGAATTCCAAGTGAGAAAGCCCTATTCATATTCCTAGGCGAGTTTGTTTTATGACGGCGCACATGTTTTTCTCTACTCTTAAGTTGCTGCAACGCTTCTTTTTACCAATTCTGCAAAACATCGAATGCTGCAGGTCTAGCCTTTTTTTTTAATAGAATTGACTCTAAATACTCAATACGAGGGATTTCAAAACTACCATTGATTGGCCACTGAAGTTCAGAGGCATGTCTGGTTTGTCTGTGCCAAATATCATTAAACACTATACTTCCAATGCCATGCTTACAGTACATAGTACACGCCGGCGACCTCTCCTGTGCTGCTGGATGGCTAAATTTCAAAGATTGTCTATCGCTGCGGAACAACACCCTGAAGCAGGTAGACAATTTCCCAGGCATATTAAATTATTGGTGTTACCTGGTCAATAATTGTGTCTGCAGATACAATACGCCAAAATCAAATTATCAGGATATTTAAGAATCGGGTCATGACTCACCTGATCAATCCTAAAGTGGTCCGATCGGATTACAAAGAATCTTACCTAACTAACCTTACCTCGTGTTTGGTGATTTCGGCAAATCTGCCCGCCTCGATAAGTGGACCCTCGTCAAGATGCCGTCTCGGACCACAAGCTAATCGTCCAGGGATCGGGTCGTGCAGCGCTGCTGAGGTGTCACGTCTCGTTCAGAAGGGGCCCCTTATTTTGTCACACCGTCCGATCCCGGCCCGATAGCGTGTGTCAACCTTCGACAATCCGGCATCAATCTTGAGGGTCCCTATTCGGGCGCCAACTGTGAAAACAAAATCAAAATATCGAGGCTGAGTGCCCCAAAAGTAAATACACCAAACACAGGTTACAAAGGAACATACAAAGATTTTAAATTTATACTGAACAGTTACAGAGAAAAAAGGTAACAGATAGCTATCGGCCCTCAGTACAACACAACAAACTCCAACGTGGTTCAGTGTGCTTACTGAGAGACGCTGTACATTAGAATTCGTTGCTCTTTTATACCATTTGCGAACATGATGTCCAACCCTACTTTGGGTTAATATTCCTCTAATACGTTACTGATCTAGGGTCCATGCCGAGTTTGCACCACTATATGCATAGAGATTGCCTTTAATACATTCGCCAACAAGCCTACACGGTAACAGTGTATTTTAGGATTTCTCATAAAGGTCTTCTCAAACATTAATACAATGTAGTCAAATAAAAGTTTTTTAGTTCAGTATTTGGATAAATTGTTCTTAACATATGCTCGTGGATTAGTTTCATTGCACGAGTAATCCTTTACACACAAGTCAGAGAAGGACAAGGTCTCAGTTCACGACCCCAACAAGTGGCCTGCAGGCAAGCTACATATTAATTACACACAGAGGTCAAGACGGCCATGTTGTATTTCGGAATTACATTGTCCACCATTTTAACTCACAAGGTGACTTAAAATTTTAGGTTTACAGAGAGAACCTAAAATGGTGGATAGACCTAAAATAGCTGCTTACATTGATTCTAAGGTCAGGACCTTGCAACACGGATTTCTTCGCAAGTGGCTTATAAGCAGCTTGGCGTAGGCCAATATACATATATTCGTTGCAATAGGAGGTACGATATAATTTCCGTTTGACAAATGGTGGAACCAGATTGGTGAGTAGGAGGAGAGGGGAGAGAGGTGAGAAGGTAGGAATCAAGGATGGACAGGAGAGGAGAGGAGGGATGGTTTGAGGAGAGATGGAGATTGAAATCGCCGAGTACAATTAGTGGGGTGGGGCTAGGGGCAAAGAGGCTGAGGAAATGGTCACTGTCCTCATAGAAGGAGCCGACAGGGCCAGGGGGGCAATATGTGATGAGGAATGCAATAGCATGGGGAGAATTAAAGATTTTATACATGAATTCAAAGGAAGTAAGAGTAGGTAGAGGAGTAGGAGAGGGAGAGGAAGTAAAGTGAGGACGAAAAAGAAGACCTAAACCACCTCCACGGTCTGAGGAACGAGGGACATGTGCGAAGGAAGATGAGAACGAGGTGAGGCATGCGGGAACAGAGGTATTGTGGGGAGGGATCCATGTTTCCATGATACAGAGAAATTGGAGGTTGGGGCATAAAAACATTTCAGGAACAGCTGTGGTTTTGTTGCAAATCGATCGTTCCATAGGGCAACTTCAAAGGTATTGGAATTGGAGATTTGTGGGTAGATGAGGTTGCGGCGTTGGAATGAAGTGTTTGGGTGCAGGGTTCAGTGGTTGTGGGGGTGGATCGAAGGTTGAGAGAAGAAATGGCCATGAGGATAAAACAGAGAATTTTGATGGGGGAGAAGGCACTGGGAGGAGGGGAGGGAATGGGAGAGGGGCGGGACTGAATGGAGGAACAGGGCATAACATGGAGCAAACATTAATGTGGAAGTGGTCAGTAAGTAGAAAGGCCGCCAGTAGGAGTATTTCTGAGGAGGGAGGAGAATGGTAGGTACTGGAGGGAGGGGTCTCTGTGGAGATGGGGTCAGTGTGTATAAAGTAGACCACGTTGGGGGAGGCTTAGGGCAGAGCAGGGCCCAGGGTGGATAGTCCAGTCCGACGTAGCAGAAGTGAAGGAGGAGCTGGATGTGGCCAGTTGGAGAAGCCAAGTAGGCAGGAGGCTACAGGACCCAAGGTAAGCAAATTTAGTGTAGAGATAGGTGAATTGGGCACCCTGAGCTGCAGGAGGTGCTGGAGGTGATACAGTAGAGCATGCTTGTAGTTGGGAGGCTGCAGGGTGCAGAGAGTGGATTAGGTATTGCAGTTAGGAGCACTCAGGGAAAAGAAGTCCAAAGGGCTGGTGCGTGAAACTGGAGCAGACTCAGAGTCAGGTGGATTAGGTGATACAGACCAGAACACTAAGGGACAAGAATTCCAGAGGGATGTTGCATGTAGCTGGAGAGGACGCCGAGGTCGGGTGGATCAGGTGCTACAGTTCGGAGTACTAAGGGACAAGAAATACAGAAGGTAGGTGCATAGAGGTGGAGAGGACGCTGTGGTAGGATGGATCAGGAACCACAGTCCCTAGTACACAGGGGCGGGAAGTCCACAGGGCTGGTGCGCAGAGCTGGGGAGGACGCTGATGGTTGGGTGGATCAGTTCCACAGTCTGGAGCTCACAGGATGGAGGCAGCACTTGTGGGAAAGCAGCAGAGGTGAATGCTTTAGAGTAGGTAAGAGCTGTGACAGCTGAAGCATGGAGCAGGAGTGGGTGATGATGGTTGGGTGGATCAGGTTGCACCATCGGGAGTTCACAGGATGGAGGCAGTGCTCACGGAAAATGCAGCAGAGGTGAAGGCTGTAGAGTTGGTAAGAGCTGCAGGGGCATCCGCGTCAAAGATGGGCTGGTGTGGGAGATGCTCGGTTTGGGCCGATCGAGGGAGGGCCCGGCCGCCGGCAAGATTGAGAGGCTGGCTGAGGATAGTAGGAACCCACCTGTCAAATTGCAGGGTGCAGGCGAAGGCACCAGCAGTTTGACGTAGTGGCCTCAGCAATTCTGGAAGACAGACCAAGCTAATGGAGCGGGACCATGGCCGGTGACCAGAAGGAGCAGACTCTGGATGTCCGGATGAGAGGTGGACTGGAGGGGCAGGCCACGCAGTGAGGTGCACCCAGGAAGGAGGCCGCGCCCCCGTCAGGATACGCAGAGAAGGTAGCTGTAGAGCCAGTGACAGCCGCACAAGTAGGTTGGAGGCCACGCCCCCAGCTAGAGTCGTATAGGAGACAGACGCAGAGCCTGTGAATGCAGAGCGGAGCAATTGCGATTGAGAGGGGCCAGTCATCGACAGCCGGGACAGACACTCCAGCGGGCCGAAAGAGGGAGGACCCAGCAGTCAGTAGCAAGACCGGTGAGCAGGTCAAAGGCAGCGGAATACTACTCACTCAGTTGCAGGGAGCCGATGAGGGCAGCGGCAGGCAGCTGGGGTGTGTGCTGCAGTCCAGAGCAGATGGAGAGAATCAGCAGGATCCTGATCGCACAGTGCTGGGAACCGGCAAGGGCCAAAGGCAGCGGAATACTTCTCACTCAGTTGCAGGGAGCTGATGAAGGCCACGGCAGGCAGCTGCGGTGGGCGCTGCAGTCCAGAGCAGATCAGCAGGATCCTGCTTGCACAGTCGCTGGGAGCAGGCAAGTGCCACGGCAGCCAGAAGCGGTGGGTGCTGCAGCCCAGAGCAGATGGAGCAAGTCGCTGCCTGTTAAGATGGATTTCTGAACTCTGACCTGGTGGGCAGAGGTTCAGAAGGCCAGCCTAGTTTCTTGGAACAGCATAACCTTTTGGACAAGCCAGACCAATCAAGGTAGCTATGGTCTGCGGTCAAGACTAGGTCTCAGGAGGAGTGAGGGTGACTGAAAGACCTCAATGAGCACACAGAGCAAGGACACTTAAAAATCACTCCCAGACAGGTGTATATATGTCAAAAATATAAAAACATTTATTAAAAGGCCTTTGTAACTTCAACACACAGTAAAGAATCACAACAATGCTACCAAACCAACAATGCTCTCAATACAAGATATACACAAGACCAATGGAATATAAAGGGTTAAAGGCATGAAATATGTCCTAGAAGGGAAGGAAACAGGCAGTGCAGATAGTCTTTAGTCCCCTTCTGCATCAAATACACACCTAACTAAGAGGCAGTCCAATCCCTAAGAAGAGAGGAGCCTAATGCTCAATAGTACATGCAATGCAAGCGCATGTGGTTGTTCCAATGGGCAAAACGGGGTCTCTTCAGGGGTCTCTAGCAGCTCAGGGAGATGGGTGAGGCAATGAAGAATAGGTTCCCACAATTCGAGGAGGGTCTCCACTTGAGGGCAGAGTCGATTCCAAGAGTCGGGACTAGTACGCTAGTTCGCACTAGCAGTGGAAAGGAGAGGGGCCCCCAGGGGCCACTTGTGCGAAAAAATGGATGGAGGTTCTAGAGGCCACCGGCTAGGATTGCGATTACTCACCGACCCCTGGCACACTCCGGACCAAAGTTCGCCAGTCGAGTCCACTTCAGTTCCAGGTTCAAATGCGGCAATATGACGGCTCTGCGGCTTTCAGTTCCGAAGATACAGTGATGATTCCCAAACGGGACAGTGGCAATTTCTCTGTTCCTGATGGATGGATCAGGCCAGTTTCACTGCAGAAGGCTTCAGGGGCAAGAGGGGCACCAATGCAGTGCACCTGCAAAGATCATTGCCGTGGCTGGGCAACACGGTAACCGTGCCGGCTCCGGTCCTGGCGCACTTGTCTTACTTCAGACCTGGGAACGCCAAGTGTACGAAATTCGGTGTGAGGGTGCCGCAGACAAAGAGCTAGGGGTATACCAAGTTTTGAGGGGCCTCCTTGAATAAGCCGCAGAGACAAAGCAAAAGTCCTGTGTAAGCTGGTCAGCCCACTGGTTGGTCCAAGGACACTTCCGAGAAGGCTTACTTGCAGGTTTTGATGAACGTACCGAGAATAGTTGGTCCCACTTTTCCAATGGGTGGAAGCGTCTTCGCAGACCTTCTAGGACGACCAGATGCAGAGGGGTCCCACGGGACGACAGCGGGCTCATGGTGCCAAACCTTCCAGTGGGTCACCAGCGGTTCCTCGACTCGGCTTCTTAGTTTCAGGATACTTGGATCCTATCCTTTGTTCAGTGAGAACTCCAGAGATCGACATGGTATGGGTGTTTGGGGCCTCCTCTTATCCAGAATCTCCTTCACGCCAAAACGAAGAGGACCCAATGGGAGATCTGCTCACAAACACACTCTCCATGCGTGGACCAATCACAGACCACGGTGGTCCCAGCCAAACACAGCACTCCAGACTCTCTCGCATCCAAGATGTGTATTGTAACTAGACGGTCCAGCCCACAACCTGGAGGCACACACATAAGGCATGCAAAAGCCTGTGAAAGCTTAGCGTTTTGTGGGAAAATGCATGACCAAATAAGGACTGACCCGGGGAAAGATGGCCAAAGGACAGTACAAAGAACCTCGTGGCATGGCCATTTTGGAGCCAGGCCACCTATTTGTGCCAAACGCGGTAATCGCGGTTTACCTGGCAGGACGGGGTTAAAATTATATGAAAAGATAAGCTGCCACCAGCCCTGTCTGTGACACATTTGCACATCTCCTAAAAAATCCTTAGAGAGTAACTAGGGCCTTTGGAAATGACTAAGAGACCCAAGCGTGCTGTATTGGAAGATACATTGCACACTTGTTACATGTTGCAGAAAAGTTGCAACAGTGGAAAAGGACTAAGGGAAACAAAGTCTCCCAGTACTGACTGTAAAAAGTGAGCAAAAAGCCCAGAGGAGTGCAGCGGAAGGCTGTGCTTTCCTGGCAAAGTCAGACTAATGTATTTAAACAGCAGCAAAAAATTGGGGGATTACACAACTGAAGGGAAAATTAGATACAAAATGAAATTTTCCTAACACTGCCCCCTTGAAATTGCAGTGGAAAGGGCTTTAAGTGGACTGGGGCTGCACGCCCCTGCAGGCTTTGACACTTCACCCAGCATGACAACAGGCAGAACTCCTCCTCCGCATAGCGCTATAGGCGTGCCTGTGCTGTGTCACTGTGTCCGGGCTGAACCATTAACGCGTGGAGGCCAATTGAAACAAAAGGATACAAAGGTCAAAGGGACATGTTACCCCTCACTGCAGAATGCTGCCTGCACGAAAACATTTCCTTCAACCCTTTTGCAAAGGGAGTTTGCAATTGTTTTTTAGCAACAAAATGGAACGTATGCTTTTTTTTCATGTTTGTGAGGATTGGCTTGAATAGTGCGTGTGTGACCACAGATCTTCCGTTATTACACAAACGTCTCTGCAGCACACGCATTAAACCCTTTTTACTGAAATGAGGATGTTTGACCTGCGGGGTGCACGCGTGTCTACGGTGCAGTCACCTTAACACTCTGAGATATCTTACATGGATTGGAAGAGAATTGATCTATTTTGATTTCAGTTTACTCATGTCCAGCCGTTAGGCCACTCGTATGGTTGTGTAGCCCCAGCCTCTCGCATAGATTGCTCAGTAATGCAGGCGTCTTCGGCCATGACAGCGAACAAACATTGTTTTGTTTCCTTTTTGGGCCCCACCTCTTTTTTTTCACCCCACATTATTATGTCATAGCTCAGGGTTTAAGCGTTCACCTTTGCCATGGGGCAACCTGCAATACTCAAGTTCAAATCCTGGCACGGCTGACTCAGCCATGCGCTCTTCCGGTGGCTCACCAAAATGAGTAGTAGCCGAAATGGACACATTTTGCTCCAATGGAGAATGTGGCGAATTGGGCAAAATGTGCCAGCTTCTGCAGAGTGCAATTAGCTGTCTCTGGCTTTCCAGCAGAAATGTTGATTTTCTAGAAAAAACAATTTTTTTTGTGGGTTGTGAAATGTTTCCTACCAAAAAAAACTACATTTCAGAAGGAAAAAACAAAATGTCTAACGTTTTTCTGCCCCCCCCGCCCCAACCCCCTTAAGAAATTTCGTTTGTAAGAGGGAGCGAAAAGCAAATTTTTTTTGGGGGGGGCAACATTTCAGGGAAAAAAATGTTTTCAAAGAAAAAGAAAAGTCGCCTAAAAAACGGCTGAACATGAAAAATATGCTGCCGAAGAAACCGATTTGGAGGCAAAGAGCCCCAATTTTGATTTGCCGGCGATAATTTCGGCCACCCCTAAAAATGAGCACATTTAACACGTTAACACCCGTTATTGTAGTGCTTGCAAGTGGGAGAAAGCCGGCATTGAGCGCTATATAGAAATCAAAAGGTAATAAAAGGCAGGCATTCTGCACACGTTAAATAATAACCGAAGCAAAGTGAAATGTTATACCAAAAAAACAGAAACAATATCCCCCCACCCCCACCCCCAGCACCAGCACCTGTGCATTTATAGCCAGCAGACGAGACACCGGTCACAGCATGACTGGCAGGCAGTAGATTAAGTGGGATGCTAAATCGAAGAGTGGGAGGCTCTCTCTCTGGGGGGGGGCGTGGCTCCTATGTATGTGTTTAGTTAGACTACGCCCCCTGATGGGAGCCCCCCTCATCAAGGGGGTGGGGGCAGGAAGGCTGGTGAAAGCAGGGGAGCACTGGCATTATATATACCTGTCCTCTGGCCTGGGCGCACCAGAGGTGTGGCACCATTGCGCCCTAGCTCTCACACGCAGCAGGCAGCCCTTTCATTCAAGGCGCTGGTGTTTTAAAACCAAGTGCTTCTTGAAAGAGTCTTCCAGCTGCGCAATGACTCTGTACTCCGAAACAGGAGGGGGGCTGGAAGGACCAGTCTCTCCTTTTGTTTCTGAGTAGGGAGTCCTCATTCATCTTGAAGCCTCTTTTAAAAGGCTTCCTGCTGCATGATGGCCCTTTACTAGGAAACAAAAGGAGAGACTGGGCCCTCCAGTCCCCCTCCTGTTTCAGAGTTAGGGGGCAGCATTGTGTAGCCAAAGTCACAGTTACACTGGCTGTCAGTATTTCCAAAGTGCTGAAACCTGCAGGCAGTCCTTTAACTGTGCAGTTCTTCGGCTACAGGGATGCCTGAGATGACAGCATGGCTGGGGCTAGTCGGGTGGGCCCTGGCAGAGCCCCGGCTCGTGAGCTTTTTCTGTAGACTGCTGGGGCTTGGCCCCAGTTCTTAAAGCCCTGCTGGTAGGCCCAGGGCTTTAAGTGGGACGGGCATGCCAGGGCTCAGCCCTAGCAGGCTCTGAAATCTTGTTTTGAGGCAGGGCCCTGCCAGGGTTCACTAATCTCCCCTGGCAGCTCTGGCCACTACACAAAAAGGCTTTTTTTCTAAAGCCTGAAACTCTCGCTCGTGTGCGAGAGTTTCAGGCTTCAGAAAAAAATGCCTTTCAGCCATAATGGTGGCGCCGCACCTGCGAGGCATCCCTTTAAGCAAGAGATGCCTGTGTGACGGCTCCACCATTATGGAGAAAATGTGAGGCCGCTGGAAGCAGAGGCCTTGTTTTCTAACTCCTGAAGCTCCTGCACATTTGCGGGAGTTACCAGGAAAACGGCCTCAACTTCCAGCAGCCACAACCTTTCAGCCTTAATGGTGACGCTGCCCCTCCTCAGCTGGCGAGGGCTCCAGCGCCACCATTAAGGCTGAATAACCGAGGTGCTGTCCCACTACTCTCATTGGAGGGGAGTGCCAGAGAGGGGAAGGGGAGGAAATGGGGGCATAAAAAGCATTTCACGCCCGATTCGCACAGGAAAAGTTGCACCAGACCCAATATCAGAATTTCGAAATTGGGTCCTGGCTAAAAAAAGTACCATAGGCGAAACCCCAGACAGGGTTTATAAAATAAAAAAACTCCCGGGACCCCGGGACGTCAGGTGATTTCCCCGGACTGTCCCAGGAAAACCCAGATGTCTGGTCACCCTACTGTAGCCCATTGAGCTGGGGCTTGTTAAGGGGCGTGGCCTAATGAGCCAGCAGGTGACCATCGCCGTTAAGCCACGCCCCCTTGATGAGGCCCGGCTCATTTTGTAGTGCCACTTAAGGCACTGGGTAGCATACATGCCAATCCTCCCGATTTAGGTGGGAGACTCCTGATTTAGGCGGGAGACTCACGATTTTTTCTTGGAAAATATTGCTATTTTTCACGTTCTCCCGCCTTAAATAAATCTTTGCCCAATACATTCCTATGGGAAAATCTTTGTTTCCCGATTGTTCGGACGTAATCTCCCGCACAGGTGGGTTGAAATGTTGGCATGTATGGGGTAGGCCTCACACACCTGTTTACGTGTGTACCACACCTCTACACCGCTTGCAAAATATGACACAGACCTCCCTGCACCCGCTGAGACACCGCTTTCACCACGAGAGACAGGCCTGCTGCACTGCCGCACCCTACCCTCCCGCCCCGACCAACTATCCCCATCTGGCCCTGCTTCCGGAACCTGTCACGGCGCCAGGAACCAGCGTCCCAGGCATTTGCTGGTTTTAAGTTTGACCACTGATGCGAGAAACATGGCAAACATGCGCCTTTGTTCAGCGCTCTGGCAAATGGGTCCCTTATCTGCGGGGCGTGCTCCACTCAGGCCCACACAAATGTGATTAACGCGCGAACAATGGCTTCTTCTCCAGGCGGGGGCGGGGCAAGCTTCCGGAAGATGATTGGCAGATGGTGCCTTAAGGCGTTTACATGCCAGCCGCTATCCTGGTCATATCAGATGGCCTACAAATATAGCAGTCTACGCGTTGTTGCTGCACTCAGCAGTCCAGGGAGTGTTGCCCTCCCTGAGGACTGGTGTACATCCCTAGCCGATAGCACGTCACATTCCCCCCTTCTAAGCGCTGTAATAACATGTGCCTTTATTCCAGGCTGGTAGCAAGAGAGGGGTGAAGGGAGGGAGTGAGGAGGGCACACGGATTATTGTCAAGCTGTTAGAAACTCAGGTATCATTTCCAGGGTAGGGTAGAGGATTCAGGGATGAACCCCCGTTGGTAGCGACGGTGGGGCGTGGGGGGGGGCATACATAGCCAAGAATGGAATGCGTGCATGAGAGCCCA
Source organism: Ambystoma mexicanum (assembly GCF_040938575.1). Taxonomy (NCBI): domain Eukaryota; kingdom Metazoa; phylum Chordata; class Amphibia; order Caudata; family Ambystomatidae; genus Ambystoma; species Ambystoma mexicanum. Next base: position 205,822,195 of record NC_090925.1, read on the forward strand.
GAGGGGAGACCCTGGCTGCCTGAACAGTGAGATTGAATGACTCTGCAGCAAGTAGAAGTCCTGCAACAGTAGCCGAGGCAGGGGGGTGCCCTGAAAAATTCACGACTAGTCGACACTGTGGCAGAGAAAATACTGGTAGATACGGTGGGAGAGGAACCAGGGTGCTTGGATGGTAGAGAAATCAGGGGTAGGAGGTGTGTGTGAATGCCCAGCTAATAGAAAGCCACGGAGAGTAACCAAGGGAGAGGGATGCTCTGAAGACTAGCAGCTACCAAGGGAGAGGAACCATGGGTAGGGTGCTTGGATGGGAGAGGAACCGGGGTAGATACAGTGGTAGAGGAACCATGGGTTGGATTGGAGAGGAACCAGGGTAGGAGGTATGGGTGAATGCCCAGCTAATAGAAAGCCCGGGAGAGTAACCAAGGGAGAGGGAAGCTCTGAAGACTAGCAGCTACCATGGGAGAGGAACCATGGGTAGGGTGCTTGGATGGGAGAGGAACCAGGGGTAGATACAGTGGGAGAGGAACCACGGGTTGGATGGGAGAGGAACCAGGGGTAGGAGGTGTGGGTGAATGACCAGCTAATAGAAAGCCCGGGAGAGTAACCAAGGGAGAGGGAAGCTCTGAAGACTAGCAGCTACCATGGGAGAGGAACCATGGGTAGGGTGCTTGGATGGGAGAGGAACCAGGGGTAGATACGGTGGGAGAGGAACCACGGGTTGGATGGGAGAGGAAACAGGGGTAGGAGGTGTGGGTGAATGCCCAGCTAATAGAAAGTCTGGGAGAGTAACCAAGGGAGAGGGATGCTCTGAAGACTAGCAGCTACCATGGGAGAGATACCATGGTTAGGGTGCTTGGATGGGAGAGGAACCAGGGGTAGATACAGTGGGAGAGGAACCATGGGTTGATACAGTGGAGAGGAACCATGAGATGGATGGGAAAGTAAACAGGGGTAGGAGGTGTGTGTGAATACCCAGCGAATAGAAAGCCAGGGAGAGTAATCAAGGGATTTGGGTGAGTCCTTAGCCAGCAAGAAGCCTGGGTCCGTAACCAAGAGGCTTGGGGAAATCCCCATCTAGTAGAAACCCTGGGGCAGAAGCAGGAGGCTTGGGTGAATCGACAGCTAGTAGAAAGCCTGAGACAGTAACCAGGAGGTTGGGTGAATCCCCAGCTAATAGAAAACCTGTGAGAGTAACCAGGAGGCTTTAGTGAATCACCATGCTGTAGAAACCCTGAGGCAGAACCAAAAGGCTTGAGAGAAGCCCACCTAGTAAATACACGGGACAGTAACCTAGATCTTTGCTACATCCCAGCTAGTAGAAAGCCTGTGATAGTAATCAAAAATATTTGGTGAATCTACTTGTAGATGAAACTTTGGGGCAGAATCCCAGCTAGTAGAAACCCTGAACAATAACTAGGAGGCTAGTATGAATCCCAGGTAGTAGACATCTGGGACAGTAACCAGTAGGCTTCACTGAAACCCACCCAGTGGAAACCCTGGAACATTAGGAGGCTTTGGTGAATCCCAAATAGTAGAATCCCTGGAACATTTACTACTAGAAGGCTTAAGGGGGATCCCATCTAGTAGAAACACTGGGACATTCACTAGGAGGCTTGGGTAAATCCCTAATTGATAGAGAAACTGGGGCAGAACCAGACCAGGAGGCCTGGGTGAATGCCATCTAGCAGTAACCCTGAAACATTAACTAGGATGCTTGGGTGAATCCCATCTAGAAGAAACCCTGGAACAGTAACTAGGGGGCTTAATGGGAATGACATCTAGTAGTAACTTGGAACATTATCTAGGAGGCTTGGGCGAATACCATATCGTAGAAACCTGGCAAAGTAAGCAGGAGGCTTGGGTGAATCCCATCTAGTAGAAACCCTGGGTAAGAACCAGGGGGCATGAATGAATCCCATCTAGTACAAACCCTGGAACAGTAACCAGGAGGCGTAAGGGGAATCCTATCTAGTAGAGACCCTTGACCAATAAGCAAGAAGCTTGGGTAAATACCAATTTAGTGGAAACCCTGGGGCAGAACCAAGAGGCTTGTGAGAATCCCAGCTAGTAAAAATCTGGGACAGTAACCAGGAGGCTTGGATGAATCCAATCTAGTAGTAAACCTGGAACATTAGACGCTTGGGTGAATCCAATCTAGTAGAGATCCTCAAGCATTAACTTGGAGGCTTGAGGGGGATCCCATTTAGTAGAAACCTTGGAACATTAACCAGGAGGCTTGGGTAAATCCCTAATTAGTAGAAACCCTGGGGCAGAGCCAGAATGATTAACTAGGAGCCTTAAGGGGAATGCCATGTAGTTGAAACCCCGGAACATTAACTACAAGGCTCGAGTGAATCACATCTATTAGAAACCCTGAAATAGTTACCGGGGGCTCGGGCAAATCCCTATTTAGTAGAAACCCTGGGTTTTCACCCATGAGGTTTGGATGAAACCACGGGGCAGAACTAACAGTCTTGTGTGAATCCCATCTAGTAGAAATCCTGAAACAGTAACCAGGAGGCTTATGGGGAATCATATGTAGTAGAAACTATGGAACAGTAACCAGGAGGCTTGGGTAAATCCATATTTACCAGAAACCCTAGAGCAGAACCAAGAAGCGTGTAGGAATTCCAGCTAGTAGGAAAGTAACAAGGAGGCGTAGGGGAATCCCATCTAGTAGGAACCCTGGGGCATAACCAGGAGGCTTGGGTGAATCCTTGTTAGTGGAAACGCTGGGGCAGAACCCCACCCCACAAACAAAGGCACGCTATCCCTATCGGGATCACTTATCAACGCCAGATCCCTAGTAGCCCATGCCTCTGAAATTGCAGACACATTACACAATGGGAATCTAGACTTACTAGCCGTAACTGAAACTTGGCTCCATGATGCGGCAGGTCCTGCCCTCATGATAGCTATACCCGAGGGCCACCAGATACTCAGAGTGGATAGGCCTAACTCTCGCGGTGGCGGCCTAGCCATCATCGCTAAAACTAGCCTCTCCATTAGACTTGCCACTCCTACTACATGCCTCTCATGCAAAGTTCTCACGGCTAAACTTCCCCTATCTAACAATCGTACTTTAACGATCCACCTGATATACAGACCTCCTGGCCCACTAGGAACCTTTGAAGAGGACCTTACAGATATCATAGCTAGCAACACTAAAAACCACTCACAATCCTTGCTACTGGGAGATTTCAACCTCGACTTCAATGAGGCTGGAAATAAACACACCCAAGCTATAGCTGCACTTCTCAAAGATCATGGACTCTCACAAAAAGTCCTATCCCCCACCCACATCAAAGGTAGAACTTTGGATTGGGTGGCTGACTCGAACTGCAACATTATTATTACAGATAATGTACCACAATCATGGTCCGACCATCACCTCATTACTTCCTCAGCCACACTCGACCTCCTTAGTCCAAAAACCATTGAGATGGTACCCCCACTTCCCACAAGAAGCAAAAAGGACATCACAGCAGAAAAACTACTCCCGCACCTCCTCCCTTCTCTGAATAACGTTAACAATAATGCTGACCCTAAATCTCTAGTGGAAATTTTCAACACTACCATGTCCCAAGCCTTGTACTCCACCGCCCCACTAAAAATGTGCAAAGCTAGCCAAAAATCCCACCTCAACACATGGTTCACACCTCAACTTAAAGAGTTAAGATTACAGAAAAGAAAATTGCAAACTATCTGGCGCAACTCCCCGACTACTGTCAATAAGGCTAAATTAACAGAACTCTCCAAACACTACAAAAAAGAAATAACCAACACAAAAAAAAATATATTCAATGATAGAATTGCAAAAGCCAGCTCCAATACTAAGGAACCGTTCTCCATCCTCTGCGAAATGGAAGCCCCAACTCCACCGGCAGACACTGTCCCGAAGGACAAGCCATGGTGCACTGCAATTCAAAAAGCCCTCCTAAACAAAATCACTACACTCCAACAGAAAATAGCAATTAAAAAAGCCTCTCTGCCCCCCTCTGAGCAACAACCATCCCCTTACACAGGTTGTAACACAACTACACCATTTACCTTTAAAGAAATCTCTATTCTTGACACAGAAAAAATCATTGGCCCTCATTCCGAGTCATGCCGGTAAGTATCAGTATTTTCCGGCATGGCGTAAAGTACGACACCGTGCTGGTTGTAGGCCGAAAATTACGGCCTATTCCGAGCTCACAGACACGCGCTTTACGCCATGCCGGAAAAGGACTGCGCGGCCTGCCGCAAAACCCCCCGAAAAAGCCCTACCGGCATGCAGCGACACGTAAAGTACAACACCGCCCTGTAAGCATTAGCGCCAGTGCGTGACCGTAAATTACGGTCACCGAAAAAAAAGGAACCGGAAATTACGACATCGCACAGGAACGGGAAGGAGAGCGGCGGCCATCTTTAAAAACACAATCCATTGTCATCCTCAGCAGCCAGCAGCCCTGTGAGGAAACTAAAGTTGGGAACCGGACCAGGCACCGCAGGACATGCCGAAAGCACCAAAAAGGGCGGGGGATCGCATCCGCAAGCAGAGATTCTGCCCCGATGAACTCCAGGCCATGGTGGACTACCTGGCAGAGCATGCCGATATAGTCTTCAGTAGCGACATGCGCAAGGAATCGACCCTCCGCAAGAAGGCCACCTGGGCGGAACTGGCACAGAGGGTGAGCGCTGTTTGCAACACCCCCCGCACTCCCTGGAACTGCCGCAAGCAGTGGGATGACCTGCGGGTGCGGGGCCTCCTCTCCAGCAACCGCAGCCAGGCCCTGCAGACGGGAGGTGGGCCAAGTACCCCAGTACAACTCAAGCCGTAGGAGGAGACCTGTGCGGAGCTCATTGGCACTGAATCGATTGAGGGCGTGGGGACCATGGAGTGCGGGGGAACGACTTCTGCAGAAGGAGGTGAGTGTCGACAGTGTACACTGGCAATGTCCATTGCATGATGTAAACTGACCCAGGGGCCATGGAAGGCACCCTCTCGTGTTGCCCTCCCCCCATCCAATGCATCCCCCATCCAACAAATGCTGAGGCAAGTGACGCCTAATGCTGGCCCAAGTGCGAGTACATAACGCACATCAACCATAGTGCATTGACTTGCACAGCCCATCATGCACACTGTCCAGCGTGGTAGGCATGGTACCGGCCAAAATGTACATGATCAGGGCACAAAGAATCACTCCCAAACATGTGTATATGTCATCACCATGCACATGTACCACTGCTATAGCTACCCCCCAAACCGAACAAACCGTAAATGACCGAAATGTCCATGCAACCATGTATGCAAATAGGACATTGCACATACACTAATGTTGTCCCTCTCTCATACCCCCACAGGCACAGACCATGACAGCACAGAGCCCCAAGGAAGCCGCCCAAGCACCTCTGCGGGTACTGGCAGGGTCAGGCCGAAGCCAGCAGGAAAGAAAAACATCCCCCAGCCTACGGAAAGGCCACTTGAAGCTGGCAGACCAGCAACCCACACAGCCTCGGCGGCAGCAATTGTGCGAACCCCTAGCTCGACACAGTCGAGCGTCTCAGGTGAGGCTGCTGCTACCGCGCCGGATGAGTGGGAACCCAGCCCGCCACCCATCCAGGGGCCCATGTCGGAGGACGAACAAGACAGCATGCACATGCCGGAGCCATGCCTCGTGACCCTGGCGTCATGCAGCGACTCCGGGGATGCACAATCACCTGTGCACAGTCTTGCACTTGACCCGCAGGGTTATGACATCGTTCCCCCAAGTCCACCCATACCACCCCCTGCAGAGCATGCTGGTGCAAGTGGACCCTCAGAGGGTCTCCCTTCTCATGACCAGCACCGGGTGCGCCAGTTGAGCGATCTCATTGAGAACTATATTGAGGACAATCGCCAGGCCAGGGCAGAACTACATGAGGAACTAATCCAAATGCGGCAGTCCCTTACCGACTGCACCACCAGATTGTGCGACTCCCTGACGGACAGCACGACCCGGCTATGCCATGTCCTGAATCGCATAGCGAATGCCCTTGAGGCAGGGCAACACAATACAGAGCCACAGCAGGAGGACACGTCTGCGACAAGTGAGGCCACGCAATGCAGCCCGGAGAGACGCACTCGGCGTTCCTTGCGTCACCGGGATTTGCCTCCCCCAGACAAGGGGGGCAAGAGACATTAGCCATTCCTGCCACATGTGGTCCCCACACCCTACATGGGACGACTGCTCTGGAGTTGGGGGGAGGAGGGATGGGGGTGATGGTGTGTTCTGGAGTTGGGGGGAGGGGGAAGAGGGGTGATGGTGTGTTCTGGAGTTGGGGGAAGGGGGGTGATGGTGTGTTCTGGAGTTGGGCGGAGCGGGGATGGGGGTGATGGTGTGTCCTGGAGTTGGGGGAGGTGGGAGGGGGCATGGGCAGTTGCTGATGTAAGCACTATTTTCTTTTTCATTATCACAATACACAATTGATGTCGCAAAGTTCAAACGTTGTGGACATTGATCATTGCACATTTCTTTATTGACTACTGCCAGTGCATGGTGTACAAGTATGCACAAGTCCGTTGCCCTGTGTGCCCATGTCATGACACCCTCTACTGACTTGTGTCCTGGAGACCTTGTCCACTGTAAGTACAGAGCATTACATGGCCCTCAAGTGCACAGCCTCAATGGACCTTTGTTGGCACTGCACCCTCCGCCTTCACTGCATCGTCCTGTGGTTGTAGCAGTACCATGTCAGGGGTGATAGCCGCTCACGTATGGATGCACTTTTTGTCCATCTGCACATATGGCATGGGCCCATTCGACACCAGATATCATTGGAGGGGTCAGCCACCAGTCCTGGTCCGCCGGCACATATGTGCATCACGCAAGCCTGGTGACTGCTTCATCTATACGCATGGACGGGTATGGCCATAGTCTGGTTGCCCCATGGGCCTGTTCAGGGGGTTCATGACAGGGGTCATGTGGCTTGCTGTCAAGGGACAGCCAACAACAGCTGAATGTGTCGCCAAATGAGGTGGGTGTGTGGACTGTCATGGTGGAGAACAGTACTTGGCTGTCATGGCAGGGTTCCAATGATGGCCATCTGGACATGTCCATGGATGTATTGGGCATTATCAGGGACACAAATATGTGTCCGATGCAATGTAATGCAGTGGGGTGTTGTGTATACATGATGGTCCGTGAACGATGGTGTGGACATCTTGAGGTACATGTTCCTTTGTTGCATGCTGGTGTCCTGATGTCGGATCATTGTGGTGCTGTGTACTGTGTTCATTCTTATTTGGGTGTGATGGCTCTAGTCTGTGGAGCATGGTATTCATCCTGCTCTGGTCCATTCTATGGTGATTCCCAACACTCCCATGGGGGTGCCATGCCGGTGACATGTTTTCGTACCCCTGCTGCCCTCCGTGAATTCCACTCCCAGGGATGGGTCTCCAATGTGGTGCAAGGCTGGGGGATGCCACACTGTGCATGTGCAGTGTGTCCTCCGATATGCACTTGCAGTTGTGGTGTCCGCCAATGGGTGGTGCTGGTGTAGTGTGCTTAGCCCTTTGTCAGTTGGTGGAGATGTAGTGTGATGTGGGTGCCTTATTCTGGCAAAGTGGGAATCTGTTCACGTGTGCCGTTGCACTGGTTCTGTGGCAGGTTTGTTTTTGCGGTGGACTCCGTACAGTGGCTTCATCGTTTCAACGCAGTTGGTTCATGCAGGCACCCACCCCGTGGCACCAGTGCACTTGCATGACACAGTCAGACGACTCAACTGCTCGCTTTTCTTGTGTCTGTGGCGCAATATGGTGGTGACGGTGTCACGGTCTAGGTGGTCAGGGGTGTCTATCTAGTAGGACTTCTCCTAGAGCGGCCGGACATGCTGCGTTTAGACCTTACCTCCATGATCGGAATGACCCCATTCTCTCTCTAAAACCATCTAACTGCAAGGGAGACAGTTGCCCGGCACAAATTATAAAGGATGCGGCTAGAGACATTGCCCCATTTATCTTCAAGCTTATAAACGCTTCCTTCAGAACCAATACAGTATCCAATAACCTCAAAGAATCCTGGATCCTTCCCCTGCTTAAAAAACAAACACTAGACCCTACCATCCCTTCCAATTATAGGCCAATTACCACTGTAACCTTTCTACTTAAAATTATTGATAGAGTAGCCTATATTCAAATTCAGGAATACCTAGAAGCTAATCACCTACTAGGATCACGACAGTCTGGCTTCCACGGGATGGAAACTGCCTTGCTAGACCTTAAAGGATAGTTCCGGGACTTTTTTTTTATTGTCCCTACGGTTCGGCCATGTGTTTTTAAGCATAACTCGGTAGATCGTAGAAAACTTTCCTATGGACCTTACCCGACTTTTCGTCCATTAACGCACTCGAAATCAGCCGCCATTTTCTGATAATCCTATCATTTCCCCCCATCGCCCTGGCTCACCTGCTTTTGCGGCACTAAATCAAATCCCCCGCCCCTGAGCCTGACATCAGCAGACGCGTACCGCCCATTTCCCAACGCCAAAGCACGTTTCGTGTCAACAATCGCTGCGCCTCAGCTAATGAACTGTCGCCATGGAAATGGCAGGACGCCTCTTTCCTCAATAAGTATAAACACACCGTTTCACAACACACAGCAGCAGATTTTCGATTCCATTACTCTCTGTGTGTTACTTTGAGTATTCTGTGACTCGTTTCTGTGCTCTGGTCAGCTACCTTCGTTGATTGTAGCCCGTGTGAACAGATACCAGTACCACCACTATAAATTATTTTACTTTCTTTACCACACAATGGCTACAATAATGCCGTATATGTACGAGCCCGAGTACACCGAGGAAGAACTACTGGAAAGGCAAGCACGCGAAAACGATGGGGATTCGGACGGCAGTTGGGAGGACCAGTCAACGGATGAAGAGCCTGGACCATGTCGCATGGACGGCGTCTCCACCTGGTGCACGTGCAATCGGTGCGAGCTAATGCCAACTGAGGAGGAGAACTGCTGCTGCCGTGAAAATTCCGGGTGCTTGGCCTACATTTCGGAAGGCGAGCCAAGTCCGCAATGCATCACCGAGCTGCCAGAGTTCAGGGAAGCCTGCCTCTCACGGACCGTGTTGAGGATGATGATGGTGCTTATGCACGAACTTTGCGGCACTGTTCGTCCGCGTAATCCGAGTAACGAGTAAGTATACTCTGGTTGTGATGTCAGTGATGCCACTACTATTTCATGGTCGTCTCATCATTCGAATGCATGTAAATTGGTTCCATGTTGTGCATTTTCTAGATAGAATTTTTTTCAAAGCAGAATGACATTTTTTACCTGAATCGACAGTGATAATAAAGTTGTCATTTTAATACAGTTTGCATCTTTCATTTTCACAGGTGGTACAGGCTGGTGGCCTATCGTTGCTTCACTTGGTGGCTTCACGGGAGGCTCGGACACCGCGTTCGGAGAGTAATACCTGCCTGTGCGGTACTTGCCATTAGACAACATTTCCCCAGCGACAGTGGACAATACCGCGGATTTTCCCTGGATGTGCTGCAACCGCAACTTTACAATGTGTAATGTTTATTATTTATGTTCAATTGAAATTAAGATCTAAAATAAAACCCAACATATATTTTAACAATGGTTGTTTTGATTTTTTAAATGAATCTAGTGTGTCTCCATTGAATAGTCTTCCTGTGCCTTGTCTTGTCACACCACATGTCTCCGGCCAGCATCCTCCTTCACGCTGGCCGCCCACCTTCAATCCACATAACCGTTGAATCCATATGCAGCAGACATACATATGTTATTTTGCGGGTTGGCATCAAGCCTCCCGGCCTTGCCTCCTCCCCCAAAAATACTTACCACACCACTTTGTTCAAGCGTTGGCAATAAAAGGAAGGCCGTTGGATTTTATTGATACAAAACATGGTTATAGGTAAATAATCAATATGGTTGATCATAATAAATCATCCTTTTGGGCACCGGGTACAGAGATGACCCCCTCTGGCCCGTGCCGCCTTGCCACCACAGGCCAGCCTGCTGCTGACTAACTGCCTAGGCATCCAGGGTCTCCAGGGTGAACTGCACCCATATATTCTCCTGGGAGGCTGAGGTATTTATAAACTCACCCCCCTGCCTTCCATGTACTAGATCCTTCAGCCTGCCTCTTACATGTAGTTAGATGGCCTCTCCTTGGTGAGGCCCTGCGGCAAACGAGTCTTGTCTGCACGACCAGCGCCCTAATCCACACCCCCCCCGCCCTATCAAAGGCAGTTCGCACCGGGGTACTTGTGCTGCCAAGTGGAGCTGTCAGGGAGCGATAATGGCCAAGAGGTGCCAAAGACCATGTACACTTCAAAGTGGTCTATAGAGCATGGGTTGTTGTTCCCATGTCTACCTCCAGACCCCGTGTCTCCTGCCAAGCATCCCCCCTCACGCTGGACGGCCCCCTGCAATCCACATAAGTGTGTCTCCATTCACGAGTCTTCCTGTGTCTTGTCTGCACGACCAGCGCCCCAATCCACCCCCCGCCCTATCAAAGGCAGTTCGCACTGGGGTACTTGTGCTGCCAAGTGGAGCTGTCAGGGAGCGATAAAGGCCAAGAGGTGCCAAAGACCATATACACTTCAAAGTGGTCTATAGAGCATGGGTTGTTGTTCCCATGTCTACCTCCAGACCCCGTGTCTCCTGCCAAGCATCAACCCGTGAAGGTGCTGGTTATCTGCTCTTCGTCTCTGTGAACTTCCGTGACCACTTCTAGGAAACTCGTCAGTTTGCAACCTGTGAACGACAAGAAACTACTCTGATCCCTGCATCTAACTGTTTGCTCGTCAAGGTAAGGCCATGTACCATACTCATTTTGCGTCCAATTTCTTTTCGTTCAAGACAGTACATGCAAGGAACTAGTCACATGTTCTGAGTTTAGTCAAATTATTTTTCTATTTTTTTAAAGTTATTCAAATACTTATCCGCATGTGAATAACGTGTATAGTTCCAAGAACCAAAACATACCTTGCATTGAACCTTTTATGTGTCATTTAATTTTTTAACACATTGGTATTCATAGAGAATTGTTGATCTTTACTTTTCAGAACTTTCCACAATGCCTGCCTGTTCCATTGGCGGTTGCCCTTCGAAGACCCATAATAAATCTGAAGGTACTATAATGCATGTTTTCCCTAAGACAATAGATCAGATAAGAGAATGGGTCCGATATTGCGGATATCCACCCTCTGAGCTTGAAAGTAGAGTCCTAGAAGTCTTTGCGGACAAGAGGGGTGATCGATACCGCATCTGCAGCAGGCACTTTACCTCTGACATGTACTCCACATCATTGCTAATAAAGAAGAACACACCGCGAGCGAGGCGAAAATTGCTCTCAACCGCTATTCCCACTCTATTCGTCCACATCCCTCCACTGGTGAGTCAAGTTTACGTATTTATCTCTCGGCCTTGCGGTAGTGTGTAGCATTAGCTAACAATAATTTCCCCATTTATGTATCCACTCAATATGAAGGCGGAAGATTCTCCATCCGTGTCGTTATTGCAGTCATCAGCCACTTCAAGCGCCTATCGGGTAATCTTACTTGGCTATTCTGCCACTGACTTGTTTTAGGCATGTAAATCAATAGTTTTAATTTATCGTGTAATTATTTTACCTAATGGTACACCCTTGTACTCGTCCTCTAGTCTTTGTTTTCAGTTATAATTATTGTTATCCAAAATAATTCAAGTACTGTCTTTCAGGGAGATGCTGAGGAGTCCAACGTATTGACGACTACCGTTGATGTCACTCAGATGCTCGAGGTACGTTTCAGGACAGTTCCATCGATGGAGATCATCAGATCTTGCATTCTTGTAGCGTGATTGTTACACACAAATGTTTCTTTCGTTTTTAGCCATTGATATGTCCTTCTGTCGTCGCCCTCCTATGTGTCTTCTTTTTTCAATATTGTGTTCATTACTAATGAAAGTCCTATGTTTCAGGGAGTCGATGGAGCATTAGTCCAAGAAGAAGGGGGAGCGTGCAGTTACGGGTCGGCGCAACAGCTTGCAGAAGTGTGCACCGCAGTTACATCGTCCCTTGATGTTCTTATGCATTTCGAGGTATGGATACTGACAGTTCGATGAAGCGAAATCGTATGACGTGATTACATCCGCTATACTTCCTTCTTTATTAACGCAAGTACTATGTTTCAGGGAGATGACGGAGCTTCTTCTACAAGAACATCACCCCTAGTAGTTGATGCAGATTTCTGGGTGGTGACACTTCCAACGATCGAGCAAATCGAATCATATTTAGATATCCATTATTTATTTTAGACAACTGATCATTTGTGCAGGTCTATTTAGATGAGCCGTTCACGCCTGCACAAACTTTCTGTTCTTTTTATCAAAATAGAAAACCATACTAATGCAATTCCTGTGTTTCAGGGAGTCACTGAAGCATCATCTTCAATAATATCATCAATGGAAGTCTATGAGGAGCACGAGGTATGGATCTTGACAGTTCCATCTAACTAGATCAACAATGCGTGAATAATTGTCGTTTGAATGTTCTACACAAAGCGTTCATTCGTGTTTTGCTATTGAGATGTACGTGGGTATTAGTCCCCAAGTACATTTTGTGTTTTCGATATTATTATACATACTAATGAAAGTTCTATGTTTCAGGGAGTCCATGGAGCGTCAGTGCGTGATGGATGTGCTTATCAGGAAAACATAGTCGTTGCAGCGCAAGAGGAAGTGGAGACATGCACACACGAGTCGGAGCAACAGCGTCCTGATGTTGAAGTTCGAGGCAAGAAAGTTTCAAAGAAAAGAAAGCAAAAGAAGGTTAGTGTCCTGGTCACTATATTATGTTGTTTTTCACTGTTAATAGTTCAATACTGTAAATTGTGTTTAAACTGAACACCCCTTTTCCAATCTGTCCTCTAGTTGCGAGTGGGTGTACGAACTAGATCTACACAGACAGTGAAGCTAACGAGAGATGTTGCTTGTCAAACCTTTTGGCAGGGACTTGAGACTGGAGAAGCATCGTGCCAATGGGAAGAATATGAAGTGATTGACAACGGAGCTATACCACCACCAGCCATTGATAGTGAATGTCCTCCTGGTAGTTCGGATGCAGTCGGAGATCAATTCACAGAATCCACACCCGCAAAAACTAAGACCGCGAGAAAGTTGAAGAAATTGTTTTATTCACCCATCGCCGGAGAAGGAACAGATGTTGCAATGGAAGAGAATGAAGTAGACGACAATGAAACACCATCAATATCACTGAACATAGCGGAAGACGATATCAGAGATTCTACCTTTCATGTGAGTGACATGTCCTCAACGTTACAGGCCGAACCAGCTGGGATGCAGAGTGCCAGTATAAGGAAAGAGGCCAAAATCATTGTGTTCGATAGTTGTTTGATTGATATTATTATTCGGATTAAATGTGGGCATTTGGTAGGTGGGGAAGTATGTGGGGAGCCATTGATTAATGTGACTCGTGCAATTCGAGGCACTAACCTTAAAATACATGCCACCTGTACAAAATATCATCCTTTCACATGGTCTGCACAACCTATGCTGGGACAACTGCCAGCAGGCAATCTACTTTGTGCAGCGGCTGCACTTTTTAGTGGTTCAAGTTTTAAAAAATTAGAGTCTTTCTTTCAGTTTGTGGGAATCCATTTCATTGCGAAAACTCAGTTCTACAAATACCAAACCGATTATCTATTTCCAGCCATTAGCGAAGCTTGGAGAATGGAAAAAATGTCTATTGATAGTACATTCGCGGGCAAACGGTTCAGGCTAGCCGGTGATGGACAGTGTGACAGCCCAGGATTTTCAGCCAAGTACTGCACCTACCACTTTCAGGACATGGAAAGTAAGAAAATTGTGAGTTCGGTGGTCGTGCAGGTGTCACAAAGTACATCCTCAGTGGCCATGGAGAAAGTTGGCTTTGTAGCATCATTGCAAGAACTACAATCGCGGGGAATGGTGATCGACCTGATAGCCACGGACAGACACGTTTCAATTGCCAAGACAATGAGAGAACAGTACAAAAATATAAATCACCAATTTGACGTTTGGCATCTTGCAAAATCAATCAATAAAAAATTGTCGGCTGCAGGTAAAAAAAAGAATTGCAAGGTATTTCACAGTGGTCCAAGTCAATCAGCAACCATCTTTGGTGGAGCTCAAAAACATGTGGAGGGTCGTTGGAAATTCTACTGGAAAAATGGCGGTCAGTAATGCCACACTGTACAAACGTTCACCGATGGAACACGAACCAACATTTCCACAATTGTGAACATGGCCATTTGTCCACAGAGGAGGCACGGAAGAAGAAGTGGTTGATTCCTTCATCACCCACTCACAAAGCCATTGAAAAGATTGTATTTGATAAAACTATAACAAAAGCTTTGAGGGGACTCACGGAATTCTGCCACACAGGAGATTTGGAGGTGTTCCACAATATGTGCCTCAAGTACAGGCCAAAACGATTGCATTTTGGCATGGAGGGCATGATAAATCGGACTCTTTTAGCGGTCTTGGCACATAACCATAATGTTGGCCGTCAACAAAGTAGGACGACCGGAACTTTAGGGACGCTTCGCTACAATAAGGCCTTCACTAAAAGAAGTAAACAATGGGTGATCAAACCAGTGTTTGAGGATATGCAATATGAGTTTATTGAGAAACTTATTGTTGACGTCCTAGATAGGCACATAAATGGAGTTGTGAACGAACCTGTGCAGGGGACAACTGCATTGCCACCCAACATTGCCTCTGTTCCATGTCCACCTAAAGAAGAACTCATTGAGAAATACACATCACGGTTTAAATGATTGTAATTTGATTGTCTGTTCTCTCGAGTCTCCTCATGTCGCAGGCCCATTGAATATGTGTATCTATCCAACCTTGTTCATTTGCGCATTAAATTAAACCAAACAGTAATATAAATCATTTTTCAAAAAATATAGAATGTCTCCGTATTTATGGTTCTGTGGGGCTGCAAAGCACGCAGACAAAATGCAAAGATGGAGTGTAAATTTCAAGTCCTGTGAGAATGCCTTACACTGAATGTAGCTAACTAGGAATGTGTGCTCGTTCAAAGTGAAGGTCAGCTGCTTTGATTTTTTCTCGGGTGCCAGAATGGCCCACGACTTAGTATAAGGTTCTATTGTATTTTGACCTTGACAGGCCGGGACCACGTAAGAAACGATAATGAATATGATTTCAGAAACGAAAGCCATTTCATGTTCGTTCATTAGAAGAAATAACGTCGGCATAGAAGGAGTGGTATTTCGGGGCTGCCCTACGCACAGACACAATGGAAAATGCAAATATAATGTAAGTAACTCTTTAGATGAGTTTATACCGCAATTTAATTACTATACAGTAGCTTTAAAGACGGGTTAAGTTGTACTTGTTCGTTCTATGTGGCATATTGTTTTGTACCGCGCACTATCTTGGGGAGAACCGTCTACTTTTACGGAAGCACCTCAAAACCTTTGCTTCTGCTTTCTCTCTCCCTCTCCCCTGCTACAACTGGTCCACTGTCTGCGATCTCGGTCCTGGGCCCTTCCACTCTCCACCTGCACTCCCTGTCCACCCCTGCACTGAGGGACTGTCTCAGTATCCTACAGCCCCCCCTTGACGTATAAAACCCAGTTGCACTGTCCTAGCTATGAAATAATTTCCCGACCGAATATATAAAATGAATAATTTTAATAAAGATCTGATGGTGAGACTAATTTCATTGTTTATGTTTTTCAAACAGGTACATCATGCATTACTGCATGTGTCACGAGTACCAGACACCGGCGGACGGCTTTTTTAACCGCCAGTTGCTTCTCCGCGTGAACAACGTTACCACCCTGACCATTTTATGGGACGATCGCCAAGTACAAGTATGCCCTTACGCGGTACTAACGGCTAGATGCAACATACAGACCGTTGTGGTGGCCTAGTGCCTCGTTGTTGGAACAGCCATGCGATTATCAGTGCGACCGAAGAGCTTATTTTATCGTAAACCAACACCCTGTTTACTGCACACGAACATCGCTTGCCTCAAGACGAACAATTTTGGATTGAGAGCAAATAAAAATGAAAATCGCTGAATATTCTCTAAACATTTGATGTCAAATAAATGTACTTTACCAAATTTACAATCTTGCAGTTTGCTTTTAAACCACAGTTTCATATTCCGAATTGTGGCGCTGTATTGTGAGATGATCTAAGACCCTGTGTACAGCAAAGGAACATCGCGTGCCTCAAAACGAACTTTTTGGAACGTGAGCAAATAAAAAAGAAAATCGCTGAATATTCTCTAAACATTTGATGTCAAATAAATGTACTTTACCAAATTTACAATCTTGCGGTTTGATTTAAAAGTACAGTTTCATATTGCGAATTGTGGCGCGCTGTGTTGTGTGAGCTGATCTGTGTTGATTTCCGGGTTCTGTGTGGAGTCGCGTAGAAGACGCCTGGGCGCGTTTGCCTACGCAGCACAGTCACGTCACAGATAGAGGCGGGGAATATGAATGTTTTGATAAAGTCTGTTTCAGGGGCGGGGGATTTGATTTAGTGCCGCAAAAGCAGGTGAGCCAGGGCGATGCGGCAAGTGATAGGATTATCAGAAAATGGCGGCTGATTTCGAGTGCGTTAATGGACGAAAAGTCGGGTAAGGTCCATAGGAAAGTTTTCTACGATCTACCGAGTTATGCTTAAAAACACATGGCCGAACCGTAGGGACAATAAAAAAAAAGTCCCGGAACTATCCTTTAAGACTCAAATTGACGAGTTGAAGGACAAGGGACAAACAGCTATGCTACTTCTCCTGGACCTCTCTGCAGCGTTCGACCTAGTGGATCATGCAGTCTTATGTAACCACCTAAGGTCGGCGGCGCACTTCTATGGGGAAGCCATAGCCTGGGTCAAATCCTTCCTGGCCAACAGGACAATGCAAGTCTTTTCCCCACTAACGGCTGCTGACCCAACTCAAATCTCCTGTGGAGTACCCCAAGGATCCTGTGTCTCACCCACTATGTATAATATCTTTACTAAGCCTTTGTTCGACAAATTGGACAGACTGGGTATCACCTACACTAATTATGCAGATGATACCCAGATCCTCATTCCCCTTTCGGGCAACTTTTTGGAGGACACAACCTTAGTAAACAGAGTATACCTCCTCATTCAGGCATGGATGGCATCTCACAGCCTCTGCCTGAATGACGATAAAACTGAGATACTAATCCTAGGCTCTGAAACCAACTTAAAAAAAGTTAGCCCTAACTATACCGCCTTCAATATCGACAACAATCTCATCAAGGTGATGCCAGTGGTCAAAACACTAGGCTTCTATCTTGATGCCCCTCTCTCGGTTAAGAAACAAGTCAACTCACTCGCATCCTCCACAGCTTATACCTGTAAGCTTATCCGAGCTTGCAGACCATTCCTTTCTACCTCGAGTTGCATCACCCTCGCCAATGCCCTTGTAATGTCGAGATTAGACTAATGTAACGCTCTCTACTCAGGTGCCAACAAAAATATCATCGACAAAATACAAAGAATGCAAAATAATGCCCTAAGAGCAGCCCTGAATATCCCTAGGAGAGAACACATCTCTGATGCTAGGAGAGAGGTTAACTGGCTAAAAATATATGACAGGTTACTTCTAAAAACAGCCTCCCTTACCTCCAAATGCTTAAACAACTTGGCCCCACCCTACCTTGCTGAAAGGATAAATAGAAGATCGTCCACACGTCCAACGAGAACAGCCAATGTCCATACCCTGGAAACGCCTAGATTCAAAAGTGTCACAGCCGGAGGATCTAGCTTCCCAGTTATTGCAGCACAAACCTGGAATGCACTACCGCACAACCTCAGAAAGGAACAACCATATCCTAAATTTAGACTCAATATAATTAAATGGCTACGAACGAATGACTGTTAGCTTACCCTCTCGGTACCTTGCACTCCTGTCTCTGCTGTATGTCTCTTAACTCGCTTCCTTCTGTATGCCACTGTAACTATCCTGGCAGCCTATGTTCAAACTGTTTTTGTATACTATATGCTTCTTTGTACACATTATGTAACCAAGTTTAAGTTGTCTTGGCCTCTACTGCGCCCGGCTACCTAATGGGTTTGGCACGATTTACCAAATAAATAAACAAACTAGCAAACAAGAGGCCTGTGTGAATCCCAGCTAGTAAAGATCTGGGACAGTAACCAAGAGGCTTGGGTGAATCCAATCTAGTAGAAACCCTGGAACATTAAAACTTTGAGGCTTGGGTGCATCCAATCTAGTAGAAACCTTAGAACATTAACTGGGAGGCTTAGGTGAATCCCACCTAGTAGGAACCATGGTAAAAATAACTAGGAGGCTTGGATACATCCCTATTTAGTAGAAAACCTGGGGCAGAACCACAAGGCTTGTGTGAATCCCAGCTAGTAAAAATCTGTGCAAGTAACCAGGAAACCTGGGTGAATCCGATCTAGCAGAAACCCAGGAACATTAACTAGGAGGCGTGGGTGAAAAGATACTTGAAGGGAATCCCATCTAGTAGAAACCCTGGAACATTGACTAAGAGGCATGGATTAATCCCTAATTAGTAAAAACCCTGGGGCAGAACTAGGAGGCATGGGCGAATGGGCGAATGTCATCTAGCAGGAACCCTGGAACATTAACTAGGAGGCACACAGGAAATGCCATGTAGTAGAAACCCTGGAATATTTACTAGGAGACTTGGATGAATCCCATCTAGTAGAAATCCTGGAACAGTAACCACAAGGCTTGAGTAAATCCCTATTTAGTAAAAGCTCTGGGGCAGAACCATGAGGCTTGGATGAATCCCAGCTAGTAAAAACCTGGTACAATAACTAGGTAGCTTTGGTGAATTCTATCTAGTAGAAGCCCTGGGACAGAGCTAGGAGGATTGAGTAAATCCCATCTAGTAAAAACCCTGTGAGAGTAACCAAGAGGCTTAAGGGGAATACCATCTAGTACAAACCCTGGATCAGTAATCAGGAGGCTTTGGTGAATCCACCCATTAACTGGTAGGCTTAGGTGAATCCCATCTAGTAGGAACCCATGGACAATAACTAAGAGGCTTGGGTGAATTCCATCTAGTAGAAACTCTGGGCCAGAACCAGGATGCTTGGGTGAATCCCAGCTAATAGAAACCCTGGAACAATAAATAGGAGGCTGAAGGGAAATACCATCTAGTAGAAACCTGCGTAAAATAACCAGGAGGCTTGGATAAATCCCTATTCAGTAGAAACCCTGGGGCAGAACCAAGAGGCGTGTGTGAATCACAGCAGGTAGAAATCTAGGCCAGTAACCAGGAGGTTTGGGTGAATCCAATCTAGCAGAAACCCTGGAACATTGCCTAGGAGGCTTGGGTAAATCCCTAATTGGTAGAAACCCAGGGTCAGAACCAGGAGGCATGACAAATCCCATCTAGAAGAAACCCTGGAACATTAAAGGGGTAATTTGGTCAGAACTATTATTGGCCCAATCGATCGGGCATGTATTTTAGAGAATACATCGATCGTTCTTCAAAAAATGTCCAATGCAACTTACCAGCGTTTTTCTCACTTTAACACATGTGAAAACGACGGGTCGGGTACCAACATTTTGTGCTAATCCTATCCGTTGATCCATCACCCTAAGTTCAAGTGCCCTTGCAGCACTAATTCAGATCACCCGCCCCTAATGCTGACTTCACTAGACCCATTTCACAACCCCAATGCATGTGTCATGCCAACGTTCTCTGTGTGCAATCTATCAATGTGTGTCGATGCAAATGGCAAGATGCCTCGTTCCTCGACAAATGTAAACAAACCCTTTCTGATCACACAACATTGGAGTTTAATTTTCCTTTATGTCAGTGTATTTCATTTCAAGTTTCTGCTCTTTTCAGCTATCTGCCAAGTACGCCACACTGAGAACTGGTACTTATACTGCCTAAAATGAATTAACTCAGTAGTTGCTTTTCATTCCATATATTCTGGAAAATGTCTTTACCAAACCATAGTTAAACATGTGTCCTTGCAAACCTTTAAAGTTTGAGCCTATTAATCTTGTCTTTTCACAATGTGTTTTTGTAACGTGGCTGTTTCTTCACTTGTCTTTCTTTGACATTCAATGTTAATGGGAATCCACTTTTCTTTACTGTATTCAAACAAAAACGTTTTTATTTACCTCTCTGTTGATTCTGTGCTTCTTCACTATTCTGGAAATATGGCAACAATTCAGCCCTCCCTGTACGAGCCTGAATACTCAGAAGAAGAAACCCCTGAAAGAGAAAAATCTTGAGACGATGTGGAATTTGATGAACGTCATGTGGATCAATAACCGGAGCCTGAGCCCAGTCGCATGGAGCATGTTTCCACCTCGTGCACATGCCCTTGTTGTGAACGTATGCCTACTCTGGTGCAGAACTGCTGTTGCAGAGAAATCTCTGGCTGCTTGGCATACATTGCAGAAGAAGACACACCACCGCTATCTGTTACCGAGCTGCATGATTTCAGGACCGCCTGCATTGCAAGATCTGTGTTGCGAACGATGATGCTCCTTATGCACGAACTCCGAGCTACAGTTCGCCGTCGTAATCCAAGCAACAAGTAAGTTCACTCTTTATATGTTGTGTGTTTGACTACCAAGACGGCCAACATAATATGTTGTTCCCCAACATCAATATAACTTCGATTCATCACTGATGAAAGAATTTTTCTGAAAATGGAATACATTATTCATTCTAATCTGAAAACAAAGTGTTCATCTTTAGATTTATCGTCAGAACAATTACATTTCTTTCACTTGGAAGTATCTCCCAAACAATTTTTGCTGGAATGTGCGTTCACATTTCCAAAGGATCCCTACTTGAAATCACAAGTATTGTTAGTACTTCGCATGGAAAGATACTTTTTAAAGCATAACAATGCCTTACATTTTACAAGGTAAGGCAAACAAAAAAAATGCAATTATTGGGTTCATTCAAGTAAACTATTTGGTATCTCTTACACAGGCCGTACAGACTTTTGGCATATCATGCCTTTACATGGTGGATTCATGGAACACTGGGATTTTGCGTCCGATGAGTAATGCCTGCCTGGTTGGTTTAAGCCATTCATGATGAACTCCCCAGTGACCAAGGACAATACCGTAGATTTATACAGACAGTACCTCGACCGCAGCAGTATAATTTGTAGTGTGATTGCCATCCACTTTATCAAGCTAAATAAAAAATAAAAAAAAGAGTTAATCTGAACAGTTGTTAGACATTTTTTGTAAGTCCACAACACGTCCAAAAAGCTAAGAGTGTCGTAAAAGATTGCTTTGCTTTAACAAGTTTACTGGACTATCGCGCTCCCCTTATCCACATCCATCCCCCTCCTCTATCAATGGCTGTTCGCACCTTTGGGCGTGCGCTCACAACGGGCAGGTAGGATGGGAACGCTCAAGGTGCTGAATACCATGTACACCACAAAGAGTTATTTCGCATGTGGGCCCTTATCCACATGGCCACCCTAGACCCAGTATTTCCAGACTCCCCTTTGAAGACCCCGCCCTTGCAATCAATATATGTCTGTGTCTTTGACTGTGTTTCGGGCCTATCACACTTGCCTCATCCACATCCATCCCCCTCTGCTATTAATGACAGTTTGCACCTGTGGGCGTGCGCTCGCAAGGAGGCTGGGAGGGTGGGAATGCTTAAGTTCCTGAATACAATGTACACCACAAATGGTTTTTTCACATGGGGATTCTTCTCCACATGGCCACCCCAAACCCGGTGTCTCCAGATTCCCCTTTGAAGACAGTGCCCCTGCAATCAACAAATGTCTGTGTCCTTTGACTGTTTTCCAGGCCTAATGCGCTTGCTTCATCCACATCCATCCCCCTCCGCTATTAGTGACAGTTCGCACCTGTGGGTGTACGCTCACAAGGGGCCTGGGACGATGGGAACGCTCAAGGTGCCGAATACCATGTACACCGCTAAGGGTTCTTTTGCAAGGGCACCCTTATCCACATGGCCACGCCAGACCCAGTGTCTCGAGACTCCCCTTCGTAGACCCCGCTCCTGCAATCAACAAATGTCTGTGTTCTTTGACTGTGTTCTGGGCCTATTGTGCTCTCCTCATCCACATCCATCCCCCTCTGCTATCAATGACAGTTTGCATGTGTGGGCGTGTGCTCGCAATGGGGCTGCACGGCAGGATTGAGGAGGTCAAACATTGTCATAGAGGCCGGGTGGGTGTGAACAAACACGTCAAACATTCACATACACTCACTTCTGTAATCCTTTATAAGCACTGTGGTTATTAACAAGAAAACATCTGTGAGATCGACAACCGATATCGCCAGCTCTCCACTTTTTGCCTTGCTTGCTGAGTCGGCTCATCTGTTCGTCTAAGTAACTGTTAGTCAACTTTTACTATTGTTTTATGCAGTGTCAATGTTCTCTGCTAGGCCACGTCCTATTGCTTTACACTCAATTCACACCCTATTCTCATTTTATTTCATACAAAAAGTCTACACCATTATCACCCTATGCATTTTATCTCTGTAATTAGCACATAACATTACAGAGTATTGTTTCCAAATGTAATCTTTCATAGTGCATGTTTTCAATGCATGTTTGCTTTAGGTGCCATTTTTTATAAAGTGATTTGTTTTTATTATCAATGGAATATGATGTTTGATGTACTCACTGTGATACTTTTTTAATAGTAATATATATTTATATTTCTTTATAGATCATAGGGACAATCCAACAATGCCTTCTTGTATCGTTTTGGTTTGCACTAATAAGAGCCATGCTAAATGTCAGAGTACAGTCTTGTATCTATAGCCAAAGGATTTAAATGTAATAAGAAAATGTCATGTGGATGGGAACTGGCTCCTCAGGGTCCTTTCCTTTTATTCTTACTTTGTTTGTCCCCACTTTCCTCTTTATGGAAGCGGGGGACACCCAACAAGCCCCGAAGTCCTATAATGTCATTCAGAGGGAGTGGGGGACACCTCCACAACCCCCGCTCCCCTTGATCGTCATTATGATAATTCAATCATTTTTCCAGTGATGAATACAGCATTTTTGTCGCTTCATTTTTTTCTTCTTCCGTATTTCATACGGATACCCGTCTGCAGCATGCACTTCTCAGAAGATATGTACGAACAATCACAGTACACTAAAAAGCATCTCCCCAGACTTCTTAGCAAATTACTTCCCAATGCAATTCCAACTGAACTTCAGCACATGCCCACACAGGTGACTGGTGGATGCAGAATATTTTTACCATTTTCTAAATTTGCCTGTATAATATGTCTTCTAAATGACCACTTAATATATTGAAATTGTCTGTGAACAGGTAACATAATGGACGGTTTTTAGTTTTTGGGGAATATTTCCATTGATATTTTATTACACAAGTTTCCTTTGTGACACAATGTACTGTGGTTTGTACATTTTGTATTTTAGATTACTTTGTGTATCCCTATTTTAGAGATACTCGAATAGTCAGTGCAATGGGACCCTTTCCAAGCACACACTCACATCCCGTCCTTTAAAAATAGGTCATTTTTTTCAAACAACCATGTCTGTGTTTACATAGACTGCACTGATTTAATTACAGACCGTTACCCTGGAGGAAACCACAAACATATCCAACATCCTAATGGTGAGGCCGAGCAACTTGCACACAAACCTTTTTTCTTTATTTCATAATAATTTTATTCGGCCTTGAGGCCATCAATGTACAGCCTATCTCAAAAGATTATACAATATGAACCCAACACAATACTGCACATCAAGTGGCACTTTGTGGGGAAAAGAAAAAAGACCATCAGAAATCCCAGCCCCATTCAGGGTATCACCAGCTCCATGGGCCCATCCACTTCAGACCCCATCAGCCTGTGTCCAAAAGGGGTAAGGTTAGCACCAGTTAGGGGGGTAAAACTCATGTTGAATCTAGTTGGGCCGTCCCGTCCAGGGTAACAATGCAGACTGATTTGGATCCCGCTACTGGGCGTCCTACCACTTTTTCCCAGGACCCCATTGGCCACTCTCCAGTCCCAAAAGGCCAGTTCGACTGTGTCATCGGAGTTCTTGTCCTTGCTGAGAACTCTGCAGCATCCCGCCATGGCTTCCCTCGAAACAAAGGTGCAACTCCTTACGGTCCACAACCAATGGAGGCTTTTATTTAAAATGGCATCCCTAGATTCTTGCTTGCCTGTTGCCAATTTGGGTACCCCATGAAGATATATAAGGGCGCATCTGGGCCCACCTTGGGCCTGGGGTCTAAGCATGCTCCCTCTTCACCATGGGCCGTAGGCTCTCATTTCCCTTGGGCTAGGGCATCTAGAACCCTCATGACTTGGAGCGTAGGCCGCTGGTGGAGTGGACTTGGGTTTGGCACCCCCTTAAACCCCTTGGACTTAGTGATACTCTTGCAGGGAGCTATGACAGTGGTGGGTGTAAATTCCCAGGTATCAGATTATGGTGGGCAATATTTGCTTTGATAATCACAGATCTCAACGGAGGCTGTACAGTAGGGTTTTCCGGGATTGAATTGTTAGACCCCTTGTAAGCAAGTATCACGTTGCAGTCCCCCTCCCCCCCACCCCTGCAGCTTCACTATTCCTCATTATTCCCCTCCCCTGGATCTCAATGAGGTTTAAGAGCAGCGTTCTAATTACTGCCAGCTCAGCAAGCACTTGCTCTCATTTACACCCCCTAGCTATGTAGTCGACCCCAACTGGGTGATCAGAGGCACCAGGATTGATTTTGAGTCATGGGGGGTTGGGGGACCTGAGTGGGGTTAGATGAAGGAAAGAGCTGGTCCCGAAGGTCATGGGTGTCAAAAACCCACTCCAGGTGTTTCGTGAGGAGCAGGAGGGAAGTTTGTGGATGGAGGGATCCATGCTCCCCCTACCCACTTCAGCCATGGAATCCGGGTCAGTGGTGGGTGGAGAAACATCAGTAGTCAGGACCGTGGCAGGTACCAGAGTGGGGTCGGGGCTAGCTTATTCAGGAGTTGAGCTTGGAGGCGGACAACCACTTTCAGGTGCTGCTGGGAGGACAATTTCCCCTGCTGGGAATACCAGCTTCTCTGGCACAAAGCGTGATGGATCGGGTTTGGGGTGCACAAAAGGGGCAGCATATGTCGAGATGGATACAGAGGACGCACAGTGCCAGGTGGTCTCCGCTGTGGTTAGGCAGGTGCTACCCAACATACCACCCGATCGTTGAGCCCTATCAATGTCCATAACCATGCCACTAGGGGTGGTGTACCCTCTGGAGGATGTCTGACTTCCATAGGTGGCTGAAGTGGCTGTAGTTTCTTGGGTCATTTCTGTACACCTCACTCCCTGGCCCATATCGAACAGACCACCCAGGTTACAAGGGTATCGCGTCCTTTTGCTGACACCTGTTTTTTCAGTGGGTGTTTTGCCGCAGGAGTTTTCCCGAAAATTCCCATCACCATTTATTGGGGGAAAGGGTAAATATTGGGTTGGGGAAAGGTAAATAAAAAAAATTAAATTAAGTGGGCATTGGGGGGGAAACGCCCCAAAAATAATTAAGAAATATGGTTGATAACTTTTTTGCAAAGCTCCCACGGTAAAACACCCATCAGAAAAAAGAGGATTGGCGAAATTACATGGAACCATTACAATACATGGCTCCATGGCCACTGGAGATTGGTGCATTGGATGTCGCTTCATGAACTCCTCGATGAATCCCTTCAAAGGCAGCTTTGTCTCCCAGAAATTGATGTATCTCCTCTATCAGCAGGTGGGCCTACCCTGCTAGGGGGTAACTCGGGCAGCCATGATCCACCCGCAAAAGATGGACCAAGGGTCGGTGGAGTGTTGATGGCATTTTTAAGTGGCCCTCCATGATGCCCTCCATATTGCCGCTGCCTTCTAACGACCAGCATCTTGAGCTGGGATTTGGGCACTTACTCTGGGGGGGGGGGGGCAGACTGAGTGCAGAAAAGCAGAGGAGGGAAGGGAGAAATAAGTGGGGGTTCCGGTGATTCCATGGAGGCCTTGGATAGAGCTTAGCAGTGTTGTCTTATCGGGCGGCAAATCAAGTGGCCCTGGAATAGTCCAAAACATTGGGCCGCCACTGCCCTTTTTTATCATTTTGGATGTGGTCTAAATTATAGTACTAATGTCCATTTTTTATTGAACAATGGTATGAATATATAAATCGATCAAAGGACCGTGATGCTACATCAACCACTATTCCAGAGTCAACAGCAACCTCACTCACCTTTCAAGTAATTTGTTTAGAATATTCCTTCAGATGCGACTATACTGAAGTTCAACTTAAAACATATTGATTATTGTTTTGTATAATATTAGCTTTTGATACAAACTGGCTTGTAGGCTTCTTTGTCAATATCGACCATTTGTTACTTGTAATTTATTTTTGATGTTACATCTTTAGTATTACAATTACTGTCATATAGGTGGAGCCTGGAACTTCAACAACATACCATTCTTCTACTGCAAACTGTCTGGATGATGAGGCATGAGAAGTGGTAATTTATTGATTTATACTAATAGTTATTGATTAAAAATATCTTTTTTACATATAAGATAACCTATTTTTTTTATAATTTATAATACTGTCAGTAAATTGCAAAACTTTCCATCAACAACCTTAATGTATTTATCGCAGAAACACATGCAGCAATGAAAGTAAACCTTTGGAAAATTGAAGGCAAGTCCTACTGTATGCACACTCCATGGTAAAAACAACCCACTAGGGAAAGAAGCCAAGAGATAGCTTTGTAAGGATAACAAGGTTTACGCGTACAAAATACAAGTGCCAGAAAAGAACTCTGCTGCTCGAGAGCGCTCTGGTCTTACATCATCAAGCATGGGGTTATAAACACAAAAAGCGTCATCAATATATATGGGAGATATCGGTGCTTCCGATTGGAGGCACCCTACACATGGGCCTGCTCCATAGGGTATGCTCTGGAGAGCGCTCTGGTCTTACATCATCAAGCATGGGGTTATAAACACAAAAAGCGTCATTCATATATATGGGAGATATCAGTGCTTCCGATTGGAGGCACCCTACACATGGGCCTGCTCCATAGGGGATGCCAGGCGATAATTAGCTGGTTCTTCCCCATCGATCTTGGTGCATGTGTGTCAGCAGGGCTCATCCTTGCGGTTAAGGTCAGGGCATACATACAATACAATGGGCTTCATTAGAAGTATGGTGGTAAGGCAACAACAGTGCTGGTATGGCTACCGGCACCGTTGCTACCGTGCCGACATACTAGGAGTTCTGCTCGCTGGTGCCCTTGCAGCCACCAGGTCTGACCTGGTGGCCGTACCGGCACCTGCGAGCAGAACATAATGGTAGCACCGGTACCGTTATTAACGGTACCGGTGCTACCACCCTCCCCATTCCCATTGAGCTCTATGGGGCTCAAATGGGAATGGGGATGTGCCAGGCCCGGCACCCGCGAAAAGGCAATTAGTGGGTCCGGCTGGGCCGGAATAGCCCGGTAATTTCCCACTTGTGGGTGCCGGACCCGGATACGAGTTTGGAGGTAGCCTTGCTGGTAAATCCGGCAAGGCTACCTCCAACCTCTTAATGAGGCCCAATGTATCTGATCCAAGCTAAACAACTAAAACTGGCTATTCACTCATTATGACAGGCACCTGGGCAATACAGGAAAGGGGTGCCGGGGAGAAGGGAGGATAAAATGCATTCATGTTGAGCCATACATTCAGGACTTCATTGATACTGCAGTTCCCTACACCCAAGGTCTCGCCCCTGGCGATTAGTCTGTGATTTACCCCTCCCAATACCTCATGTTACAAGAGACGTGTGTTGCTATTAGAGAGAAATACAGTTGTATGGGCTTTGGATCTATGGTGGGCACCTTAGGGAGGTTAGGATGCTTATCACTAAATGAAAGGACTTGGGTTGGTGGAGTGTGGCCGGCTCTACCCTGGCTGGGTGGGGGTCAGCGGCCCGATGGCAGGTTAGTTGAGAAGTGTTATATCGTGCCTGAGTGTGTTTGTAATGTTTATCAGTAAAGGAAGGAGATGTGTTGTGATGTGCTTGTCTCTGTATGTGAAAGCTGGTGATGTAATGTGGAGTGTTGCCTTGTGAATGTCGGAATGTTTACCCAAGGATTCCACACCCAGCCAGTTAGAGCTCCCCAACCTGGGTGATGGGAGCCAGTGTTATGTCCTGTCCACTTATGTATATAACTTCATGTAACTGTGACTTAAGTACTTGTAATAAACATATAAGGAATCCCAAGAAGCCTGGAAGTCACTTTACAACATTGGCGACGAGGTGGTCTTAAAAAGAAGAACATGCGAGCAAGAAACTGAAGAAAGTGGAAGAAGCCTGCTGCTGGGGGTGCAGGAAGAAGTTGGAAAAGAAGGACAACACTGCCCCAAAACACAAGTAAGACCCATCACCCAGGGCACCAAAAGGGAGGAAGGAAGCCCTATATAGGAAGGATAAGCTGCCCATAAGGTGGAGGGAGAGCTGGGTCCTGGGGCTGAAGAGAGGAGCAGGGCCTTGAAGGGAAGCTCAAGAAGGGAGCTAGGCCTTTAAGATGAAGAAATCTGTGTGAAGAAGTCAAGCCTGTTAAAGTAAAACCAGAAGTGTTGTCTCTTAAGTGAAGATAAAAAGAAGCTCAAAATGACACCTGGGCCCTTAAACTGAAGAAGGAATCTCGCCCCATTAGTTTAAGAAACCTGTAGATTAAACAAAGCTCGTAGTGAAGATGACTCCCATGAGAGAGGGAGGAGCTAAGGAGCTGTGGGCAAGAGAAGACAGCTGATGTCATGACCAGCAGCAACTCTTTGTGACAGGAAGTTGTTCCTGGGGTATGGCGTGCTGGGTGAAGATGTCGCCTGTCAGAGGTCGCATTGCAAGTGCGAAGTACTGAGGGGTGAAGAAGAAAGCTTTGCAGTGATGTGTCCATTCACCAGTCAAAGTATCATTCCCCAGTCAAGCAGCGCAGGGATGTGATGCTGTTTACCCTCATATGAAACCAAAAGTGAGATTTGGGGAAAGTATGAAACCCAGTAAGCATCCTCCCGTGTAGGAGTGTAAGTCTGCTTTGAGTTCATAAGTGGGACTTGGAGAAGGATGTGAGACTGCGGACAGTGAGCTGAGGGGTTCCCCAACGAGCCACTATGATGTTAGGGAAGATTTTGAAGTGACAGTCTGGAGTGAGCAGCGAGTACTGGCTCTGCATGTCCCAAGCGCAATGTGAACTAAAGGTTAGACCCAGGCAGCGCTAGCCTGGTAGCGTATGCTCAGGGAAAGGGATGCAGGGGAAAACTGCTTGCGTGACACTTTGTTTTCAAGGATCAAAAGCGGATCGTGTTTTGGAAGCTGTGAACCGTTTTAAAATATTGAAGTTGAAGGGTGACATGCGCTGGGCCGAGGTAAGTGGTATGAGTGACGTTTGGCTTATGAAGATCAGCATTGCCCCGACGCAGAGCTGTGACTGGTGACATCACAGCTGGTCTAAGGGAGTCGGCGATGCCATAGAACGCCAGATTCAAGCATTATGTTTGTATTAGAATGCACTCACCATGCCAGATTTCAGCCGGTAGCCGAAGCCGTTAACCGAGGCAGGATGAAGAATAAAATAAAGGATGTTATGAGGAAAGAATCCTGCGACGTGCATTGCCGTGCACAGGAAGAAGAGAGCTGAAGGCATTGGGCCGTAAGATGAGTGAATAAGCCTAAGTGCATTGTGTGGTGAGAGAGACCCCCTTACGAATCATCTTCACAGTGTGCCTACGATTCTATGGGTATTATCCGGCTGAGAGATGTAGAGCGCTGCTGAGCACGTCAGTGAGTTGGAAAATCAGACAGGAATAAGAGCGCAGTAGGAAATCCGAATTCCAATATATGATTTGCCAAGGATGTCATTATTGTCGTCATGAGTGTTGTTCCTGGTGAAGGGAATGTGGCAAATTTGGGGTATGGTGCATCTAGGTGCTGCAACTGCAGAGGAGGCACAAGGACCGCATTTGAAGTAATGGCTGCAGTGTATCATTTTATGTTTAAGTGATTATGATGGTCACAAATCTGGTCTTTCAGAAGATAACGTTGGACATTGAGGAGCAGCAACGTGCATCCTTTAAATGTTTTTGCATTAAGTTTGTGTTATCAAACTAGTTTTGTAACAGATTAAGGATTGACAAGCATGGGAGGTGCACAAGAATTTTGTGTGTGGATATATGCGTGCAGGAATTGAGGTTCAAATCTGAAATGTATTGGATTTAACACATTTGAGGAATTTTAGGTTCAAAAGGACCCATTTGGACATTCTGAACATGCACAATATGCATATGCATTAAGTTTGTGGTACCAACCGAGCTTTGTAACAGATTAAGGATTGACAAGCATGGGAGGTGCACAAGAAGTTTTGTGTGGATATATGCGTGCAGGAAGTGAGGTTAAAAGCTAAAATGTATTAGATTTAACGCATTTGAGGAATTTCAGGTTCAAAAGGACTCATTTGGACATTCTGAACATGCACAATATGCGTAGATGTGTGCAAGTCAGTAGCAGGGTGTGAGAGAGGTTAGAGTAACCTTTGAGGGATTGCAGGGCAGGCTGCAACCAACATGGACATGTAGGAATAAATGCGCATATTTCTTGGTTACGCCATAAGGGCTGTATACGCAAATGTCACTATGAAGTTAAGTTGTTAGGCAGTGTAGATACAAGTGTTTGTGGGTGAGTGCCACAGAGGTGCAAGAACATAGTGTATCAGAGTGATTGTGGGTGAGTGCCACAAAGATGCAGGGTGTCACATAAACTGGCCATGGATTTTAGGAAATGTAATTATATAGTTTGCTATTGCTTTAATGGTGAGAAAAGAAGTATATATGTTGTGCAACATGGATTATTAGGATGGTAATTTTTGCAAAATGGTAATGGAAAATGTTGTTTTATGTGACTCATGTATGAAATGGGTGCACATGGGTAAAACATGTGTTTTGCTAAGAGTCAAAGAGGTCGAGTGTTGGGTAGCACCCAGAATATGTATTGTATGTGGGTGAAAGTGCCACACGGGTTTGGAGGTAGCGATTCCAGTGTATATGTAAGTATGAGTGTGGTTGAGTGAAACCACAGCTGTATGGGTGGTAGCGCCGCCATTAAACTAGAAAAATGTGGTGAGTGTGCCACAGCGGTCTGGACGGTAGTACATCCAGTTGTGCAGGGTAAAGGTGGAGAGCCTGCGTGACCATTTGGGTATGTTAGAGGTGTGTGTGGTTAGGAATACCACAGGTGTTGCAGAATACCACAGGTGTTGCTGGGAGGTAGCGCCTCCAGGCATACTCTACTTCCCTTTCAAGCATAGCAGTGAGAATGTATGCGAGTTGGGAGGTAGCAATTCCAAGCATAACAGTGAGGATTTATGTAAGTTTTCATCACTCCATAATGAGATGCATTCATGTTCCCTCATTGTTCCAGTGTGGCTTTATGTGTGTAGATTAGGAGATTAATGCGGAGTACCATTCTCCATTAAGAGGCAGGTTTTTGAGAGATGCGAGGTTTGGGATGTTATGAAATAGTGTAATGGGTGAAGTGAGGTTAGAGTGAGAGTGAGTCAGAGAAGATGTGAAATGGGGCAGCACCCATAGTGTGTGGAGCCTGTGGATGTGCTACAATGAAGTGAGGAGGTAGCGCCTCTGTGACTGAGGAGGTAGCACTTCCGCGAGTACAGTGGAGGTAGCACCTCCCACATGAGGAGCATGAAAGTATTTTTGGAGGTAGCGCCTCTGCCAGAGTAATTGGAGGTAGCGCCTCTGCCAGAGTAATAGGAAGTAGCGCCTCCGCCAGAGTAGTTGGAGGTAGCGCCTCCGCCAGTGTGATTGGAGGTAGCGCCTCTGCCAGAGTATTTGGAGGTAGTGCCTCCGCCAGTGTAGTTGGAGGTGACGCCTCCGTCAGTGTATTTGGAGGTAACGCCTCCGCCAGTGTAATAGGAGGTAGCGCCTCCACCAGAGTAGTTGGAGGTAGCGCCTCCACCAGTGGGATTAGAGCCACATCACTGGTTAAGCCTGGGTGATGGGACCCAGTGGTTCTGTTCATGAAGTCTTGATGTAACCTATAATAAAGATGTCTGGAGAAACCTAAAGAAGACTACAGAAGGTGCTTTTTAACACTGGCGACGAGGATCTTTAAGAAAACATGTGTGCAGAAGCAGAAGGCTGTTGAGGGGGGAGCAGCAGAAGGAGGACAGGAACCACTGCCCCCCAGACACCAAGGAAGTAAGTCCCATCACCCAGGGGTTCAGGGCGCAGGGGATAGAGAATTAAGGAGAGTCCCAGCGCAGACCCAGAGCATAGAGAGGCTGAAGAAGTGCCCATTGCAGGAGTAGCTTCACACCCAGGGCAAGGAGAAAGGGAAGCACCTGGGTGGAGACATGGGGCAAAGATGTTGAAGTGGAACCCCTTTGAAGTAAACCTCAAAGATGATAAAAATCCCCAAAAGTGAAGCTGGCCCTAAAGAGGCGAAGTCTGAAGTAAAGGGGGGAAAGCGCAGTAAAGACCCAAAAAGGAAAATAAAGACCCATAAGTGAAGTGAAGCCCTACATAGTGAAGCAGGCCACATTAAGGAGAAGTTCTGAAGCAGAAGCAAAGCACTGGGGGAGTGAGTGTAGAAAGCCACACACAGCGTCACCCAAGGAAAGGGGTGGAAGCAGCACCCGGGACCGGAACATTTGTTATAGCATTAAATTACTGCCTGAATTACACATGGCATGTAATGCTGTGTATGGGCTGAAGGGCATATGAAGTATCCATAAAAGAAGTGTGCGAATGGCACTTGGTTTGAAGCAAAACAGCATTTACCAAATGATAACCTGGTGGTGATACATCATTGAAACTGTTCCGACGGTTGGAGCTGCGGAGCTCTGTGCTGTTCCTTGTTTGGCAGAATAAATGATGATGTCACAGGAGATCTCAGGGAGTTGGCGATGAAATAGAATGTTCGCCTTTGTTCCGTTAGAGGGACTGAACATGTTTCGGTGCGGCCAAGTAAAGGGAGACATTAAGAGAAAGGGACCGAAAGGACGTGCATGAACGTCGGGAGGAAGTCCTGTCACTGCGTGTCAGAAAAAAGAGTGAAGTGACTAGTGAAAGTCTTGCTGAACGGAAAAGCTTGTTCAAAATATTGTTTGGCCAACATAAGCTAAGTTTCAGCATTCAGCGTTTTGAAGATTCCTGCAACTGAAGTGAGACAGATCGGTTGTGGGTGACGAAGTAAGAAGTGCTAAGACACAACAGGGCTGCAATGAAGGTGTACAATGATAAGATGGTACCGGCCTATACTAAGGAAGCAAGTGTAATGCAAGTTCAATGGAAGACACACGACAAGTGCATCACGACAAATGATGTATCTACTGGTGGTATAAACTTCAAGCAGGACACACAGGAACCACCAGTGAGCCAGGGTTACAAAAAGTAAGTCTTCTTTATTTAGTTACAGCTTCAGTAGGAAGGTGAGAATAGGAGATCAATAGGTGTGCTGCCTTCAACCCTGTCTCTCTCCCTGCTAGTCTCTAACCGTCAAACCTGGAACCCTATCACTCTCCACCTTCCATGCCTCACACAACATTCCAAGCTCCACTCACAGACCCACAGCTCTCATACCAGATATAACCCATACATATACTTGGATACAACACCATCCCCCTCCTTTCAAACCAAAAGACACTTTCCAAAGTGCAAAGAAAAAACCCTCAAGAAACTGACCACCTTTTGTCCTGGTCTGCCCCCCAGGACCTTGGGGCTGCCACCCCCAAGCACAATCTGCTCTCACTGAGCAAAACCCCACTAACAAACCAAAACCCTCAAAACAAAACCTACCTCCTTCTGTAAGGGCCTGCCACACCCAAACCCTGAACCTGCCACGTCCAGGCACAACCTCACCCCTACTGCAGGACACTACCGTCAACTGCACAGCGGGCAACACCGACCTTCATACAAATTCAAAGCAACATCTGGAAAACAACTAAAAGGTCTGACAATCTCTAACCAAGTAAATAACTCTAAACACCAACATCACCACCTCTCTCCACATAAAATAAGCAAGAAAAAGATAGGACAGCCACTAACAACACAGAGATCACAAAAAAACACAACACTACCACAAAAGGTGTGGTGTGCTAAAATGGTGCGCAGACACAACCATGCGAAAACAGGGAAAATTCCTGCGCACAATGCTGAAGAATGAAATTTAACACTTGCTGAAGATTCCCGCAATACTCCAAAACACACACAAGATGAAAAATGTGGTGCATTGCAAAACATACATTTGCAAAAATAATAGTCTAGATGCACATAAGAGATGAAAAGTAAAATGTGCAAATCTAAACTCTCCCAAAACATTTTTTTAGAATACTTTTTAAAACGGGTGTCAGTGTGGTACAACTCAGTTTAAAACTGCAAACTCCCAAAAAACACCACACTAACAAAAACTCCAAAAACTGTGTGCCACCCCAAAACAATTATGATAGCAAAATCAACTGGCGAGCCACTACCCCTCTTAAGGCGTCGCCTGGCAACACAGAAAACTCCCAGGAATGTGAACTACACTTCCAAACCTCCAACTTCAACTCTGAGGAACACTGCGCGGTCACCTACAACGCACAACTACGGGCCCCATGCCCTAAAACTCACACGCAAAACAATT
Organism: Ambystoma mexicanum; assembly: GCF_040938575.1. Classification (NCBI taxonomy): domain Eukaryota; kingdom Metazoa; phylum Chordata; class Amphibia; order Caudata; family Ambystomatidae; genus Ambystoma; species Ambystoma mexicanum. Next base: position 205,856,884 of record NC_090925.1, read on the forward strand.
GTGTTGAACAAATCTCCAAAACATATATATATATATGGGCCCACTGCCCTGGCTTCTACGCCACTACCCAAAACCAAAAAGTTTAACTCCCTGGAGAACTCAACAGCAAAGTGTCCAACCGCTGAAGGTTTTACAAAATACAAACAGCAATCACACTTGGCCACAGTGTGAAAGCCAAAACCCCTTCATAAGCATGCAACTCCACTACAGACGCGTCACACAAGACACGTACACTGCTGCTACCAATGTGTCACACTACTCACGTGTACATACAACATCCACATGTCACTACATTGCACTACAAATGCAGAACCTGCTGCTTACTGTGCACTCTCTAAAGTGAGACACCCAAAACTCCATTTGAACAACACATGCAAATATCAACAAATAACCCATCCTGCAATTCTATGCTCGCACACATGCACTCCAAACTCACAGTCCACAAGATACATATAGTACACAAATGTGCACTTTTATCTACATATTCTAAAACCGGGATGTGTTGCACTACCAGCCATGGTGGTGATCAGTCACAATGCTGGGGTGCATGCAAAATTCACAAAGTAAAACATACTAAAAATAAAACCTGTGCATGAGCTCATCAATAAAACACTGTCATCTCTGTTGAGACATTGTGGACATTTAACATTTTAAACTTCTTTGCATAATTGTACTCCAACCTCCAAAAACATTAAATCATTTCTTAAAATAAATCATGTGCAGTCTTTGTTTTAAACTGTGCGAATTTCCCTAAAATGCATTTATCACTTATTTTCACCTACAACAAATCATGTGCAGTCTTTGTTTTAATCAGTTTAAATTTTCCTAAAATGCATGTATCACTTATTTTCACCTTCAATACCCGCTGCAGACATAAACACATGCTTACCAATAGCATTTAACTCCATACCTTCACATGTTCCATAACATCCGTTTCAACAGTGAAATCCATATTTAGACTATTATCCAATTTCACTCTACGGATTGCACTAACGTCAAAACATGCTTTTAAATGTGCAACTCGTAACATCCCTTGCACAATAATAACTGCATCAACAGTAATTCACAATAATAAACGTGATCACATAATTGGATAATGCAATCCTCTGGCACCTTAGACGCCCACTGCACAACATGAAGGCGGCTGGTGGTGCGTCTTATTCTGGTGAGAGGAAGCTGGCTTTATTGTTGCATTTTTTGGGATTTGAAGGCCAAAGAATTTTTGACACACTACCGCAGTTAGAAGGAGAAGGTAGTGGTGATAATTTGAATGAATTTGAAATTGCATTATTAAAACTTGACAAGCACTTCAATCCAAAAAGGAGCACAATTTTGGAACGTTACAACTTTCGCATGCGTGTTCAGGCACAGGGGGAGTCTGTTGAAGATTATGTGACTGCTTTGCGGCATCTGGCTCTAACTTGTACATTTCAAGGAAGCTTTGATGAACATATTCGTGATCAATTCATGACACATTGTCGATCTAACAAAATACGGGAAGAATTATGGCTAAAAGATGAACCTAATTTAGATGAAGTATTGGATTTGGCCAAACGAGTAGAACACTCTTTAGCATGTGTGGCCAAGTTGTCCAAAACTGAAGGAGAAGATGCTAAGGAGTTAAAACCAGAGGTACTAAAACATAGCGGAAGGAAAGAACAAAAGAAGAGGAAGAAACAGACAGTCAAGCAGGAACAATCTGGAAGAAAGAAGGAGTCAAAATCCATGTCAGAAAAATGAGAAAAGAGAGGACAGGAAGGATGATAGACTTTGTTTTCGTTGTGCTAGTGCGACTCATTTTGCATCTTCTGTAGTTTGCCCAGGGCGAAGGACTGTTTGTACCAAATGCAGAAGGAGAGGACATTTTATGTCATGTTGCAAGAATTTCCAGTTTGGACAAGATACCCAAAGAAAAGTCTTTTATGTAAATGAAGAGGAAGATAGGAAATCGTCAGATGACGAAGTTGTTGTTGTCCCTTCTCAAAATGTTATTGTCAATACGATTAATGTTGTTGGTAAGAGTGATGATGTGGATGACTGTGAGCGTCCATATGCTACAGTTAGTGTAAATGGTGTCAGGGTATCAAATGGCTGACTCCGGGTCAAAAATAACTCTTATATCCAGGAGTATATTTGAAGCAGAGATGAGGGGGAATGTGTCAGCACTGTCAGAACCTGACATAAGCCCAGGAAGTTACAATCAAGATCGGATAGATTTGTTGGGTTATGTGTGGAGTAAGTTCGAGTTTAAAGGTCGATGTTGTGAAGGGAAGGTGTATATTACTAAGAAGGGACAATCTTTATTAGGATGGAGAGAACAAAAGAATTTGGGGATTAGGCTTGATCCCAACCATCCAGACCAAGTGTTACAAGTTTCTGAAGGACCAGTGATTCATGGGAAATATATGTCAGAGTATAGGAAAGTGTTTGATGAGTCTCTGGGAAAAATAAAAGGGTTTCAACACCAGATAATATTGAAGAAGGGCAGTGTACCTATTGTGGCTAAGCTCAGACCTGTACCATTTGCTTTACGAGGCAGTGTGAAGAAAGAATTACAAAAATTGCTGGCGTCAGGTGTAATTGAGAGAGCTGGGGGAGTAGAGTGGGTTTCCCCAGTGGTGATTGTAAAGAAGTGTTCAGGGGATTTAAGGTTGTGTGTTGATATGCGTGAGTTAAACAAATGTGTGTTGGTGGACAGGCATCCCTTGCCCAACATGGGAGAGTTATTGACCATGGTGGGCGGGGGAAAGTATTTTTCCAAACTGGATATGGCATCAGCTTATCATCAAGTGGAGTTGGAGATGGGCTGTAGGAAAATTACTGCATTTGTAACACATGAGGGTGTGTTCCAATTTAGGAGGATGCCATTTGGGTTGGCATCCTCCTCTTCAGTTTTCCAGAAAATCATGGATCGTTTGTTGAGAGGAATGAAGGGTGTTTTCTGTTTTCAGGATGATGTGTTGGTGAGTAGAGTGACTTTGGAGGAACATGACAAGAATTTGTGCAAGGTGTTGAAGATGTTTGAAGAGAGAGGTATCACGGTGAGAGGAGAGAAATGTAAGTTTGCTGTGACGAAAGTGGAATATGTGGGTCATGAAGTGTCGGGAGATGGTATAAGACCCAAAGAAGATATGGTGAATTCTATAAGAAATATTGAAAAGCCTAGGAATAAAAGTGAACTTCGTTCATTTCTGGGAATGACAGAATTTTACCAGAAATTTTTTATGAACTATGCCGATAAAGTTCAGGAATTAAGGAAAATCTTGAGGAAATGTGCTGACTTCGTGTGGAATAATCGGTGTGAAAAGGAGTTCAATAGTATCAAAGAAGATATAGATATGGCTCGTCCATTAGGATGTTTTGACACCTGGAAGTCTACCATTATTACTGTTGACGCCTGTGAGGGTGGTCTGGAAGCTGTATTGTCTCAGAAACAAGAAGATGGTTCTGAGAATATTATAGCTCATGCCTCAAGGGGTCTCAGAGGTGCAGAGGTGAGATATTCTGTTATTGAGAAAGAGGCTTTAGCCTGTTTCTGGGCTGTTGAACGTTTCAGGAATTTTTTGTGGGGTGTTGAATTTACAATACGCACTGATCATAAGCCTCTAAAAGCGATATTTGAGAGTAAGGGTCTTGACAAAGTTTCACGCCGGGTGGCAGGTTGGGTCACCAGGATGCAGACGCATTGCTTTAAAATAGAGATCATACCTGGGAAGGAAAATATTTTAGCGGACAGTCTGTCAAGGATTAGAGTTGCAAACCCTGAGAATGTAGAGAATGAAGAATTAGAATTAGAAATGTTGTAAAGTGACTTCCAGGCTTCTTGGGATTACTTATATGTTTATTACAAGTACTTAAGTCACAGTTACATGAAGTTATATACATAAGTGGACAGGACATAACACTGGCTCCCATCACCCAGGCTGGGGAGCTCTAACTGGCTGGGTGTGGAATCCTTGAGTAAACATTCCGACATTCACAAGGCAAAACTCCAACATGACATCACCAGCTTTCACATACAGAGACAAGCACATCACAACACATCTCCTTCCTTTACTGATAAACATTACAAACACACTCAGGCACGATATAACACATCTCCTTCCTTTACTGATTCACACTGCACCCACACATATACATCAAATAGACACAACATATCTTCCTTCTTCTCAAACGTCAACACACACGGACAAGCACACCACAGCATATTCCCCTCCTTTCCACATCCATCACCAGCATGGGGAATATCAATTCTTAGGGACACTCTCCCTACTTCTGTAGGCCACTAACCCTACACACCCACCTACACCTTCAAGCATCTGGGGTGATATCTCTAATCGCACTGGTGGATATGCTACCTCCAAATACTCTAGCAGATTCGCTACACGCTACCTCAAAATACTCTTGCGGAGGCGCTACCTCCAATCACACTGGCAGAGGCGCTACCTCCAAATACACTGGCAGGGCGCAACCAAATGACCCAAGCAGAAGCGCTACCTACACATACTCTGGCGGGGCCCTACCCCCGATTACTCAGGTGGAGGTGCTACCTCCAACTACACTGGGGCCTTGGCGGGGCGCTACCAAATGACACAAGCAGAAGCGCTACCTACACATACTCTGGTGGAGGCGCTACCTCCAATTACTCAGGCAGAAACGCTACCTCCAAATACTCTGGCAGGGTACTACCAAATGACACAAGCAGAAGCGCTACCTACACATACTCTGGCGGGGCCCTACCCTCAAATACTCTGGCGGAGGCGCTACTTCCAATTACACTGGCGGAGGCACTACCTCCAAATAAAATACACTGGCAGAGGCGCTACCTCTAATCACACTGGCGGAGGCACTGCCTCCAAATACACTGGAAGAGGGGATACCTCTAATCACACTGGTGGAGGCGCTACCTCCAAATACTCAGGCGGAGGAGCCACCTCCAATTACACTGGCAGAGGCACTACCTCCAAATACTCTGGCGGAGGCACTACCTCCAATCACACTGGCGGAGGTAGCGCCTCCACCTGAGTAATTGGAAGTAGCGCCTCCGCCAGTGTGATTGGAGGTAGCGCCTCTGCAAGAGTATTTTGAGGTAGCGTGTAGCGAATCTGTCAGAGTATTTGGAGGTAGCATATCCACCAGTGCGATTGGAGATATCACACCAGATGCTTGAAGGTGTAGGTGGGTGTGTAGGGTTAGTGGCCTACAGAAGTAGGGAGAGTGTCCCTAAGAATTGATATTCCCCATGCTGGTGAAGGATGTGGAAAGGAGGGGAATATGCTGTGGTGTGCTTGTCCGTGTGTGTTGACCTTTGAGAAGAAGGGAGATATGTTGTGTCTATTTGATGTATCTGTGTGGGTGCAGTGTGAATCAGTAAATGAAGGAGATGTGTTATATCGTGCCTGAGTGTGTTTGTAATGTTTATCAGTAAAGGAAGGAGATGTGTTGTGGCGTTCATCGTCCTTCCCCGGATAAGACAAGTAAGTGATTTTTTCTACGTTGTTGCCGCCCTGTGAACTCTCACGTAAGTAGTCCACATAGACGGAGTGATTCCTATGCAACTACCGTATGCTGTGTTATAGGAAGTGAGGCAAGATCATTTGTTGACTCTGTGTCCAAGGTGCCGTATCCCTTATAGTAAAGGGGCAGTGAATTGTCTGACTCAAAATACGTACAACTTAGGTTTCAAAGTAGTACCACACAGCATCCAAGAGGGACAGACTGTTGTCATATTAACTTGGAAGGAGTTGTAATCCCTCTACCCATCCACCAATTTTTTTTGTGGAGAAGAGAACTGCTGAGAGTTACTGCATTTTGCTTCTTGCAAGTTATTTGGGGAGACCCTCACCCGCTGCAGGACCTTTGTAAAGATAACTCAGAAACCACATTAAGTGCACATACTACTCGTCAGCTAAACATGGCAGGTCTTCCAGGCATATCGGGTCCTCCCATCTTTATGCCGACCCCAGGAATAGCAAAAATTTCTTGGAATCAATGGCGCAAGGGTTTCATGCACTATATGAAGGCGGCTGGTGGTACGTCTTATTCTGGTGAGAGGAAGCTGGCTTTATTGTTGCATTTTTGGGATTTGAAGGCCAAAGAATTTTTGGCACACTACCGCAGTTAGAAGGAGACGGTAGTGGTGATAATTTGAATGAATTTGAAATTGCATTATTAAAACTTGACAAGCACTTCAATCCAAAAAGGAGCACAATTTTGGAATGTTACAACTTTCGCATGCATGTTCAGGCACAGGGGGAGTCTGTTGAAGATTATGTGACTGCTTTGCGGCATCTGGCTCTAACTTGTAAATTTCAAGGAAGCTTTGATGATCAATTCATGACACATTGTCAATCTAACAAAATACGGGAAGAATTATGGCTAAAAGATGAACCTAATTTAGATGAAGTATTGGATTTGGCCAAACGAGTAGAACACTCTTTAGCATGTGTGGCCAAGTTGTCCAAAACTGAAGGAGAAGATGCTAAGGAGTTAAAACCAGAGGTACTAAACATAGCGGAAGGACAGAACAAAAGAAGAGGAAGAAACAGACAGTCAAGCAGGAACAATCCGGAAGAAAGAAGGAGTCAAAATCCATGTCAGAAAAATGAGAAAAGAGAGGACAGGAAGGATGATAGACTTTGTTTTCTTTGCGCTAGTGCGACTCATTTTGCATCTTCTGTAGTTTGCCCAGGGCGAAGGACTGTTTGTACCAAATGCAGAAGGGGAGGACATTTTATGTCATGTTGCAAGAATTTCCAGTTTGGACAAAATACACAAAGAAAAGTCTTTTATGTAAATGAAGAGGAAGATAGGAAATCGTCAGATGACGAAGTTGTTGTTGTCCCTTCTCAAAATGTTATTGTCAATACGATTAATGTTGTTGGTAAGAGTGATGATGCGGATGACTGTGAGCGTCCATATGCTACAGTGAGTGTAAATGGTGTCAGGGTATCATTAATGGCTGACTCTGGGTCAAAAATAACTCTTATATCCAGGAGTATATTTGAAGCAGAGATGAGGGGGAATGTGTCAGCACTGTCAGAACCTGACATAAGCCCAGGAAGTTACAATCAAGATCGGATCGATTTGTTGGGTTATGTGTGGAGTAAGTTCGAGTTTAAAGGTCGATGTTGTGAAGGGAAGGTGTATATTACTAAGAAGGGACAATCTTTATTAGGATGGAGAGAACAAAAGAATTTGGAGATTAGGCTTGATCCCAACCATCCAGACCAAGTGTTACAAGTTTCTGAAGGACCCGTGATTAATGGGAAATATGTCAGAGTATAGGAAAGTGTTTGATGAGTCTCTGGGAATAATAAAAGGGTGTCAACACCAGATAATATTGAAGAAGGGCAGTGTACCTATTGTGGCTAAGCTCAGACCTGTACCATTTGCTTTACGAGGCAGTGTGAAGAAATAATTACAAACATTGCTGGCGTCAGGTGTAATTGAGAGAGCTGGGGGAGTAGAGTGGGTTTCCCCAGTGGTGATTGTAAAGAAGAGTTCAGGGGATTTAAGGTTGTGTATTGATATGCGTGAGTTAAACAAATGTGTGTTGGTGGACAGGCATCCCCTGCCCAACATGGGAGAGTTATTGACCATGGTGGGCGGGGGAAAGTATTTTTCCAAACTGGATATGGCATCAGCTTATCATAAAGTGGAGTTGGAGGAGGGCTGTAGGAAAATTACTGCATTTGTAACACATGATGGTGTGTTCCAATTTAGGAGGATGCCATTTGAGTTGGCATCCGCCTCTTCAGTTTTCCAGAAAATCATGGATCGTTTGTTGAGAGGAATGAAGGGTGTTTTCTGTTTTCAAGATGATGTGTTGGTGAGTGGAGTGACTTTGGAGGAACATAACAAGAATTTGTGCAAGCTGTTGAAGATGTTTGAAGAGAGCGGTATCACGGTGAGAGGAGAGAAATGTAAGTTTGCTGTGACGAAAGTGGAATATCTGGGTCATGAAGTGTCGGGAGATGGTATAAGACCCAAAAAAGATATGGTGAATTCTATAAGAAATATTGAAAAGCCTAGGAATAAAAGTGAACTTCCTTCATTTCTGGGAATGACAGAATTTTACCAGAAATTTGGTATGAACTATGCCGATAAAGTTCAGGAATTAAGGAAAATCTTAAGGAAAGGTGCTGACTTCGTGTGGAATAATCGGTGTGAAAAGGAGTTCAATAGTATCAAAGAAGATATAGATATGGCTCGTCCATTAGGATGTTTTGACACCAGGAAGTCTACCATTATTACTGTTGACGCCAGTGAGGGTGGTCTGGGAGCTGTATTGTCTCAGAAACAAGAAGATGGTTCTGAGAATATTATAGCTCATGCCTCAAGGGGTCTCAGAGGTGCAGAGGTGAGATATTCTGTTATCGAGAAAGAGGCTTTAGCCTGTTTCTGGGCTGTTGAACGTTTCAGGATTTTTTTGTGGGGTGTTGAATTTACAATACGCACTGATCATAAGCCTCTAAAAGCGATATTTGAGAGTAAGGGTCTTGACAAAGTTTCACGCCGGGGGGCAGGTTGGGTCACCAGGATGCAAACGCATTGCTTTAAAATAGAGATAATCCTGGGAAGGAAAATATTTTAGCGGACAGTCTGTCAAGGATTAGAGTTGCAAACCCTGAGAATGTAGAGAATGAAGAATTAGAATTAGTATTTGTTAATACTGATGGCATAGTTTCCAAACGAGAGTGGTTGGAGGGTATGGAAGGAGACGATGTTATAAACAGAGTAATTCCGTATGTTGTGTCCGGATCATGGCCAAATAAGCAGGCATTGAAGGATGATGCAAAGCCATATTGGGAGGTGAAGGACGAGTTGTCTGTAAATGATGATATTTTGTTCAGATGGGGTAGGGCCGTTGTTCCCATTGGTTTGAGGAAGAAGGTTATAGAATTGGCACACAGCGGTCACATTGGAGTTACAAAGATAAAGGGTGTCTTGAGAGAAGACTATTGGTGGCCAGGATTTGACAAGGAAATAGAGGCTGTTCTGGCAAATTGTCATTTTTGTATCAAGAGCGGTAAGGGCGTTGTAGCCAAGAAACAACCATTGGTGGATGTAGGTCTCCCATCTAGGATATAGAGTGATATTGCTATGGACATTCTGGGTCACGTGGAATTAGGCTATTGTCGCAGAAAATATATAGTTTTAGTTGTGGATTTGTTTTCCAAGTGGACGGATTTTAAAATTGTCAGAGACATCACGGGGGAGAGTATGATAAGAGTTTTGCAAGAGATTTTTGCCAGAAACTGTCTTGACGGACAATGGTCCCCAGTTTATAGGAGAAAATTTCACCAGCTATTTGAGAAAATGTGGAGTAGGACACAAAAGGACTTTGTTATATCATCCTGAATCAAATGGTGTTGTTGAGAGGATGAATAGATGTGTGATGGAGAGCGTAAGGATGGGAGAGGAGTGTGGTTTGGACAAGTTAGCCATGATACAAAACAGAATGTGGGCTCTGAGAATGGCGCCACATTCTGTAACCGGATTATGCCCATTTGAGCTTATGAGGGGCAGGAAGCCGTTTTCCATAACGTGCCCACCTTGGCTTGGTAGGAGTAGAGAGTCTGACCTGGTGGTGGATCAAGTAATGAAGTCACTGATGGAAAATAAATCAGAATGGGTCATGCGTGAACATTTGAGAAGAGGAAAGAAAGAATTGCGTGTGGAATGTGGAGATTGGGTAGGATAAGGAAAGGTTTTCTCAAAAGGAAAGGGGACTCCCTTTATTCGGATCCGGTCAGAGTTGTAGCAGTCATGAGAGGTGCGGTGCGTGTGACCGGTGGGCAGGTGTGGAACAAAGATAGAATAGCTACTGTAAAGAGGTGTCATATGTGAAATGATGACTCAAAAGTATAGTTGACAGTTGTGTGAACTCCTTTTGTTTGTGGTTGTTTAAAAATGTTAGTGAATTCTCAAAAAAAAAAAAAGATTTTTTTGAGGTTAAAAAAAAATAGAGGGAGATGTGTTGATGATTCTCTCCGAGAGCAGAGAGGGTTTACGTATATGTTAGATAGCAAGAGCAGGATGCCATTCTCTATGATGTCATCGGAATGTTAGCCCTTTCATGTCATGTTTACATTCTAATATTGTCAGTTGATGTAGGATTTTGATGGGGAAGGATCTCTTATGAGCGGGGGTCTTTTTCCTACATTTATCTTAAATAAATACTTGTGTATAACTTACCTGCCTATGTCTGCCACTTCATAACAATGGCGACGAGACATATGCAATTAGTGCCGGTGTCTCAGTTGACGGGCAACAGCTTTTCCAGACACTACCCACATAACCCAAAACATCCATACGATTGTACCAAACAACTATCCACTCTCCATTGCCCGTCAACTGAGACACCAGCACTAATTGCATATGCTTGGACCTCTTGACATTCCACTGGCTCTTTTAAGCAGCTCCCTTGGACCTCCTGTCCAATTACTTTTACTCTGCAGCACCACTTGACAGCGTCTTGCAGCGCCTCACTGCACACTCCAGCACATCACATAGGGGCTCACTTGCCCTTACTAAAGCACCTCTTCACTTCAGCAAAGCGCTACACTTCAGCAAAGCACCTCTTCACACCTCTTCACATCTGCAGCGCCTCTTCACATTTGTTGAACCTCACTGTGCCATACAGCGCTTTGCTGCCTCTGCAGCACCTCGTTGCACATAACAGCGCTCCACTACCTCTGCAGCATCAATTCACTACCTCAAGCAGCACCTGTTCACTGCCTCATGCAGCACCTCACTGCCTCTGCAGCGCCTCTTCGCTGCCTCTGCAGCGCCTCTTCACTGCATGTTGCAGTGCCTCACTGCCCTCGCAGCACCTCTTCACTGCCTCATGCAGCGCTCATTCACTGCCCCATGCAGCGCCTCACTGCCCTCGCAGCATCTCTTCACTGCCTCATGCAGCACCTCACTGCCTGTGCAGCACCTCTTCACTGCCTGTTGCAGCGCCTCACTGCCCTCGCAGCACCTCTTCACTTCCTCAAGCAGCGCTCCTTCACTGCCTCACTTCTAAAACTTTCCCCCTGCTGGTCATATATATACACCCCCCATCCCTGCTAAATCTACCCAAACTTCCTTGTAATATTCAGGGTCTGGTGGGGGTGAAATCGTTGTGTGGTAAAGGGTGTCCACCTCATCCCCATGGCCATGATACAGGGCAACCACATGATATTTAGGGTCATCATTCACCTCTGTCTGGATTTCTACTTCCTGTGTCATGAGGCACCTTATTATTATTTTTCCCAGTTGTCACCATCGTCATTGCACTATTAGGTATTGCTTTGGCACAACGGAGACCCAATTGTGCATGCAGAAGATCACCAGTATGAATATAATGATAGGGATCAGTATCTTTACAGTTGTTCCAACCCACGATGGTACCCAGCCAAATGCCATGTCTGCCCAATCATCCTCTTGGATTGCTGCTTCCATTTTCATTTCTACCCCAAATTAATGTACTGCTGCGATAACATGCGATAGTGTTCCATTTTCAACATCTGTGGAAGCTACGAATGTGCACCAAGAACTCCCGATCTTTTTGCAAACCCCGCCCTCCACGGCTGTGGGGAGGTCGAGAACGTAGCGGTTCTGGATTGTCATTAACCTGATTGCTCTCATTTCCACCTTGATGACGTTGAACCTCTCTTCAGGGTCGTTTGCCAGCTGGATCAGCTCATACCTGATGATTTGGAGCCATTTAGCATTGGCTCTTGTCTGGATGCTAGGCACAAGGGATGCAAAAAATGTCTCTGCTAAGTTGTAAAGTTTATATTCATTAGGTATTTGCGCAAGTATGTCAGAGGAATCTTGAGACAAGTAGTTGGAGGATTGTTTCTTTCTGCTCGGTCGATTATGGCGCGCCACTTCTGGAAGGACCCGAAAGTTTGCAGGTGGTGTAGTGGGTATTATTTCTGTGGTGTCTGGTGTAGCTTGTTCTTCGTCAGGCAAGGGTCCCCCTTTAGGTGTCCTTCGGGTACCACCAGCAGGGCTGAATGTAGCATAGCAAGCGAACAATAGCCCCTCCATGATGATGGGAAGTGCAAGTACGCCTTCTGGCCACAGACCCAGTAGTAGTCCATCAATGCTGCAGTCCCCTTTCAGAGGTCTGGAATGAGCTGTGTTTTGTTGCATCTTTTGTTTGACCACACCGAGAAAGTTCCTTCACTGTAGAAACAAAGTCCATAGTTCTCTTCCTGGTGCACTTTCACTCTTTCACTGGCTTCTCAATTGCTTTGACCCATGTCAATTTCGCAACATGCTCCATCCATATTTGTGCACATGATTGTTCTGCAAGGGCTAGTGTTTTTTCTAAATAACTGAGAAGTCCTTCTGCTTTGCACATGAAAGTTGCTTCTTGCCATTTGTTTTCTGCAAACTTTGTCCCTTGTACAGCCAGAAATGGTTCATTGAAACAAATGGGGTTGGTAGAACTTGTTTTACATTTTTGGGGGTGTCTGGCTCAAGGAGTTGTAGGTGAATGCTGTGTGCCTGAAAGTGCCTTTTATCCCACATAGTGCAAGATGAATCAGACATTGGGCCTCATTATGACTCTGGCAGTAGCTATGCCAGTAAAAATGGCATGGCTGCCGCCAGAGTCATTTTATTTCCAGCGCCCGGCAATGGGGACTTACTGGGGCATTACAGCCCCGGCAGTCCTGGTAATTCCCCATTGCTGGGCGCTGGAAATAATTACTCATGAATGGTGCCAGTGCCACCATCAAGGTCTGCGAGCGGGTGCCATTCAAACCCAAGACCGTGATATGCGTCATACTTATTTGGGCGTGTTTGCCATTTCCTTCTCTCAATGCGCAGGGGAAATGTTCAACCCCCCCTCTAACAATGTTCTATAGGATCTACTACTGTTACTTCATGACCTTTGTACACATGGTATTAACAGCTGCAACATTAAACTATTGCACAAGGTGGATTGGGAGTTGCTACATGTGGTATTTGTGATATTTCACTCAGGGTAGGCTGTTCAGTGTTTGTTACTGCACCAGAACTACTTTCACTCATGCTTTCATCCGGGGTTAGAAAACGTGGAAAACCTGTAACCATATTAGGAGCGGGAGTAGCAAAATGTTAACTACCCAGGTAGTTAAATACTGATTAAATACTGGTTAAATACTGACCTGGTGACCTTTCAGTTACATTGTCGGTGGATATACTAGCACATAGGACTTTTCTTGTTGCATTTCGATGTATACTAGTGAGGTTTGAGGATATATTCCCACTCCAATTCCACTTGTATCAGTCCCATATCCATTTTCCCCCTCGCCACTTCTTTTATATGGTCTCCCCAGATAAGCCCGTCAGATAGCACTGCGAGTAGAACGCTCGCTTTGACATCTACGCAGAGCCTGAAAACGCAGGTTTGAATCCTGGGCAGGGCCAAACTCAGCCTTTCATCCTTCCGAGGTCGATAAATGAGAACCCCACACCGTGGGTAATAAGCAGTGTTCAGATGCCTGAGGGTTCGAAGGGCTATATGAATGGAAATTATTATAATAAAAGATGCTCCCCAATAAATACCTAATGCAAACATTAACACAGCAAATAATATTGCTGAAAAACTAAGAGAGAGATTTTGTAATTCTGGTCGCCCATAATCTAGCAGCAATGCATCTCCATTCTTACATTCAACATGCACAGATAATATTGGCGTAGGTCTGTCTACTTTATGTTGAGGTAGTGGCATTTTCCCCACTCAGAGTGCTCTGTGGTATGTGGTTTGATGCTTTGCGGACCTGTGAAAGGTGTATCCATTATCTTAACCCTTTCACTTTTACTGAAAATGGGGTGGCGAACACCACTTCATATGGTCTGTGGAATCTTGGTGTGTTCCACTTTCTGATGAAACTCCTGACATAGATCCATTCCCTGGGCAACAAAGGCTGGGTTGGGGGATCCTCAGTTGGGGGTCCTGTCACATTTTCCCTGTTCTCTGTGTGCGGGGGTGCGATTTGTATTGAGATGCATCTTATTGCCTGTGTGCGTTTTGTGAGATATTGTCTAAATTTTCTCCTAGGATAGTGACTGCTCTGTGTGCATCAGATGCTCTCCTTACTGGTGACAGTGGCATTTGCAACCATTGACCAGTCACTATTTCATGGGAAGACAGGTGGTGGTCCTTGTTGGGTTGTGTGCGCAGTTGAAGCAGTGCCAGGTGTAGACAGTACAACCAATTCTTGTTCAGTGTGTTGCATAGCTTGGACAGTCTGCTTTTAAGGAGGCAGTTTACTTTTTCTACCTCCCTGTTTACTTGTGGGTGGTAAATCGAGCACATTTTGTATTTTATTCCCAAGGGAGTTGTTACTTCCTTGAACAGCTCATTGAAAAAGTGAGTCCCGTGGTCTGATCGTATGATGTCACATACCTCCCATCGGGGGAATACCTCACTTATGAGGAATTTTGCAGCACATTTTGCATCAAGGAGGGCATAGGGCCCTGCTTCCACCCATCAGGAGAATGGACACACCACCACAATCAAGTATCGTGATCCGTTGCACCTTTTACCCATGTCTGCGTAATCTATGTGCAGCTCACAGAAGGGGCCCACAGGGCGGACTAAGGTTCCTAATAGAGTTCTTAGTGTCAACCCTGTCCTGAACACTTGACACGTGGTACACTGAACCACTATTAGTGTAAGATGTTCCTGCAGATTAGGGATAAACCAATCTTCTTGGAGATCGGCAGCTATGTGTTGTTTTGAGCTGTGGGCTGGAAAATGCAGTTGTTCAAAGGCTGTATACAGTAGCTCGATGACGAAATCTCCTCACACGAGTAAGAGTATACAAGCTCTTTATTGCATGGACCCCACAGGCACCACCTCCTCCTCCAGCGTCCCTGATCAACCGGCCTCTGTGGAATGTTGACTCCTGAACCGGCATCAACATTCCACAGGCACCCGTGCACATTACAACATATCCTCTTCCCTTACATAACAAAAGTATTAACAACCTGTAAAACAGTTAAATGAAAAACATGAATTGAACAAATGGAAACATAAACAGTAACATATATGTGACCTTCATACATAACAAAATGCGTTGCAATAATGCAGTATCATAATAAAAACCATTGCATCTGAAATGCACAATTTTGCACACTTAACAAATGTCTCTAAACCTTATGGGGGGCCCACACCGCCTGGCAAAGTGGCCCCCTTCTAGCCCCTCATCAGATTGCTGAGCAGGAACATTCTGGCACTCCACATTCACAGCTGAGCTAGAAGGGCCTGGAACAACCTCTTCCTGTTCACAGCTGACCGCTTGTGAACCCACAGGATCATAGTCCAGCACTGTTTCCTGAGACTCCAGATTAAACTCTGCATCTGAACCATCAGCACGCTTGCGGCCATCCACCACCACCCGTCTCTTACTCCACACAGAGCCATCCTCCAATTGTACATGACCCTTTCCAACCTTAACAACTCTCTTCGAGGGTAAAAACGTGCTGTTGCCTTTGTGAACCATCCTGGGATTTTTTATGTGCACATCATCCCCAGGCTTTACACTCAATACCTTCCTGAATTTCTGGGAAGACAAAATAGCTTCCTGGCGCACCAGAATACTACGATGTATAGCCTGTAGATCCACATTACATGGCCCACCACCACCCATAGCCAGAGTTCTCAACATTGTACCTGCTTTCCTGCCCCTCATGAGCTCAAATGGAGATCTCCCTGTAACCACAGCAGGGGTTCTCTGACATGCAGCCAGGTACTGTGTCACAACTTCCTGCCAATCCAAACCGTTGGCCAAAGCCAATTGTATAGCCGACTTAATAGTACCATTGGCCCTTTCAACCAATCCATTTGCAGGTGGATTATATAAAGCCGTTCGGTAATGGGAAATGGCATGCTGCTCCAGAAATTCTCTCATAGCTCTGGATGTGAACTGCACACCATTATCTGTAACTAAACTGGCAGGTAATCCGTCACGATCAAATACTTTCCTCAGAAACGCAATAACAGAATTGGTATTGACACTAGCACAGGCTGCCACTTCAATCCACCTGGACGTACAGTCCACCAACACCAACAGATATCTACACTCAGGCTGTAAGCATTCAAAAGGACCCAAAATGTCCAAAGCCAATTTGGTCCATACTTGCTCAGGAACCTCTACAGGATGTACAGGTTGGGAATGCAGTACCTTGCTTTTATCACTGACAGCACATGCCTGACAGTCTTTCACCTCCTGTTCTACATCCTTGTCCATGGGCGGCCACCAGTACTCCTCCCTAAGTCTCCTCTTAGTCAAAGATCGACCCAAATGACCGACATGCGCCAATTCCACCATTCTACCTCTTAGACTTACAGGGGGAATTAACCTGACGCCTCTGGACACACCCCAGGGACCCTCAGCTAATTCATGCAAAACTTGGGCATAGCCTTTCCCCTCAGGTTTATGCTTGACGGTATGCCAACCTTTGACCAGTCCTTCCCTAATCCATTTAAATTCAACATCAGCCTCAGACTCCACATCCCACAACGATTTCTCTACAGCGGAGGCCACATAAGCAACCTGACACCCCTGCAAGTCCTCCTCTTTCGCCAACCCTGCCTGACTGTCCCCCTCCATCACAGGCAAACGGGATAAGCAGTCCGCCACGACATTAAACTTCCCTGGAAAATATTGCAAAGAGAAATTGTAATCCTGTAGCTCCACTGACCACCTCGCAATCCTCGGGGATACCGCCATGAAACCTTTGGTAGAAAACACTTGCACCAACGGTTTATGGTCCGTCCTGACAATATACGGTATACCCCACAGAAATGTCCTGAAATGTTTTGAGGCCCACAACACGGCCAAGGTCTCTCTTTCAATTACCGAGTACCTAGCTTCCACATCTCTCAATGTTCTCGAGGCAAAAGCCACCAGCATCCATTCACCATTCACCCATTGTTCTAGCACCGCACCCAAACTCACCTCACTCGCATCCACGGTGAGAACAGTCTTGTTTTTTGGATCAAATGACTTCAGGCACAGAGCATTTTCCACATCCCTCTTAACCAACTAAAATTCTGCCCCACACTCCTCAGACCACACAAATCTGGCAGACTTCCTCATGAGGGCTCTCATGGCCACAGTCTTTTCAGCATAATTGAATATAAATTTAACATAATATTCTGCAAGCCCCAGGAAAGCCCTCAGCTGGTCTTTATTGGTCGGAGCTGGTGTGTCTCTCAAAACCTGTACCAACTCCCCCTTGGGACTCACACCTTGCGAATTCAGGGTATGTCCTAAATAGGTAACCTCCTCCACATCCACCTGACATTTGGTTAATTTTACAGTCAGACCTCTATCTTTAAGAATCTGCAGGACCTTCCTAAACCTAACATGTTCTTCCCTGCTACTGCCCCACACCAAGATGTCGTCTTGAAAATAACTTACTCCAAACATCCCTCCAAACATCTGCTGCATCAACCGTTGGAAGACAGCAGAGGCTGAAGCAAGGCCAAATGGCATGCGACAAAAACGGTATGCCCCAAAAGGAGTCACAAATGAAGTTAACAGCCTAGAACCCATGTGCAAGTCAATTTGATGGTACGCCGTTGACAAATCAAAGGTGGAAAAATACTTGGCATCCCCCAAAGGCAACAACAACTGGTTAATGTTCGGCAAGGGATGCCGATCCACCCATATGCTAGAATTTAGCTCCCGGAGGTCTACACACATTCTGATGCTCCCGTCACCCTTCTTGACCAAAACCACAGGAAACAACCACTCTGACGACTCAATAGGCTCAATTATTCCCACCGTCTGTAGTTTGGTCAACTCTGCTTTCAATGCCTCCCTTGCTGCCACCGGCACTCCCCTGACTTTGTGTACTTTGGGGACTGCACCCTTCTTCAATACAATGCGATGGGTAAAACCTCTGAGCTTACCAAGAGTGTCTGAAAATACTTCGGGAAACTCCCTTATGAGCACTGTTGGGGTAACTATGTCGCCCTGCACCACTCCCTCCTCCATACTGAGAACCGGCACTTCCTCACTCGGATGAATCTGCATTTTCAAAGCTGCCTGCTCATCCCAACCAAACACACTAGTGCCCTTTGAAGCCACATACAGTTTACCCAAACCATGCCTCCCTTTGAAGGAAAAATTAGACCAATTGTATCTCAGTACATCAATAGGGTTCTGCCCATATGCGCATGGCTTGATGTCCGAAGCCAACAAAGTTGAAACTTGTTTACCCAATACTTCCTGATACACCTCTGGGGCCACCAATGTGTAAGGTGACCCTGAATCCACCAGCATATCCACAGGATGCTGATCCACCAGTACTGACACCCATGGACCCTTCCGCCCACTTCCCTCCACATGCAGAATCACACCCTGTCCAGGTCCGCCTCCTGAGGCACCTTCTTGTAACATTGTGGAATCATCTGGAACCACATTAGCCACCACCTGCACCTTACACATGCGTGCAAAATGGCCCAGACGTTTACATTTCCTGCATTCAACATTGCAAGCAGGACAGGACTTAGAATCGGCCGCATGGCTGGACCAACCACAATTTGTACATCCATCCTTGCTCTTGGATCCCCTACTCCCTTGTCCAACCACCTTATCCACACTTTTCTTGTTCCTTGGCATTACAGCATGAACCACCTCCCTAGACGCATCCCTTTCAGTAACAATCTGTACACTCGTCTTGGAAGCTTCAATTGCTCTAGCAATCTCCAATACCTTATCTAAAGATGGATCACTCTCAATCCACAATCTTTCTCTAATTTTTTGATTAGATGTCTTCATCATAATTTGGTCCCTGATATGTTCATCCCCATTACCAGGAAACCCACACGTGGCCATGAGTGCGCGCAATGCCGTAACATACGTATCTATGCTTTCCATGGATCCTTGTGCCCTGGAAAAGAATTTATATCGTTCCAAAACCACATTAACACTTTTACCAAAACGTATTTGCAATTTCCTTAAGGCAGTCTCATATGCGCTCATAACCATCTCTCCCTCACCGCCCCCTTGAACCATTACATTCTCTCCAGGCAGGTGACGAAAAGCCTTCAATCCCTCAGTACCAATACAATTGAGCAATGCCGCCTCCCTTTCATCATCGTTGAACTTTGCACCACCGGCAGCCCTCAGGTACACTTTGAAGGCATCCAACCACTGCTCCCAAGGGGCAGTAGGTTCACCGGGGTTTGGCAAAAAGGCAGGTGGAGGCCTGGCAGCTGTATGCAACATGTCAAAATTAGGATGCCTTGGTCACTAGGCCCCAAACCGGAATCTGCCCACCACTCCTCAGAGCCTTTAGGATTCTTGACCCCAACCAATGGGTCAGCGTTCCACACTGTCACCTTGACTATGTGCACCCACACGTTAAATGCAGTACTCCCAACCAGCAGTTGGCACCGGGTGAGTCAACACAGGGCCGTTAGAGGCAATGCTTGTTGGAAATAATCCAAAACCATCCGTGAAATAAACCCTCCAAAGAATCACAGCCCAGCATGCACCGGTGGACCTTAACAGGTGTATGCCCCAACCTCGCTGTGAATGGCCCATTCAGATGGCACAGCCGTTGTAAATTGGCCCAGAGCACGTCTCCGAAATGCCCGTGGAACGTGGAGGGGACCAGCCGCTATTCTCGTCTTCCCTCTGCCATAAGAGACAAGCAGCGGTCAGCTGACTTGGCAGCCACGCTACAAAGCGCCGCCGTAGCCCCTCCTCCTTCTCCTTCGAAGGTGAGCCGTGAACAGCTGACCTCGCAGTCACAGGGCACCCGTCTCCTCCTGCTGCGCATACGCGGAGACTCCAAAGGTAGATAGCCCCGCCGCCTGCCGGCAGCACTCTTCAACACAAACGAAGGACACAGGGAAAACACGCACATCATAACACATCTCCCTCCTTACCGAAACACCTACACAAACAACAAGCACTTCACATACAGACAAGTCACACCACCATCCACCATACAGGCTTCACAGGTACTCTCACAGCTATGCAATTCCAAACTTCACCTGCACATATCCAGGTCACCCTAAAAAATGACACACATCACCTTCGCGATATCTGTTTTCCTTTATGTGTCATCTGTCAACCCTGAAAACTGAGAACAGTGCCAAATTAATTGTTATTATTCCACACTGTGCTCGTCATAGCCCGACTTATATAAGTTTCTGTCCTTAGTGTTGTGTGTTAACTGGACATTCCTCAGGGGCAATCATATCTCTTGTGCTCTGAAATGGCAGTCCTTTTCCGCTCAAAATTCTATTCTTGGTTTTCAAAAAAGATATTCCAAAATCTGTGGGTGCAACAAAGACAATATAAACATATCAATATGTGGGCATCACAGGTTTGCATTACTACACCTAGCCCTAGCCCTCAATACCAAAAAGGGGAAGAAAAAGGTAGGAAAATGTGACTATATCTCTACCTGAAAACTGGCGTCCCAAGGGAATAATTTTCTTAGGCCAAAATAAGGTTACAACTCCTTAATTCTGTAGACACTGGTCGTCTAGTCCAACAACAGACCCCACGGTTAAACTGTACCAAAACAAAAACAAAATCACGGGGTGCAAAGCCCGCAGAACAGACTGTTAGCAAGTATCTACGCAGATCTGTTATACAGATACACACAACATCTCAAAGCAATCTAATGGGACACCTCGTGTCTCCAACACCTCTGGTCCCTCACCTTCATAGAGCCGTGGATAAATGTGACATTTCCGATGGATACAAGTGTCTCAAAAGGCTTCAAACGTCCTCCAATTGTTCAGGTAACAACCTGATGTTGAGCCTCCAAAGTAGGTCCTAAACACAAAATAGGCACGTATCTATTGCAGCCCAATATAACCAGGCAAAGCCTTGTTCAAAAAAATAATAATAATAGGCTGCACTATGGGATATTGCTAACCTACCTCAACACGCGCTCGTAGTGTGTCTCAGTATCCACTCCCTAAACTGTGGGGAGCAAGCGACTTCGTTGACTCGCATCGTAAGGAACACAAGTTCGAGTGCAGGTACGTCCCGTAAATATGACGTCTACTAGTCTTGCGGCCGTCGGTTGCCAAGCAACCCTACGTATCGCGATCACGTGATATTATCACGTGATGGCTTGTAAACAAACAGACAAAGCCTTAATTCGCTGCAGTTCAAGGTAATTAAAGCCCCTGCTGTCCGAACCTGCAAGCTTCTCGCACAAGAGTCGCTAAACAGCCACCACTACCCATTTATTTCCAATCACGTGAACCCGTCACGTCTCGAAAAAACCGTATCATAGCCATCCCAACCTGGGTAAAGGCTGCTCCCTGTCTACTCCAGTGTACATGTCCAGCCCAAGGGGCCCAACACCTCCACAACTACTGATCCACCTAACTACATATGGATCAGAAACGGGGATTGCAAAATCTCACTGAGGTACGGACTGCATCAAGGAAAACAATTGGAAAGTGAGCCCCTTGATCAGACCGGGAGCAAGGACATATGAATAAACCCCATCCCTGGAATGGACAAAATGGTCATAAATATGAATGCACACAATACATGTATCAGAAAAAAGTCCCCAGAAATGACACACATATGACATTATGCCTGTCCCAAAATCAGGGTCAAAGAGGGCATGAAATATAGCCACCAGGAAAATACACAGAACCAGGGTAGAATTAGGCTAGGGAAATATTCATTTCACATTATGCCATTCAATACTTTCATTAAGACCCACCAGATGACTTTTGGTCATAAAAATCAGTTTCTGCTCTAAATTGACCAATTTCCTGTTAATCAAATCTTGACATTTCCCTGTTACTTTCTGCAAAATACACCATTCAAAATCATTTTCTGAGTGACCCAACCTTCTAAAATGGGTCACCAAAGGTGTGGTATCAATATTGTTCCTAATGCAGCTCCTGTGTTCAATCATCCGTGTTTTGCATTTCCTGTTGGTCTTCCCAATGTATATCAAAGAACACGGACACTTGATCATATAAATTACATTGTTGGTATTGCAATTCGTATGTTCTTTTAATACCCATTCATGTTTAAGACCCAAATTGACTTTCAAAACTTTCTTAGTCAAGGGACACATTACACAATGTTATCCTCCGAGAGTGGTGAAACAAGCAGCAAAACGAGCCTTTAATAATGATCGTGGCTCTCTGTTTGAGAAAAAGATCAAAGACACATTTAACCCTCCTTTGGTTTTGGTTAGCACTTTCAGTACCCTGTCATATAAAATCAAGGGTATTATTTGCAAAAACTGGAAAAAATGTATGACTCTTCCTACAACTATTGTGGCTTTTAAGAAAAGTACTAACATTAAGAACCTTGTAATGAAAAATGATGTTCAGCGTACTACAGTCTATCCACGCACGCAAGGCACTCTTTGGAATCTTCCACAAGTGTTGGGCCACTATCCATGTGGGAATTGTGTAATGTGTCCCTTGACTAAGAAAGTTTTGAAAGTCAATTTGGGTCTTAAACATGAATGGGTATTAAAAGAACATACGAATTGCAATACCAACAATGTAATTTATATGATCAAGTGTCTGTGTTCTTTGATATACATTGGGAAGACCAATAGGAAATGCAAAACACGGATGATTGAACACAGGAGCTGCATTAGGAATAATATTGATACCGCACCTTTGGTGTCCCATTTTAGAAGGTTGGGTCACTCAGAAAATGATTTTGAATGGTGTATTTTGCAGAAAGTAACAGGGAAATGTCAAGATTTGATTAACAGGAAATTGGTCAATTTAGAGCAGAAACTGATTTTTATGACCAAAAGTCATCTGGTGGGACTTAATGAAAGTATTGAATGGCATAATGTGAAATGAATATTTCCCTAGCCTAATCCTACCCTGGTTCTGTGTATTTTCCTGGTGGCTATATTTCATGCCCTCTTTGACCCTGATTTTGGGACAGGCATAATGTCATATGTGTGTCATTTCTGGTGACTTTTTTCTGATACATGTATTGTGTGCATTCATATTTATGACCATTTTGTCCATTCCAAGGATGGGGTTTATTCATATGTCCTTGCTCCCGGTCTGATCAAGGGGCTCACTTTCCAATTGTTTTCCTTGATGCAGTCCGTACCTCAGTGAGATTTTGCAATCCCCGTTTCTGATCCATATGTAGTTAGGTGGATCAGTAGTTGTGAAGGTGTTGGGTCCCTTTGGCTGGACATGTACACTGGAGTAGACAGGGAGCAGCCTTTACCCAGGTTGGGATGGCTATGATACTGTTTTTTCGAGACGTGACGGGTTCACGTGATTGGAAATAAATGGGTAGTGGTGGCTGTTTAGCGACTCTTGTGCGAGAAGCTTTCAGGTTCGGACAGCAGGGGCTTTAATTACCTTGAACTGCAGCGAATTAAGGCTTTGTCTGTTTTTTTACAAGCCATCACGTGATAATATCACGTGATCGCGATACGTAGGGTTGCTTGGCAACCGACGTCCGCAAGACTAGTAGACATCATATTTACGGGACGTACCTGCACTCGAACTTGTGTTCCTTACGATGCGAGTCAACAAAGTCGCTTGCTCCCCACAGTGAAGGGAGTGGATACTGAGACACACTACGAGCGCGTGTTGAGGTAGGTTAGCAATACCCCATAGTGGAGCCTATTATTATTATTTTTTTGAACAAGGCTTTGCCTGGTTATATTGGACTGTAATAGATACGTGCCTATTTTGTGTTTAGGACCTACTTTGGAGGCTCAACATCAGGTTGTTACCTGAACAATTGGAGGACGTTTGAAGCCTTTTGAGACACTTGTATCCATCGGAAATGTCACGTTTCTCCACGGCTCTATGAAGGTGAGGGACCAGAGGTGTTGGAGACACGGGGTGTCCCATTAGATTGCTTTGAGATGTTGTGTGTATCTGTATAACAGATCTGTGTAGATACTTGCTAACAGTCTGTTCTGGGGGCTTTGCACCCCGTGATTTTGTTTTTGTTTTGGTACAGTTTAACCGTGGCGTCTGTTGTTGGACTAGACGACCAGTGTCTACAGAATTAAGGAGTTGTAACCTTATTTTGGCCTAAGAAAATTATTCCCTTGGGACGCCAGTTTTCAGGTAGAGATATAGTCACATTTTCCTACCTTTTTCTTCCCCTTTTTGGTATTGAGGGCTAGGGCTAGGTGTAGTAATGCAAACCTGTGATGCCCACATATTGATATGTTTATATTGTCTTTGTTGCACCCACAGATTTTGGAATATCTTTTTTGAAAACCAAGAATAGAATTTTGAGCGGAAAAGGACTGCCATTTCAGAGCACAAGAGATATGATTGCCCCTGAGGAATGTCTAGTTATCACACAACACTAAGGACAGAAACTTATATAAGTCGGGCTATGACGAGCACAGTGTGGAATAATAACAATTAATTTGGCACTGTTCTCAGTTTTCAGGTTCCAACTTTGTGTTTCCTGTGCTTTTTAATTGTTTCAAATTTGTCTTTTTGCTTTGTATATATTGTATTGTAACATGTGCATATGCTTTTTAAATGTTTTAGATTTCTTTGTTAGGGTCTTGTGTTTTTGAGTTCTTTTTTGAATATTAAAATATGTGATTTGGAACATCTTTTGAGGACATATACGTAGGATTGACGAATGTACAAGGTGATGTCATGGTATTACCATTGTGTGCATTTTGGACATTGTTAATGTTTATTAGGGATTAGACTCCTCCTTCCTTTGTTTGTAAAAGAATTTGATTATATCCCCACTTAGTAGGAGGGGTAAATACCAGATACGTGTGGGGCAATACCCCTGTAGAAATGTATCTGCCAACCCTGGCAGCGTGGAACCAGGGTCCACACGAAGCCTCGTCGCCAATGATGAAATCTCCTCACACGGGTAAGAGTATACAAGCTCTTTATTGCATGGACCCCACAGGCACCACCTCCTCCTCCAGCGTCCCTGATCAACCAGCCGCTGTGGAATGTTGACTCCTGAACCGGCATCAACATTCCACAGGCGCCCGTGCACATTACAACACTCGACAGGCATGACAACGTTTCCTGTTGCCTGTTGTCACCATAGGAGATCAGTGAGTGACTGTATACACCCACGTTTAAGCCAAATGTCTTGCTCTTCAACTGGTGCCCTTCATTGTAAATCAATTATCTCCACTAGGGGGAGAGCTGTGTATGCGTCTGGTACTTGAGACGTGTCTGGAGTGGTTAGGGCGTACGTTGCACCGATGTGTACTGGGAGATAGGCTGCATCTTTTGCTGCTGCATCAGCCGCGGCATTACCCAATGATATTTCGTCGGTGTTATGGGTGTGATGTATGCGTAGCACTATTGCTACAATGGAGGGTTCCGCAAGAGCCTAAATCAATGTATTTAATAAGTGTGCATGTTGAACTGGGGACCATTCTGCCCTCCTGAACCCCCTTCTCCTCCACCGAGATAGACCTGCGTGACATACGCAGAGTCAGAGTAAATAGTAACACAACACCCCTTAGCTGTCTTTAGGGCCTTGATTAGTGTTACTAGCTCAGCTGCTTGTGCAGAAAAGGGTCTGGGCAACCTTTTCATGATGAGTGTCTAATATTCCCCATCTTCTAGTATCACTAATGCAGCCCCAACATGTTTTTTGCCTGTTTTCTGATTAATGGACGCTGACCCATCAACGAAGAGTACCTCTGTCTCCTCCACGGCACTGTCTTTGGCCTTGGGAATATCATCCCCTTCTCCTTCATATGTTGCGCAGCCATGCTGCTGCATATCTTCAACAGTGCAGGCCTCTGTGAGAAACGTGGCAGGGTTTACTGTTTTACATCTCACCACAATGATATGGGGGATTGACAACATTATTTAATATGTGGATGCTCTCTGTGTGGTCAAAGTGGATTTTAATTGTTCCAGTATTGCAAACAATGAGTGCTCAATGTACAATGTTACTGAACACCCCATTACGATAGTGGAACTCTTTTCAATGGCGAAGGCTGCAGCTGCGAAAGCTTGTTCGCAAGCGATCTGCCCTTACATGACAGAGTCGAGTGTGCCACTATAGTATGCTAATGGCTTGTGTACCATAGAACCTTTCTGTGTCAATACTGTGGTCATGAGGGTGACATTGGAATGTGAAAACAGGTAGTACTCCTGTGCATAATTTGGGGTTGCTAGAAGTGGAGCTGTGGAAATTAAATTCTTTAGGTCATTGAATCCTGTTATCACCTCTGCTGACCCTGTGATGTTCGTTCCGTCTTTTCATGCCTCTTTGAGCCCTTGCAGGAGTGTTCATGTGTGTGCTGCATAGTCCAGAATCCAGGCCCTGCAATAAATACAGAGTCCCAGGAATGTTTGCATTTCTTTTACTATGGTGAGTTTGGCAGTGGCAGGCACTGTGGCCGCTCTGTCTGGGATTATCCTTTTACCATCTTTGGAGATGAGCTGGCCTAAGCACAATACCTGTGGCAAAGAGTACTGGAGTGTTTTTTTATCCACCCTGTACCCTTTTTGTGCCAGGAGTTGGAGTAAAGTGATGGAGTCCCTTCGACAGCTTTCTCATTGTCACTACAGACTAGTAGATCAACTACATACTGAATGATCAAGCTGGTGACCTGAATGGTACCAAGATCATCGTCCAGTATTCTGTTGCAAATGCTGGGGCTCTCGCAGTACCCCTGGGGTAAGCAATGGTGTTTGTATCTTCCCCCCCAGGGTAAATACTGTGAGGTATTGTGATTCTGGGTCGAGGTGTAATGCATTTTTCAGATCCACCACCATAAAGTGGATGGCCTGTTTCGGGGTACTGAATAGGATGGAGGCAGCATGAGGAACAAGAGGAAATTCTTTATGTACAACATCATTAAGGGGGTGCAAATCTTGCAACATTCTCCAACTGCCCCCTTGCTTTTTTGATTGGATATATCGGGGTATTGGATGGTGACGTGGAAGGGGCTATGATCCCCTGCTGTAATAGGGCCTGCAATGTTTCTTGTATTCCCTCCTCCGCCTCGCGGGACAGGGGGCACTGTTTTACTCAGGGTAGTACTGCACCTGGTTTGAGTGTTATTTTTACAGGGGTCACTTCTTTTAGCATCCCTACATCATGTGAGTTAGTTATCCACAAATGGGGTGGGACCTGCTTTAGATCATTCTTGCAAAATGAGGGAGGTCTGCTGACAATGGCCATGAGAGGACTTTGCACCTTTCGGTACTGCACTATGATGTCACACGGTATACATATCTCGAGCACTATCTCCCCATCATCGTTGGCATCCTCAAAAAAATCTCCATCTGTTAATTCTCGTAAGGGTATATTGGGGTCAATACATAAAACTGTACGCCACTGGCACCCTTGGATGTCTGTTCCTAGTACTACAATTCTCTTTGCAGACATTTGCAATCCCTCTAAGTCTAACGACAGGATGGTGCCAGCAACCACTTCGGGTGTTGCCACAGGGTGGAAGACAAAATCAGCAGGCACTCTGCACTCTTTCCTGGTGAGATTGGATACGGCTTTAGCAAGCACTCTGATGCAGCAGATGAACATTTCTGGGTTCACTGGTATCCCTCTCACCACCATCTCATTTGCCACTGCATGGATCACTTACATTGCTCGAAGGGAGCACATGCCAGGGGTGGCGCAGATCACCCCGCTGTCTGTGAATGATATGGACATGTTTTGTTTGCTGAGTAGGTCCCTTCCCAGTAAGTTGACAGGGGAACTTTCATAATAGAGGAGTGGTGCGCGGACAACTGCCCCCCCCATTTTGACATCTAAATCTTCTGTGTATGGAACCGTTACTACAGCACCAGAGAATCCCTGCCTGTCAAGAGTTTTTCCTGATAGCGAGCAGTCACCTTCATTTATGGATGATTTCTCCGCCTCTGAGTCCACCATGAAGATGAATTGCTTATTTGCTATCTCTGCCCCCACCAGTGGTTCCTCTTCTGGATGCAAGATCATTGACAGTACTGGACAGGCAAGTGCTCTCTGTGGGCTGTCCTAGTCGGGGTAAGTGTCTATGCCAGGGCATGCAAAGGGGTTCTATCACATCACTGAGGCCCCTTGATAGGGGGCTGCTGCTCCGTTGGGTGCAGTGGCAAAAGCCTGTCAATTCCCCTGGCCTTTTGGGTTGGGGCAGATTTGGTGTTGTTGTAAAGTTCATTGTTGTGGCGGAGGGTGATTGGGGCTGGGGATTGGGGCTCCACACAGCCATTCTAATCAAAATCAATCCACCCTCACCCCTCCACACAGCCATTTTAATCAAAATCACTTCCACCCTCACCCCTCCACAGGAACAGCGTTCTGCCCTGGCCACGAAGACCACCTACAATGGATCTATAAGGTCTTCGACCCAGGATTCGTTCACAGCTCGATTACTCATTTGAGAATTTGGACCACTTCACGCTTCATGGTCCATATTTGTTTTCTTCTCAGAAATTGGTACCCACTCTGGCCCTCTCCGGCTCACTGAGGGACTTCGGCCTTCAGGGGACCACTCTAAGTGCAACACGCACCCGCAATCCAGCAACCAGTTTAGGATTGCCCACAGCCTCCCACTGCTCCAGCAGCAGCAGGTAAGCTATATTTTGATACACTATGGGCCTCATTACGACCCAGGCGGTAAGTTACCGCCTGGGCCGTGACTTTACCACCATGGCGTAAACTACGTTTACGCCATGGTGGTTGGCGGACTTACCGCCCCATTCCGACCTTGGCGGGGCGGTAAGTCCCCAATCCCCATTTACCCTTCCCCATTCCCATTTTTGCCCCATAGGGCATAATGGGAGTGGGGAAGGCGTACTTACGCCACCGTAAATTACGGTGGCGTAATTAACTCCATGGTCCCTTAGCGCCATGGGTGTTAAAACCTCCATGGCGCTAAGGGACCTCGTAATTGGCGGTAAGGGGTCGGCGCAGCTAACGCTGGCGTAAACCCCTTACCGCCAGGGTCGTAATGAGGCCCAATGTGATTTATCATCACAGCACCACGCAGCCATTATTAAATAATTTATAAATCAGTCAATTACATTCCAAGATCCTTACAGCCTTCTCTTACCCACAGATACCACGGACCACACCGCTACTGGTGTCCATCCTGACGAAGGCCAACACACAGACAGGCTCCAATCAAACCCTCTTTGGCCGAAACACACCTGTGTCCATCCCCCGTGACACAACTGTACTATCCCCCTCTTGTGTATGTTTTTGTAAAAACTGTTGTGTACACTGTTTGTAAACCAATCCTGAGACCAGGTTTTGTCCCAGGCGCACCCCTTTCCAACTGTAGGTCCTTCCTATCTCATTTCTGAATGTGCCTTTATGTGAAGTTTTGACCTCAATATCTCTGAGGTCGACACTGACCTGTGTTACCACGGAATACAATCACCCTTGTCCGTTGTGCTCTAAAAACTTTCGTGCTTATCGAAAGTACTGTAAAGTAACTATTGAGTCACCAATACATTTTCCATATTGTTCTGAAATAAATATCAACATTCAGAACGACAAATCGCTTGTAGGATCTTTCATCCTGATTATTTTTGATGTGTATACATGTACCCACCTGGGTAAATCAGGACTCTGCCAGGCACCCTTATTTTCTACTCTTCCTCTTTTATACAACTACACAAACTAATGATGTCACTTGCCAAACCATTGTCACTTGGGAGCAGCTACATTTTGAGGCTCAGCATGGTCCTAGCAAGATTCAGTGTTGTGATGCAGATGTTCAGAGGCTGGAATTTGAATTGAATGTCAGCAGTGACCCATGGAAATTAACCCTGGATCATTGTTACAGCACACATCACCCAGAAGAATCAGACAACACAGAAGATGTTTCAGAAGTGCTTGCAGAATCGCTCACACGATCCACACCCTCTAAAAAAAATGATATCTAAGAAACAGACAATGTTCCCTGTTTACCCAATACATGTGGACAAATCAGAAATATCACACACAGAAATAACCGAAGCATCTTCACTACTGATTGACTATTGTACTTGTGATGTGGACTTCACTCTTCCTAGAGTTGAGGACTTATCCACCACCATGGAATCACAAACAAGTATACTTCAGGATGATTGGCTATTAAAGGAACTAAACTACATTGCATTCAACTGCTGCCTGATCAACATTAAGAACAAAATTAAATGTGATCATAAATTGCATAGGAGGATTTGTGGGGTCCCATTGGTGGAGTTTACTCATGTAGTCAAAGACACCAACCTGAAGATCAAGGGTAGCTGGGTACACCACCATAACTCATTTTCATGGTCTGCTGAACCTATTCTTGGGAAAGTGCCTGCTGGAAATGTACTTTGTTTGTCTGCTTTATTGTTTAGCGGATCAACGTGCATTCCAATTTCAGGTTTTTCCGACTTTGCAGGACCCAAGTTCTTTTCAAAAACCAAGTACTACAAATATCAGAAGGATTTCTTGTACCCCACAATTAGCCAGACATGGACACTTGAACAGGTGTCAAAGGACAGTGCTCTCGCTGGCAAAAGCCCCTGGCTTGCTGGTGATGGACAGTGTGGGAGTCCATGTTTTTCTGCTAAATACTGCACTTACCACTTCCAAGACCTGGAAACCAAAAGAATAGTGAGTTCAGTCGTTGTGCAAGTATTTGAGTGTACATCTTCTGTTGCCATGGAAAAATATGGTTTCATTAACTCCATTCAACTTCTGCAATGCAGAGAAATGCAAATAGGCCTGATAGCCACCGACAGGCACGTTTCAATAGCCAAGGCCATGCGAGAGCAGTTATCAGACATAAAGCATTATTATGATATAGGACAAAAGGATGTTCCCGTATGGCTACAATTCTAACACAATTTGAGAAACTAACAGTGCCTATTCAACTGATAGTTAATAGAAAACAAATCGTTGAAGTCTTAACAAATGTACTTGTATCACCAGTCATACTAAACAATGGAGCCATTTATTAGATGTACCATGCATGGAAGATACAGGGGATATATGAAACCAGAAAATTGAAAAAAAGTTTTTTTAATGTTGTAAATTAGACATAAATATGCAAATAGAGAAAACATATATCGACAAATCCTCAAATATATACAAAAAAATCCATCCTAGGTTAGTAGAAACAGGAAAAGAAACAGGAGGGGAGAAGAAAATGAGTAAAGAAGAAGAGCACAAGTGAAACAGACAGGTTAACAAGAACACTGAATCTGATAGAAATCTTTATCCCAGTTAAACATGTAATTCTTGTTCTAATACACTTTTATTATATAGTAGTCTAAACTAAATTCAGAAAAGGGTAAGGTTTAACTATCTAGCCCTTGCTAAATCAAAAATATGATTCTAACATTTGGTTGTAACAAAAATAACCGTTTGATGCAAAACATTTTTTGAGCATATAAGAACACAGGAGGATAATTTGCACCAGACACGGGTTCTGTGCAAACAGCCAAACTCAATGGAAAAACACAGACAGTCCTAAAGAGTAAACCCTCAGGTTCAAAATAGTATGTGTGATTGCTTATAGTGAAATCCAAGAGGGTTATACAGCAGGCTGAAATGATATCCTACGCCTTCCGCTGGTGAGCGTGAATCCCACGTCCCGCGCACATAAGTACTGATGCACCTGTGCTTGGGGCGTGGTGAGATTGGCGTTTCGATGGAGTGTATAAAGACCACCTTCTTCAGGAAGTTCAATCCTAAATTCAGCCCCTAATGCAACCCTAAGGTTGCCTCCTAGAGCGGGATCCTGGAAAAAGACCACCTCATATGGTTGATTCACATAAGCTGGGGTGACCTGCAGGAAGTCAGAGTGTATCTGATTCGGAAAATGAAAGAGTCAGAGGATCCGTTGATTTATATCCAGAATTTCCAAGACGCGTGGGTGCTCGAAACGCATGAGTCGTGGACAAAATCTATCCCTGTATTTTACCACATATTATACCTGGGGTTGCCTGAACCTGTGCAGAAGCAGCTCAAAAAATTGGTAGGAGTAGAAGCAAAACCATTGGCGGAAATACAGTTCACAACTGCACACTACTGCAGATTGTTGCATGAAAAGAACCGGAAGAAGGAGGCAACTCGTAAAGGTGAGGAAGCAAAGCTGGTCCAAAAGAAACTCTCAAAGTATGCACTTGAGGGAGCCATGCTGACGAGCCCAGCTGAACCAAGCATGCAATCAGTAGCTAACCCATCCCAGAATAACCAAGGTAGCGCGGGATTTTACTCGAGGGGGAGGGGTTTTGGAGGAAGAGGATGGCAGAGTAATCAAGGTGCGTTTCGAGGGTACCATGGGGGCTTTCAGAATAATCAAAGTGGCTTTCAGAACTCACAGATGGGCAGTCCAGCTATGCCAGATGGACAGATGGCCCGACCACCACCAGTGTGTTGGCTGTGTGGAATGACAGGACATGTGGCGTGCGTGTGCAGAAGCCAAGGCATGTGGCAAAATAGCCAAGGGATGGTGGCAGGCATGGTGAATTAGCCTGCCATCCCGCAGCAGGGCAGTGCACAAAATCACACAGCACAGCAGCAGGCGTCAGGCTTGCAGCAAGGTGCGCAGCAAGTGGTTCAACCCCCGAGCATGGGGAACGTACCGCATGGGCAATCCCAGCAGGCATCACTGCAAATGTCACAGGGCTCTAGCTCCGGAGGGGGAGTCAACCCTGGGAATGGGGGAAATCAGCAAGTATACAGTGGGCCGAACTTATATATGAAATAGGACAGCTCGCGGGGGACTCTGATGTGTTCTATCCTATCAGTGACACCAGACCCTAATAGGGAACCTAGGGTGAATGTCGTCATAGGGGGTAAAGAATATTCCTTCTTAGAAGACATGGGTGCGACGCGCTCGTGCATACAAGAAGGCAAGTTTTCCTTGTCCGGCGAGGCCATAGATACTCAGAGTTTCACGGGAGCTCACAGTAGAGTTCCCTTTACAGACACGCTCCCTGTCTCTGTGGGAGAGTGCGAAATGAATGTACCCTTATTATATTCACGTCAGACCCCAGTAAACATCCTGGGTCGGGACTTAATGACTAAGTTGAATATGACAATCTCTTTTACTGAGAATGGTATAGTATGCTCCACTCCTGGAATGCATTATTCGGACGTGTGCAAAATGATCAAAGCATACTCAGGACGTATAGCCATGAGACCTACACCATTAGAGCCAGAAGTCTTCGCATATGGCGTTCGGGTGCTCATGGCGGGATTGTCAGGCCTCGCTGATAGAACTATGAGGACACCTGATGAGTTCCTATTCAGATCAAGAATACCTATGCATGAAGAAGCGGGACAAGTATTTCCCTTAATGATACAATCTACCGCAGTGCGAGGGAAAGTGGTGTTGGTCGAAGGATATGACGACGAAGGCAGATAATGGTGTGTGATCATCGCCATCGAAGAAGGGTATCGAGTGACTGACGTCACCGATGACGATTTGTTCAAATAACACCCTGCCTTAGATGAGACAAGGGTGGAAGTGAGTCTCACATTTTGGGTCAAAATGATCAAACGGGAGGTGCCACAGAGAATGATGCTGGCACTGATACGTCCAGAATACTTCGAAGATGACATGGCCCAAGTGCTTGTCACAGTATGGACTACAGGGCCCTATGATGTAGGCCTCCTGAAGGGTGCAGGTGAAGTGAAAATTAAACTGAAACCAGGAGCAATTTTACCACGAGCGCGACAATACCCCATGTCCAGAGAGGCAGATGAAGGGATCGCAAAGACAATTTCCGCCATGATGGAGCAGGGCATCCTAGTGATGTCAGAATCACATTGCAACACAGTGATTTACCCTGTCAAGAAATCAAAAGGAGGGTCTTGGCGTTTAATCCAAGATTTGAGAGCATTAAACGATATAGTCGAAGCCGAGTTCCCTCTAGTCCCTAATCCATCCACAATTCTATGCAACATACCCACTGAAGCGAAATATTTCATGGTGATTGACTTGAAAAATGCGTTTTTCTCAATCCTGTTGCACTGTGACTCAGAAGACCTGACATCATTTACTTTCAGGCAAATGCGTCTGTAAAGCACGAGGCTGCCACAGGGGTACTGTGAGTCTCAATCCATTTTCAACAGGGTCCTGCAGATTGACCTAAGCAAAATTGCAGTAGACAGTGTTGTTTTGCAGTATGTGGATGACATACTGATCTGCAGCGTCACTGAGGAACAATGCAGGCATGACTCTGTCCAGCTATTGACTATCCTGGCTGAGAAAGGATATAAAGTTGACAAGGAAAAGCTACAATACTGTCAGCAAGAGGTGCTGTACATAGGCCAGCTAATCTCACACGAAGGGAAAAAGGGAACCCCAGAAAGGGCTGAAGCTATCATGAACACGGCTAAACCGCTCACGATAAAACAAATGCAAAGCTTCTTAGGCCTGTACAATTATGTCAGAGCATGGGTCTTCGACTACAGCTCATATACCAAGCCCTTGCTTCAGGCCCTAAGGAAGGCCCAGGCGACAAGGGAAAAAATCGAATTGACTGAGGCAATGGAAAAGGGGTTTGCAGAACTCAAGGGGGCGATTTGTAAGACCCCAGTTCTCGGAATTCCTAATTATGCAGAGGAATTCTACCTGTTCTCACACACCGATGGTAATTTTATGACGGCAGTGCTCGCGCACTGAACCTCACAGGGGTACAAGCCCCTAGCATATTACAGTGGGAGTTTGGACCCGGACATGAAGGGCCACTTCCCATGCGAACAAAATCTAGCTGCTGCCGTTTTCGCCATTGAAAAGGCGTCATCCATTGTGATGGGGTGCTCCATGACATTGTACGTTGAGCACTCGTTATTCGCCATATTAGAAAAACCAAAGGGCACACTGACATCTCAGAGAGCATCCGCATATGAAGTGATTATCTCTAACCCATCGATCAAGTGATGTAAAACTGTGAATCCAGCTACGTTCATAGCTGAGCCGGTCGCAGAGGGAGAACCCGTACATGACTGTGCGAATTATGAGGAATTCTATGATGAAATCCCCAGGGTAAAGGAAAATGCCCTGGCAGGTGGTGAGATCGTGTTTATTGACGGCTCATCAAGAATCGACCAAGAAGATGGACAAATATACACAGGCGTGCCCGTGATAAAACACCTAGCGAATGGAGAGTTCCAGGTGCTCGTCAGTGCACGAATACCATCTCACTATTCTCCGCAAGCTGCAGAACTATTGGCGCTGATACTCGCCATTGAAAATCATGCACACCAGGAAGTAACGGTGTACAGTGACTCTGCCTATGTGACATCTACCATGCACACAGGCTTAGCACGCTGGAAAAGGAGGGGCTACCTCCGAGCAGACGGCACGCCAGTGCAACATGCAGCCTTATTGGACAGGTTGATAAAAGCACTACAGCTCCCACTGGGCATAGCGGTCGTTTAATGCGCCGCCCACACCAAAAGTACAGATTTCGTGTCACGTGGAAATCATGAAGCGGACACGGAAGCCAAGCGCATGGCATCCAAGGATAAAACAATCATGGACGTGGAGGTGGCACGTACCCATGAGCGTATGATAGTTGCACAAGCCACACCAGATGCCTATAGCAACATGGGACAGACCTAGCTAATGGAAATACAAGTGGAGGCACCTCAGGAGGAGAAAAATTTGTGGAAGCATCGAGGGGGTTCCTTAAACCCCTTTGACGGGTTGTGGAGGCAAGACAGGACTGGTAAACCAGTAATGCCTGTGCTCTACTGAAGGTAGCATTGGAACAGTTATACTACCCTATACATATGACAAAAGAAAATCTCGCTGCAAGGCTTGCAGAAGACTGGTTTACGCCGAATTTAGCAGAGCATGTTGCATTTTTCATGGTGAACTGCATTATCTGCCAACAGTTCACCGCTGGGCACACATTAAAAGTAGTGACAGGAGTTATCCCCCGGCCAAATGCAGCATTCCAGCACTTGCATATCGACTACGTGGACATGATTCAAGTATGCAACGGGTACAGATAATTATTTGTTGTGGTGTGTCCATTCTCCAGATGGAAAGAAGCAGGTCCCTGCACATACCCAGGGCCTCATTACGACCCAGGCGTTAAGCGGTTAACGGTGCCGTAAAAGGTTACGGCACCGTTTACCCCTTAACGCCTTACTACGAGGTCCCTTTGCGGCTCCCGACCTTAACGGCTGGTCTGTACCAGCCGTTAAAGTAGGGACCCGCAAAGGGACCTTGAAGGTAATTACGGTACCGCAATTTGCAGTACCGTAATTACCGCATTCCCCATTCCCATTGAGCCCTATGGGTCAAAAAAGGGAATGGGGAAGGGCCAATGGTAAATGGGGAATTACCGCCCCGCCAACCTTGGAATGGGGTGGTAATTCCCCATTTCACCATGGCGGATTCGATAAGTTACCGGCGTTAACCATGGCGCTAATAGCACCATTGGTTAACGCCAGGGTCGTAATGAGGCCCCCAGACTCTACCTGTGCTGCAAAATTTCTGGTGAGGGAGGTGTTCCCTAGATGGGGGGTGTGCGAGGTAATGAGGTCAGACAATGGGGCTCACTTTGTTAATGCAGTTTTCAAACAGATCAGCTTGTTGCTTGGTATAAAGCACAGGTTTTCGTCTGCGTATCATCCGGAGGGGAATGGCATATGTGAACGGCTCAATGGCTTGTTAAAGGAGACGATAGCCAAGCTGAAACTCACATTAAAAAAAGGATGGTTGCACTGTCTACCACGGGCATTGTATGCACTTCGGAACCAACCAGGCTCCGACCATCATCTCACGCCGCACGAGATAGTCACAGGCAGAAGGATGAGGACCCCTCTTACCCCCCGAGATAGAGCCAGATGTGATGCCCAGCCAACAAGTGAGGTCTTGGGGACAGAGATGCAGGAGTACTTGAATTGTATGACATCCAGCGTCTCTGTCATTTCAGGCCAGCTGCAGCGACGGCGAAAAGGGTGCAGCACAGTACAAAATGCAACAGGAAATGCTGAAACAGACGCCGCGCAAGGTTTATGTGAGCCACCCGTCTTCCCTGGTGATGCTGTTCTCATAAGGGACTTTACAAGGAAAAGTGGGATGAGCCACGATTCAATGGCCCTTTCATCGTAGAGGACTGCACTCCTTCAGCCGTCAAACTCCAGGGCAGAAGGGTATGGCTCTTCCTGAATGACATTAAACCTTTTATAGGAGAAAGCCCTCCAGCTGCATCTAGCCGCGAAGAAACCACAGACAACGGGGAAGAACCTCAGCACGTGCAGACAAGATCTATGGCGAGGAAGAAGGAAGCATGAGCAGCAAAACAATGACAAAGAACTCTGTTTTAATTTGTGACTTTTAAATACAAACATTTCTTCAAACCAGAGAAAGGTGATAAAGAACAATAATACGGACACTCTGTGCACCACAGTTGCAGGATAAAGGAGAGAACTGCATACACAAAGCCACACCAATGCTGACAAAACTCTAATAGACTGTAAATAAGCTGCATTGCGGAGAACGTAACATAATATCCTGAAGCAACTAGTATCAAGACTTTGCTCACAGACCTAATGGTATCCCCCAGCAGAAGCCTCAAGTGGGATGTGTTAACCTATTTTCAACTGGTGATAATATCATACCTGACACTCATAGGGTGAGAAACCAATTTCACAGACTTTATTCAAGATCCTGCGAACAAGAAGGTAATTTGGCAACTGCTGACTGTCATCACGGAAGCCTTCGCCGAGCTACCCGAGCACAGCAAAGAGGACACAAATGCTTCCACTGCCAGTAAACATTGATGAACTCACATTTAATTTGTTCTTTCAAATAATCGAGAAATGCCCAGGACTCGTCAGGAGAACAACTGACAGACGCACTTCCATCAGAGACCCAGGAAACCTAGCTCAGTTGAGCCAGCTGTGGACTAAACTAAATCACCTTGTGGTAGTCCACGCAACAGGAAGGTGCAGAGACTGTGTGAATCAAAAGAAAAGCTAATGACCAGGACCCAGCCAAACAGAACAAATGTCCCTGTCACCCAAAGACACCTGGCTGGCACACAACGTCCTGCTTAGACTAGTCACAGACTATCCGAAAATGGTGGGGAGGCCTGCAGATGTTGACGTTATCACTTTCCTTAGAGATCCGGCCAACGCCCCACACATGGGTACACTCCTCCACGGCATAATGCTCCAGCTGGAGCTATCTAACTTCCAGCGAGAATACCTTAGGAGGTTCCAGTGAGACTTTCCGCCGTGGAACAGATCGTGGAGACAGAGAGACAGTGCTTTATCTTCCGCCGTGGGACAGATCGTGGAGACAGAGAGACAGTGCTTTATCTTTCGCCATGGAACAAACCGAGGACAGAGACACAGTTCTTCAATTTTCCACCACAGGACAGATTGAGGAGAGCAAAGACAAGAACTACACCATCCTATTTTTTCTTTGTACTTTTTCCTCTAATTTTCCTTATTTTTATTTTTATTTTTATTTTGTATTTTTATTTTTCATGTTCACTTTACTTTTATTTTTATTTTTTATTTTTATTTTTACTATGTTTTATTTTTGTGTGATTTTTTACCAGTTCAATCTTTTCATTCCTTCGCATTGAACAGATTCCAGCATGTCCTTAGGACCAAGGCAAATTCGAGGAATGCACTGGGTCTTTAGCTACAGTAAATATGCATTATGAATGTGATGTATCAAAGTTGCTAGTCTAACCCTTTTCCATAGTCTAGCACAGCAACTGTACTACATACCCAGAGATTACCGACAGCACCCGCAAGAGGGGGAACTCACGAAAAGCACTCGTCACTTTAGTAGTAATAAACA
This sequence comes from Ambystoma mexicanum, assembly GCF_040938575.1. NCBI lineage: Eukaryota > Metazoa > Chordata > Amphibia > Caudata > Ambystomatidae > Ambystoma > Ambystoma mexicanum. Next base: position 205,895,608 of record NC_090925.1, read on the forward strand.
TTTGAGCTACAAGATCAGAGCAAAAAGAAGAATAAATAACTGACTATGGACTTGTTAGAAATGAGGGCACAGAATGGTAACCTGGTTTTACCACCAGCACAGGGGCGCCCCCGCTTCCCTGGAAGGAAATGCTGCCAAATGTCCTATAAGTCTATTATGTGTATATGCATAGTAATTATCATTGTCTTTCTATCGTTGACTATCAGAACTGCTTTCTTTATTGGTGCTTGAAGTGTCCCAATCTCAGTGCACCCACCAGATTATGAACGTCTTGGACCTACGAAAGCACCCAGACCCTATATAGTTATCCCAGTCCCAAGAAAACCTGATGGTAAATTCAACGAACTAAAATTAAATATAATTAGCAGTGATTCAGACACACTTGTGGTAACGAATGATGAGAAAAGCTGGAGACAGAGTCAGCACGGAATGAATGAAAACGCAGTACTGACCAATGCACGGACCCACACACAGAATGCAAACAGACAAGGGCATGTGTCTATGGCTACAGGCTTCCAACGAAGGCAGCAGAGAAGGGGAACCTGCCTGCCGAACAATCAGTTCCAGAAAATAGCTGAAGCGACCGAGGAGAACCAAGTGAGAAACCAATGAAAGAGGGCATAGCAAAATCCCTCAAAAGAACAGAAGTAGCCACAAAGGTACTCACAGAGAAAACACAAAGGGCCTCATTAGGACTCCGGCGCTAAACCATGGTGCTATTAGCACCATGGTCCATGAGTCCGCCATGGCGAAATGGGGAATTACCACCCCATTCCGAGGTTGGTGGGGCGGTAATTCCCCATGCCGCCATGGCCCTTCCCCATTCCCATTTTTGCCCCATAGGGCTCAACGGGAATGGGGAAGGCGCTAATTACGGTACCGCAAATTGCGGTACTGTAATTAGCACCAAGGTCCCTTTGCGGGTCCCTACTTTAACGACTGGTAAAACCAGCCGTTAAGGTTGGGTCCCGCAAAGGGACCTCGTAATTAGGTGCTAGGTGTTTAACGGCGCCGCAGCCTTTTACGGCGCCATTAAACACTTAGCGCCAGGGTCATAATGAGGCCCAAACACTGATAAACTATTTGTTCCCATTCATAGTCAAAACAAGGAAACTGCACGAGGAGCTGAAAAATAGAACTACAGAGACTAGAACAGTAAGCACGCCAGCTCAGACGCAAGGAACAAGCACTAGACGTACGACACAGCCAAGCATTGGGGAGTTGGTGAGCCAACGGCGGTTAGAGAACATCGACGAAAAATTACAAAAGGAAAGGAAAAGAAATGCAAAACCTTCTCCTACCACAGCGATACAGGTAATGAAACCCGCTCCATTAACATGCATGCCCAAGAAACTCCAACAAGAAAGAGTTGTATAGACGCATTTAGAGATGTGGTTATAGCTAACTACAAAAGGACATTGAGGATTAAGAGAAACCCGCATGAAGACAACAATGAACTCAATGATTACCTGGACAGCACAGCCCACCTCGGAAACAACATATGGTACCAGCACATAAAGGAAGTAGGACGAAGAGTGTGAGCAAGAGAATGTTTAGTCTGTGCACTCCTACCATATAGCATGGGAAAATCCAAGATCTTCGTGGCTGTAGAAATTGATGTACCCACAGCACACTGTATATTACATGTAGCAATGTGCAACACCAGAGGACAAGGAAGGGAAGAGACACCTCGTTGGTATGGGCCAACGAAAAGAATTACCCGGATGAAGATGGCTACGTCCAGGACATTAAGACAAGAAACAGGGCGCACACAAGGAATCAAGTGATCAGGTACGAGAACCCTGGTGTCAAAGGATCGGGGATAAGATGGGAAATAAACCCAAGACTGAACGTTGAAGGAAAAACTGCAGAAGAGGCTCAAATTTGGAAGAACAGAGGCCAAATGCAGATTTGGGGAACAGTGGTTTCCCCAGATGGATGGGAAGAAGGAGTAGTAATCTGTCGAGCTTGGATGGTCTTTGGAGCCTGCCAAGAAGCAATAGAGAATTTGCAGAGGTTATGCAAACCTCTATGGCCAAAACTGGTAAAGCTGCTAACATGGGTCGAAGACAGAGGAGGAAACCTGCAGATAGTTCCACTGGAAAGCCCAAAACTATGCTTCAGAAGTAATGGCTCGAGGAAGATGGGAGAGAATGTAAACTGCGGGTGAATCTTTGAAGCCCCAGGAATGACACAAGGAACCACGGTAATCATGGATCATTATTGGGCATGCGGATCCAAAGCATACATAAGACTGCCGAAAAACTGGGGAGGTATATGCACGATAGTGAACGTCCACATTCCCGCGCTGGTGATCCCTAAGAATGACCTGCAATTGGACAGTTTCCCGAAAGCAGATGCTCATTTAAGGAGAAGGAGATCTGTGGAATTGGTATCCAGGATGAAGAGAGAAAATTACTTTCTACCAAATCAGAAGAGGCATTCCATGCAATCCCATACAAACACAGGCTGTTCAGCCTCACCGCAACAGTGTTCACCACGATACTCTCGCCACACATCCAAATTGGAGTGAATGCTAAATGGTTGCAGACAACCAGATGGGAGTTACTGCAGACCATCAATACCACTAGAAAAGGATTTAAAGCAATCAAATAAGAGCTGAGAGCAATCAGACTGATGACCCTCCAAAACAGATATGTGCTTGAAATGAGCACAGCAATGGATGGAGGTGTTTGTTCAAAAATCAGAGAATCATGTTGCACATTTGTACCATCACACGATGAAGAAAACGGAACCCTAACAGAGGCCATAAGTATGTTGACAAACCAGAAAAACCAGATGATAGATGAAAGTGATGAAGTGGACGATGACAGCTGGTTTGGAGACCTATTCTCGTGAGTCCCACAATGGATGGCAGATAAATTCAAGTTTCTGAAGCCCTACTAGCAATGGTACTGCTAGGAGTCTGTGTTATCAAGATAATAATTGCACAGTGCCAGAAAACTGTGAAGAAAGCCATAGGGATGAAAATAATTGTTGATGTCGAGCACGGGTGGAAGCCCAGAGACTTGACTGATGAAGAAATAAGAGACTTTGTGAAGGCCAGCAAATTTGCACCAGAAGGAACAAAGTTCACGTATCCTAAGAAACAAAGAAGGTATGAAGGAAAATGGATCTACTGCAGCCCAAATGGACAATGCCAGCTAATGACTTGGAACAAAGATGAGCATGTGAAAACAGCAGGGAGTTTGAAAGGGGTGGCAAAAATATGGACCCCGAATACTCACACATTCACACCATCATGTACAAACCCTGAAGACGATGAACATCACACTGAAGAATCAAAGGTAATAAATGCAAAAGAGATCGCAGAGGTGGTTGATGAACTGACCAGAGGGGGGAGTGTAGAGGAGGTCCTAGACATGGCCTGCACTCCTGCCCCTCATTTCTAGGTACCGGGAGAGTACGCACCAAGGTATGTGACGTATGAGGAACAAATGACCCAACAAAGAGCTGCACTGGGGCTCTGCCCAGTGTACATCACAAGATCCATACCTGTTGAAGCGCCCATAACCAGACAACCCTGGGCAGCACGGTACCCTATCAGACAGCCGTACCAGCCACTGATAGGAAACAAAGAGTACCTACAGACGGTCTATGAAGAGACCGAAAGAGCCTTAATGGAAGGCCAGTGGAAATGACACAAGGGCCTGGACAGACTCGCCAATGAACGAAAAGAGCCATCGAAGATAGCACGCCAGTGCGAGTCGCTACGAAAATAAATGTAATGGCCACAGAGAAGAGACGATGTTAAAACATGAGGGAACGTTGCTACGAGACAAGATGGAAGCAACCGACCAGTTAAATGTGTGTAAATAGGCTTGGAACGCAAGAAGCTAAAGAAAACTATACTGCTTGCAATGCTTAGTAGAAGAATAGAGCGGCAAGCGCCAACTATATCTACCTCAATAAGGCACGCTATACAAGTGCGACTACATTTTGTAAAGCAGAAATGTACCCAGGCTGCCAGAGGCCTAACAGGCCAAGTTTCATAAACCCAGCCAGAGTCAAGAGAAGGAGCGGAATCGAAACTCAACAAAGAGCGGCTCATGCATAGGAAATCGAGGTCATCCAGAGAAAGGGAGGAGAGCGTCAGCTAACAAGACTCAAACTTCAGAGCATACCAGCCTGCCCCGTGAAGGTCAAGATAAGGGAGGCCCATGCAGGTGGTGAGGCCGAAAACAGAATTAAATACACTAAAAGCTGGAAACTGAAGCAGATTCACTGTGAACGGACATGTGACCAAGACAGGCGCAAAGAATTACCAACGTCTGATGTCACCCAGATCCAAGGGTGCCATAACTTCTCCACATAAGAGGCTGCAGTTTTGTGACCCTGCCCAGCCAACTAATTGACACATAGCCCCAAGATACTGATTGATGGAAGGGAGGCAGGGGGAAACTTGGGACACCAGGCACCTGGGTGTCCATTCTGCATGCTGCTAATTAAAAGTGGAAATGTATGTCTAATGGTGTAACCTGCCCAATCACAATGTACCATGTTATCTAGGGTCCTATATATTGTAGAACCAATGAGACGCCGTACTTGCAGTGACGTCTATCACGTGTGATGTAGAGGGAGGGGCGTAGATGCCCACCCGATAAGAATTATCCAATCCTCATGCTCTATTATCATATACAGATATAGCACCTATACTTAAGTTACCTTTCTTAACCAATTATATTGCATGTCGAGTTTTGTAGAATTAGAGGTCAATGATGATGAATATTGCCTATAAGAATTGCTGTTGAACTGAAGTTCGAGGAAGTCGGAGCGAGACAGGTGGTCGCAACAATGCTGATTCCTAACTGCTTCCCTGTTTGATGTACTTGTCATTAAACGGACTTCCCTTTGCCAAACTACTGAGTCCTCATTGTTGAGTCGTGTTTGAGTAAGTGAATTCTGCACCCCCATCCCTCACGTGGTGAAGCTATCTTGCATTACAAGTACTAGAGGGTGAGCACTGACCTATGGGCCCGTCAGTGGATATCTTGTCCTCCTGTACACCATCTAGAAGAAACCCTGGAAAAATGACCAGGAGGCTTGGATAAATCCCTATTTAGTAGAAACCCTGGGGCTTTTGTAAATCCCAGCTCGTAAAAATCTGGGCCAGTAATCAGGAGGCGTGGGTGAGTCCAATCTAGCAGAAACCCTGGGCTAGTAACCAGGAGACTTGTGTGAACCCAATCTGGCAGAAACCCTGGACCATCAACTAGGAGGCTTGAGGAGAATCCCATCTAGTAGAAACCCTGGAAAATGAAATAGGATGATTGGGTAAATCCCTAATTAGTTGACACCCTGGGGCTGAACTAGGAGGCTTGGGTGAATCCCATCTAGCAGAAGCCCTGGAACATTAACTATAAGGCACAAGGAGAATGCCTTTTCTTTAGAAATCCTGGAACAGTAACTACGAGGCTTGGGCGAGTCCCATCTGGTAGAAACCCTGGAAGAGTAACTAGGAGGCTTGGGTGAATCACTGTTAGTACAAACCCTGGGACAGTAATCAGGAGGCCTAATGAGAATCCCATCTAGTAGAAACCCTGGAACAGTAACCAGAATGCTTCAGTACATCCAGTAGAAACGCTGGGTTTGAACAATGAGGCTTGGATGAATCCAAGCTAGTAAAAACCTGGAATAGTAATTAGGTAGCTTGGGTGAATTCCATCAAGTAGAAACCCTGGATCAGTAATTATGTAGATTAGCATGTGTCACATCTAGATAGAATTGTGGAGTTAGCATGCACCACATTTAGATAGAACTGTTGAGATCTTCATGCGTCACATTTACACAGCATTTTCGAGAATAGGATGCGTCAAATCTAGATAGAATTGTGGAGATTATTGTGTGTCACATTTAGATAGAATTGTGTGCATTAGCATGCGTCACATCTAGATAGAATTGTGGAGTTAGCATGCACCACATTTAGATAGACTTGTGGAGATTAGTAAGCATAACATCTAGATAGTGATGCCACTTGCCAATCCTACTGAACAAAACTCGCCCCTCTGCATAAACCTCTCAAACTCTGAGCCAAACACAACAATACCCCTACAGCACAACAAACCTCACACACTACCCGACACTGCGACAACAAAACAAACCACACATAGCCTCGCACAACAACATATGGGGGCTATCAACCGAAAATAAAAACACACCTAAGCTCAGTAAACAGTGTAAACCGAACTGTAGCTGCCAACAGCACATCACAGCTCCCTTGCTCTTTTCTCTGGTTCAATCCCAATAGCCTCCACCCTCACCCTTTTTCCTTACAGATCCACCAGAGCACAAGGGGACCACGAAGGTGGTGATAGTGCACAGTATAAATAATCTTTAAGATAATGTAATCAAGCCACTACATGTGGAATAATTCCACCATCTTGGACTAGTGTCCACATCAATATAGCACAACATATATAGGTATATATATATATATATATATATATATATATATATATATATATGTTGCTCTCGCCGCTAAGGACCTGAGGCCTAATTCATGTCTAATGGCAACTACGGGTATACAATTTGGAAGACTCAATACTCTCCTCCAGATCCTCGCCTCCAAGCAATCTAATTTGTCTAATACCCAGGGGTGCATCACATCCACTCCATAAGGTAACTTAGCTACCCTTTGCCTTCCTAAAATGTAATCAAAGGCAAAATCGAGAATTCGCCATATTTATAATGAATTTCACTCTATTTGCCCGGATAACGCCTTCACTTTGTGCTGCAGGAACTCCATAATGTGACCCTTCCCGGGTTTCCTAACAATAGGAAAACCTAAGCATATTACATTGTCTGTGCCATTGAACTTCATGTTATTTACACGCCAGCTGTAGTTCAACGAACGTTACGAAGAAGTAACAATCATACGTTTTGCTTTATTGTGATTGATTTTAAGGGACTTTTTGTTTGTATAAAGGGCACATTGCCCATACGGTTTTGAAGGCCTCGCTGTGTACAAACAGGAGGGAATCGCCCGCCGGCGCTATCCAGCAGGACTTAAAAGCCGATGATATATAAACAAAAAGTCAAATACAGTTCCCGTATGCAGTAAGCATGTCGGAATGGGAGGGTTTGCATGATCCGGACCCCTCAGTTATTCCCCATTTCGGAGCCCCATTGGCCCCCATGAGGATTTCCTATTCCTGCATCCAGTAATTATTTCATGTGTTAATTACCACATGTGTTAATGGTTTTACGTGGGGTAAGTTTACTCCACAGAAAACCAGGCCATTTCAATAAGTTTCACATTGAAACTCTGAATTTGGTGTTGCTGTAAAAGTGGTGGTGATCCCATTACCGCCACCTTCTTTTACCACCCTGTAAAACTCTAAATGATGCCTAATATTTGAATTGCTCAGGGAATCCTCCTGGTTTATTCGGCTGAGCTCGCATTTAGCTTGTAGCAGAGCAGAAGAACACTGGGACTGGGCAGCCTGAGGGCCACTCTGGCCTAAGGAAGAATAAACTGCGTGGGAAGGGAATGTGGATAACAGATGGACGGCGAGGGGAGGTGCAGGCAGCCTGACTTGAAATTCCAGGGTATGCTGGTGGCCGGGCATCCTTGAATGTGAGAGGTTCTCAGTATCAGATTGGGCTGTATTGGAACATTCGGAATTCCAAACGGAGCGGATTACCAGGCATAATTTAGCGGCGGGGCGAGCTCCACTGGACTACCATAGGAGGAGTGCTTTATGTGAGCGAGCGTGCCACGTATGAATGATGCTCTGCCAGCAGACATGCCAGGGCCGAGGTGCAAAATGGAGCCCAGCGCGCAAAGAATTCATGAAAAGTATCAACGAGGCATATAACAATATAAAGACAACACCCGTGTCCATTGCGGGATAAGGTTTGTCTGAAACGTTTGGAGGAAGTTTCTTTTTTTAATAGTTCCTCCGTTAGTCTACTCTGATGATAGTGACTAATTCTGTAGCTGTACAGCGTTACCTTATTGAGTTGTATAGCCTATTTGTGTTATGTGGTGTTATGTCACTCAGAGTTTGGTGTGAATGATACTTTCAAGTTGTTCTTCTTCTGTATACTTCACTGGTTGTGAGGGGCTACTTTTGGACCTCCTGCATGTCCTTACCACGACTGCCCTTTCTTCCTCCCACCTCCCCTTTAGTTGCACGCCCGTGCCTCCAGCTTCCTGTTCCTTTCTTAAGGTCGTCCTGTGCTTAAGTCTGTGGTCATTTCTCATCACAACATCTCCCCCCCCACTTAACATTCCCTCTCTTTTGGTCAGTCCACCGGAGTAGGCCTCTTCGTCTTCCGACTGGTTGGGCTCTTCTAGTTCTACTCCCAGGTATTTCCCCTTCGTTCTCCCTGTGGTGTTTTGTCCATTCTTGATTGCCCATCCGGTGGCTCTGCTTGCTTTCCTGGTTCCCACAGACGCATTCCGTCCAACGCTCTAGCCATTCTTCTTTGCAAGGGCGGTGTGCCGCTTGGTGGGAAGAGTACTCCATCCCTGCACACCTCCTCGGAGTGGCTCTCCATCCCACATATGGTGCACTGGTGGCCCATTGCCAAGCACAGCCCCCGGTGGGGGAACGACAGGCCACACCTGTAGCACATTCGGTCTCCTCAGCTCTGCTGGGCTGTTAGTTGATGAGGTGCTCTGTCTGTGCTGCTTTCGTCACGGGGCAGAGTAGCACAGTCTGCACGCATGGCAGCGATGGTACCAGCCTCCTTTGGGTTTTCAATGTTTGCAGCCTGCATGTCCACCCTTTCATAAATACGGGCCAGCTCTAATATTTTAAAGGTTTCTTGAGGTGCTTTATCGAAATATTGGTGACTTGCAGCCTTCTATTATTCTCAGCCGTATTGCTTCCTCATTGGAGAAGATGGTAAAGTTGCAATGGGCTGTTTTATTTTGTAGTCTGATGACAAAGTCTCCTATTGTTTCATCTGGCCGTTGCTGGCATCGGTTGAATTCATATCGTTCAAAATCCTTGTTTGGCTGTGCAACCAGTCTCTTGTTCAATGCAGCGATGGGCAGGTCATGTGTCATTTTCTCCTGCGGTGGAATGGTCTTAAAGATTCCCTTTATCTCTTTCCCAGCCAGGTTGGTTAGGATGTCAAGGAGGGCTGTAGATTTGTCGTCCCCTACCACTTTCATGAACTCAGAGAATTCCTTTACCCATTCTTCCCACCGCCGGCCCCTGTCTTGTTGTGGCTCTAGTTGGAAGGGTTGTGGTCTCATTAACATAGCGCTCTCGACCTCACGATTGCTTGTGTCATTACTTGGGCCTCCTGTTCATCTTCCATGACTCTTTCCCTGGAGTGCTCCTTTGCCTTCTGGTGCCCTGGGTTGACTCTTTGCGGGTGACGCTTGGTCCGGCTCAGGTTTCTGGCTTGTCTATGGTCTCTTCTTTTCAATCACCTTTTTGGAACTTTAATTTCCTTTGACGTGGAAGTCGTCCTGGGTTTCCTTTCCGTCCCTTTGTCCTTTGCCCCCCCTTTGTTGGAAGTGGTACTGGGTGTAACTGTGTGGCTGTGTCGAGACCCTCACAGCTGCAGCAGTCCTCTGGGGGCGGAGATGAGCCCTGTGGGCGGGTGCACAGCACTTGGCAAACAGGTGGCACAGGCCTTACCCGTGTCAGATGCTGCAGTCTATCCTCTGGTGGGTCAGCGAGGCCAGCGATCCAGTGGCGATCTGCGGGCGGACTGCCCAACTGCACTTTTCCTCCTACTCAACGAGGCTCCTGGCCCCCGTATGTAGTGTATATGAGGGGATCCACTATCCCCTGGGTGGATTGTCCCTTTGATCTCCGACAGCCTTAGAGGCGGATTATCTCCTCCTTCTGATACGGCGGACAGCTTGATCAGCTGCTCAATTGGCCCCTCCCCCTTTTCTGAGCTAGGATCGGCTGTCCCATTGGGCGGAGTGCCCTCCTTCTACTTGACCCGGAGCTGGGTTCATGGTCTTGACGGGCCGGAATGTCCCCTTTTCCTACTTTTGAGTAATTTTTTTTTTCTCCTAAACCGTGGTCAGCTACGTGGCTGGGCGGATTGCCATGGAGCTCCTCAAATGGTGGACTGCCTTTTTGACAACGGGTGGATTGCCCTGCGCACCACGGACGGTTTGCCCTACACAGCATGGGTGGATTGCCCTTCACACCAAGGGCGGCTTGCCCTTCACACCATGGGCGGATTGCCCTTCGTACCATGGGCGGATTGCCCTTAACCCCAAGGGCGGATTGCCCTTCACACCATGGGTCGATTGCCCTTCACTTCAAGGGCTGATTGCCCTTCACACCATGGGCGGATTGCCCTTTTCCTCAAGGACGGGTTGCTCTTCATGCCATGGGTGGATTGCCCACATAGGTTTCCAGTAGGCGTGATCAGCGGCGCTTCGTTGCCAGCGTGGATGTGGTGGGACTCACCTATTTGGCCGGCGGAGAGCTGGAGTGGATGAATGGCAGAGTGCCGTAATAGTGGAGTACTGCGGTGTCTTGTCTGGGCGGCGGAGTGCCGTTTTTAGCCGTTCGGTTTATTGGAGCTCAGCAGATGAATGAGGGATCCCTCCTTCTTCTTGCGCCCAGTTGTTAGCACCTTTGTTTGGGGTTACAGGCCCCAGCCCAGTCAGGCTTGCACATCGGGCCTTTCACACTAGACAAAGACAGACAGGACCGAAGTATCGTCAACCTTCCCTTTATTCTCTCCTTACCACGACTGCCCATTCTTCCTCCCTCCTTCCCTTTTGCTGCCTGCCTCGTGCCTCCAGCTTCCTGTGCCTTTCTTAAGGTCGTCCTGTGCTTAAGGCAGTCCGTGGTCATTTATGATCACAACCGTGAGCATGGTTTGTTGCTCTGTGAAATGCTTTTGGAGAAGCTAAGAATTCACAATAGGTCGCAGAGATCAATAGGTCACTTAAGTGTGTGGCAGAGTGGCATGCCCTTGTCTGCCAGAGAGGGAATAAAGAGAAAGGTGCAAAGACTCTGTATGGGACATAGAGAGCGGTGCTATGTTGCTAAAATTGCTAAAAGCGGTGGATGTCTGGGAATTAGAAGACTTGACAACAGGTGGGCTGCCTCTTCTATGCCAATTGGGCTTTGGACCATGTTGTCAACATTCCCCAGTCCCTCAAATAGCATTAGAGGCCAGTCTGCCCCAACAGGAACGCTGTGAGATGGGAGCACTCTTCTGTTTTCACAGAGATAGACAGAGGGCACTTGGTCTGCTGAGGTTGTGGGCTGGTGAAGTGGAGATTGGGAGACGTAGAAAAAGATATAGTTTGGCAGTGTGGTAAAATCTGTGGTAATTGCATTACTGCCAAAGAAAGTGCTGGTAACGGAATTACCATTGCTTTTATATTGCATGGCCAGACCTGTCATGAGGCCATAGCACCTTGCATCCTCTGGTGCAGTGGGAAGGAGGTGGGGTAAGTGGACATGGATGGCAAATTGATGGAATGACTTGATTGCCCATTAGGCAAGTTCTTTATTAGAGCCTGCAGGGTTTGGGCATATTTAGTCACGTGGCAAGGTTTTCTAGGTGTGACTACCCCAGCTCCAACCCATTGGCCTCTCTAAGAGAAGCTGCTCTATTGTTTGGCCTAGAGAGGGGGGGTGGAGTCCTCACATGCGCCCTCAGCTTGTGCCCTTGGCAAGTGGACAGAACATATGTATACATTTCTATGTGTGCTGCAAGGAAGGTTTGAAATTCACCTTCTACCTAAGCTACCTTGCAGTAGATGTAATAGATTGCAATGCGTGTGATTCATGATGGCAATTGCAAATTGAAATATGCATTTTGTTAATTGCAACCTAGCACATTTGCGTTTGTAAATCCAGTCATTTGTGCCTCCAGACTGCTATTGGCTGCCCAGCCGCCGAACGCTGCCCAACACCGCCGAACGCTGCTGAACGCTGTTCCTGACGTTCAAACCTGGACGCTAACACGCGTGTTTGAGCATCTACATTCCACGGGACTAAAGCTCTGCCACAAGCCGCCCCGCATAGTGATTTAAATCCAGGCCACGCGCATCCCAGGGTGCCTCCAGAGTGCTGTTGGCTGCCCAGCTGCCTAACGCTGCCTAACGCTGCTGAACGCTGTTCCTGACCTTTAAACCTGGACGCTAGCACGCGAGGTATTGGAAATTGCCTAAACCACATTGACTATTGGACTATGGACTTTGGTCTGTCTATATATATTACTCTACATCAGACTTAAATCTACTGTTGTTGTGTTCTTTTTAAACAGTTTGAGCATCTTCATACTGCGGGACTGAAGCTCCGCCCTCAAGCGCCAGCACAGTGATTTAAAAATGGGCCGCGCACATCCAGACTGCTGTTGGTTGTTTGCTGGCTTGTGGCGAGATGGCGGCGGCTCTTGTATAACAACTTTTATTCATCTGGAAAGCGAGCAAATACGTTATCTACCTGGCGTTTATGGCCGGTAGGAGCTTTGTGTTAATCTAACCTTACCTCCATCTGCAGGAAACATTACTTAATCTTTCTTGGTTGCTTCGCCATAATCCGCTAAAGAAAAATCCAGAAGAAAGAGCGTATGGCGTCTTCAAGGAAAAATATCATCAGTGCACCCCTGGTCTTTACAACAAGACGGGATAGTTTGCCACAGGGTATGCCCCTGCCTCTTCCCCCATCTCCCAGGCCGGCAGATTCCATCTCGGATCGCGTGGATCAGAGGGGGTTATATCTAAAGAGAAGGCACTTATTGTGGTTGATCAACATAATATCTTTCCCAGTGATGCCTACTAGATTCCTATTGAGGATATAGTATCTTTACCTCAAGTTGTTCAGAATCAGATAATGTGGATAGAAGCAGTGGCAAGGTCTCAGCCTCTACCAACATGCCCAATGATTCTCTATCGCAGGGGTCCCCAACCTTTTGTGCGCAATGAGCAAAATTGGCATATCAAATTAAATGGTGAGCAACATCAATTTTTCGACGGAACATATTGGCGCACAGTTGGCGGACAAATGATTGCAACACAAATTAGAAATGTAACAAAGTTAAAACTGCGTATAGAACATTTAATTTGCAGTACTTAATAGTTATCTAGACCACGTGTTATTCTAGTCAAGGAAATGTGCAAGGTCTTTAACATCATTTGACTTTAAGTGGTTGTTTACAAGCAATTTTGCGGAAATTAAGTGATGAGTTGTACATTTTGAGACATATAAGACCAGTCCAGATGATCAAAAATGGAATAGGAGTAAATAAACATTACCAGGGGTTTCAGGCTCCTTAGCAAAATATTAGTGCAAATATATGGACAGTAAAAATGGCCACAAACGGAGCACTGATTTTTCAGGTCTACTGCGATTCTCTCTAGGATTTTATGAGATCTTTAATGGGAAATGGTGCATTCCTAAGCATACAAGATCACCAATACTGTTCCACAGTCATTGATGACTGTATTGTGGATTGTTTTTTTCTTCATTTATGTTATGAAATTTTACATTTCTTGTTGATCAAAGAGTAAACACAATCCTCTTGAGTTAAACACAATCCTCTTGAGTTCATTTTCCAATGGCCAGGGTAGGCACCACAAAGAAGCTGGTTGGCGATGCCTACGCTCGAAAAGGAGGCATTGGAAAGAATTACTAATTCACAAGAAATTAAGATATATTCTTAAAACTGTTGAACAGTTCAGAGGCCACAAAGGAAAAGTGTCAGTTTTTTTGAGTCTTTAGGAGAAACTATCCAGGACAGAGCTATTGGCAAACCATGCCCCCAAGTTCAGGAGGTCCAGGTTATACACAGGGATGCACCATGGTTCGATGCAGAATGTAGAATCTCGAAAAGAAAAGAAAACTGAACCATGATTTAATGAGTGGTGTGTACACTGCTGGTCAGATTCGGTTTCAAAATGGCATAAAAAATTGCCTTAGGACAAAAAAAGAATTTGAGAAACAATGGGCCATACTAGGTTTGAAGTTTAATAACGTTTTGAAGAAAAAAAGAAACAATGGGAGCTTTTTTGAAAGACACAAAATCGTTTTATGTTTATTGCTGTTGTCAAGACAGGCATTATGCCATCCCGTTAGACAAGTATTTCTTGGATCACCAGCCCCTGACGGTTATTTGCCAATTCTCTTACTGGACATTGGGGCTCATTATGAGTTTGGTGGCATCTCAATGGTACCGTTACTGCCACTTGATCCAGCGGTATCACTGCCAGATTCCAAATGGTGGTGTGGCGGTTTTAGTCCCCAATTATGGAGTCCGTAGCACTCCAGGGAGGATTCTGTCGGTATTTGATTGATAGTAATGTGGTGTAAGTTACATTTTATTGGAGTCTGTGACAAATCTGTGGATGCTGTCCCTTCTCCCCTAGGGGGGAGACCATTCCCATGGGGACAGGGCGGGATGTCCTTGGTACAATAGTTCTCCTGAGGGTGATGCACAGGGAGAAGGTTACATGGGAGAGAAAACCCCTCATGGGACTAGGAACGACCCTCCCCTGAGAACCCGATATCCCCACCAATCACCAGGACCTAGACACCTTTCCCCCCTTCCTATAACCAAAGAACAACCCCTTCCCTAATAGGCTCATGAGCTATAGTCGCCCTGCCATTTCTCTAGATAAGTACTGGGACTATGATCAGCACAACTGACCCACGGGAGATCAAAGGTAGAAATACTAAGACGAGGAAGAATGGAGAAGAGTTGAAAGATATGCTATTGACAACCACTGAGACAAAGAAGATGACTGGAGGAATGTAGAGTATTTCGCATAACCAACATGAGCATTCTAGACAACTTGGAATAAGTACTGGGATGAAGAGGAGGAGCGGAGGCATGAAGAGTTCTCCTAAAAACCACAATGAGCAGTCTAGTTGTTGCTGGCTGCTCATAGAAAAAGGAAGAGAGACTCAGGAAGAAGTTGTCTAGTCCTCCATGGAGGAGCTGCAGGAGCCAGCAAGGTGCAGGAAGGTGCAAGGAAGCACATCAGGATGCCAAGAGAGAAGCTGGGAGGACAAGGGCCAGTCCACAGTGGCATGACCAGAAGACGAGCTGGCAGAGAGAAGCTCCTGGTGTTCCTGCAGGCAAGGAAGTGTGTGAAAGGAAGACCACGCTGCCTGGGAAAGATTGACACTGCAGTGTTCCCGGGCAGACCAGAGCCCACTACAAAGGATGATCACTTAGGCTGGCTGGTGGGAAACTAAGACGGCGCAGTCTGCATCTATATAGTCACAGTACTTGGCAAGCACGGGAACCTGGTCTGTCCCCCAACAAGAGAAACTTAAGTGTCTGGGACCCACCAAACAAAAGCAACATGAGTCCTCTTCCTTGTGGCGGTACTTGGGAGGAAAGGGCTCCAAGTACCCACACACAAAGAAGAGGTGTCTGGGACCCACTACACGAGAACCACACGAGTCATCTTCCTCGTGGTGGTATATGGGGGAAGAGGGCTCCAAATACCCTCACACAAAGAAGGGGGGTCTGGGACCCACTACATGAGAAACACACAAGTCCTCTTCTTCGTGGTGGTACTTGGGAGTAGAGGGCTCCCAGTTCCCCGAACATAAAGCGTGGTCTGGCACCCAATCCCATGAGAAGAAGCAAAACCACAGAGTAATTTACTAAGGAGCGTACTTGGAAGGGAAGTGAACCAAGTTGGCCCAACCGGAAAGAGAGAGAAGCAGAGATCTGGGACCTACAAGAGAAGGCACCAGGGCAAAGGAGTCATTGCCCCTGGTTGTGGTTCAAGAAATAGAGAATTGACAAGAGAAGGAACCAGGACAAGGGAGTTTTTGCCCCTGGTTGTTGCGAAGTTTGTGCAACAGAGAAATATCTAAGAATTTTATGAAACTTTGTTTTACATTTGAGAACTTTGGTTTTGGAACCTTTGTTACTTGGAACCCTTTGATTGGATCTACAACATATTCTTATGAATTAACAAGACCTTTTGTTTTTTATAGTTTAGTCAATAGTGTGAGGGATGGAAATAGTCTTCGAACTTGTGACAGTGGACTATTTGCTTTAGACAAGACATCTTAACAGTTTCCTTAGTTTTGGTTGAGGTAGGGAAACCCCTCTTATCTTTAGGGAAAGGCAGGAGTTTCCCCAGTCCCCCACCCTTTTAAATTCAATAAAAGTATATGTCAATCAACATGAGCCTACTGTGTCCGAGTGCTCCCTGTTTTCAACAGGATAGATTTCCATGTTAGCATTATCAGAACATATGGGGGATAAAAGGGGAGGGGATGTACCATTTAATTTGGCACAGAAACCTGGAAGAGTATCCTCATAAGGGGACTTTGATTGTTATGAACAAAATATTATCATGCAGACTGTGCAGGTGTATATGTTAATTGAATGAAAAGCCCACACTATAGGTTTACAAGAAATATCTACTCTTTTTGCCTCTTTGATTTGTGTGTTTAGGGAAACAAAGGATGGTTTCCTATCTAGGGCCATCAACACACATTTGGGAGGGTTTCCTATCTAGGGCCATCAACACACATTTGGGAGCACCTATTGAGGTTCCAAAGGTGCTAGATGAGCATATGAGTCAAACTGAACTTGTCAATTTTCCCAATACTACATCCTCTACGGATGTCATGATCCCATCTCCTGCAATCAATAATGGGGCTGTCTCTACTGGAGGGGTCCAGAACAATAGAACTTCCAAAACAGGGAAAAAAACAAAAAGAATCAAAATTCTTTTACAATACGTAAGTGTTCTAACACTTCTTCCAGAAAACCTACCTGAGTCAGGTAGTGCTTACTGATTTGCAGGATTGTGTGCATTCTGATGACTCACCTGTGAAAAACCCGGGAAAAAACATCCCGCGATGATATGACATGGAACCCATGCATGCATGTACATCACGATCACAGAGTCGGGTTAAATCTTGTTACTCAACTGTTTGCCGACTCCGTGAACATGTTGGCCCCGTCATGCCTATCGTTGGTACCTCAAAGCACAAGAAGTGTCGGCAGATGCAGCAGAGATCATTACAGTTGCAGTACAAGCTGCGGTCTCGGTGGTGGTTGCCCTGGCGACTGCAGGACGCTCGGAGAGCACCTGCAGTTACATTCAGGGAAGGTAACGGGGTCATGTGATCTGTTTTCTGGGAAACAAGTATAAATGCATTCAAGGCGCCACACACGCTGCTTCTCAGCTGTGCTTTTGCCGGCGTGTGGCGTTCCAGGTTACTCCATTCATTTGCTTCTTGGATTTCCTGGCTTTCTGGACATTTTTCTCTGCTCGTTGGATCACGTTCTTGGATTTGCCCTTGGACTTGGTTTTTGATTGCTTCCTCGGTTTTGAACTCGGAACGCTCAACGGACTGCATTGGAACTTACCTCATGAACGTTGCACATCTGGAATTGCGACACCTTTTGGAACGCGTTCTTCCTACCTTGCTGGTGGGACGCCTTGCATTCCATATCTGAAGAGCCCCACTGACTGCTCGAACCATTTGCCATTTCCCTGAATCTCAATGGGTGGGTAGACTCCTCCTGCACTGCGGGAGCCTTGGCTATCTTTCCCACTTCAGCTCCAGTTACAGTCTCCTATTGGGTAGGTTAAAAGTTGATTGTTTGCTCATTATTATTTACTCGTTCAGAGTTAATGAGTGACCTGCTGACCTGCACTGTTTCCTTTTCAGCTTTGGAGGCCTGATGCCATTGTTCCAGCTACCTGTGGGCCCAAAGATGGGTTAATGAGTGTATTTACTCTCCCTGACTGGTACTTGGGGATGGAGGTATTCATACTCCACGCGATAATCACGACTTGACATCATCCCTGTTAGTAGATGATGACAACTTTGGTGGCAGGATGGTAGGAGAATTTAATTTACAGCCAGCCATGTTGGCTGATGATACCCATGAAGATAAGCAAAGGGAGCAAGGGGTTTAGGTTGCCACAGCCCCATTATTGGTAAATAAGAACTCTGATCTAGTTTGACTGACACAATGAATCACAAAGGAAGGGCGAAGGACAAACAGCCCACAGTGTTTGATATATGTAAGTGGTCTGATTCTGCACCCATGTTAATCAATAAACTGTTTCCTCAGGTTCCCGTTGGGGAAATAGGGGGAACTTTTAGGACAGATCACGCTGCTTGGATAGAAGAGCCTCCACCGGATGACCTAAATAAAGTTCAATGCAATCCCGTACTTTTCACTATTGAAAAAAGTATTAGTGGGGTGACCCATCTAAATTATCTGGGGCTTCGGATTTACCAACAAGTGGTGGATCCGTGCCCATGCCTCCTAGTGAAACAGAGATTAGAGAAATTGTGAAAAATATCTTGACTCTTTACCAATTGCATACAATCCAATCTGGCAACCCCACTTACCAGATTTGATGGAAGCTTGCATCCCTTGCACACCTATGATTACTGACACAATGTATCAGTCAACATTCAAAATTGTTTATATACAATATTCATCATTTAAAGGTGGTGGTATTTTACTCATAGAGAAGAATTCAGAGTATTTGTAGTTTAGTTAGTTGTATAATCAGAAACTTCAATTATCCTCATTTATTTATATAGTAGTAGTGTGTGTACAACATACATTAATTCATAGAGAACAATTGTGATTCAATTGTGTTCCATAGACACAAACATTTTTGTAAACATTTTTGAACAAAATTAATGGAAAAAATAATAAAGGAGCTTGACGCATTTCGAGAACGAATTCTCTTCTTCAGGAGCAAAAAGTCTCTTATCCTCAATTCAAACATTCAGAACTCATTTCTATAAGGCATATTTTAAACAATATATATTAGTTTAAATTCTATATTTAAGGTTACTGAGTAGTCATTCTCAAACTGAATGATCATTATGAGTACTGCACCTCAACGTGTTCCTCTTGATGATTGTTGGTGGACTGTTCTAGTGCTAGTGATGTTCGTTCTGACGTTACCTGTGGAATATACATATGTCTATATCCATAAGATATATCACTACTGGGAATTCATTTGGAAGTATAAAGATAACCTGTTGTAAATGCACATGTTGCCTTGCTCATGTCCTTAAATGTTCCTGAGCGATATAGCCCTTCATCATCTTCTGTCTTTTTACACAATTTGTTCGAGAGTCCTCTTTCAATCATGTACCGCCCAAGCGGTCTCCTATGGGGGGAGGTATACCATTCAAAACTGTTGATGTGAAGACATTACAGTCTAAAGACTCTGTAACAACGATATGTAGTGAATACTCACCACAATGCAGTGTCAATATGCTCAACAATTGTATAAAATGATAAGAGGTAGAACGGCCTCTTCTTCTTATTCAGAACTGCAAATGCCTGTCAATGATAGGATTGTGTAATGTCCTTAGCGGTGCATTTCATTTGCTTACATTGTGCTAAGATATCGTTTTTATACATTGTTGTCAGCTTGTGTGCCTATATGGCAAGTTGGTACTCACCCAAAGATGTTGGTGTGAAGAAATATCCTCCACAAAGAACTCCAAGAAAAGACAGCAGAAGCACAGAACCATCAAGTGACACCTCAAGTGGAAGTAAGGATCCCACAAGAGAGATATCTTCAACCTCGGTAGGAAATATACCTACGGGGGGATTGGACAATCAAACGATTGAAGAGACTTGTCCTTTTTTAGACGAAAGAAGGCAAGAATAGGAAACAAGACAACTCAGAAGCAAAAAGAAAACTCTAACTTGATTATAAATATTTCAAATAAGACTTTCTCTAAACAACAAATAGATATTCTGAATCTAGATCTATCATTTGTTCCCAGGAACAATTCAAATTTGTTCAATGAAGAGATCAATTTAGCTAAATTAGTGAGGAAAAGTTAAACTCTTCTTCTACTCAATTCCACTGACACAAGAAAGGTCAGTAACATTCGAGACCTTAGAAATGAGAGGGAAAAGCAAATTCAACCCTGCAGTCAAATATTCAGCATTGGATTTATTTGAAACTAAAATGTGGAAGGACCTATAATCTGTCGAATTCTCAGACTCTAGACATCACAAACTTCGAAAACATCAATATAGACTTCTCAAACAACTTTCAGAAGATAGAACCATTGAAATAAAACCAGCCGATAAGGGCGGAGCAACCGTCATTTTGGATGCCGACATGCACAATAGAGGATGTTTACAGTTTCTGTAGGATAAAGACACATGCATAACCTTGGAACAGGAGCCGACGAATGATATCCAAAAAATGATTGAGGAAGTTCTCAATAGAGCCCATGATGAAAAATGGATTACAGATAAGACTAAAGATTTTCTATGCAATAAAACTCCAATAATTCCAGTATTTTATGTAATTCCAAAAGTACATAAAAACTATGCCAACCCTCCATTTCGTTCAATCGTAGACACCACAGAAAGTATTTTCGATCCGCTATCCAAATACTTAGATAAACTGTTACAACCTTTAATTCAGAAGACTTCCACTTTCCTCCGGGAGACTGCTCATTTTCTGAACACACTCAAGGAAATTGAACATATGGAAGAACTTTGGACACCTTTCACATTAGACGTCCAAAGTGTTTATACCTTGATACCACATGGCGAGGGCCTTGAAGCACTAGAATGGCTTCTTCTACAAGAAGAATACTTTCCTTCCAATAAAGTGTTTGCTATAGAGATGGCAAATATGATTCTATGCAATAATGTTTTCAGATTTCATGATCAGTATTATCTCCAAATATCGGGCACCTCTATGGGCTCAGCAATGGCGCTTGCCTATGCCAATAACTTCATATTTTATTTCAAGTCAGAACACATCCTTGAACACCCCACATGGTCAAAAAATTGGCCATTTGGAAGCGATACATAAGCGACATCTTTGCAATATGGAAAGGAACAGTTGTGGAACTACAAACATTTTTGGATTACCTGAACACCTGTAACCCAAGAATTCAATTCACCTTGGAAGTGGGCACTCCCAGTGTACATTTCCTAGATGTAAAAATCACACTGGGAGAGAATAAACTGCATACCACAATTTTCAGAAAACCCACCGATGTCAACAATAGCCTACACTACACAAGCCATCATCCACAACACTTAAAGAATAATTTGCCTCTAAGTCAGTTATTGAGAATAAGAAGAATTGTATCAGATGAAGACACATATAAGGAAGCTGCACAAGACCAAATACAAAGAGGGTTTCCAGAACAAATTTTGATGGAGGCAGAAACAAGTGCCAATCCAAAACCAGATCGAGCCTGGCACCACAAACAAGAATAAAGGAGGATCCACCATTAATATACCTGACAAAATATTCTCAACAAAGTATGCAGATATCAATAATCCTGAAGAAAAACTGGAAAATCACCAGACTGGATCCATAATTGAGAAAAATGTTTCCTAAACCACCACTAATGGCCTACTCAAGAGGAAAAAATGTACATGACTCCCTGGTAAAAGCAGAAAGAGTGGAAAAAAATAAACAGCTTTTTCTTAACAAACCTAAGAAAAGAACATTTCTATGTGTGCATTGTTGCCATTGCAACAATGTCCAAAACGTCAACAGCATAAGACATCCATACACAGGCCAAAAAATTGATCTTCATAATTTTGCAACATGCAACAGTAAATTTGTAATTTATGGACTTATCTGTCCATGCAGTGAATATAACGTGTGTCAAACCTCCAGAAAAATGAAGGAAAGACTGTCAGAGCACAAGTCGAATATACAGACAAAGAATGAGAAATCACCTCTATATAGACACTTTGCATTAAACCATCATTCGATATCCCAACTAAACTTTGTAATTCTAGAGACTATATCTAAACCCCCATGAGGAGGGAGCATGCAAGACATTATGTCACATATAGAAATGTTTTGGGTCCATAAATAGGACTCATTAGAACCCTGGGGCATGAATCAGGAATTTTCATTAGCTGTCTTCTCATTTGATGTAAATATACACTTACTAAACCCTCACATCCAGAACACATTGAGTCATTGAATGTGGAGACATTTGACAATCCCTACAGAGGAATTTAATGCACCACAAATGAATGCTTATAAGGAAGGGTCAAAATAATGTCATACATTGTATGTAAATGATGATGTTCATTGCACTGAACCCTACGAGAGGGCTGTCAAGATATGTAATAATGACCACCAAAATCTTTTAGCAAATGATTGAAGAAATGTTTCAGAAAAATATTGAAATTAGGACAGGAAGTCCATTGAAATAATCATGCAATTATGGAATAATTTTGAGATGTGATATATATACACTGAATTGATGAATAATCTGATTTCCAAATGTGATACTGATCCAAAGATTAACAAACAATGTGACTTTCTTTCAAAACATCAAGCATTACTTTATGGTACAATGTAACCTCCGAAGATATTAGGCCAATGAATGTTGTCATCAATTATTGTAAACATCGCTTTGTAATTTGATTTTGAGAAATTTCACATGTGAAGGACAAAATGGTGACTTTAAATGATGATTTGGACAAGGATTAGTGCAACATTTACTATTGTACACATACAAATGAATGTAAAAAACATCTAATTAGATAAAAGTTTTTGTGTATCTAGACGAGATTAGGGATAGAAACTTTTAGACTACATATCCCATAAGGCCACATCACTCACATGTGCTTACGACACGCGAATACACATAGAGTGGAAAAGTAGCCTTTACCGAGACAAAAATAGGTACAGAACCATTGAGATTGCTTATACGTGCCAACGCAATGCGACTGCACTCAGTATGCAATAATATTGTAACCTAGATGAGAATAATTACAGAACATTTGAGACTACATATCCCATATGGTACGATCACCAATACGTGCGAATGCCAAGCGCGCGCACCTAGAATATAAAAAGCAAATAATTGCTTAGCAACAGTTTACAACAGAACATTGCCGCGGCTAGATCCATGTTGAGTTTGATGAATATACTGCAATCCCACAACGACCTGAGTAAGAGACATGCCGAATATTTTTTAACTATTCTTTCATAATGTATTCTTCGAACAAAACGTATCCTGAGCCTAAGAATATTATACACGTTTGCCCGCAGGGAGACATGATACTTCCCGATCAACATTTGAGGCACCGTTATTTGACAGGAAGCCTGATTAGACTTGCACCAACATCTTTGGTTGAGTACAAACCTGCCATATAGGCACACAAGCTGACAACAATGTACAAAAACGATATCTTAGCACAATGTAAGCAAATAAAATGCACTGCTAAGGACGTTACACGTTCCTATTATTTACAGGCACTTGGAGTTCTGAATATGAAGAAGAAGACGTTCTACCTCTCATCAGTTTATACAATTGTTGAGAATATTGACACCACATTGTGGTGAGTATTCACTATATATCGTTGCTACAGAGTTTTTAGACTGTAATGTCTTCACATCAACAGTTTTGAATGGTATACCTCCACCCATAAGAGACCGCTTGGGCGGTACATGATCGAAAGAATACTCTCGAACAAATTGTGTAAAAAGACAGAAGATAATGAACGGCTATATCTTTCATGAGAATTTAAGGAGATGAGCAAGGCAACAGGTACCTTTACAACAAGTTAACTTTATACCTACAGATGAATTCCCAGTAGTGACAAATCTTATAGATATAGACATATGTATATTTCACAGGTAACGTCAGAGCGAACATCACTAGCACTAGAACAGTACACCAACGATCATCAAGAGGAACAAGTTGAGGTGCAGTACTCATAATAATTATTCAGTATTGAGAATGATTACTCAATAACCTGAAATATAGAATGTAAACTAATGTATATATTCTTTAAAATGTGCCTTATAGAAATGAGTTCTGAATGTTTGAATTGAAGATAAGAGACTTTTTCTCCTGAAGAAGAGAATTCATTCTCGAAACGCGTCAAGCTCCTTTCTTATTTTTTCCTTTAATTTTGGTCAAAAATGGTTACAAAAATGTTTGTGTGTATGGAACAAAATTGAATCACAGTTGTTCTCTATGAATTAATGTATGTTGTACACACACTACTACTATATAAATAAATGAGGATAATCAAAAATTCTGATTATACAACTAACTAAATTACGAATACTCCGATTTCTTCTCTATGAGTAAAATACCACCACCTTTAAATTATGACTATAGTAGTTAAACAATTTTGAATGTTGACTGATACATTGTTTCAGTAATTATAGGTGTGCAAGGGATGGGAGTGTCCATAAAATGTGAACGCTATGTTTGTTCTTAATTCATGTTGTTGACTTTTCGATGCCAGAGTCACTAATTTCTTCCTCGGACCCTGAACTTAATTAAAATTCTAGTGAGCTACTGGTTAGCTTGATATATATTTTGAGAACAAGAACTCACCATCTTTAAGCTTGGTGTGCTTAGCCACTTCTCAATTTTGTGCAGTATTAACCTCGCTTAACAGGGCATGGGAGTGGGTGCAAAGGACTTAACATCCTCAAGGAAGATAGATCTCAATAATGACCATAGAGGAAATAGGGATTCAGATTAGGGACGGCAGGCAATTGATGACCAGCGACATGATTTACGTGAATCGTCTTTTAAATTCAGATCCTCCAGTCATACTACAAAGTCTGGTTTTAGCACATTTACTGACCCATACTACGGATGTCTAGTTAAAGATCTTATGAATCATCTGTTAGAGATGTGAGATCAGCTCTCAACTGTTCCCAAACCTTTTTCTAATATTGCAAGTGATACTGGTTCTAATGTAAAACAGGGCCATCTGGGTATTGTAATAGCTCAATCCCCATAGATAGGGATTTACCGATGTGAGAGCCAGCTTTTCCGGAAGAACATAGCATTATACTTAATTATATGTTTGATCAGGGGGGCCCAAATTCCTTACATAGATCCTATAAATTGGCTCTCTTTGATGAAAACCCAGCTCTTAGACGTGTTAGTTCAAATGACATAGAATTGCTACATTGTATCCACCATAGATGCTATGATTATGTTAGATTGGTTATCCCCCCTTGTATAATCTACGAGATCTTGCTAAAGGACGCACCTAATCTTCAAAGAATGGGTTATGATCGGATCCTGTTTTCTTCTGGTGAGGATTATCATAGTACCAGGCCAATACAGGGGGATTTGAATGAAGTACATAGAACCTTAACCATGCCTAATGAGGTGGGCTATAATTTAAATCCAGTGAAACAAGCAAATGGCAACAATAATTTACGCTATCGTGCCCTTTCCCTCTGTAATGCCATTGCCCTACTTAAGGAAGTAAAAGGTCCCCTTTTGTATTGAGGGGCCTTTAACATTGCTCTCATGGAATGTCAGAGGTTGTTCTTCCCTTTGTTCTGTCCCTCCCTTTGTTACAATCTTGGATTGTATGATATTATTCTTTTGCAAGAAACCTGGATGGTGGGACCGGCTTTTGATGGATATGATACAGTAGCTGAATTCGCTAAACAGGGTCCTAGAGGATGTCCTGCCAGAGGCCTTTTAATTACCATACACTCAGGGAGAGGCCTTAAGGTTTTAGAAACCTGGAAAGTGACAAAGGGTCTACTTGCAGTAGTAATTGCAGGGTCTGATAAACCTGGGTTAAAGATTCTTTTGTTGAACCTATATTGGACTTCGTCAGACACCCTGGAACAAACCGTGGGTACGTAAATGATATATTAGGATTTTAGTTTGAAAGTTTCCCAGGTAGTGAAATTATTTTTGTTGGGGACTTTAAATCGGATTGCTTGTCCAATACTTTCTCAGATATTGAGTATCTTATTACTGAGAAATCAGGGGACACTAATGAATTGCTAGAGGACACCACTTCTAGACATTACTATAATTAATTGGGCACTTCTAATAGGAAGAGGGTACAGGGTGAGAAATGGCATCAATTTCTTGAGGGTTGGGAATGTCAATGCTTAACGAAGATTATCATCTTATTATGCCAACTTGGACTAGCTGGAATGCAGCCTCTGTTATTGATTATGTATTTCTCACTGAAGACCTTCTCAATTTGGCTGCTAATCTGATTGTCTTACCAGATACTTATAGCGACCATGCCCTGTTGACAGTACAGATGAAGGGACTGTTCTGTCTATATTCGAGGGAATATCTTCCCGTGTCAGCAACAGCTAACATAAGAGGTAACCGTATAACTTGGCACAACAACATTTATAAATTAAGCATGTTATTCCTAGAGGACTTTGAAGGCTATAATTATGCGATAAAAATCCCACTTATTTATCTCCTATCTTTGTGTCCTATTTAAACTTGGTATTGGGAGCAAGACCTAAGATTTTAAATAAGGCCACAAGAGCTAGAAATCATCGCCATGAATTTGATATTCAGGTTAAGAATACGAAAAAGACATAAGAAAGGAAATGCTTAGGCTCAAGGTATCCTCCTTGGCGGAGATGGATTTTGCAAGTGGGGTTAAGCGCTTGAGACAGAAGAGGAAAAAGTGTCTGAAATCCCACTGTCACCTATTGCTCCAAAGGAATGCTGCGGCCATGATGGAAGCTTTAAAAAACATAAGACAACTAATTTCTGGTCATTTCTTAATGCAATGGAGGCAAATCTTATGGTTATACAAACTAATCCAATTGCAGAACAAATCTGGTATGATCACTTTACTAAACTTTATAAGCCTATGTCCTCTCAGCTTCCTAAATTGGATAATGTGACCATACGTTGTGATTGGTATACATTGGTAGAAGAGCAAGCCATTGAGCAAATCATTATTTGGACAAACCCCTCTAATGCTTGTGGTCCTAATTCTATTGCTGATGTAAGTGTTTTAAGAAAAAGTGCCAGTGTGGTCGTCAATTTTGTGAGTTCTGTTTAGGGACATTGTTTCTACTATGTCCATGCCCTCATCTTGGAGGATTTCATATGTAGTACCCATATACAAAAAGGGGGATAAATCTTACTGCTCTAATTACTGCCCAATTGCTATTATGGATGCTGACTCTAAGATACTTGCCAAAATGATTTTGGAACACATAGAGGATTGGTGTAATTCCAATCATATTTTGGGCTTTAATCGGATAGGGTTCCGAAAATCCTTGGGTATGGATTGTGGTGGTATCGTGTTATCTAGTCTTCAAAATTCAGTATGGACGGGGAATTCATCTCCAATTTACATCACCTCTATGGACCTCTCCATGGCTTTTAACAGGGTTGCTCGCCCCACCCTTTGGGCAAAAGTTTAAAAATTGGATCTGCCGGAGAGTCAGGCTAAATAATGAGGGCCTACTATCTCTGCCTATTCCAATTGAAAATGGTCTGAGGCAGGGATGCATCTTTGCTCCCTGTCTATTTAACAGTTATGTAACAGATGTTGCCATTCCTTTGTCAACTGTTACGTTTGTACCCCCACATATAGGAGGGGTAAAAACTGCATGGATGGCCTATGCAGATGATTTCCTTCTAATCGACCATACTCTTATAGTTTTACAGCTCCTGCTAACTGCTTTCAATCAATATGTGAGGGCATATAATCTAAGTATTCATCCGCAGAAGTCTGTGATAAGAACATTTAGCAAACATAAACGTGGCATTCCCTTTCAATGGTCTTTGGCAAATGTAAACTGCAAGTAAAAACTTCTATGGTCTACCTAGGTTACCCGATTATATCCAAATGCACAAAGTCATTTTATAGAACTTTCTTGAACTATAAAAGGCATGTACCTTAGCTAGACAGATGAAAAGAATGGATGGGAAATATGTCACATTTTCTGCGTTGCCATCGCTCAAATCCTCTCTGGCAAAAGCAGTATGTAAACTTTGTTATGGTTTAGAATTTTTTCCTAACTGGATACTTTCCCAACTCTGCACTTTGGAAGCTACATTATGGCGTTCTGTTTTTTATTTTCACCCAAAGCGCGTGCCCATGTGTGCGATCAGATATGAAACGGGCTTGCAATCTCTTCAAAACATGGTTATTTGGCGAAGGCTGGGCCTCATTACGAGTTTGCCAGTCTGGATACAGCGGTACTGGTAAGCTTACCGGTACCGTTGTATCCGGACCGGCAAACTCCGAGTTGTGCTTGCTGGTGCCTTTCATTCCGCCTTGCGGGTGTCTTTCATTCCGCCAGGTCTGACCTGGCAGAATGAAAGGCACCCGCGAGCACAGCATGCCTGTAGCACAGGCACCGTTATGGACAGTGCCGGTGCTACAGGCATCCCCATGGAAATGGGGATCACCCGATTCCAGCACCTGCGAAAGGGCAATTATCGGGTCCGGTGGGGCCAGAATACCCAGGTTATTTCTTGCAAGTTTGGAGGTAGCCTGCCTGTATTACAGGGATGGCTACCTCCAAACTTGTAATGAGTCTGTATCTCTCTTCAGTACATTTTACACAAACACTGAGAGAAGTCTTTATGCTAAATTGAGCAGAGAGGTGCGAGGTGGAAGCTTGAAAAAGGGTTTCATTTATGAATTTCATGCTGACTGTATACAGAAGCTGGGAATCCTAGCTCTTTCAGTTGAAACTTTGCTTACCAACCCAACTAAAGCTACAAAATGTATTCAATGCTGAGATTGGGCCAATACTATGAATTGTACAACTGTCGTCTTTAAAGGCACATCATTTCATCCCAAAAAGAACTAGGTACGGCTGAATCTTATTTATACTGGTTCCCAAACAAGAGTGCACGTAATAAGTTCATGCGATTTAGAATGAATGTTTTATTGACACGGAAAATTCAGTATATTCGAGATGGTTCTTTAATAGGTTACCCTACTTGTCATTACTGCAGATGTAGAAGTGAGTGTGAGGCATTGGCACACTTGGTATTATGTTTTCCGAAGAGTTCAAACTTCATCTCCTGATTTCCCCTTGCCTGCCACTGTGTAAACCCCTAAGCGTCTAGACTGTGAGTATTACAGTAGTAAAATACTGTGCTACTCACAGTCGTACAATACCGAGACAGCTCTATGGGAGTATCTACAACTGAACCTGGGCTGATGTAATGTTTCCTAGTCTCCAAATCTTCTACTGTCTAGAGACCTTTCATTGCCTGGAGCATCCTGAGAAGGGATTCCCTTATTTATTTATCTATTTATTTATTTGTATACAGGAGGAACAATGCACTTTTAATCATGAAAGAACGTACAATAGATAAGAAATCAGATGTGATGGGAAGCAGAGAGCTTTTTAAGATGGGGTGAGTTTGAGTGACATACTGACTAGGTTGTGAAGGAGAGTAAATGGAACAGTCACCAGGGAAAATGCATAAGTGGACATGCATGAATTAAGGACAACCACCATTGGCCATTTCTAAGTGAAGGTAGGTGGTAGGCCAGCTGTGCTCGGGATGTGCCCATGATGGTTGAAGTGTTAGAGTGGAGGAAGTGAGGGACAGAGACTGATTAGAGGCGAGGGAAAAATGTTACCTAGCAGGCAGATGAGAGGTAGGTTAAGAGGATACCTTTGTGGTGAGGGTGTAGGCTTATAGTTTGAACAAATCTGTGTGGGCTGTTTCTCAGATGTCCAGGGAAAGGGAATTCCATGCAAGTGGAGCAAGAAGAGAGAAAGAGCGAAAGCGAGAGGAAGCACAGGGAGGGGGCGAGGAGCCACAAAGGTAGTTGAGGAGTCAGAGCAGAGATTACGAGATGGCTTGTAGAGTTGGATAGAGGAAGATAGAATCAGTGGTGCTTTACCGTGGATAGATTTGTGAACCAGGAGAAGACACTTTTATCTGGCCGGGTTTTGCATCATCAGCCATCCAGTCTGGCGACTGTACGAGGAAGAAGGTGTGAAGTGAGGGAGTTCAGAGAGTCCTGGTAGCAAAGTTAATGATCTTGTCGAGAGTACAGAACGCATAGTTCTGTAGACCAGAGGGGATGCTGGCACAGTAGTCTAGTTTACAGAAGACAAGTGTGGTTAAGAGATGCTTGGCAGTGTTGAAAGGAAGGAGGTGCCTGATTTTCCTAATATTTAGGAGGTTGAGGCAAGCTGCTGTTACACTTTTGGAGATGAAATTACATAAGGTGTGAGAAGGGTCATAGATGGCGCTGAGGTTTGTAGCTGAAGAAGAGTAGGGGAGAGTGTCAGGTGGCAACTTAATAGGCAGAGTAAGAGATGGGAGAGGGCTTTTGGCAGGGGAGAAGAGCACCTCTGTTTTGGTAGAGTTTGATCTCAGAGAGGGCAAAGTCATTCAATTTTAATGGCAAAGAATTGGACATTTTGATAGAGTGATCAGAGGAGAGTTCCAGAAAAGAGAAGAAGATTTGAGTGTCGTCTGCAAAGAGTGGGTACGGGAACGTAAATGAGGAGATCATGCCAAGGCATTGCAACCTGTGGCTCTCCAGATGTTTTGGGCTACAACTCCAATGGTTCCTCACAATAGACTATGACTAGGGCTGATGGGAGTTGTAGTTCAAAATGTCTAGAGAGCCAAAGGTTGCAAACCTCTGTCTAAGCCTACTGCTTGAATGGAAGTAAGAAGCAAGGTAGTTCCACAGTGTGCGTTCTTATTCTATTTTTCTGTTGCTTTAAGGAAGTTTGTGCTTGTTCATTTGTATATCCTTTTATTATCCACAGTTATTCTAAAGTATAACCATGTGATGATTTTACAAATCGAGGTTTCATGTCTAATATCTTATAATAATCTACTGAAGAACTCACTACCAACCAGGTGTTGTTGTACTCCCCTTTTGGGACTTTAAAGTAAGGGTTTCCTCTGTTGTGCACCATTGAGCATGAGAGGAAGACCGCCTTTGGTCTTCCTTAAACCTCTCAGATGCTTTCACGACAAATAGTGTTCTCAATTATTGGTGTCTAATGGTATGTATTGCTTTCAGTGGTGTTTTGTTCTTAACCAGTGGAATTTCCCATGTTAGTTTTCAATGGACACAAAAAATGCAATGTCTACATTAACATGTCCATTAGGGTCTGCTGACCAGGCTCCCCGCACTTTGAGAACCCTGTTAACCAGCAGGCCCAATATCAAGGGAATATGTTGCAGTAACTGCCCTGTCATTCCCATGCCCATTTCTACAGGGAAATGGAAACATGCCCAGGTGGGTCATCCCTCTCACGCATGCGCCTTATCAACGCTTGGGTCCACCTAACCATGATCCGCTGCTGCCCTAATTACATTTCAGCTCCTTTGTTAGGGACAGAAACGTATTCTTTTCATTTTTAGTTTGGGCTATCGGGAGTCGCTTGCTACACATATTAGCCAACAAAGACTGCATTAAAGTACAGAGAGGGAGGAATGAGGAATTTCATATGAGTTGGGACACACAGCTTGTACCCACCTATTGACTGCCCATGACCATGCTAATCCCTATGGCCATTCCCACTCAGTTCATGCCACTCCCCGCCCAAAACACCTCCTCGTGGGAATTCTTTGAGCTGGCTTTAATCAAGCCTTGCCATCAGACTTTGCCCTCAAAGTTCCTGCCAGAGTTTTTTTCAAAGGTGTCTTCTGAGAGTTAATGGGCCTCATTAGGAGGCTGGCGGAATGGGTTTAATGGCACAGGTAATGGTGCCGCTGCCGTTAAACCCACTCCACCATATTACGAGGTTCCCTCGCGGGACTCGCAAAGGACGTCTGGTCAGACCAGACGTCCTTTCCGGGTCCCGTGAGGGGAACAGGGAGCTAACAACGGGCCTGTTATTAATGGGCCCATTGTTAGCTCCCTCCCCATTCCCTATGGGGCTCAAATGGGAATGGGAATCAATTTTTACCGGGCCCATGGAATAGGTAATTACCGGGTCCGCCAAAGTCAGCATGACCCGATAATTGCCCATTCCATGGGCCCGGTAAAAAATCATTACCGGCCGCAGCCATGCCCTTAATAAGGGCACGGCTACCGCCAGCCTCGTAATGAGGCCCAATGACTTAATTGGAGTTGGAAACCCACTGCCAGTGCAATAAAATGTCTTAAGCAGGTCTGTCTTCAGCCACTCCATTTATAAGCACTCTGCTTGCCCTCCACTGAAGTACTGTTAAAAACAAGCATTGGCAGTTTTGCCTTGTGTTTAAGTATTAGGCATTTGCCAGGCACTGCTATTAGATGCCCAGGTACTCACACCATTCTTCACCTGCTACCATCAATGGCCAGTGAATACCACTAGGGCTGTGCCTGGCAAGTGCCTTTCCCATGCCGACACAAACGCCCAAACTGTCGGCATTGCCAATGCTTGTTGACAGGTCTTTGAGGGCCGATGATGTAGAACTCAGCTTCACGCATGGATGCGCTGTGCCCTGTATGGTCTTTCCCTGCAGGGTTTGTGTTAGCCAATGAATGCACAAATGCCTGGTTCACATACTTGGCACATGTGTACTCAAGTGGGAGAGGTGCTGCTACATTGTAGTGGCCCGCGGGCCTTCGCACACTGGGCAAGTTTCCTTTGTGAGTAAGACAGCCTGGCAGTGTGTGCTCTTGTGCACCTCGTTTTGCACACCCCTCAGGTCCTCATGCTTTTGTGCATCAGGCTCTATCAGTGTCCTACAGCGACTCACAGGATCCGGCCTTATTTTATGGGCGGCATGTACCATGCACGGTGGTTAGGAGCATTTGGGATCACAGGGGCACGGAAGCCTTTGGTGGGCGCTTTGGTGGTTCCTGTGTTCCAGTTATAGCCAGTGGTCGAAGTGTACGAAAAGAAGTAGTGGAACTATGTTCCCTGCTGGTCTGCCCCGCTCCCCACAAACTCCATCCCTGCGCCCCCTCCCACACACAATCCAAACACCCAAACAAGCACACCTGCAATTTATGGGAATGCTCAGTGCAGTGCACTGAAGTGCAAGCTTCAACTTCTTCCTGCACTTTTATTTTAAAAGGAAACCATTCCAGAACGGTTTCTTTTTAAAATAAAAGTATAAGAACTATGAAACGTAAAAATAAAAAGTATGGGAGCACCCCTCCCGACCGCTCCCGCCCACCTCGACCTCTGGTTATAGCGCCTTACACTGCCTGAGTTTGTGATCCATGGGCCTGGGATCCATCCACAACAGGTTGAGAGCCAGGGACGGAAGCCTACGGGTAAGGACGCATGCGCGCCCTGTAGACTTCCTGGCGCCAAAGGTCCTGTCATCCATCATTCATCCCACGCCTCGCACAAAGGAGAGGACACAATATTCATAATTGCTTGTGTCCACAAACAGAAAGCGTACATCTCGACATAACAAAAGCCGCTGTCATGCCGGCAAACACACGTGATATCCAACTTCCTGGTTCCCGGGCCGTCCTTGGGACATTTTTGTCTGCTTGTCTCTGATGTTCTAATATTGACACTTCGTGTGGATTCTCTAACCCCGTAACCTCACTCTCTTGCTGTCCTTCTGACAACCACGCAACAGAAAAGCTCAGGACCAACTGGGACTTGGATCCAGAACCAGGTGGGGGATTACGATACGGACGTCCGCAGAGAGCACCCATCTTGTCGGCTTTGTGGGAGCGGCTGCATGACCTTTCTTCTATTGGTAGGTGAAAACTTTGAAAGTGGGAGACCAGGCTCTACAGAGGTTGGGTGGTGGTCCACAGTTGGAGTTAAATTAGAAAATTCTGGCATGTACCCCAGCCCAACTAACACCCATTGGGCCAAAGAGAGTTGCTGTTGCTGCATGAGTTGGCTGGTGCCCCCAGTGCGGTTATGAATACCCTTATGGAGTGACGTTGGCCGATGTTCTCTCTGGGTTTGTCAGTGATGTTGATTAACATTCTTTGTCAGCTCATGAGTGAGTTTGGCAGATGTTTTCTATCTGTTCAAAACTGACAATGGTTGATGTTCCCTCAGGGCTCATGAGTGACACTGGCTGATGTTCTCGGATTATACAACTGTTGTGCTCTATCTGCTCATGAGGGATGTCAGATGGTCTTGTGTAGTTGCTTGTGGGTGTCATTTGCTTCTGTTCTCTGTCAGCTTGTGACTGATGTTGGCTGATGTTCCGTGTCTGCTCATGAGTGACGGTGGCTCATTTTCTCTCCTGGATCACAAATGATTTATCTGCCAGTGGTCTCCGCCAAACCCATTGGAGGCATACTGGCACACAGGAACTGGGTACTTCCAACCCATACCCAATAACACCTGAGGTTTCTCTTCTGCCTCTCCCATTGTGCCACTAATGACCCGCCATTGTTCTTACCGAGCAAGACAGAGCGAAGCCATCAATAGTGGCAGAAGGGTGCTATACAAGATCGCTTACCATGCCTTGCATCACACACTGCACATGGGAATACTTGAGTCATCAGAACCCCTTAAATCCCCCATGTTGCACCATGCAGCTGAGCTTTCCATACTAAATCTCAGATACCACATCATACATGTTCAAGCATTAGACAGCAGTGCTATCTCCCTAAATCACAAGTCCTGCACTGTACATGGTCAGACTATAGACAGCAAGACTAGCCCCCCAAGGCACAGATACCATACTGTACATGCTCAAGCTTAAGACAGCAGAGCTGACCCCCTAAATCACAAGACCTGCACTGTACATGGTGAGGCTATAGACAGCAAGGCTATCCCCTTAAGTCACACATGCCATACTGTACATGCTCAAGCTTAAGACAGCAGAGCTAACCCCTAAATCATGCGTTCTGCACTCTACAAGGGCAGGCTGTAGACAAGCGGCTATCCCTCTAAATAACAGGTCCTGCACAATACATAAAGTGCCCTATTGTGTTTGACATCTAGGTATCCCTATGAAACCCACTAGCAACCTCATATTTCAACTACCCTTACTCACCACATGCTGACTAAACAGCCAACAAAAATGACTAGAGAAGACATCCTCTGCCAGTCTAAACAATTCAAAACTCTTGAATCAAAATGCAACCCTCACCAACCCACCAAACACCCTGACAAGTCAAACACATAACGTTGCCCATCTGGAAACAAATCGACCTCAAATGAACAAAACAATACCCACCTAAAAAACTCACCCGCACAGACTCCACCTGGTTCTACAAACAGCAACAGTTGAGCATAATGCCTTGTCATTTCCATCTCTCGCTCGCTCTCCCTAACAGTCCCCCACTTTCCCTTTCAGATCCTCGGGAGCACCTGGACACCATGCAAATGGCAGTGGTGTGTGATAGAAATCCCAATAGCATAACCTAACATGACATGTTGGCTGCTTTCCTCTCTGTACTTGTAGATTGTGTTGTCTGATGCGTTCTATTCCGTTATTGGTGTCCATGACCAATGTTTTCTCTGGGCTTATGAGTGGTGTGGGTTGATGTTCTTTATCGGCTCATGAATGGCATTGGCTGGTGTTCTCCATCTGCTCGCAATCGACTCAGGTTAATATTCTCTCTGGGCTCATGAAGGAAATTGGAAGATATTCTCTCCCTGTTCACAGATTATGTGAGCTATTGGTCTCTGATTGCTCACAAGTGATGTTGGCTGGTTTTCTCTGGTTGCTCATTAGTGATATTTCCTGAAGTTCTCTCTCTACTTGTAAGTGATGTTGGCTAATGTTATCCCTGAAATGATGAGTGACATTGGGTTGTGTTCTCTATTTTCTTATGAGTGAGGTGGCTGAGGTCTTTGATTGTTCATGGATGATGTTGAGTGATGCTCTCTATGAACTTATCAATGACTTAAATAGTTGTTCTCTGTGTTTGGGAATGCCATTGGTTGATGATCTTGGTTCTTGAGTTGCGTTGACTGTTTTCTTTAGACTTATGAGTGACGTTGACTGATGTTATCTCTGGTCTCATAAGTTATGTTGTCTGATGTTCTTAGTGAGGTCATTAGTATGTTAGCTTATAATCTATTTAGGCACATTTGTGCAGTAGCACCTGGAGCATCCATGTCCATCTGCTGTGTTTGCTGTATTTGTGGCGCACGTGTCTGATACTGCATGGGATCTTGGGCATAATACTGTGGTGGTTCTGTATTATTCCGTGGAAAATAGTCTGTCCCCCCTCTTGAAACTTGCCAGTTCTGCTGCATGCCCCCTCTACTTCTACACGTGCGTGCCATATGTCCATTTCTCCCCCAATTCCAGCACTGCTGCTGTCCTCCATTAAAGTCTCCTCACCCTTGAGGGTATTTAAATCTGCCTCCTCATCCTCTAGATGCATACCCTCTACATCGTGGCAGAAAATTGTACCCGCCCTGATCTACTGGGTACCCTACATTGATTGGCTGTGTATGCTGTGACTCTTGTGTACCCACACCTCCACCGCTCATCAGTATTGCTCCTTCTACGGCAAATGTAGACAACTTTTTCAGAACTAACTTTGCTTCCTCAAGCTTCCTATTCTCTGCTTTTTTCAATACTTCTTGTGTAACAATCGACAATGATGTACAATAGTCAACGGAATTTCTGTCCATGGCTTCGCTTACATCCCTACCTGTTTTTTCATCTGCCAATGCACTGCCTCGGGCCGTCCTTGACAGAAAATATAATAAAATAATGCTACTGTTTTATCCCACGGTTCCCTCATCTTGAGACACCAATGTTCTTGAATCTGCTGAATATAAGAAATAGGATCTTCGTTCTCTCCCATTTTCCTTGTCATAATCGCACCCATGTCTGACGTATCAGGATACTGTACTCTAAGTGCCCTCCATTTGCTTGCTCTACAATTATTAAACAGCGCTCCATCGTGTGTCTTGTTTTGTGCTGTCACACTTGCATATCCCGCGCGTCTCCAAATGTCATCCGCTCTCTCCCCTAGAAAAGCTGCTAGTAGGCCTTTTACATCACCCACGCTAATGTCATTCCCGCTGTCATTCTTTCTAATTCATGAATCTACTTTTCCACTCCTGCAGTCAAACTAGTTAATTTACATTTTAAATTATCATTATCAATCTGCGGCCATGGTATATATTGTGGTCATCCTCCCCTTTCTCTAATAACGGGAATTGTGTAAACCCTGTTCTACAATCGTACCCACCTACGCTTCTTGTCTTCCAGGTGTGGCTAGTTTCGACCACTCGTCTTCACCCTGGCAATGACCTCAATCTGCTTACATAAAACGGGATCATTTCCCCTACACTATGCGGCTGTCCTTGTGGTCATTCAGGATATGATATAGGTTCTGGTCTTTTTGCTTCTGGTTCTCCTAAATCTGACCACGTTACCCCTTTTCCTATGTCTGGATCTATGAAAGAGCCACATGCTCCCTCTTCTTGCGCTCTTTTTTTCCTTCCCTTTCTTCATCTGACATCATTATACCCCAACTGGTATAGCTGTTATCCATTTCCTCATCACTAAAGTCTAGTCTGCTTAGGCACAGTGTTCTATGCTTGTCCATCATTACCTCATCCGATCTACCTCTTCTTTCTCTCGGTGGAGATCCCTCAATATTTCCTCTGGTCTCATAACCATCTTTTTTCCTCATCTGTCCGTATAATTCCCTGATCCTTTTTCCTATTCCTTCTGCCTCATGCTCATCAGCCCATGTCAGTACTCTAGGTATCTCGTGCAGCTCCCTGTGGGGCTGTTGGGACCTTCTCTCTTTATCCCATCGTTCTCGTTTGTCAAGTGGTATTACACATCTGTTAACAATGTGATCTCCATCCTCCTTCCTTTGTCCCCTACTTCTTCTCATTTCCCTCTCCTCTTGCTCTCCCCGTCTTCTCATCTGTCTCTTCTCTTCTTCCTCTCGCCTTCTCTGCAACCTTCTTTCTTTCAATCTCTGTCTTTTTCCTCGTTTTTTCTTTTCCCCATCTTTTCTCTCTTTCTCTTTTACCTGCTCTTCATACCTCTCCGTTCTTCCTTTCGCTTTCTCTCTTTTTCCTTCTCATCTTTGTATGCCCTTTCTCGTTCCTTTTCCTTCCTTTCCGTTTCCTCTTTTTCTTCTCTTTCTTTAACTTTGTCAGTACCCTCCCATCCACTCATTCTGTACAATTGTCACTTCACTGGCTTTGTCTTCCTCCCTTTTTTGCCTCTTGGTCCCTTCTTCTTTCTCTAGCAGGTTGTCCCTTCTCTCGTTACGCTCCTCACTTTTAATGTGTATGGACATATATTTGCGTTCTTTAGTCTAACTCTCTTCTCTACTATCTTCACTACTAAGCAGGGGGTGCAAATATCGGATTAACATATACCGCTGCTTCTCTCTCATTCTGACACATTTTCCATAGCTCTAAAATAGCTAACCTTTGTTGTAACCTCGTCCCTGTGTACACAGCAAGTAAGTATGTTGTCATGTGTTGCAATACTGTTTTTAATAGGGAACCCTCTTGAGACAAAGGCATGAACATTTTTCCAGCCATGCCTCTTACCCATTCAGCGTGATATTTCCTAATTTTAGGTGTGTATCTCAGTAATGTTTTGCACAAGTGTAGAAGCGGAGTGGCCTCCATGATGACAAGTCATTTATAACTGTCAATACTTACTGGACCTTTTATTCCAATATTACCTTAATTAATTATATCACAACAATCAATTCGGGCAAGCACCATAAATCACTGCCCATTTCCCGAAGACAATTTTTCAGACAATTTCCAAGCCTACACAATAATATTTGTTTTGCTTCTTCTTTAGAGTTGTATCAATCTTCACTGTCCTGCTGGTTTATTATCAACAATTTAAGAATCTTATTTTGCTCTATTTTTTCTCAACCGTTGCCCTCCTATGATTGGCGCCAATCGCTTGTTTTTAGGGTCTCATAAGCAGTCAAATTATTACTATTGTTCTATATTTCCAGTTTACAACCTATTTTATCCCAGCTAGTGCATAACCCCAAACAAATATGCACAACAAATTCTACGATCGGCTTTCTTTACTGTCTCTAGTAAATGTATCTCATCTCCATTTTACCCCATTTGGAGCGTGAAATGCAGTCATCATATTGGCCTTGCCTCAGGAATCCCTTAGAAATACCCTACTTGGAGTGTGAGGCATTCCCTTCTACCTCCTTGAGGACAGGTAACGAGGCAATCTCTCTCTCTCTTAAACAAATCCCATTATGTTTCCGACACTATATATCTACACATGCAATACAGTCCCTCCCCTTTTATTTGCCACTTTTGATGTTCTACTTACATCCATCGCTCTGTTTGAGCCCTTCGGTATAGGCTCTTCCCCAATTAACCAGTTCACCTTCAGTCCGCAGTGCACGCGTGGGGACCGGACAGGAATTTCTTTAAAAAAGGCACCTGCCAGCCGTCTCGTTTTTCATGTGTTTTTTCCTCTGCTCTCCACAGGAAACTCTGCGATCTTCTAGCTTATAGTGGAAGAAGTCAAAAATCGGAGAGTCTGGATCAGAAACCCTCCCGTGCCACCAAAATGTGCAGTAGCACCTGGAGTCTTCCAAGTTCATATGGGATTAAGACATAAATTATCTCAGGCCCAAATAATCAGACAGATTCAAAAGATATGTCAACATACTACTTTATTATCAGTTCAATAAAGTAGGGAAACCTGGCGAGCAAACAGATTCTACCACACACACTCTCAACACATTTCCATTAAGCAAAAGGCTTTATACCTCGATATATGTCAGCTATGACATCATCCTACATGGCAAATAGTAAAAACTTATCGGGCAGACGGATTTGTTAAAGGAACATATATACCTACATTTCATATCCGTGTTAGTATCATCATTGGCTGCCCCTTATCTGGTAGGCATGCCTTGACCAACCTCTAACTACCTCTAACTACTTACAGCATAAGAACAGAAGCAAATAGACTTCTGCAGCACTGTATGGTACACCATTGTATAGGCCCTTATGATTGGTTGGCACTCTTATCCAACCTTGAACATTTGGCTCATTAGCCGAAAGTAAGCAACAAAACCCAGGTGCAGGGGAACAACTGCCCTCCTTAGCTAATTAGCCTAGCCCACAGCCAAGGATTCTTCTCTGTAATTGACCTTGCTGACTGTTCTCATCCTCTGAACTTTAAAAGGTAGTGAAGGTACACTGCTATCTTCATCTGGAGCTTTATGAATAGGCCTCATCTTCTGGTCTCATACCACATGTAAGGAGAGCATGATTTTGTCCATTCTGTCCTTTTATTTAGTGCCATTTGATTCAATCATATTGGATGCTATTACTTTCCTCGGCCTCTGGAGAATTGGTTGCTCCGTCTTGCATGTGCTTTCTGCATCTTTGATTGTTCAATACTTGGCACTCACAATTATTCACTCCTTTTCTTAATCTAAGAGAAATATGTCCTGCATATGTAGCTTATCCTCTTCGACTCCTTTGGGGCCTTGCAGTTGCTTCTTGCTGCGGCATCCTTGTTGCTGCGCCAAACAAATATTCTTTGTTCTGTACAAATCTGTATTCCAGCGACTGTCAACTCTGCAGCATTGGTCTTTCTCCTCAAGGCCTCTCACTTACCATTATATGATGCTGACGTCCATTTCCTCATCATGGCTGCTTTACTCACATTATATTTCCTTCTTTTAGCAAGCTTCTAGATTGTCTTATCTACCTTGCGTTTCTGCGTATATACATCTACTGCATCTCTTGTTACTTATCTTCTAAGT
Source organism: Ambystoma mexicanum (assembly GCF_040938575.1). Lineage (NCBI taxonomy): Eukaryota > Metazoa > Chordata > Amphibia > Caudata > Ambystomatidae > Ambystoma > Ambystoma mexicanum. The sequence continues at coordinate 205,935,922 of NC_090925.1, forward strand.
GTATATGGTGTTTTTTCATCTTCGCATATGTGTTTACTTCGTCACTTTAATCAAATCTTCATTCTTTCGATATCCGAATATCGTTTCAGTGCATCTTGTGTCTTCTCTTCATGACGTCACTTTGCACCTGTCAGACTTCACTTATAGTTCTTCTATGTCCAATGGTGTCTGCAGACTTTCTTTTACCACATCAGCTCGTGGGTACATTCTATACGGTTATCTCAGTGCATAACGTCTCTCATATTTATGATGCAGTATTCGAGTAATACCAGGTGTCATGCATAGTGCTTTGTTGCTATTCTTCCAATATGCCGCAGGTGAGGAGGTGGGCTCCATAAGTGACGTGTTCATCTGCTTCTCTACACATAAGTGGCTTTATCTGATGCTCTGTGTCTGCTCACAAGCGTTGTTGTCTGTTCTTCTCTGGCTGCATGTGAGTGAAATTTTCTGTTGTCATGTTTCTGCTTGTGAGTGATGTTGGCTGCTGTTATCTGTGGTATCATGAGTAATATTGGCTGGCGCGCTATGTCTGCTAATGAGTGACATGCCTGGCATTCTCTCTGAGCTCATGTGCAATGCTGCTTCAGGCTTATTTTAGCAATTTAATATGGGCTTTTGGTCACTCGTCGACTTCCCATTGACACTTTTGAGCCTGTCTGTGAAGTTAGTTTTGCCCCATCCAGTGACTCAGTCATTATTATATGTCAATTGGCTGATAACACTGGTCTGAAGGGGAGGGGCCACAGTGTGCAAACGTGTATTGCCAGTGAAAGGAGGGCAGTACGATTACCACCACTACATTTCCCAACCATCCTAATCCCCACACCTTAGACACAGCCAAAGGTCTCCATGGCTGCACTGTCAGCCACTTCTGCAGTAATCTACTGCTCCAAAATGGTCTCTCTAAATTGGGTAGTTTGTCCTCTGCATCTCTGCGTCTCTTGTCTGTCTGGTGCCACTCTCTCGCTCTACTCCACCTGATCTCCATCTCTTTTCCCAGTGTCTCTCACTCCTGCTTGCTATTCTCCTCCCAAATCTCCTTGTGGTCTAGCCATTCTCAGAAGTTGATTACATGGTGTGTTGGTGAAGAAGTAAGGTCCGGACACAGTGGTGGTATGTTTTTGGCCAGAAACGTTTATTATATGAAATGGGGTTGGAAAAATGCCTCTGTGTCCCTGAACTAAGAAGGGGTTTCTTTCATTTAAGAATACTAAGGAGATTCTAGAATGTCCAAATGATAAAATCCGTCACTGTCATGTCTCAGAAAGCCTACGTCTATCTCTAACAATAATAACATAAGCCAACTGTTCGAGGATGATCTCTTTCCAAAGTAAAGTGTTCTTTTTAGATCCAACCAACAGAATAGTTCTCAGTCTTTTAGGTAATCAAAACTGATGACAATAAAGAAATGTTCACAAAGGTACAACTCCAAGGTTAGGTTAATAATCCTTTCCCCTAGATTCCATTTTGTAGTGTTCTTTGTAGATCTAACCAACAGAAAAGTTCCCAGTCTCTCAGATAATCACAAGTGACAAAAATAAAGAACTGTTGAAAACTGCAGGACTCCAAGGTAGTGTTATAGGGGGTCATTACGAGGTTGGAGGTAACCATGCCGCAATTTGCGGCATGGTTACCTCCTTACCGGGTACCGGGTCCGGGTTCCTCAAATGAGGATTTACCATGCCATTCCAACCTTGGAGGACCTGGTGATTCCTCATTCGAGGAACCCAGACCCGGTACATCCCCATTCCCAATCGAGCCCCCATAGGGCTCAATGGGAATGGGGAGGGATCTAACAATGGGCCCGTTAATAACGGTGCCCGTTGTTAGCTCCCTGGTCTGCTAGCGGGACCCGATAAGGGCACCTGGTTTTGCCAGGCGCCCTTTGCGTGTCCCGCGAGCAGCTCGTAATAGGGCTGTAAGGGGTTAACGGTACCAGCACCTTTACTGGCGCTGTTAACCCCTTACCGCCAACCTCGTAACGACCCCCATAGTCTTTTCCCCTAGATTCCTTTGTATAGTATTTCTCTCCTTTTGGGGCCTCCCAGGCCTGTACTTTCTTATACAAATGTCAGTAGGCAGTTCACAAGAATATTCTATTTGTGCTTCTCCTAATTATCTCACAAACTTGACACACTTCTTTTGCCCAAGTGTAGGATTTGTATACTTCACTTATTTTGGGTGCGGGTCCCAGACTCTCAGTATTCAGAATGGCTTGGTTTACTTCCCTGCCAAGCAAATGTCCTCTCATGTACTGTCCCTCTTTTGGGTGTGAGTCCCAGACCTGCAATATGCATAACTGCTTGGTTGACTCTCCTGCCAAGCAGTTATCCTTTCATGATCTCATTTGGGTGCAGGTCCAAGACTTGCAATATTCAAACCGGCTTGTTATACTCTCTGGGAATGGGGAACACGGAAGCACGGGCACCGTTGTTAACGGGGCCAGTGATTCCGTGACAGTAGGCCTACTGTGGCCGACTGGCAGTGTCCGACCTGCCAGGCACAGTGGCTCCGGCAGGCAGACCTGTAGTATGCCGGTCTGGAACAACGGTGCCGGTAAGCTTACCGGCACCGTTGTTTACGGACCGTCATACTTATAATGAGTCAGATGTAAGATAATGTGCATTATTTAATGTTTCAGTTTCCAGAAGTAGATGAAGTTTCCCAATACTTGCAGAAGAGCCACATGTGGTATACTTTGCATTCTCTGATGTTTGAATCTTGCCAATTACAATAGGTTTTCCAATATTTTTAGTAGAGCTATAAACATTATACTTGGCGTCCTTTGATGTTTTAACCATGCCAAGTATATTAGGTTTCCCAATCATTGAAATAGAGCCATATGCAGTATACTTTGCTTTGTCTGCTTTTTTAATCATGTCAAGTATATTAGGTTGGCTAACTTGACAATAGCAGACATTGGCCCTATCAATAGAAGGGGATGGAGGATTTAACATTGGGGAAGGGTTTAGATAACGCCTGGGAGTACCGTATTCTTTGAACATGGTCGTTCCTCATCCCATCAGGGGGTTCCTCCCCCATGTAATCCTCGCTAGGTGCACCACCACCATGAGGTCTATTGTACTGTGGACGTACCACCCTGGTCCCACGGGAAAGGTGTCCCCCTAGGGGAGAAGGGACGACATCCTCAGTTTCGTCACAATGGTAATTAGGTTCTGTGATGTCAACATTAGAGTGACTGCACCAAAGTCTCCAGTTATCTCTACAAGTTTATTCTGGCATGTCACTAGTTTGGTCAAAATCAGTGGTCGAGTTTTCTCTTGTACTCAAGTTGTCATTCTGTCAATGCATGGACCATGCCCAAGTCATGCAGCCTTTTTGTCCCCAGGTAGAATTTGGTCATTAAGATTTCATGTTGCAAGGCTCTACATTATCCCACCTTCATTGAGAATCGCGGGTTGTTGACATAAAGAACGATTGCTTCACAAATAATGTTTCTTCCCCCCGCAGCATCCTCTACACTCCTTGAAACAGATGCCTGCACCAACTACCATGTCGTATGCCAATCTCTTACACCATCTCCCAACGCCGTCCAGCTTCTGGAGCCTGCGGGACACACAGGGAATGGAGCATCAGGTCCTTGCTGCCCTTGGTTTCTCAGTATCAGTGCTGCTCGTCCTCTTCATCACCATGGCTAATGCCCTGCTGCTAAAGGCTCTGTGGTGGAAGCGGCGGCGCTCATTCACCGCGGCAGCTCTTGTCTCCATGGGCTGCGCCGACATGGCACAGTGCATCTTTGCCATGCCACTGGTCAGCTTCATCAGCCTACATGTGACTATGCCCTTTGAGGCATGTCTGATGGTGGTGTGTGGTGTGGTAGCCTGGTCGCTGGTGTCTTCTTTTCATCACCTACTTATTGCCATCCATCGCTGGTACGCTGTGGCATTCCCAACCAGGTGGGTAGGTCTTATTGACTTCCTCGCTTATGTAGACCTTAAAAGTACCAAGAAATTATTCTGACATGGACTGCATTACATTTTGGGAATAGTGCTGAGTTAATGCAACTGTTAGCAAACCACTTTGGCCTTCCATGCCAGGCTAGTTGGAGTATGACCCATGGGGAGCCAAATAACTGTAGAAACATGTGTAGGTGCTACTTCCCTGCAGAGACCATCAGAGTGTATTAAAACTGGTGAGGCACATCAATGTTGGGAACACTGGCGCACCAACTCAGCCATTAGCAAGACACGGCCAGGTCTTCCATTCTAAGCCCTGGAGTATCTACTCAGCCGGAAGCAAGAGAATCCACTGAGTTATCAGCCAAATTCTGAGACTATTACTCCATGCCGGCAATTGGTCACTAGTGTCCAACTCCAGGCCTCGATGGATAGAAACATGTCAGATTTTCAGGCTATCCCTATAAATATTAATGAAGGCCATCCTGAAACCCCATTAGCTTTGTGGCCCTCAAGGTCTGGATTTGGACATCCTTAACTCTACTTTATTTTGTGACCTTCTTCCCACCTGCCTTCACATGCATCTCAACGCCTTCATTCTCCAGCGTGCAGCTCTCTTCTTTCTCTTTTCCCTGAGCCTCGAGGCCCTTTATGACAGAACTGCCCTTTCACTCCCTTTCCTCTTCTCCCCTCCATTGCATATCCCATCCATACTCCTCGTATCACCCCCAAAGAAACCTTATTATGATCTACAGTCCCGTGTAGATCAAAACTTCCTCCTTTGACCCCTCCATAACTACCTTCCTAAAAATGGTCCTACTGCTCTCATGAGAGACATTACCCTTTTAGAAATATCTTGCTTCCATCAAGTTTATCTCTACACTTTCTTATCTGACCGCTCTCTGGGCTCTCCCAATAACCTCCCTACACACACACTCAAGGAAACATCCTTTCCCATGCCCACAGCCTTGTATCACCACAGGGATTTGCCATCTTAAGACTAGCATGTCCCTCTGCATGTGCCACTGGTGGAAATGTCACTCCTCTTCTAGCTGCTCAACTCTTCATCTAACCTCTCACAAGGATGCCCTCTGAGCACAATCTACGGCTCTGGATTCCACTAAGCCGAGCTATTTCACCAACCCCATTTCCTCCCCCGCTCTCACCTCCCCCCAACTCTCGTCTGCCATACAAACCATGCTTCCCAAGACCTATTTTGCATTAATTTGAATCAATAATTTTATTTTTAATAGAGGATACATTTCAGAATTCTGGGAAAGTCCTTGCGTAGGGTGCCTTTCCAAGATGCAATGGATGCATGGATGAAGTAGACCAGATGGTGAAGCGGTAAAGGAACATATACCAGGGACAATCAGCAGGGAACAAACTATTAATAATGTTAGCATTTAGGGCCTAGAGCCATTATATACATAGATCAATCAATCAATCAAAGAATGCTTTATTCGACAGATTTTGCCATCAGCTGATGCAATACATTTCATAGTTCACAAGAAATAAAACAGTCTTCAAAATGATTCACATAAAATACCATAAAATTCCATAAGGACTAGGCAGTAAGAGTACAATCACAAAATACATGCAATCTTCCGACGTAGCCAAGCGCGATAAATGTATTTGGCGACAAAATACATTAAATTGATAGATACAGTAGACCGGCATAAGGCAACCGCTTCTAGACTGCTTCTGACACATTCTCTCTTGAACAGTGGAATCAGATACATTTTTCGTAGAACACAGTAGCATTCACAGAATAACAGAAAATGTGTTACGATTCCAGGGCCATGCCACAAGCTGGACAAATTGGGGACGAACCCCCGTCCAACCACAGGTAAATGCTGCAACCTGTAGAGTACCCACTCTAAATTTAATAAACAGGGTATGAGCATAGGCCAGTGAGCCATAACCCAATTAAGTCTCTCCCTCCAAAATAGATTTTGAAATGAGATAATCCTGTCCAAACTTCAGTGTTAAGCAAGGTGTTCCTGGGTGTTATACCTGGCAAACCACTTCACATCGCCCTTTGCGCTAATGGGCATGGAAGAAGGGTTAATCCAAAGGTATTTCAGACCTGCAGATACCAGCTGTATCTTTACATGGCACAGCCAAGGAAGAGAACGACCACCCGGATAGTTCAACAGATCGAGTAGAGCTTCTTGGAATTTACTAAAATCCGGCGAGCTCCACAACCTAACCCGGTAAAGGACCGGTTTCCACAATAGTTGGCAGATTACAGGCACCAAACCACATTCCATAATTAATCTATCCCTCTAAGTGCTATAGGGTAGTCTAAGGAGCTTTTTAGGTGCAATTTACATTTGTGTGATCATATGAGACATGTCCTCTTCCCTCTCTGCCAATGACATTGCCCTTCACGTGTCTTCTTCCACCTTCTTCTCCTCATACACTCTCACTGCTATTCTATCCTACACTATCCTGTCTTCGCGCCTGCGCCCCACAGCTGAGCTGGCTGCCACTCCTCGCTCGACAAACTTATAAGGATATTGCGTCTACCACTTAGTCCTATTTCCCAGCCCTCTTCAACCTCTCCCATTCTTAACCCACCTCTCCACACCCCATCCATGCTGGTTTCTCTTGATGCGCAAGTAGCCCATATTCAGATGCCTGCTATTAGTCTTAATATCTACTCATGGGCTAAACCCCCCCTTACTCTCCACCCCGTGACCTTATTTAGCACCCTCCTTAATCTCACTGTCCCTCACTCCTTCACACTTCTTGATCCCAACATTGGACTCCCTGCCTCCATTAACTGAAAACACCAATAACATCCATGCTTTAACATGGCCGACAAACTCCAGCTCCTTCACACCAAAAGGGCCTCCACACTACCCTGGCACTTTCCCCCTACGCCTCTGCGGTACTGTTACTGTAATTACACCTATGAATATGCAGTATAGCGTTCTTTCATCGACGGGTGTCATTTTGATGGGTTTTTTTCTGAGTACATTTTACCGGAAAAACACATCGAAATATATAGTGGGGCTTGGAAAAGTATATATAAGGGTTGGGGGTCAGGAATAGGTAAACAAAGAATAGGGGATGGGGGTTTGTGGGCGTACTCCCGTAAAAATAAAAACAAATCAACTTCGATAAGTTTTTTCAGTAAAACATGCTCAGAAAAAAACCCATTGAAATTGCGCCCTTCGATGAAATGACATAGAACCGAATATGCTTATCCCATCCCTGTCAGTCTGTATTGTCTCCAGTTCATGTTCTACCTCATCCTTATCAACACCTGCTACATTTTCCATGGCATATGTTCTATTTTAAGGTACCCACGTGCATGATTGCCCTGGCTACTGTTTGTACCTATGTTAGTGTTTCTTGTCAAAAGATGATATCCTCAATAAATACAAAAACACAAAAAATGCAATATTACTAAAGTCAGCTGAGCCACTGGCCTGACACTAAACAGGTGCTTATATGATTGACTGGAATCTGGACTGGTGCTTCCATGCCGCCAATACTGGCGAGTCTACTGAGGCACTGGCCAGACATTAAAGAGGTGCTTCCATGTTTGAGATACTGGAGTTTCTGCTCAGAGACTCGCCAGACAGCGGTGTGTGGCTTCCATGCTGGAATCACTTGGGTATGCATTCAGCCATTGATCGGACCATGGTTTGGTACTTCCATGCTGCCAATACTGGCGAGTCTACTGAGGCACTGGCCAGACATTAAAGAGGTGCTTCCATGTTTGAGATACTGGAGTTTCTGCTCAGAGGCTCGCCAGACAGCGGTGTGTGGCTTCCATGCTGGAATCACTTGGGTATGCATTCAGCCATTGATCGGACCATGGTTTGGTACTTCCATGCTGCCAATACTGGCGAGTCTACTGAGGCACTGGCCAGACATTAAAGAGGTGCTTCCATGTTTGAGATACTGGAGTTTCTGCTCAGAGACTGGCCAGACAGCGGCGGGCAGCTTCCATGCTGGAATCACTTGGGTATGCATTCAGCCATTGATCGGACCATGGTTTGGTACTTCCATGCTGCCAACACTGGTGAGTCCACTGAGTCACTGGCCAGACATTAAAGAGGTGCTTCTATGTTTGAGACACTGGAGTTTCTGCTCAGAGACTGGCCAGACAGCGGCGGGCAGCTTCCATGCTGACATCACTGGGGCATCCATTCAGCCATTGACCGGACCTTGTTATGGTGCTTCTATGCTGGCAATAATGCAGAGTCCACTGATTAGCTGGCCAGACACTGATTGGGTGTGGCCATGATGGGGACACTGAACCATCTACTCTGTCAACTTCTAGCCATCTGGGGAACTGCTTTCTCGTATTCATTTACCCATTTGGTGGACTGTACGGCTGGGAAAGTTTCCAGGGCAGCAGTAGTTGGGCCAGAAGGTCCTATTTGCTTTGAAAACCACAGTCGACTAAGTAACTGGCTGAATTTGCATGGGTCGTTTTTGCTGTCAGTAATTGAATGTCCTCTCATTGTCGTCATGTGGGGACACTGTACACAACTGGTTGGTAGCCGCTCTGGTGAGAGATGCCATACTGTGGATGGTAATGTGTTCATTGAGCCAACAGCAGGGGTATAAGGGTTTGGGCATTGTGAATGCTGTATTAATTAGTGAGCTATGAGTGGAACCATTACCTTAGTTGGATTAGAAGGACATCCAACATCCATTGTTAGGACTATTTATATAACTGCTGGACGAATATCCGCATTCCTATTGTAAAGACCAAAAAAGCTGCTGTTTCATTAATGGGAATTCTGGGGGCTTGATAACGGGGTTACTTGGTCGTAGTGTACTATTATACCTCGAATCTAAAATGAAATTCCTCTATGTCATACGCCGGGTCTGTGAGTTATGTAGAAGCGCTCCCTTCTACTTCCTTAAGGACAGGTATCGATGCAATCTTTCTCCTCTTAAACAAATCCCATTACGTTTCCCCCGCTATATATCTACACATGCAATCTAGTCCCTCCCCCTTTTATTTGCCACTTTCGATGTTCTACTTACATCCGTTGCACAATTTGAGCGCTTCGGTATCAACTCTTCCCCAATCGACCAGTTCGCCTTCAGTCCCTTCAGAGGGAGTACATTTGTTCTACTGTGTTTTCTTACTCTGAGGGGCTGGGCTAAATTTCCTTGCAGAATCCCAAGTTCCCAGTATGCCGCAGTCAGTGTCACAATAGGACCCAGTGGTGCTTTTCTGTTTGCATATTAATGGAGATGTTTATTAGAAGAGTGAATTGTTCTCAAGTTGCTCATTGCGAAATTCTCTGTTTCTCCTCTTCTTCCTCTGCAGGTATCAATCTATGTTCACTTTCCGTTGTGCAACGCTCCAGTTTGCCTCCTGCTGGTCTTTCGGTGTTGCCATAGCGACCATCCCATTGTCGGGATACAACAATTTGACAATACTCCGAGCTCCTCCCAATGGCAACACATCCTCCTCATCTGCGATGGATACCTGTTCGGAATCCGGTGCGTGCTGCGTGTCCTGCTCCCTGGAGATAACCCTGAAACTGGAGTACATTGTCTACGTGCTCTTCTACCTCTGCGTTCTCATGCCCTTGCTTATCACGTCCACCTTCTACGTCATGATCTTCAAAAAGGTGAAGGACACCATCGGCGGACGAGATGCCGCTCGGAGTAATGAGAGCTTCTACCTGAAGCAGAAAAGCATGGCCAAAACCATGGTGCTTCAGGTGGCATTGGTGGCCATCACCCGTCTCCCATTCTACCTGCTGAACATGCTCAAGTTCTACTGCCCGTGGTGCTCCATCCCCTCCTGGGTGCTCTTGGTGGCCACTGTCTTCGTTGTGCTCAGCGCCTCGTGCAACCCCTTCATCTACATCTTTAGGGACAGGAAGTTGCAGTCGGCTCTCAGTAACACCTTAGTCAGAAACCGGGTGGATACAGCCTAGGATTAGCGCGGAAGGGACTACACGCTCTTGTACTGCTGTCCCGCGAGATGATGAGGCTTGCAGTTAAACATCATGGACAGAGATCTATGGCAAACAAGGAACAAAGAAGTGGACTGAGTCAATGGTATTACCCAAATTGACCTTTTACAATTGACCTTTTGCACAATTGACCTAATTATAGTGGTCCTAATTGACCTTCTGCACAATTGACCTTTATATTATTTTAGTTATTTTATATATGTATTGTGTTGGTTTTGGATTATAAATATAACGGGATTGGGTGGGGAGTTGCAGGGACTTTTGGATTGGGTGGGGGGCTGTGGGTGGTTCCCCCCGCATTTTTTGTCCTAATTGACCTTCTAAATTAGGTCAATTCTCCCGAGGTCAATTCTCCCGAGGTCAATTGTGAAAAGGTCAATTAGTATACAACCGAGTCAATCAAATGGAACTTAAGATAGTTTCTGCTATGCTCAGTGATCAGGGGCTATTTGTAGTAAAGCAATATAGAGGGATCCTCACTGTCAGACTGCTAGCACGCCATCATATTGGGCATTCCCTTACCAACAAGGGGAGGAGACTATCTGAGACCTGAGTCAGGGTTGGGGGAAAGTATCAATCTCACTTTGGTAAAAGGAGCCATTTTATACCACTTCTGTGATGGTGAATTAACCCCCTGTCTTTCTTTAAGCCCCCAAACTGTTCTTCTGCTTCTCATATGGATATCAACCCATCCCTTTGACTCACATGGCCCTCTCTTCGCAGGACTTCAATAATGTTTGCTACTGAATTCCTTTTTTTGGTATTTTGTATGCACTGATAACAAAGACTCATGTTTAAACAGTGCTCCATGCCAGATGTTTCCCCCTTCTAAGCACTGTAATAATAGGTGTTATTATTATTAACCAATGTAATGGTACTCAGTTTATCGACCAAAGAAGGATGAACAACTGAGTCAACCCTGCAAGGAAAAGAAAACTTGGCCTGCTAGATGTCTGTTGCAAATGCTTAACTAGCTGAGCTATCTGGACGACATTAAGCATTCTAAGGCTGCACTTTTTAACATAACAAACACAGTCCAATGTGCTTGTTAAAGGGGGAAAATACACTCTAACAATAGTTTTGAAACCCTCTCAGAGAGCCACAATGAAAAATCAAGGCAGTCGGATTCAGATTTGCAGTCCTCAAAAGCATGAGTGAACTCGGAAATGTCCTTTGTGTGGATTCAACCATTGGTGTAGAAAAGGATCACAGTTTCAATGCCCTATGAAAATTCAGAAAGGGTCCAGGTATTACTGTTTCCTGAATTGAATAGGGTCTCGGGCTTGCACCGGTGCAAGAGCAAAGTTGCACGATATTAGCAATAGGGAAAAATGTGCCATATTTCTAAATACACTGGGACATGTTAGAAAACAATTGTACCATGACAAGTGCAGTTTGACATAGTATAAACAACAGGACAATTGTCCTAGTGCACAAAAAAGATACATTTTCACTGCATTGTGACACCAGGGCATAATGTTTGCTGTGGTGCTTATACCATGCCAAACTGCACTTATCATGGTGCAATGATTTTTGAATATGTCCCAGTGTTTCCAGAAATAGAGCAATCTTTGCCCTAGTCCTAATACAGTGTGACTGTGCACTTGCAGCGGGGCAAAGTTTGTGTAAACTGGCCCCCGGACATTCACTTCTTAGATGTGGCAATCAACTACACAGGGACGGAGCTATTAACCAACATTTCAGCAAACCCACTGATGTCAATAACATCCTACACTATAATAGTTTTCATCCTAAACACCTGGAAGAAAGCTTACCCCTTAGTCAATTCCTGAGACTAAAAAGAAAGATATCCAATACAGAACACCTACAAAAAGAGTATGAGAATATGAGAACTAGATTTTCTGTGAGGGGTTTCCTGGATGAAATTTTGGAAAAGGTAATAACAAGAGTAGGACCACTCAGAAGAGAGGATCTCCTCAAAGGACAAAACAAAAAGGAAAATACTAGATTGATCCACTCCTTTAAACTTTCCTCACAGAATTACCGGATCACGAAAATCATTAATGATAATTGGGACCTGATAAAACCTGATCCTATTTTTCATTGCCTTTTCCCAGAACAGCCCATGTTGGCGTACAAGAGAGGTAGACACTGAGAGACACCCTAATAACCTAAAAATCCTCTGCAGACAATCCTAAATAAAACACAAGTGTGGCACATTTGCATGCCTAAATTGTCAACACTGCTCCAGTCTGATTAAAGGAGAGTACATCAGATACCCCAACACAGGTAAGAAGGTACCCCTACATGACTATGCTACCTGTGATAGTAAAAACATTATCTATGCTTTACAATGCCTTTGTGGCAAATATTACGTAGGTAAAACTACACGTAAAGCGAAAGAGAGATGGACCAAACATCAGTCCAATCTGAGGACTGCAAATGCTAAATCACTGGTGTACAGAAATTTCAGAGCCAGCAGACATACCATAGCACAACTGAGATGTATCATTTTAGAAGTGACACACCCCCTGCCAAGGGGTGGGGATCTACCCAGAAGACTCTCACAAAGAGAACTATTTGAGATTTATAAACTTGACTCTATGGCCCCATTAGGGATGAATGAGGAATTGTACCTGGGCCCATTCCTATAGTAGGAATCACCAACAGACCACACATTGTAAATGGCTCTGTAGATACTGATCAGAATAACTCGATTCACTCGATTTAACACCAGTAGAATTAACACACGTAGGACCGGTAAGAGAGAATGTGAACTCATATGAGGCAACATCAATCAACAGGACTTCATGTATATTAAAGATCCTATGCATGGATATACAGTACATGATTTCTTTGACATCTTTGACATAATGATGCCAATGAAAGGTTTTATAAAAAATGTGAGCTCTTGAGAAGACAGTTCTCTTCCCTTTTAATACTGGGAATTTGATCTTATTGGAGTTGGTTCAACGATATGAGAATCAGTATGTGTTAGTTCAGTCTGAATTTCTAATTTTGAATTTCCCCTTGAATGTGATCTTGCTACAGTCAGAGGTGATCTGATATAGTCACCCATCTAGCTGGTCAAATGGATTCTAGTCCTGTCTGAATTATACATACACTATGGATAATAGATTGCATATAGTTTATAGAATGTAATTTTACATGTGTCTCCAACTATTATTCCAACATATAATGCTCCGACTCACATAGGGTTGTTTTTGTTCACTTAAATGATGTCATGAACATCATACGTAATGACGTCATCACGACGTCAACACGTTGCTATTTACACCAGCCATTTTGGCAACTAAAACTTGCACTGCAAAGCCACCAAAGGACAATACTTACATTTCGCCCATAGGACTTGATTCTGAGTAAGTATTCCTAGACAGGATTGATATTTCGAATTGTCTACCAGGTATACACAACATGGGGAATGATCCCTCAAATCCATTACTTTACCCACAGATCATATCACACATGGATTCTTGTTTAAAACAAGAAACAGCGTACATCAAGACATATGTATTTTGGGTGAGCAAAGTTTAATGAATACCTTGAAGACCTTCAATTCCATCTTTGAATACTGTGTCACATACTTATATACCATTCCTTTCGCTTTAGATAATGATATCTTGGTCTTTGGGATATTGAAGAGGAATACACACACCTTGGTCATTGACTTTTTAGCTGAAACATTTCACTTAAAGGTCAGCAATTATGTATTCCTATGATAGCTACTATGTAGCAATGCAATGAAAACAATTTGTTCATGATACGTAGTTTCTTATGTACAGACCCAATTTTAATTAATACTACTTATTAATGGACTTATGTCATAACTAATCAGTGAAATGTATCGAATGTCATTGAGATAATATGAACATTTAACTGCAGATCATACTAAAAACCATATAGTATGAATTGGAGGTTGAAAGACGTTACAATATGAGATCAATTATACATTTATGATATTGGGAAAATGATTAACATTAGATCACATGACTAAAACTATACTATTTGATGTTTTTTGTAGAAATGATTTGAATCATGCCCCTGATGAAGAAAAAGAATATCTCGAAATGCGTTGGGCCTTAAGAATAAACGCTTTTGTCCTCAATGAAAAAAAGAATTCTTAAATTAAAACTGTTTGAAGTGTACAATAAGATTGAATTTAATGCCCATATGTTAGGACAATGTTTCTTTAGAAGTTTGGCTTGATCCTTGAGCCTAAGATAGTGTGCAGGGGACGGGAGTTCCCCTACCCAGGAACTTTGTTGTTCTATATCAGTTTTTTCAACCCATATGCCAGGGTTGACCTTTTCTCCTCTGCACCTCAAATCAGATTACGATATTCCAAAACATTTAGTACTTACACCCACTAGAAATCATTAGAATTCCATACGTCAAGTAGGAGTGCAGGGTATATCGTTCTGGACCCATATCTGGCCCAGCCATCATGAGCTGATATTCCCCTATCAACAAACAGGAGATCCAGTGTCTGAGCTCAAGACACAGGTATAATAAATGCCTCCCTACATTCACCTTACAACACAGGCCACGTATGAGTCATCGCCCTCATGAGAGGCATCTCCACCATGAGAGGCATCTCCACCATGAGAGGCATCTCCACCACAGAATCATCTCACTCTTGAGCGGCATCTCCATCGTGAGAGGCATCTTCGTCTGAGAGGCATCTCCACCACAGAGGCATCTCCACCATAGAGGCATCTCCCTCATGAAAGGCATCTCCCTCATGAGAGGCATCTCGCCATGAGCGACATATCCACCGTAGAGGCATCTCCCTCATGAAAGGCATCTCCCTCATGAGAGGCATCTCGCCATGAGAGACATATCCACCGTAGAGGCATCTCCCTCACGAGAGGCATCTCCACCATGATATGATATGATATTATATGGCATTTCTAACGTGCCTATACACAAGTGTTTCAAGGCGCGACGAGTCAAGGGAGGGGGAACAGAAGGAAGACAGAGGCAACGATCTTACTAGTCCAGGTGACAATGAGATCGTGCAAGTGCAGGGGAGAGGGGAGCGGGAAAAGTGTAGTACATATGATAAACAGTAAAATAAATAAAACAATACATAAAAAGTGCGGCCAGCTGGTGGCAAGTGCAGACATCAAGTGTCAAGTGCTGGAAGGGGGCTGCAGGGATACAGAAACAGCCCCCTAGTGCAAGGGTTTCCAGCAGGGCAGTGCAGGTGTGAAACTGGCAGGGCGGGGACCTGGGACCGAGATCCGTGGGTAGCCAGGTAACCAGTGCAGTATCAGTTTCAGCCAGGAGATCAGCAAGGGAGAGGAGAAGAGAATGCAGAAGCAAAGAGGAAGTTCTTGGAGTTCTTCCGGAACCGGAGATGGTTCTCCTCAAGTTTCAGAGAGGCAGGGAGGCTGTTCCAGAGGGATGCCCCAGGCGAAGAAAGAGATCTACCACCAACTCCTTGCTTGGAGAAGTGACTGACCCTGGGGGAGCTGGAGGCGGATGAGCGAAGAGCTCGAGAAGAACATATTTAGGAAGAGAGAATTGAAGGTATTTAGGCCCCAGGCCCCAGAAGGCTTTGTGGACAATGCAGAGGATTTTGAACTTAATCCTCACCACCACTGGGAGCCAGTGCAGAGATTTCAGGACTGGAGAGGAACGATCCCTGGGCTTGAGGCCAAGGACAAGTCTCAGAGTCCTGTTTTGGATGAGTTGCAGGGGGTACAGTGTAGAGGCAGGCAGATTTAGAAAGAGGCTGTTACAGTAGTCCAGCCTAGAGAGGACCAGTGCTATAGAGACAGTGACCTTCTGGGGAAGGAGAAGAAAGGAACAATACCTCTGATGAGGTGTAGCTGGTAGTGTGACTTCTTAGAGATGTCAGAGATGCGAAGAGAGAAGGAGAGTGTGGAGTCGAAGATGACGCTGAGGTTTTTAGCCTCAAAGGTTGGAGCAGGAAGAGGGCGAAGAGAGGCTGGCCAGAGAGTGACAGGAAAGGAGGGAGCAGGTGTGCTGATGGGGAGAATCTCAGTCTTACTGGCATTAAGGCAGAGATCATTGGTGGCACACCACTCCTAAATAGCTGACAGACAGTTAGAGATGAGAGAAGGAGAAGAGGTGGCTGAGGGAGCTTGAAAATGAGTTGAGTGTCATCCGCGTAGCACTGAATGTTGGGGCAGATAGCGGCAATGCAGTGGGCAAGAAGTGCCAGGTATTGGTTGAACAGTCAGGGAGAGAGGTTAGACCCCTGGGGAACTCCACGGGTAGAGATAGAGATAGAGGAAAAGAAGGACCCCAGTTGGACCTGGGAGGGCCGATCGGAGAGGAAATAAGTCAGCCAAGCCAGGGCCTGATCAGTGATACCCAGGTTATCACAGAGAGGGTTGAGCAGGATGGCATGGTTGACCACGTCAAAGGCAGAAGAGAGATCAAGTAAGATGAGGACACAGGGGGTGTTGGAATCGAGGTTGAAGAGCAGGTCTTCATGGATGTTCAGTAGAGCTGTTTTCGTGCTTCAGCTCTGAAGCCAGACTGATGGTCATGGAGACAACCGACAGATTTAGTGTGAAGATTAAGCAGGGAGATGGCCAACTTTTCCAGGAACTTGCCCGGGAAAGGAGTGATGGAGATTGGGCGATAGTTAGCTGGGCAAGATGGGTCGGCTGAGGGTTTTATAAGAAGAAGGTACACAAGGGAGTGCTTCAGGGGGGAAGGGAAGACTCCAGTGGTGAAGGAGTGGTTGCAGAAGTCAGCCAGAACAGGAGCCAGGGTGTCAATGTGGTCCTTGATGGTTTTGGAGGAACATGGGTGAACCTGTTTCGACGAGACTTTCATAGATTGGACTTGTCTAGAAACCTCATCTGGGGAGAACAGGGGAAAGGCGGAGAAGGAGGGTGGAGAGGTGGCCGAAGAAGGGCCAGAGGAAGAGCAGGGAGTAGGGGGAGAGGGGGAGAGGAAGAGTGAGAGGACAGGATATCCTGAGATTTAGAGATGAAATGAGAAGCTAGGGCCATGCAGAGGGCCTGGGAAGGGACAGGAGGGGTAGAGACTGCAGCTGGATTGGCCAGCTCCTTACAGATTTTAAAGAGTTTGGCCGAGTTGTTAGATGCCATAGTGACGCAGGCTTGGATGTGGGCTCTCTTCTTGGTGCGGAACTAGAGCCGGTATTGCCTTTGGAGCAGGGGGCAGGCCACTTTTGCAGAGGGTATACCAGAAGCATGCCATTTCCTCACAGCCATCCTGCACTTGCGTTTAAGGGTGACGAGGTCTGAGTTGTACCAGGAGTTGCACTTGGCTTTGGGCTTCAAGCGGATCTTCATGACAGGGGCAAGAACATCGATAGTATTAGATATAGCAGAGTGCAGCATGGAAAGTCTGCATCAGGGTGTGAGTCAGCCAAAGGGGGAGGGGGTGATAAGTGGCAGCGAAAGCCTCAATTGACACAGGCTTCATGGGTCAGATGACCAAGAAGGTAGGTGGCAGTGCTGGAGTTGGCTTGGCCTGAGGGATAGAGAGGGTAAGCTGGGACGAAAGGAGAAAGTGATCACTCCAGGAGAGAGGATTGGTGAGAGGGACAGTGAGGGGAAGGTCTGAAGAGATCAGAACATCCAGAGTGTGCCCTGCAGAGTGAGTCGGGCCAGAGGGGATAATAGAGAGTGAGAGAGAGTCACAGAGATCGCGAAAGAGTCCAGAGGAAGGACAGGAAGCATCCAGGTGGATGTTAAAGTCTCCAAGAAGGAGGAGTTGAGTGGTAAAGACCAGTAGGGAAGAGGAGAGGTCCGCCCACTCAGAGAGGAAGGAAGAGATCTGACCAGGTGGCCGATAGATGGTAGCCACAGTAAGGGAATGGCTAGGAGAGAGAAAGAGCCTGCAGATGTGGCATTCTAAAGAGGAATAGGCCTTCGTAGGAATGACAGAGGCAGGAATCCACTCAGGAAAGATCAGGGCTACACCCCCTCCTGAAGGATTGGACCTGGGCACGAGAGGATCTTGTAGCCATCAGGAAGAAGAGTATCAAAGCTTGTGACAGAGCTGGCCGTGAAGCATGGCTCGGTGAGACCGAGGACATCGAGGCCAAGTTCTTCAAGGAGGCAGCAGATGTCAGAGGAGTGTTTAACAGCTGAGCGAGAGTTTAGAGTGGCGATATGGAGAAGGTTGCCGTCTTTGAAAGACTACCCGGGAGGGGTACTAATCAGAGGTACGCCCTGCAGAGGTGTAGAAGAAGCCTGAGGGGGGGAGGGGCAGAAGAGGTAGGAGGAGAGGGCAAGGTAGCCCATGAGAGGTATCTCCATCATAGAGGCATCTACCTCACGCGAGGCATCTCCGCCATGAGAGGTATCTCCACCATAGAGGCATCTCCCTCATGAGAGGCATCTCCACCATGAGAGACATCTCCCTCATGAGAGGCATCTCCACCATGAGAGGCATCTCCACCATAGAGGCATCTACCTCACGCGAGGCATCTCCACCATGAGAGGTATCTCCACCATAGAGGCATCTCCCTCATGAGAGGCATCTCCACCATGAGAGACATCTCCCTCATGAGAGGCATCTTCACCATAGAGGAATCTCACTCATGAGAGGCATCTCCGCCATCAGAGGCATCTCCACCATAGAGGCATCTCCCTCATGAGAGGCATATCCAGGCATCTCCTCCATGAGAGACATCCGCCTCATAAGCGGTAACTGAACTTGGGGATACAGCGTACGTTTAACAATGGAGCATGGCCCTAACAACCTCAAGATGAAACTGTTAATGCATGGTGTGTCATCTTTTAGAGTGACTTGTCATTTCTGGAATGTTACTCATCATTTCAAATGTGATAATCAGATAGTAGGTGCCTTATACATGTACGTGAAGCAATCCCTTCCCACAATGTGCACCTAATGAATCACAAATAAACTAGAAAGAAACCTGCTTGCCATCAACAGCCATGCGCCATCAGATGCTGCGCTGTGCTTTCCAGGAGAGCGTGTGGCCACGTCTCCCTCCCAGTTCAAAGGACTGTGGGAGCAGGCCGCCTGTCAGCGTGCACTCTCTGGGTGAAGGCGAGTTCTCGGCAGCCATGGGTGCTCTACTGAACAGACACACGTTCTGCTGGTCCATGGCTAAGACCTGGCGTCAGGGGCTTCACAGGAGATGGCTTCTGGCTCGGCCAGTGTGGGATATAGTCGCTGGTATCCATACAGTGGATACAGATCTACTTCTGCAATGGGCGGCCCAAGGACACACCAGCAGCGCCAGGGTTCACTGGCCACATTTCAGATGCAAAGGTTACTTGCAAAGTGAAATATAGACAGGGAAAGCGTTCTGGCCGTCAGTAAGGTAACTTTGCTGAAAATGTTGGAGGGGACATGACATCTTAAGAAGAAGGGCCCCAGCCAAATAATTGGGGACAACATGGTGTACCATGAAAGTTGGGGGGGACAAACACCCCTGTCCCCCCCTAAAATTACGGCCATACTGGCCGCTTTGACCGAATGCCCTAGGCATATGAACTAATACTGCACAGCTGTCTACTGGGCCATCTGGCCCTATCGCTACTAAAAGAGAGGGATTAGGCCAGGTGTGGCATGAATCAGAACATCGGCTAAACCCATTGTCGCATGGCAGTGAAGGGGTTTTATTTCAGCCTGTAAAGCGCCATGCTAATAGTAGTGCTTCTTATATCTGACGCCAGAGTGCAGCATCCTACACACTGCATGCAAAGTGAACCTAAATAGAAATACATATTCCGGCCAAGGAGAACAGGGTGGCGTCTAGAGAAACACTTACAGCCAATTCCGACTTTCCTGAGTGTAAGTGACTAAGCGTGCCTACTCACCTTGGGTTAGTGGGTGAAAAGAGCATTTGCTGAGAAAGGGGCCCTGCTTTATAATCTGAGAGTAAATGGTTTCAGTCCCACCCTGGAAACCCTTTGAGAGACACCAGTGAAGGCTAACCTGGAGATGCTGGTTTCGAAAGTTCTGGAGCCCACCTGGCATGAGGGACCGGGTATGAGAAGGGGGATGAAGGTAGAGGCCCTTTGTTCCCAAGATGGCAGGGCATGGGCGGAGCTAAAACAGGAAGTGCGCTCTGACCCCTGGACGATCCTTTCCACCATCTTTGATGATCCCTCCGTGCTTTGCTCAGGCACGCGGCGACTCCACTGGGACCCGAGGCCTCCAGGAATTTCTGCAGAATAGGGTGGGATCCTTTCCAGGAAGTCTCCCTATTAAAATCTAGCAGGATGCATGGAAGCCAACAATCCCTGTAATGATTACCCTATAACCATAGTGGAACCCCCCACTCTTGTTTTATTTGTGTTGTTGACAATTCAAAGTCCTTTTCTATAGGGTTGAAGACAGGTGATTTGGGAAGGAAGGAGGACCCTTCTCTTAACGTCCCTGAGGAACATAAGGGACACTTCTGGAGCCTGTGTGCACTGACCATCAGGACATCAAAGTACCAAGAGTGGAGAGAGTGCACCCGCTGGTTACTCACGGTACACCCCCCTGTAATGAACATGCAGAAGAGAGTTCCAGCTGTGAAATGTGCTCTCAGCAAACCCCCAGTACTCTTTGTGGGGGCAATCATTGTGGCACTGCTGTTGCTCAGCCTCTCATCATACACTCGGTCACATTCTAAGCACTGGCGCGCCCAGAAAGCCAGTGGCACCGGACCTTTAGCTTCTGCTAGACAGAGAAGTGCCAAGAAGACCTGTTTCATGTAGTCAAACCTTCAGAATAGACGAAGTCAACATTCTAAGCACTGGCACGCCCAGAAAGCCAGTGGCACCGGACCTTTAGCTTCTGCTAGACAGAGAAGTGCCAAGAAGACCTGTTTCATGTAGTCAAACCTTCAGAATAGACGAAGTCAACATTCTAAGCACTGGCACGCCCAGAAAGCCAGTGGCACCGGACCTTTAGCTTCTGCTAGACAGAGAAGTGCCAAGAAGACCTGTTTCATGCAGTCAAGCCTTCAGAATAGACAAAGGCAACACACTGGTGGACTGTGGTTCCTTTCCCAGGCATCCTAGGTCCTGCAACACCCTGGCCTTTACCCTGAGACATAGAGACTGCCGAATTCTCCTTTTCATACTTTAAGCTAGACATTTCAAGCAACCATTTTTGCTTTATTTTCCTTTTGACATCGTGCTGCCTATTTTTCTTTCCCGCAGGGTGCTTTTGATTGTTGTTTGTGTTGAGATAAGCTCCTCTTCTTTTGGTCCTATCTGCACTATTGTTGTTTGGATGTTTCCGCTACTGACTCGCACCTCTGTGGTGTGTTGCCTGGACGTTTCCGCTACTGATGTTGCCTGGATATTTCCACTACTGACTCGCACCTCTGTGGAATGTTGCCTGGATATTTCCACTACTGACTCGCACCTCTGTGGAATATTGCCTGGATATTTCCACTACTGACTCGCACCTCTGTGGAATGTTGCCTGGATGTTTCCGATACTGACTTGCACCTCTGTGGAGTGTTGCCTGCCATCCGCTCAGGCTATTTTCATCGTAGTGAAAAGGGTATCTTACTGACTTTGCCTGTTTCAGCTTTACGACTGAAACGCCTCTGAGCTAGGTTGTGGTACAAGCCTGGGCATAGCGCATAGAAGCGCCTGTTTTCCCCTTAGTGATTCTTCTGGTCAGAATAAAATTTCTTAACAAAGACATTCTAAACATAATTTTATTACCTAAATGTGTGGCCTAATTTCGAATGCACGGTACGTGATCCTGAGATATTCAGACCTGGGTTCAGAAGGCTGGCAACTCATTTCTGCATTCCTACCAGCTTGTCTGGTGTGACATGAACATCTTTTAGTGCAGTGTTAGGGAGAATTCTCATTTCTGTGCTAACTCCCTTCAACCTTAGAGACCCCCAGCTCTTTTGCTGGACTTTTTAATTTTAACCCTGGGGTGAGTGAGCCCTTTTTCTCACTCTCTGTGTTGTCATCTGATTTGGATTATGTGTTTCCTTTGTTATTGGAGTCTGACAAACTCCATAGGCATCTACCTTTTGTATGGTGACACAACACCTTCAGTGCAGTGTCACAGAGAAACCCTTTAGATTTATCATAAGGTTTAAATACATTTTCTTGTGTGAACTACTGTTCCCAAGAACAGTAAACTGAAATTGACGTTACTTACCTTTTCTCTGTGTAAGTCCAGCACACACCATCTTATGTGGAGTGCTGGGGGGGTTACTTAGTGGTCCCTTATCCTACCTGCTTATGTAAAAATGTGTATGTTAACCTCACTACTTTAAATGGCTAGTGTCAGTGGTTTAATTGTCCTACCATTGTGCTTTTTTGCCGGGGGCTGAATCCTCAGCTGACATATGGCACCCATGGGTGATTATTTTGTCAAAATGGCCATGGTCTTCTTTTTTTGCCACTTTCTGTTTGTAAGGTCTTTCTTGGGTTTTACTCTGTGTGCCAAGCCAGGTCTGAGCCCTTTGCTCCTTTTGCCTTTGGTGGGCTGAAGTACGGAAACCCGCCTCTGCCTCCAGTGTGTCTGGAAGGGCAGGAAGTGAGGGAGGTTCCTGAAACTCCCCTGTCCTTTGTCTTTAGGAATGCCTGAATGCACCCAGTCGTGATTGGCTGGCTGTCCTGTTTGAGTGACAGCTAGGCTGTGCATGAATGGGAGAAACCTGCTTAAAAGGTGAGGGTTTTGGGACTAGAAGCAGAGCCGACCACTGAGAAGAACGACCTGCCGAAGTAACCGTTAACGAAGTTTGCTGCATCCTCCTGGACTTTTGAATTGCTCGGTGAAGCCCTGCTGCTGTGCTGAAACTCCTTTTTCTGATGGACAAGAGAACCTTCGTAAGGGACGACTTCTTCTCTTGGGTTAGTGGGATCAACTAACCCTGAGACGAACTCCACTGCACCATCTTCCCCGATTGCCTCTACTTCTTTGCTGCTGCAGGAACCGAGGGCCAAGGGTCGAGAAATCCATAATTGAGTGCAATGTCTGCAATCTGGCCAGAAGCTCTAGGAGTCTCCCCAGGACCCTCCAGAAGCAGGACGACCAGAGCTCGAGTCCCCCCACCAGAGTGCAGGACTCAAGGAGTGAAGGAAGCCCAACCAGTGTCCAAAATCCGCAGGGGTGCTGTTTACCGAGCACTGAAACGAAACCGCAAAGTGCAGCTGATCTGAAAAGACCCCGTAGCTGCCGCTGACCTCCGAGTTGCTGCTGCAGGAGTCCTCCAGATGTCTTCCCTTTGTCCCCATGACTGAGGCCCAGGAACGCAGGATCTGTATCACTGCAACCAGACAGAAGCCAGCTGGACTGCTCTTCTTCTAACCAAAGATACTGTTCTGACTTGGGGTACTTTCCTCAGTGTGTGTTGCTTTGCTCTTTTCAGTTGAGACTTGCAATAGCTACTTTGCTAGAGTTGATTTCAGCTCTACCCTTCACACGTGTAACAGCTTGTGACCCTACAATGATTTTGTGCAAGACTTTGCTATCTAAGAAGTGCCTCAGCTCCATAGACTGTGCTCCAATTGACATTGGCTGTCCTGGCTCCCTGCAGACTCTTCTAGTCCATTTGACTTTGATATTTACTGTCCCTCATAGGTGATAACTTGGTTTTTAACTATTATTGCTGGGAAAGGTTTTTGTCTAGTCTTCATTGGAAGATTTAAGTGCTCAAATGATCTGAGAACCTGTTCAACCTTTTTCCTTCCCTTAACCATTCCTTTCTGCAAACCTCAGAATCTACAAAGTGTACTAGTGATATATAAATGCCATTACAGTCCTAGTTAGTAAAGTCACCTCGGGGAGTAGGAAGTGTGTAAGAAGCATCGCTAAAGAGTATCTACTAGCTTTGTATTGATCCTGGAAAAGTATAATTTATTGTTACATATATTGCCCCTTTTAAAGAATGCTTATTTAAAAACTACTTCTAAATAAATAAATAACTATTTATAACAAAAACCTTGAGTATAAGTGTTCTTGACTACTTGTATTTGTGGATTTCATTGCTACAGCTCACATTTGGCCTTCTTGAGATAAGTCTGGCGGCTCAGCCACACTACCAACTTGTGTAGTACAGACCTATACCAAAAGGTGGGTTACTTAATACCAAAAGGACAAGTGTTGTGTATTCTCCCACAGGGTTACTACATCAATTATTGCCTAACATGCAGTAACACAAAAGAAAAAACTATTTCCAAATGACCGCTTTAGTTAAAGTTTTCCCCAGATTTCACCAAGTAAAAACTGCCATGTAGAGGAAAAGTTGCCAGAGAGCGCCAGGGGAGCACTCCAGTGGTGATAGGGGCAGTATAAATATCCTTTTACATAACATAAAATGCAGGCAGGTGTACCACATCACTTTACTGCATGCCTGAATCTCAAACTGGAACAAAGATCCATCCTCGGAAAATGTGTGGGGCTAAACAGCACACATTTCCCTATTTTCACTGCACAAGAGACACATAGATCTGTGTACTCTGGGGGGACACAGCCTAGAGGCGCAGTCCTCCCTGCCATATTTAGTTGGAATGTGACAGCCAGAAGTACATGAAACCATCAAGAGGAGAAGGGAAACACCCTCCTCCTGCCATTTCCAGCCTTATAAAATATCAAAGGCTCCATGGATCTGTCCTGCCCATTGCCAGTCTGCTGGTGGCAGCGCATACTGATGAGAGTCAAATGAAGCAGGCCTGTGAGAGGATCGCAAAGATGACAAAGGGGACAGGAAACCCAACAACTTTTTGATATGCATCTGTGTCTACCTAAAGTCAGCCCCCACCCCTTAGTATGAAGGCCAGTGAATGGCATGTATGGGACAACTTTTTATAGTAGGCAACCCCTGCAGGGGGATGCCCTTTCAGTGAGAAGAAGTATATGATTTGATGGAGACACAAAGTCTGTTCTCGCCACAAATCTTAAGGGAGACCTGCGCCATAGAGAACTCAATTAACCAGAGAGACACTTTGATCCACAACAGACAGGAAGATGGTGGGATTTAGTAGCACATGTTGTGACCCCTTTACCTTTTCTGTTGCGAAGCTCTCTGGTTATGACCTCACGCATAACAGAAGATGGTTAGTGGGGACCCAGGATTGGTTCATTAAGGTAGACCTAGCCTGCACCAATCACTGGGGCCCATTTGGCTTTAAAAGAGGGCTGAGGCCCTCCCATAGCAGATCATCTGACAACTTCAAAAGGAGTAAGAAGAAGGACCAATTTGGATCCTGGCTGAAGGTACAGTCTGCCGTACAGCTTCCACCAGTGAAGGTAGGCCAGGACTTCCTAGATGGAAGCAAGATTCCTCCCCTAAACATCTCCCAGGGAACAGATGGAGATACATACTAACCTCAGAGGACCCATCCAGCAGCTTCAGAACCGGGACCCAGACAGCACACAGCGTGCTCTGCTAGGTTCTGCAAACAAGCTTCCTAGGCAGGAAGTGCCAGAGAGTCTTTGACAAAAGGACAAGGCCGTTGCCTGCAAACACTTTCCTCAGCTTTGGGCATGCGCCTTAAAGGACGACATGTGCCCAACATGTGCCCAACAAAGAAGCTAGGAGGAGTGCCACAACAAGTATCCACCAGTGTCCATCTTTTAAGGAAATCTTTGAGGCAGTCAAGACCTCAAACCAGCAATCCAGATCCGCCAACCAGCACAGAGACAACGATTCTTGACCCTCAGCCGCCGTGTAGGCCAGCCTGAAGCCATCAATCCAGCCTCGCTTGCTGAACTGCTTGCCGCCTGATACTCGCAGCTGTCTCCCGTCTTGAACTCTGTTGCAGGAGCTGCAAAGCGTCCTGGAACCGACTCGACGCTGTGGATAATCAAGATCATATCAAGCACCGGGTACATTGTGGATCTGTCCCCCTGGTCCTTCTCTGAGGGCCCCTAGTGACATTTACTACCCCTTGCTCCCTTGGTGCTGAAACCAAATAACCTTGAACAATTAAGACTGATTGCTTAACCGACTATCCTCCTGTCAGCATCGAGAGTGCATCCCTTTCCTTCGTGAAACTGTCTGTCCTCTGTGTTCCTTTACAGGGTGGGTTGTATTTTGTAGTGTGCTAGAAATGTCTATTGTAATAATAATAAAGTAGATATTTTTATGCAACCATGACTGGACAGTCCCTTTTATCATTGGGTAATAATTGTATTTTCACTGTGTTGCAACTAACCAACGATCCGCCACCTTGCAGAGATAAGCCTGCCGTTCCGTCCACGTTACCAAAATTGGACTAGGAGGTTTATAATTGACTTGTGCTCCCAATCTGTTCAGATCCTTTCTGGTGTACTAGAGGTGTGAGGCTGATTGATGGTTAAGAAGCCGATATTCATCCCTGGACCACTGGTGCCTGAAAGTTGATTCGCCACAGGCAGGCCGTTACCGCCCATGTCTGCCCCCCCTGCCCCCTCCCGACAAGGGGATGATTGCTATAGTAGCAAACTAGGGACTAGGGTTCTACGCCTCTGTACAGCTGGGCATCAGCACGTACTGGTGACCTGTGCAGCTTCTGCAATGTAAGCCATACGTTTCCAGTATGTGGCTACAATACAAAAAGAGGAAAGTGTTTGAAGGAAATGCTTGGGCTAATGCTGCGTAAGTAGCTTTCCATTCCACAGTATTCCAGTACAGAAAAGGAACAACAAGGAGAATGGGTACAAAGTGGAGGGTACTGAGGGTGTAAGAGGAATTAGGTGCGGTAGTAAAACGATACAGGGTGGGACAGTGAGTTAGAACTTGGGGAGCACAGTGAGAGGAGGGCAGAGAGACACCGGGCCTGTAGTTCTCCCCCTCTCCCCCCTTTCCCCACAGGCCCCTCTACTCTCCCCCCCCTGGCCTCTCCTGGATGCAGACATGTGCCTGCAGAGTCCTGAGCTCATGCAAGAGGCGTGGAGATCAGGGACCTGGGGATCTACAGTGTCAGGTGCGGAGCCTGTACTTTCCTTTGGTGGGTAGAGCGTCAGGGTGGACACGTGTTCATTTAAAACAACCTGCGATTTGATGAGCATGTGTCACTTCTCCAGTGCTTTGGGGTGGATATTTGTCAATGTCTACAGCATTGGCAAAGCAAACAGGCTTAGCGTTTGTGTAGGCATAGGAAAGGCGATTTCCAGTCACTGCCACCATGGGACCACCTGGCTACAAACTAACAACAGCTGGCAAATGGTGTTTTTACCCTGGCTTATTATGGCATTGCTTAGCAAATGCCCATCTAATGCCTATACAAGAGCCAAACTGTGAACTGTGTCAATGCCTGTTTTTGTCAGGAACTACGGTGCATTGAACAGGTGCGAGGAAACACATGCTGTCTATAAATCAAGTGACGAAGACACACTTCTTTAAGATCTTTTTATTACAACTGGAGCTGGTGTAAAACTGCTATTATGCCGTTGCCAGGATATTGAGAAGAAATAACATTGACACCCCCTTAAATGCATAGAGATTCCATGGTGTGTGTTTTAGGTCGGAGGGAGATCGGGGTGGGCAGGTGGTGGATATAATGGCCATAGGCACTACAACGGCCATGGGCAATCAATAGGTAAGTAAATAACCAAACGACACAGACAGACCATATGCCACTCATGTGCCACTCCTCACATCCCATCTCTCTTCTATTTAAACTTTGCATGCCAATAGTTTAACCTTAGGGGCATAGCTCCCCATCTTTCCCTCCATGCTGTGAGCATCACTTAGTGAGGACATCTTCTGCGATGGAGATGACGCACATGTCTCTCCCCTCTCGCTCAGCCGAGAGGATTCAGAATTGGAACAGCTGGAAAACTACTGGGTTCCCTCTTAGTGCCCAGCTCTAAGAGCTGTGGTGTGTCTGTAGACAGGACTTTCTTACTGGCTTCTCATGGTTCCTGTGGTGTGTCACTAGACAGGGCTTTCTTACTGGCTTCTCGTGGTTCCTGTGGTGTGTCCCTAGACAGGGCTTTCTTACTGGCTTCTCGTGGTTCCTGTGGTGTGTCACTAGACAGGGCTTTCTTACTGGGTTCCCGTGGTTCCTGTGGTGTGTCACTAGACAGGACTTTCTTACTGGCTTCTCGTGGTTCCTGTGGTGTGTCTGTAGATGGGGCTTTCTTACTGGCCCCTCGTGGTTGCTGTGGTGTGTCTGTAGACAGGGCGTTCTTACTGGCTTGTAGTGGTCCCTGTGGTGTGTCTGTAGACGGGGCTTTCTTACTGGCTTCTCATGGTTCCTGTGGTGTGTCACTAGACAGGGCTTTCTTAATGGTTTCTCGTGGTTCCTGTGGTGTGTCACTAGACGGGGCTTTCTTAATGGCTTCTCATGGTTCCTGTGGTGTGTCTGAAGATGGGGCTTTCATACTGGCTTCTCGTGGTTCCTGTGGTGTGTCACTAGACAGGATTTTCTTACTGGCTTCTCGTGGTTCCTGTGGTGTGTCTGTAGACGGGGCTTTCTTACTGGCCCCTCGTGGTTGCTGTGGTTTGTCTGTAGACAGGGCTTACTTACTGGCTTATAGTGGTTCCTGTGGTGTGTCTGTAGATGGGGCTTTCTTACTGGCTTCTCACGGTTCCTGTGGTGTGTCACTAGAAAGGGCTTTCTTACTGGCTTCTCGTGGTTCCTGTGGTGTGTCTGCAGACGGGGCTTTCTTACTGGCTTCTCGTGGTTCCTGTGGTGTGCCTGCAGACGGGGCTTTCTTACTGGCTTCTCGTGGTTCCTGTGGTGTGTCTGCAGACGGGGCTTTCTTACTGGCTTCTCGTGGTTCCTGTGGTGTGCCTGCAGACGGGGCTTTCTTACTGGCTTCTCGTGATTCCATGTGATCATTCCGCCATGAAAAAGTTGCCAGGAAGGCGACTTTCTTCTCCTGACCCCTAAAATTCTTTCCCCAAATATTCCAGGAAGGGTATTATTCTATATTACCACCTCCAATCCTGTTTGATTGAAGGGTGAATTTTTAGGGAAATGTTGCCACTTGGCGGCCATTTTCACACAGCAACATTATCACTGGATGTGCTTAACTACTTGGTGTGGGGAATGCATGACTCCATTCAAGGCTGTTCAGCCGGGCCCATGCCCCCGCTAGTCTTAGTGACGCTTTCAGTGCCTGCCGTGCCCACACCTTTGGCCTATCGGTACTGCTGGCATCTCTGGGGTGCCGGGCTAGCAGCGTGACAGAGAGCATGGATGGCTGCTTCGCCTAGACAGGGCTGGAAATGGAAATGATGTACTGTGGGATCCCACCAGCGACGGGCAGTGGTGGAAATGGAAAAAATGTGGAGCGGGATCCGATGGGCCTGTGTGGTGGCAGAGTTTGGAGGAGGGGCAGGGTTTATGGGGGGGGGGTGGAGCTGGCAGTTGAATGGAACTGTTCAAGATAAGAGTTTAAAGATGACGCATTTTCTTTTATTGCTTGAAAAGTACACACACCATAGTAAGGATACCTTACTATGGTGTGTGTACTCTTCAAGCCATCACAGCATGCACCCTCTATGTCAAAATGCATTTTGAAATTCCCAAACTCCAAATACCAGAATTCATTCGGTAAAGGAAATTATCCCCGAGTCCGCGAAGCTGGGGGCTCGGTGATATTGCGTTTTCCAAATGGATTCTGCTTTCTGCTCAGTCACACAGGACTATGACCGTTGGCCAAGGGGGGCGGGGTGGGGGATGCCTCAGTGATGTAATCTGCTCTGTGCGAGCACACTGTGCACACGCACAGAGCAGATTAGGTCACCGAGGGGAGCCGGCAGATTCGCTGAGGGTCTGCCTTGGCTGAGGGCGCATGCTGCCTGTAACATGGGCAGGGGGCGGAACCAGAAGAGCGCTCATGGCGCCAACGTGCTGTTTGCGGCTTGCCCCCACTCCATACCTTAGCGTAGCAAGCGCTTTTTAAATTTATTTATTTATTCTTCTTTTAAACGCAGTTTATGGGTGGAGGTTGGCCGAATCCCAAGATCCGGCCACACATCTGCTGCCGGATGTCAGATCTGGCGAAAGCCGGCCCATTGGCCAGCGCTTGCGACAGTGATGGGTGGCTCAGGAGATTTTTCTCAGCCCCTAACAAAAAAAAATGTGCCTTTCAAGGCCACCAGAAAAACAACCCAAGATAAGAGGAGTGTTTCCTATAATGTTGCAAGCAAAGTATAAAAGGTGCACACCTTTTAAACCATCCAATGTGCACCTAAATATTTTCTGCAGCGTCCACACCTAGCAAGCAATTTCACTGGCATCCTGGCCAGATCGACGATCAAGTGGTCTTGTGGGTCAGTGCCTCCACCCTGGTTCCAACCAATGGGTTTGAATGCAATGTTTAAAGCAAATCAAAAACATGCAAACACTTGAAGCGGGCAAATGGATGTCTTGTATGTGGGAAGCCACCATGTTTTGCCCGATCGAGGATCCAGGGAAATCCGGCCCAATGGCCAGCCCTCTGCACAGTGGCTTGTCTCTGACTGCCCTTTCAAGGTATGGATGCGGGCTAATTCTGTTGATTTATTGTGCACATACATAGAATATATGTTTCAATGCAAAAAAAAACAATGAATCCGAAAAATAATAGCGCCGATTAAAAATGAAGTGATAAAAACAGAGATTTCAAAATTTGCGTTTAAGTAAAAGAAAACAGTAAAACTGAGACATTTTAAATGAAGTAAGTACAAATAAACAACATTGTTATTTTACTGGTCTTGTTCTAAAAAAAGAAGCCATTATTATTATTGGTTAGTTATGTAATATTTCATGGCAAACTGCTCCAGCTTCTAAGCGCTTCACCTGCGATAAGGATGAGCCAGCCTCCAAATGTGTGCAGTTCATTTCATTTCTTCATTTCTTCATTTCTTAGGGATCTGGTAGCACCAGAGCTGTCCCTAGACTCCTCGAATCTAATTGCCACCCCTATATTTCCAAGTGGAGGCGGAGGCACACCCTTGAAGTCCCCCTGCGCAATTCTCACCTTCGCCAAACTACACTGCTCCTGCCCGGGCCTGTTGTTACTTTTCATTGTGGATCTATTTGATGTATTTCTTGGATTAAAAATGGTCCTGTTGTTTTTGCCCTCTACTTTTTAGATTTAGACTTCATTAACAAACTTTATTTGTATCCAATTTTAAGTGATCTTCCATAATGTTGTGGTGCGATTTTGACTGCGTCGCATATGTTATATGCATCCTACGTGCCCAAGTAAACTTTGCAATAAGAGGCTGGAAGAGGAGGGCGCCTAGAATCCAAAGGGCCCCGGTCTCTCGGCACTGCTGGACAATCCAGGGCCCCGGTGAACATTGCTTGCGTCGCGGCCGCAGGCTGTCTCCCTTTCCTATAAATAGCCGCAGGCCATGGTGACGTCCAGAAGGAATCCTATTAGAGGTCTGTACATGGAGGGATTTGCTAGGAGGCTCACACAGTCCCTTCTGGGTAACCTTCAAGGGACCTCTGCCGTCACCGGACACATGCACGAGGCGGCTGCCTTTTATTCCCAGCCATGATATCACGGGGACTACTACGGGGGGTGCAGGGGCTGCTCATTGGGCAATCGAATCATGTATGCTCTGGCCATGTAAAGGGTTGGCATCCGGCAAAGCTGTAGAAGCCCTGGCTTTTCAACTGTATTTATCCATAAAATGATCCATGCAATTCTTCTTCAGAGAGGGTAGCCAGAGCCCCCTCTGCACAAAACCCCATCCCAAAAGCACAGTACCCAGCTGTGCCCAGCTGCATCAGTATCCTGATCTGCAGCCTCTGCTCTACCGTGGCACAGATCCAGTTCAGGGCACAGGAGCCCTCTTGACAGCTGCAGTGACAACCCAAGTCACTATAGCACAGGGACTGCATTTAAAATATGCTCCTCTGTCCCGAACCCCCTAATTGTGAGTTTACTCTTCTGCTGTTTTTAACTGTAAATAAAAGCCATAGGTGATTTGTCTCATAATTATTACAACCACGTCCAATTTATCTCACACACGTGTCAATCCTGTGAGCCAGCTCACCTGCGGAAAGGTTATGGGCCCGGTTCATGGAATTTTGTTGCACGGTTCAAGGTGACTTTGCACTTGAAAAGTGACTTTGCACTGTCGCCACAAACTCTGATTCATGGAACTATGCAAAGTGCATTTTTGCAGTGAAAAGTCAGTGAAAAGTTCATTTTGTACTGCAAACATGACTTTGCACTGACTTTGCAACGCAAAAATACACTTTGCACAGTTCCATGAATCAGGGCTTGTGTCGGCAGTGCAAAGTCACTTTTCAGCAGTGCAAAGTCACTTTGGACCGTGCAAAAAATTCCATGAATCTGGACGTATGTGTATACCCCAAGCAAGGCTGCTTTTTCTTCTGCTAGCAAGATTGCAGCCTTGGGGGTTGCCTCTCGTTCCTTTGTGAGGGCAGATAACACCATCGCAGAGAGACAGCCACTCCACAGAATGCGGTGCTGAGAACAGGGATCAAAGAGAACACCCATACACAAACGGCGTCTCCTCACACCAGGGTCCTGCATGCCAAAGAGGCTTTTTATTCTATTGAGAAGGAAAGTGGGTGGGGTTAGTGTAGAGAGAGGGAGCTCCTTACAGCTAGAGGAAGGTTCCACCATCGTGTTTCTCTCAACCTTTATCTTTCTTTGCTACCTCCGAAGCCAACTTCCTGCAGTGCAAATCACTTTGGGTGTGATGTCAGGAGGCAAGACCCACTTGATCCAAGAATAGTTATTAGTCCCCCAAGGCAGGCTAGCTTTAGTGCAAACGCCTGTGGGCTTTTGGCTTTAAAAGAAGGGGTCTCCTACTCCTTCCCTGGTTCAGTTTGGAACAAACACCTAAGAAATAATTCATTGGGCCTTGGTTGGAAGAGTTGACTTTCTAGAGCCCTCCACCAGTCAGGTGAAGACTGGGTGTCCAAGGCAGAGTTCTGTGCCCTACCCACTGCCAGGGCACATTGACACCCTTGCTGCTGGAACAAAACCTGCATCTTTGCCAGCCCTTCTGCTGCCCAGAACCACATTGTGATGAAGGGCTTTTGACTGTGTGGGAACACATCCCACCTGGGCGCACGGGAAAAAGGACTACAATTGTCCCTGAGATCCCAGAGTGGACTCATAGCTTACTGAGAGCCAGGACAGCCAGGACCCATGCTTTAAATTGCATTACCCAGTCAAACTGCCTTCAAACCAGGTTCACTGCATCTTGAATTCCAGGACCAGCCGGTGCTGCATTTGACACTCCATCGAACATTCAAACCACTATGCTTGCAATCCCGAACCAGCTCAATCCTGCATCATGTCCTTGCAGAGCCTGCCAGCGGCTCGACTAGAATCGACCGCTCATTGCGAGACCCAACTCAAAACGCTTTAGTATCACACATGGACTTGAACCAGCCAGTACTGAACGTCTCGACCGGGCTCGACTGTGTACCACTGCCTCAACGAACTGCACACCAGAGCAGCAGCTTTACTGCTTCTAACCATTGCTGACCTTCGTCTTGAACCTCTGAACCATTGTGCATCATTGCTGCCCAGCAGTTTCCACATCTGAAATCGGCTCGGCCCTGAACAGATTGTGTTAGGCACTTCAACATGCATCACCAAATATCACCTTCGAACCTCTGTGAGCTACTGCATCCGACCCTGTCCAACACCCGCTTGCTGCTTGGGCCAACACAAACCCTGTTGCAGTTTATTACGCGGTCACACTCAACTGAGGGAGTTCCTTTACCCCCAATGAATGTAGCGCACAATAAAGCACTATTAGTTTTGTTAAGTTCAGTTTAGTAAGGCCTCCAACCCATCTCGCACCCAACCCCCAGCAAATACCCGGTGCCACAATGGACTAGGAATCGGGCCGTTATGTATTGAGAATATAGATTTATTAATTTATTTAAAACTAATTTGACAAACAGACTAACATCAGCCACCAATGCTGTGGCAACACCAAGAACAAAAATGACTTCTGTAAAGGCACAAACACAGAAATAACACTGAGATATGCAGTCACAATTATTTCTTTTTAAATCTCCCATCAATACAGAAAAAGAACAATTCAAGACACACAGTGATTGCTGATTTG
The DNA here is from genome assembly GCF_040938575.1 of Ambystoma mexicanum. Lineage (NCBI taxonomy): Eukaryota > Metazoa > Chordata > Amphibia > Caudata > Ambystomatidae > Ambystoma > Ambystoma mexicanum. The sequence goes on from NC_090925.1 coordinate 205,969,731, forward strand.
GTTATGATACTTTTCTCCCAGAAACCCCCACCTTCCAAATATCAATTAGAATTGACCCCTCTGAACAAAAGGCCAGTGGCAGAGAGTGGGAACACAATGGGAAAATTGTTTGGGGGATTCTAATCACAGATGCAATATGAGGGAAAGAAAAGCAATGGGAAATTTGTTCGGCACATCTAAAAAAAATAGGCAGGGCATTGTGGTTTTGGTCAGAGCACAATGGGAACAAGGGGGCAATTTTGTTTTGCACCCTGCACATGCAAAGGCACTACCAGGCTTCACACTTCTGATTTAAAATGAATGGGATCCATGGGGATTTTTGTTTTGCACTCTGCACACTTACGTGGAAACAGGGTTTTGGGATTAATTCTTTTGGCAGATCTGTATGTCTATTCCGGTTCAAAACACACTGGGAAGAGCTTGTTGGTTTTGAATGCCAACAAACAAATCCTGTGATTTCTATAGGGGAATTAATTGATTTACTTTAATTAAATATGCTAAGGATCTACACAGACAAACAGGATATTTGCTATGGGGAAATAACTAAAATAATGCTTGAAAATGCAGGGCCTATGCAATCTATGGCTTTGGGGATAGTTTTACTTTCAGGTGTTGCCTTGGAATGGGCATCAGGGAACAGCAGGGCACTGCTGGGACAGCAAGGGTCAGTCAAGGAGAGTCTCCTCTAAATCCTCCAAGGGGTCCCAGTCAGCTTCTATGTCTCCTGGATCCTGTCTTCAATGCAAGATTTGGGCCTCTCTGCTGGGATGTTTCTCGCAAGAGATCAGCAGCAGGTTGCCTCCTGGAATAAGTGGAACAAACCCAGTTCTAATGCAAACTGATCTAGTTATAGGGCAAATGACATCACAATTTGTCATGGTTCCCGTGAAAGGGATTGCTTGGTTTTCTTTACCCACCTCCCACCTGTGTGCTATTAGGACAAGGAGATGGGGGAGTGAGTCAGGACAGCTGTGGGAGGAGAAAGCTTTGTCATCCCAATTTGACAGTGGGGTCGGCCTGTTTAAAACTCTGAAATCTATCAATATGGCAAGCACCCTAACTCTTTTAATCTTTACACGTATGAATATATTTTTAAGAACTACATTTGAAAGCAAATCAGATGATGCTAATCTGAAGTCAGCACACCCTTCCTATGTAGAGATACGTTTTTTCTTCATTTACTCAGAAGCTGTATCAGTGAAAAATATGCCACTTCATAGTTTTCATGTTAATTATTTCCTTCACCTTCACACCAATGTTCAAATCTCTCGGAATCAAGGAAAGGCCCAAATCAAATTTTCATTAATAATTTTAGTTATGTTTATCACACAAAACCTGTTTTAGCATGGTTCAAAGTGGATTACTGTCACCTTTAATAAAGGTCTGGAATGACGTGGTGGCATCTATGCTGCCCCTTTTATGCAATAATATGTATTTTCCTATTAATTCAACTGCAGGCTTTTTTGTTTCTTCTCTTAAATTGCATTTACCCTTAGGCACGTGACTAGGCAGATGCTGGCTCACAATTATGCCTGCCTCCTCCTTCAAGACCTGTGAGGCCCTGATAGCAACTCTAAAGGACATTTTATGGGAATTGTGACCTCAAGGTCACTTCTGCCGAAGAACAAGCGTGGCCTTATCTGTTTTTACCGTGGTTTACATCTAAATAGTATATTTCTTTCTATAGTATTAAGTAATGGCCCTGATTGATGGTTGACAACCAGACCCCTCTCTCCAGGACAACACAGGAGAGGTCTTGGAGGTTAAGTTTAATCTTTGGAGAAATGACCGGCTCATGTACCCTGCACAGAATGGCCTTTTAAACTCACACACACTGCAATTTACATGGCAATTTATAAGGCACATGGGCCTTATCCATGTGTACTGCATTTCTTTAATTTCACAGTTTCAAAATACATGAGTATCACTTCTGGATTGTCCATATGTATAGGGCAGTTATATGAGAAAACCATGTTCAACCTGTGAAAGTCTAGTGAGCATTTTTCTCTGCATACCGTCATTTGGATGAGGGAAAAACAAAAAGGAAATAATTTGATTTCTTGTAAATGCAAGGATCGTGGTTTCACTTTAGATGGGTGGAGCACAATCTGGTGTTACATTGAAGATAATGTATGCATTGTCTGTTTAAGTAAAAGTGCAGCTCTCCATGGATTGAGTAAAATGGCATTATCAGCCACAGGTCTTTATTTTCCTTGCTGAAATGCATTGCGCATATCTTCGCACTTTTGATTCAGGCCCATCTTTCCTTTAGATTTTAGGCCTGTTTTTGGTTCAATAGGCCTCATGTCTAACATCACCATTTCTGAGCTGGGCTTAGATTTCACCCCACAACCCGAATTGAACTCAATCCGTCCGCACCATGGCTCGCTGTCGAACCGTCAAGAAGGTGCTATTGACCCATAACTGCCCCCCTGCTGCCTCTTGGGCCCTAGAGAGTGGTGAGATCACTTATGCACCTTTTTCACCCAATGACATATCCTTTTCAAAGAACATTGTGATTGTTGAATTAATTGCCTTTCACCCCTATATTCTATCCCAGAGTGCTGAATTCTCTCTCCTGCATTTTCTCTGTTCTTTCCACAGTGGTGAGGTTTTGTATACTTTTCCTATTTTAGTTTTCTTGCAGCTGGTGTGTCTAATTAAGATACATATATGTGTATACAACCTTGATTGGACATAACCTTTATTTTGGACTGTTGTTATTTACTGTTTGGTTTGCTACTGGTTCACACCCCCTCTTGAGATTATAGTGTACCCTTGGCTCAAGTTATCAAAAAAGGTGAAGGAGGTTTATCTCTTAACTCTGTTTGTTTTACCTTTATGATTGGTGTCACTGTTGGTTTGTAGAAGTGCGGGAGCTGAGTAAGGGATTTTACTAATACTCACCCTTGTACTCCTGCAGAGTCAAGGTAATTTCATCACAGACAGCAAACATTCTGCCTGTTTCATCCCTGCTGCGTCACAGGGGCCAGCGATGTGCAAAATTGGACACATAAGAGATCTGGAAACACGTAATGGCCTGCTGGTGACGCGCGACATCCAGCTCCTCTGAATCGCCTCTGTTACCGAGCCATTGTACATCCAGTTCACATGATCAGACCTAAAGATCAGGTTCACCTACAAAAGCAGTTTACTCCAATACTAGTCGTCTTTGTATCGCTTCAGCTCTGGTACCCATGGGTGGACTGGGAACAAAAAGAGGCCCTGGAAATAATTTTCAAAGTGCCCACATACTACATATTTCCAGCAAGCCCAACCATTTTCCTATGGTAAAATGTGGACATACCACACACAAGAGGCCCAGTGTGCATAGGCCTCGCAGGAAATATCCAGAGTTGCCTATAGGCAGGCCCACCCCTGCTGTTACCATCTTTCTCTCCCCCACCATTGGAATAGGAGAGGCTTCTGAAGGCTTCTGAAGGCCTCTACATTTCTCGACCCTTTTTCACTTGCGTATTTAAACAAAGGTGTATGTCTACCCGCAGTAAGACTACATGTCCTTTGACCCTTCCCCTTGATGACATCAGAGGACGTGACATCACATAATCTTTGATCACGTGACCTCCCGGGAAGTGGCATGAAACAGCCTTTGACCTTAAAAAATCTCAAGAATCAGGTGAAATAGTCCCCAAGAAGTCTAAAACTATTGCTTCCGTATTTTACAGGATACATGCCAGGGATAGGAGTCACAAGTGGCATAGGAGTGGTAGTTCGGCCCAATTTATGGCCCTTAAATCATTTAATCGTGATTCTTGGGTATAGGGAGGATACACAAGCCAACCATGGGGGGTATTCTCACCCTGACATTTTTTTATTTATTTAAACGAACGGCTCACATTGGGCATTTCACAGAATACTTTCTGTGAACAATTGGATAACAAGACCTACAATTTACACATGAAAATATCCAATAGATGTCGGCTCCACAACAGGACATAGAAGGGTTTTCCAGCACATTTTCACGGTGACTGTGCCCACAGTAGCCAGGATTGCCACTACAAATACAAACGCACAGCGGCTTTACCCAATAATCCACGTAATGCTACGGTAAGTATTCACTCATGGTGGTCTTGCCCAATCATTACATTATTGCCACTGCAAGCAACACACGCGTTGGGTTTGCTGGAGGAAGCCAGGGCTGCACTGGAAGTGCACACCCATGATGAGGCCAGTGAATTCATGCAACTGTATCCTCATGATGGCTTTGGCCAATAAGGCCAGTACTGTAACTGTAAGCACACCCTTTTGAGGTATTTGGCTAATAAGATCATCACTGCTTCGGCCCATACACTGTTGCAATGACTTTGGCCAGTCAAGCCACTACTGCTACGGTAAGTACACTCACGTGAAGGCTTTGGCCATTAAGACCAGTACTGTTACTGCAAGTACATCCTCGTGATGGATATGGCAAATAAGGCCAGTACTTCTACTCTAAGTTCACATCTGAATGCTGACTTGGGCCACTACTGCTATTGTACATATATCTTTGTGATGACTTTGGCCAATAAGTCCAGTACTGCTTCTACAAAGACACCCTCAGGCTGGCTTTGGCCAATAGGATCAGTACTGCTCCTGCATGTACACCCTTTGTAGCGATACCACAAGAAGTGCACCAGGATTCCCTCCCAGCAAGGTCCAGCCCCGGATTGCTCCCCCCGCACCTTCTGCGGCTGATGGGGGCTCTGAGGTCACTGGGCCTACCCTCCGGCTCTCCCATAACCCGTAGCAGTTTGGAGCCCAGAGGCCCGGGCGAGCGGCCATTGAGAGAAGGATTGGCCATTGGTCGCTCGGGCCCTCTTTTAGGAGGTGAGTGATGCACACATCCACCACTGTCTATAATTCCACGCGGGTCCCGGGCAAGGATGTACTCCTTACCTCCACAACATGAGCGCCAAATGGCGGCGCCCTGGTGCACCCCTTCCAGTTATGCCTGTGGCAGCTGCCTACAATTGCCTTCCTGTAACTCTGGTCCTGACCCCACCTGAAGATGGAGTCTCAGCAGAGAGATGAAAGCAGAGGTGGCAGAATTGTGCCCAGTGGTGCCCTTTAATGACAGGACGTTTCACCTCCTACATTTTCATGAATGCCACTCATAAACACATTATTTGCGCCCAAATACCTTTGGGTTAGGAGCGCTATATAAATAAATAAATAAATACATAAATAATTCTTTTCGTTGTTGTAGTTCCAAGATTGAAAATGGCAGACAGCTTCTCTACCTTTCATAGTAATAAGCCAGGCCCATCTAATTTTTCTACAAAAAATGTCTCCTCCCTAACATATAGGCCCATACACCGTCCACTCCCCTCTTTACCTGGGCCTGGGTGATCTGATCCCCTCTGTTTATGCCCCAGGTTATTTGTAGATCCATTGCTGACTATTGCCCTCCCTCCCCTGTTAGATCCCCACTCCCTTGTTTCTCTGCTCCCTAACCACTATCCTTACCCATGTGATTGTAAAGCGCCCCGTTGCTTCCCAAAGTTAGGTCAGCACTCAATAAATACAATATTAATGGTAACGCACACTCTCTGGGGTGCTTATCCACATGTGTCCATCTCTTATTCCTCTGAAAGGGCTCCATGAGTTTGAAGGTCAGGTTGATCCCTATTATCTGGAAGCCCACTTAGGTAAACACGTTGGTACTGGTCCATTCTAGGTTAGACCCACTGTCAGGTCCTGGATCCTTTGGGAAGGTTCACTCTTTGCGCTGGTGCTGTGTTGCCGGTTCCTGCTTCTCCTGCTTCTCAAACACTCGAATTAGTGCTTGGCTTCTAGGCACTACTGCTCTTGGAATGTCTTCAGTTGCGGATCTATGTCAGAGTATCTCTCTCCTTCACTCAGTAAAATGTCTTCCTGCACTGCTGGTGTAGTGGGCCACTGTCTTCAGAGATTAGATGCTCTGCCGTTTATGTCACATTGCGTTGTCTTCTGGGGCTTGTGGTTTTATCATTTCTGCTGTTAACCTAGGACTCTGAATCCCACAATCCAGCGCGTTGGCCAGGAGTGGAGAAGGACATCAGAAGCAGCCGTGGCAATTCCCTTTTGAGGGACCCCTGGGGCTGGTGAGGGAGAAGATAGGGTGTCTATTGCAGTAGTTATGCGGCCCTCGATCACAGGAGACCCAGCCCTGGAAACCTTCATTCGGCTGGGTAATCAGGCAATTGCCCTGTAAGGTTCATGTCCAGTCTGCCTTTGTTGGCATGCAAAGAAGGTAGGACTGGTTGAACGTCTTACTCCACACCTCAGGCTACTGACGCGAGACTTGTGCGTCCTAATATCAGTTGCGTTCCTGTGTGTCCCATTTAATAGGGGGCAGGGCTATGGCCCAAGGACAAAGGCCTTGAAGTTTGGGAATCTACTGATTGAAAAACCGAATTCCTATTAACAATGTTTATAGGTTATGCATATATTTCATCATTCTTTACTCAATTCCCAACCTCGAAATTGCAGTTCTATACAGGCCGAACATCCCCCAATAATCTGAGTTTCTAACATTCACGTTGGGTCTGGTTCCGACACGTCATGGTTCCTACACGCCATGGTTCCAACTCGTTATGGTTCCGACACGCCATGGTTCCGACACTTCATTTAAGGGTAGAAACCAGGCTGATTGACATTGAGTAATGAGCCCAACTAGCTCCCTCTATTGCTCAGGAGAATGCATTTCTCGTTCCCTTTTCATTTCTTGTAATTTTATTGCCAGACAATCTTACTACCTGCGAGTAACTTTTCTTCACCGAGCGTCTGTAGAAGACCCCTGGAGTCTAGCAGTGTAATGACAGTTCATAGTGTATGCAAGACTGTAATCTCCCCATACACACCTGGTATTTATTTTCTCATGTCAGATCCTGCTTGTGTTTTATCTAATGATATTTTATATTATGTTAATATGGGAGTAGAACAAGGTAACAATAGGTGTAAGGGGGAGAGTCAGGTAATTGTAGAAGGAGTAGAAGAAGGCGAGCAGGGCACCTGTAGACAGAGGAGAACAAGATAACTGTAGAAGGAGTTCTGTAGAATGAGTAGCGGGAGGAGAGCAAGGTAACTGCAGAGAGGAGAGCAAGGTAACTCTAGAAGGAGCAGGAGGAGAGGAAAGTAGCTATGGAAGCAGTAGAGGGAGGAGAGCAAGGTAACTCTAGATGGAGAAGAGAGAGGAGAAATAGGTGTCTGGACAAGGAGGAAAGTCAGGAGCGCCACTCTTTTTTTAAAACTCTCCCCACTCCAGCGCCTGGAAGTTAATCACTGGAATAGGACGCTCATGTTAATGCATGAGTGTCCTATTCCAATGAATACCTTCCCACTCTGACGCAGGAGCAAGGTGGTCATCATCTCTGCATCAGCACGCTATTGTTATTAAATGAGCCGCGTCGCCGCGGGCGCATTTAATAACAAAAGGGCGCCTGCTGTGCTTTCTCCCACTACACCAGCTTGGGAGAGCCCTTGAGCTGGCGTGGTATGGGGTTAATGGTGCCCTCGGGGGGCATGGCGCCCCGGACGGTCGCCCGGCCTGCCCTGCCCTAAGGCCGGCCCTGCCGCCAGTGGATGCATAGAGCTCAGAGAGAGTAGAACATCCCTGAAGACTGCACTCTTGATGGTGGGTGTTTGATCTCCAGCCCCTTACTGGGACAGAGATAGTTCCCAGAGCCCCCTGGAAACCGCACGCCCCCCTGAAGAGCAATAGAATGATACGTTTGTGACGGCAGGTAACAGGCGTATGCCGATCTCAAGGAATGTGAAAGCTGCAAGCATCCCCAGCTGAAGTCCTTATTGAAATGCCACTGTCACCCACACATCTGAATCCACACATTCACAACCAAGCAGTGGTGTCGCCAGGAATCAAATTTAGGAGAGGCACAAAGTGGGCCACAGACAAAGGTGGGGGCACACACACAAAAGTAGGGGGGGCGACTATAAAAGGGCAATGTGTGACGTCAGAAGCACTCCTGCAGATAATCTTTTGTGCACACCAACTACCACACCCCACTGCACCTTCCCTCTCATCAGAATATAGGCACTAAACCATTATGTCACTAATAACCAATCATTAGTGCTTTTGTGTGGTAGATTCTGATTCGAGGGGCTGCTCTTGGCTTCAAGGGGAAGTTAACAGCTCTTCATTGTTGTGCAGCAGCATTGATTGTGGCCCTGTGGGTGTGCTTTGCTGGCCCACACAGCACCACAGACAGTGCAGAGAAAGTAGCCCAGCTGAGGTAGGGCGGACACAAGGGGGGGCAGGATTTCAGAGGAGGGGCCCGGCCCCCCATACCACTAGCGACACACTTCAACCAAGCAGTGCATTCTATCTACTTTTACCTTAGCTCGCCCCTAACTCTGCTTTTAGGGACAGGGTAGTAGCCCCTCTTCCCGTAGAACGCTCCTCCCAGGTGTCCCACTACCTTGTTTGACTTGTTCACCTTGCTACTGCTACACAGCGGGCCCGGTACATGGAACTTTAAGCGTGGTGCATAGTGGCATTGCACTGCCAACAAACACCCTGATTCACAGAGAGGTACAAGTGTATTTTTGCAGTGCAACGTGACTTTGCACCACTTTTGCACCCGTGCAAAGTGACTTTTCACTGCAAAAATACACTTTGCACCGCTCTGTGAATCAGGGTTTTTGTGGTCATTTTACACCACGCAAAAAAATTCCATTAATCGGGCCCAGCCTCTCTCTCCCAGTCTTCCCATGTGCCAACCTGTCCTGATGTTTACCTCTGCCGACCGACCATGCAACTGGCCTCCTCTCCCTGCTTGCCCTCTGCCAGCACCCGATGTAATGACTACCCCCACCCCCATGGTTGCTGTGGGGGGGGGCGTAATGACATCCGGCAGGCTCCCTCACCCCCCAGAGTGCTAAAACACCAGCACTCAACAGGCCCAGTGCCTGTGGGGGTTGGGGCCCCATGGTACTACAGGGCCCCAGCACCATTGGGGGTGGGTGGGGGCACAGCCAGCCATGTCCGTGACCATGCGGGCCTCTGCCACAGTGCTGGCACGAGGGTCCCACGGCATCAGGGCATGCAGGCCTGTGCCTCCAAGTGTAGGCCTACTTCCTACATGAAATGAGACACGGACTCAGTTGCTCCTCTCCTGGAGTCTGCAGCCACTCTGTTCACGTGTCTGCAGATCCGCTTTTAATTATCTTGGGCCATGACACAGTCATGGCCCGTGTTAAAAGGGCAATACACCGGGGAGGGACACATTCCCTCAAAGGGGCAAAACTATTGGGAGGGTCACACACCACACTCCTCCTTTTTCATAACAAACAAACAACTATTCCTAACCCTAGACGGTCTCTTCTCCCTGTTACAGAACATTACTTGTGCTACTTCCGAATCATAGGATCAACAACAACCAGGATATGCCACGGCTACACACATGGAGCTCACATGTTCGTGGACATACTACACATACTAACACACTATACACATAACTTGCAGGTGACAGTCACGATTGGTGAACCGCCGGTGAAATGTTGGCAGTCCGACCACATGTTTCAAAACCCTTTATTAACCTGGGTGTGGAAACTACAACCACTGAATGTCACCATTGTTAGCTGCTGGCACCATATAGCCCACACCTACCAACAGCGGGATCACCGCTTCACCTATCTGTTCTTTACCAAAACCACTTTAAGCATATAGCTAATATGCAGGCTCACAGCATTTGCGGAGTCCTTGGTGAGCAATTGCAGGACTGCTGGAGACCAGTTCACTTTCCACCAACATCCGTTCAGTATATTTATTTCCACGGTTCCAGGTCCATTGGTGTTACAGTTCACAAAAAGCAGCAAAGCCGCACCTGTGGATACCAGGGGCCACATCGGCGTAGTCCCTTGATGTTGTGGCAGGCAGAGAGACACTGACAGCAGGGCATCTAGGCTGTGCCACATGATGTTGACAGGGCATGGTGTGACAGCGTGTTACTAACCCCCCAACCCCCTTCTCCTTTGTCACACTCTTGCAGGCAGGAGTACCAATACTGTAGTGGCACAGGTGGGCGCACAAGCACTCTTGCAGAGCTACAACCCTTACTTGCTTGTTGCACTTGTTCCTGATGGCAGGTGTCAGGGCTGCATGACGTTGGTTGGCCAGACACAGGTGACGGGGTGCTTGGGCCATTCCTTCTCCTCCCCCAGGCAGGAGCCACTGCTGTTGATGGTGCAGCAGTAATGACCAGTCCTTCTTCCAGGCCGGACAGTTGAGCTTGTGACATCCGAGATCGGGGCTGGCATGAATTGCACCCACAGCAACATTTTTCTGGGCCATAGATGGAGGGCCCGGTCGGGCGACACTCATGGCCAGGTGTCAGGGCCACTTACTGTTCCAGTTTCTCCCTCTCTCTTGGACACCTGCTGTCTGTACTCATGCATGTGGAGGTGAGGTGGCAAACATCACCTCCAATGGATTGTGCACACACACACCATCTGGGGACTACAAACCAGGAGCTGGTGAGGCATGGACATGTAACTTCGAAACTCCATGCCTTATTGTCCCCGGTGCTCAGATTACAGGGGCTCCACAATTCACTGCACGGCGCCCAGGATCTTTAATCTGCGCCGGCCAGTCTTCGTCTCTCGTCCTGCTCCAACATGGCTCACCTCACTCTGCACTACTGAAACAGCAACACTCCATAACTTCAGTGCCACCAGTCTGTGCAATGGTATGCACCTTCTTCCAGTGCTGGTTTCCACTTAGGAGTTGCTGCTTGGTTTTCCGGGGCTGATTAATGTCCACAATTGCAGAGACAGTATGGCAAGTACAACTTTCGCCAGATTGTATGCTCGCCCGCACGTGGAAAGATGCACAGATTAGGTTGAGCGGGCACAAGCCGTTTCACCTTGCTAGTCCTGCTCTTCCCTCCTTGGCAGTATAGGGCTTATCTTGCTGCCTTCCTTGCGTGGTTAAATAACCTCTCACAACGGGTAGATAACAGCAGATTGTTCTCAGTGCTATGCTTAGCTTTTTCCTTCTTTGGGGTAATTTTGGCAGGGCACACGCACTTTCTTGTTGAGGCTTTGGTGCTTCCCGTGCTGCACCTGGAGAGCTTCTACCTCTTGCTAATGGCTTCTGGTACTCATTCCTTCCCGTGCAGCTCTCAGGGATAGTGTGTCCTGCGACCTCTAGCATTCCTCCCACTGGTTCAGTGCACAGAACCTAACCAACACCCCGCGTCACCTCCCGTAGCTGACACTGCTATCGACTACACCATGGAGGTGTGTCATGAGGAAGGACATTTGGAAAGATGCTGGCCAATCTCTAGACTACAGTAAAGGGACCTCAGTGTGGTGCATCTGGATGCGGTCAACGCTTGAGGGGTAGTGCTGGGATCTTTAGACTTCCTCAATGCCTTTCGCATACCTATGCTTGCAGCTTCTGGTAAGGTTCCTTTAGTTGCCCTGGCAGCACTTCCTTGTGTTTTTAAAAACGCGTGTCCTTTTTCCCATTGAAACCCTCTGGCATCCGATGCTCAATTACCAGAGGATGTAGGGAGGAGGTTCGCTTCGGGACAGGCCAGATCTTCACTGCACTATCCATCGCACTCCTAACTTGTTTACGGAGAGCCAGCACACACACCGCCTGCGGCCACCAGGGGCACTGCAGGAGATTTGCTAGCACGGCAACATGCAGGAAGGCACTGCCCCATGTTGCCACAAGGCACAGGCAGCCGATTTCTAATGAAATGTCCCCTGCTCCAATACGGAGCATTTAATTTCACTTTTCTTGCCAAGTTTGCACCTGGGTGGTTAATTCACACACTTTTATACCGTAAAGCTGAACTTATTTCTGGAGGCAAAGATGGATGTGCGAGAGGCAAGGGCCAGTTTTCTGAGGATGCCACCGGACTTGGACAAGCACTCTCTACTCTTCAGGAGGACTCTTTGAGGGAGGTGAAAAATGTTGGAGCAGTGTAGCTGCACCTTTCATGAACTGTCCTGGTGATGGCACTGGAGGGGTTGCTGAGCCAGGGTGGCGTGATTTGGGTTTATCTGAAAGGTGCTCTCTCGGGTGGCTCTGTGCCAGGGGGAGATGGAGCTGGGATTGTTAAGAGTGGCGGTAGTAGCCCGGATAGATAGAAGCGCTGCATACCCATACACCATGCCCTGCAGCGTTGGCAGCATACGCGCAGCACCGCCTCACGGCCCTGTCCCACAGACCGTGCAGCGGGCCCTAATCCTCACAGGCTCCGACACAGCAGTGCTTCTATTGCATGTCGCCAGCCAGACCGAGATTTTCTATGGGTCCGGCAGCGAGGCGGACTGCCAAGTGGCACATCCACATAGGACATAGGGGAGTGGGAGCAACTGGGTGCTCACCACCTCCATCTCACCCACTCAGATGATAGGAGCATGCGGCAGGCACAAACGATGGCCCAGGCGCGCGCGCGCTATTGCGGGGGACACTCCCCTCCTTGTTTTGGGCCGCCCATCCAGGCGCAGACAGCCGGACCAGCTCTGCTGCTTTGGTTGGGGAGGGGGGGTGCTTCACTTCTTTTCGTTCCGCACCAGAGCACTTCATCATTCGTCACCGGTGGGTGCGGAAACATGATCTGCGACGATTCTTTGGACAGCTCAATTCAATTCACCACCGTTGGGGGGCCTCCAGGATCTCACTGGGGCTTCGGTGGCGCAGAACCTTGCAGGATGGTGCTGCCACCTGGTGGGGTATTCCTCCTCTGCACTGTTGTTGCAGCTGCGGCCGCTTAGTTCCCTTTGTTATGGGAGGGAAATTGGGCCCTTCCCTTTTCCTTCCTTCATGCTGGTGGGCCTCTCTTTGCCGGTGGGGGTGGCGGGCACTCCCTTCCTTATTTCGGGCAGCGGGTGCCTCGGCTGGGGCAGGCACTCTGCTCCTTTCTCCAGGATGCCCCAGGAGGGCCCCCCCTGTGTGCTATGACACCAGCACTCAACAGGCCCAGTGCCTGTAGGGTTTGGGGCCTGCCCTGGACATCCGGCAAGCCCCATGGTACTACAGGACGCCAGCACCATTGGGGGTGGGGGCACAGCCAGCCCTGACCATGCGGGCCTCTGCCACCGTGCTGGCACGAGGATCCCACAGCAACAGGGCATGCAGGCCTGTGGCTCCACTAGTAGGCCTACAGCCTACATGAAATGAGACACGGACTCAGTCGCTCCTCTTTTGCAGCCGCCCTGTTCACGTGTCTGCAGATCCTCCTTTTATTAGCTTGGGCCAGGACAGAGTCATGGGCGGTGTTAAAAAGACAATACACAGGGGAGGGATACATTCCCTTAAAGGGGAAACGCTCTTGGGAGGGTCACACACCACACTGGTAACACCCTGAGCTGCTTCTCGAAGCTAGGTTTGAGCGTCAGTAAATTTAATAATACATGCTCAGTCTTCTCTGACTACTGTTTATCATGTGTGGTGTCCTGTCTCCGGTTTCTCTACCACGTGCTCCTCAGCAACTTCCGGTCTGTCCCTCCCCACGGTTCTCTGCAATAACTCAATGGGCCTCGCTAAAAACGGGCTCATTACCGGCTTGGAGGAAGTAGCGGGTCCGTACTCGTTTGATGCCACTAATAGCGGCTGATTACGAGCGTGCGAGCACGCATGAACCCCCATGCTGGTAATGGCCATACCGCCATGCCGCTAAAGGCCCTCCAACTCCCTGATAGCAGCATGACGGGTCCCACGAATACCGCCTCCGCCTAGGAGCCACCCCTTAATACCGACCCGGTAATAACATCATGTAAATACCATGCTCGTAATACCGGACCTGGAAGTAACATCATTGCGTCGGAACGGGAAATACAGTGGTGGCCATCTTTAAAAACACAATCCATTGCAATCCTCCCAATCCACCAGTGCTGCAAAGGAGAGACCAGGGCCATTGAATAGAACATGTCCAAGGCTACCCAAAAAACCAACCCCGCCTGCGCAAGAAGCGCTTCTCAGATGAGGAATTGAATATGTTGGCAGATACCCTTGTGTCACGACCCTTGACGCGAACCCCCACTGGCATGTCCACATGCCAGGTGGGGTCAGGATTTGGGGTTCCATTGGGACCTCAGGAGCCTTGCACTACCATCCAGGACTCTCTTGGAATCAGTCCTGGCACCTCTGGCGCCAGGCTCATTTTCAGAATGGGAAACATCCTTGAAGGGACTACTTTTCTTTGGGGCCTGCAGCCAACATTGAGGCACCCACACAGTCTAGTTCCTAGAACCAGACTGTGCGGTACAATGTTTCGCGTTATTCTGCAGCCAGCAGCGTGACACTTACCGTGTCCAGTGTCCTGATACCGGTGATCATTGAAACAACGGACCTGCAGAGGAGACAAAGAACATCATTATTAGACTCTTACTTAACTGTGAATTCCATCCCGCGTCTGCCCGGCGCTCGTCCATGCTTCTGCTGCTCGGGGTCATCCATCCAGCCATCATCATCTTCGGGACACCGCAAACGCATCGGAATGAAGCAACCTGAAGGGAGAGAGAGAAAGACAACGTTAGAACAGGTTACTTACGGCATAAGCCTCAGTCATTACGAGAACCTCAAAGGGTTGGGCAATTCTAGGCCGGCATCATTCTGGAACGCTTCGCACACCAGAGAAGACCATCCCGACCTGAAAAGGAAGAAAGAGTACAGGTTAGCAAGTGAAAGACAAAACAGCGCCGCACTTAGCGCGTTACCTACCAAATCGTAGTGCGCTTCTTGCACCCTCCATTCTGGCAGGAGCTCAACCCAAGCAGCACGACACGCCAAACCTAGGCTCACCTATGGGGGCAAAGAAAAGACATTAACCACAAAGAAAGGAAGGCAAGGACAGTAACATATAAAGACTGCTGCAATAAGACCTACCTTTAAAGACTCTTGAATGGGCTGGCACCAGTGAAGTAACTCAGTCGCTCAAGCCCGCAGAAGACTACGCACCCATTCAAAGAAGGCAGGATGGAGAGCACGCCAGATATCACAAGAAGGTGAGGAGAGGGCCATCGGGTCGAACCCAGGGCAGGTGGGAGGAGACTGTACCTGATCTTAAACCCAGTCCTCTTGTGCTTTTAGGCCCAACTTCCATCGAAGGTACCACCCGGGATCGGGAAAGGGTCCAGGGCACGAATCAAGCAACCAGGGCTGAGTGGCATCCCCGTGGACACCAGGTGAGCGTAAAAGAACGCAATGCCTCTATAACATAATCCACCTGGGCGCCATGGAGACATCAGAAATTGACCAATTGGCTCAATTATTAGGACAGTTACGCCCCAAAGTCCATTCAGCCAGGCAAGAGACTAATGCCCTACAGGGGGATCTAGTCGTAACCAAGGATTGCACCGAAGAAATCAGTAGGCAGTTACTACAATCAAAGGCTGGACAAACTCCATTGCCTGGAAATAACCCGCTGGCACAAGCACCCGCATTATCCACCGCTCCAGTACAGATTACACTACCCGGAGCAGTTCCCTTAGCACCACCAGAACGCTTCTCAGGTGACCCCAGGAAGTATGCTGCGTTCATGAATCAATGTCGTCTTCATTTCCTCTGCAGACCAGGTGCATTCCCCAACGATCAGGCACGGGTTGCCTTTGCTCTGTCATACCTGAGCAGAAGTGCAGCAGACTGGTCGGTGCTGCTCGTGAGCCATGATGATCCATTACTACATGACTTTGGGGGATTCCAAAGGGAAATGGAAACGCTCTTTGCTCGTCATACCCAAGAACAAGCCATAGACAATGAACTTTTGTCAAGATTTATTAACATACATTGCAAACTTCAATAGGTTAGTTGCTGAAACTAGGTGGCCTAAAGACAAAAGAACCACGTTGTTTCACCAAGGCCTACGAGGGGAATTGAAGGACGTTCTGACCCAGGTGGTTGATCCGCCTAGAGACTGTAGTGAATTCATCAACCTGGTTGTGCAACTAGATCACTGAGTGCAAGACCGGAAGGTGGATCAGTCTAGGTCAGACACTCGGGCCGTGTATGTGGGGACTAAGGATACTGCTTCACGCATGTCTGAGAACACAGCAGAACCCATGCAAATCGGAGGCATACGACCACCGTTAACAAAAGCAGAAAGGGACAAGAGAAGACAACAGCAGTTATGTTTGTACTGCGGAAAACCAGGGCACTTCCTAAAAGACTGTCCAGTAAAACCTCCTAGGAGAAACGTAGGAGCCACGGAAAGGGATGAGAGTAAGGAGTCGGAAAACTACCCAGCTCGACAAACGTAGAGGTCAGTTTGTCGAGTGAGAAGAAAGAGCCACCAACCTCACACTTTGCAATACCAGTGATCCTAATCAATCATCAACAACCGTCTAAGATGCACACCGTTGAAGCTTACATAGACAGCGGAGCAGTTGGGAACTATATTGATCAAGAACTGGCAGCAGAGATTGGGCTTTCCTTATGTTTTAAGCCGAACACAGAAAAGGTAACCACTGTGGATGGGACAGAAATTGCTTCCGGGCCAGTAACCCAATGTACAGTAGGAGTAACGCTGCTGTGCCAGGATGGACACTGGGAATCTATTTCCTTCAATCTCATCAAGGCACCTCAGTTCCGGCTAATAGTAGGGATGCCATGGTTAGTTGCTAATAATCCCTGGGTAGATTGGCATGCAAGAAAATTGACATTCCCGATGACTGCGCTCCCACCTGTTATTACCATGAAGAAAAATCCAATCCAGTTCTAACATCCATAGGAGTTCTAGAACAACCGCATCAACACTTGGCGCGACTATTACTCTCCCGAAAGAATACCAAGACTTCAAGGACGTGTTCCAGAAGGAACAAGCTAACACACTACCACTGCACAGACCCAATGACTGTCAGATTGACCTCATACCTCGTGCGCAAATCCCGTGTGGCAGAATCTATGCACTCACAGAACCAGAAAACCAGCATTTAAAATCCTATCTGGGCCAGTACTTAGCAAACGGGTTTATCCGCCCATCTAAATCACCGGCAGCCAGTCTCCTATTCTTCATACCAAAGAAGAAAGGGGACTTGAGGACCTGCATCGACTATCGTGCGTTAAACCGGATCACCATAAAGAATCGTTACCCCGTGTCACTCATTCCCGAAATGCTGGACCAAGCCAAGGATGCCCAGATTTATACCAAGCTAGACCTCAGAGGAGCGTACCACCTAGTCCGAGTTAAAAAGGGAGATGAATGGAAAACAGCTTTCCGTACCAAATATGGGTTGTTCAAGTATCAGGTAATGCCTTTTGGACTCTGCAATGCCCCCGTGGCGTTCCAATACTTCATGAACAATGTCCTGAGAGAATTGATCAATGTTTGCGCCCTGGTCTACATAGATGACATCCTAGTGTATTCAGCCTTGAGACAAGACCATGTCAAGCACGTCCGCTCCGTTCTCACCAAACTCTGCCAACATCGACTATATACAAAACTTGAAAAATGCTTTTTTCACGTAACCGAAGTGGAATTCCTTGGTTTCATCCTCACTCCGAAAGGCATCAGAATGGATGTACGCAAAGGGGATGCCATTCTTAAGCGGCCTTCTCCAACTTCGTTAAAAGGGGTCCAGAGCATGCTGGGTTTTGCGAACTTCTACCATCGGTTCATCCCAGACTTCTCTCAGATTGTGCATCCGATTACGTTACTCCTATGAAAAAAACAATAAAAAATGAATGTGGACAGAAGATGCCGAAAGAGCCTTTCAAGAGCTTAAGAGAAGGTTCACTTCCCCTCCGATCTTACAACACCCTCGTCCAGACCTCCCTTACATTGTGGAAACCGATACCTCCAGCATGGCTATGGGGGCTGTTCTGTCTCAAAAGGACCCTGAAACTGGCCAGTTACACCCCATGGCCTTCTGGTCGCGAAAATGTTCACCTCCTGAACTTAATTATGCCATCACCGACAAGGAGCTTCTAGCTATTTAATCTGCTTTCAAAGCATGGCTACATTATCTCTTGAGGGCCAAACATACGGTCACAGTAATCACGGACCATCGGAACCTACAATATTTGAAAACAGCAAAGGCTCAATCCTCACGTCAACTACGATGGGCCCTTTTCTTTGCCGAATATGATTATGTGATCACTTATCGACCAGGTGTAAGGAATGGGAAGGCCGATGCCTTATCTTGCATGGTCATTGACGAGAAGGTGTATGCAACTCCAGATCCAGTAGCCATCATTCCTGGAGACAAGCTCTTAGGCCTCACCACAGCTTTAACACAAATTGAGCTCAGAAACGAGATCCAACGTGTAATGACTCCTAATGCCTTACTGGAATGGCATACAAGAGGAAAACAATATACCATTAAGGACCAATTGCCATATTTTGAAGAACGTCTGTACGTGCCTAAAAAGGAGCTACAACAGCAAATCATTTTGGATTACCACGATTCCCTGATTGAGGGTCACCCCGGAATTGCCAAAACCCTAGCCAAAGTGAAATGCAACTATTGGTGGCCTACTTGGTGTCACAACTTCATCCAATATGTCCAGTCGTGTGGTGTGTGTGCACAAAACAAGTCACTAAAACAGAAACCAGCTGGCCTTCTGCAACCATTGGAAATTCCTCCCGCATCATGGCACACACTTTCTCTCGACTTTATCACAGACTTGCCTCCCAGCCAAGGATTCAACACTATTTTAGTAGTAGTAGACTTATTCTCAAAAATGGCACACTTTATCCCTTTCAAGGGCCTCCCTGATGCATCCAGTTTAGAAATTAAGTTCCTGGAAAATATTGTTAAACTACATGGTTTCCCATCAGTCCTGGTCTCTGACCGAGGCAACCAGTTTGCATCCAACTTTTGGAAGAAATGCTGTTCTATGGCTGAAATCAACATCCGATTATCCACCAGCCATCACCCCCAAACGGATGGCCAAACAGAAAGAACCGATCAGACTCTCGAACAATACTTGTGGTGCATGCTACACCAGGTAGAAGGAACTTGGAGAGATTTATTATGGATAGGAGAATATGCTTACAACAATTCATTGCATTCCTCTACTGGACAAACCCCTTTCTACACCCTCTACGGCAGACACTCACGTACTTCCGAACTAGACATTCCTCCCAGTTTGGAAATGCCAGCAGTGAAAACTCTTCATACAACCATCTCTCAGGCCTTTAAAAAGGCAACAGAGCATCTAATCCAAGCCAAGCACAAGCAAAAGAAATTCACTGACCAACACCGAAAAAAGGCCCCTGACTATCGAGTAGGAGACAAGGTTTGGCTAGCAGCAAAATACATACCAATAAAAGGAACCCAGACCTTTCGTCCTCGCTATTTGGGACCTTATGCCGTCAAATCCATCATCAACCCAGCAGCTATCAAGCTAGCACTACCAGCCAATATGCAAATTCAGCCGGTGTTCCACGTCTCACTTCTGAAACCGGTACAACCCGGTACACGGGTTATGACATCACCAGAACCTGTAAAAGTCGATGGGGAAACAGAGTTCGAGGTAAAGGAAATCCTGGATTCTAAATTTACCAGGTCCAAACTATATTACTTAGTCGATTGGAAGGGTTACGGCCCTCAAGACAGATCCTGGGAACCCAGCGAGAATATTCACGCACCACGTTTGATTAGGGCATTTTATCGGAACTTTCCAGCCAAACCAGGACCAGGCAGAAGAACCACCTTGGGAGGGGCCTTGGGGGGGGGAGTGCTGTCACGACCCTTGACCTGAACCCGTACTGGCATGTCCGCATGCCAGGTGGGTTAAGGATTTGGGGTTCCATCGGGGCCTCAGGAGCCTTGCACTGCCTTCCAGGACTCTCTTGGAGTCAGTGCTGGCGCCTTTGGTGCTAGGCTCATGTTTAGAATGGGAAACATCCTTGAAGGGACTACTTTTCTTTGGGGCCTGCAGCCAACATGGAGGCACCCACATGGTCTAGACTGTGCGGTACAGTGTTTTGGGGTGTGGTAGCCTAGGACTACTTTACCTGGACTACATTTCAAGAAGGCTATTTAAACCACACCCAAGCTACAGAACACGCTTTGTGTTATTCAGCAGACAGCAGCATGACGCTCACCGTGTCCAGTGTCCTGATACCGGTGATCATTGAAACAACGGACCTGCAGAGGAGACAAAGAACATCATTATTAGACTCTTACTTACCTGCGAATTCCATCCCGCGTCGGCCCGACGCTCGTCCATGCTTCTGCTGCTCACGGTCATCCATCCACCCATCAGCATCTTCGGGACACCGAAAACACATCAGAACAAAGCAACCTGAAGGGAGAGAAAGACAAAGTTAGAACAGGTTACTTAGGGCGTAAGCCTCAGTCATTACAAGAACCTCACCGGGTTGGGAATCTCTAGGCCGGCATCATTCCGGAATAGCTCGCACACCAGAGAGGACCATCGCGACCTGAAAAGGAAGAAAGAGTACAGGTTATCAAGTGAAAGACAAAACAGCGCCGCACTTAAAGCGTTACCTACCAATTCATAGTGCGCTTCTTGCGCCCTCCATTCCGGCAGGAGCTCAACCCAAGCAGCACGACACGCCGAACCTCCGCTCACCTAAGGGGGCAAAGAAAATACATCAACCACAAATAAAGGAAGGCAAGGACAGTAATTTATAAAGACTGCTGCAATAAGACCTACCTTTAAAGACACTTGAATGGGCTCGCACCCGTGAGGTAACTCGGTCGCTCAAGCCCGCACAAGACTATGCACCCCTGCAAAGAAGGCAGGATGGAGAGCACGCCAGAAATCACAACAAGGTGAGGAGAGGGCTATCGGGTCAAACCCAGGGAGGTGGGAGGAGACAGTACCTGATCTTAAACCCAGTCGTCTTGTGCTTTCAGGCTCAACTTCCATCGTAGGTACCACCCGGGATCGGGCAGGGGTCCAGGACATGAATCAAGCAACCAGGGCTGAGTGGCGTCCACGTGGATACCAGGTGAGCGTATTACCTTGCTGCCCATGCCAATGAGGTCTTCACCCATAACCTCAAAAGGGAGGTGCAGCAGAGGAAGAAGGAGATATGGGAGGAGGTAGCACGCAAGGTGTCTGCAGTTGGCACCACCCCACGCACAGTCAAAGACCTCTGCCTCAGGGTCCAGAACATCCTGGCCAGCAATCGTCGGGAGGCCATGGCCACAGGCGGGGGTGCACATACCCGGTCAAACTCATGCGCTGGGAGGAAACATGCAGCACAACCATCCAGATGGAGTAGATAGAGGGCTTCGGGGAAATGGAGACTGGTGCCGCAAAAGCTGGAGATGCAGGTGAGTGACTCTGCAAACTCCTGTAGGGCAAACCATGACATAGCACAAGTGATGTGGAATAGAGCCTAGGCAAGGCAATGCATGGCCCATCATGCACACATTAACATATCCATGTCCAGATGGAGGCCCAAACCCTGCCACACTGAAATGCATGCTGTGTGCCAATCCCATTACCAACATACACCCAACGCACAGGGACCATTCCCATGTCATACATCACACAAACCCCAATACAACGGCATACCACCTGGCATGCATCATTGCTGAATTGAGACGTCACGGCTAATGCCAATATGCCCCCCCCCTTCAAACTACCCTGTGTGACACACCTGTAAGATATGAATGCATGAGAAATGAAAAACTCCACAGCACCATCTCATGCATCTTGCATGTAACACCATCACTGATGCTCTGCATCTCTTCTTCCGCCCCAGGCACCGATGGAGAAGATGGCAGTCACGACCCAGCCACGAGGCCATCCACGTCCCGGGCCAAACCACCTGCCACTGGCAAAACCACCTCTGGGGTAGCCTTGCGACCCACAGTGCAAGCCAGGGCGAGTGCACAGGCCATGCCGGCACATGAGGGCCCCACAGCAGCGGATGAGACTACAACCACAAAGCTGCCAACAACAGTAGAAGGGGAGGCCAGTGGCACCCATTCCACTGCCACAAGTTCAGTGGGTGAGGCAGCAGCCACAGCCCCACTCAGTGACGTGGACATAGGAGCGGAGGAGTACGTGGACGAAGAAGGTATAATCCATGTGGCATGTCCACACACCCCAAGCCCCCGTCCACCCCCCCCCCAACACGCCACTCAGGCCTCACTCTCCAGTCCCATGCTGGATTCTGCAGTTCTGCTGCACAGCCCCGAACTCAGAACCACCCAGAGGCCAGCCCTGCAATGGGCCGTCCTGCCGCAGCACCCTCAACCTCTGCTGCTCCCACTGACTTGGAGGCACGGCTTTCAAGGGTGGAGGTAAGGCAGGACACCATGATTGACCTTGTGCGCCAATATGTGGCTGACGGGCAGGAGAAAAGGTGAGAGATCCATCAGGCCATTGCTGGGAACACTGCCGCAATCAATGCCTGTGCTGTAATGATCTGTGACAGTTTGTGGGTGGTCACGCAGGTCCTGACCGGCATACTGCAACACATGCAGCAACAACAACCTGCGCCAGCCATGCCAATCCCAACGGCATCCACCCCATCCTCCACACCCGACTGACAAGGCGGAGTGCACGGTAGACCGAAATGCAGCCCCCGGACACAAAGAAAGCCCGTAAATAGTGTGGGATGACAATGGGTGTGGGGGGAGGTGGTGTTGGTGTTGTATAGGGGATTAAGGGGGTGTTCATTGGGGGTATGAGGAGTTCATTGGGGGGTACAGGGAGTTAATTGGGGGTATGGGGAGTTTGGGTGTGTTGGGGGGAGGGAGGAAGGGGAGGGTGTATGTGTGGTGGAGGGGGGAGGCACTTTTCTGTAGTTTTAATTAATACACCCGTTGTGTGCAAAATCATTTGATGCCTGGACATTGTTCATTTTGTGTGTATTCATTTTATTCATGAGAGTGCACAGTGCCCAACTCCCTACATACCCTGTGTGCATGTCCACATGGACCCGGTGCTCAGTGTAGCACTGACACATATCCATCAACGTCCCAGTGGGTCAGAAGTATTTGTCAATCAGTGATTGACGTACAGCACGGCCATCTTGTGCATCATGTACTGGCAGGGGTGCTGCTTCTCCTCCATCGTCATCCTCATCATCCTCACCCGGTGCATGCATGTTAATGTCAGTTGGCAGTGGTACATTTCTCCGGATGCACATGTTGTGCAGCATGACACACACCATGGTGATCTTTGCCACCTTCTGAGGCCCATAAGGGAATGCTCCACCAGACCTGCTTAGGCAGCAGAACCGCGCCTTCAACAGGCCAAAGGTCTGCTCAATCACGACACAGGTACAGGTATGAACCCGATTGTACTCCTCTTCGTGCCTGTTATGTGGATTCCGCACAGGGGTAAGTAGCCACGGCTTCAAGGGATAGCCTCCATCACCTGCATGGGAGCACAAAGAGATCTGTGTGAGTCATTCTGCGCTGCCACCTTTAGGATTCACAGCCATGGCTGCAGCTATTTGGTGTTGACATGCACATGTCCCGGTACGGATGCACACAGATTGATTGGATGCATTGTGTACTGCAATATGGTCTGCTAGTGTGGATTGCATTGTACAGATGATGCAGGGTGTACACTTGCAAGCTGGTGCGGATGTACTGTGGATGCGGAACGATGTCTTGCCTCCCATTATTGCAGTGTATGCTACTCTGTGCTAATCACACTAGCGACACTGGCACAGTTGTTATCATGTTTAGTCAAGCATCGCTTTACATACCCATGGTGGCCTGGTTGTGTGTCTTGCATGTTGTCATTGATGTACGGCATTGAAATAATGTGTGGCATTGATGTGTCATGTTCGGGTTGGGAGTTACGGGTCATACGTGTTTTGCTCTGAGTGCATTGTCCACTCACCGGCCATTCCCACCCAGGTGGAGTATGCATTTCCCACCTCACCACCCCGATGCACTGCCATGGCCCAGGCAGGCAACTTACCGAGCAGCCAGGCACGTCGTCCAGCATGTCGCTCCATGTGATGGGGTAGCGTGGAGTTACGCAGCACCAGGGCATCATGTGTCGATCCGGGATATCGGGCGCAACAACGTGTGATGATCTTGCTGGAGTCACATACCATCTGCACATTGTTAGAGTGGTATTGCTTGCGATTGCGGCACACCGCCTCTATTGCATGAGGGACTACCAATTCTACATGGGTGCAGTCGAGGGCACCGACGCAATTGGGTGCCAGCACCTGGAAGCCTACTTTGGTGTCGGCAAGCTCCTGGGCAGTCCGTGGTAGCGATATGTGGGTGCTAGCCTGCTTCAAGAGGGCTTCCAGCACTTGGGTCAGCATGCGTGAAAAGGGTGGTTGTGATATACCATGCAGCTGGCCCACTGTGTGCTGGTAGGTGCCTGTGGCCAGGAAGTGGAGCACAGACACCACCTTTAGTAGCAGGGGGGGTGGAAGTGCGTATTTCAATGAGACTGACGATGTCGTCATGTATCATGTCCACAATAGTGGTGATGATGTCCCCGTCCAACCGGTACAGGGTGTGGATTTTCTCAGGGGTTAGATTGAATGGACTGGGTCTGATGCAAGGGATTGGTAGCTGCCTACGAGGTACCACTGGCTGCACTAGTGGGGCATGCTGGGCCTGTCTCACCCTCCTTCTCCTCCTGCGTATCCTCTGTGCTGCCTGTTGTTGTGGCTGTAGTTGTTGTTGCTGTTGTTGCTGTAGTTGTAGCAGTACAGGCATGTCCTCCAGCCCCACGATTGCAACAGCTAGTGGTATCATTTTGGTGTGGGAAGGGGTGTGGTGTGTGGGTGTGCTCCATTTCTACTGGGACAGGCTCCATTGACTCCACCTGTGGTGATTGTGTGCATCTGTGGCAGTTGCCTTCACTGCAGGTTGCTATTTACGGGTGGTCCGCGATGCCTGTATAGCCACCGTCGTGCAGGCCCTAATTACCGCCTTCGGGATGCCAGTAAGTGCATGCCCGCCTAACTTGTGATGTCCTCCTATTACCGGCATCCCGGTATTTCCTACGCAAAGGGGCGCGTGTGCGCGCGCATGCCGGTATGAAGGGGCAAGGTACGAGCTGTGGCGGTATTGGCGCGTTGTCGGGTCGTAATGGCCCGGATCCATTAACGATGCCGGTAATACTATTCCACCTTCCTATTTTCATTACCTCCATGCTCGTAATGAGGCCAAATGAATGCAACTACAAAGACCTTCATCCTAGGTGACAGACTGCTGCTGGTTGCTGCTGCCCCCATGCGTCCCAGGAAGCAGGAAAGAGCTCGCACCACTACACTCCCTTTAGGTCTCCACAGTAGTTCAACCTGCACTGCCAAGCAGCTAGACGCACTATTATCGCTATTATTGCCCTACTTCTCAAAGTCTTCCTAACCCGACAGGGTGGATCTCTCTAGGATCATATCCCTACAGGGTGGGTCGGAATCTACCAGGGAGGTGGGTGGGTCGGGGAGGGAGGGACAACATAACTTATCGCCGGTGCAAGGTGTCGCCTGTCCCACCACAGGGCATCCCAGGGTCGCGGAGAAGCCAGCTCACCCGTAAATAACGACTTGCCCTCCCAAAGTGGAGAATTGATGCTGGGGAGAGGTGAGGGGCTTCAGCAACAATGAAAGGGCAAAAAATAAATAACAGGGGGGAAACATGATAATGGGAAAAGAGCCGTGTTGGCAAAGAGGGACAGGAAAGGGCTGCGCGGAAAAGGAAATTAAATGGAAGCATATCTGGGTGAAGTCTCAGGGCCTGGTTTACAAAAGCACTTTCAATGGGAAAACCCCATTGAAAAAGGCTTTGTGAATCAGGCCTTTGGTATGATTGGGTCCAATGATCTACAGGATGCACGAATGCCCCAACGCACCCCCTCCCGTGCACCCCTACCTTTCTGCTGTATTTACCCACAGTTGTTTGAATGGGTGAGGGGGGTGGGAGGGGTTAGAGGGTGAACCCTGTAATAGTTGGGGTTTACACATGTTCCCTCAATGGGTACATTCACCGTCTGGGTTGCTCTACTGCGATTGTTATCGCCGACCTTCCAAAGGGTAAATGTAACAGGCACATTAACGCACTGAGCTACCATATCGGGATTTGAATCTGCAACGTATGCTTTTCATGCAAATATGTACAGCGCAGCTTTTGTGGAGGGGGGTGGCGGGGCTGTACTCCGGCACTGAGCTCTATTTCTTTCCATGGGGGAGGTGGGGGGTGGGGAGTGGTCGGGCCTTTTGTGGCACCATGCACACCTGTGCGGTGCGCCGCCGAGCGCATCCACTCTACCTCCGTCAAATATTGATTCAAGACGTCGGCCCTGCTGCTCTCCCGGGCCGCCGCAGATGGAGCAGCCGTGCTTCTCCTCCGCCGCCCGGTCCCTGCCAGGCGACGGTTCCGCACAGCCGGTCTACCGCAGCGTTATTCTGGCGGTGGGCCTAGCGCTGGCGGTGTCCATGGCGTTGTGCAATTCCCTGACCCTGGCCGTGGTGTGCAAGACGTCCCGCCGGCACGGCTCGTGCACCGCCGTGGCCATGATGTCCATGGGGGTGGCGGACTGCATGCTCTGCCTGTCCTCGGTGCCCATGCTGGTCTTCCTGGAGCGCAGGGTGGCGCTGCCCTGCTCGCTCTGCCTGGCGCTCACCTGCGCTACCATGGGCTGGGCCATCGTCTCCTCATTCCACCACATCCTCATCGCCGTGCAGCGCTGGCGCACCGTCGCCTTCCCCACCAGGTAGGTCCTGGCAGTGCCAAGTGTGGGCACCTCTGCTGCATCACGCCCTCTGAGTTATTGTCTTGCACCACTGGTGCATTGCTTGTCATCTCTGGCAGGATGACCAACCACCTCATCGTGCAGCTGTGCTTTCAAGTTCCCTGTCCAATACATCCTCTTCACCGTGCACCGCATTCTGAGCAGGTACATCACCAGTGTCTCACCAGTCACAGCCATGGCCCGCTCACCATCCCGTGTCTTACCAGGTGGGCACATGGGAAATACACCATGGGCAAATGGTTATCTTCCCCGCCAAATGTATGTGTGTCACTGCGCCACTGCGCCACTGCGCCAGGGACCTTAGAGCAGAGATGCACCCTCACCTTCCTCATTAACATGCACCAGTGCTGCAGCATCAGATTGCGTTGGCACGTGCTGCTGGTACATCAGCACTCCACATGGATTCATCACTCCACGTGGATTCATCACTCCGCCGCCCCGTCTTTTTACGGCCCATTCTCCGCACGGATCCAACCCGATGGCCATGCACCACTGGTGCATCGTCACCGCCACTAGGCACAGCTCAATGATCATGCACAGCAGGTGGTGCATCGACATCTTCCCCAGCAGGTATGCCCTGGGTATCATCCAACCCGATGGCCATGCACCACTGGTGCATCGTCACAACCACTAGGCACAGCTCAATGATCATGCACCGCAGGTGGTGCATCGACACCTTCCCCAGCAGGTATGCCCTGGGTGTCATCCAACCCGATGGCCATGCACCACTGGTGCATCGTCACCCCCACTAGGCACAGCTCAATGATCATGCACCGCAGGTGGTGCATCGACAGCTTCCCCAGCAGGTATGCCCTGGGTGTCATCCAACCCGATGGCCATGCACCACTGGTGCATCGTCACCCCCACTAGGCACAGCTCAACGATCATGCACCGCAGGTGGTGCATCGACATCTTCCCCAGCAGGTATGCCCTGGGTGTCATCCAACCCGATGGCCATGCACCACTGGTGCATCGTCACCGCCACTAGGCACAGCTCAATGATCATGCACCGCAGGTGGTGCATCGACATCTTCCCCAGCAGGTATGCCCTGGGTGTCATCCAACCCGATGGCCATGCACCACTGGTGCATCGTCACAACCACTAGGCACAGCTCAATGATCATGCACCGCAGGTGGTGCATCGACACCTTCCCCAGCAGGTATGCCCTGGGTGTCATCCAACCCGATGGCCATGCACCACTGGTGCATCGTCACCCCCACTAGGCACAGCTCAATGGTCATGCACCGCAGGTGGTGCATCGACAGCTTCCCCAGCAGGTATGCCCTGGGTGTCATCCAACCCGATGGCCATGCACCACTGGTGCATCGTCACCCCCACTAGGCACAGCTCAACGATCATGCACCGCAGGTGGTGCATCGACATCTTCCCCAGCAGGTATGCCCTGGGTGTCATCCAACCCGATGGCCATGCACCACTGGTGCATCGTCACCCCCACTAGGCACAGCTCAATGATCATGCACCGCAGGTGGTGCATCGACAGCTTCCCCAGCAGGTATGCCCTGGGTGTCATCCAACCCGATGGCCATGCACCACTGGTGCATCGTCACCCCCACTAGGCACAGCTCAACGATCATGCACCGCAGGTGGTGCATCGACAGCTTCCCCAGCAGGTATGCCCTGGGTGTCATCCAACCCGATGGCCATGCACCACTGGTGCATCGTCAACCCCACTAGGCACAGCTCAATGGTCATGCACCGCAGGTGGTGCATCGACAGCTTCCCCAGCAGGTATGCCCTGGGTGTCATCCAACCCGATGGCCATGCACCACTGGTGCATCGTCACCCCCACTAGGCACAGCTCAATGATCATGCACCGCAGGTGGTGCATCGACAGCTTCCCCAGCAGGTATGCCCTGGGTGTCATCCAACCCGATGGCGGTGCATCGTCACCCCCACTAGGCACAGCTCAATGACCATGCACCACACATGCATCAACAGCTTCCCCAGCAGATATGTCCTGGGTGCCATTCAACCCAATGAACATGCACCACTGGTGCATTGTCAGACCTCCCACCATGAACGTCCTTTTGCCCACGACAGTTGGCGCATCATCCTCCTCCCAGCTAAGAGATTCACAGCTGCACCCCTTGTACATTTAGAGCGATCCCCGGATGCGCAGTGATGGGACCCCTGCAGGATATGAGGCCCCCTGTGCCAGCGTGTGAGCGCCTCTGTGGCTCGTTGCTCTTAAGCTGTGGAAACGCTATCCCTACGGGTCATGTAAACCATACAGTATACAGTGTATATAAGAAACAAATACGCAGAAACCTTTGTTTTGTGTTGCCAATAAAAAGGCTGTGGCTTTTCTCTTAAACATAATACTAATAAAAAAAATAGTATTATGGGTACTTCCCAGCAAGCAGGTGTGCAGTGTTATCTCAGTGCTGTACGTTTGGGCACTTGGGCCAGGAACTGGAAGTTGCCCTTCTTTGCTCACCGGGTGCCCCCCAGCTTGGGCTCCCCAGGTCCGCGTGTTTGGGACCTGCACATTGTCTGGTGAGCACTCCTGTGCCTGTGGGCAGCTTCCTTCCAGGCCCATGCGGCCACACCTGAGTGGGGTCACGGCCACTCTGGTTCCCCCAAAAGACCCCTGCTCTATTTGCACCCCCTTGCTGCTAACATGTTCAGCATCCCCGTGTGGAATAATTCCCTCCCTTTTACCGACAGATGGGTTCCGTCTCTGTGGGAGAGGTCCGGGTCTGATGAAACTATACTCCCGAGCCTGATGAAGTTCAGTCCCCTGCTTATGCCCCTGCTTATGCAGAATGTGTCCATGCTTCTGCTCAGCTTTCCCCTAGCTATGGCAATGGCTCTGTTGCATGATGCCCCTCTCCATATTCTTCTGGGCAGTATCTCGGGCATAAATAGTTCTGTGACTTTCCATTTTCCTGCCATCCCTATGAGGGATGCGCATATGTCCTGAGTTAGTCGTTGCCTTCCTATATTTACTAGATCGTTGCCCCCCAGGTGTATCACCAGGAATTCTCGGGGGTCGCTAAACCCCACCAGGTCTGCCAGTCTTTGATGTATGTCCTCCCATTTCATGCCCCCGGTGGCCCACCAGGGGGTGATAGTGCTGTTAAAAGGCAGGTTGTCTCTGGTTTCCTCGGTCCGCCTTCCTGTCATGGCGATGGCTGTCTACAGGATGGCCTGGAACTGGAAATGGCTAAGGGCCTTTGCCATCCTTGTGTATCAAGAACTGGCCTCCTAGGTGGGGGCAGTTTGTAAGGAAATCATTTGTGATGCATATCGGGCAGTTTTCCATATCTTGGATGCAGATTAGCTTGATCAACCTACCTTTTCCTGGTTTCGTTTTTCTTATTTCTATTCTCATGCAGTCCCACCCCGTGCGCACCATGCGCACATATAACACGGGCAATCCATCATTGGCCCTTGTGTTAAAAGCTATCAGTTTCCAACATATTTCTCCCAGCATTGTTATTAATGTTTTTAGCTTTTCAAAATTCAGGGGCCGTCTTTTGTCTTTTGCTGGCCCCTCTATTTTTCCCCACCCCTTGAAAGCATAATCTATTAGTGCGCTGTGGGTTGGGTCTTTCCCCCCAGCTATCTTCACAAAATACGCTATGCCTGATAGCTGCATCTTAGCCCATGCCTTTTTTTTTATTCTGGCTAAGCCCACGCAACACATTTGTTGACCTCCATCTCCGTTGTGTATTCTGTGTTTGCGACATTTGTAATGTCTTTTACTGTGGCCAGGCACTTACTGTATTGTTTGGCTGTCTTTTCAGCCAATGCCCTGTTGGCCAGCTCCATCAAGACCTCTGTGGGGGCCTTTGGGTGTCTGACAGGGAGTGTGTCTGGGTAGGCACCTGGCTCTGAGGTGTGTTTGTCGCGCGCTGATTTCTTCTCCTGGCCTCGGCCGTTCGGCGTGCACCAATTAGCTGTTTTTATGAGTTCTCTGCCAGCACCTCCCAAACTTCTTCTTGGTCTGCGTCTGGCCGGAGGTGCCAGAATGCATCCCACTGTAAGCGAGATGAAGCCTCAGCCTATTTCTATGCCCCTGCAATGTGTTTCGTACTTATCTCTATGTTCTTGTGCAGGGACATTGTGGTCACAGCCCTTAGCACTCCCAACTCCCATTGGTATGATGTTGTTCTTGTTTGTTTGTTTGTTTGTTTTATTATTTATAATGCGCGCCAGATCTGGGGGTATCAGGGCGCAAAGAGTAACAAGGAAATTCTCAGCTTAGGTTACAGTGCTGTACAATATATACAGAAGAAAGGTAAAAGACATTTTAGTGCGGTAAGGGTTTACCGGTACCGGTAAGGGCACCGGTACCGGTAAACCCTTACTGCCTTACTACGAGGTCCCTTTGCGGGTTGGTACTTTAACGCCTAAAAACCAACCCGCAAAGGGACCAGGGTGCTAATTACGGTACCGCAATTTGCAGCACCGTAATTAGTGCCTTCCCCATAGAGCCCTATGGGGCAAAAATGGGAATGGGGAAGGGCAATGGGGTAAGGGGGAATTACTGCCCCGCCAACCTTGGAATAGGGCGGTAATTCCCCTTTCCTCCAAGGCGGTGCCGGTATTTTACCGGCATGGACCAAGGTGCTAATAGCACCTTGGTCCACCGGCTACTGTGTAATGAGGACCATTAACATTTAGGAAAAAAAGATATATACAAGTAAAAAGAAGCATACAAACTGTCAACTGTAGTGTGGCAGAAGTAGCGATATACACAATATATACAGTGGAGGATAGTGTCCATATGTCAAAGTGATTTGTCCGTCATCGGGGGTCATGGCAGGCATTACTTGTCTGAGTCTTTGAGCCACGTTATAAAGTTCTGTCAGAATTTAGGGTACGCTTTCTCCACTCGCAGAGGCGGGGGTAGTGCATTCCAGAGTAAAGCCGCTTTAACCTGGAAGCAACGTTCCCCTACTCTAGAAAGTTTGAATCTTGGAACTGAAGGACTTGCTGATCACTGCCATATTATCCAACCAGACTACCAGCTCTGTGGTGCTTACTTCTGCGACCCATAGCGTTAAGTTAATCCATATGGAGAAGATTTCCAGAAGCGTTATGTTCCTGGTCAACCCGTGGATGTGCCATGCCATTGGCCAAGGGCCCGCAAACCAACCTTTTCCCAAAATTGCACCAAAACATTTGCTGCCGGCTGCATCAGCGAATAACACTCTTCTCCTTTCCCTATTTAATGGTGTGCGCCATATCACAGCCCTCATTGAAATTCTTCAGGAAATGTTCCCAACTGTTTGAATCTTTTCGGACCTCTTCTCCCAATCTTATGTGTAGGTGTGGTTTTTTTGAAAGCTCTGGATTTTAGCTCTAGGCTTCTGGAAAAAAAATCTTCCTTGCAGCATTACCCTTGCTGCAAAATTGAGACTGCCTGCTAATGTTTGTAATTGTCTCACCATTCCTTTGCCTTTTGGCTTAAAGACCCGATTGATTTTAGTAGGCTTTCTATATTTTCTTTGCGGATCCTGCATTCCCCTAACAATGTGTCTATCTCAGGATATTCTGGTCGTCGGGCCTGCTGTCTTGTGGGCTAAAGGGATGCCCCATGCTTCTGTGAATTGTATACATTTCTCTAGGGCCTGTTTGCAGGTGCCAGAAGCCCTGGTCCCTATGACTAAGAAATCATCCAGGTAATGAACCATGGATGCCTCCGGCATGTGCCTTTGGAAAGCCCAGCGGTGAAAACAATGAACGTTTTCAAAGACTGCGCATGAGATGGCGCACCCCATGGGCAGGCATTTGTCTACATATCTTTTTTTTCAAATTGACAGTCTAGCCATGGTTGTGACCTGGGGTGTACTGGTAAGAGTCTGAAAGTGGCTTCTATGTCCACCTTGGCTAGGAGTGGGCCTTCCCCTGCTTTTTTGACCAATCAAATTGCTTCTTGGAAACTGGTGTAGGACACAGCAGTGTCCAGCTATGATAGGCCGTTATTTACTGACCTGCCTGGGGGGAGGTGACAGGTGGTGCTATTTGCGCCATGACTACCTCCCATTCCAGTACCGACTCCGACTTGGTTCAATGGGGACTTACTGGTGTAGTCTGACCTTTGCGGGACCGGTAAGTCCCCAGTGAAAAATCCATTCCCCATTCCCATTTGAGCCCCCATAGGGCTCAATGGGAATGGGGAAGTAGCTAATAACGGTACCGCAATTTGTGGTACCGTTATTAGCTCTGAAGTCCCTTAACGGGTCCCGTCCATAACGCCTGGTCAGACCAGGCGTTAAAGGAGGGACCCGCTAAGGGACCTCGGAATAGGGCGCAAACGGTTTACCGGCACCGGTGTCCTTACCGGTGCTGGTAATCCCTTTGCGTCCAACTCCGCATGAGTCCCATAAACGA
Organism: Ambystoma mexicanum; assembly: GCF_040938575.1. Lineage (NCBI taxonomy): Eukaryota > Metazoa > Chordata > Amphibia > Caudata > Ambystomatidae > Ambystoma > Ambystoma mexicanum. The sequence continues at coordinate 206,002,712 of NC_090925.1, forward strand.
CATTTGTCTTTTTCTGCCTAATGAGAACTGTGCCTTGCTAACCACTGCTCTTGTCAATTCAAGACTTGATTATTGTAACAGCCTGTTGGCGGGTACAACAGCTTTCAACATTCAGACCCTGCAAGTAACTCAGAATAATGCAGTCTGAGTAACTTTGGGACTTTCTCAAGGTACACATGTTTCTGTCGCCAGGAAAGCATTGCACTGGCTTCCGATTAAACAGAGGATCACCCATAAAATCCTGACCCTGGCTTTTAAATGCCATTCTCAAGCCTGCCCGGCTTATCTCTTAGATCGTGTAAAGCCAAATCTCAATACTAGGAACCTTCCTTCCTGAATGGCACCTACTTTTATCCAGCGGAGATTCAAACTGGCCCACCTTGGAGGGACTTTCTTTGACTTTCAGGCACCTCTATTGTGGAATCTTCTTCCTGTCTCTATAGGTCAAGCCATTAATCTCACCTCTTTCAAGAAGGCAATTAAAACTCATCTCTTTAACCTCAGCCCAGACTAATTTAGTTGTCCTCCTCTGCTGTCTGCTCCTGTTATGAACTTTCTTTTCCCTGCTTCTATGGTGTTCGTCTTGTTATGTTTTTTGTGCACTCTGAGGTCTACGGGCATGTGGCGCTCTATAAAAAATTCAGTAAATAAATAAACTGAAATGCCCCCCCAGCTGCCTTTTACAAGTGTGTTTATTCTCTGTGCTTGCTTATTAATTGCAATGTATCTTTGTTTTGATTTATCTGCTGTGACGAAACGTTGTGCTCTTATTTTGTCATTATAATCCTCTGTAGCCCTCTCTCTATTGCAAAACTATTAGTATTTAGCTAAAAACCACTCCCCGGAGCTCTGCTGCTCCTTTTTGCAGCCTCTCTCGTTATTTCTGCTCTACGCTGCCTTCTTCCGAGCTGGTTGCTCTGGTGACTTGGTTTTCCATGGCAACCAACTTCGATACATTTTGATTCCTGCGTTGTAGATCGGTGGCTCTTCCCGCTGCAAACCCCTCTCCCTTGTTCGTGCCTTGATCTTTTGGAGCCTGCTATGCCTTCAGCATGGGCAAAGCACACCCGTGTGGCTTGAGCGACCCTCGTTCGTCCGCACTTATAGCTCATGGGATTACCGCCGGCGACCGCTCCTGCTTGGGCTCTCCTCACGGACAGGGTGCAAAGCGTTTTTCGGGGAGTAGATCACGGCAAACACCACTTATGCCAAACCTTGCCTATGGATTTAACATGCAACGACATTCTCTATTTAGTGCTCCCGCCCCGGCCAGGATGTAAAACACTTCAAGAGTAAGTCGTGCAAAGCCACGAGAAGCTGGATCTGCAAACACAGAGTCCAGATACAGTCCAGATTCACTCAGGTCAGGCTGTTCATTCTGCAGGGCTGCTCCAGAAGCCCCGCCGATATAGGGTAAATATGCCCTGGTTCCATGTCATGTCTGTGGCTCCTGGCCACCCAAAAGGCTGGCCTGTGCTGACAGCCAATTAGCACCTATGTGCGTGGCTTCCTGCTTCTTCCTCGCCTTTTTGTTATATTGTTCTCTCCCCCTTTGAAGAAGGGGAGAGACACTGGGGTTATTGGTGCTGGCTCCTGCTGCCAGTTAGCACATTTTTTGTTCTTGTGATGCCTGTATCAGGAGAGAGGACAAAGGGGGAAAGGGAAGAGGTGGTGTGCCTTATAGCTCCCCCCTCTCCCCCTCCCCCCGTCTTCCTTTGCTCCCCCTGGGCCCCTGTGGGCAGCTTCCAAGTTTAAGGGCCTGTGCCCTTTAGCTTCATGGGGATGCCCCCTCATTCCGCAGCACTGAACAGTGTCAGGCTTTCAACGCGTGTCGTGAGAGGTATCTCGCGGCTAGCCCTGTCTGCACTCTGTTATTATTACTCTATTATTACCACTCAGCAGGTAATCCCTGGCATCCCTGGGCTGTCTTGGGTCGCCTTGGAAGGAGGGAAAATGTCAGAGCTTGTGCCCTGCAGGAGGCGATAAGGTGGAGCCAGAAACAGCCGATACAATGCGGGAAAATATCGCCAGTATCCGCGCAAGTCCCTTGCCTGGTGGTGATCAGTGCAGTATAAATGCCTGGAAAAATAAAAACTTAAAGACTGTCCAGCATTCAGTATTTTGCTTAAAAAATACCTCTTAAACTTTCCTTAAAAAAACAAACGATATGAAATAGGCGACAAAAATACCCTCACTTTCCAGAAAAGAAATCTGACATGAAGAGAAGCATGTACAGTGATATGATAAACATCAGGAGAGGCTACACCAGCTATGCCACCAGCACACAGGAATGTAAAATCCCTACTTATACATATCACACAGTGGAACTCTACACCTCTGCCCCCGACTTAAACAGCACTGCGCCGGCTGATTCATCCTAGCACCACAGGCGCATGCGACTCTCACCGGAACACAAATGCCTTCATGCCCTGGACAGAGAACCTAGAAACAGACCAGCGCACCATACGAGGTACTTCCAAACGGCACTCATCAACACAGCAGCAAAGCTATACTTTCCCTCTCTCCCAAACACCCTGGACTGTCCCTCTCTTTTTGATCCTCCAGAGCACCTGAAAACCATGCAAATGGCCGCGGTGGACGCTATAACTCCCAGACACGCAACATAACATCTTCTGAAGCAATGGTGTCTGACAGGGGCGTATCCAGCATTGTAAGAGTGGGGGGCGAGCCCTGAAAAAAGTCCTGCTACCTTTCCCCCCAAATTCACCTTCGAAATGAATGCTAAACTGACACACAATTGTTCCTGCCTCCCATATGATGACTTGGCTCTGTACCCTCTCCCTGTACCATTCAGACAAGAATGGGTCATGAAGCATACAGCAATACTGCTGTCCCAGACAGGATGCCCAGAACAAAAGTCATGCCACAGTAAAAAAGGGCTAGAATGGCTGCCCCAAAATGCAAGTCTAACCAAGTAATAACACATACCATACTCAGTTGATCATGTGGGGTAAAATGTAGCCCCTGCATGTCAGAAATAAAGAGGCCAGGCCAGTATTTTAGAGTGAAGGGGGCTGGTGCTATCCATTGGAAAACTGAGGCCAGTCTAAAACACTTCTTTTTCCGAATTAATGCCTAGTGACATGGAAAGAAATGGGCCTATTTAAATTCTACTAAAATTGACAAGTGCGCAGGTGGAGAAAGACACTTTTCACAAATGAACTGATATTTAAAGGCAAAGGCCACTTGGAATATTATATATGGTAAACGATGGCCTATGCCTGGACACTACCAAAGAGATACTCTAGTCATTTCAACTGTAAGATTAAAGAAATACATTACACATGGACAGATTTAAAAACTGCAGCAGTGCACATGGGATGGAAAGAAAGTGTTGCGCACTTGGAAGCTAAAAAGAAGCAATAATTCCTTTTCAATTTAGAAATAAAGTTGAATGGCAGACTGCTTTCATCCAGTAATAAGAGACTTGATTCCAACCTATTAAAATTACATTAATAAAAGAAAGGCCTTTTTCCCTTTCATAAAGGAACACTGAATCCCTGTGTTAACTTTGGCCTATTTTGCATGCAGGAGATTGTTTCATTGACCCCTGTTCTAATATTGTTTAAAGAAAAGATTGTACTTATGAACAACAGGCCCTGGCGCAGCATTGATTGTTGCAAGTACACAGTGGTTAAATGTAATGTGCTAGCCTTTCAGAATGGTAAACTGCAACTTGTTCTCTCTGAGCTGAACTCTCCTACTGAACTGTGACCTGAATAGGGCATCTGGATCCTGACCTTGCAGCCCTTTGGTTTGATGAATACCAGGAATGCAAGACTAGTTTCAAGTAAATCCTTAAATATACAGAGAAAGAGATCGAATTTGTGGTGAATTGCTGATAACATGACTAACAGAAGCAACCTCAAGGTTAAATATCCACATAAAAAGTGCATTAGCTTTGAATAAAGACCCTTGGAAAATCTGAACTCAAGACTTTTGGCTAAGGACGCCAGTAGAAGAATGCCTGTTGTCCAGTTAAATGCTAAAATAGATAAAGAAGTAGATTGATAGTTATGGGAGTCACTGATAACATGTCCTGCAGAAGTGACCTTAAGGTCCGGCCTTCCCATAAACAGTGCATTAAGCACCAAGCAAGGCTTTGAAGCCAAAGAGGGAAAAGGTTAAGCTAAACCAGCGGGCTGGTCACATGCTTTAAGGGGAATGGAAACTGCTTGTGACTGATCTGAATGTGAAACTAGGGGCTGTGTTATGCCCTGCCTTTGATTAAACATTGAGTACAGTTTTTCCTAAATAAAAGGAGCATCGTGTGTCCTATCGAGCCCACCCCAGGTTCAAATTAAAGGGGATGAAAAGCCAATCAGGACCCGGCAAACCTCAGTTATGGGAAAAACTATGATTCTGCCATTTTTACATACCTGAGAAATGGGAAAGTTGGGAAAGGGATAGAACGTGTATGCAAGTTTAAAATGAAAATGGTCCCATTTTTAGCTACATCGGCATAGCAGCAAACTGCGAAAACAGTAGCTCCGCCCAGGGAGGGCGTGCTGAAATAAAATTAGTATTGTCTGACTCGCCATAAAATATAGAACTCAAAAATATCTATATTCATTTGGTTATCTGAAAGATTAAGGTGGTTGTCACCTCATGAGATTTTTCAGAACACAAAATTTAAAAACGCACTGTAAGTTTAAAATGATGTATCTTTTCTCCTCACTCCCCTCAATTCCTGGTCCTATCAGCAGGAAGGGGGGAGTGGAAGGGAGCGGGCTAGTCAATCCTGACTGTGGGAATTATGACCATGTTGGTGTGTCATCACTCCTATAAGAGGGTATGTTTGCATCAGAACAATGCTTTTGGCTTTTTCACTTGATTTCAGGAGATAGCCTGCTGCTGGACTATTGCTAGGAACAACTAGCAGAGAGGCAAGGAGAGCTACAAAGGCCATCAGGCTAAACCTTGCCTGGAAACCAGGGATCCCTATCTGAGAGAGGCATATCTGGAGGGACCTTGCTGTGGGAGAGGCCTGGTGTGAGCTGCCTACCAGAAGAGGGTCCTAAAAATCTGGCTGCCTGAGAAAGGAGCAGAGGTCCCCCATGTAAGCAGACCCATCCCAAAAGCCATCCATTGTGGGGGAGCTACCTGCCTTTATCCCTTTCCATTAGTGGGTAAAAGGGGGAGGGGAGTTAAATTGGGTAGGCCATCCGCACAATTGATTAAATCTCATTCAAATTATCCCCCCAGAGAAAACCATCCTCTCTGTTGAAAGTGAGTTGTCTTGGGAACAGCCCGCCTTAATCATTTTCATTAAATTGTGGGAAGGGGGAGACACTGTGTAGCCCCTTCGCACATTTGATTAAAGTAAATCAATTAATTCTCATATAGATAATCATGGGATGAATTTTGCTAAAAAAGTTCAAACCTAGTGCGTTAGAGCCAGTAGAGCCTATAAAGACATGGTTGACTGTGTTGTGAAACCCCTGACTTCTGTACAAAAGGGGGGCGGCGGGGTCCTGTATCCCAAAATAAGTAATTCATAAAACACTGCCTTTGAAGTCATTGTGGAGGGTGCGAAAACTAAATTTCCCATTCATCTCCATTCATTTTAAATCAGAATTACAAAGCATTGCATCTCATCTGTATAAGTGTTGCAAAACGAAATTTCCCATTCATCCCCATTTATTTGAAATCAGAATTATAAAGCATTGCATCTCATCTTTTTTGCATTGCCAAAACGAAATTTCCCATTCTTCCCCGTTTATTTAAAATCAGAATGACAAAGCATTGCATCCCATCTGTACGTGCGTTGCCAAAACGAAATTTCCCATTCGTCCCCATTCATTTTAAATCAGAATTACAAAGCATTGCATTGCATCTGTATGTGCATTGCCAAAACGAAATTTCCCCTTTGTTCTCATTTTCTCTGACCAGAATTTTCAAGCATTGCTTCTCGTGTTCATATGTGTTGAAAAATGATTTCCCTTTGAGTTCCTTTTCTCAACTGTGCCTTTCAAATGAAAGTCTAAAACACATGTTCCCATTGATGCCCTTGCTCCCAAACCAGAATTCCAAAGCACTGTCTGTCCTTTGAATGTGTGTTGGAAAACTATTGTTCCATTGTATTGTGAATGTTTTCTATTGGTTAAATTGAAATGAATGTTGTTGTTAGTTGTGACTACATGTTTTAAAATGGTTCCGGTGTTGTTTTAAAAACAGAGTTACTGTTGTGATATTGGGTGTTGCCACAGCATTGGTGGCTGATTTTGACTGTTTGTTTTATTTGTCAAATCTTAAATAAATAAATAAATAAATACATATTCTTACTGTACATCAGCCTCGTTCCTAGTCCAGTGGTGACACATGGTATTTGTTGTGGTTGTGCGAGACGGGATGGAGGCCTTACAAAAGTGAACTTGAAATAAAAAGCGCTTTATTGTGTGTCACCTTGTTTGGGGGGGAAAGGAACTCTCTGAGTTGAGTGTGACCGCCTAATAAACGGTGACAATCATGGATGCCCAGAAAATATGCCACACCACAGTAAGAAAGGGCGAGACTGGCTGCCCCAAAATGCCAGACTAGGCAAGTAACAGCACATAACATACTTGGTTGTTCATGGATGCCCAAAAACATTTCACACCACAGTAAAAAAAAAGCTAGACAGGCTGCCCCAGGCTCGACTGAAGATGTGTAGGGGCCCATTTCAACATGATGGTTGGGGGCCCCCTAGTCAGAGGGAAAACAGTCTGAGGCACCCGTGGGATGCATACATACAATGGCAACAAAGATAAGGTTAATAGCCACCGATTATCACGAGACGGACAGCCAGCTGGGAGCATAAACACAAAATTCCCACTGAAGAGCTCTAAACCCTTCTTTGTCAGCAAGTGGCTGATGAGGAGCATCCAGTGTTGGAAGGAAACGAGGTGATAACACTTCTGTATATCCGTGGGAATAGAAAATGGAGCTGGTAATGCGAGCACTGCAAAGAGCGCATTATAAGCCCCAGATGGAAAATAAAGAAATGAATATATTGCTGTGTTACAAGGCTGCTGACTGGCAACATGGGGGTAGTTGCTGGTGGCCCCCATGAGTCTTGAATCCCCTTTCATTTGGGCTGACCCCAAATGCTGTCTAGCCAAGTAATAACATAAATCATACTTGCAAGTACGCTATGTGTTATTGCTAGACTGGCATTTGGGGTCAGCCAGTCTAGCCCTTTCTTACTGCGGCATTTCTTTTCTTATGTGCATGGATGATAAAGCAACAGTTTATAATAGATGCCTGGAATAAAAGTCACCGGAAAGTGCTTCTGTGTGCCCCTCCAGCTACATTCCTGAGTACATTCACTAGTCCGACTTCAGAAAGAAGTCAATTCGTTTCTTTCTGACTCCAGAAAGAAATTAACTGACTTCTTTCTGAAGTCGGATTAGATAATGCACTCAGTACTGGAGCTGAAGGCAGAGAGCATGCACTACTGTCTGGTGTCCATGGCTCGCACTGCCCCTGGCTGCAGCAGCTGCAGTGGCTCAAAGCGGGGTGGGACGCGGACACCTGTGAGCCATGTGATGTGCTCCTGCTCAGCACCGTCCTTGTCCTGGCAGCAGGACACCTCCCGTTCGGCACTGTGGTGAACGGGAGGTGTCACGCTGCCAGGACATTTGGGCTGGTGGCTGGGCACAATGATTCCGTGTCCAACTGGCAGCAGGACACCAGCCTGGCAGCGGGAGACAAGGAGGACAATGATCATTGTGCCCAGCCGCCAGCCCAAATGTCCTGGTCTGGCTACTGAAAGAGCCACCGGATGGGGGCAAGTGCCCCCTGCTCAGTACACCACTGGTGTCTGATGTTATCATATGGGGCTGCCGGATCCAAGTCGACGGAACACAAGAGTGGAGAGGGGCCACACACTTTTCAGGTGCATACCTTTTATACTTTACCAACAACATTATAGGAAATGCTACCCTTTTAGTTTTTTTTTCCGTGTCTTAATGGCTAGTCTTCGGAGAAGTAAAAGCATATTGGACCGGTGCACTTTCTTTGATTGGGAAAGGCCATTTGAAAGAAATTTGCATATTTGCAAGCACTGTAACTGTTTACTTCCGGTTACATCACTTGCCATTACATCTGTAAGAGTCCCGCCTCTTCATTGTTAGGACTTGCGGACTGCGTAGCTGCTCAGAAGGCAACTGGGAGTTAGCCCTGTTAGCACCAAATCCCCAAGAGCTGTCCAGGGTGCTGACTCATCGCAGATCTCGTTGAAGGCCAGCAGTCATGTTAACCTCTGAGGACACACCGCTTCCTGTCATGTCACAAATGAAGCTCGCCAGTTAGCCTGCTGACTCCCTCTCACCAGTGCTTTGAGTGGCAAGAGAAATCGAGGGGGGCGTCTCTAACAAGGGTGCTGGCATAGGAGCTGGGCATGGCCTAAATAGTGGCGGGTGTGTACTCCCCCCAAAACGACAAATATACAGTAGATTAGAGAAATCAACTGGTGGTCTTCAGTGTCAAAAAACGGTTTTACTTTATAACTTGCAATGTCTTTTTTAGAGGAGGTGGAATAGACATACCGTGGTATCAAGATGTACAGTGCAGATTTATTTTTTTAAAGTACAAAACAGCACAATATCTTAAGATTTATTAAGATCTTGTCTTGGGAGGATCCCCCAGGCCCCGGGCCGGACAAAGTACGGCGCGATGGAGGGCCTGGGGGGTTAGGCGAAGGGTGGGGGCAGAGGAGGCTCAAAACACAAGGGGAGAGCAGCCAGGTAGCGCCCCCCCCCCAATCGTTGGCATGGCAGCAGCCCATTACACAGGAAAAGGTGAGACAGCAACCAGTGGGGGGTTCGGGGGAGGTCCAGCCCCCCACTGGAATAACAAAAGAAAGGGAAGTATAAGTAGGGCTCTGTGAGAAGGCAGAGGCACATCCAGGAAAGAAGCACACCTCGCTCGGGTAAAGCTTCTTAGGTCCTGGAAGGTGGAAGGAATCGTTTTCGCTTGCTTTCTTTTCCCCCTACAGCCAAACTTGCGTTAGCTCCAGAGGAAAGGAGCGAACTGGTGCGGGGACTGCGGACGGTGTACACACCCACCTGCGGCTGAGGTAGACTGGAAGAGGAGATATCACGATGGGCCGGAGATCTGGAGGAGGACCAGATGTGGAGCCGCATCGTGTCACAGAGCCTGGGGAGGAACAGTGGATCGTCACCACGGCAGGCACCCAGGGCGGCGAGCCGCGCACGGCTGGAGGATCACGGAGAGCCGGCATCACTGTAGACACCAGGAAGAGCCAGGGGGCGAGGCGAGTGGCGGCGGGCTCTCGAAACAGAGAACGGAAGGAGGGGCCAGCACAGGCAGTTGCCAGGCTCCCGCAGCAAGGTGCTCCTTGGTCGAGGTCAACAAAGGTGCACTAAGGCTGCGAGGAGGGGCCCGGGCACAGACAACGTCTGGAACTCCTGAACACATTTAAAGGGACAGCAACAGCCTCATGTGACATCAAAAGAGGGCCCTGGACATGGCGAAAATAACGCAGAGGCTGCGTAAAAATAATAAAGCCCAGGCCAGACACAGAAGCCAGGGAGGCGAGCAGGAAATAAGAGCGTCTTGTCCAGGAAACATACAAACTCGAAAGATGGCAGATGAAAGAGCAAATAGGGCAAAGGAATTCAGCGAGTGGGTCAGAAAAGCAGAAAAGGAGTTTGGGGCCCAATGGGCTCTCGACATCCTGCAAAAGGAAGAGCAGGCAAAGGAAATGTCACCTTTGCTAATTGAAGAAACCAGCGGCAGCGAATCGTAGACAACAAGGGAGGAGGCACTACCACAAGGTCAGAAGAGGGGGAGAGAAGAGCCCAGGAAAACAGCAGATCAGACGGAGGTCCCAAAGAAAAAGAAAAGAAAAGAAAATAATAAAGGTACTGTAAAAAGTGGCAGAATACTTATAGAAGTGAATACAGGTACAACAACAGGAGATACGACAACAACTATAGGAGGACAGGGGAGCAGAAATTTCAGAGCAGACAATATGGTCCGCAGTGAGGGTGGCAGAATAACATGCTACCAACGGCCCAGGGGGTGGCGGGGGAAATACCTGGGCCCCACAGGCACCTCCCGCCCAGTGCTGGAAATTCAAAATTAGGGTACCATGCAGCTGGGAAAAGAATTGCAAATTCAACCACAAGTCCAAGAAATGTAGCGGGAATCACAGCAGCGCCAAGTACACTAGAGCAGCAATGACCGGCAATAGAAACAATGAGAAGCGTACCTGAGGGTTGGGGCGAGAAGGGGGTCTCACCTGTAAAGCTAGAAAAGATAGAAAAATGGCTCCAGGCATTTCCAGACCAAGAGGTTGCCACTTTGATTAGAAAAGGTTTTCAAGAGGGCTTCACAATCCCTTTTACAGGACAGGGATCACGGAACATTCCAAAAAACCTAAAATCAGCTAATGAAAACAGGGGGATAGTAAGCGATAAAATAAGGAAGGAAATAGAACTAGGTAGAATTGGAGGCCCCTATAAATCACTGCCATTCCAGGAATACATATATTTTATTTTTTTTATTTTTTTTTTTTATTGGTTTAGATTAAAACCTTTAAAATATTTTTACGACACAGTTTAAGAACAAAAAAGTTACCACATTGAACTTTATCAATTCGTCCTCAATTAACCCCCTCCCTTTTGCACTCGAGGTTAAACATTACTCGGCATTTCCTTATGCCTAAAAACGTACATTATCGAATTCGCCATCCCTTAGTCACTCATTATTGTCTTTCAATCTCTCTTCTATGTCAACCAAGAAAGAGGTTAAGGGTATGATTAATTTCATGTCTACACCGTTCCACATACTCTGCCACCACTCATCAGCACATGCTGATAAGTTGTTATCGTTCCATCGTCCCAGGTGAATTGATCTTACGTCTTTCAGTGCTGCGCAGAATAGAACTAAGTGCCTAAGGGACTCCAATTCTTTTTTACACAGCCGACAGATGGGGTTCAGACTCGCGTTGCACGCCCAATGACAAATTCTGTCTTTCGTTTTCATTGCGTTTAGCCTGAAAAGCATAAATGATCTTCTGGCTTTTGGATTCGGAAAGCGAGATAGATATTTTTGAAGGATATTATATCCTCTTGCTTCTGCAGGGGAATCTTTGATCACGTTTGTGTCATTATTCTCAGTACAGTTGTGTTTATCCAGTCCGCACGCCATAATTTCTTTTTGACTGCTGTGGGGTTTGTGAGGAGAGTTTCCAAAGTGATGTTATTCATTGATAGCACCTCTTCACATCGTGTTACCCATTGCGAAAGGATATCAACCCCTTTAGACGACGCATGATGGAAAATCTGAAATTGGGGGATTCCTTCTTCTGCTCTAGTTTTCCGAAACAATGACAGTTGATTCCAACATATCTTGGCGTGTAATGATATTAGAGCTAATTCGTAACGTAAACAGGCTGTTGCTATTCCAGGAGGTAAACTTAATGCCTTAGACCAGAACATGTGTTCTAAAGAGGCCCAGTGAGAAGACAGGCAGCCAAATGCATTTTCCGCTCCATATACTAGAATTGGGGTAACTTTTTGTTCGTAAAAGTTACGAAGTGGTTGCATTGAGAAGCGCCCGTATTTTTTATGTATCACTAGGCCTTGACAAGCCAGCTGACCACATTTCCGTTTAGAGTCTGCTACCCATGGTTCGTCGCAGATACTTGAATTCAAAATCATGCCGAGATATTTTACGCTTTTCGACAATTGTAATTTCTCATTATTTAAATACCAAGTCTGTCGTGAATCCTTTTGTTGCCAACTTGTTTTTAGGTTCTCAAAGATCAGTATTTCAGTCTTTGAAGTATTGATCTTTAACTTGTTCTGACATACATAATTATGAACTGCTTCAAGTTTCCGTTGTAGCCCTATTGGTGTCAAGTCTACTATTACCAAATCGTCAGCGTATAATAACCAGCTTATCTTCAGTGAGTTTAGTTTTGGTGGGAACGATCTCACGGATTGAATTGAAGCTCCGATATCGGAAATGAAAAGGCTGAAGATTGCCGCAGCTAACGGGCACCCCTGCTTGACACCTTTATACGTCTTAATTTGGGCTGATAAGGTCCCAGATTGATCGAGCCGAATAGAGATCGAGGTGTCTTTGTGAAGTTCCTTTATGGCTGCGAGTAGACCAGGTGGACAGCCCCACACTTCTAACTTTTGCCACAAGATTTCTCGATCGATCATGTCAAAAGCCATGGAGAAATCGACAAAAGCAAGGTACACTCTCGTGTTTGTTCTAAGGGCTTCCATTTTCAGCAAGTTTAATACAAGCAGGTTCAGGGAACAGCCAACTGATTTCACAAAGCCTGCCTGTCTTTTATCTACTCTATTTGCTGATTTTGCCCATGTAATCAATTTTTTATGCAACAATGATGAAAAGATCTTGCCCAAAACATCAAGTAGCGCCACTGGTCGGTAGTTTTTTGGCGATAGTCTATTACCTTTCTTGAATATTGGTACGATTATTCCAGTCTTCCACGATGCCGGTACTTGTTTTTGGGAGTTAATTCTTGCGAATAATTCACAGCACAGGTCGCACCACAGGTCAGGAAATTGTTTAATCATATAGTTCGACAGCCCATCTGGGCCAGGTGCCCGAGAGTTTTTTGCTCTCACGATTGTCTCATAAATATCCTCTTTTGGGAACTGTAGATTCCATGGTGGTATATCGGAGGGTGACATATGTGGCTCGAGATCTTTGTGATACAGAGCTGTGAAGTAATTCACCCAATCTTTTTCTAGGACTGGGCAAGTTTGTAAGGCAACTTGTGGGGCTTCCATACCGTTGATTACACGCCAGAACTCCCCACTGTTTCTTTCCGTTAGAATCCTCATCATCGCTTCAGCGTCATTCTGATGTAATGTCGCTCGATGACTTTTAATCCAGTTTTTATAGGATTGTCTCACTATTTTATTTTTCCTTGATATTTCATCAATTGGGCCTTGGTTGTTTTTACGAATTTCAGCTCTCATTGTTCTTTTATGTTGATTTATCATAATGTCAAAGCTGTGTTTTTTTTTAAAGGACCAATTTTTCATACCAATATTTTTTGTTTTGAATTGTGACAATATTGGCACATAGTCAATCTCTTTCCCTGATAACTTAAATTGGTTGCAAATTGTAAATACCTCCTTTTCTTCCAGCTTTAAGCGCAAACGATTTGGTTCCACCAAGATTTTTGCGCTCCATTTTTCAGTCTGTGCGCCTCTAGAATCTTGGAATTTTAGTTCCAGCATATCATGGTCACTGTTATTCATTGATCGAATTTCCATTGATTTGGTTTTCTCATGCATGGTGTCAGACACAAAGATGTAGTCAATGATGGAACTTTGTCCTTCTCGCTTCCACGTTGGTTTTGCCGGGATGTCGCCTTGTGTGCAGCCATTTAGCATTGAGAGACCCCTCACTTTCATTTCGTCTAACCATAATTTTGCTAGCTGGCCTTTAAGGGAACTCTGTGGCTTAAAGAAGTCAATATTCAAGTCTCCACATACAATCAAATCACTTCCAGGACTGGATTCTAACAATTCATCAAGAATTGTGGTGACCTGGTCGATAAAGAGCTGAGTTCCGGTTCGTTGGTGATTCCAATAGACATTAATAATATAAATCGCATCGCAAGCCTTAGGGATAGCAACAGGTTTCTTTATCTCACAGACTTGAATGTAAGGTGTATAATTAACTGCTTTCAACAGCCGATATCCCGTAGACCGTTTGACCATTGTCAAAAGTCCGGCTAATGGTCGGCCTTTCTCGGCTTTAACGGCTGGATTCAGAGCACATTCAAAGTCTGTGATAGTTGGCAGGTCACACATCCAAGTTTCCTGGAGACATATCAGTTGTAGGTCGTTGATCCACTTGTTGTTCTGCAGGTGTGAAAAACCGCGTGTATTCCATGAGGCAAAGCTACATTCCTTGGATATATTAAGCTTTAGGCGTTAACTAGTCGATTTCCTGTTTAACGCAGCTGCCATCCAGTTCCAGTCTTCCACTGGAGTGTGCGCTGTTTGGTTGCCAGTTTGTGACAAGGACAATTTATCAGATGACTTCTCATTATCGATGGTGATTTTAATTTTTTCCATGGGGTTTGTTCTAATATTCATGTCCTGTGCTCCCATCGCTGATCTGTACAGAGGGGCGACGGTTAGGTTAATATTTTGAACTAATTCCCTCTTGTCGCATTGAGGCTGCCCTTTTAGGTCCGTTTGATCGCTGTTTCTCAAAATCTCTACTGACTTGGGTTCGCTCTTATGATCAAGCAGAGCCTTGCCTTCGTCGTTTTCTTTCTCGTCCTTTTTGCCACCACATTCTGAGTCCGACACTTTATAGGTATCAAAGCCCAATGACAGCAATTCTTCGTCTGCATCCAGGATTACTTTTGCAATTAAGTTAGAGTTTAGATGTATTATAACCCTATCAGTGCACAAGTCATCTGGAAATTCGATGATTTTCAAGTCTTTCGATTCGAGCGAACGGAGTCGTGGGACATGATGTAACAGCCTTAACACATTTGTTCGGTTCAGGATGAGTTTATCGGTTCCCTGTAGCCGCTCTAGCATTAATTTAATCAGGGACGGCGGCTCCACTGATCGTGCTGGGAGTCGCTGGTTCCTATGTTTCTGAATTTGCATAGGCAGATGCAAACGGTTGAGGTCCGAAGTCATAGATTTGGATACTTTAATGTTTGACTTGGCACTCGCCGCTGATTCGAATCCTTTCTCCATGCTTATCTCATTCCACAAGCATTGTCGTGAACCATCAGCTAGTGCAGAATTTGCTAGCTTTTGAGACCTTTGTCTTTCTCTTTTTTCCTGTAGTGTGATAAATTCCGGACTCTTAGGTTCATTATTTCCGTCTTGAATATCTCTGGGAATTATCTCACACGTTCTACCTTTAACTTCCCGTGTTGTGTTATCTATCAACACTTGCTGCTTCTGTCCCACGTCTAACGATTGATTACGGTGGTTAAGTTTCTGTTCCACCGAGGCACCGGTAACACTTTGAGTGTCACTTGTTTCCACATGAGTTTTCATCTCTTCAACGTCTTCATCAACAATCTCTTCATAGACTGACAGCTCCATTAGGTCCGCATGTGTTACCGATTCTTCTTCATTAAGCAAACTCTCTTTAGCTTTCCCAATTAGATCCTCTCGATGCAGCTGAGCGTCTTTTGTCTCTTTAATTGTGTCAGCTAACTTTAAACTTGTAGAAATAGCTTTGTCGACTAATTGAAACATGTTCAAGTTTCGCAAGAATTTTCGTGCTCCTTTTTGTTGCGATTTTTTCCGAGCAGGCATATTCTTTTGCTTTTTTAGTTGTGTAGAGTTTGTCTTTGCTTCCGCGATTTTAGTGGAATGAAGTCCTGCGTTTGAATTACCAAAGATCGAGAATAAGCCTGCTGGCTTTGATGTTATAAGTGGCAATTTTTGCGGGACGTCAACCAAGTCAGCAGTTTTCTGACTAACAGATGAACCAGACGGAAGTTGAATATTCGCCAAGGCTGGATTCAATACATTTTGAGCCTGTAAGAAAGCAGAGTTGAATGAAGTTTCAAGCAGGTTCGTTTGGCTATCATTTTTCCCATATAATTTGTTGGCCGTCACTGGATTTGCCGCCTCCATCTCTGTCATTGAAGCCACTATATTGTCTCCTTCGTTAACCAGGTCAATCACTTCTGTCTGCGATGTTTCAGTTGGCATATTAGCTTGGGAGGTAGAATTGTATAGATGTACCGTCTGTGCTTGTGAGTTAGACTTCCTGGGCTTCTTTGTAGAGTTTCCTATAGCACTGGATTCTGAAACTGTTACTTTGTTGCCCGAGTCTTTCTGTTTTCCATCCGTCTTCATCACTTCGGATTTTTGTGTTACGTGTGACTTATGAAATAAGGATAGCGCTTCCTTAGCTACTTCTGCGAATAATTTTTTGTCAATCATATCGTTCTGTTTAGCTTCTCTCAGTGCTTGCATGCCTGAGACTATTTGTTGGATCACTTCATTTTGTTTGTGACCATCCGTCCCCTGTTTTACCTCTAACTGAACCAATTTTGAGTTCATCATTGCTAACAGCGTTGTAACGTCCTTCAAGTTGTCATTTAATGTTTCGTATAACTTGGTAAAGGGGGTGAGGGAGATTGCCATTGCAGATGTTAGTGCTGTTAGTAAGTCATTTAGGGGGACGTGGACGCACGAAGCAGGGTACCTACTTTTCTCTATTTCGTGTATCTCTTGAGCGCTTTGTCTGGGCCGTTCTCCTCCTCTCCTAACCTTTGGGAATGGACGTTCACCAATGGAGGAGTCTGTAGTTTCAGATTCATCTGATGAGTCTTCACTGCAGAAAATCATACTTCTGTTTGTTGGCATCGTTTTCTTTTTGAGCGAGCCGGTCTGATGATAGATAGGCACCCTTTTCTGGGAGTCAGCCACAAATTCCCCCTGTGAGTGAGCTTGACTGTCAGGGGGCACATGCTCTCTTGATTTGTATCTTTTATAATTTTCAGAACCCCAAATGTCTCGGTTGGTATCTGTAACATGCGTACAGCATCTTTTCTGGGCCATTTTCTGTGAAGGTGCAGTTTTTAGTGCAGTTATTGGCGTGGAAGATACCAATCGATCAAGGGTTCTAGATTTGTTCAAAGATATCAGATTTTGTAAAACAGCTGAAACTATTTCAAGCGAATTTCTTTTATCACTGGTCGCAGGGGGGGGAGGACTTTTCCATCTCATGCTGAGTGGTTACCTTCAGCCCTGTTTTATTTACTTGAGAAATTTTTAGTGTGGTGTCTAAACTGAGCGGTTTGTAGCTATCGCTCGCAACATGAGTGGTAGCTGGCAGAATTTCATTCAAATTAGTATTCATGCCAATCACCGCATTTTTCAGCGTTAAAGGTGAAACGTAGGTTGCACTCACCCCAACGGCGACGGCCTTATCGGGTGTTCGATCTGACGAAACACTGGTGGACCCAACACGAGAGGGTTTCACGCTCGCGTCCAGTGAGACTGTGCAGGGCTGTGCGGAGTCCTCTTCTCTCACGACTTCCACAGGCCACTCCCCCTGTTCTCGCGCGTCATCGACCGGCGCCGTGTCCAGCACACGGGCCAGCTCCTCCGCTGCCGCAGCGTCACCAGCTTCATGCAGCGCACCAGTCAACCCAGCACATCCACACGGGAGACCACCAGCCAGTAAGTTACTTTCCGTGGTGCACGTTGAACCTGGTTCTTCTTCGGTCTTTTCAAAAGGTTTGTCGTGAGTGAATGATAGGCCTCCCTCTATCTGTATAACCAGCCGAGGGGACACAATGACCGGAGAGGTTGATTCTGAGTGTGTGTACAGGCACAAAGGCGTCTCCGTGCCATAATTTGGCACCTGACTCTCCTCTTTTTTCTTTGGAGGATCAAACACCTCTTCCATCAGTTCTGTGGCTATTTTTGTTGCCGAGCAATCAGCTAGTTGTGTTATTTCGTTTGTTGAACCACAAGAAAAATATTGACTCTGTTTCGTTCTTAATCGTTTCCCATGTATTTCATCAGAGTTAGCAGCCCTTTTCATTTGGGCTCTTGTTCTAGAGATCGGGTTAGGAAACTTTTGGTTAGGTGGGTCCATTTCTCCTCAGGGCAGCAGTGTCTTATTGCGCCTCACGCCGCTCGCCACAGCAAACAGCAGTGTCCTCAGCCCTTTGCACTCAGGGCTTAGCGCCACAAGGGCGGAAGAGGCGGCCTTAAGTACCCAATCGCCTGGGTCAGGTGACACCAGCAGGCAGGCTGTTAAAGGTACGGCACACGCACCTCTCTTTCTTCCCTTCCTTCTCCTTCTCTTCTCTCTTCAAAACAAATGTAAACGCTCGCCACAGCAAACAGCAGTGTCCTCAGCCCTTTGCACTCAGGGCTTAGGAATACATATGCTCACCATTGGGGCTAGTCCCAAAGAAAGAAAGAGGCAAATTCAGACTCGTTCACCACCTCTCATACCCCCCGGGTGCATCAGTAAATGACGGCATCCCGCACATGGAAGCAACGTTGTCTTACACAGAGTTCCAAGAGGCAGTGGATTTGGTCAGAAAGGCAGGCAAGGGGGCATGGATGGCAAAGGCAGACATAAAGTCAGCATTCCGACTCTTACCTGTAAACAAGGATTTGCAACAATGGTTGTGCATGCAATGGGAGGGTAGCTTTTTCATTGACAAATGCCTCCCCATGGGATGCGCCATCTCATGGGCATATTTTGAGAAAGTAAGTTCATTTCTGCAATGGGCACTCACTCAAGAAATGGAGGAGGCAAGGGTGGTCCCTTACCTGGATGATTTCCTGTTTGTAGGGCCACAAGGGTCAGGGCTGTGCAAGGATACCCTAGAGAAATTTGCGGAGCTGACAGAAGAGTGGGGTTTTCCACTAGCAGGGGAAAAAACAATGGGGCCAACACAGAGAATACAGTTTTTAGGAATAGAAATCGACACAATGGAGGGAGTATGTCGAATCCCAGAAGAAAAGGTGGCAGACTTTTTGAAAACAATCAACAGCTAAAAGAAAGGAACAAGGCCACAGTGAAGGAATTGCAGGCATTGGCAGGAAAGCTAAACTTTGCAGGTAGAGTGATACCCCAAGGAAGAATTTTTCAGAGAAGCATAGAGCTGAAGACAAGAGGGGCTAGGATGGGGCATCACAGAGTTAGGTGAGGGGGGGATCAAGAAGGACATGGAAGTGTGGGAGGAATTTTTAAAATCATTCAATGGATCGGTTATCCGGCGCTCGCCTATCAACCAGGAGGGAAGGAGAGTGCTGTTCACGGATGCAGCCGGAGCATTTGGCTTTGGGGCAATGCTAGGCATGGAGTGGTGCGCAGAGAAATGGCCAAGTGCATGGCAGGAGACAGCATGGACAAAGAATATTACACTGCTGGAACTATTTTCAATATGGGTGGCATTATGTGCATGGGAGGGTGAACTGAACAGCAAGGAAGTGGCAGTGTGGTCAGACAACATGGCGGTGGTATAAAGGGAGTGCATCATGGCCACTGGTGTTGGAGCTAATGGGAGCCAGCATGCTTGAATTTTTGAAAAACAATGTATGCCTAAGAGCTAGGCACATATCCGGAGAAGCAAATGTGGTGGCTGACGCCTTGTCTCGTCTTCAGTGGGACAGGTTCAGGGAGCTGAGGCCGGACGCCAGAAGGAAAAAAACGCCCACACCAGGAAAGGCATGGGTTCCACTAATGGCACTGGAGGAAAAGGAAAGGTTGGCCATGAGGCTGACTGGAAAGGACAGGAAAGATCACAGGAACCCGAACGAGTCATAAAGAACCTCGCCAGAAACGCCCTAACTTAAAAGACGGGTAAGCAATACGGAAAACACTTGCAGAATGTATTGGTTGAAACAGGAGTACCGGATGTGGGAAAGGTTACAACAGCAAAGATGCGCAAATTCCTGGAGGGTGAATTTACAAAAGGAAAAAGGAAGAGCTGGACAGCGGCACATTTATCTGCAGTCGCATTCACCTCATAAATAGCCGGATTGCCCAACCCAACAGTCAGCCCGCTAATGAAGTATGCAATGAAGGGATGGGCAAGGTTGGAAGGGAAGAAGCCAGATAGTAGGAGACCTCTTAATTTTGGGAAACTGGTGGTGTTACTGAAGACGCTGCAGGACACATGCTGCAGCGATTATGAAACAGCGCTCTTTAGGGCAGCTTTTGCGCTGGCATACTATGGGGCTTTCAGAATAGGGGAACTAGTAGCCCGGAATACAGTGGCAGGGGATGGCCTGGCAAGAGGGATGTCAGTATGGGGACGAAAGGTATGACTCTGCTTTAAAAAAAATCTAAGACCTACCAGGCGGGAAAGGGGAGAGCGATAGAGCTCAACTGCATCAGAGAAAAGGACCACTGTCCCAGGTGCATCACACAGGCATTCCTGGACAAGCGACCGAATATCGGGGGCCAACTCCTGATACACAAGGATGGCACAGCGCTTAGCAGATACCAATTCCAGGCGGTATTGAAAACAACAGTAGCAAAGGCAGGGTGGGATCCGGCAGAATTTGGAACCCACTCCTTTAGAATAGGGGCAGCCACGGCAGCATGAGCTGGGGGCCTGGGAGCAAAAGGTGTCAAGAAAATTGGGGGGCGGAGGTCAAATTGTTTCAAGAGATATGTAAGAGAGGAACTAATATAAACCTCCCCCCGCAGATATGGGCCCCTACAAATTGGCATGGATTGTGGGGCACTCATTCGTGACCCGAGCAGGCCGGTGGATCGAGGAAGTTAAGCAGGGACTCCATTTCTCCAGAACAATCATGTCTTGGTGGGGATATACATGACAGGCTATCAGACTTGATCGGGTTCAGAGACCCCCCAGAATACCTAGTCATACACCTCGGGGGCAACGCCCTAGCCAGCACAAACAGAGAGCGACTACAAAGGGACATTTGTGAATCACTTCATGATATAGCACACTGCTGGTGGGGAACCGAGATCTTTATGTCAGAAATGATACCACGCAGAATTTGGTACGGGGCACATCGTAGACTGGCCGTGGAAACAGCAAGGAGGAAGCTGAACAAAACGGTGGAAAAATACTGCAAGAGCACAGGGCTCCATTTTATAAGGCACAGGCTTTCCCAGAGTAACCCCGATATGTTCCATCAGGACGGGGTGCACCGTGCTTAGAAACCTCCGGATGTTAAGCACGTTATATATAACCTATCATATCATTTCCTTTTATACAATATTGTATAAGAGGTATTAACTCTGTAGAACCTGTTATTTGAAGAAAAAAAGCAATTAACAAGGTATTCCAACCGCTTTAAAAAAAGATAAAGTTACCAAGTGAAACTATTTTTTTAAACTGAAAACCAGATTAATTGCAGCCTGCAGCAGACAAAGCAGGGTGTTCAGTGGTGTACTGGGGGGCCTAACCGGATGTGTCAGCCAGTGGCATAGCACAAAATGTGGAGGCCACACTGCAAGCCATGCTGAGGGGGCCCTCCAAGCTCCTCAACATGGCAGGGGCCATGCCACAGATTCCCGTGGCAGCCTGGACAACCACGCATGCACAATGCGCATGATGATCTTGCTGCTGAAGGGGCGTGCTCGAGGAGATGGATGCTAGGAGCTTTTTTTATCAAAACTTAAATCTTACACCTAGCGTAGAAATAAAATGGTAGTTGTCCTTGACCCCTGGCACCCAAATGTATCACCCATCTATGTGCATGGGCAGTACTATTATGTGCAGTAATGATACTGTAAGAAAACATGTTCTTGCTGGCTGTGCCAATATATGCCAGCGTCCCCATGTAAGAATGTGCGCCTCTTGGCTTTGGCTTAATACCAGTAAAAAACACATGCCACAGGATGAAAACATGTTATTGCTGGCTCCACAAATGCTTCCCCCACCACCATGTAAGAACACTCTTCAAGTTGACTTTGCCCTCAACGCTTGGTAAAAAAATGGAAGGCCACAGTAAGGAAACATTATCTGCTTGCCGGCTTAAAAAATAGCCATTATGGAGAAAACGTGAGGCTGCTGGAAGCAGAGGCCTTGCTTTCTAAATACTGAATCTCCCGCGGATTCACGGGAGTTTCAGTCTTTAGGAAAAAGGCCTCTGCTTCCAGTGGCCTCACCCTTTTAGCCTTAATGGTGACGCTGCCCCTCCCCAGCTGGCGAGGGGCAGCACAACCATTAAGGCTGAATAGGCGAGGCGCTGTTCCCTGCCAGGCAAGCCTATACAAAATAAATGCAGAGATTAGCATAGGCGGAGAGGATGCTAATCTCTGCAAAAGGCTGCCTAGCAGGGGTGCCAGTAGCCCATTGAGCTGGGGCTTGCCAAGGGGGCGTGGCCTAATGGGCCAGCAGGACCCCGCCGTTAGGCCACGCCCCCTGGATGAGCCCCGGCTCGATTTGTAGTGCCACTTAAGGCACTGCATACATCCGACACCCTTGCCCCGTGCATACATGTATAACATGTTTCTCTACCAGCATCTCCAGACTTGATGCTCCGCTCCAGGCCACGGGTTCCCATGGTCCATGCAGACAGGAACCAGGAAGCAGGGAGAGGTTTTTAGCCATGGATGATATATCACTTTGCAGTTGAGAAATCGCTATTGGCGGTCCGAGTGGAGCCCAGCAGAGCAGCTGCTCAAAAGCAAGGGATCTGCCTGGGCTAGCCCCGGCCCACTTAAAGCCCTTCCTCTCACCCTTGCATGTCCCTTCTCTAGATTAATTCTACAATATTACAACGCAAGCACCTTATTTCCAAGGGAGATCTGCCTCAATATTTGAAAAATGGATCACGTTGCAAAGCTGAAATATTGGTTATTATTATTAATAATCATAATAATAATAATATGGTATTTATTGAGCGTTGACCTAGCTTTGAGAAGCAACGGAGGGCTTTACAGAGGTATACAACAATAGAGATACATAACGGCGCGCTTTACAGAGGTATGCAACAATAGAGATACATAACGGAGCGCTTTACAGAGGTGTACACCATTACAGATGCATAACAGAGTGCTTTACAGAGGTGTACACCATTACAGATGCATAACAGAGTGCTTTACAGAGGTGTACAACATTACAGATGCATAACAGAGTGCTTTTTAGTGGTAACAATAGAACAGATATACAGCTGAGGGTACGAAACAGAAGGGGACAGAGGAGAGGGGTACAGCTGTACCGGGTGGCGGGGAGGAGAGAGACGGGCTGCGTCTAGCCAGTTAGGTGGCGCAAAGGGCGACGTGATGGCCTAGGTATTGAGGAGGAGAGACTCCTTGAAGAGGTGGGTCTTGAGTTCTTTTCGGAATTGTAGCAGCGTGGGGGCGAGTCTGATGCTGACGGGGAGGAGGTTCCAAAGCCCTGGCGCATAGGCAGAGAAGGCGTGTTTTCTGGTCCTTTCCTTTTTACAGTGGTGGATTTCAAGTCTTCACGTGTCCTGGCTTCTGGTGGTGCGTTGTCTGCCGGAGATGCAGAGTTACTACGCGAGGTAGCTGGGCGACTGCGGATGGCTCATTATCGGTCTCCAGCCAGCCGGATCTGTATGCGTTTAGCAATAATGCTGTGTATGGAATTTTGTAAGCTTCATTTCATCTTTTGAAAGTGTCACGTCTTCTTGTTGGGGGTCTTCTCGGGGGTCACCCTGCACTGCCCCGTAGACACCCATCACCCAATGGCATTTACACTAACCCAAACACTGTTTTTCTTTTTTTTTTTGGGCTATTTTGTCCTCTCTTCTCTTGTCTCACTAACAGTCAGGCTTTTGATCCGGCTGCAGCACCCAGACCGCCAGCCTGTAGGCGCAGGATTAGTGCTGTGGATTTTGGGCATTCGGGGGTGCCTGCCACTGGATCTATTTGGATCTCTCAGGAGGTCTTTGATGAGATCTCTCTTGCAACGAACTGGGCATTGCATGACCTTAGAAGGCGGCAGAGTGCTTTGGATTGCCTGCTTCCTCTCCAGGTGCCTGCATCTGGTGCAGGCGGCAGCGCTAGATCTGCCCCTTACCCCATTCCTGCCAGGACACCGCAGGAGAGGATCTTTACACCCATGTTGTTATATATTGACACGGGACCCCTGTGCTATCTTCTCCCTGCATGGACTTCCATCTGCACCAGGACATGGATGACAGCCAACCTTCCTTGCGGGTGTCATATGTCAATGGTCTCAGGCTGGTGAAGGCCAAGGAATGGAGTCAAGCTTTTTATAAACTCTACACTTCCTCGACAAGTTTGCCACTTGCCGGCTGGGCTCTGATTTAAATGCAGGAGTTGGCTAAGGCTAAGACAGCTCCACCTTTGCACTTCGCTCCCTAACCTCTAGGATTTCTTCCGAACCTTCCCCTCATGTTGAAGCATCTGATCTCAAGTCTAGCCAATAGCCCTGGCTTGTGATTTCAATCTTCAACCCCATGGCCAGTCACAACCTACAGAGATTCTGGTAGTGTCCCCGGTAGTCAACACTCTGCATCGCTCAGGGTGGTCCTTCATCATGCCATAACTTCAGCATGTGCCACCTCCATTCAGGCCTGGGTCCTGCTTCAGAAGCACAGTAGGCTTATTGCGGACTGGCAAGCATACATGAGAGTTCATGCCAGCCAACAGGTCTATTTGGCCAGCAAGCTTCATATCTTTGAGGGGTCAGGGTGGATGCCCAGCTGTTGAAGGGCAAGCCCCCTAGCCTAGCATCCCATGTCACGCAAAGGATCAGCGAGTTGGGCAACACACTAAGTCCTGGAGTCGACAGATTCCAGAGGGGCGCGCCATGGCTAGAGAAGGCATGGCACCCAGTTTGGGCTTTCTTGCATTTTGGTGACAGGGAGAAAAGCTTCCCTGTACTTTGCTCCCCTGAGCCCTCAAGGATATGAAGCTTGCCAGAAATATTGGCTGGCATGAACTCCCTTGAATGTTAGCCAGGCTGGTATAAACTGTTCCATGTAATGTTGCCAAAAGTAATCACTTCCAGGTAATTTATTTCAAAATGATTACCTAGAAATGTTACTTCCTTTTTTTGTTTTTTATTTTAATTTGGGGTGGGGGGGTTCTAGACCTGCCATTCTCCCTTCTCCTTCACTATTGCCCCTACCCTGAACCTCTCCCCACCCCATTTTGACGCCTTAACCCTCAGCACCTTATATATTTCGAAGTCATTTCGAAATAATCACTTCGAAATAAATTACTTTGAAGGGATTTCCGGCAGTAAAACCACAGGATACGTATAACCAGACTGCCTGCACCATCTTATATGGTTTACTTCTTGCAAAGTTATACTGTACGCTATTTTCCGTGCTATAGCGTGGGGCTCGACCGCTCTCCGGAGATGGGGGCGGCCCCAGCACCAATAGGTAGACCAAGCGCCTGATTTGCAGAGCCTTTTCCTATGGGATTGCACCATTATAAACTGCTTCTGTGACTCAGGTCCCAAGACTTCCCTGAGCAGAACTCTCTTTGGAGCAGCGACAGAGCCAGCCACTGCTTGGCAGCTGTGAGAGCCTATGGAAAAGGGGCGCTACAGCAAGAGCCTATCAAATCTGCCACCTGGGAGAGCATCAACAGGCAGCATCAATAAAGGTAGAGCGGCAGAGAACCGAAGCGTGCCCTGCCCATACGAATAGATGCCCATATAAGACACCCAATGATGTCACCGCTCTGATCAGCTTCCAGGTGGCTCGCAGCTGTTGACTAGCATCCCTTTATGCACCTACATATCCTCTGAATTGGGGTGAAAGATGAGTCTACTGGGCATAGTAGGTATACAGCCCCCTGGTCTCAATGGAAGGAGGAGCTTGACAGCACGATGGGTTTATGCATCTACTGCAGCTATGTGTAACCTGCAGGCAACGCATCCAGTTCCTGATGAGATACTGGTACAGGCTTGTTTGCCACGCAAGGATCTGAGCCATCGCCCACCCCCTCCCCCACCTTACATAACGTGATGCATCATTAGGGACTGGCCACCGGATCCGGTCCAACCCTGGAAACCACTGAACAGCTGGTGAGGTTGTTGGTCCAGGCTGCCAACCTTGGAGAATTCAAAACACTCCTCCTAACCCATCACAATTCATGGGCAGCAAGGACCATGTCCTCTAACAAAATGCGCCCTTCACAAGCGGGGTGCCTCCTCAATCCAAACTGTGACGTGTCTGAAGGTTTGTTGGGAGGCAAAGTAAACGCATTGAGCTGCATTAAAGGGGGCGGGGCATTCTGGCCAACAAGCTGTATATGGAGAGATTCCTGGGCTGTTGATAGCTTTAATGGGAAATGGAATGCATGATTAATCAAGACAGATTTTTGGGGGCGTTTTCAGGTCTTCTTATTACATTAACAGCTATTCTTGGGCACCTCTGAAAGCCTTCTGAGAATAGGGGTTCAACCCAGCTCTGGCCATTTCTAGTAAAGGCGGTGCACTATTCATTCCGCATCCTTCCAGACAGGAAGCTTGACCAGCAGCCAGCAATCCTTTCTCAGTGCGACCCTGGATTACCATATAACAGAAGCAGCAGGAAGCAGGAATGCCCAGCAGCTCTAACACTTGCACAACTTCTTCATGAATCCATCAGAAGCCAATGGATTCCACAAGCAGCCTGGCACATGTCTAGCCTAGGAAAGAGCCTTCCAGGGCTGCATCCTCTGCACACCCAGGAACACACTGGGGTCTGCACTGCAGAGGCCTCCTGTAGTGTAGCACTATCTCACCCAAAATAATGGTAGACGGGCTGAAGCCGGGGAGGCGCCCTCCCACCTTGCTATGTGTTTTGCCACACAGCAAGGGATCACCACAAGAGGTCGGATAGATTTCAATGTGCACATAACAGGGTTTATTGTGCTGTTGGAGTAACCATGAATGAAGAGGTGGGTATGTCTCCTTAGGATGCAGTGATGCTGAGGGGAGAACTAAACTGGTGGAAGGGTGTATTGCCAAAGTGTGGTTCAGATTATCTCAAGGTGTTGTGCACGGTGGCTTTATTCAGCATCAAACCCAGCTTTTTTACAGATCCCTGGGTCTTCCATTCCTGAGATCTTGGATCACCCCAATGTCCTTTTCGAGGCCTCTCGATAGGGGTCTACATGAAGCCGAGGCCATAAAATAACACGTATAACATCCTGGGTTGGGGCTCCTCTAACCCGATGATGAAGTCTATGTGGTCGTGGGCAGGGGCTAGTCCTCTTGGTCTTTCTTGGCCACTTTGTTGATGACAGTCTTTTTCTTTCTCATTTGACTTAAGTGGATTCCCAGACATTCTCATTATAGCCCCATGCCAAGGGCAATACTTGGAAATGCCACACGATCGATGCATAGTCAAGGCCCTTTGCAGTCGGAATTTGACTTTGGTGTCTGGGGGACCCACCCAGGGATCAGGCTTCTTAGTGTTCCCTGCTGGCTTGTATTCACAAGAAGCCCATCTGGGTAGTCTTTCCTGTTATTTTGTTTCCTTGGTGGGCTTCCCAATTCCCACCAGAGTCCGTATAAGGCATCCGGTTATCCTGTGTTACCTTCTCTCTCTGTTTGTCTTTTGGGGTCTTGTGGCAGTGTCCCCAGCAGATGCGGCTTCCATGATGGCAAGACTCTCTACTTGCCCAACACTTATGTCGGAGCCCTCCAGCCTGTGTCCATTGGTCCTGCAAAGTGCCTCTCAGCAGCACCCTTCCTTTGGGGCTTCTTGGATTGGCCAGTGTTTCTTCACCACTTGCGGCACCTCTGTCCCCTTCCTCTAACTGTGGCCCTCTTGGCTTGCTCAATACTGGCTCTTAGATAAGAGACCCCCCTGTCCTAGTTTCTGACCGCTCTCCATTTCCACCCTCCTTCCAAATCACGCTCTCTTCTCTCCCCTTTTCCCCTGTTCACCTACATGTCCAGCCCATGGTCTACTTTAACCTCTCTCCACCCGTTCCCTTCTGCCTTGCCTATCTCTTGCCTCGTTCCTCTTCCTCCTGATCAGGCCGTTTTCCGACTCTTGCCTTTCCGTTCTCTCACCTCCTTATTTCCTGTTCCTTATCCTGTCTCTTTTGCAGCCCATGCCTCTCCTTTCTCTCAACTCCTTCCTGCACTCAGCATCTTTGCTCTGTCTCCTGCTTCGCCTCTGCCACAGTGCCTCCAAAGCAGTGGCGTTGCTAGGGGGGTGGAGGGGCTGGGGAAATCCTGGTCCCCTCTTGTGCCCCCCCTACCTAAGGCGAGCAGTGACTGTGTTCTCTGTTTGGGGTGTTATTTGTGACACTCACTAAAGCAAATGTCTGCATATCACACAGCAAATACTCTCCTTTTGTCTGAAAGCTAGCAGTGATCTTGGTATGCATTCGGGCATCGGCATGCGTATGAACATGAGCACGAGCCACTTCTCAGGTGTTCCTGCTCAGCTTCTGCACAGCTAGTGTGCAGAGCAGCTCGCACCCCCTCCCATTAGAATGTAGTGCACGAAACTGCTAATGATGAGACATTAGTCCCTGAATCGTTTTATGCCTGCATTCTGATGGGAGGTGCAATGGGGTGTGCACAAAAGCCTCTGTGCAGGAGAGCTTGCGACGTCACACATGACCTTTCATAGGCAGCCCCACCACTTTTGTCTGTCACCCCCCCCTATTTTTGTCTTTGGCCCCCTCTGTGCCCCTCCTAAATTTGATTCCTGGCGACGCCACTGCTCCAAACTCATAAAGCACTAATCTGGACTGGCCCCCTTTTGTACTCGGGCTCCTCGCCAAAGTGCCGCTCGGACAGGCAAAAAATACATGCTTCTGGATTGCGGCTTTGTGTGGTCTGCCCGTGGCTCCTCAGGCACAGCTCACGAGGAGGGCCTCCATTTCTGAACGCGCCGGCCCTGTCATGGCAGTTGCGTGGTTGCTCCATTGCTCCCTCCTTTACTCTGCGTGTCCAGCTTTGTTCCCACTCCGGGTCCTTTGGCTTGGTGTTCATGCTCCCGGGTGCTGTCCGAACCCCAGTGGTCGAAGTGGGCGGGAGCGGTTGGGAGCGGTGCTCCTCTACTTTTTCTTATTACGTTTTACTGCTCATACACTTTTATTTTAAAAAGAAACCGTTCCGGAATGGTTCATTTTGGCTTAATGCACAAAAACCCAGACTCGTTTAAAAGTGGAAAAGGTCGCTTTAATGTGACAGGCCAAAGCTTACAATCAAACGCTTAACTGGCTCCATGGCCTAACAAACTAAAGTGCTGGACTGCCCCTGGGCAGGACAAAGACTGGACAAAGACTGATATGCAAATGGATATTTCCCATCTGTGAAAGGCACAGTGAGTAAAAGCAGTGGCTGCGAACTCTCAAGTGGTTAATAACCACTGAACAGGTTATCATGTCTGTTCTTGCGAGAGAGGGGCGCCCGCTACCTTTGTTAAACTATTTGTTAAGGAACCTGGGATTGGTAACCCTAGGTCTCCTGGGGGCAACCAGACGTGGTCTCCCTCTCACTGTGCTTAGAGAGGCATCAGCTTCACCTTTACTGATGATCCCCAACAAGGGTGAAACACGTGTATGGGGTTGCTGGTGGTACTCTCGTTCAGATTGGAATTGCCATTGTATTTCGGTGCTGGACTGCCCCTGGGCAGGACAAAGACTGATATGCAAATGGATATTTCCCATCTGTGAAAGGCACAGTGAGTAAAAGCAGTGGCTGCGAACTCTCAAGTGGTTAATAACCACTGAACAGGTTATCATGTCTGTTCTTGCGAGAGAGGGGCGCCCGCTACCTTTGTTAAACTATTTGTTAAGGAACCTGGGATTGGTAACCCTAGGTCTCCTGGGGGCAACCAGACGTGGTCTCCCTCTCACTGTGCTTAGAGAGGCATCAGCTTCACCTCACTGATGATCCCCAACAAGGGTGAAACACGTGTATGGGGTTGCTGGTGGTACTCTCGTTCAGATTGGAATTGCCATTGTATTTCGGTGCTGGACTGCCCCTGGGCAGGACAAAGACTGATATGCAAATGGATATTTCCCATCTGTGAAAGGCACAGTGAGTAAAAGCAGTGGCTGCGAACTCTCAAGTGGTTAATAACCACTGAACAGGTTATCATGTCTGTTCTTGCGAGAGAGGGGCGCCCGCTACCTTTGTTAAACTATTTGTTAAGGAACCTGGGATTGGTAACCCTAGGTCTCCTGGGGGCAACCAGACGTGGTCTCCCTCTCACTGTGCTTAGAGAGGCATCAGCTTCACCTCACTGATGATCCCCAACAAGGGTGAAACACGTGTATGGGGTTGCTGGTGGTACTCTCGTTCAGATTGGAATTGCCATTGTATTTCGGTGCTGGACTGCCCCTGGGCAGGACAAAGACTGATATGCAAATGGATATTTCCCATCTGTGAAAGGCACAGTGAGTAAAAGCAGTGGCTGCGAACTCTCAAGTGGTTAATAACCACTGAACAGGTTATCATGTCTGTTCTTGCGAGAGAGGGGCGCCCGCTACCTTTGTTAAACTATTTGTTAAGGAACCTGGGATTGGTAACCCTAGGTCTCCTGGGGGCAACCAGACGTGGTCTCCCTCTCACTGTGCTTAGAGAGGCATCAGCTTCACCTCACTGATGATCCCCAACAAGGGTGAAACACGTGTATGGGGTTGCTGGTGGTACTCTCGTTCAGATTGGAATTGCCATTGTATTTCGGTGCTGGACTGCCCCTGGGCAGGACAAAGACTGATATGCAAATGGATATTTCCCATCTGTGAAAGGCACAGTGAGTAAAAGCAGTGGCTGCGAACTCTCAAGTGGTTAATAACCACTGAACAGGTTATCATGTCTGTTCTTGCGAGAGAGGGGCGCCCGCTACCTTTGTTAAACTATTTGTTAAGGAACCTGGGATTGGTAACCCTAGGTCTCCTGGGGGCAACCAGACGTGGTCTCCCTCTCACTGTGCTTAGAGAGGCATCAGCTTCACCTCACTGATGATCCCCAACAAGGGTGAAACACGTGTATGGGGTTGCTGGTGGTACTCTCGTTCAGATTGGAATTGCCATTGTATTTCGGTGCTGGACTGCCCCTGGGCAGGACAAAGACTGATATGCAAATGGATATTTCCCATCTGTGAAAGGCACAGTGAGTAAAAGCAGTGGCTGCGAACTCTCAAGTGGTTAATAACCACTGAACAGGTTATCATGTCTGTTCTTGCGAGAGAGGGGCGCCCGCTACCTTTGTTAAACTATTTGTTAAGGAACCTGGGATTGGTAACCCTAGGTCTCCTGGGGGCAACCAGACGTGGTCTCCCTCTCACTGTGCTTAGAGAGGCATCAGCTTCACCTCACTGATGATCCCCAACAAGGGTGAAACACGTGTATGGGGTTGCTGGTGGTACTCTCGTTCAGATTGGAATTGCCATTGTATTTCGGTGCTGGACTGCCCCTGGGCAGGACAAAGACTGATATGCAAATGGATATTTCCCATCTGTGAAAGGCACAGTGAGTAAAAGCAGTGGCTGCGAACTCTCAAGTGGTTAATAACCACTGAACAGGTTATCATGTCTGTTCTTGCGAGAGAGGGGCGCCCGCTACCTTTGTTAAACTATTTGTTAAGGAACCTGGGATTGGTAACCCTAGGTCTCCTGGGGGCAACCAGACGTGGTCTCCCTCTCACTGTGCTTAGAGAGGCATCAGCTTCACCTCACTGATGATCCCCAACAAGGGTGAAACACGTGTATGGGGTTGCTGGTGGTACTCTCGTTCAGATTGGAATTGCCATTGTATTTCGGTGCTGGACTGCCCCTGGGCAGGACAAAGACTGATATGCAAATGGATATTTCCCATCTGTGAAAGGCACAGTGAGTAAAAGCAGTGGCTGCGAACTCTCAAGTGGTTAATAACCACTGAACAGGTTATCATGTCTGTTCTTGCGAGAGAGGGGCGCCCGCTACCTTTGTTAAACTATTTGTTAAGGAACCTGGGATTGGTAACCCTAGGTCTCCTGGGGGCAACCAGACGTGGTCTCCCTCTCACTGTGCTTAGAGAGGCATCAGCTTCACCTCACTGATGATCCCCAACAAGGGTGAAACACGTGTATGGGGTTGCTGGTGGTACTCTCGTTCAGATTGGAATTGCCATTGTATTTCGGTGCTGGACTGCCCCTGGGCAGGACAAAGACTGATATGCAAATGGATATTTCCCATCTGTGAAAGGCACAGTGAGTAAAAGCAGTGGCTGCGAACTCTCAAGTGGTTAATAACCACTGAACAGGTTATCATGTCTGTTCTTGCGAGAGAGGGGCGCCCGCTACCTTTGTTAAACTATTTGTTAAGGAACCTGGGATTGGTAACCCTAGGTCTCCTGGGGGCAACCAGACGTGGTCTCCCTCTCACTGTGCTTAGAGAGGCATCAGCTTCACCTCACTGATGATCCCCAACAAGGGTGAAACACGTGTATGGGGTTGCTGGTGGTACTCTCGTTCAGATTGGAATTGCCATTGTATTTCGGTGCTGGACTGCCCCTGGGCAGGACAAAGACTGATATGCAAATGGATATTTCCCATCTGTGAAAGGCACAGTGAGTAAAAGCAGTGGCTGCGAACTCTCAAGTGGTTAATAACCACTGAACAGGTTATCATGTCTGTTCTTGCGAGAGAGGGGCGCCCGCTACCTTTGTTAAACTAAAGGAATATTTTAACCATCACTTAAATAAATTAAACATTTTCATTTTCCCCCAACAATTAAATAATTAAATAACCCAATTCCTCCCTAATGATCCCTTGGATCCTACCGTCTCCTTGCCCCTTTTCCAGGCGTCCCGCTTTCTCCCAGGGGCCATGCCCCTCCAGGCTCAATACCTGTTCCCCCGGGGTGACCTGCTTGTGCAAACAGCGCCACCCCATCCTTTCCCTTGTCATTCCCCCATTGTGCTTCCCTCCCCCCACATCAAAAGGGGCCATGCCCCCGGCGCCCCGACCCACTTCAACACACTTCAAACTCCCCTCTACACCAAACTCCCCCTTCTTATGACCTGCAGCCAGCCTGACCTGCCACGTCAGCAACATATATTACACACACTTTTACAATGCCCTGACCTGTCACACAAAACTACCAACCCTACCTTCCTAACAGACCCCAAAACTCATGAACCCGCCATGTCCTCTAAAAAACCCCCTGCATAATCCCCTAAACAAATGGACCCCCCCCCATATTACATACCCAGACATTACCCTAACGAAAGTGAAAGGGGTGGGAGGGCGGGACAATCATCAAGTCCTAACTGTCGCCTGCCTCCCGAACCTTCCCTGGTCCCTTAAATACCCCCCCAGGAGGCGCTCTGCCCCACGGCCACTCGCTGGCCATGTGCATCGCCAAAAACTCCCCGGGGGGAAACGCTTCGCGTTCCCCCCGGGGCCCCCCTTTTGGCTTAATGCACAAAAACCCAGACTCGTTTAAAAGTGGAAAAGGTCGCTTTAATGTGACAGGCCAAAGCTTACAATCAAACGCTTAACTGGCTCCATGGCCTAACAAACTAAAGGAATATTTTAACCATCACTTAAATAAATTAAACATTTTCATTTTCCCCCAACAATTAAATAATTAAATAACCCAATTCCTCCCTAATGATCCCTTGGATCCTACCGTCTCCTTGCCCCTTTTCCAGGCGTCCCGCTTTCTCCCAGGGGCCATGCCCCTCCAGGCTCAATACCTGTTCCCCCGGGGTGACCTGCTTGTGCAAACAGCACCACCCCATCCTTTCCCGTGTCATTCCCCCATTGTGCTTCCCTCCCCCCACATCAAAAGGGGCCATGCCCCCGGCACCAGAAAAACCCTCCCCCGAGGAGTTCTTTCTGCCCCACCCCCCCCCCAAACTTTCCTACCTCAAACTTTTTACCCAGTCTCCCAGCCCAGAAACTAAGAAGAGCCACCCGTATCCCTCCCCAGGTCATTCTCCCCTGCCTACAGAATCACCACCTCTGGAACCCCAAACGTTCCCCCATCCCTGCCAATATAGGAAGCATCTGATCCCACCGCAGGCCCCCCAACCCGTGCCGTCTCACCACCACTTCCTTGTAACTGCACCCCTGTTACCTTCCAAAAACCCTTTTCTCCACTTCCTTCCCAGCCCACTTAACAATTGAATGGCCACAAATCAAAACTTGCGCCAACTCCCCTTCCTTTCGCGCAGCATCTGAAATAGAAAATACAAAATCACTGACAGGTCAAAAATATTTCATCAACAGTTGGCCCCCAAAGTCCTAACCACATTTTCAACATCCCCATTATCAAAACTCCCTGCCGTACCCCTTATATTTCCTGGACCTCCAACGTCCCAATCTTTTCACCTTGTCTTCTGAAAAAACCCAGCCCGGTACCCTCAGATGCTGCGCCCCTCCTAAAGTAATGAGTCCCGAAATCCTCTTCCTTTTCTCCCACTGCCACCAACACCTTCCGCGAAACCCCTAGCACCTGGAACTGGGCATAAGACCTTGCTCCCACGACCCAGCCGAAACCAAGAGCCCCTTCCCTTCTTATCCGTCTTAGACCTTTTAATCTTGATGTCTAAACCTTCTTCTGTAATTTGAACATCTTCCCACTGCAGTTCCCCTACCCCCCCTTTTCCTCCGACCAACTCAAAAACCCTGAAAACCCCCCAAACAATAACCACGTAAACAAGTCGCAGACAGCTCCCCTACAAGCAATAAACCATTTGTTCCGCTTGTTGTGCCCAGTTTGTTCCTTTACATTCCTGCATTGGCCCCCTTGCACCGGGGGCCCACGTGCACCCCGTCCATTGCAGGCCCTTTAGTTTATTCCTCCTCTCGCCATTGCACCAGGGGCCAAAACCTGCACCCCCGTCCATGCAGTCCCTTCCATATAACTCTTCAAGCTCCTCGCATCCATTACCACCTTTTTTTTTTTTTTTTTTTTTCTCTCCCGCCTGCACCAGGGGCCCTAATGCACCCCCGTCCATGCAGGCCCCTTTTATGCCTTACTCCTCTCCACCGCTGCACCAGGGGCCAAACCTGCGCCCCCGTCCATGCAGTTCCTTCCTTATCCCCATCTTCAAGCTACTTGCGTCCATTACCACCTGTTTCCCACCTGCACCAGGGGGCCTAGTGCACCCCCGTCCATGCAGGCCCCCTTTTTTTTTCTTTAACTCCTCTCCACCGCTGCACCAGGGGCCACACCTGCGCCCCCGTCCATGCAGACCTTTACACATAAATTCCTCTTCCGGCACCTCACTTCTCTGTTCCACTCTTTTTTATTTTTTATTTTAGCTGCACCAGGGGCCCTAGTGCACCCCCGTCCATGCAGACCCAACTCCTCACTTCCCCCTGCTGCACCAGAGGCGCTCCCGCACCTCCGTCCATGCAGCCTGAAGCCTACTCACCTTGTCGTGCGGCAAGCGTGAGGGCTTCACCACCGTCGTCCATGCCCTCCAAACGACAGCTGCCTCCCCTTAACAATTACCACCATTACATCCCCCCTGCGGCCCTCCCCTACCTACGCGTCTTCCTCCTCACCCTTCTCCTGCCCCCCTTTAAGTTGCCCCCAACAATCTTTCCTCAAACCTTGTGCCCCCCCCCCCTTTTACCTTAAACTGAGCCCGACCTACCAGCACACCCCAATTTACCTGGTATGCGGTCCTTCCCCCCCACTTCTTTGCCCCGCTCCTCGCCCTGACCCGTTGTCCCCTGCCTGAAAACAATCTGTAACCGGATGCCGACCCGCACACCTGCTGCACTCGTGTTTAAATTTGCACATCCACCTCGTACAGCCTTCTTTATTGAACGCCCAACATGCAGTTGAGGGCTGTCCTCCGCCTCCTCCCCCCACCCCTTCATGGGCGGGGCGACCAAGAAAGGGCCGGTAAGGCACAGGCAGCCCACTTGCTGTGTGCAATGTCGGGGCAGGCCTCGTTGGAGCCATCCATTGCAGCCAAAGATCCATGTCTATCTCCCCCCAGACCGCCTCACTGTCCTCCGCCATTCTCGCTCTGAATTCCTCATCATAGCGTACCCAGGCAAAACCCCCAAAACTCGTGAAAGCCTTCCTAATTACGTCCATATATTTAAGCAGGGCCACGCAACGCTCCGGGAATTTTTCACAGTACACACTGGCATAAATAATAAACGCTGACGTCCAATTCTCAATAGTCACCGGGACCCTTGGGCGTGAAGCCAGTTCCCTCTCTTCCTCCTTAGACCCCTCCTTTGCTCTCACTTCCCTATGCAGCAATTTAAAGACATCCACAAATTCCCCTGCCTGAATCTTCTCCCTGGACGCTGCCATCAAGTGCGCCCCCAATGGTTTTGTTATCCCCATGTATGGCCATTTTTTCTCCTTTCTTCTCACTTCACCCTCCTTATCTTTTCCGGCTTGTACTTCGAGCACCAATGGCTCCACCACCTTGTCCGTTTGGATCTCCACTGAGCAAATGCTCTTTCCAACCCCTCCGGCTCCAATGGCCTGCACACCAACTTCCTTCCTTACACCTTGGAAACCAGCCCGTTCCTCCCCTGTCCACCTATTTGTAACCCCTCTCTGCCATGCAGATGACCATTCCCTTTCCCGCTCACCTCTTTCCACACCTGCCACCTGCGGCCTGGCGTCCACACCGGTGCTCCTTCTCTCCATTCTTAGAGGGTTCCTGCTGCGGGGACAAAACATGTCAGCACAATCGCCCAGCCAATAATTTCCTTGACCCCTTGCACCCCGACCCCCTTGTACTTCCCTTTCCTTGTCCCACCTTGAACTTCTTCTCTCCTCCGCCCTTTCCCTTTCCGCCCTGAAATCCTCAAATTCCCATTGCCCCCCGTATTCCTCCCAATCAACTTCATCACCCCTTAAATACCATTGAGGATGCGGGCTCCTGCCCGAGATGATTTGCTGATCTTCTTCCGAGCCCGGGGCGTCCGCCACGCCACTCCTTTGCCGTCTGCTCGGCGGGGCTGTGGGAGCCTCTGCCTGGTCCTCTTCTCTTGGGCGAGGCGCTCCGACCTCCACCCTGACATCCTCGTTGCTAGGGGCTGTGCTGCGCTCTCTAGGCTCTCCTTGCGTTAACCGAGGAGGGGCCGTACCGAGACCCTCACCCTCCATCTGCACAGCGGGGGCTGTGCAGCGCCCTCCGCCCCCACTCCTCCTATCCGGGGAGGCCGTTCCGCGCCCCACCCTACCCTCCTCAATTGACGGGGACCTCTCCCTCCTTCTCCCACCTGCGCTCTTCTGCAGGTATTTTCCCCCTCTTCCTCTCTGCCCTGCCACTCCCACCTGCCCTCCACCCCTGCCCCCACTGGTGTTCCCTTGGTCCCTACCCTCTCAAGCGCTCCCCTCTTCCTTAGCGCCATCATACCCTTCCTCCCTCTCTGGCTGACCCCCTGAACTCATTAAACACCCATCTGCCCTCCTGTCTATCTCCCTCCTCATCTTCCTGCCCCTAGATTCCCAAATCTCCCCTCTCCCTGCCGTAGGGGTGCAAGCCACCACCGCCGCCAATGCACCGTCTGCCGCCGCTCTGCGCTGCGGCCGGCCCCCACCGCTCTCGTCCTCTCCCGTAACTTCCCCTACCGCCCTTTCCCATTGGGCATTAGTGGCCCTGCTAATGATTTCCAGGGCCTTCTTCAAGGCCCCGGCATCCACCATCCCCTTCTTGCTCGCCCCCCGGCCTGTCATTGTGCACACTAAAATGTGTGTGCCCAGCAAAAATCACCCCTTCAAAATTTGCCCTAAATACTCTAATGCCCCCGGGCCGGGACCTACCCGTGGACTAGCCCTATTGGCCCTGAAAACCTCAAAAAACCTGAAAGGAGCAAAGCGCCCCCAAAAAACCCCAATCAACACACACACCTAGGTGAATCCCTGAAAGAAGTCTCCCTAATAGTGCCAATTAATAAAGGCAACACATTTTAAACTAACCTGCCTAAACAGAATTTTTTTTTTTTTTTTATTGTCCTTCCCTGCTGCTAAATTGAAAATTATGAATTAGAAATATATATATATTTTCTTTTTTTTTTTTGTAACTACCCAACTACCCCTTAGCACCTTACCCTCTCCCTCCCCACCACCTCCCAGAAGCAGGAGCCCTGAACGTCCCGTAGCCTGCACTAGTTAGCACTTGCTAACAGGCCCACACTGCCCCCTGGCCGCGTCCCGAGCGCACCGCACTCCAAGAAGCAACAATCGGGACGCGGCTCCTTTAAACGCGCCGCACAGCCCCCTACGCGAGCGAGCGCTGCAGAAAACGTCCTCGCAAACGGACCCACGCTCGCAGGCGGAGAGGGAATAATTCCCAGGAGCCCCGCGGACAACGCTGCCGAGCCACTGACGCTCCGCTCCCCCCTCAGCCCCTACGCCCACACGAACCGCGGTTTTCAGAGGAAATAAACCTCTTCCCCAACCGAAGAAAACGGAGCCCAACGCCCCCCGCTCGCGCACTACCAAATTAACGACACGGAAGCCTGGGGAAACCGGTAAGACGAGGGGTGTCTTATTTACGGCACCCCTCCTACCCTTTAAACAAAAACCAAACTTTTTTTTTTTTATTTTTTTTTTTAATTTACCTCCCCTCCCTCCGCTACTAAATTCCCTATCTCACCTGCACTACACCGCCAACTAGGCCCAGGGAACACAGGGAAGGCTCGGGAGCGGGCAACGGGACCTGTACAATCATCATCAAGTCCTAACTGTCGCCTGCCTCCCGAACCTTCCCTGGTCCCTTAAATACCCCCCCAGGAGGCGCTCTGCCCCACGGCCACTCGCTGGCTATGTGCATCGCCAAAAACTCCCCGGGGGAAACGCTTCGCGTTCCCCCCGGGGCCCCCCTTCTGCACTGAATGTCCCCTTAAGCAAAAGCCACATGTGTTTGGAGGTTTGTATTCTGCGTGGAAGGGGGCATGGCGATGGGGTTTATGGGGAGCGGGGGCAGGCCAGAAGGGAACCTAGCTCCACTACTTCTTATCATACACTTCGACCACTGCCGAACCCATGTCCTCCCAGAGAAGCTGGAGTTCCCTCTCTAGTCTGCGAACCCAGAGCAGAGTTCAACACCTTCCTGTCTTGAAAAGAGCTGCACGTTGGTTTGAAAGAAGTTATGACTCCTTGTTCTCCAGAAGGGTCGGGCTGGCACAACAACAAATGCTGGGAATGAGGTGGGGGTCCTGTGGGACCCTCCCTATCCCGCCTTAGAGGTTGGCAACAGGAGTGCAAATGTTGCAATCTGTCTGTAAATGGGTCTTTATAGTACTGATAGCCCGTGTGTTTGTATTTCTCTATGCGTTGCTCTGTCAGCGCGTAAGTGTGTGTTTTGTTATAGGTGTGCCGTGTGTGTGCGCGCGCCCACGCCTTTGTAGTTCATAATTGGTGTGGTCACTGTGCATAGTTTGCCCTCTGCTGGCTGACGCGGGGAGACGATTCCATTTTGGTTGTTTTTAACCGTTAATTCCGTGTTTTGTAACCCCTATTTTTTCTTTTCAAGCTCTTTTCTTTTTCAATGTTTTTTATGAGGAGGGCATACTACCGCTTATTTTTTGCTTCTTTTACTAACCTTTTTGTCCCTTTGTATTCATCTTTGTTCCTTATCTTGCCTGTCTCTGTTCCCATGTCCTTTCCCCCGCCTTTTACCCTCTTAGCCACCATCTTATAGTCTCCGGTAACCCTTATCCTACTGCTCCGAGTCCAGGCTCT
Source organism: Ambystoma mexicanum (assembly GCF_040938575.1). Taxonomy (NCBI): domain Eukaryota; kingdom Metazoa; phylum Chordata; class Amphibia; order Caudata; family Ambystomatidae; genus Ambystoma; species Ambystoma mexicanum. The sequence continues at coordinate 206,041,792 of NC_090925.1, forward strand.
TTAGAGTTATTTTTAGGCATGTTTTTCTTGAGGCATATTGGCTTTTCCGCAGAAAGTACTTTTCAGAATTTTGCATTGAGGAAATTAAACACATTGGGCCTCATTACGAGTTTGGAGGCAGCCATGCCCTTTATAAGGGCTTGGCTGCCTCCATACCGGGCTCCAATACCGGGTTCTGTGAATGAGGAATTACTGGGTCATTCCGACCTTGGAGGACCTGGCAATTCCTCATGCACAAAACCATTCCCCATTCCCATTTGAATGGGGATGAAGCTAATAACGGGTCCGTTAATACCGGCACCCTTATTAGCTCCTTGGTCCCCTCGTGGGACCCGGAAAGGACGTCTGGTTTTACCTGACGTCTGTTCCGGGTCCCGCTAGGGGACCTTGTAATCAGGCATCCCGTAATGAACGGTGCCGGTCCCGTACCGGCACCGTTCATTTTACGCCACCGCCAGGGTCGTAATGAGGCCCATTATTAAGCAAAGACGAAACCTGTTTCCTGTAGGTGGAGTGAAAGTGAGATTCACTTCTGCACAGCGCAGAAAATGCTGCTCTGCCCCCTGTCCCTCACATCTTCACTTCAAAGAACAGGTGGAGTTCAACACTGCTGAATTTTCTGAAACCGGTAGCCTCGGCATAGGTAACTGAATACATAGTTGCTATCAAGACTGGTACATATATCCAGCAATGTAGAGACATTTTTTTCTTAGGGTGAGTAGTGTGACCAATTAAAACTGCAGACCCCAACTTCCATTGTTCACTCAAAAGTGTTTCATACTGAATCACAATAAGAGATAGTTGAAATTTAAAATCGTTGACATATTTCAGTTCCCACAATGCATGTTATGCAAATCACCAGGATTGGGATCTATGAAGAGATACTGTATTGCTTGACCTGACCTGGGATCATGCCCCTCAGGCCGTGCCCTCCTCCCCACAGCCCCACACCTCTAAGGATGAGAGAGTTCCCTCAGTACATTTTTCCCATTTTCGGCACTGCTCCTGCAGCAGTGCTTAATTTGTGGGGGTGTTTTCCAGGGCTCGGCCCTGCCACTTATTTCTGAGCCCCGGCACATATTGCCTCAGAATCAGTTTGATTAGAATGTGGCGTTTTGGCAACTTTAATATTGTAATTGCCAGTCACATATTAAACACCTATAGAATCAGAGCAAAATGTAAATGACGATTGTGTTTAAAGACACACTTAAACAATTGTCTCATGTCAAGACAAAACGAGTATGTTATTTTATGTGTATGTTGATTGGTATTTGCAAATCGCATCTGCCATAGTGACCGAGTAGATACATCAATCCAATAAGCCGGTGTGAGTTGTTGCTTTAAGACCATATATACTGACAGCATGGGGCGCATGAGTGGTGGCAACTGTGGGCGGCCAGCTGCCCACCCTGACGGGTCATGAAGATGGTTGGTCAATGCAACATCATATTAATTCATCTGAGTAGGTGAATAGGGATTGGACAGACATGGTCTTCTCAGCCTTGGAACCTTGAACAGGTACCAGGCCAAGTGCAACACTCAATGTAGTGGGAACAACTCCGAAGATACTGCGTCCTCCCAATATGTTACCTTCCCCGATCTCCTAGCCGTGAGACAGAAAATTTGTCTTTGAACCTGTGCTACATTTGTATTTCCCTGTATTCAGTCCGTTGGGAACAGCAATCTCTACCTAGCTCGAAGGAATAGGCATTGTCCACCAAGTTCAGGTCATTTGTGTAAGTATCACGAAACAGCTCTCTTCTGTTTGTAATTATGAGGATTTTCTGCTTTGGCTTCTTGCAGGTGCCCTATTGTCTTTGCCTATCTGGTTATGTTCCTTCCCCCTGTGTCCTTGGCTGTTGGTGCACAGTAACTGTGTTGGAAGTCTGTCTCGAATTCTCAAAGCCTCTCCCATTCACTCCAGTGTACCTATGTCGTCCATCTTTAATTGTATGGCTGTCCCAGTTAGTTGCATTGAGCTTCAGAAAGCTATCCATAAGTATATTTATGCATCTTGCGGTTTTCTGCTTAGACAAAAGTGTATGTGTGTGTGTGTGTCAGTCCTCTAACTATGTGAGTCATAAGAATTTGCTTCGTGTCTGTCAGCAATAAACTAAAATGTCTGCGTAGCGTCATTCAGGAATGCACATGTGCTTCATGTCTAATGCATCAATGTCATGATGTCAGTCGTGACGTCATCGGCTCCATGTGGCTGCAGTCAGTCGACTTGCTCTATAGAGTGCAGGCTTGTCTCTCTGTGATGTCATCAGGATATGGTCTGAATGGCTGTCTGAATAGAATCTATCACACCTGCTATACATCATCGATGAAAGGGAGGAGGGGGTCACGAGCGATATACATCGCTTGTTTCTCTGTCGATGGGCTGAGAGCGGATAGGTGCAACGAGGGCAATGTTTCGGTCCCCCCATCTTCAGCAGAGTTTCTCTTTAGGGACCCTTGGAGAGGCAGGACAGGGGCTGAATGTGCAAAGTCCCTCTGATATTTTGCCGGTCCTAGGTGAAGCAGTTGTTCTAAAAAAAGCTACAAAAAAAGATTGATTTAGAAATATCACTCCCTGACATCATGGCTCGGTCTTTCGTAAACTAACTGTCACACCCCTGCAGCACAAAAGTCCGTGCAGGGGCTGACAGGCACTCCAGGACCCAGAAGCGGGGTTGAGGGAGAGGAGGTAAGTTTCTGTGTGCGTGTGTGTTTGTGTGTGTGTTAGGTGTTTATGTTGGATTGGTAATAGGGGGAGTCTGGGGTGGGGAAAGGGGTGACGGGCGGCTGAGGGAGAGGTGGCCAGAGGGTAAACCTAAGCATAAGGGGGCTCTAAAGGATAGAATGCTGGCAATTTTCTTCAGGATCAGCTGATCGCGGGGCACTCGCAGCAGAGCTGCAAAGAGGGGGACGATTCACTAGCACCCACCAATGCCCCAGCGCTAAAACTGGCCAACTAAGTTCTTACCCAAGACTGGATTGTTACTAATACACCTACAGATTTTCAACTAGACTGAATTGCCTGTCCCCATCCGTGGACCACTGCGAACACGTCACATTATGTGATCCTAATTAGTGCTGCCAGGTAGCCTCTGTGCACCAGAGACTTCCAACACTGTATGCAAGACAGTCTCTATCTTTCCTTCCATCCCAAGATGTCATTAATTACTGAAAGATGAACACTCGTACATCTAATCATCTTCAAGTTGTCCCGAAGAAAGCTTGGAGCTCCTGAAAGCCATTTTCCATCTATAAGACTTTAGTGTTTGCAATACCTACATCTGAGCTAGAAACACCAACCTATGCCGACAGTTAAAATGTGTTTGGAAATTGTTACTACACATTAATTTACCTTGTTGTATTCAATATCTACGATAAGACACATGTCCATTTGTCTTTTTTCTGGTGAACAATAGTGACCGCTTGTTCTTTTTATGTTTTTAACATGTTGTTTTTTCAATTAAACTGTTTTATCTGTATAAGTATGAGTGTGATCTTCCATAGCTAGCTCTAATAATTACTAGCTCTGAATAGGTTCCCCCCTGCACATTTAAGGGAGGGGGGGCCTGGTGTCTATCTTTTTCCTCTGGTTTTTGAGCTCTGCCACCATGCCCCAGCTTTGGGCTGGGTACTTCCCTTGGTTTTAGAGGAAATCAAGAGTGGGGAATAGCCACACTTGTTTAGACCTGTCCCCCTTTAACGATTTTACGGCTTAAGTACCCACACTTCAGCTGTGTCAGCCACCACCTCCACAGAAGACCCCTGTTCCATTAACCACTGTTTCTGCCTGGTTGAAACAGAGTTGAAAAACTGTTCTAGCAATTTTAGCTGCCTTAAAAATTCAAGGTATGTAATGTTTCTTAAATTACAAATGAAAGTAACTTTTTTGCCTAGCAAGTTCTTCATTAATTGCCTACACAATACCTCGGCGAGCACTTACTTTTTTTTAGGTTGTACATTGCAGTCCTAATGTAGCGGGTGACTTTGCTGCCTTGGATATGTCTTAACCCAGAGCAGAAAAATCCTTTCTAGGCACCCCTGGTTTGGTAATCCCAAAGAGGGTTAGGAACTTAATTCTGCAGTGGTGTATAAAGAATGGTCTGGCCCCTTAGAGGCCAGCAGTGCAGGGTCATCTCAGTGCAACCAGCAGCAGGTCTCCAGTAGTCCCACATGCAACTCTGTGGCAGGGTTTTCCTGTGTCCACAGGGCCTATGGCACTCCCCTTGGTAGGATCAGTTAGGCAAGCTTGGGGTTACCGGTGTGATCTTGGGGAAACAAGCTCAGCTGCAGAGATGGGTGGGTGAGAAGGGATACCCTGATGATGATAACGCTAGGGCGCATTTGCTGGGACCCTCTCTCCCATTGGCACATGTGCAGTAGGGCAGGTGTCCTGATCGCTCAAAGCCTCTGCACTCCTTCCTCTGGAGCTCTCTCTATTTTTATTTTCATTTTTTTTTATTGGTTTATACAAACTTTTAAAATATTTTACAAAACACATTCAAAACAGTCATCAATCCCCAACCTCCCTCCTCCATAAATCCTTATCTGTTCTCATCCAGTCCCTTCCATAACTTACTGTTATTTCCACTCCCTATTCGTCAAACTCCAGACTGAACTGATTTTCAATTAATGCTAGAAAGTGCGTCAGAGGAAACAACAGTTTCAAATCTGTGCCGTTAAACATATGACCCCACCATTCATTGGCACACAGGGACGGGTGAGCAAAACTCCAGGACCCCAAATGAAGCGTTCTTTCCGATCGAAAATGGGGACAAAATAATACCAAGTGCTTAAGTGATTCAAATTCATTTTCACAAAATCTGCACCCGGGGTTTAAGTGTTTGTTGCATTTCCATATACGAAGTCGCTCCTTAGTTGTGAACAAATTCATGCGAAATAACATTAATCGGCTACGTGCATTAAGTTCAGGAAACAAACAAATGTAGCGTTGTGCGGTGTTAAAAGCACGTGCTTCAGCAGGAACACTTATCATCAGCGCAGCCATTGCTCTTTGGGCGCATGTTTGCTCCCAATCCCAGCGCCAAATTTTCAGGTTCGCTGCGCTTGGATTCTCATGAAGCATATTGATCTTAATGTCGAACTCCTCCAGCAGACTTTCACATCTGTTGATTCACATAGATACAATGTTCTGCTGAGAAGACATGCACTATGGAGAATTTCTAATTGTGGGATATTTTCACGGGCACAAGTTTTGCGAAACAAAGATAATAGTTTCCAACAGATCCTTGCATGAATTGATATAAGCGATAGTTCATATCTTATACATGCTGTCATTGTCTCCTTTGGTAAGCCCAATACTTTCGACCAAAATTGGTATTCCAGAGAGGGCCATACTTCGTGGGAGAACCCCAGCGCATTTCCGGCCCCATAAATCAGGACAGGAATAACTTTTTGTTGGTAAAACAGCCGCATCGGTTCAAGCCAAAAAGTTCCCAAATTCCTTTTTTACAATTAATGCCTGATTTGCTAGTTGAGTGCATTTCCTTTTTGTGTCGACAATCCATGGATCATCATTAATGCAGGAGCATATGACCATTCCTAGATATTTCACACTTAGCGATATTGACATTTGTTCTCCACCCAATAATTGGTGTAACATCCATCAAGATTAAATCGTCAGCATATAGCAGCAAACTTAAATGCAAGTTATTTAGTTTAGGTGGAAAGGAATTTACTGCATTTATGGATGTTCCTATGTCAGTTATGAATAGACTAAATATGGCTGCAGCAAGGGGACATCCTTGTTTTACGACATTTTCAGTCTTAATTGCAGTTCACAAATTCCCAGTTTGATCTAACCGGATCTTGATGGCGGTCGCTGTGTGGAGCTCACAAATACCTGCTGATAAGTCTTCGGGACACCCCCATTTGTGCATTTTGGCCCACAACAGAGCCCAATCAACAGTGTCGAAGGCGTTCGAAAAGTCAATGAAAGCCAGGTATACTACTGTATTTGTTTTCAAAGCCTCCATTTTAATCATGTTGAGTAGCAATAAGTTTAAAGAACATCCCACATGTTTGACAAAGCCAGACTGTCTTGCGTCTTCATGCGTTGTTTCTACTGCCCTCTTTACCAGTTTTTGTTGCAGCATTGTAGCGTAGATTTTACCTAACACGTCTAGCAGTGCCACTGGCCTATAGTTTTTTAAACTTGTTCTGTCGCCTTTCTTAAATATCGGCACAATGATTGCTGACTTCCATGATTCTGGAGACCGACTAAGCTTATTTATCCTCTCGAATAAGGCCATACAAATCTCAGCCCACAACTCTGGTACTGTTTGATAGTGTAATTTGTAAGGCCATCTGGGCGGGGGGCTCTCGAGTTTTTGGCTTTCGCAATTATTGCCACAATATCTTCCTTAGGAAACAAGAGTGACTGTGGGAAAAAGCTTGGTGATTCCATGCTGACTTTGTTCATAGCACCCTTATATAAAGTGCCATAATAGGAAATCCACACTGCTTCAGACACCAGACACGTTTGAAGGGCTCTTTGCGGTGCCTGCATGTTGTTTATGAGGGCCCAAAAGTCCCGGTGTTTTTATTCTTTAATGATGTTAACATTACTTCAGCATCCTTTTGTATGGTCATATGCATGTGAGATTTTAACCAATTTTTGTATCTTTGCTTCGCCCACTTGATTTCCAATTTTCGTGCCTCTATTCCCATAACACGGGCCTGCCGTATTGCACGTCTCAATTCACGTTTACGACTTTGAATCTCCACATCGAACCAATGTTTCTGCACAAAGTTAGAGTTTTCATCCCAGCATTTTTTTCCTTAAATTGTAACAACAGCTGATTGTATTCCAGTGGCATGTCACTTTGACAGTAGTCAGTTGACAATTGGGCAACTTCAGACTCCTTTAGTCGTAATCTAACCCTATTTGCTTCAACCATGATGTTATGGTTCCACCGTGGGTGTAAAGCCTTCAGCGACATTACTATTTCAACTATTAGTATGTTATGATCACTGTTGGTTTTGTTTGAAATCTTCAAAGATTTAGTACAAGGGTGTAGATTCATGGACACAAAGAAGTAGTCAATTGTCGAAAATGACTCTGCTCGCTACCATGTTGAGGCCGGTGGAATATCCCCAGACGTGTTCTCGTTCAGCATCTGCAGTTGTCTAACTTCCATCTCTTCCAACCATTCTTTCGCTAGGATCTTTTTATCAGCCGCCACAGGTCTGAAAAAGTCAATGTTTAAATCTCCCCAGATTATGATGTTTAACCCATCCGTGGATTCTTGCAGCCGATCCAGTATTACTGAAATCTGCTCTATGAAGTCCATTTTTCCTGCCCTCTGATGGTTCATTACACATTCAGCATTGTTATTACGTCAGCCGGCTCGGCTCCAGCAGACCGCCTTGCGATCATGGTTTCGTGAATGAATGGAGTGTGGTTGCATGACTTTAGAATCCTGAATCCAGAGGTCTTATCTACCAATGTCAACAGACCCGCCATTGTGCGGCCTTTCTCCAGTTTTATTGCCGGATTCAGAGCCACTTCGTGTGAACTTGACAGAGGGGCAACGCTTAGCCAAGTTTCCTGCAAGCAGGCAACATGCAAACCGTCCAACCACTTTAAGTTAAACAGATGCATGAAGCCTTGCGTGTTCCAGGAAGCCAACAAGCACACAAATGTGTTACTCTTTTCCTGGCATTATTGTTGAGAGCTCTTATTGATAGATGCAGCTACCCAACGCCAGTCCCCATTCCCATCGGTTGTCTTCGGACGGCTCGTGCCAGTATCCAAGGAGTCGTCATCAGCAAGGGCACCGTGTATAGTGATTCTTATTTCAGTTTTATGGGCGTCATATGGACTCTCCCCTTTCTCAGAATTTACAGCTACATTTTCCCTAGCTGCATATGAGTTATCAGGAGTGTCAACCATGCACAAGCCCGTTTCAGAACTTCTAGTATCAACTAACTGCGGTCGACTCCTCCTCAAATCCTTGAGAAGCTGTAACGCAGACCTTTGTTGAGAGCAAGTTAGCCTCTCCTTGTTGGTCCTTTCGTCTGGTGTAGGTTGTCTTGAATTAGGCTCGTCAAGCTTGTAGACCTCAAACCCCAGCGAAAATAAAGCTACATTTGCCTCAAGAATTGTAGTAGCTATTAATGACAAGGGTAGATGCAGAATCACCTTGTCATTTTGTTTTTCGTTCGGGACCTCTACAATCTTTAAGTCGTTTGACGTTATCGCTCGCAAGCTTGGAATGTGATCAAACAGCCTGATGATGTTAGCCCGGTTAAGAATCAGTTTGTCATTTGAGCCAAGACGTTCAATCATTATCTTAAAACCCAAAGTATTCTCGCGCTCCTTTCCAACGTAATTGCCCTTGGTTAAGTGTGGTCTATGCCCCAGGAATGGTTGATCGCGCAGTTGATTTCTGCCCACATCCTTCTGAATGTCCTGAGGATTAAGCACTTTATCGAGCGTTGTTTAGGTTGGTACATAGCTTCGTCCTCTTTTCATGCATTGTCATAAATGGTGGATTTAACGGAGCACAGCATTCTGTTTCCCGCCTCTCCGAATCTTTGATAAAACAAGTTCTCACTTTTTTGTCTCATCAATTGGTGGTGGAGCTACCGTGCCTGTTTGCCAATTAGGCTTTTCCACCACCGCTGTCGTGAGTTCCTCAATCTTTTCAGGATGTGCAGATAAGTTCACGACTGGAACAGGTACCGGCATAATGATCTCCGGGGTGAAACTCATGCGTTTTGTCGGCATGGCTATTTCCTTTGTAACCTCATGCTCAATATCGTCATATGTGGACATGTTTAACAGCTCGACTGATATATCATTGGTTATGGGTTCCAGAACCACCACATCCTGCTTGGGGTCCACTTCTTTTGTCGCAGTCGATTTATTCAAACTTTTATTGTTCGACAAAGGAGCCAATCCAGGCTTGATGTAATCTTGGGTCACAATTTACACCAATTTTATGTTCCTCAAGAACTTCCTTGCTCCTACATTTTTATAGTTTTTTCTGCCAGGCAAGTTTTTCGTTTTCTTAACAGATTTCATGTTTTTTTCTTGCACTTCCTGCAAACTCGAAGACATCGTAGACCCCCCACTAAAGATGGGAAAGACGTTTGGTTTCTCTACCACGTTGGACCCCGCTTCCATAGTTTTCTCCATGATATTGTGAGGCAGCATGTTAGAAGTCATTGGAGTTTGGTCATCGATGCACTTTTGCCTCTTAAGAGCTCTCGCCTGTTCAAAAGCAGTGTTAAATGAGATCTCGGCAGGTTCCTCGCCCTCGAACGAGGCTCCAGGCCCTTGACCTTGAGGCTTTGGAAATGTAGTAGCCAACCTTGGGTCCAGCACACAGGCAGGCTTATCGGTTCCATCCGCCATGGCGGCCATACCACGACCCAGCTGGTTAGTAGTTAGGATTCCATCCCCTAAAACAGGTGCTTTAGCAGTGTTGACCTCTCGCATGATGATTTCACTAGTAGAGTGTGTCGTCGGATTTGAACCCTCGAATAGAGGCCGAATCGTTTCTTTTACTGCGTCGCTCGTAGTGACAAGTGTGTTTCGTTCTGGAAGCCTTACTACAGCTCTACCATCCTGTTTGAGAATAGAAAGAGCTTCTCGTGCCACTCCCGCAAACAGTTTTTTGTCGATAGAGTTGTTTGTCCTTTGGTCACACAACACTTTACACGCGGCATCTATCCTATTCATTCCATCGTTGCACCTGACAAACGATTGGCTGTACGATTGCTCTAAATGGCACACCTTGGTGTTCATTAGAGCCATCAAAGTTGTCAGGTCTTTCGTTGATTCGTTTAGATTTTCATATAATCTCATGAAAGGGGTCAGGGAGTTGGCCATTGATGAAATTATCATGGCTTGTAACTCTGCTGACATCACACACTCCTTTACCTCTGGTTCAGGAACCTTGCTTCCTCGCTTCTGAACACTTCTGTGCCTAAACACCCTTCTATGCCTTATCTTTGGAAATGGACGCTCTTTGAATGAGGAATCAGAAAGCTCAACCATATCAGATCTGACATCGCTGGAGGACAGACAGATCTGCCTGCGTTCATTCCTTACATTCACATCTGCTTGTTTTGAGTGAGTTGCTCTTTTCTGAGAATTCAACTGGTTAAATGATATATCATGCATGAAGGACCCACTCTCGTCATTACTCCACGGCTTCCTTCTTTTATAGCTGTCGTTGGACCATATATCTTCATTAGGATCAGTCAATTGAGCATTATGGCATTTGACAGGTATTTTTGGGAGGTGATCAAGGTGCTGGAGTGTATTTTTCTGTAATTTGTTACTACATGCTTTATTTATAGAAATCAAACTCTTTAGCACATTATTGCCGACCTCTAAAGAATCACGGCGTTCATGGCCCTTTAATGCTTGGCTAGGCCCCCGAACCTGCGATGCCGTAAAGGACACATCCAAAGTTGCTCGCTTTCCAGGCATAGCTACAATCTGGCTCCAACGGTGCGTCCAAGGAGCCTGACCGTGAGCTCACACACAATGCCTCGGCCAAGAGGACATCCATACCAGCCTCGCGCTAGCAACATCATCAAACGCCATCTGACGCCACTTGTATGACTATCTAAAGGTGCCAACTTCATAGTAAAGTCATTTACACTACAAATCACCTGGGCAGCTATACCGCGACTGTCCACGCAGGGCAATCCCGCTCCATGGCCGACCACAGGCTGCAGCGCAACCACTCCGCCCAACAGCAGCGAACACCAGACAGAGGGCAGCCCCCTCGGTAACACAATCCAGCTCCATACGCGGCGAGAGCAGCAAACCATGGCCATCTTCCGCCATACTCTCAGAAGCAGCGTACCCAGGTTCGTCAGTATGCTTGTTTGAATGGATCTTTGTGTTAATCTCAATGTTAACGAGTGTGGTGTCGCTTTGCTGCGAGGCTTGAACACTGTTATTAACAGTGGATGAAACCGCCTCATGTGTGGTGCATGTGTCCAATCCGGCACCATGTCTCAAGGGGTCAGGCTGGTAATCACTAGCAGTACAACCGGAACCCCCATTATAGTTGTCAAAGTGCTTGCACTGGGCTCTTCCGTTGTGGAACTGCATGAAAAGAAATGACTTACTTTGTGCGGGCTGACACCTAGATCACGTCCTCGCCCTTCAGTTCCTTCAGGACACTCTCGTTTTCTCTGCACCCTCGTCCTCAGAACAGGCGTCATCTGTGTAGACATCACCGTAGGTCCGCTGATCGCCACTCGCCAAACAGCCTAACAGGCAATATGTCCAGCCCTTTCTCCACAGGGCCTACGCCACAAGGGCGCAGGAGGCGACTATTTAAGGTCAGCTGGTCTACGACCTTAAAGGCACACGCACCTCGTTCTCCACAGCACAGGAACTGCAGTGTTTTCAGGATACACTTGCCACCGCCTAACAGGCAATATGTCCAGCCCTTTCTCCACAGGGCTTACTCTATTATGGGCTCTCACAGGCGCCCTGATGTTCCTCTAGCAGTCTCAATGTCTTAGGAAATTGCCAATTGTGGTAAGTGGCCTCAACATCATATAGCAGAACTTTTAAGATAGGTGTGGCCAAAGAAAACTTTTGTCCTGTCCAAATATATGCCACCATTTCCACTGTAAAGCGTGTGCATGCTGCTTGTGTCCGAAGACCAACATAGAGCTTGGCTCAAGAATAATATGCCACTGCCAAACATATTCCTGCTCTTGTGTTACATTCACAGAGAGGGGCTAGTGAGAAACAGCTGACTAGAGTGAGTGAGTGAGTGAGTGCAACCCATATAAAGTGATGCGTGAGTGGGAACATGAGCGCAAGTGTTATTTAGAGTGAGATGATGCATTATTATTGAGAGAATGGAAAAACATATGAAATGCAAAAAAAGTACAAGAGGAAGCTACCATCCACAACAGTTCTGGAATATATTCAATGTGCCTCAATGCGCTTCTGTGGCACTGGGCATTGCTTAGAACTAAGTGAGCAGGTTGCAACAAAAAGGGTGTGTGTGTGTGAGAGAGAGAGGGAGAGAGACAGGGACAGAGAGAGAGAGAGAGAGAGAGAGAGAGAGAAAGAGAGAGAGAGAGAGAGAGAGAGAGAGAGAATGAGGGAGCTGTGTGACTGTGAGTGACTGTTACAGAAATGGTATGTGACTGTTGCATCCAAAGTGTTAGAATGTGTCTCCCTTCTCCCCCAGATATCGTAGAGGAGCCTGAACCCCCGAGCAACAGAGGAAAAGCCCCCCTCCGCCCCCTATTATCCGAGAGAAGTTGGCTTGAGGCTGGAGAACTATCCCGAGTTGGTGGGCGAGGCAGAGTACCGCCGAATGAGCCCTAGGAAAGGCCGCCTGAGACAGAGTAACGACCGGCAGCGACGGGCAGAGGAGCCCGTGCGAGCTGCTAGGCCCGAGGACATGGCGCATGCTCAGCTTGGCCTGAGAAGCAATGGATTAATCTAGAAGAGTGGGGTGAAAAGGTCGCCAGAGCCCAGGAAGTGACAGACCGGGACGGGTAGAGGGGCCTGCAGCTCGCTGCAAGGCCTAAGACCCTAATGCTGGCTGGACTGGCCTGTGAAGCCATAGATCAACCCAAAGTGGTGGAGGGCACAGTGTGCTCCATCCATGCAGCAGCAGAAGTCTTCAGTGTGCGGTAAGATACTATGGGAGAGCTGAGTATGCGCTCCCCTCTACCCCCAGAGCTACAGGAGGGACCTGGTGTGCAGCAGTGGAGTGGTGATGAGCCTGGGGGGTACAGGAGCAGACAAGGCCCGGGTAGTTGCAGTGATACAGCACCACTTTTAGTTGGAGCGAGGAGTGCAGGCATGAAGGAGCGGGTCAGATCCCATTGCCGCTGTGAGGCTGGGCCCACCAGGGTGGTTAGGTACCAGTGAATTCTGGCGGTGGAACATGGATGTGGAGGAGCAAGTGGTCTGTGCTCTTCTTTGGGGCGGAGGTGTCCACGGAGGCTGCAGAGTGCAGCGGTTGGGATCTTTGAGTGCAAGTGGTTAGGAAGAGCGTGCCCTGCCAGCCCATTCACAAGAGGGGAGTCATTTCAACTTTTAAGGAGACAAGGCACCCTCCGACACCCTATTGACCACAGGCCCAGAACCCCAATGCACAAGGAGGTGGAAAGGAAGCCAACAGAGGGTGCGACAAAGGGGGCAGTTGAGACATACTGCATGAGATCAAACTTCTCAGATCTGATATACAGTCGTCGGTAGAGGAGTTGAGAGGGTTTGTGGACAAGATTGAGGAGAAATTGGAGGGCTTGGTGAGCAACCAGTTAACAGCAGCTGTTGTGGAAATGAAGATGGATGGGAGGCTGGTGGACCTTGAAGTAAGAGGGACTGATCCAAAATTAAAGATGGACGATCTCGAAAACAGGGAGCGACGTAACAACTTAAGGGTCTACGGTCTGAAGGAAGCTGAGGGGGAATCTCTGTTGGAAGTGGAAAGAATGTTAAGGACACCAAAAATATCCTCTTTCAGGACAAAGGTGGAAAGGAGATTGGCATTGAGAGGGCTCATAGAGTTTGTGCTGGACCCAGGGGCCCAAGGTCAGTGGTGGTGGAGTGTGCAAGCTACAAACAGACGACTGAGGTATTAATGAGGGCTCGGAAGGCAGGTGAGGTGGATTACAAGGGGTCCAAAATACAGATCTTCTAAAACGTGTCAGGGTTGACACTGTCCAATAGATGAGAGTGTAAGCAACTGATGTCCTGGCTTAGCAGAAAGGGAATGTGTTACAGATGGGGGATTTCTGTTCGCCTTCATTGTTTAATTCAGGGGTGATTATTACCACATTTTGACAGTGAACGAAGCAGACCGTGCATTTCCGGATTGTGTCTGATGGAGGAGACGGAAAAGTCCCGACTAGCAGCGGAGTCTCAGGCAATAGGAAGGGAGTTGAGGACACTTTGAGTACCAGGAAGAATGTACCTGGGGTTTGCAAAGTTCGAAAAATTAATTCACCCTCACCTGCCCTTTGAAGGGGTGTGCATAAGTAAAATTCATAGTATGTGCCTTGAGGTGTGGATGGGATGTGAAAGCAGTGGTCGAGAAGTATAATGTGCTGGGGGAAGGACATTTGCAATATGTTGCGTGCTGAAATCTCAGTTTGGGGTGAAGACGAAACGGGGATGAGGGGAGGGAGGTGACTGCTTCATTTTGGGTGGGATTCTCGTGGGGAAGGGTGGATATTTCTTTTGTTGGTATCACAGTTGGGGGTTGATCTGATGTTGTTATGGAGGTGGCGGATGGGGCGGGGTGCAAAGTTTATGGGATTCTCAAAAGGGCTGGAGTTGGAGAGGCTTTTCTCAGGTGACGATGCATTAGGGAGCTGGTGGAGCAAAGGGATGGCACATACTAATGGTTAAAGGGCTGAACTATCCCTTTACTAGAGCCAGTCTGGACATATCATCTTAGCAGAAAAAGGTGTCGTATGCTAAATCAGGAAGTCACTAGATTGATGGAGGGATGCTTCCTGATGGTTGGTGGAGAACTGGCAGGAACAAGGTTGGTGTTGGCCTCAGTCTCCTGCCCAAACCAGGGGCCTTTGGCATTCAGCCAATGTGCTTTGGACACGGTGTTGGACATGCAAGGAGATGTGGTGGGGACTTCAACTTGTGGTCAGACTGGGACCTGGATAGGTGTTCATTAAGTGTAACGCTCACCTGATTCTCGCAGAGGCGCCGGTCTTGACTGGGCGACTACCGTATCTTCAAAGGTGATGTGTAGCACCCGGTTGGCTCTTTGGGCTGGACCTCTGTGCACTGTATGCCTGACGTGTAGAGTAGGATGTCTGCAGATAGAAAATATGGGGTTAATGAACTGGGGTTATTGGGGTGTCCCTATCTCTTTCCTCTTCTCCTCTCCTGTAGACCCCCAAAGGTTAACGCTCTCACCTTAGGTAAGTGAATGCCGAGCTCTCCATCTGCCTTGGGGCAGGGTGCTGTAGCCAGTTTCTTCACTGGATAGGTAGCGCAGGCCTCTTGACTTCAGAGGACTGCTGTCCGTCGTTTACTGCACGAACGGTAAGTTTCGAGTCATTCAAATGTCTTTTTAAAGTCTTTATTAATGATGTCTCTTGTTTTGCAGGGTTCCGTCGATGGCGGATGACGGGCTGAAGTGAGTTGAAGATGGAGCCCGTGTGATGAATAGAAGCGCCTGGAAGCACGTGAGTAAGCGCTTGATGCCTGCTTCACGATGCGCTCTAACTGTCTTTTTATTTTGCAGGTACGAGTTCGGAGCGGCTGCAGGGTGCCGGAATACCCACTGGATTAGATGTGGAAAGGAGTAATGGCACGTGAGTATTAAAGTTCCCCAATGTCTTTAAACGCACCTTGTTTTGTCTTTCAGATGCGGATGCAGCGCCGAAGACCTCCGGAGCGTGCGAAGAGTTGGTAAGCTTTTGTCTTTCAGATGCCGGAATGCAGTGTGAAGACCTCCGGAGCATGCGAAGAGTAGGTAAGCCTTTGCCTTTCAGATGCCGGAATGCTAACCTGTTCTTTCTTGTCTTTATAGGTGTTGCTGAAGACTGGATTCAGGATGGTAAGCCTTTTTCCTTAGGCCCAGGACTGGATGCAGAAGACACGATGAGCGTCCTGCTGCAGAGGGTGCAGAATAACGCAAAGCAAGATTCATCCACCGGGTGTGGTTTAAATAGCCTCCTGTAGTGCTTAGGTGTCTCCTTCCACAGCCACGCCTAAGTAAGAAAAGAGTTCCTGGTAAGAAAAGAGTTCCTGCCTTCCAGAAGAGTTCCAGTGTTCTAAATCTAGGGAGTGGCTCCAGCCCCACCCAACAGGAAAAGTAGTTCCAAACAGAAGAGGATCAGAGGCTCAACTGGCAGGCAAGTAAGCAGCATGGTCTGCTGCAGGTAAGTCCACCCAAGCATTATGAGCCCGGCGCTTCCAGCGCTGGGACTGGGCATATTTATGAGCCTGGTGCCACTGGCGCCAGGACTGGGTCCAAAAGGTCCCAATTGGGACTGGTTGGCACTCGGAACCTGGGTTATGGATCTGCTTCCAAGGGAGTTGGGAAAACCCTGACCTTTTGGAAGCAGAGATCATGACAGTACCCCCCCTCAAGGCCCCTCCCAAACCGGGCTTCTCCGGGGGTTTTGGCTTGTCAGGAAATGTTCGGTGAAATCTTTTGATTAGGCGAGGAGCGTGGACATATTCAGCAGGTTCCCAGGATCTCTCTTGGGGGCCGTAGCCTTTCCAGTCAATTAGGTAGAATAGTTTAGATTTGGAGATCTTGGAGTCCAGAATGCTTTTGACTTCAAACTCGAGTTCTCCATCCACTAGGATAGGTTTTGGAGATTTGGTTAGTCGGGTTTGAGGTTGCACGGGTTTTAATAGAGAGACGTGGAAGACCGGATGTATCTTCATGTGCGGGGGCAAGTCCAACTTGACCGCTACTGGGTTTACTATGGTAGTGATGGAATAGGGACCAAGGTATCTTGGGTTGAATGTGCGTGGCCCTTTTAGAGATAGATATTTGGTGGATAACCAGACTTGATCCCCTACTTGATAGTGAGGAGCTTCCTTCCGATGTTGATCTGCTCCTTTCTTGTATTGTTCTTTAGCCCTTTGAAGGTGAGAAACAGCTTCCTTAAAGGCTTGGGTGATTGTAGAATGCAGGTAGTCTACTGCTGGTGTTTCAAGATCTTGGAGGGGATCCAACTCCGAGGTTCGAGGGTGACTGCCGTACAAAAGAAAAAACGGGGTTTTCCCAGTTCCCGAATGGACAGAGTTATTGTAGGCATACTCGGCTATCCAAAGGATATCTTTCCAAGTTTTTTCAGTTTGTTGCAGCATGCAGCGTAAATACTGTTCCAGAGTTTGATTGGTCCTCTCAGTTTGTCCGTCGGTCTGAGGGTGGTGACTGGTCGATAGTCTCACATCAATTTGAGCCGACCGACAGCAACTTCGCCAAAAATGAGAAATAAATTGACTACCTCGATCCGAAATTAGAACCGAAGGAAAACCGTGCAGTCGGACGATGTTTTCGAGAAATTCTCGGGCCAGAATTGCTGCTGTTGGCAAGCCTTTGAGCGGAATGAAATGCGCCATCTTGGAGAATAAGTCCACGATTACTAGAATCGTATTGTATCCGGAGCATGGAGGTAGATCGGTGATGAAGTCCATAGAAAGCGTATGCCAAGGGCGAGGTGGGATGTCAATAGGGCGTAAGAGGCCTGCTGGTCTTTCCTTTTGACTCTTGTTTTGGGCGCATACTCCACAGGACATTATAAAGTCTCTGATATCTTTTTTCCAAGACGGCCACCAGAAGTAGCGCTTGATCTTTTCTGAGGTCTTGGCTATACCGGGATGACCTTCCATTAAAGAGTCGTGATAACAAGAGATTACTTTTTTCTGTAAACTGTGCTGGGTAGGTATAATCGTTCTTGGAAATACAATAAGTTGTCCTTTACTGCAAAGTCCTTTCCCTGCAGATGCCAATTCTGTATATCTGCTGGAGTTACAAGTTGCCTGGCTTTATCCTTAACTTCCTCTATGGATTCTGTGACGATTACACCCAGAATTCTTTGTTCGGGAATGATTGGTACAGGTTTAGGGTTGATCAAGTGTTCTTCCACTCCCATCCGAGAAAGGGCATCGGCTTTACCGTTCTTTGTACCAGGTCGATAGGTAATTATGAAGTCAAACTCGGCAAAGAATAATGCCCAACGGAGTTGTCTAGAGGATTGGGCTTTTGCGGTTTTCAAATATTGCAGGTTTCGGTGATCCGTAATCACAGTAACGGTGTGTCGGGCCCCCAGCAGATAATGCCGCCAAGCCTTAAAGGCAGACTTGATAGCCAGAAGTTCCTTGTCAGTAATCGTGTAATTGACTTCAGGAGGCGAGAATTTGCGGGACCAAAATGCCACGGGATGCAACTGATTGGTTACCGGGTCCTTTTGTGATAGAACTGCCCCCATGGCAAGGCTTGAAGCATCAGTTTCCACGATGTAGGGGAGTTCGGGGCGAGGGTGTTTTAAGATTGGTGCAGAGATAAATTTACTCTTCAAATCCTGGAAAGCTTGTTCCGCCTCGGTAGACCATTCAAAACGTTTGTTTTTCTTTAACAAGGCAGTGATGGGCTGGACTATTCGAGAGAACTCGGGGATAAACCTGCGGTAAAAGTTAGCGAAGCCTAACATGCTTTGCACACCTTTTACGGAGGATGGTGATGGCCATTTGAGAACTGCATCGACCTTCTTTGAATCCATACGCACTCCGCCAGGTGATAATATGAATCCCAAGAATTCAACTTCAGTCACGTTGAAAACACATTTTTCCAACTTAGCGAAAAGTTTGTGTTGACGCAATCTTTCGAGGACCATTTTCACGTGTTTCCGATGTTCAGATTCCGATGAAGAATAAACGAGGATGTCGTCAATGTAAACAACAACACATACATCTATGAGCTCTCTGAGGACATCGTTCATAAAATATTGAAAGGCGGCCGGGGCATTGCAAAGTCCGAAGGGCATGACCTGATATTCAAATAGCCCATACTTGGTGCGGAAGGCCGTCTTCCATTCATCGCCCTCTTTTACTCGTACCAAGTGGTAAGCTCCTCTAAGATCCAGCTTTGTATATATGCATGCTTTTCTGACTTGGTCCAGGAGTTCAGGGATCAAAGGTAACGGATATCTATTCTTAACGGTGATCTGGTTCAGGGAGCGATAATCGATACAAGTTCTAAGGTCTCCTTCCTTTTTTGGAACGAAGAACAAAGCTGAAGAAGCAGGGGACTTGGAAGGACGAATAAACCCATTTGCCAGGTATTGATCCAGGTATTGTCGAAGGTGAAGGTTCTCAGGCTCGGTGAGGGCATAAATTCTACTACAAGGAGGAGTAGATCCAGGTATCAGGTCTATCTGGCAGTCATAAGACCTATGAGGAGGTAGAGAGTTAGCCTGATCCTTCCGGAAAACATCTTGGTATTCTAGGTATTCGGGAGGTAACTGGGGAGTCTCTGAAGAAATTGCGGCCAGTGCAACACCAGGTGGAGGGTGACAAGTAGAGACACATTCTGGAAACTGGACCGTTCTTGCTCGCCAATCGATCAGAGGATTGTGTTTCTCTAACCAAGGTATTCCTAGAATAATCTGAAATTGAGGGGCCTTGATCACATCGAACACGATCTTCTCATGGTGTCCATCTTGACTTACTAGCGTCACTTCTTGAGTGGTATGCGTTACTGGCCCGGAGGCTATCTCCGTACCATCCACCGTAGTAATGACGTCCTTTACAGCCTTGGGACAAAGAGTTAGATTCATCCTCAAAACCATTTCATGATCCACATAATTGCCGATGGCACCGCTGTCGACGTAAGCTTCAATTGCATGTAATCGATCCGGATTATCAGGGCTAATGAGGACCATAGGTATCACGAAATGCGAGGTCACGGAACTGGTTTTTACGCTCGGCAAGAGGACCTCTATTCTTGTCGGGCGAGGTCGTTTCCCTGCTCAGAGTTTGTAACTTTGGTAACTGCAGCTCCTACTGCCTTCTTGGCAGGTTTCACCGGACAGTCTCGAAGAAAGTGCCCTGAGTTTCCGCAATATAGGCATAATTGCAACTGTTTCCTCCTTTCCCGCTCCCGTTGTGTTAGAGGACCTTTCAGACCCCCTATTTGCATGGGTTCCCCGGAGTCTACTCCTTTGGAAGGAGCTGGCGGTTTGGAAAATACTCGAGCATCAAACTTGGAACGATCGGCCTTCCTGTTCTGCAGCCTGTGATCTATTTGAACGACCAAGTCTATGTAATCCGAACAGTCTTGTGGGGGATTCACTACTTGGGCTAAAACGTCTTTGAGCTCTCCACGTAGACCTCTATAAAACAGCGTAATCCTTTTGTCCTCAGGCCATTGAGTTTCCACTATTAGTCTATTGAAAGATGCAATATAAGCCAAAAGGTCTTGATTACCCTGTCGCAACGAAAGAAGCTCATTGTCCAAGGCCTGCCCCTGTGAATGTCTTGCGAACAGTTTTTCCATACTAAGCTGAAAGGCTTGAAAATCATGGAGAACCGGATCATCTTGATGAACTAGAGGGATCGACCAGTCTGCCGCATTGCCACTAAGGTACGAAAGTACAAAAGCTACTTTAGCTTGATCAGTTGGAATGGCTGCTGGCCGGCATAAGAAGTGCAACCGGCACTGATTGATAAATACTGCAAACCTCTTTGGGTCACCAGAAAATCGCTCGGGCGGAGCCAGAGGTACATTCCCAGGTAGGTTGATCTGCACTGGATTCATAGAGGATGTTGAAGGAAGATTTGCCCCTGATGCGGGTAACGGGGTCTGTCCGGCTTGTGACTGTAGCACTTGTCTAGCAAGATTGTCTGTTCTCTCCTTGGAAATAATTAGTTCCCTTCTTAGAGCATTAGTTTCCTGACGAGTTGCATGCACTTCTGCCCTTAGTTCCCCAAGTAACCGGGCTAGGGGGTCAGTATCCGAGGTTTCCATAGCGCCTGGGCGAGAGTTTTGCGGTAGGCTTTGCGTTCTGTAACGCTCACCTGATTCTCGCAGAGGCGCCGGTCTTGACTGGGCGACTACCGTATCTTCAAAGGTGATGTGTAGCACCCGGTTGGCTCTTTGGGCTGGACCTCTGTGCACTGTATGCCTGACGTGTAGAGTAGGATGTCTGCAGATAGAAAATATGGGGTTAATGAACTGGGGTTATTGGGGTGTCCCTATCTCTTTCCTCTTCTCCTCTCCTGTAGACCCCCAAAGGTTAACGCTCTCACCTTAGGTAAGTGAATGCCGAGCTCTCCATCTGCCTCGGGGCAGGGTGCTGTAGCCAGTTTCTTCACTGGATAGGTAGCGCAGGCCTCTTGACTTCAGAGGACTGCTGTCCGTTGTTTACTGCACGAACGGTAAGTTTCGAGTCATTCAAATGTCTTTTTAAAGTCTTTAGTAATGATGTCTCTTGTTTTGCAGGGTTCCGTCGATGGCGGATGACGGGCTGAAGTGAGTTGAAGATGGAGCCCGTGTGATGAATAGAAGCGCCTGGAAGCACGTGAGTAAGCGCTTGATGCCTGCTTCACGATGCGCTCTAACTGTCTTTTTATTTTTCAGGTACGAGTTCGGAGCGGCTGCAGGGTGCCGGAATACCCACTGGATTAGATGTGGAAAGGAGTAATGGCACGTGAGTATTAAAGTTCCCCAATGTCTTTAAACGCACCTTGTTTTGTCTTTCAGATGCGGATGCAGCGCCGAAGGCCTCCGGAGCGTGCGAAGAGTTGGTAAGCTTTTGTCTTTCAGATGCCGGAATGCAGTGTGAAGACCTCCGGAGCATGTGAAGAGTAGGTAAGCCTTTGCCTTTCAGATGCCGGAATGCTAACCTGTTCTTTCTTGTCTTTATAGGTGTTGCTGAAGACTGGATTCAGGATGGTAAGCCTTTTTCCTTAGGCCCAGGACTGGATGCAGAAGACACGATGAGCGTCCTGCTGCAGAGGGTGCAGAATAACGCAAAGCAAGATTCATCCACCGGGTGTGGTTTAAATAGCCTCCTGTAGTGCTTAGGTGTCTCCTTCCACAGCCACGCCTAAGTTAGAAAAGAGTTCCTGGTAAGAAAAGAGTTCCTGCCTTCCAGAAGAGTTCCAGTGTTCTACATCTAGGGAGTGGCTCCAGCCCCACCCAACAGGAAAAGTAGTTCCAAACAGAAGAGGATCAGAGGCTCAACTGGCAGGCAAGTAAGCAGCATGGTCTGCTGCAGGTAAGTCCACCCAAGCATTATGAGCCCGGCGCTTCCAGCGCTGGGACTGGGCATATTTATGAGCCTGGTGCCACTGGCGCCAGGACTGGGTCCAAAAGGTCCCAATTGGGACTGGTTGGCACTCGGAACCTGGGTTATGGATCTGCTTCCAAGGGAGTTGGGAAAACCCTGACCTTTTGGAAGCAGAGATCATGACAGTACCCCCCCTCAAGGCCCCTCCCAAACCGGGCTTCTCCGGGGGTTTTGGCTTGTCAGGAAATGTTCGGTGAAATCTTTTGATTAGGCGAGGAGCGTGGACATATTCAGCAGGTTCCCAGGATCTCTCTTGGGGGCCGTAGCCTTTCCAGTCAATTAGGTAGAATAGTTTAGATTTGGAGATCTTGGAGTCCAGAATGCTTTTGACTTCAAACTCGAGTTCTCCATCCACTAGGATAGGTTTTGGAGATTTGGTTAGTCGGGTTTGAGGTTGCACGGGTTTTAATAGAGAGACGTGGAAGACCGGATGTATCTTCATGTGCGGGGGCAAGTCCAACTTGACCGCTACTGGGTTTACTATGGTAGTGATGGAATAGGGACCAAGGTATCTTGGGTTGAATGTGCGTGGCCCTTTTAGAGATAGATATTTGGTGGATAACCAGACTTGATCCCCTACTTGATAGTGAGGAGCTTCCTTCCGATGTTGATCTGCTCCTTTCTTGTATTGTTCTTTAGCCCTTTGAAGGTGAGAAACAGCTTCCTTAAAGGCTTGGGTGATTGTAGAATGCAGGTAGTCTACTGCTGGTGTTTCAAGATCTTGGAGGGGATCCAACTCCGAGGTTCGAGGGTGACTGCCGTACAAAAGAAAAAACGGGGTTTTCCCAGTTCCCGAATGGACAGAGTTATTGTAGGCATACTCGGCTATCCAAAGGATATCTTTCCAAGTTTTTTCAGTTTGTTGCAGCATGCAGCGTAAATACTGTTCCAGAGTTTGATTGGTCCTCTCAGTTTGTCCGTCGGTCTGAGGGTGGTGACTGGTCGATAGTCTCACATCAATTTGAGCCGACCGACAGCAACTTCGCCAAAAATGAGAAATAAATTGACTACCTCGATCCGAAATTAGAACCGAAGGAAAACCGTGCAGTCGGACGATGTTTTCGAGAAATTCTCGGGCCAGAATTGCTGCTGTTGGCAAGCCTTTGAGCGGAATGAAATGCGCCATCTTGGAGAATAAGTCCACGATTACTAGAATCGTATTGTATCCGGAGCATGGAGGTAGATCGGTGATGAAGTCCATAGAAAGCGTATGCCAAGGGCGAGGTGGGATGTCAATAGGGCGTAAGAGGCCTGCTGGTCTTTCCTTTTGACTCTTGTTTTGGGCGCATACTCCACAGGACATTATAAAGTCTCTGATATCTTTTTTCCAAGACGGCCACCAGAAGTAGCGCTTGATCTTTTCTGAGGTCTTGGCTATACCGGGATGACCTTCCATTAAAGAGTCGTGATAACAAGAGATTACTTTTTTCTGTAAACTGTGCTGGGTAGGTATAATCGTTCTTGGAAATACAATAAGTTGTCCTTTACTGCAAAGTCCTTTCCCTGCAGATGCCAATTCTGTATATCTGCTGGAGTTACAAGTTGCCTGGCTTTATCCTTAACTTCCTCTATGGATTCTGTGACGATTACACCCAGAATTCTTTGTTCGGGAATGATTGGTACAGGTTTAGGGTTGATCAAGTGTTCTTCCACTCCCATCCGAGAAAGGGCATCGGCTTTACCGTTCTTTGTACCAGGTCGATAGGTAATTATGAAGTCAAACTCGGCAAAGAATAATGCCCAACGGAGTTGTCTAGAGGATTGGGCTTTTGCGGTTTTCAAATATTGCAGGTTTCGGTGATCCGTAATCACAGTAACGGTGTGTCGGGCCCCCAGCAGATAATGCCGCCAAGCCTTAAAGGCAGACTTGATAGCCAGAAGTTCCTTGTCAGTAATCGTGTAATTGACTTCAGGAGGCGAGAATTTGCGGGACCAAAATGCCACGGGATGCAACTGATTGGTTACCGGGTCCTTTTGTGATAGAACTGCCCCCATGGCAAGGCTTGAAGCATCAGTTTCCACGATGTAGGGGAGTTCGGGGCGAGGGTGTTTTAAGATTGGTGCAGAGATAAATTTACTCTTCAAATCCTGGAAAGCTTGTTCCGCCTCGGTAGACCATTCAAAACGTTTGTTTTTCTTTAACAAGGCAGTGATGGGCTGGACTATTCGAGAGAACTCGGGGATAAACCTGCGGTAAAAGTTAGCGAAGCCTAACATGCTTTGCACACCTTTTACGGAGGATGGTGATGGCCATTTGAGAACTGCATCGACCTTCTTTGAATCCATACGCACTCCGCCAGGTGATAATATGAATCCCAAGAATTCAACTTCAGTCACGTTGAAAACCCATTTTTCCAACTTAGCGAAAAGTTTGTGTTGACGCAATCTTTCGAGGACCATTTTCACGTGTTTCCGATGTTCAGATTTCGATGAAGAATAAACGAGGATGTCGTCAATGTAAACAACAACACATACATCTATGAGCTCTCTGAGGACATCGTTCATAAAATATTGAAAGGCGGCCGGGGCATTGCAAAGTCCGAAGGGCATGACCTGATATTCAAATAGCCCATACTTGGTGCGGAAGGCCGTCTTCCATTCATCGCCCTCTTTTACTCGTACCAAGTGGTAAGCTCCTCTAAGATCCAGCTTTGTATATATGCATGCTTTTCTGACTTGGTCCAGGAGTTCAGGGATCAAAGGTAACGGATATCTATTCTTAACGGTGATCTGGTTCAGGGAGCGATAATCGATACAAGTTCTAAGGTCTCCTTCCTTTTTTGGAACGAAGAACAAAGCTGAAGAAGCAGGGGACTTGGAAGGACGAATAAACCCATTTGCCAGGTATTGATCCAGATATTGTCGAAGGTGAAGGTTCTCAGGCTCGGTGAGGGCATAAATTCTACTACAAGGAGGAGTAGATCCAGGTATCAGGTCTATCTGGCAGTCATAAGACCTATGAGGAGGTAGAGAGTTAGCCTGATCCTTCCGGAAAACATCTTGGTATTCTAGGTATTCGGGAGGTAACTGGGGAGTCTCTGAAGAAATTGCGGCCAGTGCAACACCAGGTGGAGGGTGACAAGTAGAGACACATTCTGGAAACTGGACCGTTCTTGCTCGCCAATCGATCAGAGGATTGTGTTTCTCTAACCAAGGTATTCCTAGAATAATCTGAAACTGAGGGGCCTTGATCACATCGAACACGATCTTCTCATGGTGTCCATCTTGACTTACTAGCGTCACTTCTTGAGTGGTATGCGTTACTGGCCCGGAGGCTATCTCCGTACCATCCACCGTAGTAATGACGTCCTTTACAGCCTTGGGACAAAGAGTTAGATTCATCCTCAAAACCATTTCATGATCCACATAATTGCCGATGGCACCGCTGTCGACGTAAGCTTCAATTGCATGTAATCGATCCGGATTATCAGGGCTAATGAGGACCATAGGTATCACGAAATGCGAGGTCACGGAACTGGTTTTTACGCTCGGCAAGAGGACCTCTATTCTTGTCGGGCGAGGTCGTTTCCCTGCTCAGAGTTTGTAACTTTGGTAACTGCAGCTCCTACTGCCTTCTTGGCAGGTTTCACCGGACAGTCTCGAAGAAAGTGCCCTGAGTTTCCGCAATATAGGCATAATTGCAACTGTTTCCTCCTTTCCCGCTCCCGTTGTGTTAGAGGACCTTTCAGACCCCCTATTTGCATGGGTTCCCCGGAGTCTACTCCTTTGGAAGGAGTTGGCGGTTTGGAAAATACTCGAGCATCAAACTTGGAACGATCGGCCTTCCTGTTCTGCAGCCTGTGATCTATTTGAACGACCAAGTCTATGTAATCCGAACAGTCTTGTGGGGGATTCACTACTTGGGCTAAAACGTCTTTGAGCTCTCCACGTAGACCTCTATAAAACAGCGTAATCCTTTTGTCCTCAGGCCATTGAGTTTCCACTATTGGTCTATTGAAAGATGCAATATAAGCCAAAAGGTCTTGATTACCCTGTCGCAACGAAAGAAGCTCATTGTCCAAGGCCTGCCCCTGTGAATGTCTTGCGAACAGTTTTTCCATACTAAGCTGAAAGGCTTGAAAATCATGGAGAACCGGATCATCTTGATGAACTAGAGGGATCGACCAGTCTGCCGCATTGCCACTAAGGTACGAAAGTACAAAAGCTACTTTAGCTTGATCAGTTGGAAAGGCTGCTGGCCGGCATAAGAAGTGCAACCGGCACTGATTGATAAATACTGCAAACCTCTTTGGGTCACCATAAAATCGCTCGGGCGGAGCCAGAGGTACATTCCCAGGTAGGTTGATCTGCACTGGATTCATAGAGGATGTTGAAGGAAGATTTGCCCCTGATGCGGGTAACGGGATCTGTCCGGCTTGTGACTGTAGCACTTGTCTAGCAAGATTGTCTGTTCTCTCCTTGGAAATAATTAGTTCCCTTCTTAGAGCATTCGTTTCCTGACGAGTTGCATGCACTTCTGCCCTTAGTTCCCCAAGTAACCGGGCTAGGGGGTCAGTATCCGAGGTTTCCATAGCGCCTGGGCGAGAGTTTTGCGGTAGGCTTTGCGTTCTGTAACGCTCACCTGATTCTCGCAGAGGCGCCGGTCTTGACTGGGCGACTACCGTATCTTCAAAGGTGATGTGTAGCACCCGGTTGGCTCTTTGGGCTGGACCTCTGTGCACTGTATGCCTGACGTGTAGAGTAGGATGTCTGCAGATAGAAAATATGGGGTTAATGAACTGGAGTTATTGGGGTGTCCCTATCTCTTTCCTCTTCTCCTCTCCTGTAGACCCCCAAAGGTTAACGCTCTCACCTTAGGTAAGTGAATGCCGAGCTCTCCATCTGCCTCGGGGCAGGGTGCTGTAGCCAGTTTCTTCACTGGATAGGTAGCGCAGGCCTCTTGACTTCAGAGGACTGCTGTCCGTCGTTTACTGCACGAACGGTAAGTTTCGAGTCATTCAAATGTCTTTTTAAAGTCTTTAGTAATGATGTCTCTTGTTTTGCAGGGTTCCGTCGATGGCGGATGACGGGCTGAAGTGAGTTGAAGATGGAGCCCGTGTGATGAATAGAAGCGCCTGGAAGCACGTGAGTAAGCGCTTGATGCCTGCTTCACGATGCGCTCTAACTGTCTTTTTATTTTGCAGGTACGAGTTCGGAGCGGCTGCAGGGTGCCGGAATACCCACTGGATTAGATGTGGAAAGGAGTAATGGCACGTGAGTATTAAAGTTCCCCAATGTCTTTAAACGCACCTTGTTTTGTCTTTCAGATGCGGATGCAGCGCCGAAGGCCTCCGGAGCGTGCGAAGAGTTGGTAAGCTTTTGTCTTTCAGATGCCGGAATGCAGTGTGAAGACCTCCGGAGCATGCGAAGAGTAGGTAAGCCTTTGCCTTTCAGATGCCGGAATGCTAACCTGTTCTTTCTTGTCTTTATAGGTGTTGCTGAAGACTGGATTCAGGATGGTAAGCCTTTTTCCTTAGGCCCAGGACTGGATGCAAAAGACACGATGAGCGTCCTGCTGCAGAGGGTGCAGAATAACGCAAAGCAAGATTCATCCACCGGGTGTGGTTTAAATAGCCTCCTGTAGTGCTTAGGTGTCTCCTTCCACAGCCACGCCTAAGTAAGAAAAGAGTTCCTGGTAAGAAAAGAGTTCCTGCCTTCCAGAAGAGTTCCAGTGTTCTAAATCTAGGGAGTGGCTCCAGCCCCACCCAACAGGAAAAGTAGTTCCAAACAGAAGAGGATCAGAGGCTCAACTGGCAGGCAAGTAAGCAGCATGGTCTGCTGCAGGTAAGTCCACCCAAGCATTATGAGCCCGGCGCTTCCAGCGCTGGGACTGGGCATATTTATGAGCCTGGTTCCACTGGCGCCAGGACTGGGTCCAGGTTGGCACTCGGAACCTGGGTTATGGATCTGCTTTCAAGGGAGTTGGGAAAACCCTGACCTTTTGGAAGCAGAGATCATGACATTAAGGGTGTCACAGGGTGTGCGTGTCTCCGAACAGAGAGGTGGATTTGGCCATATCCTGGGGTCTGCGGTCTGTCAGATATTTGGAGGAAGGTGCACCCTCGGGAGAGGGGCTTCACTTTATATTCTGCTGTGCAAAATATATGCGAGAAAGAATAGATTATTTACTTATGGAGAAAAGGCTTGAGAATAGGGTGCTCGGTTGTCAGTTGAGACCTATTGGCTGGTCTGATAATGACTTGGTGCATATAGAGGTGGATATGGCTGGCCTCATTAGAAAGGACTACAGATGGAGGTGTAATGATTTGCTATGGCAGGATCAGATGTTTGTGGAGCAGTTATATGAGAGGATTTGCAAATACCTTGAGTTGAATTTAGAGGGGGGAGTAGGAACTAGTGGTTGCTGCGCCTTATTCGCTATTGAATAGTTTGGTCCTTGTTACACTTGCAGCCGGGTGGAAGAAACTGTTGGGCCCGCACTCCTGGTGCCCACGGTATAGGTAAATACCTGCAGAATGGAATCCCGCGGCAACCGGCCACCACTTGCATGAACACGCGAATAGATGTACCTAACAGGAAGGACGATCAGAGCATAGGGCTATTCGGCCATCACCACTCTATTTTGTACCTCCTTAAATGGACCGCAGAACTAGGTTAGCATCCCCCACGAACAGTCTCGATAAACCCAGCTTCTACCTTTCCAGACCTGTATTTGGTCAAAACACGTGTCGGCACCTTTTGAGTAATAATAGAATGAAATAAAACACAAGCTATAAACCTAATACAATATATAAACCTGTCCCCTCTGTCTATTAGTAGAGAATTGATGTCAGTTGTTCCCAAAGTGGGTAGGGACCCAACTAGATGTCATTCCTACCACCCTATATCTTTTTTGAATGTAATGTGGATGAGAAGATCCATACCCAAACTTTGGCCTCCAGACTGGAGGCGCTTATGCCCTGAGTAATACACTCCGACCAAGTAGATTTCATTCAGGGCAAGCAGGGAGTTGACATGCACTGGAAGACATTACATTGAATGGAATTTACAAGGAAGGAAGAAGGAGACCCAACCCTTCTGGGTTTGGATGCTGAAAAGGCATTAGATCGGGTGGATTGCGAGTTTCTTTTGGTGGATATGGAAAGGTTTGGGTTTGGTGAGGTGATTCTGAAGGGGATCAGTGTGTTGTACACAGGTCCCTCGGCCCAGGGGGTGGTGAATGGGACGGGGTCAATGACCTTTGAATTAAGGAGGGGAACTAGACAGATTTGTCCATTGTTGTTACGCTTGATATTCACCATTTGTATGGAGCCTTTGCTGTGAAAATTAGGATGGATCGTCCAGAGATAGAAGGATTGGGTGGCAGCAGGAAAGAGTATAAGAGTATAAGACTATAAGAGTATAAAGAGTACAAAAATTAAAATAAATAAATAAGAGTATAAATTAGGGCTGTATGCAGATGACATCTTTCATGTGCATAACCCTCTCACTTTGGTTCCACCAGCGTTTGCGCATGATACAGGAATATGGTTTCCTTTCGGTCTTTATGGGCAATGTGAACAAAAATTGATTTTGTTTCCCTATGGTAGAGATCCGGGGGATGATCTGGGGGATTTGGCCCAGTTGAATGTGAAGTTTCAGGGGGAGGGTATAAAACATTTAGGCACAATGACCTTGGAGGAGCATTATGAGGCAAAGTACCCCCTCTAGTGGCCAATTTATACACTGAACTGGAGAAATTGTCTAAGCTGACTTTGTCCTGGATGGGCAGATTGAATGCCCTGAAGATGACATTCCTCCCTAAAATTCTCTATTTATTCCAGATGCTCCCCGTTCGGGTTCCGGAGTGTGGCAGACTTGAAGTTTAAAACCCTATGTTTCCTTTGACAAGGTCAGAAAGACAGGGTGGCATATGACACATTAAACATGCAGACGGTACATGGGGGGTGGGCTTTTTGGATATAAAAAGCTACTATAGAACGGCCTGAATGAGACCCTTTGTCCCGCATCTTCTTTGTGACAGGTGGAGCATGAACATTTTGTTGAGACCGGCGACTATTGGGGAATGGTTGTGAGTTCCAAAGAAGAAAGAACCAAGGAGAAAATGTGACATGGGGTGGCCAGCATTTACTGGGATCTCTTGGGTGGATGCGGGAAAATGCGGGGCATCACTTCTTGGCCTTCTCCCCTGAGCCTTATACGGGCTGCTCCGGTGCGAGATAACATTGTGGAGCCCCTTGGTTCGAAGCAGGATTAGAGATGGTCGGGCAATTAGTGAAGCATGAGGAGTTTATTTCACTGCCAGAACTGGAGAACAGCTTACGCATTGGACAACTCTCTATTTCTATGTATTAACAGTTGAAGGGTGTGCAAGTGGAAAGCTAAGCTCCAGAGAGGTTTGACGGGAACTGAAAGTGTTTTAGACACTTATCGCTCGTCCAGGGTGTAAGGAATTCAACCATCCACACGGTGGGTGTGCAGTCGGCTGGGCTTTTTTGAAATGTTTAATTAAATGGAATGAGTGTAGAAAAACCTCAGGAAAATGTGCAGGGATAACTCACACACATTTTCCTATGCTCACAGCATGACAAACACATAGACCCGGGTACGCTGGGTGGACACAGCCTACAGGCACAGTCTACCCTGTCATATTTAGTTGGTATATGGCAGCAGGAGTACACGATGCAACTCCAGAAGAGGGAGGGCCAAACCATCCCCTGCCATGGCCAGCCTGATGAACTAACAAAGTCTCCATGGATCCGCCCTGCTCTTTTGTTGGGCCCTGGATCTGTTGGCAAGATTAGCATACCAATTAAAGGGTACTTCACACAGGCCCACATGAGGCCTGTCTGTAGAGATTAAGAAAGGAGACAGGAAACCCCAACAACCTTTCTTATGCAACTGTGTCAACCTTAAGCCAGCTCCCGCCCGCAGTATTGATGACAGTGAACTTTCATTTCTGCGACTGCGTGTTTACAGCAGTCCACCGCACAGATGGACCCCTTTCATAAGGAACGAAAATGTGGTTTGCAGGAGCCAGGTAGTCAAGGGAGACCTCCCGCTTTAATCAGGAACCACAGAGAGCTTCATTAACAAGAGAGACCCTTAGATCCCCATCAGACAGGAAGGTGTGTTGAACTTAGTTTCACATGTTTTCACCCATTTACCTTTCCTGTTGCAAAGCACTCTGGTTATGTCCTCATGCATACAGGAGATTGTTGTGGGGGACCCAGGGATTGGTTCATTAAGGTAGGCTTTGCCTACACCAATCATTGTGGTCAATTTGGCTTTATAAGAGGGCTGAGACCCGCTTTTGGCAGATCATCTGAAGACTTAAGAAGGAGTAGCAAGAAGAACTCATCCTTGGACCCTGGATGAAGGTAGAGTGGGAACAGAGAGACATACCAAATCCAGAGGACCCTATAGGCATTCTAGAACCGGTACCCAGTGCCCTGTTAGGCTCTGTGGCAAGCTTTGTAGGTGGGAAGTGCCAGATGGTCTCTGAACCCGAAATCAAGGAAAAGGTGGCTGCCTGCTAAACACTCCTCAGCTTTGGGCCATCTGCCTTAAAGGATGACACAAATCCAGAGAAGAGGCAAGGAGAAGTGCATTGACGAGCATCTACTGACGTCTGCCTTAAAAATAAATTCGAGCCTGTCGAGTTCCTGAGCTGCAACCGACTGCACCGCTGACCGTTGTTACACCGCAGTCGCTTAAAGACATCCGAGATGTCACAACCAGTGCTTCAGAACTGAGGACCAGCACTGACACAACGATTCCTAACCCCAAGCAGCCGTGTAGGCAAACCTGCAACCGTTAGCCCAGCTTCATTCGCCGAACTTCCTTCACGCCTTGCTGCCTGATACCTGCAGCTGACTCCTGTCTTAAACTTTGTCACAGAAGCCTGAAAAGTGTACTGAAGCTAAATCAACCCTGTCAAGCACCAAGAACTCCTACAGCACAAGGTACATTCTGGTACTGTCCCTCTCGTCCTTCCCAGAAGGCTCCTAGAGACATTTTGAGACCCATTGCTCCCTTTGTGCTGAATCCAAGGAACCTTGAACTGTTGTGTTTGTTTACCATGCCGACTACCCTCCTTTCAGTATCCAGAGCGCATCCCGTTTTCTTCTTTGAATCTATCTGTCCTCTGCATTCCTTTACAGGGGGGGTTGTATTTTGTAGTGTTACTAGACTGTCTGTTGTGATAATAATAAAGTAGATAACTTTATACAACCTTGACTGGACAGTCCTTTTTATCATTGAGTAATAATTGTATTTTTGCTGTGTTGCAACTAACCAATGATCCACAAACCTTCAGAGATAAGCCTGTCGTCCGTCCACGTTACCAAAATTGGATAAAGAGATTTATAATTTTCTGGTGTTTCCAATCTGTTTGGATCGCTTCTGGTGTGCCAGAAGTGCGGGTCTGATTGATGGTTTAGAAACCGATATTCGCCCCTGGACCACTGGTGCCCAGTTAGTTGATTCGCCATACCCAATTGATATCGTTCATTGGTGATGGCTACTGGAGGATTGCTGGGGAATCTTAGGGATAAGTGCGGATGAGACCGGGGTTTCGAGCTTGCAGAGCAGATATGGGAAAGGTTATTCATTGGTGCGCATAGAACCTTTATAGTCTGTAAATATTAATTGCATGGCCTTAAACTGTTATGTAGGTGGCAATAGAACCCAGTACTCCTCTCCAAGATATTCCGTCCGGTAACCCCTTGCTGTTGGAGGGAATGTGAGGAAGGGCTACATATTGGGACATGTGGTGGGGCTGTGGAAAGGTGCAGAACTTTTGAAAGGAGGCGCTTGGTTGGATCAGGGACCAGGTTTACGCATTGAACAATTCTCTATTTTTATGTATTTACAGTTGAAGGGTGTGCAAGTGGAAAGATAATCTCCAGAGAGATTTGACAGGCACTGAAAGTGTTTTAGACACTTATCGCTCATTCAGGGTGTGAGGAATTCGACCATCCGCACGGTGGGTGTGCAGTCGCCTGGGCTTTTTTGAAATGTTTAATTAAATGGAATGAGTGTAGACAAACCTCAGGAAAATGTGCAGGGATAATCCACACACATTGTCCTATGCTCACAGCACGACAAACGCATAGACCTGTGTACGCTGGGTGGGCACAGCCTACAGGCACAGTCTGCCCTGTCATATTTAGTTGGTATATGGCAGCAGGAGTACACAATGCATCTCCAGAAGGGGGAGGGCCAAACCATCCCCTGCCATGGCCAGCCTGATGAACTAACACAGTCTCCATGGATCCGCCCTGCTCTTTTGCTGGGCCCTTGAGCTGGTGGCAAGATTAGCATACCAATTAAAGGGTACTTCAAACAGGCCCACATGGGGCCTGTGGCTGTAGAGGTTAACAAAAGAGACAGGAAACCCAACAACCTTTCATATGCAACTGTGTCAACCTTAAACCAGCTCCCGCCCACAGTTTCGAATGACAGAGAACTTTCATGTCACCCACACGCTTGCTAAACACAGGTGTCAAACTGTAAAAAAAAAGTTGATGTCCCCCATGATATCATTTTGTATCTTATTGTAAATCCCTGCTGTGATGTCATGCAGGATGCTTGTGGAAGAATAATGGGTAGAGACTATGAGTTAAGATGGTTGTCACTTCTCACTGTCACTGAATGTCAATGGTTTTGTTGCGATAAATTGTATAATCTTAAATCTGTCTGTTTTTTCAGTGAATTCAAAGGGTTTTATTGTGCTTCATTTTCTTTAGGGCCTCTGGCCAAGTCCACTGTACATTTTGCACAAATTATTAAAAAAGGAGGATTGCCCTTGGCCATTGACTTTGGCCATGGCCAGTGGCCCCAGGCTACCCACTGCAGCTCATATCCTTCTTCCTAGAAGTAAACAAGATCCAACCAGGCCACGGCTGGTGGCCACAGCCTTCGGCCATGTCCTCTGTCCACGATGAAACAATAAGTAATATCTTTCACCCACAAGCCCTGTTTGTAAATCCTCCCTGACCCTCTCACATCATTCCCTTTCACTCTCTGGTTTGTGTGATGCATTTTCTTTTCCAAGCACGTCTTGTGTTGTTACTTCTAGAATCCTGCGGTAATCCTGTGGGTTTCCCCTGGTAAAACAAAAAGGTTCTGGCTCAACCGGGCTCCACAGCCCACCGCTAACATTTCCACTACACTTGAGGTCCCCTTTCGCGCTTCCCGCCTCTAGCCTGATATGAAACCACTCCTTTCCCTCCTCCAAATATCATTTGAGCACATTTCTTTTTCAGA
Organism: Ambystoma mexicanum; assembly: GCF_040938575.1. Lineage (NCBI taxonomy): Eukaryota > Metazoa > Chordata > Amphibia > Caudata > Ambystomatidae > Ambystoma > Ambystoma mexicanum. The sequence goes on from NC_090925.1 coordinate 206,075,824, forward strand.
ATCCCTCAGGATTATCTTGGGAATCACTTGCATTAAGGATAAAAGAAGGCTTTTCTTTTCTGAAAGCCTCACTGATGCAATGCACACTGGGAGATACATAACCATTTTTGGGACACAGTTACAATCCCTTCTCTGTCGACATTTTTGAAAGCCTACTGGGCGGATTTACACCAAATCTGTGACGCATTGTGCCCAACTTGATTCTTTTTTGGTGCACATCCATTCATTGTTTTTCACGCAAACTGTGCTCATTGGAAGCACCTTTTTATCTATGGGAAAATGAATGGGAGTAGGCTGAAATCCGCATTGGTGTATGCGTGTGAGAGAGAAAGTGCGAGAGAGAGGGGCATGCGTGTATGTGGTGGGCAAGATGAGGTGTTTTTTTCTCCTTTTTCATATATTTGCCTGCTCTGGCCCTCGCCTCTTAACTGGAGTGCTGTCTGGCTCCTCTCCCGAGTGAAGAACTGGGCCTGCTAACATTATCACTTTGGCCCGGCTCCCTATGGATTGCCGCCATCATCCGCCTCCTGGTTGCTTGCCACACCCCACTGACCCGCCCACCGCCCCCATAAATTATAAAATATACCCAGGAGCGAAAGCCGCAATGGAAGTCCTGGCCAAGTCTACTCTGTGAGCCGCTATCCGCCGCTGGACGCAGCCCCTCACTCTATCCTTTGTCCTTTCTGTCCCTGCATTCTGTGATGTCTTTCTCTTGTGTTTCTTTTTGGAGCTGCTGCCAATGCCTTATTTCCACCCTGGGCAATAAGCAGCCTTCCCGGCCTCCTTCCATCTTAGTGCCCACCTGCTATTCATTATCCCGGCCAGCCAACCCCTATGTGGCGCTTGAAATGTCCTCTCGCAAGTTTCCTTCTCCTTCTTATTTCTTCTTTATTTTCTGTTCCTCTCAAGTCTCCTTCCTTCATTTCTTACTTCTCATCAACCCTCTATGTTTCACTCCTCTGCACAGTCCTGCAACTTCAACAATCTTATTTATCTTCCTCTCATTTCTTCCCTCTCTCCATTGAATCTTGGTCGTTGGAATACACGTGCCATCTATAATAAAAGGCCCACTCTCTTCTTGACACTTTTCTCCATCTTAACCTTCATTTTCTTTGTGTCACTGAAACTTCAATCACACCCACTAATCGTGTCACTCATGCAGTCGCTTTTTCATCTACTACTTCTTTTGTCCACACCCCTCGCCCTTCTGGCCATGGGGGTGGTGTCGGGATTCTGTTCCGATCTACCTCTACTGTAATTCCTTCTCCCCCCAAATCTTCCACTCGTTCCATCCTTTGAATATCATGTTTTGGTTGCCAGTCAAAGGATCGAATCTAAAGGGTCGACAGGTCAAAGGATCGACACCAAAGGGTCGACAGGTCAAAGGATCGAATTCTTTTTTTTTCCACATATTTTTTTTTTTTTGGGGGGAGGGCCCCCAACCCCCTTTTTTTGCTAAAAAACACTTTTTTTCCCTAAACGAAAACCTAAAAAAATATATATAATTTAAAAAAAAATCGATTCTTTGACCTGTCGACCCTTTGGTGTCGATCCTTTGACCTGTCAACCCTGTAGATTCGATCCTTTGACTAGACACCTCATGTTTTGTCTTTCTCCAAGCACTTTCCTATTGCTTTCCTCTTGATCTATCACCCTCCTGGACCTGTTAACTCCTTCTGCAATGACCTTGATCTTTTATTATCTTTTCACCTTCCACTGGTAATCTTCATTTTTCCTCTATTCTCTTTGCTGTTTCACTTCTTCCTCTTCTTGATTCTTACCACCTCACATCCGTCCCCTCTCCTCCTTCTCATGTTTCTGGCTCATCACTAGATCACATTTTTTTCTTCTCCTCTTTCGCTAACCTCAGTATCGACTCTTCTCACCTGCCCTTCGGACACTCCCTTCTCTCCCTCTCACTTATTCCCCTTCTTCCTTCAACTTCCCCACTTTCTTCATCCCTATATTTTCATTGTGATCTTTGTTCTTTTGCCACATCTTTAATTATCTCTTCTCTAACATTAGGCCTCATTACAAGCTCGGCGGTAGCCTTGCCGTTAAAACCGGCAGGCTGCCTGTCGAACTTGCAAATTATTCCAGTGCCTGGCAATGGGGGAAATACAGGGGCGGATCCTGTATTTCCCCATTGCCACGCGCTGGAAATTATTACTCCCCATTCCCATTTGAGTCCCATTGGACTCAATGGGAATGGGGAGGACGGTAGCAACGGCACCATTCAGAATGGTACGGGTGCTACCGTCAGTGTATGCAGGCAGGTGCCGGTCCGCCCTCCAGGTCAGACCTGGCGGGCTGATAGGCACCCACTCGCATAACTCTTAGTTTGCCGGTCCGGTAACAATGGTACCGGCAAGCTTACTGGTACCATTGTTACCGGTTTGGCAATCCTGTAATGAGGCCCATTGACGCTTCCCTCCTTGGACGTCTTTTCATAATTTCCAGTTGACACTTTTCCCTCTCTATTTTGTACCTTGAGCCTCAACACTCTCAATAATCTCTATCCTTCTTCTTTTTCACCTTCACGTAAACCTCCCCAACCCTGGCTCACTCCCGTTCATCATTCTCTCCGCCCATCCTTGCGTTGCACTCAGCATTGTTGGCAAAAATCTCCATCCCCCTCTGACCTTCTCAACCTCTCCTCTCTTCACTCTAACTAGGATGTGGCACTCATCTTGGCCAAACAACAATTCTACACTAACCTTTTGAATTCTCTTTCACATCACCCCGTCGTTTATTTTTAGATCCTTAACCATATTCATTCTCCCTTGACCCCTGGCGCCTCTATCACATCTTCTCTCACTGCATCTGATCTTGCCTCGTACTCCTACTAAAGTTACTCTTCTCCCGTCATCTGTACTTTCCTCTTCTTTGTTTTCCCATTCTTCTCCTACCACTCATCCTCCTATTTCTTCTTCTCTCACTCCTTTGAACATTTCTTGTTTTCTTTCTGGAACCCAGCCTATGACCTCTCCTTCTGTCCTCCTTCTTCTCTCATTCCGAAGGTTTATCCTTGGCTTGCTCCGTATCTGGCGTTGCTCTTTAATCTTTCGCTCAGTCTTTTACTTTGCCTTCTATTTTCAAACATGCTTCTATTTTTCCAATTCTTAAGAAACCTTCCCTTGACCCCTCTTTCCCTTCTGACTATCGCACCATTTCGCTTCTCCCTTTTCTGTCTATACTCCTCGAGCATATCGTCTACTCATGAATCTCTTCTTATGTTAATCCTTTCTTCTTCCGATTTATCAATCAGGCTTTCGCCCTCTTGATTCGACTGAAACAGCTTTTCTTCTGTCTGTGATTCGCTCCCGAGAACCGTGGTTCTCGGAGGAGCTTAGAATATGTAATCTGTATTGTAGACAGGCTGAAAGAAAATGGCACCTTAGCTACTCTGAGAAGGCTAAAACCTCTTACCGCCTCTCTGCCACTGCCTATCAGAAAGCTATCATCAGCGCAAAAAAGCCTATTTTGGTCACATGGTAGAGGGGGCTCTGAATAAACCTAAGACCCTATTTGATTTGGTACAGGTTCTATCGAACGCTGAAAAAGGGCGCACCTCCGTGTTACCCTCACAGGACCTTTGTAACTCCATCTCGGCCTTTTTGTAAATAAAATATCTACCATTCAGGATAATATAAAAGCAGAGGCATCTACATCTTCAGCCATCAAGGACTATGGTGAGCCTCTCGTAGCTATCAACGAGTGGTCCACATTTCCCCTCTTTTCTAACTCTGTTATATTGGCAGCAATCCATCATCTCAAATCAGCATCCCCGGCTGATGCCATACCTTTGGCCATTCTTCAAAATACATCCACTGAGCTGATAGGTCACATTACTACTGCAGTTAGTGCGTCCTTTGTCACTGGGGTTATTCATTCCTCCTTGAATCATGCCTTGGTCATCCCAGCCGAGGAATCACCCCAGTGACAAAGGACGCATTAACCGCAGTAGTAATGTGACCTATCAGCTCAGTGGATGTATTTTGAAGAATGGCCAAAGTTATGGCATCAGTCTGGGATGCTGATTTTGAATCCTGAGGTGTTGGCCAACTATCACCCTATTTCCCTTCTTCTTTTTTTAATGAAGGTCTTGGAAGCTCTTGCATATTCCCTTCTATCCAAATTTCTAGAATCGTCCAGCTATTTTGATCCCTTTGAGTCCGGGTTTCGACCCGGGAGAGGGACCGAATCTGTGTTGAATTCAGTACATGATGACTTGCAGCACCTGGTAGATCAGGGTGGTATCGGAGCAGTCTTGTTGTTAGATCTCTCAGCTGCTTTCAATACTGTTGACCGGTACAACGTCCTTTCATCGTGGGATGAAAGGATGCTGGGTTTTTCTCCGTTGTTATTTCAACGTGAAAACTCATTGAATTATGTAGGGGTGATAAAAAAATATATAGAATGGGGTGTGGGTGTTTGTGAATAGTTAAATAATTAAAGGGGATAGGAGTCAGGGGGAACCCCCCAAAATAAATGAATAAAAGCAAACAATGAGTTTCTCGTTGAAATATCCACAGAGAAAAAACCCTGTCGACCATGCTACCCTGATCTCCCGTCTATCTGCGGTCAGTCTCTCAAGCCAAGTTATACATTGGTTTAAGGCCTTTTTGGATGATAGATCTCAATCTGTCTCCCTGCCCCCCTTTCGCTCTGATGCAGTTCCACTCTTTTGTGGGGTTCTGCAGGGTTTGGCTCTCTCCCCCATCCTGTTCAACGTCTACATCAGACCCCATCTGCGTCTCATTCAACCGTACCAGGTTCCGTTACTACTCTAACGTGGATGACATCCAAATTCTTGTCCGCCTTGACCTCACCCTATCTGAGACAGCTAGCCGTCTCAAAAGATGCCTTGAGGACATGGCAGCCTGGGTGGGGACTAACTGGTTAAAGTTGAACGGTAGTAAGACTGAGGTACTGGTTGTGGGCACTACATCTCCCCAACTGTTCTGGACCACAGACTTCTGGCCTTCTTCCTTGGGCCCGCTCCCCACCCCTGTTACATCGGTTAGAAACCTGGGAGTTACAGTTTCTACATCCCTTTGTATGGATGAGCAGGTGGCAGCGGTATGTAAATCCGGCCACTTTAAGCTTGGCATTCTCCAAAAGGTTCTTCCTTTTACTCCAGCAGCTTTCCAGGCTCAAGTGGTTGCACCTCTGGTCCTCAGTGTGTTGGACTACTGCAACTCACTCTACCTGACACAGCCCTGCTACCTGATTAAGCGACTTCAGCTACTGCAGATTGCGGCAGCCAGAGCGATTCTTCATCCTCCTTTTGGAACACATATGTCTCCTTTGCTCAGGAAACTGCACTGGCTTCCGGTGGCAGACTGGATTTCTTTCAAGTCTATTTGTATAGTAGACCGAGGTTTCTACAGCAATGGTGCAGAATATCTGCAAACTAAGTTCTCGCGCTATGCACCTACTCGATCCCTACGCTCTCACTCAGCTTTCTTGGTAGCTGTTCCCCGCTACTGGCCGGCTCGAACAGGAGGACAAGCCTTTTCAGTAGCAGCTGCGAAGACTTGGAATTACCTCCCTTTTGCACTACGTAGCACTGCTGATCACCTCTCGTTCCGACGGCTATTGAAAACGACTCTATTTAAATAAAATCTCGCCTTTCTGTTAAACGTCCTCTCATGCTATCCAGCGCCAAGATGCCTTAGGGTGTACGTGCGCTATTCTAAGTTTGGTTAACATAACATAACATAACATAACACAACATTCTCTTCTTTTGGCTTGCTATTCTTGGCACTCTTCTCTCCTGTTCTTACTTGATCTCTCGGCGGCTTTCAAAAACTGTAGATCATTCTCTTCTTCTCTATTCCCTTTCAGGTCTAGGTTTTGCTGGTTCAGTACTGCAATGCATGCGCTCCTACTTGACAGATCGTACTTATTCTGTGTCCTGGGATGGTCTTTCTTCTTCTACACTTCCTCTTCAGTATGGGTCTCCCCAGGGCTCGGTCTTGGGTCCCCTGCTTTTCTCTCTTTACACAATCCCATTTGCCTCTCTTATTTCTTCCATTGGTCTCTCGCATCATCGCTATGCTGACGATACGCAGCTCTTTCTATCATTTTCTTCTTTCTCCTCTTCTCTACACTCTACTCTTACTTCCTGTCTTCTTGCAATTCAGTCTTGAATTTCAGCCCACATTCTCCATCTAAATCCCTCCAAGAAGTGCTTTCCTTTCCTGCCACAACTCTTTCTCCTTCTTTGCCTCCCCCTTCTTTTTCCTGTACCCCCTCCTCTCTTTCTCTTTCTGCCCAGAATCTTGGTGTCATTCATGACTCCTCTCTTTCTTTTTCTCCTCATATTTCTGCTCTCTCCCATTTCTGTTGTTTCCATCTCTTTAATAATCGGAGGGCTAGACCATTTCTTTCTTTCTCTGCCAGAAACATTCTTGTTTCTTCCTTAATGTTTCCCCGCATTTTCTATTGCTCCTCTCTTTTACTTGGCCTCCCTGCATCTCACCTCACCCCCTTCATTCTATTTATAATTCTGATTTACATTTTCTTTGTTCCGTATCGTCCTGTGATTCTGTCACTCCTGCCCTTGCTTCTCTTCAATGGCTCACTTTTGAATCCCAGCTATTGTTTAATTTTCCTCTGTCTTGTTTTCAAATGCCTACACAGTCTTGCCCCACCTGATCTCTCCACTCTCATCTCTTTTCATGTCCAATCTCATTCTCTCCATTCCAGTCCCATTTTAATCTTTCTGTCCCTTGCCCCCCTTATGCTTATTCCCTCTTTTGCTCTTTTTCTCTGTTGGCTCGAAGCACTGGAAGGCGCTTCCTCTTTCTCTTCGTTCTCTGTCTTCCCTTTCTGTTTTCCAGTCTCACCTTAAGCCTCACCTCTTTACTGGTTAATTGTGCTTAATTTTGTTTTCAAAACTTAGTTTTTAATCATTTGTACCGTTTTTACTTCTGTACAGCGCTTTGGCATATAGCGTTATATAAATCAAATCAAATCAATTCAGTCCTGCAGAGAATGAGGTATGGTAAGTCAAAAGGATGGAGGGATAGGTTAAGGATGGGGGTGAGCAGCATGTGGATTGGAGAGGGGTTGTGGGGTGGAGTGGATGGGGGAGGTGAGTGGCAGGATTATACAATATATCTCTCAATGGGGTTGCAAAATTGAGCCATTTTGCCTTTAGAACGTAGCACTGAAGACCCAATGTGGAAACTGTGACTATGTATATTTAACGATGGCCGAACCTGTATGGCGTACCTGCCTTTGTGTGCTCTTTGGGGATGTGGTGTTTGTGGTGGAAACAAAACAAAAAACACTAATAAATAAATACATTCCTTCCTTCAATTTGGATGGAAAAATCTATAGTGTTAGTCTGCTCTGACAATATTCTGGATTCTTCATGAAAATGGGACTTTCAATAAATTGCGTTGAGGTTTATAGAATAGTTAGCATTTCCAAGGCACATGTCCATGTTCATATTCATTTAATTGGGGCCTGCATTGAGCCGGGACATGTTTCATGGCTGTTTCACTTCTTCAGGGCTCAATGCAAGAGCGATATCCCTGTGTGTTCTGTATTCTGGTGGGATCCTTGCTTATGACTAAGCTTTGTTAGGTTGGTCTCCAAATTCATTCCTCCACCCTCCTCTCACTCTGAGGAAGGTGTGGGTCGATTAAAAAGGGAGGCCAGTCTCTAAAAATATAAAATAGAATGGGAACATTTTGATCTGGTCCACCCTGCCTCGAGTCATTGTGCTCTAACACCTTGAAGCATTTCACGTGCTAGATGGAATTACCAATAATGACCTTGGACGCAGATAACCGGAAGAGGACAGACTGAAAGAATATGGCAAATACTTAGCATAAAAATTAAGTTGGGCAATGTGGCGAATAACAGGCAGTCATTCATGCACTCACCCTCAAGCTTTATTATACAAAGGTTTTGTACCTTGATATGTGTCATCTATGATGTCATTCTACTTGGAAAACTAAAACCTATTGAAGGGAGGGATTGGTTAAGGGAACCTATGTACCAATAGTATTTATAAGTGTTAATAACTTCATTGGATGCCCCTTTTTTAGTAGGCACGCCTTGAACCAAATCTAAATATGTCTAATACTGATATAGTGGAAAAATGGCAGCGGGTTGGTCTTTGCAACATTGTATAGCATGTTGCTACATAGAACTTCTGATTGATTGACATTCGCTCCCAACCTTGGACTTTCGGCTGGTGAGCAGCACGTAAGCAAAACGAAACTCAGGTGCCGCAAGCAACGTCAGTCTACCGCCCACTTTGCCAAATAGTCCATCGTCTCTCATTGGTCAGGCCCCAAGCCAAGGCTTCTACTTTGTCATTGACCTCAAAGCCTGTTGTATGTTCTGGAACATTCAAGGGAGTGACAGTACACCATTATCTTCGTTTTGGCTAATGAATAGCCCTTGTTTTCAATTTCTGAATCACGTGTGAGAAGACCACAAATGTGTCCATCTTGACCTTCTATTTACTGCTATTTGATTCCATTGAGCTGGGTGTCATTTCCCTTCTTGGCCTCTGGAGACTTGTTCACTCCATCTTACATAGGAATTCTGCATCTTAAATTGTCTAATACTTGGCTCTTGCAGAAGATTTCTCCTTTGCTTAATCTAAGGGAAATATGTCTTGCATGCATGGCTTATCCTTTTGACTCCCCTTGTGCCTTGCAATTATTCCTTGAGGTACCATCCATGATCCCAGGCCAATAGACTCCTCTTTATTCCTCACACAAAGCTGTTTTTTCAGCATCTCCTGACTGTGCATCCCTGGTCCGTCTCTGAGGTAGCTTGATTGGTTTTAATATCAGTCTGACGTCCATCTTTCCATCATGGCCGCTCAAGCCATGTCATGTTTTCCTCTGCAGCAAGCTTCTATATGTCTCATGTACTTTGCGTTCCTGTGTATATACACTTATTAGTCAGCAGGTTACTTTATCTTCACTGCATATACAATTTCTTCATATTTGATTACATGCTTCTCTTGTTACTTTAGTTACAACTTTATTGTTTGAGTATTTGCATATCGTTTCAGTGAGTCTCAGTATCTTTCCTGTATGACGTCACTCTGCTCTTGTCAGATTTCACTTATAGCTCTATGATGTCCAATGGTGTATACAGGCATCCTTCTACCCTCCGAGTGCAAGGGTACATTAAATACGGTTGTCTGAGTGCATATCGTCTCTCATAGATTGGGATGGTACCTGGTGTTCCACATGGGGCCCTTCGCCTACTGTTCCGGTATGTTGGAGGTGAAGGCCATTGCAGTCAGATAAAGCTGATTGAACAAGCAAATTGACAAGGAATGGCTCCAATGGTTTTAACAAAGAGATCAAATTCCCTAACCAGGCATCAGATACCTCAGCCAAATAGGACTCCAAGCCCTGAATATTTCTAGTCACACAACAGGAACCAAACCAGTGTGGCACCATATCAGGTAGTTCCGTGAACAAGAAATAAACAACTGCAGATGAATTCTCCACACTTCTTCTAATGCCACCTCTCTCTCTGTTTTTGTTGTTGCAGGCCCAAAGACTCCAGGCTCTGCCTCTACCTACAGATAGGACTCTGCTGGCTTGTCGGCGTCATTGTCTCCTGGCTCCCGGCACTTGCCTGGGGATCCCTGCCTGTCTGCCACCTGCAACCCCCGGCTCACTCCTGCACCATCCCGTGCGCCTATCAGAACGTCCTCAGGATGGAGTACCTGGTGTACATCGTCTTTTACGGCTGCGTGCTCGTGCCCTTTCTGGCAATCAGTGCCCTCTATGCCCTAGTCTTCAGAAAACTCAGTGAGCAGCAAAGACATCACCCACGGCCCGCCAGCTTTTATCGCCGTCAGCAGAGCATTACCCGTGGCTTGGCAGCACTGGTGGTCATCTACGGCCTGAGCCGGCTGCCCTTCAATATGGTGGCCATGGTGCATCTCTACTGGCCTGAATGCCAGCTTCCCCCCTGGCTGGTGCCAACTTGCCTCATGTTGGCCACATTCTCTGCTGCCTCAAACCCCTTCATGTACTACTTCCGGAACGCCGAGCTACGGGGCAACATGTGTCAGGTGCTCTTTCCCAAGCGCATCGGAGTCATCAACACCATTGACAAGCCAGAGATGGCACAACATAGGCTCCGATAGTAGTGGGATCTCGACGGCAGATGGTCTACTGCAGAAGAATGGGCCTAAGTAAAGAATTCATTCAGTACAGATCAAGTCTATATCATTCTGAAATCCACAAATGGACAAGAAGGCCAGCAGCCACCTGACTAAATGCCATTAGCAATTGTGTAGCAAGTAACAGTGAAAAGGAGTGATACCTTAAAAGACCAGAGCAGATTAGCCTAGCCCAGAAATGTCAGTGCCCCAAATGGGAGCCAGTACTGCTGACTTTCACCCAAAGCCACAACTATTCCAGGTCAAAATATCCTAGAAGACAACAAAGACTGTCCAGATATCTGGCCCAAAATAAAAAAGTGTCGAAATATCAACCACCTAATAATGATAGATTCACAAATAAATTATCTGGAGAAAATCTGAATTAATCCTGGATAGGGACTATTAGAGTAACAAAGAGGTTACCAGGAGTATCTCTAGTTTACAACTTTTTTACTCTTGTCGTCCAAGGAGTAATTGAGATTTACTCATTCTAGTGACTCTTTGTGAATCGAAAAGTTTCAATCAAGGAGTAAATCAAGCGTAAGTCATAGTTACGACTGTTAACCTGCGTGTGTTTCGTGAATCAGCCCCATCCCGTCTAATATCAAAATATTGAATTCCTACTTTTTTGAAGGAAATTCAATAATAAAATATTGAACTTTGTCAAATGGCCAACATTAAAATGTTGACTCTGCATTACTGACGGGTTTAGGGGTTAAAAGAGAGTTTAAAGAATGCACGACTGTACTGCCGCCAACACACGAAAACAACTTTTCAAAACTGTACTTCAATTGTAAATGTGTTGGGGGAAATGCCAGTTTGCTCGCAGCTGCCCCTTTAATCTCCTCGTGTGCCTGCCCCCAAGCCCATCCAACATCATATGTAAAAAAAATGCAGATAACACCTGGTTCGAATCCCAGTCTTGGATGACATCTATGACTATTATAAAATCATTCTACATCTTCTTAAAATTCATAAATTAATTGGTTTAAAGTGAGTATTATTTTATAAATTGCATTTGGGGTACCCGTACAATGGAGCACTGTCCCACAAACCATCAGGCATTCAATGCCATTATTGCATATGACTGGCAACATTTTGAGATACAAATATTTAGTTAATGGTCTGTACCTGTGATTTGAAGTCGTGTAAAAGATAACACTGCATGTCTGGTTAAACAAAAATCCTTGTAATTCAAAAAATTGCTCCTAATATGTTTGAAAACTATATTTAATTAGTAAAATTACTTTCCTAATTTTGAAAAATGCCATTTTACTCTTTTAATGTAAGTGCTAATTTTGTAGGGAATACATATTTATTGACTTTATATTTTTACATTTAAACTAAATGTTTGTTCTGTCACCATCACCGCACAGATTTTGATGTGTCATCTGGCTCTTCAGGGGTAGGTACACACTTGTCTTCCCTCTACTGGCTTAAGAATGAAGTGCACATCTAATTCAAGATGCCCACACTCACACAGTTAGGGGGCGCTCCAGACAAATGCACACTCTCCTACAATAATATCCATGTCAAATTCAAGACATAGGGGCCTCATTGCGAGTTCAGTGATGTGGGAGAAGAATTGTGGTAATAGATTTATCACCACTTTGCTGCTAATATCCCGCACCAACAAAGTCTAGTCTCTGCAGGGAAGTGGAGGGTTTAGCTCGAGGGAAATCCTCCAATTTACTCTAAAAAGAGGTGAATTTACTGCAGCTGCAATCAATTTCCCGCCACATCAAATCCTGAATGAACCCCAAGAAGGCCCATGGACTCAGAAAATGGGCACTATCAGCACCCTAACCCCACTCGTAATCACGCAGTAACATTTTCAGGGCTGAGTGACATTAACGGTACATGTGTTTGGAAGTCATTTCTCTGAAATGATCACCAAACTTGAGACAAAGCCCATTGGCTCGCACTTAGATGTTAAGGATTTCCTTCTACTTCCTCAACTCAGGTCGCCACCTGGTGCCCACACTAAATTCAAGATGCCCACTTTCATGTGTGTAGTTGGATTTTACCATGACCACCCTGCTGGGACCTATAAGTGACCCATTTGAAAGTACTCACTGTGGGTTATACATTTAGCAATTTTCCCCCAATCACACTTCACTAGGGTTCAAAGGTCATGTTTGAAGATATCCATTTCACTCCTAACCATTATGTTTCGCTCTGGCTTAACCTACTAGGGATCTGCAACCTTTGGCTCTCCAGATGTTTGTGGACTACAACTCCCATCAGCATCTGGCATCTAGGCATTCAGCAATGCTGAGGGATCATAGGAGTTGTGTTGCAAAACATTTGGAGAGACACAGGTTGCAGACCCCTATTGGCCTACCCTGATCGCCAATGGCCCCCATTAAATGAATGCAATCTTAAAGACAATTAGGTTTGTGTCCATTTTTTAACATACAGTCTCTTGGCTAAATAATGGGGATACTCTCTGATGATAGTTACCCTAAATTGGGCACCGTGGCAGCACAGAAGTGTGACCGTGTGACCCTGATCCGAGACTTCCGAGACTTCCAACCTCAATGTTTTGTTTGTTTTGACCAGTGTCACCTTCCTGTTTTGGTAGTATGGCATTACATTTATAGATGATCTGTTAGTACTGTTGAGGAAATTATTTGTGCAAGCCACCAACTGTGCCCCGAGGCTGAGGCCGGGAAATCCATATAAAAGAGAGCTGATTTGTCCAACTTACTACATTTTGAAGGCCATGTAATGCCATGTATAATGTAGAGAGGTCTTGGATAGTGGCACTCTGCCATGTTGGTAGCCTTGTTGGCATATATGTTGGAAGGAGTGCCTCGAAGCATCCTGATGCTGCAGGTTTGATTATATATGAACCATTAAATATACACATAGTCAAGGCCATGTTTTAAGACATAAGTCAAGCCCCATAGATATGTGTTGGTCGGGGTAGATGGCACGGTTGTTTTATGACGGTACCTCCAACCTCTTCTCACCCAAGGTCCTTACTCCCAAGTACTACTGATGCTCTTCAATGAGTAAGGAACTGCTGAGGCTGGGTCCTCAGAATGGTAATCCCTGAGTTACATGTATTGCCATGATTTGTTGTACACATCCGCCTAGCCCCAATGATGCACACGTTTGTCAAGAGGTCAGGACCATCCGCTGCGGCGGCATCCATTCACCAGCAGCATGAACCTGACACTGTATCATTCCAGCCGTGATGAAGGGGAATCGCTCTCTGCCCAACACAAATGCCTTAAAGGAACTCATGTGCACTGTCCGGACAGGACTTGTATCATCTGCTAGGCTTTGCACGCATGAGTTAAAAAGCATCAACATACACTCTTGAGAATGGTTTAACTCCTAGCCCAGGAACCACCCACTCTTATGAATTCTATATCACACTGTTGCTTCCTCTCCCTACCGGGAAAGTTCAGGTGTTCAGATATCCTGAAATGGACCCTTCTTCCAAGTGCCATGCCTCCTTCGCCATTCAGAGTTCCAGTTTCCTCCACCTCCAGGTCCCCCAAATGTATTTATCTACCCATCTGCAGTGCCAATGACTCCTACTCCTGTTAATTCTAGAAGCACTACACCTCTAGCCTGGAGCGGTACTCAAAGCTGAGATCTGATGAAAGCAGCAAAAATCCAAAAGGCGCAGGTCACAGGTTCACACCAACACCTTGCCGTTTCAGGCAGACCCAACACTACTTTACGACAAAGTTGGTCCGTTCCATCCCAAAAACTCTAGACTTTGGTAAAACATGGTACCTTCCCTAGTGACCTCGGTGTCAACCTACATAGGAGGCTAGCAATAATAATCAGGGACAGCATCCAAGGGGGCAAAGGCCACGCTATTCTGTATATACTGTGCACATGACTTACCTTGGCCAGTAGGTCTCCCTTAATAAGGTCTTCCTCTGCATGGGGCCAACCAGCAACACACCTTTATTCCACCCTCCCTCACTCCCATCGAAATACTAGTGTATGGACAGCCCCTAAAAAGCTCTATATACCAGCTACCTGCCCCGATCACCACCAGCCAGCCCCTTTTCTCCTCAGGCTAGGTCTGCTTCTTAAAAAGCTCAATTGATCTGACAGTCGATTCCTCAGTTCTTACAAATACCAAATGTTCCCTGAGTATAGAAGTGTTAATGAAAATAAACGCACACTGCAAATGTATCTGTGGGGAAGAGACAACACTGGAGATCATAGGTGCATTGTACACATATGCAAACTGTATGTAGTATTTTTAACTTCTTCTTTTTTCAGGCAGGAAGTCTGTCTTCATTGTTTCTTAATCTGCCTGGCAACAGCGTACTGAGAGCTTCCTATTTGCGATTGTACACGCTGATTGTAGAAACCTTTCTCTGACCTGCTTGGCAACAGCATAAACTGGAACATACTGCGACTCAGGGCTGTAAATAATAAAAGAAACGTCTACACATGTTGGTTGCCCCTACTGTGTGAACATGCCTGTTACTCTGCCTCCATAGAGCTGGTCCCTACTGGTTAGCCTGCTGCACGCTACCTCACTTTCCTAGACACTGCCGCTCTGTCTGCGTATCACTGCGAGTTGTTGTCTCATATTATGTGTTTGGTCACTGTCATAAATATAAATAGTGACTATAATATCTCGGCGCATAATTACAATATTTATATTGTGTAATCATGTGAATATAGAACTCACGTTCATATTTCCTTACATGCACCAAAACCATGAAAATACTATATGTGTTATGTTTGTGTTTGTATGAACCTCTGTGGCAAACATACCTGCTGTCCGCATGCTTTTTAGACCTGCAAGATGTCTTTAAATGACCTCAGGGCATTTACACTGTAGAATTCTCCTGGGACCTTCAACTGCCTGCCCTCATCATGTGTCTTCATAAACACCGACCCCAATAGAGAATATTACTGCCACCTCTACTGTGAAGACTTTTGTGTAGTAGCTTAAGTTTGTGTTCCATGTGTGGTTTGTGAAATTAAATTGCTACTTATTAATCTTACAACATGTCAGTATTATTGATTTAATTTGAACAGCTAATTAACCATTAACCATGCGTCACACTTAGAATTGTGAAGATTAACCATGCATCAGAGTTAGAAAGAATTGTAAAGTTTAACCATGCGTCACACTTAGATAGAATTGTGAAGTTTAACCATTCGTCACACTTGGATAGAATTGTGAAGTTTAGCCATGAGTCTCATTAAGATAGAATTGTGAAGTTTAGCCACGCACCACACTTAGATAGAATTGTGAAGTTTAGCCACGCACCACACTTAGATAGAATTGTGAAGTTTAGCCATGCGTCACACTTAAATAGAAATGTGAATTGTATCCATGCGTCACACTTAAGAGTGAAATGTGAAATTTAGCCATGCATCACACTTAAGAGTGAAATGTGAAGTTTAGCCATGCGTCACACTTAGACAGAACTGAGATTAACCATGCGTCAGACTAAAATAGAAGAATTATGGAGATTAGTCATTAGTCACGACAGATAGGACTGTGTAGATTAGCCACGTAGAATAATTTAGCGAGTATCCAAAGCACTAACCACCCCGCTTCTACTTCCTCAAACACACCACCCAATACTATACACGCCCACTGGGCTAGCCAACCATACCTGAAAACACACCCAACACAAGCAACACACACTTACAACCAGTGGTCGAAGTGAGCGGGAGCGGTCGGGAGCGGTGCTCCTCTACTTTTTAAAATTATCTTTCACAGCTCCTATACTTTTATTTTAAAAAGAAACCGTTCCGCAATGGTTTCGTTTTAAAATAAAAGTGTAGGAAGAAGTTGAAACTTGCACTTTCAGTGCACTGCACTGAACGTTCCCTTAAGCAGCAGATGCAAGGGTTTGGGGGTGTGTATTGTGTGTGGGAGGGGACGTGGTGATTAGGTTTGTGGGGGGTGGGTGCAGGCCAGCAGGGAACATAGTTCCACTACTTCTTTTCGTACACTTCGACCACTGCTTACAACAAACAAACCCGGACACTGGACCCTACCCGTACAGACACAACAAGCCAGTGCGCACAACCTTTAACACCTCCCAATCTACACATAAAACACACAGACACACCCTAACACAACTAACAGCCACACAGAAAACATCCCAGGCATTGGACCTTACCCGTACGGTTACAAGCCAGTGCATGCTATCTACCATCTTCAAGCCAACACACACAGATGCCAGTTTCTCCTGGTTCTGGACAAATCCTATCATTCTTCCCTCACTAACCAACACCGTCCTCTTTCTCGCAGAGCCACGTGAGCGCCTGGAGACTGCCTTTGGGTGGTACCCGTGTGCATGAAGGTGACCCAGTCCGTCAGAAGTGGCGATAATCGTGCGTGTAGGATGTGCACAGACAATGAACCGGGACCTGCATAATTTGGCATTGGGGAGCTATTACATGTAGACATACACGTAGGTGGCTCACCGCCAATGTACCCTCTAATTATCTGTCTGTATGTGCAGAAATGGCTGTCCTTTGTGTGCACATTATTTTTCATGTGCGCGACTAATGAGGTAATCCACTTTATGAGAATGCATCGTTGGTGAGCTGACATTCACAAAGCGTTTGTAAGGGAGTTTCTCCTTTCTGGCCATTGCAACTCTTTAAAAATCAGTGTAAAAAGGTGTAATTTACATACAATTTTCCAAAGACAGACTAAAAAAATATATTTGACATGTGATTATAAAGAGATCAACCAGTCTAAGACATAAGGAACTGCGACAATACCTAGCAAAAGTACTCCTTCTGAGACAATGCAGAAAGTGTTTTATTCCACTGGAAAAAAATAAATCTTTACCACAAAAAAAAAAATATCACTCATAAGTGATGTGGCTGGCAACAAACGTACACAGTATACAATATTTGCAGATGGATAAATGGCAACTTAAAGGAACCTCCACCATAATGAAGTAATTTAAAGGCCAGCAGAACATAATTTGTGTAAGGATGAAAATTACATCAGAATAACTGCACTACAGAATATGATGAGAATTCCCGTGCCTCTGCTTACCATCCACATTACATTGTCCTGTGAACAGAAATGTGACAACACTTACTCAAAACCAGTCTTGCAGCTAAGGGGTACACCATCACCCATTGTTATTCCCTAAAAAAAGGAACATTTGCCCAACACAAATTGCAAACATAAAGGCGCCTACCCCCGTTTCTATCCACAAAGCCCCATTGATAGTTTCCAAGTAGTAGACAGCAGAGCAGTGGCATAAGAAGGAATTATTACCGTCTGATTTCAAGGGGAATTTTAAGGGGAAAGAACATCTTTTAATAGGCATAAAGTATCCCTATTGGCAAAGCAAATTACTTTTTTGCTCCTTGAAAAATCATTTCATTCCATGTAGGGAGTAAAATCTCATCAAAGCCCTGCTTGTGACCCTGACGTAGGAAGTGAAATGACAGGGCAGAAAATACAGCCTACAGTTTTGCCTATCCTTCCTCACCCAGATTAGACAAAATTCATACTGGGGTTTCTTATGGAGCCTGTTGAAGGAAAGCACATGCATTTGCCTTTTATGTTAATAGCAGTGTTCTCAGAGGTACAACAGTTAGAGGTCCATCTTCTGTAACTAGGGACCCCTCTTCTGCAATTCACTGATATCAGTTAAACAAGATGTATGGAGATGCTAAGAGCACTAAACACATAACATGCAATCACATGGAAATGCCCTCAGCTAATGAGCATAGAAAGAAACAGAAGGTGCAGTTTCCTAGACTTCTCCTAGAGTTTCCTATCCTTAACAAACACATTTCCTTCACTGTGCTGCGCTGCTGAAACATCGGACTTGGTTTTAGAAAGATGCTGATTTGTTATCCACTGCCAAGGAGTGTTCTCCTGTGCCCTTTCCCAATACCCTTCCACGGCTCCTGTGCTAGCCTCCAATACTAGTTGGCCGGGCTCTGTAAAAAGTGAGGGATTCCAGCAGTAAAGCACCCACTGGGATAGTTGCATACCCACAATACTTTGCAAGCAAAACATATTTTAAGCTTCACTGTGATTGTATGGGCAGTTAAAGAAAATGACATGAATCTGCATGTATTCAATTATTTTGCAGTGCATGCAAGAATGTTTGCAACATACCCCACCATAATATTATTTGGTAGGAATATACAAGTGCTCGGTGAAACCATGTTTCTTTATAGCAGAGAGTTTTAGTTTAATTTGTTAAGGTATATGCCCCATGGAACTCTGAAAACTTGGAAAGGATGCAGATTGTGTGAAAAGCATTCTAGCTGTCTGAATATCCATTGCCCTAATACAATGTACAAGTAATTCCAGGCATATTCCTTGACTATTACCCCTGTCAGGTCAAGTAAATGATATTGCAATGTTGGTCTCCACTTATAGGGTAATGTTAGCAATGCTAAAGTAGAAGACACTGAGTTAGACATTTGATTTCTCAAAATCCATAGAGGGCAAATTAATATTTGATTTTAATAATCAATTAACTTGCAAGGGTACCGTTTCAAAGTGTTTGTATGGCATATGTACAAAGTATAGGAAGCATGGGGCGAGATTACACATTTAATTAGTCTGCTTACTTACAGTACATATCAGATGTTTAGCTCACAATTTGGTTATATAGTGTGGATGGCGCTTTTGGTGAGGCACCATGAGTAATACACATTCTGGCACTTGAATGTTATTCATGTTACAAAAACATAATACAAGTGGATGTAGGTACAAACCTGCGAACCATTCCCAGAGCCAACATAAGCAGAGTCAAGGGTGTCCTGTAATATCTAAATGTGGACTGAGACAGAAGTTAGAGACATAAGATACAAGTATGTTAGAGTCAGGTATAGAGGTCATTGGTGGGGAGGGAAGGTTATTTGATTGATGTATGTGGAGATTGCAGAGTTATATCTTCTGTTCATGGAGCCACTTTTTCATATTTGTTTTAACCTCTTGTTCTGTTTAGGGTTTTTAGGTTTTTAAGGTCACACTTTCATAGTAGTGTAATGTAAATAGACTACACCAGAATATCAAGAATACTTTAATTTAGTTTAATTTGGAGAGAAAGCAAATGCCAGTTAACTGCTGTGGCTTGAGCCTTATTCATTCTTGAGAAGATGGGAATTGTCTGTGTGTGCTGCTCAAATTCTTCTGAGCGGCACTCAGAAGGGAGCTGGGCAAGCGCACATGTGAACAGCTTAGAGGGAACATTGCTCACCGGCGGCAAATTTTGGTCATTTGCACGGCAGAGTGCAAATGTGCAGGCAAAATGCAGTGTACATGTGTGTGTGTGCATGGTAGGCAGTGTTTAATTGTAATTGTAAATGCTGCCTGCCATGCGAGCATGGCATGCAGCGTGTGTTAGGAAATACTTTTTTTTTGTAAACTTTCCTCTATAGTTTTTTATGAAACCCCATTCTTATTGCTTTGTTTTTGATACTATCCTGACTATTTAAAGTGAAGTAAAGCTTAACTTCTCTTGTTACTTGCTCCTTGGTTATGGGGAAACTCACTAGTCCTTCAGACTGTCAGTACTGAGAAATGTTTTTCTGTTTTAAATTCTTATATTTTTAAATTGCACACAGCACCTTACAGTGTAGTGCAATGGGGATATTTTTGTATATCCCTAACTTTTTATGTTTGGGATTTTTTTTGTGTGACTTTTATATGTGCCTACAGACAAGCTGGTTGTAGCAGTTACATTTTTATCATTTTTGCTTTATTTTTTTATGTGCACATGCACGTTTACCGCTTAAGGCTACTAAATGTGGCTAGTGCCCTAAAATGACGAGGACCCATCCACGAGATATTGTAGTGTGGACTTCGCCCTGCTTTCTTGGATCAGGAAATCCCACATAACGTCATGTACTTGCTGCTTTCACGGGTTAATGAGCCTTTGTATGGGTGCCACAGAAAGGAGGGTGGGACTGTCTAGTCCCAGGCCACATACTTGGTGCCAGAAAGTCTGCTGCTGGGGAAAATGTGCAGCCAGGTGTTGCCCCTGATTGGACAACTACTGGCTGTTTGAATAGTGCACAGTCTTTCCATTGGTGGGCGGGAGTTGGTTTCAGCTCCAATTTTGGATAAGAGACTCCTGCAGCCATTCTTCAGATCTACGTTGGAGCCAAGAATCTTTCGAAGAAGAGCAGCCCGTTGAAGACGTGAGTATGTCTTCACAGTACAAGGAGGTATTAAATTGCCCAACTTTGAGGTGTACTTCATAACCAGTAAATGGAATATGTGGCCAGATGGCTGTCAGACGAACCACTACTGAATCGAGGCTGCTAAAGACGGTGGGAGGACCGTTATTCTTGAAGGAGGTTCTATGGCTTCATGACTTGCACAAAACTAGTGAACACCTCCTGCTGTGCCTGGGTTGCACTATGTAGCGTAGAGCGTTGCAGCTGCTAGGTACGGGGGCACCGTATTCCCCGCAGATACCGTTGGTGGCACTGGCAGGGGCAGATGAACAGATTAGGAGGAATGTATGGAAAAGTTGGGAGTGCTTAAGGTTGGGGATGTGCTTAAAGAAGGAAAACTCCAGAGATTCGAAGAGCAGGTGGTAGATTGTGGGATCGATAATGGGCAGTACATTCATTACACTAGACCACTGAACGACATGAGACTGAGATGGCCAGATCCCGACGCACACGTACAGCCGAATAGGGTGATTGAATCCCTTTATGATGTATTGAATGGGGAACATGAGGTCTCTCGTACATATAAGTTATTGATGTCTGCAATAGGTGGGGAAGTCGACCAATGTCGATGAAAGTGGGAGGCGGACCTGGGAGCACCGCTGTAAGATGGGGAATGGAACAGAGTGAAAATGTATCATAACAAGGTATAGCGTAATGCAAGATTCCAACAGATCCAGCTGTATGTGACACATAGGGCATACTTGACGCCATACAAAATAGCCAGGTTTAACCAGCAGGTGACCAGGTGTGCCCAAAATGTGGGGAGGGGGATGCGAATTTGGTACATATGTTTTGGGCATGTGTGGAAATTATTAGATTCTGGAGGGAGGTGGCACAGCTATTGGTGAACGCTGGGATCACGTTGAACGTAGATTCTCCAAAAGCTTGCCTGCTGGGGTGCTTCCCGAGCCCCGAACGGGCTAAACATGCGAGTAAGCTCAAGGATTTGGCATACATTTTGGCGAAAAAGAGAATAGCAATGGGCTGGAAATCATCAGCGAGACCAATGGCAAGAGTGTGGTGGGGGGACCTGTTAAAATGGGCTGATGCGTAAACTACAGTATGATTAGAAATGTCCAGCAGGGAAGGAGAGCAAGGAGTAAGAGGAGTAGATATGTGTAAACAGCTTATAGCTGAGTTGGCGGTCTCTGACTACAGTACTCAGGATTTGGTGGTTATCGCTGAAAGTGGACCCATTGCCACCATACAAGAAACACAGATAGAATAGCGACCGGTAATGGGAGTGTAGTGTAGGCCTAGTGGGGGAGTGGGTGGTGTGGGGAAGTTAGTAATCACTTACTTGTATTGGCTTGTGATTAATAAAGTGTATTTTGTTGGGTTTGTGTTTTACAATAAATAGCTGTAAGTGAGGCTTTTAAACGTTCTGTTAACTTTACACCCCTGATGAAAACTAAGCTCCATAGTGTAGTCTGATGACTTTCCAAATGCACCTTAAGTCACAGCAAACATTTGCCAAGAGACATCCAGGCAACCTATTCTGCATATTCTCCTACTAAAGTCTCACCCAAGTCCCCTTTTTCATGATCATTATGAGTTTTGCGTTTTACAATAAATAAAAATTGTTAAAAAAAAAAAAAAGTATGACTTCACAGAAGACCACAGTAGACCAGCATCCTCTCCAGTGATTGGCCAATATCCTCTCCAGTGACTGGCCTAGTAAAGCCCTGCTCCTCTGCCGGATCTTGGAAGAGCCTCATCAGTGCTTCAACACTTGAGTTAGTGGGACCAAGTTGTCTCAACATCTTCTTAAAATTGCATGCCCCAAGAGCCTTCAGAAGTGTACCTGGACTGCCCGGTGGACGGACCAGCTCCATCATGGGCTACCTCACCAAAACCGTTGCTGTTGTGGTCGCCAGCTTGTGCATAAGTCACCTTCTCCCGAATTTTCAGCTTCCTAGCATCAAAAGAACCTGTCCTGGTGCTGCGTATTTGACTGCGACTGGAAGGACGCTTGTCATTGCCCGCAAACGGTGATTGCCACCCAAACTCGCCTTCCTCCATCTCGTGAAGTGTCTTTCAACTGGGCTTGCATCTTGCAGTTGCACATGACCGGAAAAAGCACTCGAACCTGCAACCCATGGATGCCTTTCACCCGGACAAAAGACAAAAGACTATGCTCCCAGCGAACCCCAGACAATCCATCATGCCCCCTGAGAAAATTGGAGCCTGACCCCACCCCATCCTACACAGGATTTACATTAAGTACAAAACCCTTTGTCTCCTAGCTCCCTCTTATTTTTGGTCATCGAACCTGTGTCAAGTGTCCTACGTCTGGGTTAGCCTTGGGTCTGGCATAGAAAGGAGAACTTACCCACCTTCTGACAGATTTTTATTTATTTTATTTCTTTATTGCATTTTGGTGCAAATAACCTTTCATAAACAGAGTTATTGCATAACATAGATCAGCACAAATAACATTATTATTAAACTTCAAAATAGTTTGTTTCAAATTACCCCCACAAGCCCATTACATCCTTGTAAAGAATACCTTCCCTGTAGAACCTTGTATTGGAACCTGTGACTTTTGGGCACTCGGCCGCATACATTTTAGGGCTGAACATTTTAAGAAAAGGGAATTGTACTTGTGACTGGTTCTTATCGTTTTACCTACATCTGAGTACTTACCTGTTTCACCTGGTTAGCTTTTAAGTGATGTATTTTGTGTTATATGGTTTTGTGTGACATTACTACCTGCTAGGTTCATTTCTTGGTGTGTTCTTAAAGGCCTAAATAAATAACTTTATTTTTATATCTGACTGTCTAAGCTGAATTAGTGTGTGTTATTCTGTGTGGACTCATTGGGGCCCCTGCCCCCTCTCACACTCTCCTGATACTAAGCCTTGGCTGCTCTCCACATTACCTTGATTGGGTTTTGGCTAAACTCTGGGTTCCCTGTTCACCATAACTGGGTGGCCTCCTAAAATCTTCCCACCATGGTTGATTGTAGAAATCCATCTTAACAGCGTGTACAAAGGATCCCTATGAAGTCCGACGATTTAATGCTGGTACATAAAGCCGACAGGCTCCATATGGATCCGCTACTCATCTACAAGGGTAACCCCACACTCTGGTGATGATCCCTCCTACTAAGTGAGGATATATAACATATATTTCAACAAAAGGAAGGAATGTACAACAAACTATATAAAACAGTGAACTTATCCCCTCAGAAAGCAGAAATACATAACAGCCGCTAAATCAATATGGGCTGCATTATGTATTCTCAATACACATAGAACAGTGTTGTTTAGAAAATATAGTTTTTAATATATTAATCTCTAATTCAGCACAGATAATACAAAAATAGTTACAACAACATATAAACTTAACATAGTCATATACATGTTAAAAACATTCCACCTCGCAGTATAGAAACATTTACGCCGACAATTAGATCAGCATAGCACCAAGAAGGCAACTTAATTGATTTCATTTCCCATTGTGTGTTACAGCCCAACTTATATAAGTTTCTGTCCTCTGTGTTCTCAATAACCGGACATTCATCAGGGGCAGAGGTAATGCTGTGCTTCAGGTAGATTCTTCCTATTCGACCAACAACTTGCTATTTCTAAGGAGAAAAGAGAGAAACATGTGTCACTGACACCGGCATAATTGGTTTAATTTACTCATCACTGCCACGCCCTAATCACCAATAGGGTACCAAGTATAAAATGAATCATATACCTGGTATAAGGTCTCAAGAAATATATAACTTGGACCTCAAAAGCCAACCCATTTATGGCTCTTCACTGCAGAAGCAGAAGGGATTCAGCATCAAGTCCTACGAAATACCTCCCTCAACGCTAAAATGTCATAATAGCTGTTCTTTTACCCTGAGTAGGAGAAAATCTAGGCATCTCAATCATCAGTTGGATCCTGGTACAACCCCAAATTTCGAAGAACTAATATATGGATTGCTCACCATGGGATGTGGAAGCTGAATTTTACCTAGATCCAACCAAGTCTCAATAATGGTCACCACCCGTGGATCCTTTCCAATTCCTTTAGACCTCCAAGTGTCTGAAATACAGGTGGAGGAAGATAGATTACATTCGCCCTCCAAATATCCATTATTCCTCACCTCCAATTTAACAAAGTAATCTTACCTATCTAAGGTTCTTGTGAGCCAACAAATATATATTTTAATCGGAGTACCATCTGGATACGGCCTCTTCCTCTTCACAGATGTGAACCTCTCGCTCTGTAATATTACAATGCTGAGTGAGCACAATGTCAAGGAGTAGCCCCATGTAAGACTTAAGTAATTAGACAACACTCCTAACTCTTACCCACAATTAGGTGGATCCGCTCCTAGTAGGCAGTCACGTATAGAAGTTTGAGAACAGGGGCCGGCGGCCACGTCCACCGTCAGTTCTACCCCCAACCGTCCACAAATCCTCATAACAAGTAAGTGGCGTACCGTGTTGACGTCACCACGCTAGTCATCGCGCAACGACGTAAAACATCATCACGTACCCTTCATGTAAAAAAGGGGGCCGGGCTCCAAAAATCCCTAATGATAGCGAGGTTGCTGCGCAACCATTGTTACGGGGAAAACAAAAGGAGATCTCACACAGCCCAAGGGCCCGTAGTGTCCCTACCATAACAACATAACAGGTATATATGGGGCTCAGAACTAGTAACACCCAAAGAATAATGGGGTAATTAACCGAAGTTTATATACCCAAAGAGCACCATCTGACTGAAATTAGTCACTCTTACAGCGGGAAAAACCCTTAACCCGATCATGTCCAACGGTCATAGAGAAACCACAGAGTCATCTCTCTCAATAAGGATTTGCCGCAATGGAAGCAATTACCGATAAATGTACACCATCAGGAGATTTATGCAGATATTAGTTCACCAACAGATATATAGTTATTTGATTCTGCATATAGAGGTTGGTATTCTCCTACAGTTGAAACCCCCCAGAACTTCTGGGGGGTTTTCAACTGTAGGAGAATACCAACCTCTATATGCAGAATCAAATAACTATATATCTGTTGGTGAACTAACCCCCCAGAACTTTCTAAATTGGAGGTGAGGAATAATGGATATTTGGAAGGCGAATGTAATCTATCTTCCTCCACCTGTATTTCAGACACTTGGAGGTCTAGAGGAATTGGAAAGGATCCACGGGTGGTGACCATTATTGAGACTTGGTTGGATCTAGGTAAAATTCAGCTTCCACATCCCATGGTGAGCAATCCATATATTAGTTCTTCGAAATTTGGGGTTGTACCAGGATCCAACTGATGATTGAGATGCCTAGATTTTCTCCTACTCAGGGTAAAAGAACAGCTATTATGACATTTTAGCGTTGGGGGAGGTATTTCGTAGGACTTGATGCTGAATCCCTTCTGCTTCTGCAGTGAAGAGCCATAAATGGGTTGGCTTTTGAGGTCCAAGTTATATATTTCCTGAGACCTTATACCAGGTATATGATTCATTTTATACTTGGTACCCTATTGGTGATTAGGGCGTGGCAGTGATGAGTAAATTAAACCAATTATGCCGGTGTCAGTGACACATGTTTCTCTCTTTTCTCCTTAGAAATAGCAAGTTGTTGGTCGAATAGGAGGAATCTACCTGAAGCACAGCATTACCTCTGCCCCTGATGAATGTCCGGTTATTGAGAACACAGAGGACAGAAACTTATATAAGTTAGGCTGTAACACACAATGGGAAATGAAATCAATTAAGTTGCCTTCTTGGTGCTATGCTGATCTAATTGTCGGCGTAAATGTTTCTATACTGCGAGGTGGAATGTTTTAAACATGTATATGACTATGTTAAGTGTATATGTTGTTGTAACTATTTTTGTATTATCTGTGCTGAATTAGAGATTAATATATTAAAAACTATATTTTCTAAACAACACTGTTCTATGTGTATTGAGAATACATAATGCAGCCCATATTGATTTAGCGGCTGTTATGTATTTCTGCTTTCTGAGGGGATAAGTTCACTGTTTTATATAGTTTGTTGTACATTCCTTCCTCTTGTTGAAATATATGTTATATATATCCTCACTTAGTAGGAGGGATCATCACCAGAGTGTGGGGTTACCCTTGTAGATGAGTATCTGTTTATGAGGCAACGTTTGTCTCGCAGGGTTCCACTGCACCAGCAGGTGAGGGAAGTCACGGTTTCAAGTACTGTATGAAATATCTGAGGCTATAGCTAGCATCATGACGACAACCTCAGACAAAAGCCTTGCTTATACTGAAGATTACATTCTTCAACTCTTGAATTCCATACCAGAGTTGGGGCTAGACAATGAGTTGGGAGACATAGGAAAAGATGATAAATGGGATGAACTTACCCAAACTCGAAAAAGACTGGTTCGAACAGAGTTGCATGGCATAATCATGCTGGAGTATTTGAAAAATCAGGCTTTACCTCAGGGTCTCATAGAACGCAATGAGCCTAGGCTCTTCCTAGATAACGCAGAATTCAAACTCAAATGGAGCTACATAGCTAATAAATGTGGGAGGGAAGAAGAAATGAAAAAGAATTTTGATATTGAAGCATTTAAAACTAAGCTAGAAGCCCACATGAAAGAAATGCAGACATTTAAAGCCGAATCTAGCTCTGAAAGAATCAAAAGATTGAAAAAAGATTTAACGAACTTTACGCATGAGAAGGCCTTCCAATATGTCACTAAAGACTATAACTTTGGAGCACCTACAGGAGGTCAGAGACCAAATCGTCGGGTAAGGTTCAGAAACACATCATACAGCACAAGTGAAGAAGAAGGCACACCAGGTGAAGATGAAGAAACCAACAACACTGGACAAAGAGGAAGAAAGAAGAATACCTCTATGCAAAGAGGTCGAAATACAGGAGCAAGAAATGGGTCAAGACGCCCACCTTTTTTAGGCAGAGGGAACAGTCGGCAGGAATGGCAAACAGACCGCATGCAGACACGCAGCCACCGGGGTTGGTAGTGAATTTGTCCAGCGTAACCTTAACCAAAGATGAAGAACGATGTCTCAACAAGGGCCTGAATTTTGTGATATCTAAATATCACAACCCTTTTGAATCTAGGATGGAGTTTAGTACATTTATGCGCAAGGTACATCTAAGAGAATTCTTTGAAAATCAACCAGCGAGTCTACAGATTAATTACAGCGGGTTAAGGAATCCCTCGACTTGGTGTCCACCGCATCATACACATTCCACAGAATCAGTGGTTTTTGAAAAGAAGGTCCTATATGACCTAAAGAAACTTGAAAATAAAGGCATTCCCAAGAACTCCAATTTAAGTCAACAAGAAATCGCCATATTACGAAGTCTGGGAAAAAATGAAAAAATCGTTATTCGTCAGGCCGACAAAGGAGGGGCGATAGTCCTTTTGAATAAGGAAGACTATATTGAAGAATGTCATAGACTATTGTCAGACAACATCAGCTACTGCAAAATTGACCAAGATCCGAGTCCGATTATCATTAAAATGATAAAGGAGAAAGTGGATAAAGCAGTCGATTTGAAACAGATTAGCAAACAGGAAGGAGAATACTTAACAAGAGAGACAGCAAGAACTCCTGTTTTTTACATCTTGCCCAAAATCCACAAAGATCTGGTGAGACCCCCTGGCAGACCCATTGTGTCAGGAGTTAATTCAATTTTGGAACCCTTATCAAAATTTGTAGATTTTTATTTACGTCCCTTTGTAATGAAAATGAAAAGCTATGTTCAAGATACCAGAGATGCCATTGGGAAAATTGAAGGGCTGCCGTTTGACCAGACTAAAGACATACTGATCTGCCTGGATATTCAATCTCTCTATACAAATATCCCACAACGAGCCACTCTTGAAGTGGTAGAAGAGACTTTGCTCCAACGTGAGGACAATCATCCTGTGAGTAATGCCTTCATCTTATGGTGTGCGGAAACAGCTCTGACTAATAACTTTTTTCAATTCATGGGTCAATTCTATCTGCAGGTAGAGGGCACAGCCATGGGTGCTGCCATGGCTCCTAATTTGGCTAATTTGTATGTAGACATGGTGTAGTGATACACAAAATTGCAACCTTGCCAATCAGGGCTTTAGATGACAGCATTAGCCGCTGAAAGCCAATAGTGTATTCAAAGTATGTGCTAAAAATGCTGACAGTAGTCTGTTGTAGCACTTCCATTATGCAGTAGTGAGCTACAAGGAATATGCAGGCCTAGCATGAGTGATAGGTCACATTATGCATTGTTGATAGACAGGCAGGGAGAGGGTAGCTAATAGGTATTTTTGGAGTGTTTGGAACATTATGGCACCTATATAGCGCTTAGATAGCCAGTCTTAAGTGCTATAAACACTAAGCTATGAGTGCATGCCTTTTAGAGCTTGCAGATGGGGTTAATACATCCCTGCTTCCCTTAGAATATTCTGCCTCACTAACGGTAGCCCTGCATGGCCCCAAGCTAATCTTCCTTTTCTCTGGGAAGGCACTGATAAGACATTCCTCAGCTTTCGCGCAGATGGGCCAGGGAGGGGCTCAGAAGGAGCAGTGGAAATTAACAGAGTTGGTTTTTTCCATGAGCCAGCCTATATTTTGCACAGGGAAAGTTCTGGAACTGTGCGTCACGGACGGGCAGCACGAGATTATAAAATACACATGCTCACATGACTCGGGTGGGAGATCGTCCTGTGGACTTGGTTCGAGCAGATCAAGTGCCCGGAATTGGAGCTCTGATGGCACTCCTTCAGCTCTGTCCTCTGAGCGGGGCTTGACAGCTAGCTTGTGAGGGCCAAGGTCTCCTAGTGCTGATTAAAGGGGCGTAAGACTGTGTTTCTCTATATTTCTCTATGTTTCTCTATGTTTATCTAAGTTCTATGTTTCTCTATATTTTGCATTTCTCTAAGTTTTGTGCTTTGTAATCTTCTCTAACTTGAATACCAAATGTATATGAAATTCACTGTTTAGAATAAATACTAAAACTTATTGAAGGTGTCATTGTCACTAGCATGAGATCACTGCTCAGCACAATAGAACCTGTATTTTGGGCTGAATTGGGTATTTATTGCTCTCAAAGGGCTGGCCCCGAGGAAGATTTTGCCCATATCAAGACACATGGTAGAACAAACAGTGATTTATTCGGAAATTAATCCTTTCAAGCAACAAATAACTCAATGGTTAAGATACATCGACGATGTGTTCATGTTATGGCATGGCTCAACAGATGAAGCTAATAATTTCCTTATTTGGCTGAATAACCAGAATAGATACCTGAAATTTACAGCGACCATGAACTCCACAGAGGTAAATTACCTAGATTTAACAATTTACCAACAGAATAACCAACTATGGGTGAATCCGTTTGTCAAGAGCACCGATAAAAATGCGTTACTGCATTACAGGAGTCATTACGCGAAACATGTCCGGGACAATTTGCCCTTTGGACAGTTTTTACGGCTAAAGCGTAACAGTAGCACCAATCATGATTATGAAATAGGCGCTAATATACTAATGGACAAACTGATTGAAAGGGGTTACCCTACCAAAGTCGTGAGACAATCTGCCAAACGAGCTTTTAATAACAATCGGGAAGCCCTTCTTGAAAGGAAAAAGAAAAACACTGCCAATCGCGACACCCCATTGGTGTTTGTTAATACCTTTAGTAACATGTCCTATAAAGTTAAGAACATTATATGTAAAAATTGGAAAAAGACTATGAATAGCCCAGTACCTTTGATAGCCTTTAAAAAGAGCACTAACATCCGCAATCTTGTCATGAAAAACGACATACATAAGGTGGTCAATCATGAGAGTGCCCAAAGTACATTGTGGGGTCTGCCCCGTGTGATGGGACATCATCCGTGCGGAGAATGTGTTATGTGCCCTTTTACGAAGAAAGTGACTTCTGTTGATTTGGGGTTAACCACAGAATGGTCTTTGAAAGAACATACTAATTGTAACACGGAGAATGTAATTTATTTGATTAAATGTCCATGTGCCCTAATTTATATAGGCAAAACCAACAGAAAGTGCAAGACTCGTATGATCGAACACAGGAGCTGTTTGAAAAATCATATCGAGAAAGCTCCTTTAGTAAAACATTTCGATGAGAAAAGACACACATTCTCGGACTTCGAATGGTGTATCCTTAAAAAGATTAAAGGTAGAACCCAAGACGAAATCAATAGAAAATTGATCAATCTGGAACAAAAGTTGATTTTTCTTACCAATAGTCACATTACAGGATTAAATGAAAATATAGAGTGGCATAACATTAGATAAGAGAGTGTGATGGGACTCACGAAATCATTGGAGTGTTGCACTTTCTGGGGGGTTTTCAACTGTAGGAGAATACCAACCTCTATATGCAGAATCAAATAACTATATATCTGTTGGTGAACTAATATCTGCATAAATCTCCTGATGGTGTACATTTATCGGTAATTGCTTCCATTGCGGCAAATCCTTATTGAGAGAGATGACTCTGTGGTTTCTCTATAACCGTTGGACATGATCGGGTTAAGGGTTTTTCCCGCTGTAAGAGTGACTAATTTCAGTCAGATGGTGGTCTTTGGGTATATAAACTTCGGTTAATTACCCCATTATTCTTTGGGTGTTACTAGTT
Source organism: Ambystoma mexicanum (assembly GCF_040938575.1). Taxonomy (NCBI): domain Eukaryota; kingdom Metazoa; phylum Chordata; class Amphibia; order Caudata; family Ambystomatidae; genus Ambystoma; species Ambystoma mexicanum. The sequence goes on from NC_090925.1 coordinate 206,106,761, forward strand.
CTGAGCCCCATATATACCTGTTATGTTGTTATGGTAGGGACACTACGGGCCCTTGGGCTGTGTGAGATCTCCTTTTGTTTTCCCCGTAACAATGGTTGCGCAGCAACCTCGCTATCATTAGGGATTTTTGGAGCCGGGCCCCCTTTTTTACATGAAGGGTACGTGATGACGTTTTACGTCGTTGCGCGATGACTAGCGTGGTGACGTCAACACGGTACGCTACTTACTTGTTATGAGGATTTGTGGACGGTTGGGGGTAGAACTGACGGTGGACGTGGCCGCCGGCCCCTGTTCTCAAACTTCTATACGTGACTGCCTACTAGGAGCGGATCCACCTAATTGTGGGTAAGAGTTAGGAGTGTTGTCTAATTACTTAAGTCTTACATGGGGCTACTCCTTGACATTGTGCTCACTCAGCATTGTAATATTACAGAGCGAGAGGTTCACATCTGTGAAGAGGAAGAGGCCGTATCCAGATGGTACTCCGATTAAAATATATATTTGTTGGCTCACAAGAACCTTAGATAGGTAAGATTACTTTGTTAAATTGGAGGTGAGGAATAATGGATATTTGGAGGGCGAATGTAATCTATCTTCCTCCACCTGTATTTCAGACACTTGGAGGTCTAGAGGAATTGGAAAGGATCCACGGGTGGTGACCATTATTGAGACTTGGTTGGATCTAGGTAAAATTCAGCTTCCACATCCCATGGTGAGCAATCCATATATTAGTTCTTCGAAATTTGGGGTTGTACCAGGATCCAACTGATGATTGAGATGCCTAGATTTTCTCCTACTCAGGGTAAAAGAACAGCTATTATGACATTTTAGCGTTGGGGGAGGTATTTCGTAGGACTTGATGCTGAATCCCTTCTGCTTCTGCAGTGAAGAGCCATAAATGGGTTGGCTTTTGAGGTCCAAGTTATATATTTCTTGAGACCTTATACCAGGTATATGATTCATTTTATACTTGGTACCCTATTGGTGATTAGGGCGTGGCAGTGATGAGTAAATTAAACCAATTATGCCGGTGTCAGTGACACATGTTTCTCTCTTTTCTCCTTAGAAATAGCAAGTTGTTGGTCGAATAGGAAGAATCTACCTGAAGCACAGCATTACCTCTGCCCCTGATGAATGTCCGGTTATTGAGAACACAGAGGACAGAAACTTATATAAGTTGGGCTGTAACACACAATGGGAAATGAAATCAATTAAGTTGCCTTCTTGGTGCTATGCTGATCTAATTGTCGGCGTAAATGTTTCTATACTGCGAGGTGGAATGTTTTTAACATGTATATGACTATGTTAAGTGTATATGTTGTTGTAACTATTTTTGTATTATCTGTGCTGAATTAGAGATTAATATATTAAAAACTATATTTTCTAAACAACACTGTTCTATGTGTATTGAGAATACATAATGCAGCCCATATTGATTTAGCGGCTGTTATGTATTTCTGCTTTCTGAGGGGATAAGTTCACTGTTTTATATAGTTTGTTGTAAATTCCTTCCTTTTGTTGAAATATATATCCATATGGATCCGCAACATTTGCGCCAGTATGGTGGAGAGGAAGAGGGTGGTGGAAATGCAAGTTGCATTCAGCCCTTCCACTAGAGCATACAAAATGGGGAATTGCATTAATGGAAGGCGTAAAAGCTGTAAGTGAGGCTTTTAAACTTTCTGTTAACTTTACACCCCTGATGAAAACTAAGCTCCATAGTGTAGTCTGATGACTTTCCAAATGCACCTTAAGTCACAGCAAACATTTGCCAAGAGACATCCAGGCAACCTATTCTGCATATTCTCCTACTAAAGTCTCACCCAAGTCCCCTTTTTCATGATCATTATGAGTTTTGCGGCATTCCTCTGTGAAATACTGCATGCAGTGCTATTTGAAGGAATTATTAATTCTCCTATCATTTTTTAAATAAATGTATTTCAATTCCTGTTTGAATAATTAAAGTGGCACTGTGGCAAGAGACGTGCACTCCAATGCTGTCCCTGGGGCAAGAGAAAATGTGTAGGAAGATCGGTTATGGCATGACCAAACTCCTTAAAATCTGCATGGAGCTGGCCAATCCCACTACAAACTACACCCATGCTGTTCCCTCCCAGGGCCTCTGCTCGGCTCTGGACTCTCATTTCACCACCAAAACTCAAGACTTCCTGTCCTCACTTTCCTCTTCCTCTCTATCCCCCTCTACCTCTCTCAGGCCCCCTCTGGCCGCCTCTCCCCCTCCTCTCCTTCTTTCCTCCCTCTCTCCTATAACACCTGATGATGTTTCTATACAAGTCCGATCTATGAAAGTTTCTTCCAAACAGGTGCTCCCCAGCTCTTCCAGAACCATCAAGGACCACATTGACACCCTCGATCCAGCCTGGCCCTCTCTCCTCAAGCACTCCCTTGTGCACCCCCTTCTAAAAAAGCCTTCTGTCGATCCTTCCGGTTCAGCAAACTATCGCCCAAACTCCATCACTCCTTTCCTGGGCAAGATCGTGGAAAAGCTGGCCATCTCCCATCTAAACCTCCACACTGAACCTGTTGGTTGCCTACATGACCATTGGTCTAGCTTCAGAGCAGCCAGAGGCATGGAAACTACTCTCCTGAACACCCATGAAGATCTGCTCTATAACCTTGACTCCAGCTCTCCCGCTGTCCTCATCCTCCTTGACCTCTCCTCTGCCTTTGATACTGTCAATCGCGCCATCCTGATTAATCGTCTCTGAAAGAACTTGACCATCATGGATCAGGCTCTGGCCTGGCTGACCTCCTTCCTCTTGGACCGACCTTTCCTGGTCCCACTTGGGTCCTTTCTCTCCACCCCCTCTCTCTCCACGTGTGTTGTCCCCCAGGACTCTGTCCTCTTACCCTGGCCCTTTAACGTCTACTTGGCCCTCTAGGCCCACCTGATTTCCACCTTCTCTTCCAATTTCCAGTGTTATGCAGATGACACACACCTCTCTTTCAGGCTTCCCCCAACCTCCTCTCCTTCTTCACGCATTCCTGACTGTTTATCCGCGATTCATAAAAGTTGCGCCTCCAATATTCTCAACCTCAATGCCAGTAAGACTGCGATTCTACTCATTGGGACCCCCGCTCCCGCTTTCCCTCTAGCAGTATGGCCACCCTCCCTGTGCCCTTCCCCCACACACTCCTGCAAGACAAATAACATAGGGGCCATCTTTGAATCTAAAGCATTGAATGACATCTACAGTACCATCAAAGCCTGGATGGCGAAGCCTGGATTGGGTCTAAATGATGACAGGACGGAATTACTCCTCTTGGGCTCATCATCCAAAATCAATAATCTTGACAATCGGATTAACGCATTTAACATTGATGGTAACAACATTGATGTCTCAAAGGCTGTAAAAACCTTAGGCATTTACATTGACTCAACTCTGAACTTATCTAGACAAAATAATCCAATAGCCTCCTCAACGGCCTACACTTGCAAGTTAATCACAGCTTGCAGACCATTTCTCACGACTACCATTTGCATAACGCTAGCCAGAGCACTAGTCTTATCTAAGCTAGACTACTGCAATGCGCTCAATCTGGGAACCAGCCAACAAAACCTGAAAAAGATGCAGGTAGTTCAAAACAACGCCATCATATCAGCACTAAACATTGCCAGGTCAGAACACATATCCGCATCTAGGCGGAGCTTTCAATCAAACAAAGAATTACTTTCAAAACCATATCTTTGACATACAAATGTCTCGCTAACAACACACCCAGATACCTTGCCAACAACATCACCCGAAATATCTCTGATCGACCCCCCCCAGAGCTGCACAGTCTCACTGTCTCAAGATCCCACGCTTCAAACTGCAGAAGGCAGGAGGTAGTAGCTTCCCGGTACTAGCAGCAAATATGTTGAACTCCCTAACCCTTAAGTATAAGAATTGAACCATACTTCCCCATTCTCAGAAAAAAGGAAAAAAGTTGGCTCTTCACACAAGAGAACTAACTTGTTATCCTAAGGATTGCACGTTCCTATACTCTGCACTTAACTGAATCTGATTCACCTTACCAATATGTATCTAACTATGTAACCTGTATCATGCCACCTCTTGAAACCCACTTTATTGTATCCTCATGTAACCAATTGTATGTACCACTGTAATCACTTTGTCATATTACCTCTTGTAATTTATTGTAACATGTAACCATTCCTTTTGCAAATGAATGTAACCCACATCATGCAACCTCTTGTAACCCACCTTATTGTATTCTCCTCTGACCAAATGCATGTACCATGGTAACCACTTTGTCTATATTACCTCTTGTAATTTATTGTTACATGTAACCATTCCTTATGCAAGTTAATGCACCCAGATGCCTCCGGGCTTGGTGCGCTCTATAAATAAACAAAGTACAAATACACTCTCTCCTCTCCTCACATCACGGATCCTGCCAAGAAGGCCCACTTCCAGCTGTACCTCCTCAGATATATTCTATCTTTTCTCACCTTCCCCCAGAAGCTCACTGTCTCCAGAGTTCTGGTTCTCTCCAGGCTGGACTACCACAACATCCTCTTTCACAATCTTCCTAACTATACTCTACACCCCCTGCAACTGATCCAGAACAGGACTGCAATACTTATCCTTGGCCCAGATCCCAGGGACCGCATCTCTCCAGCCCTAAATTGTCTGCACTGGCTCCCAGTGGCTGCAAGGATCAAGTTCAAAACCCTTTGCATTGTCCACAAAGCTTTCTGGGGCCGGGGCCCGCACTATATCCAACTCTCTCTGCCTAAATACCTTCCATCTAGAGCCCTACACTTAGCTACCTCGAACTCTCTGAGGGTCAGACATTTCTCCAAGTTGAGAGTGGGGGGTAGATCTCTCTCCTCTGCAGGTGCCTCCCTCTGGAATGGCCTCCCAGCCCCTCTAAAATTTGAGCCGCACAACCTGAAGTGCCGGAAGCTACTCAAGACCTTCCTTTTCTCCTCTGCCTTCCCTCTCCCTCTTCCTTACTAACCTTCCTGTCTGCCTGCCCTGACTGGTCTCCAGGTACCCTCAGATCCGCACAGGGCACCAGGCCCTCCAAGACCAGTCTTCCTGCACTACCTCCAGTCCTACTGTGCACTTAGGGGCTGTAACTGTAACTCCTACCACCCCTGCCCTCATGCACTTACCCACAGCCGTGCTGCCCTGGCTGCACTGTCCCCTTCCCTCTCCCCTGCACGTTCCCTTCTCCCTTTCCCCTTGCACTTTTGTTGTCGCACTTTCACGATCCAAATGACACAAGTCCTAGTAGGATCGTTGTCCTGTCTGCCCTCTGTCCCCTCTTCCGTGCCTTGTGGCACCTAGAAACAGGCGCTTAATAAATACCAAACCATATATCATATCACGTATCGACATTGCACGTGTTGGACACAGTGCATCAGAATGTGTCCATCTCTGATGTCCTTTTGGCATTACATTTTGCACGTAAGTGGCGCAATGTTCTCCTGAATCCCTTCAGATGTGTGAAAAAAAGTTGTTTTTGTGTGCCCTCACTGGTTACCCCAAAAAGAAAATGTTTACCTTCACAGTGCCCCATTCCACATGCTGCAGTGGATGGAACGGGGGCATGGGTGTGGACATTAGAGATGGCCTGGCAGCAAGATATTTCAGATTGTTGTGGCACAGATATGAGTAGACACTAGATTGTATTGAAAGGGCTTTATTGTGCAAACACTGTGCTGAAAAACGGGTGATCGTGAATTGAGTCAATTGAAAGAGTACTTTAGCAACCACAGCAGTTACCTTACTGCAGTGGGATTGTGCTCATGTATTAGCTATGGCACAGGTCATATACAGTATTTGGATCTCTAGGGCAACCACTGCAGTTGCTTCACTGCAGTGGGATTATGCCGTTGGCACTTGTCATAGGTAGGTGGACAGTGTGCATGTGCACACGTAGGTCAGGCTGTGAGCCTGACTCACAGGAGGATTTCCGGGGAGTGTATGCTGGTCTCCTTGTCCGCTTAACGCATGCTGCTCACTGGGGATGCTGCCGCACTTCACGAGCGTGGTCTCACAAGATCTCGGCAAGCCAGGATCTTACAAGGTCACGTCTCCACATACCTCCTTTTGTCGAGCAGCATGGTCCTACTCCATCACAAAGTCTCAGTATTTGCTTGACTTTTTCTTCTCATGCTGAGGCCGCTTCTCACTGGGCAGGGATCTTGGAGGTGCGATCTCGGTCTCTCGCCTTTCCCCTCTGCCATGTGGTGAGGAGATCTCCTCACCCTGATGTTCACTGTCCTCTTGAACCGGGTCCTCAACATTGTCTCCTTCTCTGCTCTTGTCCATTGTGTCATCTGTTGTCTCTGGACCATCGCATGGGTCTGGATAGTTTTCTGTGCGTTTCGCTCCAGTAGATTCTCTCCTCTCAGGAACATAGCCACTCTCTCCAGATTCCATCTTCTCCAATATCGAGTGTATATGTGATTAGTGCCTCTATGTGCGACTTCTACTGGCTGGCTGTATTTGGACCTTGTCATTTGGTCCTTGTGGGGTAGTTGTATATTGAATTGTCCCCTTCTTCTACCTCAGTCCGCTGAACTGCCCTTTGGATGTCACTCCGTGTTTTCATTCGATCTTTGTCTTTCTGGATTCTCCATACTATTTCTTTCATGTCTGCAGTGTCATCCTGTCTCACTTTGTGCAGCAACGGCGGTACTAGCGTGAATGCGGCCCTCCTCTGACGCAACATTTGAAAGGTTGACACACCTGTGATGGAATTGGGGGTCGGTCGGTGAGCGGCTATGGCTTCTTTCATGGTTTTGTAGGGATCCATTCCCACTGCTCCAGCTAACTGTAAGGCTCCTTTGACAAATCTATTTACCCCTTCAACTAGCCTATTGGGTTGTGGGTGATAAAGACTGACTCTAATTTGACGGGTGTTGTGCTTCTATAAAACAAACTCCATTCCTCTCGAAATCAGCTGGACGCCATTGTCCGTCAAAATCTCCTTTGGCAGACCTTCTCTCTTAAACACTGAGTTCAGGACTTCGATTACTGTGGACATATCGATGTCAGGCATGAACTCTGTCCGACCCATTTTGACAAGTAATTTACTATAACTACTCTGTACTTTTGGTCCGGTGACATGGTGTCCAAGGGGCCGGTAAAGTCTAACCCCACTTTGTGCCATACTCCTGTGGGAATTTCTGTGGGGATCAAGGGTGCTTTTCTCACTCTGAGCCTTTTGTCACTGTTGATACACTTGTGGCATCTATCTATCATGCTCCTGATATCCATATCCATTCCTGGCCACCAGTATGCTTCCTGCACTCTGCGCCTGGTCATGTTGCTGGCCAGATGGCCTGAGTGTGCTCTACACAGTTTTGCTCTCCGCATTCCCACGGGCGATATTGCTTGACCACCTCTCATTATCATGCAATTGATGTCATATATCTCCTCATTAACCTTCCAATACGGGCTAAGTCCTTCTGGATTCACCCGTTCCCCTGGTAATCCATTGTGAGCCCAGTTTACCACTTTACGCAAGGACTCATCTTTGTCCAGCTCTTTTTTCCAGTGGGCCTCGCTCATCTCCAAGAATTCCTGGCTTCCTAGGTCACTGAGGGATGCCACCACACATACGTCCTGGAGGAAGGTGGTGCCTCGAGATTTGCGTTCTAGCAACCTTGACATGCAGTCAGCATGGGCATTCCTCCATTCTGCAATGTGCATAATTTCGTATGGATATTCTTGCAGCTTGACTGCTTTGCGCGCTAGCCTCAGTGTGGACGTCTTTGTGCCTCCTGGGCTCAGCATATGGACGAGGGGTTTATGGTCGGTGACCAGCCGGAGCTTCGTGCCCCATACGTATGTCCAGCAGTACTCTACAACCCATGCTCATGCAAGCATCTCTTTCTCCACTGTTGAATCGTTTTATTCTGCGCCAGAGAGTGCTTTGGATGCAATCGCAATCATATGCTCTTCGTCTCCCTTCTTTTGGGTGAGTGAGGCTCCTAACCCGTAGGCACTCATGTCTGTGGTGATACAGGTCTCCCACGCCCGATTGAATGGCTTCAATCATTGGGGCATTGACAATTCTTGACTTAACTTCGTCAAACGCAGTGTTTTGTTGTTGGTGTCACTCATACTCGCCTGCTTCTTTGAGCAGTCGTCTCCGAAAACCTGGGTCTGAACTTTGCATGATACTCTGCCCCAAAAAGGATCGTAGTTCATCCTTAGACTTTGGGCCTGGGGCTTTAACTATAGCCTGCAGGAAGTCTTTCTTGGGGCTCACCCCTTCTTTTGAAATTCGGTAGCCTAGGTACTCGACTTCATGCGCCTTCAGTACGCATTTCTCGTACCTCAACCGAACTGCTGCTCCTTACAGCTTCTCCATAACCTTTCTCAAGGATTTGTTGTGCATCTCTGGGTCCTCAGCATAGATATAGATGTCCTCCCGGAAGTATGACACCTTGCTTAAACCACATAACAAGGAGAGATTCAGAAAGAAACAATGAAACCCATTTATTATAGCATGCACCCATACTCCCAATTTATACACAGAATCCCCTGAAGAAGGTTACTGAATAGATGGGAAATTAAACATGTCGGGCATATTTGGTGGTCCTGGGCTAGCCAATAGAACACATTTTTTGCAGGCGTTAAAAACCAACCCACAAAGGGACCTTGGTGCTAAGTACGGTGCCGCAATTTGCGGCACCGTACTTAGCGCCTTCCCCATTCCCATTGAGCCCTATGGGGCAAAAATGGGAATGGGGAAGGGCCATGGCGGCATGTGGAATTACCGCCCCGCCAACCTCGGAATGGGGCGGTAATTCCCCATACCACCATGGCGGAGTCGGTAAGTTACCGGCATGGACCATGGTGCTATTAGCAACATGGTCCAACGCCAGGTTCGTAATTTATACAATATTGTTTTGAGTGCAGGATTCACAAACTTATATTTTGGTATATGACTGTTGAAGGATGGCACTTTACACGTGTCCCAATAGACAGAATGAAGTACACACCCCACTAGGGAATGAGACCAGAACAGTAATTGCAAGGGAACCAACATTAAATAAAATGCAAGCAAAGAACTCTGCTGCCTGAGAGCGCTCTGCCGACCAATACATGGGCAGCACATTAAAAAGGCACTAAGCATCATAGATGATGCCATACATACAGTTCAGTCTAACAAACGTGGTATGCTAGGCACATATACTACTCCTAGCTCCATAGGGGATGCCTGGGTTCCATTGGCTGCAGTCTTTCCATCAGTCATGATACACGTGGTCAGCTAGGCTCATCGTCGCAGGGTAAAAGTCTATTGAGTTTCACACAGATTATATACTTTGTATCTGACTAAACTAAACAGCAGAGATTGGTAGGCAAAGAATAATGACTTGCATAAATCATTGCATAAAAAAGGGGGATCGTTTGTACACAGAAGGCAAATATATGTACATTCTAACCCATGCTATTGTGGGGGCATGGGGCAAGGGTCTTTCTTTCAGGTGTCTTATCAGGAGGCTTGATCTCTGGGGCCTCACGATTTCAAACACACAGGAGACAGGTGCTATTTTTAGAAGACGATATATGAGCACTCAGGATTTGGTACATGGTGGGCAATTTAGGGTGGTCCATAGGGAGGGCCTGGTAAGCAGATGCATTCAAAGGGAATAGGGGGCATGGGGCCAGAGGACAATGGCATGGCATGGAGGGGAAGACAGGGCATGAGTCGGTCAACAGAGATGGATGGAGCTCTGGTGCTGGAGCAGGCCTTGGTCTCACATTCTACAATGAGCACATTTTGTCAGTGTTTGATACTTGCTAATTGCAACAATGAAAGACTAAGTTTCTGTGAGAACAGGACTCGCGCAGAGCTTGCAAGGGGGTGGAGGTGGTGCAGGCTGGCTGTGCACAGAGCTTGGAATGGGAGAGCTGACATTTCCGCAGAGAGGCACTGGGCCTAGAAAAGATGGCGTTTGGAAGAACACAAAAAATTGAGTCCAATCTACCAGCATTAGTTGCACTTCTACACACATATATTTAAGATAGGTGATGTGAATATGCCTCCCCCCTTAGCTCACACCTCATTTACCTGCTGCGGGAATGGTGCAGGCGGGGGCAGGAAATGCCACCCCTCCCCCCATATTCCCCCCTTTCGTTACTTCTAATGTAATAAATATTTTGTTCCATACCTTCTGCGTTCCTCTGCCACTCTCTCTGCCTCATCCAACGCTGTGGTTCCCTTTATTGGTATCCATGCTCTGCATACATTACTTAAACTTTCCCCACGTCAAGCATACTCTTCTGTACCTGTGCATCCTGAGTACTGTGAGGCCCCCTGTCAGTCCTTTTCTGGCTGCCAATAGTCACCATCATCATTGCACTATTAGGAATAGTTTTGGCACAGCACTGGATCCCTAGTTGGCACCCACAAAATATTAGCAAGAAGAAAACGATGATTGGTACCAGCATCTTCATCACAGTCCCAAGTCACGATGGTACCCATTGGAATGTTGAGGTAAATCAGTCTGTTGGTTGCACACCACCTTATTTTTTGATTCTTAATCTTAACTCATGCACCGCTTTTATGACATGTGATATTGTCCCATTTTCATCATTGTCAGAGGAAGGTACAGATGTGCAAAATGCGCTCCCGATTTTTCGGCCAACACCACCTTTCATTGCTGTGAGTAGGTCGAGCACATACCTATTCTGCATTGTCATTAGTGTCAGTGCTTTTAGTTCCACCTTGATAATGTTAAACCCCTCTTCTGTGTCATTTGCCAGCTGTATGAGTTCCCAGTGCACGATCTGGAGCCACTTCACATTTGCGCGGGCCTGGATGCTGGTAATCAGTGATGCGAAGAATGTTTCGGCAGAGTTGAATAATTTGTATTCTGCTGGAATCTGCGCCAGGAGGTCGGAAGAGTTTTTGGAGATATAGTTGGATGCTCTCTTTTTTCTCGACACTTGCTCTTGCAGTTTGTCCTGTCAGCACGTTCACAAGGGGTGAAATTCCTTCTGCCTTTTGGGGTGCTTGTGACAGTTTGTGTTGTATCCTTTTCTTGGTTATATGTTTCTCAGGGACCACCAGAAGCGGAGTGTAGCGTTGCCAGATCACGGTCACCTTCCCAGGAAGGTGGGAGGTGCAAATATGCCTGTTTGCCACATACCCAGTATTGGTCCATTAAAGCCGCAGTACCTTTTTTCAGGTCAGCAATGACGAGAGTTCTGTTGCAATCTGTGTTAGTACCCTTGGGTATATCTCCTTCTACACGGAAACAAATTTCATATTTCTGTTCATGATGAATATGGATTGGCTTTTCCAGGGCGGTGACCCACGTTCGTTTAGAGACATGATCAGTTCAGGTTTGTGCACACGTGCCATTCATCCACTGGAGTCTTTTGTCTGAAAAGCCACGCAATCCTTCTGCCTTGCACATGAATGTTGACTACTGCAAATCTTGTTCCTTTTATTGCCAGGAAGGTTTCTCTGAAACATTTTGCAGGTGGAGTTCCTTTTTTGCATATTCTGAAGTCAGGTGGCAGGAGCTTCTTGTGTATTGTGTGTGCAAGAAAGTGCCCTTTATCCTACATAGTGCAAGATGAATCAGACATTGTGCTTCCACAATAGGAGTTTTTTGAGGTACTAAAACCTTAGGTGTCCCTGAAGCATGAGGTATCAGTGAGCAAATATAACAACTACCATTTGTTGCTTGTCACCCAGTGGTACTCATGTCTGAGTACCACTTGTTCAACTGCCCTGGATGGCGGAGGTCTTCCATTTGATCTAGCCCCAACCCATTATATGCATCATATTTATATTGCTCAGTTTGCCTTTTGTTTCTACTCCTTTGCTGAAAAGTATTTTTCCATCCTAACGACCTTGTACACAATTTTTTCGTGGCACATAATGTCTTTCGTGCATTGAATGACAGTGGGCCGTACATTGGAAAAATTCCTGTTTTTACATTTCCACTTGAGTCAGTGGTTTGTTGCCAATAAGGAGTACTTAAGAGGTCACTTGAGGTAGCTGTGGGGAACATATCATACATTTGGGCCAGCCATGAGGTAGTTGTACTGATTAGTTGTGAGGTAGGCTGTACTGAGGTAACAATCAATGTGTGCTCTAGGACATTATTTCCCAAAAATGCATACATGCTGTCGTTCCATGTGTTACTTTCTGGTTCTGAGGTTACCTTCATTATGTTTTTAGTAGTGTTGGGGATCATTGTGTTATCTCATATTAGTTTGATACCGTGCCATAAAAGGTCTCCCCCTTCTTGTATTAGTTTCCCCCCTGCCCCTTGTCTTTTATCCCACATAATAAAAGACACTCCCCAAAAAACAATTAAACCTAACATTACACTGCTAAACACTATAGCTACACAATATAATCCGCAATCATAACTATAAACTCTGGTTGCACTTATTCTATTTCTATTGCTATCCATCTGAGTCATTTCAGTTGTCAATGGCGTTGTCTCCACCATTGTTACACCTGCAGGAAGAAAGGAAAAAAAAACGGGGACGGGGATTAATGAAACGGAAAATAAAAAAGACATGGAAAGGGGGGCGTTGAGGAGAAAGGAGACAATTTCATATCATATTGACATTTTCATTTTCTATATGCTGTTCTTTTCCAATGCACTATTCTTGATACTGCTATCTTTTTGTCTTTTCAGTATCTTTATTTATTGCACTGCCACTTCCCTTTCATTTTGTCATGGTTTTTCTATTGCTACACTGTCATGGCTTTTCTTACATCAGAGAGGTATACCCAATATTTAAGACCCTTCACTTTTACTACAAGTGGGGTACAATAGATTACCTCATATGGCCCGTGGAACCTGGGTGAGTTCCATTTCCTTACAAAACTGCAAACATATACCAGTTTGCCAGGTAAGAGTGCTTTGGTGGGGCTATCAAGAGCTTCAGTTACTGTATCTGTTTCATTTTCTCGTGTGAAAGGTGGGGCTATTTGTCTGGCAATGCATTGCACTGCCCTTGTTAGTTGGGTGAGGTATTCCTTTGTCGTGATAAGCTGCTAGGCGTTTGCAGTAACCTGCACTTGCACTAACCCACTGAGCTATCTTGTGTGTATTAGAGCCTATTCGAAGCGTGGAGGAAAATGCTGACATCAACCAGGCCTCTCAAACTGGGTGAGCCTGCATGCTTGCAAGGGGTTAATTGCGAAGGCCTTTCCTGAAGACATAAAACATCTAGCATTTGCAAGAGGCTCTACGCAGCCCTTGGGAGCCAGGCACAGCTTTGCACAGCTTTGCTCGTCTTCGCTCTGCGAGTCAGGTGCACTGATAAGGCAAGAATGTCAGATCTTCTCAAAACACAGTGCCCGAAGCCTGGGAGCCAAGACTGGCTGTTTCCAGTCTTGTAACTTTCCAAACGAAAACATGTTTACTGCCCGGAAGGGTGAGCCTAGAAGCTTCTCGAAGAGCAGATACGTCATGATGATTGACGTGCAGCCCCTAATAAGAGAACTATACTTGGACCAGTGAGGTAGGGACGCATCCTGGGCTGTTGGTGAGACGTGCATACCAAGAGGAACAGTGCCTTGACGACCAGCTGTGCACTATCTGGGCCGAGACTCCTAGCATCACAACCCCGCCCTGGTGCAGGACTGTGGGGGCTTGGCCAGTCCTCCCCTCCTCTCCCGAGGAGTGCCGGGCACCTGTAGCGGCGAGGGTCCCGGGTGTGATCTAATCGTACCTTCATCTACATTTTATTAGGAGCGTAAGACAAAATAATTGCATATTCATATGTGATTGACAATTGGCATTATACAGCTTGCACTTTCTATTTCCATATTATTGTAAATTGCTGCTTAGTTCTCATTAGACACTGTAGATAATAAATGCAAGCATCATATATTCTGTGTGAGTGGCTTTTTTCCAGACTGAGTTCATCGTGCGTCTTAAACCTTACTTGTGTGGGAAGGTAATTAGGAGTGATTTACTTTGCACAAAGGGCTGGATCCCAGGGGGTGCGGGTTCTGTTTATCACTACATCCTTGAACTCCTCTCCTAGAACAGTTGCTGTTCTATGGGCGTCTGACATTTTTCTTACAGGTGACAGTGGAGTTTGCATTCTCCTTCCAGTCACTATTTCGTGGGGGGACAAGTGATGGTCTTTACTGGGCTTCGTGCACAGCTGGAATAAGGCCAAAGGTAAACAATAGACCCAATCTTTCTTCGAGAATGTGACATAATTTGGACAGTCTACTTTTAAGGAGGCCTTTGATTTTTTCTACCAATTCCGTTGGCCTGCAGGTGGTAAATCAAGCACATTTTGTGTTTTACTCCTAGTAGGGAGGTTACTTTTTTGAACAGATCATTTACAAAATGTGTTCCGGTGTTGGATCGTATGACATCACATATTCCCCACCGTGGGAGCACCTCTATTACCAAAAACTTTTCTGCGCACTTTGCATCTGGGTGGGCACATGGTCCTGCTTCCACCCAGCGTGAAAAAGGGCAGACCACCCCGATCAAATATCTTGCTCCATTACACCTCTCTCCCATATCTGCATAATCTATATGCAGCTCACAGAATGGTCCTACTTAGTGCCGCAATGTGCCACATATTGTTCTGAATGTCATTCCTGAATTAAATGTTTGGCATGTGGTACATTCAATTGTCATTTTAGTGAGATATTCCTGGAGGTTTGGTACAAACCAATCTTCCTGGATATCCGCAGAGATGTGTTGCTTGGAAGTGTGGGCGGTAAAGTGAAGTTGTTGGAATGCTATAAGCAACAATTCTACAGGCATTACTACTTTTCCTGTATTATCCTGTCTCCATAGGAGGTCAGTGGGAGACTGGGTACACCCTCTCCTCTCCCATAATGAATTTTTGTGTGGCAGTGCTTTCTTTTGAATTTATATTATTTGTGCAATTGGTAAGGCATTGTACACCTCTTCCACTGGTTCTTGTATTTCTTCTTTCAAGACACATTCTGTGGTTTGTAGCTTTTGAAAATATGCTGCTTGTTTGGCTGTGGCATCTGCCGGTGCGTTCCCAAGTGATATCTCATCATTGTTGTTAGTATGTGCTTGGCATTTTACCAAAGCTACCACTGAGGGCTCTCCTAATGCGGTAATCAAGTCATTAAGTAGTTCTGCATTTTGTACCGGGGACCCATCTGCTCTTCTGAACCCCCTTCTTCTCCAGTGCGACAGACCAGCATGTACCGTAGTGGTTACATATGCTGAATCTGAATAGATTGTTACTGCAAATCCTTTTGCTGTGTGTAGCGCCTTACTCAGTGCTATTAGTTCTGCTGCTTTGGCGGAATAGTATGCTGGTAAACGTTTTTGTACTAATATCTCATGCTCCCCTTCCTCCATTCGCATGACCGCCACCCCAATATGCTTTTCTCCAGTTTCTGGGCATATAGAAGCTGACCCATCTACAAAGAATACTTCTCCCTCTCACAGTACATTTTGTTTGTACGTGGCACAGTCATGTTCTTGCATATCTTGTACTGCACATGGCTCAGTAATGAATGTTGCTGGGTTAACTGGTTTGCAACAAACAATGAGGAAATTTTGGCTTGAGATAATAATCTCATATGCTGATGCTCTTTGAGTGGTGAGGGTTGATTTTGATCGTTCCAAAATGGCAAACAAAGAATGCTCCACATACAAAGTGACAGAGCAACCCATTACAATTGTGTCACTCTTTCCTAATGCAAATGCGGCTGCCATGAGAGATTGTTCGCACGCACAGTGTCCTTGCATCAATGAATCGAGCGTGCAGTTGTAATACACTAATGGCTTATGGCCTAGCAATGTTTTTTGTTTCAACACAGCGGTAATGAGTGTCCCGTTTGAGTGTGAGAATTAATATAATTCTCACTCATAGTCAGGTTTCGCGAGGACGGGTGCTGTGCTTATCAGCTCTTTAACGTTGTGAACACTGTATGCATTTCTGGGGTCCATTTTATTGGGACTATTTCCTTTTGTGCTTCCTTCAGACCATTTAAAAGCAGCCTCGTGTATGCTGCATAATCCAAAATCCATGCACAGCAATAATTGCAGATGCCAAGAAACTTTTACATGTCTTTTATTGTATGCGGCGTACTCGCAGCACGCACTGCTGCTGCTCTATCCGGTATTATTCTTTTGCCATCTTTTGAGATTAATTGGCCTAGATAGAGCACTTCTGCTAGACAGTACTGCAGTTTACTTTTGTCTGCTTTGTAGCCCTTGTGGGCCAATAATGTTAACAATGTGATAGAGTCTTTTCTGCATGTTTCCTCTCCTTCACTGCATACCAGGAGATATCTATGTATTGTATTATGGTGATCTGTACTTTGATGTTGCCAAGATCTTCATGCAGTATTCTATTGAATATACTTGGGCTCTCACAGTAACCTTGGGGCAATCTACAGTGTTGGTATCTCCTCCACCTATTGTGAAGACAGTGAGGTATTGCGATTCATGTTCGAGGGGCACTGAGAAGAAGGCATTTTTCAAGTCCACTACTGTAAAATGGGTTGCCTCTTTTGGAATACTGCACAGAATGGACGCTGGATTTGGGACAAGAGGGAACTCCTTTTGCACTATATCATTAAGGGGGCTGAGATCCTGGATCATACGCCACGCCCCTCCCGTTGCTTTTTTAATAGGATAAATCACAGTATTACAAGTGGGGTTGGAGGGGGCAATGATACCCTGTTGTATTAAGGCTTTTATTGTATTTTGTATCCCTTCCTCTGCTTCTCGTGGCAAGGGGTGCTGTTTCACTCTTGGGAGGACAACGGCTGGTTTTTAGTTTTATTTTCACTTCTCTCAGTAACCCTACGTCATGGGGGTTTGTGGTCCACAAATATGGTGGCACATACTGTAGGTCTGTGTCGTAAAAAGATGGCGGTGCACTGACAGCGGCCATGCGGGGGTTTGCCACTTGTCGGTTCTGTATCATAATATCACATGGCATACACATTTCCAGTATAATCTCCCCATCAGTGTTGTTGTCAGTGAACAGCTCTTCGTCAGTCAATTCTCTCAGTGGGATGCCTGGGTCTATGCACAATACTGTCCTCCACTCGCACCTGTGTGTATCTAATCCTATTGCCACAATGCATTTTGCTGACACCTGCCCTCCCTGTAAGCCGAGCGAAATCACTGTGCCCGGCACTATTTCAGGGGTGGCCAAGGGCGAAAAATGAAATTAGAAGGTACTTTCCCCTCTTTTCGCGTTAGCTCTGGCACTGCTCGAGCCAATACCTCTATTCCATAGACAAACATGTCAGCATTTGTGGGTGTGCCTTGCACTGTGGTCACGTCTGCCAGTGTCTGTATCAGTAACATAGCTTGAAGTGCCCACATCCCGGGGGTGGAACACACTATCCCTCTCTCTGTAAACTCAATGGTCATGTTAAGCTTGCTCAGTAAGTCCCGACCCAGTAAGTTTGTGAGAGACTCTTCATGATACAATAGGGGTGCTCGTACCCTTTTATCCCCTATTCGGACATCCAAATCTTCTGTATATGGAACCGTGACCAAAGCCTCAGAGAAGCCTTGCATCTCTAAATTCTTGCCAGACAGCGGAAAATTGCCTTCACGTAAACATGATTTTTCCGCACCCAAGTGCACTATAAAGATGAACTGTTTATTTCCTATCACTGCCCCCACCAGTGGTTCCTCATCTGGTCATAGGGTAGTTGATAGTGCTCTCTGTGGGCTGTCCTAGTTGTGGTGGGTGTCTGTCACGGGGCAAGTTGTCACTAAGCACGGACGTTCCTCGCAACAGAGAAGGTGCACCATTAGCACAAGTAGCCACTTGAGTCTGCTGTGTTGGATGGCTTTGCATGCAGTTTGGGGGGTGTCTGAATGTACTGTACCCTGGCGGGGGCCTGGTGTCGGGCTGTCAGTCACTTTCATAATTTCCTATGGGTAGGCCATAAGGGCTGCACGGGTGAGGGTGTCCATACTGTTGTTCATTATCATATCTTTGATTATTCTGATAATTCCACATGGGCCTGCTAGGACATTCCCTTGCAAAATGACCCCACCTCCCACACGACCAACACTGTCCCGGAGCACCCCCCAAACCCCACACAGTGCTGGGCAATGGACCAGCTCTTGCCGGGTCCGGGCATCAGATGTCTCCCCGGTTCTCAAATCCGGCCTGCCTCAGCCCTGACAAGTGTTTATCGAGCCCTAAGTTTAGCTGGGGAAGCTGGGGGCTGGTGATCTAATCTGCTCTGTGCTCCTTCCCCAGCCGTCATTCTGCATGCGTCTGCATGTTCTATTTGCTCAGCCTGTTTTCTTTCTTCTGGTCTGAAAGGGAGACCACGGGAATCAATGGGCCGTGACTACCACTGGGGTGGAGGCCATCACTGTTAAAGGCAGCTTTTCTACATGCTGGGCACACCATTGTTTTCCAAATGTGCATCTTACACTTTCATAGAAAAAATAAAAAGTAATTTCCAAACTCAAATATGCTGCTTAAAGTTGCATTCACTAGTTTTCTTTGAAATTAGTTTTTTACCCTGTAATTTGTGCACCCTTTCCTTTCGTTCTTTTTTTTATCACAGATTATATTTATGAAGATGCTATATGCTTGTCAAACTGCTTAATCACAAATAAATGTTTCTGTTGTGCAGACATAAGTTATTAGGAAATTAAACTGTGTGGTTCATGGGTGCCAACTTTAGATTTTCACTACAGGGACAGAAGTACCACAACCTTTGCCTCGAATATAAGTAAGCGACCAGTACAACCCAGGCCCTGGCCAAACACATTTTATAGCATTTGTTTCTAATGAGGAATTACAAGTAATACGATTAACAACCAGTTTTGAATATATAACATCTCAGCAACTGTCTCAACCTGCTGAGCTACCCTCGTGGCCTTCTACTGTAGAGCGTGTCTATGGATCCCTTAATGTTCTAAAAATCACTGCTTTACCAACAGTATTTTGGTTGCACCACTGCCATGGAAGTGATTTAACGTGGACTGATGTACTGTGTGGAGTTTAGAAAGAAGCAGAATGATCGAAATTGCATCATGTTAAAACTATTATTTTGAGCATAGTTCAACTGCCAGCTCCCACGCCCCCACCTCAGAACTCTGCCCCCTCCTCCTAGCTCTGCCCCCACCCCGGCCCATTTTTTCCATTTCCAGGGAGGGGCTCATGTCTGTGGGAGAGCCAGAAACATTGAGAGAGGCTTTCACTGTAGGACCTTTCCTCTAATCGCACGAAGGAGAAGGCCCGGCTGTGGAACCTGCCTGACCAGCCGAGCTGAGAAAACTGCCTCGCGGGAAAGCGGCGAGTGCCGCTACCTTTGGTACACCGGGGCCTCGTACTGTTTGGGAAGCGTGGGAGACGCAACCTTGAACATCCGCAGCCCGCCTTTCCCTGCCTTGCCTTGCCTGCCTGTTGCTGCCTACTACATATGGGCTCGAGTGCTGCCGTACCCTGAGAAAGTCACTAACTTCTAATCAGGTAATTGGCAGCTGACAACTGCTGGCTGGCAGATTGAGGGTTTAGTAGGCAGGCTGGTTCACGAAGAGGCGGGAATACAGAGGACTGCAGTATGAAAAGGGGGTAGGAAGTTTTTCCTGTCTACCTCTATTCTGAAATTGCCGCATTACCTCCACTGCTCCCATTTGTACCATTTGGTAGTAGAGTATTGTCTAACATTGAATGAGCGCTCATTATACGTCGGCATCTGAAGTGGCCTCTGCGTAGTACGACAGCAGTCAGTCGTACGGCAGCCACTTGAGGTGCGGCTTGATGCTAGGTCCTTTCGTTTGATTGTCGGACCTGAACGCGGAACGCGGACGCTAATTGAGCAGCGCTCCAGCTCCAGCGCGCTCGGCTACGGGCTACAGGCAGCCTTATAGTTTCTGGGGGCGTACTGGAGTAGTGGATGCAACACCTTTGCCCTCTTGCCACGTTTACAGGGGGCGACACCGCGGGATCTGAAGAGGACACCAGCGTTCCTATAAAACATTAAGATATAATTTGACGCTGAATCCGGATGATTGGGGACAATATCTGTTGAATTAAATTATTGCCTCTCTTCTCCCGAAATTTGTCTCAACTATATCTATTGATCTTACATAGTGTCTATACCCTTGAACGGATGGCACCCTCTAAAAAACCTTCCATTTCCAAATACAATCTAAGGGAAAAGAAACAGGAGGCAGCCCTGGGATCTATAATGGAAGAAAATAAAAGTAAGAGAAATAAAGTCAAGAAGGGAATCCCTGTTGATCAGGGAAAGATCACGGGTTTCTTCCCTTTAAATGTGCCAGTGGACATTAATTCCACTGCCCTGGAGACACCTATGGAACCAGTGGTCAACATCTCTAATTTGGCCAGTTTGCTCAACTTTGAAGACATCGACAATAACTCTCTTTTAGATTTGTGTCTGAATATCCAGAGAGGCATGACTCCCCAGACAATAGCCCCTCTGGAAAATGGGAACCTTTCAAGGCCTGAGAGCCTAGCTAAAGAAGATGGCAAACTGCTGCCTCATGATGGGTCATCGGTGAGATTATCAGCCTCACCTAATCTAGCTATAGATACATCATTGGCAACTGGCACAGAGAAAACCAACAGTAATGTCCTGTTAGTGCCAGAAATTGCGGAACTACAGGCATCTGTGGCATCCTTACAATTTGCATTAAAAATATTGCTGCGGATGTCTGGGCGAATATTGGCAAATAGAGATGCTGTGATCAGTGACCAAGAGCATAGACAGAACCTGGCTGAGGAGGCGGAAAATAACTTAACTGAAGCCATCTCAATAGCAAATGAGCTGCATGAGCCACAAACCTTAGCTCCAAGCATAGAAACATCCGAACATCCAGAGATATTGCCAGAGACACTGCCTCCACGCAAGCAGCGTAAACAACGCAAGAGGGATAAGCTAGCATCCTGCGGGGCTAGAACCAGTAGTCAGGGGGCGTCACCTTCGGAGATGGGGAAGCCCATTCATCGCTCAAAAAAAGCAAAAAAATAGAGCTGCTCGGGCAAAGAAACAGAAAGTTCTAGGCAATGGCCGTCTAACGAGCTGGTTGATCGCTGGGGATTCAGAAGCCCCGGACGGGGTAGACGAACTTGAAAATACAACGAACAAGTCTTTATTTGAGGATGACATCGTTCCAATAAATATCCCAAAAACAGCTAGCAAACATGGAAGTCCACATTGCTCTGTATTTTCAATATCAGATCCTATAAAAGGAAATGATGCCGTTTGGGGCAACCGTACCTGTATTATAAAAAATCTGTATCAATCTGATAAATGTACCTGGCTCTCTCGCTCTGAATTTTTGAAGAGATTGTTTTCTGTCCCTCAATTAAGAGTCTTACAATCTGAGGACTTTCAATTTTGAGAGCCTTTGACTGGTAGATAGCCCAAGGTATCAGCTTTACAATGTAAATTTATATCCACTGCTCAATTATTAAGGACTTTTAAAAAAGAATTGACAATGGTGGATATCGAGATCGATGCTGAACTGATGTATAATGAGCCAGGTGGTCCTGAATCGGAAGCTGTGATCGATAGTTTGGCCGTTGCTTGTCTTAATATACCAATTGGAAAGAAGGTGGACATGACAGAAGTACAGTCCGTTTTGAGATGGCTGACAGAGGCTCTCCCCAAGGTCTCAGCCGGTCATTGAAAATTATTGCTGGCTTCATGGAACTGCAGGGGCTTTGCCCATCTCCTAAATGAAGATGGGCCGATTGCACAACTATCTCATTACAATTGTATCTGTCTTCTTCAAGAGACTTTGGCAATGAATCCTCTATACTTGGATGGTTATAATGGCCATCAGGTATCAGCCAAAAGAGGAGAAAGAGGACGGCCCTATGGGGGGCTATGGATTGGGGTAGCTAATTGGCTTGGTTCTAGAAAGCTGGACGTGAATCAAGACGAACAATTGCTAGCAGTTGAAATAGTATATAAAAATAAGGAGAACTCTGGTAAACTGCTAGTTGTCTGTCTGTACAACCCTCCGGGGGCAGTGTATAGAGAGTCCTTACAGGAAGCATTGCATGAGCTATTAGCCAGTTGGCTAACCATTGAAGGGAATGTGGATGTTTGTGTAGTAGGAGACTTTAATACCCATATGTTAGGAGGTGAACAGAGAATGGCCAACCTAAAGATATATCCTAAATGTGCTATGGAACATCAGAAAGTAGAGAGTGAAGGATTAGATTGGGTATATTTTTTTCGCAAATGGGATTTTGAGATGATAAATGGTCGTACCAAAAGTGATCATCCGGGCAGACATACTTGGAGGAATGGAGCAATGGTTAGCACTTTGGACTATATTTTCGTCTCTCCAAGCATGCTTCTATTAGTCGAAGATATGATAGTAATTCCTAATAATTGGAGCGACCATGCAATTTTAGCATGCTCATTTGACAATATAGAAATTCGTACCCAATTTTGTATGGTAGGGGATCTAAAAATGAATCACGCAGGGACCTGCATTCGCTGGTCGGATAGGAACGTATTACTTGCTACAGAATCTCTAAATAAAAACTGCTACCCCAATACAGAAGAATTCACAAAGATGTCTATTGATGATGTAGAGAACTGGATTTACCAGTTCTCGGATAAACATGCTGCATCTTCTACCGGTGGTATGATCAGCGACCAAACGAAATATCCCATTTACGACAGATACATTCGAGATACTAAAAGAACATTGAGAGCTAATCTAAGACGAGCCAAGAAAACTAGTTTAACTTGGGAGATATATACTTTAACATCTAAGAAATTAAGGAATAAATATAGGGCAGACATTAAGGCAAAGAGAAGCCTTGATAGAAATAGGTCCTGGCGAAGGCTGGTGCAGACTATTTGCTCTCGGAAATCCAGTAGCTATGGTCTACTCCTTAATGAAGCTAGGGGAACAAGGCTCGGCAGTTAGCAAACCCAATATCTAGTGCAGAGTGGACCGGGTTTCTGGAAAAGCCTAATGTGGAATCTAAATATGATGAGATGACTGAGATAGGTAAAATTCCATCTGACCCTTCTATAGACATCTCCTATGAATCCATCTTGTCTACGATTAAATCATTGAAATCCTCCAGAGCACCTGGCCCAAATGGACTGGCCAATATTGTAATAAAGAGCAACCCGGAGTTTTGGTCTGTATTAATGAACATTCTGTTCACAAAAATTCTGAGCACAGGAAAAATTCCAAGCTCTTGGCAATCGGCCATTCTAATTCCTATATTTAAAAAAGGAAACAGATTGGATCCCAACAACTATAGATTACTTTCTATGTTAGACAGTACAAGCAAAATATTCGCCTCACTTTTATTGGGAAAACTCCAGCAATGGGTTGATCAGGCCAATATATTGTGTAAATTCCAATGCGGCTTTAGAACGGGGTATTCCACTACCCACAACCTTTTGGTTGTGGATTATATGCGCAGTAGGGCCCTACAAGGTGGGCAACCCCCCCTCTACGCTCTCTTTGTAGATTTCAAAGCCGCATTCGACTCTATCCCACGAGAAAATCTCTGGACGAAGCTACGAAAATTAGGATGTCCAGTTGATCTTTTGTATTACCTTAGGCTACTGCATCAGAACACTAAGGTGAAATTAAAATTAGACCAGGACGGTCATATGTCGGAGGAAGTACTACAGAATAGAGGGGTTAAACAGGGATGCGTGACTGCTCCACTTGTATATAATCTATATGTTCACGACATCCCTTTGAAAATAGCTACTGCAAAAAATTGCCCTCCCAGCATAGGTAAAACCCCTTGTTTGGTTCTCGCATATGCGGATGATATAGTTATATTTGATCATACTATCAGTGGATTACGACGTTCGGCAATAGCCCTCTGGGAATATTCTGCACATAACGGGCTCACTATTAATGCGGAGAAGACACAAGTGATGAGATATACAAGTAAAAGATCTTCACGTGTACTACTTCGCATTGATAGTGTTGTAATCTCATATGCCCCGGTATATAAATATCTTGGGATAGAGCTAGAACCCAAAGGCGACTATTCTACATGTAAACGCCACCGAAAAACAAGAGCAGC
The DNA here is from genome assembly GCF_040938575.1 of Ambystoma mexicanum. NCBI lineage: Eukaryota > Metazoa > Chordata > Amphibia > Caudata > Ambystomatidae > Ambystoma > Ambystoma mexicanum. The sequence continues at coordinate 206,130,784 of NC_090925.1, forward strand.
ACAAATTACTGCCCTTTTGAAAAGCTTTACAACTAAACAGGGAGGCTTTACTCTATGTGGAACCCGTCATCTTTATATCCAGGTTTTTTCCCCCATGATAGTTTATGGCCTTGAATCCTTGATTAAAATGGATCTCGATTGGCTACAAATTGTGGAGGGAAAATTTTGGCGAAGGATCCTGGGACGTCCGACTTATATACCCATGTCGCTACTAAGATTGGAGCTGGGGCTTATATCGTTAAAAGCGCAGGTATTGAAAAAGAGGATGGGATTTTATCTAACAATGGTGAACGGCAAGGGTAATGCCCTACTAATGTCATTCTCTCTGAAAAGTAACAATGAGGGTCCCATTAGAGAATTTAAAGATCAAATGGAACAATTACTCAAAGACATCTGTTGGAGACATCGTGAAGGGCTATATACTGAAGCGATGCAATCTCTCATGGGGAGACGGTTAGAGTTGTGGGACTGGTTTGAACATTTTGACCATCTACGCAAGCTAAAAAGATATAGCTTTGTGCAAAATAGATTATACACATTTAAGAAGCCGCAGACATATCTGTCGCTATGCCCATCCCTTAGGCTCAGGAGATTTATACTGCTACTAAGAATTGAATATCTTCCCATAAAGATGACTACAGGGGTGATAGATAAGCTACCCAAAGATCAACGCTATTGCCGTCTCTGTAAGAATTTGGAATATCTTGAGACAGCTAAGCATGTACTCACGGAATGTTTGGCAATGATAGATGATATAACTACTCATCTGGGAAAGCATGTACATAATATGGAAACCATAGGGGACATGCTTTTCTGGAATCATTGTATCAACACCAACAGCATAAGCATGTTAAAAGCACTTTATTCTATCTGGTTAAGGGTAGAGGTTAAGTTGGGTATATCTATATAATGCTTGTTGGGAGTCGGCCAGGTTGTGCTCCTATATGGAAATTGTGATATTGCTAAGTGTATCATAATGTAGGTGATTATGCCCATGACTATCAGGCAAAAAATGATTAGTACCTTTGGTTTTTATGGTTGATGATGAATTATAGAGACAGTGAACGAATTATAACTCTGCATTGTTTGAATTTGAATTATTTTAATGTTTATATATTGTATTGTATTGGAACTTTATTCAATGTATGGTTTTATTGTATAGATTAATATGTGTAAAGTTTATTATTTAAACTATGTCACATTAAATTTATTATTATTATTACTGTGGGAAAGATGGATAAACAGAGCGAGTGACTCATCTCTGTGGGAGAGTGAAACACTGAGTGAATGTGCTGTGGGCGAGCCAGAAAAATGCAGAGTGGCTCAACTCTGTAGGAAAGCCTGGTACCTTAAGTCAGTAACTCTGCATTGTGAGTGAGCCAGAAAATATCAACAAGTGGCTTCTCTGTAAAACGCCTGGAGCTGCCCGTCTCTATAGGACAGCTGGAAACATTGAGGGAGCGGCTCATCTCAGTGGGAACTCCAGAAGAATTAAAGGAATGGCTCTGTGTGGCAGACCAGTGGCTCACCCCTGGGTGCAGCCTGAAGGTGTTTCATGGAGCAACTTTCAAGTGTGAATGTGTAGCCCTGTGCAGAATAGGAACCTGCCATCCCAAAAGCCACTCTCCCCTACCACAGTTGCCATTAGGCAGACACACAAGAAACCCTCACCACCAGCCACTCCACTCGTCTTCCTCTCGACTGATGCCAAGTCCAGTGCCTTGTTGGGCTGGAGCAGAGGTTTGTTGCGTGCTTGTAGATCCCTTGCTACCAAACCACCCACCTTTCCCATCCCGTTAGCTCCCTGCTGCCTTGTTTCCTTGCTTCCCTCACTCTGTTCTCCCCCGTTAGCTCCCTGCTGCCTTGTTTCCTTGCCTCCCTCACTCTGTTCTCCCCTGTTAGCTCCCTGCTGCCTTGTTTCTCTGCTTCCCTCACTCTGTTCTCCCCGTTACCTCCCTGCTCCCTTGTTACTCTGCTTCCCTCACTCTGTTCTCCACATTGGATCCCTGCTGCCTTGTTTCCTTGCTTCCCTCACTCTGTTCTCCCTGTTAGCTCCCTGCTGCCTTGTTTCCTTGCTTCCCTCACTCTGTTCTCCCCTGTTAGCTCCCTGCTGCCTTGTTTCTCTGCTTCCCTCACTCTGTTCCCCCGTTAGCTCCCTGCTGCCATGTTTCTCTGCTTCCCTCACTCTGTTCTCCCTGTTAGCTCCCTGCTGCCTTGTTTCCCTGCTTCCCTCGCTCTGTTCTCCCATGTTAATTCCCTGCTGCCTTATTTCTCTGCTTCCCTCACTCTGTTTGCCCCGTTAGCTCCCTGCTCCCTTGTTACTCTGCTTCCCTCACTCTATTCTCCCTGTTAGCCCCCTGCTGCCTTGTTTCTCTGCTTCCCTCACTCTGTTTGCCCCGTTAGCTCCCTGCTCCCTTGTTACTCTGCTTCCCTCACTCTATTCTCCCTGTTAGCCCCCTGCTGCCTTGTTTCTCTGCTTCCCTCACTCTGTTCTCCCTGTTAGCTTCCTGCTGCCTTGTTTCTCTGCTCCCCTCACTCTGTTCTCCCCCGTTAGCTTCCTGCTGCCTTGTTTCTCTGCTCCCCTCACTCTGTTCTCCCCCGTTAGCTCCCTGCCACCGTTTCTCTGCTTCCCTCACACTTTTCTCCGTTAGCTCCCTGCTGCCTTGTTTCTCTGCTTCCCTCACTGTGTCTCCCTGTTAGCTCCCTGCTCCTTTGTTTCTCTGCTTCATTCACTCTTTTCTTCCTGTTAGGTCCCTGCTCCCTTGTTTTTCTATGCTTCCCTTACTCTGTTCTCCCTGTTAGCTCCCTGCGGCCTTGCATCTCTGCTTCTCTCACTTTTTTCTCCCTGTTAGCTCCCTGCTGCCTTGCATCTCTGCTTCCCTCAATCTGTTCTCCCTGTTAGCTCCCTGCTGCCTTGTTTCTCTGCTCCCCTCACTCTGTTCTCCCCTGTTAGTTCCCTGCTGCCTTGCTTCTCTGCTTCCCTCACTCTTTTCTCCCTGTTAGCTCACTGCTGCCTTTTTTCTCTGCTTCCCTCACTCTGTTCTCCCTGTTAACTCCCTGTTGCCTTGTTTCTCTGCTCCCCTCACTCTTTTCTCCCCCATTAGGTCCCTACTGCCTAGTTTCTCTGCTTCCCTCACTTTGTTCACCCCCGTTAGCTCCCGGCTTCCTTGGTTCTATGCTTCCCTCACTCTGTTCTCCCCGTTAGCTTCCTGCTGCCTTGTTTCTCCGCTTTCCTCACTCTGTTCTCCCCCGTTAGCTCCCTGCTGCCTTGTTTCTCTGCTTCCCTCGCTCTGGTCTGCCCCGTTAGCTCCCTGTTTCCTTGTTTCTCTGCTTCCCTCACTCTTCTCTCCCTGTTAGCTCTCTGCTGTCTTGTTTCTCTGCTTCCCTCACTCTGTTCTCCCTGTTAGCTCCCTGCTGTCTTGTTTCTATTCTTCCCTCACTCTGCTCTCCCATGTTTGCTCCCTGCTGCCTTGTTTCTCTGCTTCCCTCACTCTGTTCTCCCAGTTAGCTCCCTGCTCCCTTGTTACTCTGCTTCCCCACTCTATTCTCCCTGTTAGCTCCCTGCTGCCTTGTTTCTCTGCTTCCCTCACTCTTCTCCCCTGTTAGTTCCCTGCTGCCTTTATTCCTTGCCTCCCTCACTCTGTTCTCCCCCGTTAGCTCCCTGCTGCCTTGTTTGTCTGCTTCCTTCAGTTTGTTCTCCCCCATTAGCTTCCTGCTGCCTTGTTTCTCTGCTCCCCTCACTCTGTTCTCCCCCGTTAGCTCCCTGCCACCATTTCTCTGCTTCCCTCACACTTTTCTCCGTTAGCTCCCTGCTGCCTTGTTTCTCTGCTTCCCTCACTGTGTTCTCCCTGTTAGCTCCCTGCTCCTTTGTTTCTCTGCTTCATTCACTCTTTTCTTCCTGTTAGCTCCCTGCTCCCTTGTTTTTCTCTGCTTCCCTCACTCTGTTCTCCCTGTTAGCTCCCTGCTGCCTTGCATCTCTGCTTCTCTCACTTTTTTCTCCCTGTTAGCTCCTTGCTGCCTTGCATCTCTGCTTCCCTCAATCTGTTCTCCCTGTTAGCTCCATGCTGCCTTGTTTCTCTGCTCCCTCACTCTGTTCTCCCCTGTTAGTTCCATGCTGCCTTGCTTCTCTGCTTCCCTCACTCTTTTCTCCCTGTTAGCTCAGTGCTGTCTTTTTTCTCTGCTTCCCTCACTCTGTTCTCCCTGTTAACTCCCTGCTGCCTTGTTTCTCTGCTTCCCTCACTCTTTTCTCCCCCATTAGGTCCCTACTGCCTAGTTTCTCTGCTTCCCTCACTTTGTTCTCCCCCGTTAGCTCCCGGCTTCCTTGGTTCTATGCTTCCCTCACTCTGTTCTCCCCCGTTAGCTCCCTGCTGCCTTGTTTCTCTGCTTCCCTCACTCTGTTCTCCCCCCGTTAGCTCCCTGTTTCCTTGTTTCTATGCTTCCCTCACTCTGTTCTCCCTGTTAGCTCCCTGCTGCCTTGTTTCTCAGCTTTGCTCACTATGTTCTCCCCGTTAGCTGCCTGCTGCCTTGTTTCTCCGCTTTCCTCACTCTGTTCTCCCCCGTTAGCTCCCTGCTGCCTTGTTTCTCTGCTTCCCTCGCTCTGGTCTGCCCCGTTAGCTCCCTGTTTCCTTGTTTCTCTGCTTCCCTCACTCTTCTCTCCCTGTTAGCTCTCTGCTGTCTTGTTTCTCTGCTTCCCTCACTCTGTTCTCCCTGTTAGCTCCCTGCTGTCTTGTTTCTATTCTTCCCTCACTCTGCTCTCCCATGTTTGCTCCCTGCTGCCTTATTTCTCTGCTTCCCTCACTCTGTTCTCCCCGTTAGCTCCCTGCTCCCTTGTTACTCTGCTTCCCCACTCTATTCTCCCTGTTAGCTCCCTGCTGCCTTGTTTCTCTGCTTCCCTCACTCTTCTCCCCTGTTAGTTCCCTGCTGCCTTGTTTCCTTGCCTCCCTCACCCTGTTCTCCCCCGTTAGCTCCCTGCTGCCTTGTTTGTCTGCTTCCTTCACTTAGTTATCCCCCGTTAGCTTCCTGCTGCCTTGTTTCTCTGCTCCCCTCACTCTGTTCTCCCCCGTTAGCTCCCTGCCACCGTTTCTCTGCTTCCCTCACACTTTTCTCTGTTAGCTCCCGGCTGCCTTGTTTCTCTGCTTCATCACTGTGTTCTCCCTGTTAGCTCCCTGCTCCTTTGTTTCTCTGCTTCATTCACTCTTTTCTTCCTGTTAGCTCCCTGCTCCCTTGTTTTTCTCTGCTTCCCTCACTCTGTTCTCCCTGTTAGCTCCCTGCTGCCTTGCATCTCTGCTTCTCTCACTTTTTTCTCCCTGTTAGCTCCCTGCTGCCTTGCATCTCTGCTTCCCTCAATCTGTTCTCCCTGTTAGCTCCCTGCTGCCTTGTTTCTCCGCTTCCCTCACTCTGGTCTGCCCCGTTAGCTCCCTGCGTCCTTGTTTCTCTGCTTCCCTCACTCTGTTCTCGCCGTCAGCTCCCTGCGTCCTTGTTTCTCTGCTTCCCTCACTCTGTGTTCCCCGTTAGCTCCTTGCTGCCTTGTTTCTCGGCTTCCCTCACTCTGGTCTGCCCCGTTAGCTCCTTGCTGTTGGGCCCCCTCGTGGGGCTGCTTCAAGTATGCCCAATAACCACACAGGAGCCATTGTGCACTCCAACCTTCGCTTTATTCCTCCATAGCCTTACTGGCTTCCCTCTTCCCTTGCCCCTCCCTTTTCTCCCGCTTCCCGCTCGCTCCCATAGTCCTGGGCTCCCCTCTTAAAGGGGCTCTGTCCCTTTTCCCACTTACAACACCTCCCCCTTGCTTAACATGAGACTTCCGGGGTCACATTTGCTCGATAAGACGTTGGGGTCTCTTTGTGGCTCGGTGGGGCCTGCCTGGTTGCTCGTGGGTCTCTTCCACGCTCTCTCGTTGCGGTGCTTCATAAGTCTTTGCTCTCTCCTTTTCCTTCCTCTCAATTGCTTCTCCTTTCATTGGTTCCTGCTCTTCAAAGTATAGCTCGTGGAGGAGGGAGTCCTTTGGCGTCATTTTGCCATAGTTCTCTGTCATAGTTGTCACCTGCTCTCTGTCCCTTGTCGCTAGGATGGGGTCTGTGCGGTTCGTCTGTCCTCTGGCTTTGTTTTCTTCTCCCGCATTTTGCTCGGGCACGTGGTCCTTCTTGTGGGTTACTCCGAATGACCTATAGTGAATGCTGATGAGTGCATGCTGTAGTGCTGTCCGGTGGCTAAGACGGCTGTGCCCTATGGCAGGACTCGGTATCATGCGGATGGCGTCAGACACTCTGCGGCCTCCTTGGGTTGGGTCGCGTCGTGACTGACCTTTTGGCTGTATTGTCTGTGCGGTCCTCCATTGGCCGGCATGGTCCTGGGGTTTGTCTAGGGGTTGTTCTTCCGCCCCTGTCTGGTACAGTTGCCTTGTACCAAAGTTTCCTGTGGCTTCCGCATTCCCCCCCCGTACGATATCTCGAAGGGTACTGGGTGGTTGCGAGATTCATAGTTCTCTCGCAGAACGGGTGGCGTTCGTGTGCCAAGTGCCGGTCCGTCTCCCTTTTGGTGGGCTATCTCCGTGTAGAGGGGGTGTGCATGTCTGTGACGTCTCGGTGGGCTGGTGTTCGTGGCCTTGATGTCTTTTCTGATCTCTAACCGTGCCATCGGTGGACTAGGGTATCTTGTCTGGGCTGATGGTGTGGGTTGGTTTGCAGAGCTTGTGGGTGGTCCTGTTCTGCACATTCCCTGAAGGTGACCTTCCTGGCCACAGCGCCAGCATGTTCGTCCAACGGCTGGGTATGGTTCTCTGTGTGTGAGTTTCCACCCTCGCTCGCGGAACTGCTCTTTGTTCGAGCTTTGTTGCCGGTGTCTTCCAGGTTTCCTCTTTCTCCAGGGTCGAGTGGGCTTAGACTGTTGTGGTTGCCCTTCTGTGAGGGCTGCGATGATGTCGCTTTCAACGTTTCTTTCAATGGCGGCTGCCTGTGCTTCAATTCTCTCGTATGTCTTCGCCAGATTGAGTGTTTTCGCCAGGGACAGGGGCTTTTTGAGAAGGTGTTTTCTGAGCGTTGACGAGGTGCACCCTTCTATGATCCGCAGTCTTATAGCATCTTCATCGTTGAAGTTGGCGAAGTCGCAGTTTATTATTTTCTGCTGGAGACGTAAGACGAATTCTCCAATGGATTCGTGCGGACGCTGCCTGTGTTGGTTGAATTCAAGGCGTTCGTAGTCTTTGTTGGATCCTACTATCAGCTTGTCGTTGACTTCCTCGAGGAGACGTTGGTATGTTGTTTTGTCTGTAGCTGGGATTGTCTTGATGATGTCCTTTACCTCTTTTCCTACCAAGTTCCTAAATATGCTGAGTTTGTTTGGTGGGTCTTTGTTCCCTATTGCTCCTAGGAAGTCTTCAAACTCTTCGATCCATTCTTCCCACCTTGTTCCTTGGTCGTGGCGCGGGTGCAAGGCGAATGGGTCGGGTCTTCTCATGGCGGCAGCATGTGATGTGAGGCCCAGGCTTGCCAGTGTTTGCGCCTCTGCGTCGGCGTCTGCTTGTGTGTGGTCGGTCATGGTGTGGGCGCGTTGTGGTGCTCCACGGGGCGGTAGGTCCTTGGTTGTCACTCCTGGCTTTCGCTCCTGGCTTCCTGGATGGTCATGGGCAGTTGGTTGGCCTGTGGCGTGGTTACTCGTATTCTCGTGTTGAGCAGCGGCAGTTCAGGTGCAGCTTTACTCTTGTGGGCTGTTGGTAGTATCCAACTGGGTTCCCTTGGTCCTTTGTAGTCTGCAGGGGTGTGAGAGGCGTGATGGCTCTCCACCTTGTGGTTGACCTCGTGGTGGTGATGCACAAATTGTGTTGGTATTGTCCTTCTGTGGCCCTGTCACGTTTCTGCACCGGTGGCAGGGTCTTGTGACTTGGGCTGGGTGGCCTCCTGGCTTGCAGTGTGGTGGCAGGTGGCTCAAGTTTATACGCAACCTCAACTCTGGTGGGGTTGTTGGCCGTGTTCGATGTGAGGTGGCACCCTATCCAGTTGATCCGCGTAGTGGGGCTGCTGTGATGTGGTTGGCAACACGTGTGGCCTGCGTGGCGTGGTCTGCGCACGTGTGCTGCTGTCCCTTCTTTCCTTCATGAGGCCCATTAGTGGGTCCGTGGGCTGGCGTCCCGGGGCCAGCAGGGTGTCCTGTGACACTGTTGGGCCCGTTTCCTTGCTTCGTTTGGGACCTCTTTCTTTTCCTCGTATCCCAAGTCTGTTCCTTCTCTATCTTATTATACGTATATGTATTTTTATTTTATTTTTTGGCGCTCACGCGAGCGTTACCCTTTCTGTTTGACTGTCACTTTGTGGGAGACACGGGGATCTCGGGGATTCCCTTTTCCTTTTTTTTTTTTGAATGTCACGTCCTTTGTGGGAGACACGGCGTTTCCCTTTCCCTTTTTTTCGGATGTCACTGTGTGGGAGACATGGGGATTCCCTGGTTTGTGGCCGTTCCCTTCCCGACCCCCGACAGAACACCTTACTTGGTGGGGTGTGGCCGCCGCGGTCCGTTGTCTTCCTTTCTTCCTGCTGCCGATGGCGGGATGAAGAGGTGGATCAGCTGGGCCTGCTGCGCTGACGCGGGTGCTGCAGACGGGCCCATTTACTCTGGGCGCACAGGCCCGCTGCAGGGCTCACAGGCCCTCCTCCTCTTGCCGGGCGCTCTGGCCCACCGTTGTTCCGAGCTCACGTGCTCACTGCAGGGCTCACGGGCCCCTCACTGCTGCTGGGCACACGGGCCCACTGCTGCTGGGCACACGGGCCCACTGCTGCTGGGCACACGGGCCCATCACTGCTGCTGGGCACACGGGCCCACTGCTGCTGGGCACACGGGCCCATCACTGCTGCTGGGCACACGGGCCCCTCGCTCCTTGTACCCAGGGACTTCTCTTGTCCATTTTCTTCACGGCGTGGGACGTTTCCCTTCGTCGCCAGTTGTTGGGCCCCCTCGTGGGGCTGCTTCAAGTATGCCCAATAACCACACAGGAGCCATTGTGCACTCCAACCTTCGCTTTATTCCTCCATAGCCTTACTGGCTTCCCTCTTCCCTTGCCCCTCCCTTTTCTCCCGCTTCCCGCTCCCTCCCATAGTCCTGGGCTCCCCTCTTAAAGGGGCTCTGTCCCTTTTCCCACTTACAACACTTGCGTCCTTGTTTCTCTGCTTCCCTCACTCTGTTCTCCCCGTTAGCTCCCTGCGTCCTTGTTTCTCCGCTACCCTCACTCTGTTCTCCCTGTTAGCTCCCGGCTGCCTTGTTTCTCCGCTTCCCTCACTCGGTTCTCCCCGTTAGCTCCCTGCTTCCTTGTTTCTCTGCTTCCCTCACTCTGTTCTCCCCCCTCTGATTGTAAAGCGCCCCTTGATTCCGAAAGCTCGGTCCGCGCTCAATACCTACCCGAATAATACTAATCATGTCTTGCCATAGTCGGGCAGGATGTGGTGACACATTCATCTTAAAGGAGAGTTCCGGGACTTTTTTTTTATTGTCCCTACGGGTCGGCCATGTGTTTGTAAGCATAAATCGGTAGATCGTAGGAAACTTTCCTATGGACCTTACCCGACTTTTCGCCCCTTATCGCACTCGAAATCAGCCTCCATTTTGTGATAATCCTATCATTCCGCCGCATCGACCTGGCTCACCTGCCTTTGCGGCACTAAATCAAATCCCCCGCCCCTGAAACAGACTTTATCAAAACATTCATATTCCCCGCCTCTATCCGTGACGTGACTGTGCTGCGTAGGCAAACGCGCCCAGGCGTCTTCTACGCGACTCCACACAGACCCCGGAAATCAACACAGATCAGCTCACAATACAGCGCACCACAATTCGGAATATGAAACTGTACTTTGAAATCAAACCGCAAGATTGTAAATGTGGTAAAGTACATTTATTTGACATCAAATGTTTAGAGAATATTCAGCGATTTGCATTTTTATTTGCTCATGTTCCAAAAAGTTCGTATTGAGGAACGCGATGGTCCTTTGCTGTACACAGGGTCTTAGAGCATCTCACAATACAGCACCACAATTCGGAATGTGAAACCGTGGTTTAAAAGCAAACGGCAAGATTGTACATTTGGCAAAGTACGTTTATTGGACATCAAATGTTTAGAGAATATTCAGCGATTTGCATTTTTCTTTGCTCTCGATCCAAATTAGTTCGTCTTGAGGGAAGCGATGTTCGTGTGCAGTACACAGGGTGTTGGTTTACGATAAAAATAAGCTCTTCTGTCGCACTGATAATCGCATGGCTGTTCCAACAACGAGGCGCTAGGCCACCACAATGGTAGGTATGTTGCATCTAACCGTTAGTACCGCGTAAGGGCATACTTGTACTTGGCGATCGTCCCATAAAATGGTCAGGGTGGTAACGTTGTTCACGCGGAGAAGCAACTGGCGGCTGTAGAAGCCGTCCGCCGGTGTCTGGTACTCGTGACACAGACAGTAGTGAATGATGTACCTAAAAACATAAAAAATGAAATTAGTCTCACCATCAGATCCTTATTAAAATTATTCATTTCATAGCGAGGACAGCGCTACTGGGTGTACACAAGTGTTTAAAGGCGTGGCGAGGCATGGAGGGGGGGGGAGTGCAGGTGGAGAGTGGAAGGGCCCAGGACTGAGGTCGCAGACAGTGGACCAGTTGTAGCAGGGGAGAGGGAGAGAGAAAGCAGAAGCAAAGAGGAAGGTTTTGAGGTGCTTCAGTAAAAGCAGATGTTTCTCCTCAAGATAGTGCGCGGTAGAAAACAATATGCCACATAGAACGAACAAGTACAACTGAACCCGTCTTTAAAGCCACTGTATAGTAATGAAATTGCGGTATAAACTCATCAAAATTTACTTACATTATATTTGCATTTTCCATTGTGTCTCTGTGTAGGGCAGACCCGAAACACCACTCCTTCTTTGCCGACGTTACTTCTTCTAATGAACGTGGCTCATCGTTTCGTTTCTGAAATTTTATTCATTATCTTTTCTTAGTCTTTCAGGATGGTCCCGGCCTGTCAAGGTCAAATCACAATAGAACCTTATATTGGGTCGTGGGCCGTTCCGCCACCCGAGCAAAACATCAAAGCAGCTGACCTTCACTTTGAGCGAGCACACATTTCTAGTTAGCTGCAGTTAGTTTTAGGGACATCTTGTCTGCGTGCCTTTTTTTTTATTGTCCCTATGGGTCGGCCATGTTTTTGCAATACGGAAACATTCTATAATTTTTGTAAAAATGATTTATATTACTGTTTGGTTTAATTGCAATGGGCCTGCAACATGAGGAGACTCGAGAGAACAGACAATCAAATTACAATCATTTAAACCGTGATGTGTATTTCTCAATGAGCTCTGCTTTAGGTGGACATGGAACAGAGGCAATGTTGGGTGGCAATGCAGTTGTCCCCTGCATAGGTTCGTTCACCACTCCATGTATGTGCCTATCGAGGACATCTACGATAAGTCTCTCAATAAACTCATATTGCATATCCTCAAACACTGGTTTGATCACCCATTGTTTACTTCTTTTAGTGAAGGCCTTATTGTAGCGAAGCGTCCCTAAAGTTCCGGTCGTCCTACTTTGTTGACGGCCAACATTATGGTTATGTGCCAAGACCGCTAAAAGAGTCCGATTTATCATGCCTTCCATGCCAAAATGCAATCTTTTGGGCCTGTACTTGAGGCACATATTGTGGAACACCTCCAAATCTCCTGTGTGGCAGAATTCCGTGAGTCCCCTCAAAGCTTTTGTTATAGTTTTATCAAATACAATCTTTTCAATGGCTTTGTGAGTGGGTGATGAAGGAATCAACCACTTCTTCTTCCGTGCCTCCTCTGTGGACAAATGGCCATGTTCACATTTGTGGAAATGCTCATTTGTCGACCATCGATGTACGTTGCTACAGTGCAACATTACTGACCGCCATTTTTCCAGTAGAATTTCCAACGACCCTTCACATATTTTTGAGCTCCACCAAAGATGGTTGCTGATTGACTTGGACCACTGTGAAATACCTTGCAATTCTTTTTTTTTACCTGCAGCAGACAATTTTTTATTGATTGATTTTGCAAGATGCCAAACGTCAAATTGGTGATTTATATTTTTGTACTGTTCTCTCATTGTCTTGGCAATTGAAACGTGTCTGTCCGTGGCTATCAGGTCGATCACCATTCCCCGCGATTGTAGTTCTTGCAATGATGCTACAAAGCCAACTTTCTCCATGGCCACTGAGGATGTACTTTGTGACACCTGCACGACCACCGAACTCACAATTTTCTTACTTTCCATGTCCTGAAAGTGGTAGGTGCAGTACTTGGCTGAAAATCCTGGGCTGTCGCACTGTCCATCACCGGCTAGCCTGAAGCGTTTGCCCGCGAATGTACTTTCCATTGACATTTTTTCCATTCTCCAAGCTTCGCTGATGGCTGGAAATAGATAATCGGTTTGGTATTTGTAGAACTGACTTTTCGCAATGAAATGGATTCCCACAAACTGAAAGAAATACTGTAACTTTTTAAAACTTGAACCACTAAAAAGTGCGGCCGCTGCACAAAGTAGATTGCCTGCTGGCAGTTGCCCCAGCATGGGTTGTGCAGACCATGCGAACGGATGATATTGTGTACAGGTGGCATGTATTTTAAGGTTAGTGCCTCGAATTGCACGAGTCACATTAATCAATGGCTCCCCACATACTTCCCCACCAACCGAATGCCCACATTTCATCATCATAATAATATCCATCAAACAGCTATCGAATACAATGAATTTGGCCTCTTTCCTTATACTTTCACTCTGCATCCCAGCTGGTTCGGCCTGTAACGTTGAGGACATGTCACTCGCATGAAAGGTACAATCTCTGATATCGTCTTCCGCTATGCTGAGTGATATTGATGGTGTTTCATTGTCGTCCACGTCATTCTCTTCCATTGCAACATCTGTTCCTTGTCCGGAGATGGGAGAAAAAAACAATGTCTTCAACTTTCGCGCGCTCTTATTTTTTGCGGGTGTGGATTCTGTGAATTGATCTCCGACTGCATCCAAACTACCAGGAGGACATTCACTATCAATGGCTGGTGGTGGTATAGCTCCGTTGTCAATCACTTCATATTCTTCCCATTGGCACGATGCATCTCCAGTCTCAAGTCCCTGCCAAAAGGTTTGACAAGCAACATCTCTCGTTCGCTTCACTGTCTGTGTAGATTTAGTTCTTACACCCACTCGCAACTAGAGGACAGATTAGAAAAGGGATGTTCAGTTTAAACACAACTTACAGTATTGAACTATTGACAGTGAAAGACAACATAATATAGTGAACAGGACACTAACCTTCTTTTGCTTTCTTTTCTTTGAAACTTTCTTGCCTCGAACTTCAACATCTGGACGCTGTTGCTCCGACTCGTGTGTGCATGTCTCCACTTCCTCTCGCGCTGCAACGACTATATTTTCATGATAAGCACATCCATCACTCACTGAGGCTCCATCGACTCCCTGAAACATAGAACTTTCATTAGTATGTATAATAATATTGAAAACACAAAATGTACTTGGGGACCAATACCCATACGTACATCTCAATAGCAAAACACGAATGAACGCATTGTGTAGAACATTCAAACGACAATAGTTCACGCATTGTTGATCTAGTTAGATTGAACTGTCAAGATCCATACCTCGGGCTCCGCATAGACTTCCATTGATGATATTATTGAAGATGACGCTTCAGCAACTCCCTGAAACACAGTAATTGCATTAGTATGCTTTTCTATTTTGTTAAAAAGAACATAAACTTTGAGCAGGCGTCAACGGCTCATCTAAATAGACCTGCACAAATGATCAGTTGTCTAAAATAAATAATGGATATGTAAATATGATTCGATTTGCTCGATCGTTGGAAGTGTCACCACCCAGAGATCTGCATCAACTACTAGGGGTGATGTTCTTGTAGAAGAAGCTCCGTCATCTCCCTGAAACATAGTACTTGCGTTAATAAAGAAGGAAGTATAGCGGATGTAATCACGTCATATGATTTCGCTTGATCGAACTGTCAGTATCCATACCTCGAAATGCATAAGAACATCAAGGGACGATGTAACTGCGGTGCACACTTCTGCAAGCTGTTGCGCCGACCCGTAACTGCATGCTCCCCCTTCTACTTGGACTAATGCTCCATCGACTCCCTGAAACATAGGACTTTCATTAGTAATGAACACAATATTGAAAAAAGAAGACAAATAGGAGGGCGACGACAGAAGGACATATCAATGGCTAAAAACGAAAGAAACGTACCTCGAGCATCTGAGTGACATCTACGGTTGTCGTCAATGCGTTGGACTCCTCAGCATCTCCCTGAAAGACAGTACTTGCATTATTTTGGATAACAATAATTATAACTGAAAACAAAGACTAGAGGACGAGTACAAGGGTGTACCATTAGGTAAAATAATTACACGATCAATTAAAACTATTGATTTACATGCCTAAAACAAGTCAGTGTCAGAATAGCTAAGTAAGATTACCCGATAGGCGCTTGAAGTGGCTGATGACTGCAATAACGACACGGATGGAGAATCTTCCGCCTTCATATTGAGTGGATACATAAATGGGGAAATTATTGTTAGCTACTGCTACACACTACCGCAAGGCCGAGAACTAGATCCGTAAACTTGACTCACCAGTGGAGGCATGTGGACGAATAGAGTGGGAATAGCGGTTGAGAGCAATTTTCGCCTCGCTCGCGGTGTTTTCTTCTTTATTAGCAATGATGTGGAGTACATGTCTGGGCTAAAGTGCCTGCTGCAGATGCGGTATCGATCACCCCTCTTGTCCGCAAAGACTTCTAGGACTCTACTTTCTAGCTCAGAGGCTGGATATCCGCAATATCGGACCCATCCTCTTATCTGATCTATTGTCTTAGGGAAAACATGCATTATAGTACCTTCAGATTTGTTATGGGTCTTCGAAGGGCAACCGCCAATGGAACAGGCAGGCATTATGGAAAGTTCTGAAAAGTAAAGATCAACAATTCTCTATGAATACCAATGTGTTAAAACAGTAAATGACACATAAAAGGTTCAATGCAAGGTCCGTTTTGGTTCTTGGAACTATACACGTTATTCACATGCGGATAAGTATTTCAATAACTTTCAAAAAATAGAAAAAGTAATTTGACTAAACTCAGAACATGTGACTAGTTCCTTGCATGTACTGTCGTGAACGAAAAGAAAACATGGATGCAATTTGATGACTACTAGCAAATAGATATAAATTAAAAAATTGGACGCAAAATGATTATGGTACATGGACTTACCTTGACGAACAAACAGTTAGATGCAGGGATCAGAGTAGTTTCTTGTCGTAGAACAGGGAGCAGTTCACAGGTTGCAAACTGACGAGTTTGCTCAAAGTGGTCACGGAAGTTCACAGAGACGAAGAGCAGATAACCAGCACCTTCACGGGTTGACTAGCAAAGCGCAAAGAAGTTCTCATTAGAAATATGAGGTGGGTTATAAAGAATTCGAACCAGGGGTGTGTTTGTGAATGAATGACGTGTATATGTCGTGGCATTATGTGGATTGCAGGGGGCCGTCCAGCGTGAGGGGGATGCTTGGCAGGAGACACGGGGTCTGGAGGTAGACATGGGAACAACAAACCCATGCTCTATAGACCACTTTGAAGTGTACATGGTCTTTGGCACCTCTTGGCCTTTATCGCTCCCTGACAGCTCCACTTGCCAGCAGCTCAAGTACCCCGGTGCGAACTGCCTTTGATAGGGCGGGGGGTGGATCGGGGCGGTGGTCGTGCAGACAAGACACAGGAAGACTCGTGAATGGAGACACACTTATGTGGATTGCAGGGGGCCGTCCAGCGTGAGGGGGATGCTTGGCAGGAGACACGGGGTCTGGAGGTAGACATGGGAACAACAAACCCATGCTCTATAGACCACTTTGAAGTGTACATGGTCTTTGGCACCTCTTGGCCTTTATCGCTCCCTGACAGCTCCACTTGCCAGCAGCTCAAGTACCCCGGTGCGAACTGCCTTTGATAGGGCGGGGGGTGGATCGGGGCGGTGGTCGTGCAGACAAGACACAGGAAGACTCGTGAATGGAGACACACTTATGTGGATTGCAGGGGGCCGTCCAGCGTGAGGGGGATGCTTGGCAGGAGACACGGGGTCTGGAGGTAGACATGGGAACAACAAACCCATGCTCTATAGACCACTTTGAAGTGTACATGGTCTTTGGCACCTCTTGGCCTTTATCGCTCCCTGACAGCTCCACTTGCCAGCAGCTCAAGTACCCCGGTGCGAACTGCCTTTGATAGGGCGGGGGGTGGATCGGGGCGGTGGTCGTGCAGACAAGACCCGTTTGCCGCAGGGCCTCACCAAGGAGAGGCCATCTAACTGAATGTAAGAGGATGGCTGCAGGATCTACTACATGGAAGGCAGGGGGGTGAGTTTATAAATACCTCACCCTCCCAGGAGAATATACACTAGATTCATTTAAAAAATCAAAACAACCATTGTTAAAATATATGTTGGGCTTTATTTTAGATTTTAATTAAACATAAATAATAAACATTACACATTGTAAAGTTGAGGTTGCAGCACATCGAGGGAAAATCCGCGGTATTGTCCACTGTCACTGGGGAAATGTTGTCTAATGGCAAGTACCGCACAGGCAGGTATTACTCTCCGAACGCGGTGTCCGAGCCTCCCGTGAAGCCACCAAGTGAAGCAACGATAGGCCACCAGCCTGTACCACCTGTGAAAAAAAAAGATGCAAACTGTATTAAACTGACCAAACTTTCTTATCAATGTCGATTCAGGTAACACATGTCATTTTTCTTAGAAAAAAATTATATCTAGAAAATGCACTATATGGAACCAATTTACATGCGTTCCAATGATATGTAAATGTAATTTTATATGTGGGAGACGACCATGAAATAGTGGTGGCATCACTGACATCACAAACAGAGTATACTTACTCGTTACTCGGATTACGCGGACGAACAGTGCCACGAAGTTCGTGCATAAGCACCATCATCATCCTCAACACTGTCCGTGAGAGGCAGGCTTCCCTGAACTCTGGCAGCTCGGTGATGCATTGCGGACTTTGCTCGCCTTCCTGCTGACTTTGCTCGCTTTCCGAAATGTAGGCCAAGCACCCGGAATTTTCACGGCAGCAGCAGTTCTCCTCCTCAGTTGGCATTAGCTCGCACCGATTGCACGTGCACCAGGTGGAGACGCCGTCCATGCGACATGGTCCAGGCTCTTCATCCGTTGACTGGTCCTCCCAACTGCCGTCCGAATCCCCATCGTTTTCGCGTGCTTGCCTTTCCAGTAGTTCTTCCTCGGTGTACTCGGGCTCGTACATATACGGCATTATTGTGGCCATTGTGCGGTAAAGATAGTAAAATAATTTATAGCGGTGGTACTGGTATCTGTTCACACGGGCTACAAGCGGCGAAGGTAGCTGACCAGAGCACTGAAACGAGTCACAGAATACTCAAAGTAACACAGAGAGAGGAATGGAATCGAAAATCTGCTGCTGTATGTTGTGAAACGGTCTGTTTATACTTATTGGGGAAAGAGGCGTCCTGCCATTTCCATGGCAACACGTCAATAGCTGAGGCGCAGCGATTGTTGACACGAGACGTGCTTGAAATGGGCAGTACGCGTCTGCTGATGTCAGGCTCAGGGGCGGGGGATTTGATTTAGTGCCGCAAAGGCAGGTGAGCCAGGTCGATGCGGCGGAATGATAGGATTATCACAAAATGGAGGCTGATTTCGAGTGCGATAAGGGGCGAAAAGTCGGGTAAGGTCCATAGGAAAGTTTCCTACGATCTACCGATTTATGCTTACAAACACATGGCCGACCCGTAGGGACAATAAAAAAAAAGTCCCGGAACTCTCCTTTAATAAACGTGAGTTGTTTGACATGAGAGGTGTCTGCCGAAGCCAGAGGGGCCCCTGGAAGCACTGGAGTGTTTGTGAAACTGTTTGCTTGACCCGTCCTTTACTTTACTGAATGAAAACTGGAGATCCACATTTGCTGGAGATTGTTCAGGCCCTTTGGGGAGGACTGCTGCAGGTTTCCTCTGTGTTTGGTGAAAATAAAAAAGGACTTTCATTGTCGGGATATTTTTCAGTAAACTGTTCAATAGAGTTTTCTACTTTGCGGATACATTCACATTCTTTCATTGTGTTATTTTTTGCAATTTCGATGGAGGCATAATTGGAAAAAAGTGATAATTTCTCAATTATGTGAAGTTAAATATTAGGAATTTTGCATTATCACAGGAGCAACATTGAAAATGTTCGTGCGCCTTCACTTCCCAAGTCTCCTTCCGCTGTTGCGGCGCTTACTAGCAAGGCCCCCCAGAGATCAACAGCAATGGTTAGGGGCAATGAGTGGATATTGGATCAGGGGGCGAAGGACGAGAGAAAAGGGGATGAGCAGAGAAGGTGGCTCATTCCCACGATTATATAAATAAAACATTAAAAACTAGAATACACCACCAAAAATCCAAGCTAACTCGCAATAATTACTGTAATATATTGCTTCATACACCACAGCATATGTACACAACCTTCAAAGCACACAGCATGTGTTATGAATACATTTGAGTTCCCTGTTTGGTTCACGGTTTGGTCCTCATGTTCACCCCCGCATGTTGTGAACAGGTGCAGTGCTCCTCGGTGTTCATTGGCCTGTCCATGCCAGGTCCTGGAGGGGTGTCAGGTCCTGGAAGGACGCGTGGAATGTCTCGAAGGCTCTCACTGGGGTTTTCATCCAAACTCTTTGGTATCCTCTCTTTCTCTTCTCCATTGGCCCAAGTGAGTTTTAAACGAGCAGCGTCGTCTTCCAGAGCGGTGTATAGCTGTCCAAACAGCGTGCATGATGTCTGGCCGCAGGCCATGGGACGCGACCACACTTCGGTAGAGGCAGATGTTCTGGACCATATGCTCCAAGAAAGTGCCCAACTGGCCGAGTGACATGGGCTTGATGCCTAGGTGCTCCAAGCACAGCCCAACAAATACGTCCTCCAGCTTCAAGGGAGGCAGTGTGGGCACCACAGCCAGGAGGGCTGGCACCAGGTCGGTTGAAAGAATGTAACTCCACCCAGGGCAATAGGGTGGAAAGACTTTCTCGGGGTACTCTGCCCATGAGATGGAATACTTGTTGGAGGGGTTGCGGATGGGTTTGTCAGCCGTGCGAATTTTGCCAGTGTACAGCGGGACTGGAAGGTCGGCAGCAGCGAGCAGCAGGTGAACCAGACGCCAAACATTGACGAACACGTCACTGTCAGTTTTCATGATGTACTCAGCCCTGGGACAGTGCTCCGACACCCACTGGAAGCCCATCAGGGTCTTCAATGTCAAGTTGAGATAGCTGTCAAAGAAGTCCTTCTGCACCAGATCATCAAAGGCAGCGTGCTCGATAGCCAGGGCCGCTTGTATTTTCTGGTCGTGCCCATCGCCGAGGAGGAAGACTGTTTTAATCAGCCGGTGTGATGCCCGGGTCACCCCTGCCCAGGTACTGCGGATAACACCCCGTGCCTGTCTCTGCTCGGGGGAGACAGATACTAATATGACCACAAAGGGACCAGCATCTCCACATCCCTTTCTGGGGAGCAAGATGTACCCACTGGAGTTGAGGATGGCAAGATAGTGGTTGGGGGTCTGGCTGAGCCGTCCCGGTGCGAGGACGATGATGGTAACAAACAAGGCTGCCAGGTAGACGAGTAGAAGGCGGCATCTGTGCTTGATGGCCCAACATATCACATTGTCAACCTAGAAGTGAAAGAGATGGCATCAGTTGTGTGCAGAGGAGGGCAAAAGCATTGTCCAAATGGCAAACTATAGGCGGGTGGAGCTCAAAGGCCATCATTGCTGCATATCATGAAAGAGACAGAAAGGACACATGGAACATTGAGTCTCATGGGACTGCATGAAGTTGATGAGACTTGAGGGACTCATAGGCCATCCAAGCTGTCACTCACCTCAAGGCATAACAATGATAGAAGGGCATCATTAAGCAATAAACCCCAAGCTAGGGGCATTACCACTTCAGGTAATGCCCTGGGGCCCATAGTTACAGACCCGAGGCATTACCTGAAGCGGTAATGCCCCCCAGTGGTGGGCCCATTGCTATTAGTACTCCGGCGCAAGGGACCGGGGTGCTAAAAGCATATTTATTCAGTTGCAAGACACTCTGGTGTTTTGCAACTGAAAAAAGAACAAAAATGGCTGCCATGAAACAGTTACAAATTCCGTTCTCCCTTTCCATGTGTAGGGGAGGACTGGCCGCGAGGCCCTCCTCACCTGCAGCCTTCTCCCCAGGTGAGGACCATGACTCGGTGGGCGTCCCCTCATGCCACCCGGGCCCAGGTGGAGGAGGGCTCACCCGCCGACGACATTGCCCACACGTATCCGTTCCCTGCATATACCAAAATTCAGTTAGGCCTAGAAGCCATCTTGTCTAGCAAAGATGGCGTGAGTTCAGCGCACTGTAGCGCGGCCCCCACCTTTGGAGGGCCTTTCATGCATCTCTGCCGCCGCAGCACCATGGCAGCTCCGCTGCGAGCGCGTTCCCATGAGAAAGTTGGGTACGAGCTAACACCAGATATTAACACTGTAACAGTCTGTTATCCACAATGTAATACTGCACCCCGTGTGACCTGGTCCGCGAGGCCAGGGCGACGCAGAAATGAATTCAAGTAGTGGTATTAGTGAACTACTCTTCTTAAACAGAATCTGCAAACTATGAATTAGCCATAAAAGTGAAATGTTTATATGACTTCACATTGTGACTGTACTAATGCTGCTAGATCACAGAGAAAGTGTCTTTAAGTCATATGTAGACACATGAACCCCTATATGTCTTCTTAAGTCACCCATAGTGGCAACCGTCAATCTCTGTGGTCCATAATATAGTTCTACCTCGTGTACCGTCGAATGTATATAAATACTTAAACACTGTAGTAGATATAATACCATGTAATGAAAAGGTACTCGGACCGAATGTATTAAAGAAATGTGTAACGAAATTGAAATATAGATGTGTGTTTAAATAAGATCAAAATAAGGCAAAACATTATAAAAGTTCTGCATTCAAAAGTCAGCAACGCACGAGGAAAAAACCTTTGTGAATATATGCAAGGCCATTCTCCCTCCCACCCTACGAAGCCTGCCAGATGAAGAAGCTAAGGCATGTGCCGCGCTCCCTCACCTCCCCCAGCCAAGCTGGAGCCGCTTCAGAGAGTCAGAGGCCCCGGTACCGCACCCAAGGCCACAGCCCGCCACCTGTGTTATTTACAGCACGGTAATAAACCCACGTTTGAATCCACAGATCTACCAGCACCCTCTCGTAAATCCCACAACCCCCCTAGACCACCCCAAGAATCGTGACCCCGTGCAAAGACGACCCCCAACGCTGGGACAAGACACAGAGACCCATTTATATAATAACTTCTAACGCAGCAGACAGACATGTATCATTCGGCTCAGGCCCCAGAGCCCAGCCCCTCGACCTAAAATACCGGTCAATAGGACACAGGTAAATCTCACCCCAACCGACAACCACCAGACCTCTCACGAGGTGCATTCCTCATGTGTTGCATTTATTTTATAAGATAAACTGCTGAGCGATTTATTGATGAACTTAAATGTCGTTTCTTGAATAACTGCAGTGTGCATGGCCTAGGGCAAACGAGTCAGGAAAGGTATTCATCTTTGTCACAGGCTGCCCCAGCATACCAACACCGCTCGGATGACCTCAAGCTGGCCTGCCAGGCCCAACCCAACCCACGAGGCTGACCAGTGACGTCCTCACGCCAAGACCAACCACGCTGCAGCAACACCTATAGTTAGTCGACGCCACCCAATCCCAATTAACTTGTGCCCCCTATAGTGTGTAGGTTCTGATGACGTTTTTTGTATTAGAAATACGCCTGTCTTTGCTATTGTCAGACAGAGCGCTCTCGGAGGTTGCAGAGTTCTTTGCATGCCCTATTCTTTGGATAAACTCCTACTTACGCTCACCCGCACTCTGTCTTGGCCTTATTCCCATTACGGGAGAGTCCCTTATTGTCTCTCATTGCGGGGAGGATCGTGCTGAAATTGGGGGCGCTTCCTTTCAGTGGTGACCCCGATAGCGTGATATCTCCAAGTTATTTTTCCTAACTCCTTTTAACGACCCCCTTTTGGCACGAGAATCTCCGGTCAAAAAGGGAAACGCACGGTGAGCCGGCTCCGGGAAGCTACCCGCCAACGGCGACCGGTACGCTTAGAAGTGCGCACTCAAACTAGAGGGGGTACGGGATCCCGGTTGAAAAATCCCCTTTGAGTACCGCTCGCCGGAGCCGGGGCTGACTGTTGAGCAGAAAGGCCACACCGCCTGGACGGACCCAGTTTCGGAGACTATCGGTTCAAGACGGGCACGTGAGTACCGAGTGCGAGCGATCGTAAAGGGGAAGGGAGGGGAAATTGTGAACAGAAGAACGGGGACAGGTAGAGGAGAAGAATAACGGGGGTCTACTAAAGACGGGTCTTGAAAATTTCTTTATCTTTTTCTTTGCATATGGCCATTAGGAGTAAGAAGTAAATGAAGAAGTAGAAGTGACGGAAACCTAGCTCCGAAAGGGGGTGGAAGGCGGCGCCGTATAGTGCTATCTAAACTAGTACTGGGAATATATAAAGAAGTGAAAAATAAGTTATTAGTGTCTGGCAAGGGAAGACACAGAGTATATTTTAGTATTTGCTATTTCTTTCTATTCTTTTGCTCAGAGGGTAAGGGTCTGGACTAAAAGTGAGCCTGGGGTGAACTGATTAACATAAAATACCAAGACAGGGGGGAAAACAGCAGAAATAGGGATCAAAAATACTGGCACATACAGACGGGTATCTAGTTACCCGAGTAGAACAACAGGGACAGCTGGACAGGAAGGAAAGGGAGGAAAAAAGCGAGGTGTGAGTGGGAAAGCATTGTGAGGGGTGCGCGCACCGTGTGAATAGTGAAGAAGAACGACTGACCGCGAGGGGGTACCAGAGAGTGTGGACCATAACTAGCAGATGGTTGATTGTGAATGAAAATTGCGCGGGATTGAACAGGGATGCGAAGACAATGAGGAATGGCGAGTAAGAAAGAATGTTAGTAGTGAATTTAACTTGCGTGATATCATTGAGAAGTCCGCTCTTGTCTGGGCCATAAAAATATACTTAGACATATCTATACGTAATCAAAAGTAAAGGAGGTGAACACGGTCAGTGCTATTGATTTAGAATATGGGGACAGAAACTCCCTTGTCACATATTTGTACGAGCTTACCGGGATACGCTGAACGAATCAAGAAATACCACGATCAATGGGTAACAGAATTAAAAGGGGAAGGATTGCCCCAGATTTGGCCTGAGGGGGGGTCTTTTGAAAAAAGCGTTCTAGATATGGTACGAACGTGCATTCACCTCAAGTATAAGGGCAAACAGTGGCAAAACAGGAAGGAGATATTAGATCTCTGGAGACTATTTGAGGAAATACCCCCACCCAAAGCTCCGGCACCAAATATTGATCTACCTTCCACCACAGATAACCCACTGATGATTCCAAGAGAGGAAAAGGAACAGCTAAATACAGAACAACCTGCGGAGGTGATTAGTTTGTACCCGATATTACATAAACCAGCCCCCGCAGCAGGGTATAGTGATCCTACTTATGTGCCTCCCCCTACAACTACTACACCCCTAAGACCAACAGCCCCCCCACCATACGAAAGCACTAGAGAGCGTGCCCAGACAAGCACGCAGAGAGGGGACATAGAAAAGCTAACGAGCGATTTAGAATAGAGGCTCTCGATAGCAAAGGATGAACTCTCAAGAATAAAAGACATATGTGAGCGTACAGCATGCACTCCCACTCGATCAGGACGTGTATCCAGAACATCAAGTGAAAGTAGACAAATTGAGGAAGGATGGAAAAAGGGTGAAATATTGTTCAGAATTGAGGAAGAACCGACAAGAATAATACAGGTGGAAACACCAGAGGGGAGCATCGGTGATGTATCACGGCAGACAGGGATCAGAGAGGACCTGCTATGTGATGTCCGAGGCGAAATAGATGAGAGTGATAGGTTGAGTATGGCAGTAGGAGGGGAAAGCGAGGAGCTGGACGGTGCATGCTCGCTAGGAACAATAGATGACGAGTG
Source organism: Ambystoma mexicanum (assembly GCF_040938575.1). Lineage (NCBI taxonomy): Eukaryota > Metazoa > Chordata > Amphibia > Caudata > Ambystomatidae > Ambystoma > Ambystoma mexicanum. The sequence continues at coordinate 206,154,967 of NC_090925.1, forward strand.
GATGGGACGACTAAGGAATAGAGTGGGGAGGATGGCGTCATTGGGGTCAGCGACGACCAAAGTGGGTGAGGGCGCAACGTTAAAAGGAAAATTACAACTCCCACTAATACACAGAGGGGGAGGAAGACCAAACTATATACCCTGGGCCCAGATGGATAAAGCTAATTTGATGAAGTTATTGCCCCCGTTGTCCGGAGGGGCGAGCAAGTGGATATATGCATTCGAGAAACATACTGCCGGCATACCGCTGGCAGTAGGCGATGTGAAAAGCCTACTAGTATCAGCAGTAGGAGATCAAGCAGACAGAGTATGGGTTAAGGCTGGTTTCCCGGCCGTGACATTAGATTGTGACCGTCATGATGGAGCGTCTTTTAATACAGTGCGGGCACGGGTTTGGGATGCGCTGCGGGAGACGTTCCCAGATACCCCAGATTTACAGTCAGTAATGCAGTGTACAATGAATGACGGGGAGGATGCTATGGATTACATTCTCCGGGTGCAGGAGATGTGGAGAGCGGAAACGGGCACACCCTGGCACCAATCCACATCTCTATTTTATTTTATCATTAAGAGAGGGCTCCCAAAATAGGTGCAGAAGGCACTCGATAAAATAGCGGGCGTCGAGGCAAAGGGGTGGCCAGAGATCCAAAGTATAATAGTGCACCATTGCAAAAGGATAAAAGAGAGAGAGAGGGAAGTAGCACAGAAAAGGTTGGCAGACGAGGCAAAGTTGGTACAATCAAAACTGGTGAAGGTTGCAGCAGCGGTAGCAGGGCTCCCACTCATGAGGGAGGGAGACGAAGGAGAGGAGGGGCAAATAGCAATACAAGGAAGAATAGCAGCAAATTGGGCAGGACAAGGACAACGACAGTGGACTGAGCAGGAGCAGAACGGAGGTCCAATGTGGCAAGAGTGGGCCCCACGAGGGGGTAGAGGTGGGTACAGGGGCCGAAGAGGGGGACAAGGGTATGGTGGAGTGGGAGGAAATGGATGGCAGGGTCCCAGAGGTCCACAGGGGAGCTGCTGGAACTGTGGGAGGTGGGGACATTACTCGAGGGAGTGCAGAAGCAGACAAAACAACAGGTTCCAGGAGGCAGAACAGTACGGTCACCCACACCCAGGGAGCCCATACGGCCTCCCCATGGGACAGCACCAACAACTAGGAAATGCAGGGCAAAGAGGTAACGCACAACTACACGGACATCAGTACAGAACACAAAATCACCCACAGAATAATGACACTATACAATACATGCCAGGTAACACTTTCGCTACAGTAGCGAATGGAGCCCCCGCACCCGCGCCCTACAGCGGAGTATCAGTAGTTTCGGGGAACATTTTTGATCAGGGAGGGGCAATGAGACACCCCGCATAGGACAGCCCACAGAGAACACTTGCGTGTCCAGTTCTATCTACGACCCACAATGCATCAGAGGAACCATTGATAGGGGCGCAGATAGGAGACAAGCAATTCATATTCATGGTGGATTCCGGAGCGGAGAAATCATGCATTAAAGAGGGCCGGTTCCCGCTATCTAATAGGACGTTAGAGACGCAGGGGTTCTCTGGGGCTGTAATTGAAGTTCCTTACACAGAAGAATTGGATGTAACGGTGGGGGGGGGAAACAGTGAAGGCACCCTTACTGTACTATGAACGCTCTCCAATTAATTTGCTGGGGAGGGATCTCTTGAGCAAACTAAACATGACCATATCATTTACAGAAAGTGGTATAGTATGTTCAACACCGGGCATATGTCCTCTACGCATAATGGCAGTAATGCAGGGCCACGCAATCATCACAGAAATTAGAGGATTACCAAAAAACGAGGAGGTGTTTATTGAGGGCATGCGAACATTGGCCCTCATAGTACCAGAACTAAAAAGAATTGATTGGAGGATCCCAGCTGAGTTCCTCTTTCGCCCCATAGTGTGCCCCGACACAGCCACTGGGGCAGTGGTATCATTGGATTTGCACGCAGTACACGTGTCAGCAAAAAGGATATGTGTAATAGGGATTGACATGGAAGGATGCGAATGGCGTACAGTACTGTGTACAAATGCAAATATCCCACTGCGAGAGCTGTCAGATGAAGAGCTCTTTTCAGACGCCGAGACAGACGGCGAAATAGTAATGGAACTAGCAATACCATGTGACATCGTGATTACGGCCAGAGAAACTCCAATTGAATTAATGGCAGTAGTTGGAGCACCACATACATTTTTTGATGATGACATGAGGTTAATACCAACTAACATATGGACGAACGGCCCCCATGATGTAGGGTTATTACATGGAGTTCAACCTGTGGTGATAAAACTGAAAGAAGGGGCAATTTTACCCCGGGTGAGACAATATCCATTGTCTCGCGAGGCAGAAGAGGGAATAAAGGAGACAATAGAGGCACTGTTGGCACAAGGAATAATAGTGCCCTCAAATTCCCCATGCAACACATGCATTTACCCGATCAAAAAGGTGAAGGGAGGTTCCTGGAGGATGATACAAGATTTACGCCCACTCAATGATGTGATTCAGAAAGAGTTCCCTCTAGTGCCGAACCCGGCCACAATACTATGCAACATCCCAAAAACAGCATCTCATTTCACAGTTATTGACTTAAAAAATGCGTTCTTTTCGATCCCCTTAGCAGAAGAGAGCAGGTACTTAACAGCATTTACACTAGGGGGGAGGAGATTTGAACACTGCAGACTACCACAAGGATATTGTGAAAGCCCAAGCATATTCAACAGGATATTACATGAGGATCTAGGGAACCTATCTGTAGAAAGTACGGTGATTCAGTACGTTGACGATTTATTGGTTTGTGCACAGAGCGAGGAAGAGTGTAGAAAGGATTCAATTACACTCCTGACATTACTGGCCAACAAGGGGTACAAGGTGGATAAGGGTAAGTTACAATACTGCCTAACAGAGGTCCTATACTTGGGACAGCTAATATCAAAGGATGGAAAACGGATCATACCAGACCGAGCAGAGGCAATTAGAGCCGTTGGAGAGCCCAAAACAGTAAAGGAGATGCAAAAATTCCTGGGCATGTGCAACTACTGCCGAGCTTGGATATTAGACTACGGAGCATATACAAGGCCCTTGTTACAGGCACTTAAAGAAGCACAACAGGAAAACAGACACATAGAATGGACAGGAGAAATGAACACATCATTTAACTCACTGAAGGAGCTAATATCAAGCGCTCCAGTTCTGGCAAACCCAGATTATGGACGCGAATTCTTCTTATTTTCACACTGCAAGGGAACACTGATGACCGCAGTGCTGACACAAAAGACATCGTTGGGTCACAAGCCACTGGCTTACTATAGCGGCACTCTGGACGCAGTAATGCAAGGACATTTCGCGTGCGAGCAATCTCTCGCTGCTGCCGCGTTCGCCATTGAAAAAAGTGCCACAATAGTAATGGGCTGTCCAGTAACACTGTTTGTGGAACACTCACTATTTGCAATATTAGAGCGATCAAAAAGCACATTAACAACACAACGCGCCACAGCATATGAGATAATATTGTCCAGTGCAAACATCCATATAGTAAGATGTAAAACTGTAAACCCAGCCACATTCATCACGGAGGCGTGCACAATAGAAGACATGCAGAACCACAACTGTGCAACATACACCGGTGACGAGGGTCAGGATCAGGTGGTTTTTGAGAATGCCCTGAACGAGGGAGAGGTGTACTTCGTGGACGGGTCGGCCTCAATTGACATGGAGACAGGAGAGAAACATGTGGGTATGGCAGTGGTACGATTAGAGGAAGATGAATATGAGACACTAGTGCAATACCGCCTCCCATCACACTATTCAGCCCAAGCAGCAGAACTAATAGCACTAATAGAAGCATTGCATGCAGCTAAGGGGTGCGCAGTAACAATATACACAGACTCAGCATACATGACGACCACAGTACACGGAGGGCTGGCACGGTGGGGGCGGAGAGGGTTTCGACGAGCAGATGGAACACCTGTCCAACACGCAGAATTGTTAAAAGAATTGATTGAGGCACTGCAAGACCCCACGGCAGTGGCAATTGTGAAATGCCAAGCCCATACTACAAACACAGATCTTGTATCTTTGGGAAACGCGGCAGCAGACGCCGCCGCCAAAGAAGCTTCATACTTTCAGAAAGGTGAGGTAGGGGAGTACATGTTGCACCACACAGTAAGCCAAGAGGTCCCCACAGGATATAACATGATGCTCACACAAGAAATACTAGAGCTGCAAGAGGGAGCTAGTGCAGAAGAAAAATTGCTATGGACTAAGAGAGGATGCAGCAAATCACCAACAGACTTATTGTGGCGACAAGAGAGTTCAGGAAAAGCAGTGATGCCAGTTACGTTGTTAGAAATAGCCTTTCAACAACTACACTTCCCTGCACATAATGCTAAGCAACACATAGTGGCAGAGATACAAGAGGATTGGTTTGCATCTTGCCTACAGGAACACATCACTAGGCTGGCATTGGAATGCACGACATGTCAAATTTACAACTCAGGAATGACATTACGCACACTGAGAGGTACAATACCAAAACCCAATGGCCCATTTAGAGAGCTCCACATCGATTATGTAGATATGGGAGAAAGGTGCAATGGGGCTCGTTACATGATTGTGGTCGTATGTCCCTTCTCAAGGTGGGTGGAAGCGGGCCCCTGTGCACGTCCTGACGCGAAAAGCGCCGCAAAGTTCTTAGTGAGGGAAGTATTCCCGCGCTGGGGAATTTGCGACGTGATTCGCTCAGACAACGGCACTCATTTCGTTAATGAACTGTTCAAGGAAGTGACTACATTATTGGGAATAAAACACAAATTATGTTCAATTTATCATCCTCAAAGTAATGGCGTAGTGGAAAAGATGAACGGCCTGCTGAAAGGCAGGTTGTCAAAACTATGTTTTTCCCTAAAAAAGACCTGGATGTACTGCCTACCTCTGGCCCTGTTCGAATTGCGCAATCAGCCAAGCAAAGACCATCATTTATCCCCACACGAGATCGTCACGGGAAGGAGAATGCACACAACACATTCGCCTCTCCGTGAACGTTCTGACGCACACAGAAGCGCTGCGGTATTAGGTGAGGAGTTTACCGACTACTTGAAAAAATTAGCACAAGCAGCGCGCGTAATTGCAAAACAACTTGCCCCGCCCTTCACAAGAGAGGAAGGAGATGCAACAGAAGCAGTAACACAGCCGGACAAACAGTCACAGCTGATGCCAGGCGACTACATATATGTCAGAAGTTTTGTGAGAAGGTGGAATGCACCACGTTTCCATGGCCCTTATGAGGTAGTGTTTTGCACGCCCACGGCGGTAAAGGTGAAGGGCCTGAGATATTGGGTGCATTTGACAGATGTACGCAGGGCGTATAGCGCCGTGGAAGGTGAGGTACAGGACGAGGCACAGGCAACAGCGGACAATGGAGTTGTGCAGAATGAATGATGGGAATTTTGTGTGCATTAAGTGATGAACATTGAACGCGACTGGCGCATGGCAAGTGTACTAAAATAAATATGTATATATATATATATACTTTTTACAACTTTTGAAGGTTTTTGTGGGTTTTTTGGTTTTGGAGAAGTTTTTTTTTCACTTTCCTTTTTTATATATGAAATAATGTACGGATAGTAATGATTGTAAAATTACCTTGTCTGTGGACACACCCCCTCCCCCACCCACTCCCATACTTTGTCGAAACAACGTCACAACGTTAGAAATGTTTACATGCTTGTACTTAATGCACTTTTGTGTTTCAAACAGGATTTACCATGGCATCCAATGGGCAGCCTGCAACTAATAGATTTGTTAGATTTAGAGAAATGTTAGTAGATAGATTTACATATTCATACGAATGTGGTTTATCAATGTGTGTTATTGTGTTCTTCATATCAATATTTTGCCTGGTGACATATTGGTTCATAGCGTTCATCTCTATCGAGATGAACGAGGGGGGAGGGGGGAGTAACATCACTCTGGCCCCTGGGATGAATTCAACTACAAGTATGAATATTATAGAAGGTGATTTTTTGGTCTGGGATGGATCACACTTTGTATGGGGTTACTATACTGCACCACCCACTGCTGCCCTGTCACAATCAAGAAATTTCCAAAAAGAAATGGAAAATGACACAATGTCCCTACCTGAAATATATAACAGCCCCACTACCCTTCCCGCCCCGATACAAAACAGTGATTTGTTGTTTATTGAGGAAAATGGAAAAGTAATTACGATGACAGAACACAAGTTCCTATATGAGGAATTGGAAAAGGGGGGTGGGAAGGAGGAAGGGGGGCCTATTTTTTCACCTGTCGAAACTAAAAGGTATAGGAGGAGGGAGAAAAGTAGGCGAAGAAGAGAGACAAGTAGGAGGGGGTATGATGAGTATTATGGGTTAGGCTTAGACAAGATGGAAGACCCACGACACCCCCACCAAGCAAATAAATGGTATGCAGATATGAGTGCAACAGCTAAACAGACAACCAATGAAAGCTGTTATGTCTGTTCGCTCATCCCCCATGCATCAGGCACACCCAAAGTGTTGTTGCCAAGAGAATTGCCCATTGTGGATGCCCAATGTCTCCTTCATCTCACACTGTGTAGAATAAAGAACACCTTCCAAGCACACAATGTCTCTTTCAAAATGATACAGAACGACAAAATGTGCTATCCAAAAGCGTCTGGAGTGATCTGTCTTAAAGAACCCTTTTTTGCAATACAAGGGACACTGTTTTCCGAAAACAGATGGAAAGATGAAGAAGTACTGTGCAAAGCGGAAGTGCTGAGAGGTGTCCAACCAGACAAGCTGCGGTGGATGGAAAAAACGTGCACACCAATATGGAAAGAACACATCTCTAAACTAACATGGGTAACAGCGATGGAGAAACCCTTCAAGCTACAAAGTGAAATAAAAAACGAACTATGTTTCAAGGGAGAAGGAAAAGTAGCAATGGGAACGAATAAAAACTGTAACAAAACTCTCACCATCCCAGACATGAAAAAAGGAACAGCAGCGCTAATGGACACATACTGGGTATGCGGGAATCAGGCTTACTTGCACCTTCCCCAGGCATGGAGTGGCAGCTGCTCAATGGCCACTTTGCACTCGGCCCTAATGGTGATTCCAGAAAGTCACGTCGACGAAAATAAAAGGACGCAAGGAAACGTGAACCAAGGTGCAACTTCTCCCACTGCAAAAGCGCACCTCTATGTCCTGTCCTCCGGAGGGAAGGAAGAGGAGCTATCACGGAACAAGCGAGCATCGAACTACATATCACAAGCATCATCCGATTTATTGGCACAGATCCCAGACAGGTATCGCCTGTTCAGCTCCGTGGAAACATTTTTTGCCTCTCTAGTTTCAAGTGTCCAAGCAAGAGCAAATGCAAAATGGCTCCAGATCACACGGTGGGAACTGATTCAGCTGGCCAATGACACTGAAGAAGGGTTCAACATAATAAAGGTGGAACTACGAGCTCTGCGACTGATGACCATGCAGAACAGGTATGTTCTGGACCTGTTAACAGCGATGGACGGAGGTGTTTGCCGAAAAATAGGAAGTGCCTGCTGCACGTTCGTACCTTCTGAAGACGCAGAAAATGGATCCCTGTCCCACGTCATTGAAGCAGTACATAACCTGGGAGAGAAAATGAAGATGGAAGGTGGGGCTAAAGATAGCTCATGGTTCGACAATATCTTCTCCTGGGTTCCCTCATGGCTTGGAATGGCAATGAAGTTCGTGATACCAGTTGTGGTGTTCCTCCTCGTGGTGTTCTGCCTGTGCCAGGTGGGCCTCCGATGTTGTGCTAACGCAGTCCCTAACGGTGCAATGATGATGGTGACAATGGGCAACTCTGGTGGTACAATTAGGGCGACACAAGAAGTACATGTACAGACAGGAACAGATAACACTCCCAGGTACCAGTTAGTGCCTATGTACCGTGATAAGTACATAGTAGACAAACTATGGCACACCACTATCAAAGAACCCCGAGATGTGGAACTGGAATGGTATGAGGAGGTCTGGGTAGACTTGGAAGAAACTGGTGACTGTATATATTTAACATGTACACCAGACGAGTATGCTAGAAGAGGTGAGAGCTTGAGGGGGGTATGTAGGGCATGGATGCCTAGAAAAGGAACACCTGCATGGGATGACGCAGTGATAGAGGAACAAGAATGTAGAAGATTGGAAGAGCTAAAGAATTCGTTACTTTAGTAACGAAAGGGGGGAAATGTAGGGGAGGACTGGCCGCGAGGCCCTCCTCACCTGCAGCCTTCTCCCCAGGTGAGGACCATGACTCGGTGGGCGTCCCCTCATGCCACCCGGGCCCAGGTGGAGGAGGGCTCACCCGCCGACGACATTGCCCACACGTATCCGTTCCCTGCATATACCAAAATTCAGTTAGGCCTAGAAGCCATCTTGTCTAGCAAAGATGGCGTGAGTTCAGCGCACTGTAGCGCGGCCCCCACCTTTGGAGGGCCTTTCATGCATCTCTGCCGCCGCAGCACCATGGCAGCTCCGCTGCGAGCGCGTTCCCATGAGAAAGTTGGGTACGAGCTAACACCAGATATTAACACTGTAACAGTCTGTTATCCACAATGTAATACTGCACCCCGTGTGACCTGGTCCGCGAGGCCAGGGCGACGCAGAAATGAATTCAAGTAGTGGTATTAGTGAACTACTCTTCTTAAACAGAATCTGCAAACTATGAATTAGCCATAAAAGTGAAATGTTTATATGACTTCACATTGTGACTGTACTAATGCTGCTAGATCACAGAGAAAGTGTCTTTAAGTCATATGTAGACACATGAACCCCTATATGTCTTCTTAAGTCACCCATAGTGGCAACCGTCAATCTCTGTGGTCCATAATATAGTTCTACCTCGTGTACCGTCGAATGTATATAAATACTTAAACACTGTAGTAGATATAATACCATGTAATGAAAAGGTACTCGGACCGAATGTATTAAAGAAATGTGTAACGAAATTGAAATATAGATGTGTGTTTAAATAAGATCAAAATAAGGCAAAACATTATAAAAGTTCTGCATTCAAAAGTCAGCAACGCACGAGGAAAAAACCTTTGTGAATATATGCAAGGCCATTCTCCCTCCCACCCTACGAAGCCTGCCAGATGAAGAAGCTAAGGCATGTGCCGCGCTCCCTCACCTCCCCCAGCCAAGCTGGAGCCGCTTCAGAGAGTCAGAGGCCCCGGTACCGCACCCAAGGCCACAGCCCGCCACCTGTGTTATTTACAGCACGGTAATAAACCCACGTTTGAATCCACAGATCTACCAGCACCCTCTCGTAAATCCCACAACCCCCCTAGACCACCCCAAGAATCATGACCCCGTGCAAAGACGACCCCCAACGCTGGGACAAGACACAGAGACCCATTTATATAATAACTTCTAACGCAGCAGACAGACATGTATCATTCGGCTCAGGCCCCAGAGCCCAGCCCCTCGACCTAAAATACCGGTCAATAGGACACAGGTAAATCTCACCCCAACCGACAACCACCAGACCTCTCACGAGGTGCATTCCTCATGTGTTGCATTTATTTTATAAGATAAACTGCTGAGCGATTTATTGATGAACTTAAATGTCGTTTCTTGAATAACTGCAGTGTGCATGGCCTAGGGCAAACGAGTCAGGAAAGGTATTCATCTTTGTCACAGGCTGCCCCAGCATACCAACACCGCTCGGATGACCTCAAGCTGGCCTGCCAGGCCCAACCCAACCCACGAGGCTGACCAGTGACGTCCTCACGCCAAGACCAACCACGCTGCAGCAACACCTATAGTTAGTCGACGCCACCCAATCCCAATTAACTTGTGCCCCCTATAGTGTGTAGGTTCTGATGACGTTTTTTGTATTAGAAATACGCCTGTCTTTGCTATTGTCAGACAGAGCGCTCTCGGAGGTTGCAGAGTTCTTTGCATGCCCTATTCTTTGGATAAACTCCTACTTACGCTCACCCGCACTCTGTCTTGGCCTTATTCCCATTACGGGAGAGTCCCTTATTGTCTCTCATTGCGGGGAGGATCGTGCTGAAATTGGGGGCGCTTCCTTTCACATGGCAGCCACTGAAAAGAGCACAATTTAAAAAGTAAACAGATTAGATGGTCTACATGGAATGGGAGAAGGGACTACATGTGGTCCCTTCTCCCTTTCTATGGTGGCCATTAAAAAAATAGGAAAAAAAAGAAAACAAAGAAAATGGCTGCAGAAGGGACTACGGGTAGTCCCTTCTCCCTTTCCATGGCGGCCAATCGCGGGAGGGACGCAGTGGCAACCAGAGCCTTGTCGGGCTGGTAAGGACCCGGCGACGGCCAATCAGATCATTTGTCACAATCCGATTGCAAATCACGGGTATAAATAATCAGTAAAGTATGCCCTGCAATGCATAGTTAACAGAGACAGAAGGGACTCATAGTCCATTTGGTCTGTCACACAGCATGGTGTCAGACATCGAAAGGACTCATGATTCATCCAGTCTATCCTCATTGAATGGTGTGAGAGAAAGAAGGGACTTAGAGCCCACCAACTCAGTCCCTCAATTATTGTGTAGCAGGGATAGAACGGATTGGTAGAAATCTGCCACTCACTACATGTTGTAAGAGGTTTGGGTCTATTTGACCTAAAACATTTGGCTTAATCACTTTTGATCGAATTTATTTGACCTTTTTCGGTCTAAAATGCAGGGGAGACCCCCGTCACCCCCTCACTTCCCCTCAACCCAATATATACCCTTACCCACCTCAATATATATATTTAATTAAATTTGACCAAAAAAAGGTCACAAAAATTCTATCAAATGTTTTAGGTCAAATGTTTTTAGGTCAATTATGCTAATACCTTGTAAGGGAGCGACAAGGAACACACGGTTCATAGATTCTGTGTCCAGGCTGCGGTTGAAGAAACATAAGTGACTCATAGTGACTTGAGCCTGCTCTATATAGCGCAGGGTAAAGCAAATAAAAAGGATCTCATGCCCTCTAGAGTTTGATGGCACTTTATGATGTTAAAGAGGCAAAAGGTACTCATGGTCTACAAAATCTGATGGCACAGCATGATGCAACAGAGACACATGGGACTCATGATCTTGCAAGTCTACCTCTCATTACATGAGCACACAGAGTCAGAAGAGAAGGGACTGATGGTATTGTGGGTCTTCCCCCCACTGCATGCTGTAACATAGATACAGAAGGGACTCATGGGACCTCATTACATGGACTGCGGTAACCCGCTGTACCCGTAACACCGAATCCGGCGCCTGACTTCCCGGTGCATCGGGACATTACAAGTCCCAGCAAATCGGGTAGCCAGGCACCGGAAAATGTTAGTCCCCATCCCCGTGGAGTCCCATAGACTCAATGGGAATGGGGACTTGGAAGCACCGGCGCCATTACTAATGGCGCCGGTGCTTCCGTGACAACTCCGCTTTCCTGGGCCATTGCACCTGACAGGTCAGACCTCACCTGGCACCGACATCGACAAGGCCAGCGATCCTCAGCAAGAAGAGCAAAGAAATAGTTTGGAATCAGCACAACCGAGCACGGGACACCCAATGGTTACTCGCTCACGGGCAGCAGAGTTAGGACAAGGACTTCCTACACATCCAGAATGAGGGTACACTGTTTGTTATTTTCCTTTCCGCACACATTCATCATGAAAGTGCAACCGTTTTTTATTGCATTTCTTCCATGCTTCCCACTGATGCCCATCCTGACACCTTGCAAGTCCAATTTGTCCAATTTATTAGAAGGTCCAACAAGTCTCGGGCACGCCATCCTAATGTATCTTTCCATGTCTTGACAGCATACCTGGCCCAAGTTTACTCACAACTAGAAAGAGGAAACCCATCCGTCCTTGCAGTCCTCAGAGACCCTAGAAGTAAAGCTGTCTAGGAACAACAATTCATTTTTGCCATGACCAACCACATGGTCTGTGGGGCTTGAACTAATATAATACTAATACATTAGCACTCAGTTTTGCGCATTTATGGCGGGCAACTGATATTTTCAAGCAGCACAGGTAATGGAGATGGTTATCTTGTCTTGTCTCTTATTTCCAGGTGGTGTTTTTGCTTTCCTTTTTTGGAGAATATCCCTTGTACCTAGTGCTACCGCTGCATCTTCTACTAACATTACCCCAACTCCAGCAGGTGGAATGACTATGTCAGTTGGACAGGGGAACACTGTAAGCACAGTAAGGAGAGGTAAGCGCAGTGTTGACACAGACATGGCAGGGGTGGACCTATATATCACTGAAACTGCTTGAGTGTCTAACAATATGTGGTACAGGCACATGACCAAAGTGGATAAAGAAACCACCGGGGAGAGTGATTATGTCTGCTCACTAATCCCCTGTGCCATGAGTGCCTCCAGAATGCTAATAGCAACTGAAATACCAGCAGCAAGAGCACAATGCCTCATGTACCTATCCATGGTTACAACCCGAGGAAGATTCCAGGCGAAAACAGCCACATTGAGATGATGTCTCAAACAACATTCCCCTATGAAGACAGTTATATAAAGACTCTTGACATGATGAACAAGTACTGGCTATTAGACCAGGCTATACAATACATAACTTATGGCCCCCAGAAAGGAGGGACAAAAACAATAACACTGAAGGAATTACCATGCCCAAAGAGGGGGCTCAAGGAAATAGGAGGAGAACCAGGATGTTGGAAAAGACCACAAATGCTTGTTTATGGCCAAGTATCCACAGCAGAGGAATGGAAAGAGGGAGTAGTAGGAAGCAAAGCACATACCCTAGTACAAACACCAGTAAAAACAGGACAATGAGAAAAGGACAGTTGCCCTAAGGAATGGAATACAAGCACCAAGCTACTGACCTGGGTAGACAATGAAGCTGGACCAATGCCCATAATACCAAAGAAGAAACCAGCATTATGTTACCAGAATGACGGTGCAGTAAGGGTTGGAGACAACGCAGAGTGTAGGTACACAGAAAAGCATCCAGCAATGAAGGTTGGCAGTCTTAATGGATCACTATTGGGCATGTGGATGCAAGGCATACAAGACGCTGCCACCTAACTGGAGAGAAGTTTGCTTGTTGGTACACATCAATATGCCAGCACTGTTAGTGCCACAGAAGGATGTGAAGATAGACAACTTCTCTAAAATGGATACTAACAAGAGAAAGAAGAGATCAATGGAGTTAGAAGAAAAGGGGAGAAAGAAACTGTTAGTACAAGTGAGTAGAGTGAAAAGAAACAAACAACTATTTCTCATCAGAATCAGAAGCATCAGTAGACGATGTACCACCTGAGCATCGGTTCTTCAGCAGGACAGAGATGTTTTTCGCGTCAGTAGTTTCAGCTGTCCAGACATATACAAACACAAAATGGTTGCAGATAACAAGATGGGAGCTGATGCAGACAATAAACTCTATAGTAAATGGCTTCAATGCGATAAAACAAGAGCTCTGAGCAGTAAGGTTAATGACACTCCAGAACAGATATGTTCTAGACCTTCTCACAGCAATGGAGGGAGTAGTTTACATCAAGATCGGGAGTTCCAGTTGTATGTTCGTGCCTGTAAAGGACAGAAAGAGTGGCACATTAACAGAAGCAGTGACAAGATTTTGGAAAATGCATGCCAAGATGGAGGAGGAAGCCAAAGGAACAGGAAAGGACCAGAGCTGGATGTCATACAGTACTTTCATAATGCTTCATGTTCTTCTAGAGAGCTGTTTGTGGTGGCTAAGAAGTATACCACCTGTGTCCAACCTCCCACTGTGGCTTCTCGCTCTCATGCCCGTTGTGATTCAATCGCTACTTTTTTTCAAAACTAAATTCACACAATTAGAGACAACATTCAGGTTGAGAGATGCAACGAGCCGAAGACAACTTAATGTTCTTTTCCCCCGGCTCTTAAATGTCCTAATTTGTTTCAGTTGGCCCCCATGTCAGACTGTATGGTGGCTGAGGTGCTTCTCAAACTCAAATTGGCCTCACCTATGGATCCACTCCCTCTGCACATTTTACAAGACCTGGCATTGAATGTGATCTATTCTATTATGGAGGCACTTCAACTCTCATGTTGTACCGGATTCATCTCCCCCTCCCTGAAGCACGCAGTTGTCTCCCCGCTGCTCAAGAAGCCCCATTTAGATCCAGAGAGGGCCGAAAACTATCGTCCTACATCTCTCCTTCATGCCCTATCTAAAAAGATGGAGGCCATTGTCACCCCCAGCTTTCTACCCACTTTAAGGTCAATAACACCCTTCATCTGCTACAGGCAGGCTTCCGCCCAGGCATGGGGAAGGAATAAGCTATGGTGGCTCTCCATGATGACATTGCACTTGCATCTAACTGCGGGGAGACGAGTGCTCTAATCTTACTCGATCTCTCTGCGGCCTTCGATAGGGTTGACCGCCCAAGACTGTTGCAATGTCTCCTGGAGGCCGGTGTCTCAGGAGTACCATTGAAATGATTCTCCTCTTTCTTAATAGGACGCACTCAGGTGGTGTCTCTCCCTTCTTTTACTTCCTCACTTACAGTGGTTGACTGTGGTGTCCCTCAGGGATTGGCAATCTCTCCCCTGCTTTTTAATCTATACATGACTGCCCTGGCTCGACTGATTGCCAGTTTTGGTGTTTATTTCTACATGAATGCAGATGATACACAAATCTTTTTCCATCTCAATGCTCCAACTGACAATCCTCCGACTCTTTTGAAAGACTGCTTCTCTGCTGTTTGCCGATGGATGTCTGACAATTGGCTAAAATTAAATGGTGACAAGTCAGAAATACTGGTAATCAGAAAGACAACCATGGGCTGGACTCCAGATTACTGGCCTACTGCCTTGGACCCTGTACCCAACCGGCCAGTGGAGTGAAAATCCTGGGCATTAAGATTATGCCATCTGGCTCTAGAGAGGCACAGAGGTACTTCCATTCCTTCCAAATAATGCCAGGAGTAAAATTGTCACCGCCGCCATTATGGGTGCCATTGACTATTGCAATGGCATCTATTTGGGCCAACCAATGGCGCTTCTTCAGCGACTCCAAATCTTACAAAATGCAGCATGCAGGTTGGCCTTGAACACCCCTAGACTTGCACATTCTCGAGACCTTCTGCAACACCTTCATTCGCTCCCAGTAAGTCTCAGGTAGATTTTAAAATCTTGTGTATTGTCCATCAGGCCATCCATGCCACAGGGGCCTTGTTCCTTCAGTCAAGGCTGGCTCTCTATCAGCCTAAGAGAAACCTTTGTTCAGCTGACCTGCTTTTGTTCACTGTTCCCTGCTTTCGGCATACCCAGATGGGTGGCAGATCCTTTTCAGTGCTGGCTCCCATGCTACAAAATGCACTCCTGCTGCATGTTAGGAGTATTCAGATTCTATCTGCCTTTCGTAGGCAGCTGAAAACATGCTTCTTTTAGTTTGCTCTCCCGCCTCCCTCTCTGGCAGCTTGCTGCTTTAGCGCCTTGATGCCTTCGGGTCTTTGTCGTGCTCTATAAATTCATCATACAAAACAATACACTACAATACAATACAATACATATGCTCATGGATGCCAACATGGTTAGCAGTCGGACTGAAAGTATTACTAGGAGCACTAATACTATTATTAGTGGGACTGTGTGTGGTCAAGATCTGCATTACACAATGTTGCGAAACTACCGAGAAGACAATAGGATGAAGGTGTTGATGGATGTGGACATGGAAGAAGAAAAAGACAAGATATAGTAGAAGAAAGAAATAACGTCAGAGCAAGGATAAATGAATGCCCACTGTTCACGACTGAGAGGAAAAAATGTGACAATCCCTTTGGCAACAACAGATACTGGGGGAACTGGTTATGGTGCAAGTCAGAGGGAGACTGTAACTACATAATCTGGAGTTTTGATGACCATGCAAATTACAATAGACATATTGGAGGAATAACAAAGATATGGCTATCCAAAGCAAGAGTGACGATGTGTGGAGGTTTGGTCGACAGGTCAACCAGAAGGGGGACTGAAGAGAGGGTCCCTGGAATGCCCCTCCTCACCCCCATGAACATGACATCCCAAAGAGTCCAAAATGCATGAAGTCACACACTATTCAGACAGCCCCCCAGGAGGACCCGTGACTGACACGTATGCAGAAATATTTTCTCTTAGATAGCCATTCAAACCTTATCCAATGGATACAGGTGCTTCAACATTGGTCATGGACCCAAATGCCCCGAAGGATGATGTTGACTAATGCCGAGAAACCACTGTGCTGACGTCATTAGTGACACCACGACTTAGCCACGTTAATCATGAAGCATACTTGCAGCCATGCACGTTACACAAACATACATGGGAATAAACGAAGAACATCCTTACACAGTTCTGTAGAAAGAGGACACATACATATACATACTGTCAAAAGCTTTTATTATTTTCCTCATTAGCTAAGTGCAGAAATGCTGAATGCAAGGCAAAGAAGAGATGCAGAGCGAGCTTGCAGATGCTTTTGGCAACTAACCTTATGGAACTAGAGGATCACGTAGGGAACCTGGAAGGACGAAATACAACTAACCTAGGGAACACATAGCATGGTATAGATATGTAGAAATCATAGTATAACAAGGATCACATAAGGCTACAAGCCATAGGACGAGAGACGAGGCAAAGCATAACCAGGCTGCACATAAGAGGAAGTCCAGAGCCCACAGCCAAGGTCAGAGATAAGCAGCACATTCCAAACCTAAAATGTCAAAGTGCCATCTGCAGAAAAACAGAATAAATCCTCATAAATTGCAGACCAGAAGAGCTCAATTTCACGTTCCTGCACCACATGATGCGGCCGAGCTAGACAATGATTATTCAGCCGCAGTGGGAAGATGAACCGTTCTCAGCAACAGACATTATGTGACACATGAACTTGTTAACAACGTTGCAACATTGAGGGCACTCTCACAGGCAAAAGTGGTACTGCTAACAGATACATTGGGTACACATAGTCATTCTCGTCACCATGAAGAGGTGCACAGAGCGCTGAGAATAGAGATGGGTCCTAGGCATGGGGAGACCAGTTCCAGTCAATCAGGGGACAGAAACCCAGGGGTGGATGGCAGGGGGTAAGTGCCAATGGAAGTCCTGCCCCCCCTGCAACAATGTAATAGATAGTTTCTTGGGGAAGGGGGAGGCCAGCCACTTGACATGAGAGGGGCAATCAACTAAGATGCATAGGGGCAATGTATACGGTATACTACCCTGCCAGAAAGTGGGATAGGTTTTTCCGGGAAGAGCCCATGTTATGATGTTACTTTGCAACAAAAAGGCTTGACACAGGTTTGGGAGTGGTGACTCTGGTGATTTTTAAATGTCCTGTATGATCCCTGTCGGTTTTTGTAATAAACAACAATTCAAACTTGCCCTTGGCTGAGTCCCCTGTTTGTTACTGGGGGAGGTTGAAGTATGCGAGCCAAAGAGTATTGAGTTCAAGTAACTTCAGGTTTATTTGTATCTGTTATAAACCCGGCGCCCTGCACTGCAGCTCTCTCACACACCGCCGTCCTCCACACTCTCGCAACCGCTCCCTCTAATCTCCCGTTGACACCAAACCATAACATTCTCTCATACGCTCGTGCAGGCAGGGCAACCAGATACCTTGCAAACATAAATATAGGCATGAAATAACAATACGTAATACAACATCATCCCCCCCCTTGAGGAAACCAAACAATAAACGATAATAAATGAAAGATAATAATATGCAATAATATTTGCTATAAGAACAAGGAAAACAAAACTTCCCAACAAGATGTTACAAATTGTAAAATACATCTTCAACAGCCAATCTCAAATAACTATTGAAACAAGTTGATAATAACAGGTTAATAAAAAACTCAAATGTTTGCTTAATTGTCTTTACTTCTCCATGGCATAGTCTCTGGACCAAATCGGTAATCTCTTTTCTCTTGAACTACGCAAGATCCTATTCTCAGGAGCAGCATCACCATTGTCTCCATGTTGCATGTCTACCTCTCCAACTTGCATCCTGGTACCTTCATTCTCACCACCATTCTGAATATGTACATCTTCTCCAAACAAATCAACTGCTCTTCTATTGTACTTCATTTGCCCATCCCTACTGCACTCACCCTTCCATTGCCATTTACTCACTCTATCCAAATTCCATACAGAACCACCACGAACTCTAACCGCCCTCTTGAACACTTGTACATCTTTAATAGGACTGCTGTATTTGGATTCACCCTTCCTCACACTGCGCCCAAGCTTAATTCTCACGGAATCACATGGTGAAATTCTTGACCTATCCTGATCAATGCTAACTCCTTCTTTTTCAGACTCTATCCTTCTCCTGTGATTAACCCAATCAGGATTAAGCAACGTATTTGGGCCTCTCCCCCTCATCAATTCAAACGGAGAGACCTCCATCCCCCTCTTGACAGACATCTTCACACTCCATAGTTTCTCCTTGAGTGCCTCATCCACTGGTATGTTGTTCCTCAAAGCCAATTCTACCGTCTCTACAACGATTCTATTGCACCTCTCAACTAACCCATTAGTTTGTGGGTGATATAATGCAGAAAACCTCCAATCAATTCCCGAACATCTAGCAAACTCCTTTATCTCCCTGCTTCTAAATTGAACACCATTATCACTAATGACCACTTTTGGAAATCCTTCTCTCCTGAAAATTTGCATCAGAAATTTGATCACTTCAATGGAATCAACTTTGCTAACAGCCTTGACCTCCAGCCAACCTGAGTAATAGTCAACCAGGACTAACAAAAACTTCCTTTCACACATCAAGTTCCCATAAGGTCCAACAATATCAATACATACTTTGTCCCATGGTGCCTCTCCCTTCGCAATGTTAATGGGCTCTGAATTAACACTTTTGCAACTTTTGTCGCTATTTTGGCATGGCCAACAATTTCTGACATATCTTTCGATCATTATATCCATACCAGGCCACCAGTATTTGGCTCTCACATTGATTTTTGTTCCAGTAATCCCTGGATGTCCCTGGTGTGCTTTTTCTATGAGTTCATTACACAATACTTGCGGTGGGATCAACTTGTCCCCCCTCAGTAAAAATCTGTCTTCCATGGACAACTCATCCGTTATTTCCCAGAACTTCGTGCAACCTTCACAAACTATTCTCTTTTCAGGCCAACCTGATTCAGTGTACTACCTGACTCTTGACAACACTTCATCCTTACTGAATTCATTTAGCCACGTTTCTTTAGATGTCACCTCAAATATAGCTGCTACCATTTATTTATCTCCTTCAACACCTGTCTCATTATTCCTCAAAGGTAAACGGGACAAATAATCAGCAATAATATTTCTCTTCCCCGGTACATTTTCCCCACAGATACTTCCTAAAATAATTCATTGCCCAGGCACAAGCTAGTAACTCTTTTTCGATTACTCAATACCTACTTTCAGCGGCTGATATCACTCTGGAGGAATGACTGATCACCTTTTCATTACCTTCCTCATCTATCTGGGACAAAACAGCTCTCAATCCATTTCCACTTGCATCCACCGTGACCTTGGTTAACCTCCCAAATGCAAACCCTCCCAATTCTGCAGAGTTACATATCTTTCCTTTATGCAATTTGCTACTTCGCTACGTCACTCCATTCAAACTTGACATCCTTTTTCATCAGTCTTCTCAGAGGTTCCGTCACACTGGCAAAATTCTTTACAAATCTGTTATAATACTCACATAAGTCAAGAAACGATCTGAGTTCATCCTTATTAGTGGGATTAGGTGAGTTCTTAATTGCCCTAATGGATCCCACTTAGGTTTGTATCCCTTACCATTTACAGTGTGTCCCAAATACTCAACTTCTTCTACTCCGAACCTACATTTACTTTGCTCTATCTTCAACCCAACATCCTCCAACCTTGTCAACACTTCCTTCAACCTTTTATCATGCTATTCAGAACCCTGGCCAAAAGCCATAATATCACCCTGGTACACAAGCGTTCCACTCAATCCTTTCAGAACATGAATCATAACTCTTTGAAACACCGCCGCCCTTGGATGCTAAACCGAAGGGCATGCGTTTATACCTATACAACCCATGTGGCGTAATGAACGCTGTGATATCCCTACAGTCCTCCATGAGCGATATCTGATGATATGCACTCGAAAGATCCGACGTGGAAAACAAATCTATGTTCCCAAAGCGATTTAACATTTCAGATATAATAGGAAGAGGAAAAGTATCAGTTATGATGTTCTTGTTGACATCTCTTCAATCCACACACATTCTTGGTTTGCCACTTTTCTTTAATGCAACCACAATGGGGCTCACCCACTCCGAAGATTCAATTTTCTCAATAACTACTTCTGATTCTAACCTTACCAACTCCTGTTCAACCTTGTCAGCAATGGCAAATGGAATGGGTCTGGTCTTTGAGTGCTTAACCGGTAATGCTCCCCTCTTAAGACGGATCCTGTGTGCAAAATCCTTCAATAACCCTAAATTTGCTCGGACTTCACTACTCTTCGTTATCATTTCGTCACTTTGACCTTGACTGCTATTTACAATCAGAATCTGCTCCTTATCACATGGATCCAATCTGATTCTCAACCCAGCCTGATCTCTCCAACCTATTACATTTACACCTTTTTCTTCACTTGGGCACGCCTGTCCTTAAATTGGATGATGCTCGAGAACCAACCAATAATCTTAATCTTCAACCCTTCAAATCCACCTGGATTCCTTATATCCGATGCCTTCAAATCACTCCTTAGACCACATGCCGATAAGTTTTGCTAGGTTTTCTTAGTGATAATCGTCCATGGTGAACAACTATCAACCTTCCCCTTGAGTTTCCAATTGTCCAATATTACTACATAATTCGGGCATTTGAATTCTCCTCCTGGTGGTTCATGAATCATGAACACCCTCTCGTCCTACGATTCTTCTTCTTCATCTTGAATGGCTGAAATTCTTTTCTTTCGTCTACAGGTGACAGCAAAATGGCCCTTCACTCCACAATTTCCACACTTCTGCCCTATCGCGGGACACTGCTTTGCATTGGCATAATTCCTTCCTTTAGAAGAATTACCCTTGTTCTCATATCCTTTTGCTCTATTATTTTTGTTAGCAGTAACATCAACTCGTTCCTTGTTCCGCAGCGTGCTGACCAAACTTTGATCCTCTGTTTCTTGCCCTACTTTGGTATTATGTTGCAACATGCTATGAGTAGCTTCCTGTTTTTTTGCTCTTCATTTCCTTGGAACACAATTGACTGTGTTCCATCCATTTTGCGATGGCAATAGTCTCTGTTAGAGACAGGTTCCCCACCATCCACAATCTGTCTTGAACCAAACTGTCCTTAGAATGGATAATGATCTGGTCTCTGATCAGTTCATCAAGAGTGATTCTATTCCCAAAAAGACACATACGTGCCAATAGTTTCAATGCTGACACATATTCTTCTATATTCTTGTGCTCCTTTTGTATCCTCATGTAGAAGTTATATCTGTTTATAGCTACATTTGTCTCTGGAGCATAGTATTTGTCTAATTGTCTTATGGCTTTCTCGTGCTCATCAGCATCCCCAGCTTCATTTCCCGGCAAATCTGGCAATTCTCTGAATTTCCTTTGGCCTTCCAAGCCTAAGGCATGAAGCAATAGTAATTTCTTCTTATGAGAAGTAAGTCCTTCCTGGTCTACGGTCTGAACATAGTTCAACCAGAACTCCTTCCATTCAGACCAAATAACCACAGGCTGTCCAGGTGTCGGGAGGAAACGTGCAGGTGGCTGAATACTGATGCCTTGCATGGTCAACTTAGAGCCTGTCGTCTGAAAATTCTCAATAATATAATTAACGTTCATGGAAAGAATGTCTCATAAGTATTAAAACTTCTTTCCTTTGCAACTTTCTGTAATCTCCTCCATATAATAAGTATCCAACAGCTGCCTCAGATCTCCTCTTATTCTTCTTTCAGACTTGCGTTCATATAGCAGAAAAAAATATATATATATATTTTTTTTCTACTGAGACGAGGATGAAGAGGCTCCAATCCCTCTCTCACCTTCGCCTGACTTCCTGGCTGTGGATGGGTGTATCACGTGAGCATGAAGCGTTTCACTAAGTCCTTTACTCTAATGCGAGCACAACCAACGTGTGCATACGTACGCTTCCCAAATTGTCAGTTTCCAATAAGAGAAAACATCCAAACTCTTACGGAGGCTCCACAAGTTCTTTGCCCATCCGAAACAGACGGAGGCACAGCACAAGCAAACGAAATGCGACCGTTCGCTCGGAGCAGCAGCTCTCAATCTTCGTGGGTCCAAACGATGCCAGGCATATCCTCGTCGCCAATTGAAGTATGCGAGCCACAAGGTATTGTGTTCAAGTAACGTCAGGTTTATTTGTATCTGTTATAAACCCCGGCGCCCTGCACTGCAGCTCTCTCGCACACCGCCGTCCTCCACACTCTCGCAACCGCTCCCTCTAATCTCCCGTTGACACCAAACCATAACATTCTCTCATACGCTCGTGCAGGCAGGGCAACCAGATACCTTGGAAACATAAATACAGGCATGAAATAACAATACATAATACAACAGAGGGTTGTTGGGCCCTGGGAGCTGAACGAGTAAGCTTGTAGTAACCTCCAGATCTTTGGCATACCATACCTCACCAACAAACTCATGGTCCACTGAGTCTCACATCATATGGCATGACAGAGGCAGAAGGAGTCATGGTCCCTTATGTCTCACATCATATGGTCTATCACAAATAAAATGGATAAGTCTTGCATCATGTGTTGTAACAGAGGCAAAATGACTCATAGTCCAAAGAGTCTCAACTCATAAGGTGGAACAGAGGCAGAGGAACTCATGGCCCATTGAGCCTCGCATCATGGGGTGCGGCAGAGGCAGAAGGACTTCTGATCTGTCAGGACCTGCATCTTTTGGTAGACGAACTTGTGGCTCATGAGTCTCACATCATATGGTATGATAGAGGCAGAAGGACTCATGGTGTGTTGGGTCTGCGTCATTAGGTGTAACATAGGTACAAGGACTCATATTCCATGGAGTCTCGCATCATATGATGTAACAGGGGCGGAAGGTCTCGTGGGCCATGAAGACTCCAATCGTATGGTATTATGGAAGCAGAAAGACTCATGGTCTGTTGGGTTTTGCATAATGCGTTATAACAAGGGCAGAAGGACTCAAGATCCATTTACTATAACATCATACAGGCAGGCAAAGGGACGCGTGGCCCAACGAGTCGCACATCATATGGATAAGCAGAGGCAGGGGACCCATGGTGCAGTGAGTCTCACATCATATGTTGTGACAGAGGCAGAAAGACTCATGATATGCTGCCTCGCCTCATATGTGTAACAGAGGCAGAGGGACTCATGGTGCATTGAATCTCACATCATATGGTGTGACAGAGGCAGAAGGACTCATGGTGCACTGCCTCACCTCAAAGGTGTAACAGAGGCCGAGGGACTCATGGCCCATTGAGCCTCACATCATATGGTGTGACAGAGGCAGAAAGACTCATGATATGCTGCCTCGCCTCATAGGTATGGCAGAGGCAGAGGGAATCATGGTCCATTGAATCTCACATCATATGGTGTGACAGAGGCAGAAGGACTGATGGGCCATCAAGTCTCCCATAACAAGGTATTACAGAGTCAGAAGAACTCGTGGTCCATTTCCTCTCACATCAGGGGAGACATCTGAGAAATGACCTATTTTCTAAGTGACCCCGAGTGAACGTCTGAGCAACTCACCTTTCTGTGGAGCAATGCAAGAAGCCCCCAGCTCCAGTGGGCGAGTGGGTGCAGATGCGCTTTGATCCAGTACATAGTCACAGGGCACCGGGGAAAGATCTCTCTCTCAGAGTTAGAAGGTACAAGATAGGCCCAAACATTCTCTATAGCATTGTGACGTCACCTGGAGAATGCCTATCTCGCTACGCGCGCCCTGCAGGCGTGACACAGATATATGAAGGAGACCAGGGACATTATCCAACTGAGCTATGTGCGATATCCTGGAAGACAGGACACCAGCTGCAGAAAGTGAACGTTATTGTGTTCAGAAGAGACGAAGAGCTCCTTGTCCACTGGGCTTCCACACCAAGTGCTCAAGCACAATAACTCTGCCAGCTGCAAACGCTCCTCTTTCCGGATCACTTCCTGGGCGTGGCAGCAGGCGCCCGCTAGGATGTAAGTTACACAGATATCTCTGCTGGCAGACCCTTTATGGCACTGAGTCCTCTCACAAAATATGTGCAATTACAACTTTTGCTGCTGGGGCTTCATGGATCTGATGACAGC
This sequence comes from Ambystoma mexicanum, assembly GCF_040938575.1. Classification (NCBI taxonomy): domain Eukaryota; kingdom Metazoa; phylum Chordata; class Amphibia; order Caudata; family Ambystomatidae; genus Ambystoma; species Ambystoma mexicanum. Next base: position 206,179,305 of record NC_090925.1, read on the forward strand.
TATTTGCGCACTACAAGTTTACACCACAAGAGGGCAGAACGATCCTATAGATACTTCTTCATTGCGTTTTGATCCACTTTTAAAATAAAAAAATAAGTTGTTATGGCTTTAATAGACCAGTTGAAAATAATATGTCAGGATGGTGGAAAGCACTACTCTCTGATGGACCATATGTGTTCCCCGCTACACCATATGATGGAGCATGGATGGACCATATCTGCCTGTTACACTGAGTGGTGGGGATAGACTGGATGGATAATCACTCTTTGTCTCTTCTCTCACATCATGAGGTGGGCAAAGACTGCATGGAGCATGAGTTCATTCGGTTCCACTCGCTGTGAGTGCAGATTTGTGGTATCATGCATGATAGTATTGTAAGTGTTGTGAGATGCTTTTGCCTGTGAGGTAATGCGGAATGGAAGGGGGTTGAGGTTCTGGGTTTGACGGTTGGGAAGGACTTTCTAGATGGGATATGGACATGGAAGTTATTTTAGAGCCTGCTCTCCAGCTAAACTTCTAACTTCCTGTTTTGTACTCAAAGCGCAGGCTAAGGGCGCAGTGTTGTGAGACGCAGGTGCTTTTGCGACAACGGGGTTGCAGCCCAGAATGCGAGGATGCTGTGCAGCCTTCAACCATCAACGACCGTACGGTAAGAAAGGTGCGGGCAGGGGGTGCAGCCATTACTGCTCTCTACTAAACTGCTCTGCCCTCACACGTTCCTCCACTTAAGCACTTATCACTACATACACTGTCTCAGCGCAACCATTAGGCTTCCACTCGTACGATTGGCTCACTCTGTGATCCCTGCTGTTTCCTTTGCATGTTCTCCCTCTAGGTTGTTGTTCCTGTGCTGTTACTTCCACTCTGCTTTTGTTGTGCCTGCAAGGCCTTTTTTCTTCTCTAGGTTCCTTCACCTGCGTGTTTACTGCTTGTTATTGTTGGGTGTACGTTCATTCTGCTTCTATTGTGCCCCCTAAACCCCCTTTCCCCCTTATGGTCCGCCTCTGTGTTTACTGTTTAGTTATTGTTGGTGCCCACTAGGCCTTTCTCCCCCTTCTAGGTGCCTTCTCTTTTGGGCGTCCACTTGTGCTACTGTTGGTTGTTGCTCACTTGCCATCCCTCTAGTCCTGCGGCTCCCAATTGTCTGCTTCCTCTCCCCTTTCCCCTGTGTGTTCGTTCCCACTGTTGAGTCTACATGCGTGTGCTTGTGCTTCTCAGTTGCATTCAGAACGAACAGAGACACAGGGCCTCATTACAAGTGTACCGGTCCAGAAACAACAGTGCTGGTAAGCCTACCGGCACCACTGTTTCCGGACCAGCACACTATGGGTTGGCCTGCCGGAGCCACTGTGCCCGGCAGGGCTGACCCTGCCGGCCGCATTGGCCATGGTAGGCAATCCGTCATGGAAGCACCAGCACCGTGATCAAAGGTGCTTGTGCTTCTGTGGTCCCCATTCCCATAGAATCCCATACTACTTACAAATTGCCGGCGCCTGACTTCCCGGACCGCCAGAGTTGTAATCCCCTGGTGTTACTGGGAAGTCAGGTGCTGGTAATTCATTTTGATTCTGGCAGACAACCCGCAGATGGCACCGGCAGGGTTACTGCCAGACTCGGAATGAGGCCCACGGCCTTCATGGAGGATGCAACAGCCTTTAATTCATAGGTAAGAGGGACACAATAATAGGCCCCACAACTGCACCGTTACAGCTTCCCACTCTCCACTCCCTTCTAACGGCTTGACCTAGAACACTTGCCGCTTCCTCCTTCCACATTCTAACATTCTAACAATGCATACATTACATTCTACTCTCTAAGCAGATCCCCAGTACAATACTACACATCCCCTTCCCCCAACCAGAACACAACAAATGTAACACGAAAATAAATAAGAATACAATAGCACACTTACTGACAACTATATACACATTAAAATAAACTAAAAGCAAATAATCTGCATGATATCTGAACTATAGAATACAAACATAACCTAGTTTATTCACTCACAGTAAGGTTTCTAACATTAAGTACAAAACAAGATAAAAGCAAAACAGCGTATCAACCTATATCATACATATCTGTACATCATGCATTCTTCAAACCTAGATGGTACTTTGCGCACCCTCAAACCTCTGTTGAATCTATTCTGGTTGGAAGAATCACACAACTCATTGTTTGACCTTTTGCATTTTCCTTGCCACACTCATTGCTCATAGCACAATTACCATGGGCGTTAACATTCACATCCTTATGATCACATTTGTCTTGCACACTAAAAGGGTAATTCCGATGATCCCACTTCCTTATCACCACATTTTCATTCTCCTTTAACCTTTCCGTAAAAACCTTGTTAGAATTCCAAACAGTTCCGGCTTCAACTCTAACTGCATTCTTGAAACATTCAATAACTTTCACAAGTTTAGAAAACTTTGATGCACCCTTCTTACACATCCTTCCCTTCTTCACTCTCACCAAGTCTCCTACACAAACATCCCCTTCTTTCCAAGTAGTGTTCCCTTTGGATTTCTTATCATATATTCTTTGTACAGGAGAGGGTGGGCAAAGAGGCCACAGAGAGTCACAGCTCCTGCCTCGTAAGGTAAATTATTGGTACACGGCAGCGTTCAATTGTTAGGGTATGAGTGCATTGCCCTGCACCCAACAGTGAAAACCTTGCTAGAACAGTTGTAAACAATTGAACTGCGCCACACCAGGTAGTCCAAGAAGTACAGTGTACTGTATTTTAATTCATATTCAGTACAGCCTGACATGTGTTTCGAGCATGGCTCTTCCTCTGAGGCTGTCACAGTTAAAATCATAGTAATTTAACAATTATTCAAACAAACATATAGGTAATTGCATTGCCATTAGAAATATGGATGGGCCACGCCAAAGGGGCATTAGGGGTTGCACATGTTCAAATTGGATTCAGACAAAATCATATATTGGTAATTACCACATTATGTAAGATACATAGCAGTACATATTAGCAAAGCAATTTTGTGTAAATTGTTTTTTTAACATTTTACCAATTAAAGTGGTGGCATCGAGGCAATCCAAAATCGAAAAGAGAAAGGAAAAGTAACAAAAATCAACTATTAATGGGAGGTATATAGACAACCGTGGACACAATCTGTGGCAATTCCGAGTTTGTATAAATTGTGATTTTGAGGGCAATAATAAGGCATATTTACCAAGAAGTCATGTCAGATCTGGTGCACTAAAGAGTAAATAATTTGAATCTTAATTAGCAATAGGCCTGGGTAAGCTAATGGTAAATTACTATTCCTACTGATTAATAGAGTTACCTGGTATACACTTACCATTTATGTAGAGTAACCAATAAGTAAGCTGGATTGCTGAGTACTATAGCCTAAACAAAACAAAGTAGGTGGTTTTGCAGAAGTAGTTGCAATTATAATAGAGTTACACTGAAAAGAAAGTACAGTGAATTGCCATATGTTAAGAAATCACTGCTTTACCTTCAATAATGCTGCAATTGCAGATGTGCAATGATTTTAAAGGCTGCAGCGTGTCCAAAATACCGCCGTTATTGAATGAGAAATGTGTCGTCATGTTCAGATAAAGAATCCAAATTAGACAATGCGTGATAATCCAATTAGAAGGAAAGAGATACGAATCCTGCGTTAGAATCAGGGTCCCAATTGCATTCTTTGACAGTAATTAGTCACGGTCAGGGACCGTATACAATTATGCAATTGTGTGTCTTACCTGCCTCTCGGCAACAGAATGAGTCTACGGGAGGGCGCGCTGCCGCGTCTCCCAATGTTATATTCAACTGCTGTAGCGTGAGCTGCAGCGGGCTTTGCAGTATTGCTTAAACCGCCATCTTGGGCGAGGGAGTAAAGCTCTATATCAGTGGTCAGGACCTATGATATGTTGTCAACCAAGGACATCTAAACTGAAACATTTAAGTACGTATGCTTGCGCAATAAAAGAAAGCCACTTGTTAGTTATGTGATTATAATTAAATAAAAAACAGCAGATATTTGGAAAGACGCTGCCTGACAGGCTCGTCATTTATCTTATAGTCATTGGTTAGGGAATTAATGTTGCCAGTTCGGCATTAGACGCCGCAGATGAGGCCACGACTGTTTATTTACCTTTCCCCCTTCCCACATATGTTTCATTAATAAACAACTCTTAAATACAATAGTACATTGCGACGATAGCGCGTCACTGACAAGTTAGATTTAAACAATGACTTGTTGGATGACAATAATGAATACAAACATAAAATGAGTATAGCATTCATGCTATCAGAAACAGCACATTTTACAGTGGATCCTCTCCACGTATCCTGTGATATTAAAGTGGAACATTATACCATATGAGTAATAATTAAGCTAGATACAGAGAGAGTCCCTGGTTCTAGCAGCATAGTTTAAAGGAATACATGGAATTCATGGTCTGAGTTAAGGCCCCTGGGAACCAGTCTATATTTGCAGATAGGTCGCGCTTCTAGCTGCCTAAGCTTAAGTTCAAGGTTGCCTCCTCTCTTAGATAGACAAACCTGGGCTAATCCAGTGAATTGAATATCCTTGACATTATCCAGTTGGTGACAGGTTTGGCAGTGTGTTGCCAGGGGATATTTAGATTCCTGGTTCGAAAGTGTTGAAAAATGCTCACGAATACGGATCTTCAGAGGCCTAACTGTGCTGCCAATATACATTGGACCACAGATGCACATGATGCAGTAAACTAAGAATTTCGTGTTGCAATTAATAAATGAATCAATTAGATGTTTCCCAGTTATTCCAAGGTCTACTGTGTCAGTCTCCAAAGTGTGCATGCACATATTGTAGCTCCCACACTTGTGGAAACCATTGACCCTACCCTGTGCAAGCCATGTCTCCCCACTAGATGGTTGAGACATAAAAGATGGACATAGAATATTTTTAAGTGTAGGTGCTCTGCTAAAAGTGATTGCAGGGTTAGGTTCTAGCCATTTGTCTAGGTCATGGTCTAGATGAAGTAAATGCCTGTGGCGTTAAAGAATCGCATAGATACTATTGCTGTCACTGTTGTAACGAGTAAGAAGTCTGATTTTATTAGGTCGCTCATTGGCACAGCTTTGTCTGGTTTTGAGTATCAATAAATTTGCTCTCATCATACTTGACACTTCCCGTTCTGCTTTAATAAGTGTAGAGGGCATGTATCTCTGTGTTTTAAATTGACAAAGGATCAACACTTTTTCCACCTCAAAATCAGCATCAAGTGAACAATTCCTCTTCGCTCTAATATACTCCCCTTTCAGGATATTGTTCATCACAGAGTTTTTATGACAACTAGATGAGTGTAACACAGCATTAACTGATGTGGGTTTCCGGTATGTATTAGTCTTGAAACCATCCTTAGGCACTGAAATATTTAGATCAAGGAAGTCAATTGAACAGTCACTAAATTGATGTGTGAATTGTGGACCCCAATCATTGTCATTGAGAAAATCTACAAATTGAGATAAAAGTTCCACTGTACCAGTCAAAATCATGATAACATCATCAATATACCTTTTCATAGGTATATTGGTGGAAAAAAGACAGTATTGTTAAACACATATTGCTGCTCAAACTGATGCATGAATATATTTGCCACCCAGGGTGCAAAACTTTCCCCCATGGAATGCCAATTAGTTGTTTATAATATGTATTGTTGAACAAAAAGACATTATTTTGCAAAGCACATAGAAGTAAATCTTTAACCATTTCAATATGCAGATGGTATGACGCTGATTGCTGGTGAAAAATGTAGTTGATACTTTCAATTGCTTTCTGGAGATCTATTGATTTATATAATGCGTTAACATCGAGTGTAACCAATAAGACATGAGATTGAGATGGTAAGTTCTCTAGTATATGTAAAATATGCATTGTATCACGTACATGTGTTGGTGTGGTGCATACTAAAGGAGAAATGCATTCATTCACATATATCGATATCGGTTCCATAATCACGCCCTGCCCACTAATAATTGGTCTTCCTTCAGGTACATTCACATATGACTTATGAATCTTCGGGAGGAAGTACACAGTTGGCATGGCTGGTTGCTCTGGAGCCCCTGTGCGATTACAGGATGGAGAGCTCCTAAAACACAAAACACAGGTGAGGAGTGTGTGGGTCTTAGAAATATAAAGGTGAGTTTATTCAGGGTGGAAAGCAGAAGAGGGTCCTAGTAGAATTTACCATTCTGTACCTCCCTTCTTGTTATCTCTCTTTCATGACAGGTTAAAACCCTTAAAGAAACAGTTTTAGCAGATCAACAGGGCTCCTGGATCATTACGTTCCTGTGGAGAACAGGTAAGCGTTACAGAATGCGAAGCAAGTACTTAAAAAACACTCTGCCCGAGCGTAATGGAAACCACAGATATAGATAATTTGTCCCAACTATTGAGTGAGTGTTGGGCTGAAGTCCATGCAGCATGGTCAGAAACAATTCCCTGAGGATGGAGTTAGTGGTCAATAGGGAACTGTCACGACCTTGACCCCAGGCCATGGGACTCGGGCGCCGTGGCCCCACCACAGTACTTGTCTCAGGTGCCTTGGACTCAATCCTGGCGCCGTTGGCATCAGGCTCACTTGGCAAGTGTGGGTTTCAATGGGCAATGGGTGAACATGGCTGCCCCCACAAGGATCATCAGGGAACTGTAACAAGCAGTCTAGCATCCAGGGCGGGGTCTGCCCCAAAGGCACCTGAGATACCTGCTGGGTATTTAAACCATGCACGACCCGAGACACGCGCTTCGCGTTATTCTGCTCTTGCAGCGTGACGTTCACCGGGTCCTGCTCAGCATCCTGGACTGCATGGGTGAGATAAGACAAAGAACCACAGCCACCTTTACCTGTCCAGCTCCAGTTCCTCCATCCAATTGGAGACTTCGTGGACATCTTCATCGTCCTCCTGCTACATCTTCAGAAAAATAGAGGCAAGAATAAGACATCAAGTAAGCTTACTTACTCAGCTTTCCTGGAAGACCTCTGCCAAACCCGATAATCTTCCTTGGCGTTTGGTCCCCATCGATCACTTCTTCCAGGATTCCACTGCGACCTGCAAGGAACAACAGCACAGGTCAGCCAACTTGCAAGGACGCTTTCAGCGCCGCATCCTGCGCATCCTTACCTTCTCAAGCTCTGCCTTCAGCCTCGGCTCGCTCCATCAGCTCCTGCAAGACAGGAGAAGAAGGTTATTGGAGCATCTATCAATACAGACATTACTCTAAAATATGAAAGACTTACCTGAAAAGTGCAGTCGCAGCCGGTCTGGACTCCAGGCCCCCGCCAGTGAAGTAACTCGGTGGATCAGGCCAACCACAACACGCCCCTGCCCAGCACGGCAGGACGGAGAGCGCAACATTCCGAATGTCAAGGTGAGAGAAGTCCCAAGGGACTTATTTACTGATTATTGTGACCAATTGACTCAAAACCTGCGTTTGATTCACCAACAGGTTCAAGCAGGTTTGCCTGAGTAATACGAGGGTCCTGGTCACCGCACCCGACCTGGAGACTTCATACTCGTGAAGGACTTTGAGCGAAAGTCCAGCCTTGCTGCTCGCTGGAAAGGTCCCTATCTGGTACTACTGGCTACTCAGACGGCTGTTCGAGTGATGGGGAAGAAGCACTGGATTCATGCAGCACACCTGAAATGAGTGCCTTTGCCTTTGCCCTATGACAAATGGGAGAAGGAGGAGGGCAAAGATCTTGAAACCAAAAGTGTGGCTTTCAGTGACGGCCCCTGTCCTGCTCCTGATCCTGAGACCAAGCAATCTCATCGTCCAGCACTTTCATCACTTTCTTCTTCGGATACTGATCCATTATTTATGGATCACTCTGTGCCTTGAGTGACCAGGTACAACCTTCGACCACGGAATTAGCTGGAAGATGGCATTTTATAGTTAGGAAAGTGTGGTAAGAATACTGCTCCCACAAGAAACCCACAGGAAACCAACGATTGTTACCTCTACTCCCCCCAAAGAGCTGGAAACATTTAATTTTGGAGCATCAGGGGCCTGGGAAAAGAAGAACAAACACTAATTTAACTACAAGAACACTACAAGCAAGATTGGCCACGTGGTCAGGTGCCACCCACGGATGAAGTTATAGAGCCTGTTCAGTGAGGCTTCTTAACGGACACTGAAAAGAATTATGCCACTGTTTGGGGCACATGTAAATGAGGACATGGAAAATATTGCCACTGGAAAATACTCACATAAAGGTCTATGGACACGAGGGAAAAATGCATAATAATAGTTATCTTAGCATGCGTTATGCTCTTACTGATACCATGCTGTTTTTTTGGAAAGCTCACACCATCTCAGCATACAGTTACCTACGGTCAGCACCAGTACCTTGTCCCCTCTCTATGTGCACTCACATACTCTTCGTCCCCTTGATCAAGAACAACACCCTCATACGTATTATGAATGAAACACATGCTATCCTAAACAGAAAAAAATGCTGGGTATGTTCTCACCTCCCACAACATGGTGAGAAAGGTTTAGGTTGGTACATATATCCACTACCCTTGTCAACTGCTTGTTATGCTTCTTTGAGAACGCTATTCTTTGGTAGATGGAATGATAGTACCACTGGTAACTTTGATCGGACAAACATGAATGAATTTGACTGACAAGTATTACTGCCTCTGGGATGCTCTGTCTTTGCTAATAAGAGCACAACCAACACAGATAGGAAATCTAGACCCTGCCAATCAATGATATCATTTAGAATGTCACCAGTAGGAAATAGGGAAGCAACTCCCCCATCCTACAAAGCCCTTATACATTCGAGGGTCCATATACTTTGTCTGTGGGAAACAAGCATATCCATGGTTACCCAAAGATTGGCAGGGAACATGTTACTTGGGGATACTGCTGCCAGGGGTTTACATAACTTCAACTACAGATTTATTGAAACATCACATTAGGAGGGGGATTGATGATGATACACCTCTCCAGATACTAGGGGATGTAGCAAAATCCATGATTCCCTTTTAGGGACAAATAACAGATTCTCAAGATATCAGAAAGTTGGCCAGAGTATTAAAGACATCTATCAATGAAACTCCTAACATAATGTTTAATATGACGTTAGAACAAAGAGCCATTAGATTAGTTGCTCTTCAGAATAGAGTGGTTTTAGACGTCATTTTAGCTGAACGTGGAGAATGGTCGGGTCAGCATGTCGCGTTTTTACACCTTACTCTGCCCCCACTGTGTTTCAAGCTATCAAAAGATTACATACACTGGGTTCTGAAATTCACGTTGATGAAGGTGAAAGGAACATTGGAGCATGGGCTTAGAATTTGTTTAGAACCTGGGGTTGGAAGATATTCTCTGCACTGACCATTTTCGTTGCAATAAGCTTGTTCGGTTGCTGTTGCATACAATGTTTACCATTTTCAGGTTCTATGCTAGGTAACTGCAGCTCTAGTGCTCTGGGTAAATTGACACCTGTACCTTATCCTCCTGTTGGTGTGACTAGTGCCTTGATCATGCAGGATGTAGAAATCAAAAAGTTTATGGCTATCAATTTATATGATTCTGATGATGTAAGATTTAAATGTGTTAGCAGGGTTTGTGAAAATGCACCCATTCTGTGTCAATAAGTTAACCTAGGCACACACATTTGAATACAGTATTCAGGTTCCATTTTGCTCACTTCCCAGGTTTTCATTTCCCCATGCAGAAAGATTCTCACAGCCGAAAGGCTTGGAAACGCATCTCTGCGAAGAATGCTTAACTAATGGAATGTTCCAGCTACAAACCTTGAGCAGGCAGCCACGGACAGACCAAGATAAAGGATAGTTTATAGTCCTTCCTGTCTTCTGCTTTGCGGAGCTAATTACGCGGCACATGTTTAGAAAACCTGATGTACCATAATATACCATGCATATTCTAGGAAGGGAAAGATAATTAAACTACCGAGCCTAAATTGCGAAGTGCCCTTTTAGTGTAAGACAAACAGTGTCAAAGATAGGCCAGGAATGTTACCTTGTGCTGAGAAAGAGATGAACTCTCCGCTCTGAGAACAGTACATTACAGGATGATGACGCAGAGCTATGCTCCATGTGTTACAATGGCAAATGCCCACATTTCGCGGGTCATGAACTGCCAGCAATACAAAGAACTGAAGTTGTTGCAAAATGTATTTAAGGCTGACTGTCCCCATGTAACGCTCTCACTTTCTCTATGGCTGTTTGCAGTTCTAGATGAACTTGAGGGGTCCGCTTAAGCGTGAATAAACTCTTGTTATATATTTGTTTGCGTGACTGGTGTTCTTTTATTATTTACAGTAACTCAGATTTGAGACTAACAACATCGGCCCTACGATTTTCAAATTGATTTAATTCCAGGGTCTCAAACCCCATGTAGTAGGATCTATGCCTTAACCGAGCAAGAGAATATGCATTTGAAGACATATCTGGATAAGTACATTGCAAATGGATTCATTTGGCCTTCAAGGTCACCTGTAGCCTCTCCGCTATTCTTCGTGACAAAGAAGGGAGGGGACCTTCGTACTTGTATAGACTATTTTGCGATAAATCAAATCACAGTGAAGAACAGATACCCACTTCCTCTCATTCCAGTGTTAATGGACAAAGTCAAAGATGCAAAGATTTTCACGAAGCTAGATCTTCGGGGAGCTTATCATCTGATGAGAATTAAAGAAGACAATGAATGGAAAACTGCCTTTCGTACCAAGTATGGATTATACGAGTATCAAGTGATACCTTTTGGCTTATGCAATGCCCCAGCTGCTTTTCAGAATTTCATGAATGATGTTTTACGCGAGTTATTAGATGTGTGTGCCGTGGTGTACATTGATGACCTCTTAATTTACTCAGCCTCTGCCCAGGAACTCAAAGCCCATGTTAGAGAAGTACTTACGAAGTTATGGCAACATCAGTTGTATGTCAAATTGGAAAAATGCTCATTTCCTGTAACCTCAGTGGAGTTTTGGGGGTTCGTCTTGTTACCACTGGGAATTCAGATGGACAATAGAAAAGTAGAAGCAGTATTAACCTAGCCATCTTCCACGTCGGTGAAAGGAGTTCAAAGTGTCTCGGGATTCGCCAATTTTTATCAGCGCTTTGTTTTAGGCTTTTCTCAGTTAGTCCACCCAATAACTTTGCTACTACAAAAGCATAAGAGATTTGTTTGGACCGCAGAAGCAGAAGAGGCTTTCCAGACTTTAAAGAATGAATTCACAATTGCTCCGGTGTTCAGACATCCACAGCCTGAGGTACCATTTGTGGTGGAGACCGACGCTTCCAGTGCTGCCATGGGAGCAGTATTGTCCCAAAAGGATTTGGAAACCAGACAATTGCACCGAGTGGCTTTTTGGTCTAAAAATGTTCAGCAGCAGAGTTAAATTACGCTATCACAGACAAAGAATTGCTAGCAATAAAAAATACTTTCAAAGAATGGACCATAGAAACTTGCAGTATGTACGCAATGCAAAAACTCAGTCCTCATGACAACTCCGTTTGGCATTGTTTTTCGTGGAATATGATTTTGTCATAACCTACCACCCTGGAGTATGTAATGGCAAGGTGGATGCCTTGTCACGCATCGGGGAGAGTGAAGATGTCCAAGTTACTCAAGATCCAGTGAGTATTATTCTGGAAGAGAAGAGGCTGGGAGCCACTGGATTTTCTGAAGAAAATTTGAAGTCAAAGATTCGGCTTAGTATATGCACTTCTGAGTTAGAGGCCTGGTAGTCTAAAGGACCTAAGTGTTCGATTCAAGAGAACCTACCATACGTCCAGGGTCGTCTATATCTGCCCACTCTGGAATTGCAAACGCAGGTCATGGCAGATTATCATGGAGCTATGCTAGAAGGTCATCCAGGAATTGCTAAAATGATAGCTACGGTCAAAAGACATTTCTGGTGGCCTACTTGGCACAAAGATATCATTGATTTCATCCAAATTTATGACACATGCGCCCAAAATAAAAGTTCAAAGCAGAGACCAGCAGGACTCCTTCAACCCTTACCTATTCCACCTGCACCATCACATACCATATCAATGGATTTTATCACAGAGTTACTCCCTTGTTCGGGTTAGAATACGATGTTGGTGGTGGTGGATTTATTTTCCAAAATGGCCCATTTTATTGCATTGAAAGGACTCCCATCGGCATCAGTCTTGGCTAAAGTTTTTCTGGAACACATGGTACGTCTCCATGGATTTCCGTCAGTAGTGATCTCCGATAGAGGGAGCCAATTTGTATCCCAATTCTGGAAAAAATGTTGTGAGATGGCTAAAATAGAAGTGCGTTTGTCTACAAGTCACCATCCACAAACTGATGGTCAAACAGAGAGAACAAATCAAACCTTAGAACAATACCTCCGGTGTCTCCTCCACCAAACAGATCACTCTTGGGTGGATGTACTCTGGGTTGCAGAGTACGCTTACAACAATTCAGAGCACACTTCTACAGGGAATACTCCTCTCTACATTCTAAATGGTTGCCATCCAAGAACCTCAGCCTTTGATCCACCAGAGCCTTTAGAGATGCCTGCGGTGCAGAACCTTCATGAGAACATTTCCCAAGTTCAGAAGGAAATCTTGGAGCATTTAACTGTTGCAAAAGAGAGTCAAAAGAAATTAGCTGACAAACTTCAAAGAGATGCTCTAGATTATCACGTGGCAGACAAGGTGTTGCTAGCTTCCAAACACATTGCTCTTAAGGGGCTAGGTACATTTTAACCTATATATCTGGGCCCGTTTTCAGTGGAAGCAGTCATCAATCCTGTAGCATTAAGATTGACCCTTCCACCTCACATGCTGTAGTGATAAACAGTACCCGCACCTCCCTGGGATCCAGCCCTTTGTGCAAAGTAAATCACTCCTAATTACCTTCCCACACAAATAAGGTTTAAGAAGCACGATGAACTCAGTCTGGAAAAAAGCCAATCACACAGAATATGATGCTTGCATTTATTATCTACAATGACTAATGAAAACTAAGCAGCAATTTATAATAATGTGGAAATAGAGAGTGCAAGCTATATAATGCCAATTATCAATCACAGATGAATATGCAATTATTTGGTTTTACGCTCCTAATGAAATGTAGATGAAGGTACGATCTGATCACACCCAGGACCCTCGCCGCTACAGGTGCCCGGCACTCCTCAGCAGAGGAGGGGAGGACTGGCCAAGCCCCCACAGTCCTACACCAGAGCGGGGATGTGATGTTAGGAGCCTCGGCCCTGATAGCGCACAGCTGGTCGTCCAGGCACTGTCCTTGATACGCGCGTCTTTCCAACAGTCCAGGATGAGTCCCCCCTCCCTGGTCCAAGTATAGTTCTCTTATTAGGAGCTGCACGTCAATCATCATGACGTGTCAGCTCTTCGAGAAGCTTCTAGGCTCTCCCCTCCTGGCAGTAAACATGTTTTTTGCTTGGAATGTTACAAGACTGGAAACAGCCAGCCTTGGCTCCCAGGCTTCGGCACTGTGTTTTGCATTCTTGCCTTATCTGTGCACCTGACTCGCAGAGCGAAGACGAGCAAAGCTATGCCTGACTCCCAAGGGCTGCACAGAGCCTCTTGTGCTAGATGTTTTATGTCTTCAGAAAAGGCCTTTGCAATTAACCCCTTGCAAGCATGCAGGCTCACCCAGTTCGAGAGTCCTGGTTGATGTCAGCATTTTCCTCCACGCTTCGAATAGGCTCTAGTACACACAAGATAGCTCAGTGGGTTAGTGCAAATGCAGGTTACTGCAAGCGCCTAGCAGCTTATCATGACACATGCAAATTCACCCCGTATTTCAAGTTTCCTTATTGAAACCAAATTTTAGATTCCAAAGTTGTCAGAAGGAAATAGTTTTACTTGAAAGGGTTTTGGTCCCCAGGACAGAACTTGGGAACCCAGTACTAACATTCATGCTCCCCAGCTACTTAAAAGATTTCATCAGAATCATCCAACTAAGCCAGGGCCGGAGGGTACACCGTTAGGAGGGGCCTTTGGGGGAGAGGGGAAACGGTCATGATCACATCCAGGGTTTCTGGTTTGGATTCAGGAGTCCAGGTCAGGCAGGATTCTTTGTATAGATCTGTAGGTTCGAGGTGGGTGTAGGCTTGGCAAACACTGCATTCTCACAGTTCACAGTATTCAGTTAACCATAGACTTCCATAGGTTCTCAATAGTATTCCAATACCCCTAAAATGGCCGCCCAATGGGTCACTGATGAGTTATAGCAGAGAACTAGGCATTGGGCATTGATGGCTACTTAAGTTCTGCCTCTGTAGTAATGCGTGCTTCGCGTTAGGTCCGCTGACAGCGGTGTAACGCTATCGGCGCACAGCTCACAGAACCTGCAGAATGAAAGAAAAGTAAATGTTAATAACCTGAAAAGCTCACAGAATATCTACAGACCACAGACTAGAATTTACCTGAATAAAGTTTCCGCCACTGCAGTCTTTTAACCGAAGATTTTCTTCTGTCATAGTTCCAGTTTCAGTCATCAGCCTTCGCTTGCAGCCAAGCAACATTCCAAGATTTTGTGGCTACCGAAGAATACAATACAAAGGTACCATAATTAATAAACGAACATTACAGAATTAAAGTAAAAGACAATTCATACGCGCTTACGTACCTGAAACTCCCATGAGTTTTCCCCACAGTTAAAAGCTGCGCTTCTCAGAAGAAGTCCACAGTTTAGACAAACAAACTTATGCTAAGCAACAATCTTTTCCCTGATACGCGCGCATACTTACCAAAATCAAAAAACCTTGTCAGGTTACCGAAGACACCTTGTTTTTGTGTGTTTCAACTATAGCAAGTGCCCAACTCACCTCAAGAAAAGGTTTTCATGTTTCTTCTTTTATAACTCAGAGTTCTTTAGTTAAACCTCATTCTTCAGAGAACCTGCAAAAAGAAAAGAAGAATTAATAGTAAGCAAGAGAGATCTCTCCAACTTTAGAATGTTATTTTCTCAGATACATCAGCCTTTCCCCTTGGTTCAGTCAAGAGACTTTTATTATACTTAAAGACATTTACCTTCAGAGGCTTACCAAAGATCAACAGCATTTTAGTCTTCTGAACCTCAACATCTGCGTGCCCCTGTGTGATTACAAGATGGAGTGCTCTAAAACTCAAAACACATGTGAGGAGAGTGTGGGTCTTAGAAATATAAAGGGGAGTTTTTTCAGGGTGGAAAGCAGAAGAGGGTCCTAGTCGAATGTACCATTGTTATCAATTACAGTACCTCCCTTCTTGTTATCTCTCTTCCATGACAGGTTAAACCCCTTAAAGGACCAGTTTTAGCAGATCAACAGGGTTCTTGGATCATTACGCTCCTGTGGAGACCAGGTAAGTGTTACACCCTCATAACCAAATCATCTTCCATAGTCAATTCATCTCTAACCACAAAATAATCTTTGAACTCATCACCTATTTCATTAGGCCATCCATTCACTATCATTCAGTTACTTGATTCAAAATCCTTTCTTCTGCATACTCTTCTCTCTACTTTTCCACACTCACAGCCTTGAGAACCCACATATCTTCTCATTGGATTCAAAATTGATAATTCTACACACGTGCTCATCATCAAAACTTTCCACCATTCTCTCTGTGTTTACACTAGCTGTGTTCCCTTCACAACGCATTCTAGAAAGAAAATCTGCAATACAGTTCCTTTTCCCAGGAACATACTCAATTTCACAGTTATACTCCATAAATTTGAGGCTTAATCTAGCAATCCTTGGTGTAGCTTTAGACATGCCTTTAACAATTAACACTTCCACTAATGGTTTGTGATCAGTTCTGACTGTGAACTTCTCTCCCCACACATATTGCCTAAAATGTTCAACGCCCCAACAACATGCTAGCAATTCTCTTTCAATCATGGAATACCTTGTTTCAATATCACTTATGGCTCTAGAAGCAAACATTAATAACCTTCTCCGCTAATCTTTTTAGTACCCTACACAACCTCTGGTCATGTTCATCTGGGCCCGAACCACACACCAATATGTCGTCCAGAAAAACATATACACAAGGTATCCCTTCAAATAAATGCAACATTACTCTTTGGAATACTGCTGCGACTGAGGCCAGACTAAACGGTATCCTAGCATATCTATACATTCCAAATGGTGTAATAAATGTAGTAAACTTCTTTGACTTGTGATGTAACTGAATCTGGTGATATGCTGCTGACAAATCAATAGTAGAAAACATGTCAGCTCCAGCAATAAATTTAGCATTTCTGAAATGACTGACAATGAATACTTCTCTACAATTATAACCTTGTTCAGTTCCCTAAGGTCCATGCATATTCTCACTTTGCCATTGGATTTCTTAGCCACTACAATGGGAAATACGCACTCAGATGCATCAAGTTCTTCAATTACTCCTTCTTCCCTCAACCTGTTCAGTTCCGCCTTAACATTGTCGCTCAAGACTATGGGAACTGTTTTACAGCATGTATCATGGGTTGAACATAAGGTCCCACTAGAATTGTATGTTTATATCCTTGTAACTTTCCAATGTTTTCACTTAACACATTGGGAAACAACTCTCTCTCTTTACCTCTAACATATTTAGATTCTGCACTTTTGGACTCAACCCTTTCATTGTTGGCCACCACGATAGAAATTGGTTCTACACCTCCAGCATTCAACTTAATTTGTAGTTTTGCCCGATCTTCCCAACCACCACATTTACATCTTTATAGGCAACATATACTTTAACTTCAGCCATTCTCCCTCTGAACTCAATAAGCATGAGCCTATATCCCAATATTTGAATCATTGAACCCTCAAAAGCACCAGGGTTTCTAATATCAGACTTTTTCTGAACAGGATTTAAACCCCTTGAACATAACTCTTGCCATCTCTCCTTCGTTATGAATGTATACAGAGAACCTGAATCCACAGTGAGTTCTGACACTATGCCATCAATCTTGAACGCAGTCTTGAGAGGGGTTTTCTTGTTGCTACTCCTCACCATCATAACTATGTCTACTCTGTGTTTCTCTTCCTCTTCCTCTTCCTCCTCTTGTATACACTTTATTCTTGGGTTGCCTTTCTTGTTCCTGCACATGGCACTGAAGTGACCCTTCGTTCCACAATTGGAGCACGTTTGTTGTGAATTTGCATAGTGTCCCCTTTTTCCACATCTAAAACATCTCCCTGTGTATGTTCTTTTTATGTTCTCCTCTTCTTTCCTTTATGCAGGGTATTTGGTCAATACTTTGTTCTTCCATTCCTTACTTCTATTGTAAGTAGTATTGATCTACTTAGATACTTCATTTTCTTTTACAACATTCACTTTAGTCATCTTGATCCCCAGGTCACTCTCATGATCTCTGATAGCTTTACTGCATGTTACTCTGTGTTCTACCTTCTTAGCAATGGCTGTTGTATCTTCTAGAGATGGATCGCCACACATCCATAGCCTCTCCTGTACTGCAGTACTGCTAGTATGAATGATAATTTGATCTCGGATCAATTCATCTTGCGTTACACCTCTTCCAAAATTGCAGCTTGTAGCTAACTTCTTTAGTGCATTGACATATTCATCCACACTTTCGCTCGCCTCTTGTTTCTTAGTATAGAAATAATATCTGTTGATGGCAACATTGGTCTTGGGTTGGTAGTAAATGTCCAGGGATTGCATAGCAATCTGTACTCATCTGCACTATCACCATCTCCATCACTTCTCCATCATCACGTTCAGTTCTTTGAGGAGGCAACTCTCTGTAGACTCTATGCCCTTCTGGGCCTAACAAATGCAGCAATATTTGTTTCCTTTGACTTGCTCTGAAGGTCCCATTAGCAATGGTATCGATATAATTATTCCAGTATTCTTTCCATTCCCTCCATGGAATGGGGGGTTCATCCATTGTAGCCAAAACAGGTTGAGTAGGGTGAACAGTTACTTCTTGCATTTTATGGTGATCAAATGCAGAACAACAACAATAATAGATCATTAACGCGCTTAATGTAACTTAATCAATGTTCAACACACTCTTGTGTGTCACGATAAACAATGAAGCTTGCCTTTATATTTATAACCATAGTGACAGCAACAGAACGTATTGCCACATAATTGCAATGCAAGTCTTACTTGTTGTAAAGGTAACTGTGTACCCTTCAGATAGTTAAAGCTGTAATAGGTACAGCAATGCTCGTGCTGCCGTGTAACATTTTGTATACAGTCATATTTGCTTGCTTGCTTTAAATATGGCTGTCCAATGCACCGTAGTATAATATCCTGTGCCTATAACTGCTTTCCGCTTGTTTCAAAGATGGCCGCCGAGGCCTCACGCATGGATTGACAGGCATAGTAGCAACGGTGCACGCGGCCTCGCCTTCAGTTCCTTAACAAAGCCCAAATTAGGGAAGTTTGCGAACTATTGGCCTCACTGGCTCTCCGCTTCACACAATTGCCAGCATATAATTGCATGCACCGCACTGCTGGCTCACTGCAAGCGCAAGCTCAGCTACGTACCGGCAGCTTTGTGACTCTCTGAGGACGCAAACCACATCCCATCCTCATCGCCACTTGATGGAACAGAGATACGGTCTTCATAGAGGATGCAACAGCCTTTAATTCATAGGTAAGAGGGATACAATAATATGTCCCACAACTGCAATGTTACATCTTCCCATTCTCCACTCCCTTCTAACAGCTTCACCTAGAACACCTGCTGCTTCCACTTTCCACATTCTAACATTCTAACATTGCATACATTACATTCTACTCTCTAAGCAGATCCCCAGTACAAAACTACACATTTCCTTACTGTGCCTACCTCTGTGTCGCCTGCCTCCCACTGCTATGTCCCCACCCGGTGCGCCCTGTGTAGTGTAGTTCTATGCTGTGTTTCCTCTCCTCTCTCTTCTCCCTCTCCTTTACACCTACACCCCTCTATGGAGCTCTCGGTCTGACCCATCTTCTCTAACCGCTTTTCTATCACCTATCCTATCCCTCTCACGATGTCTGACATGAGGAAGTTAGATAATGACACCCTGGCAGGGCCAGACTGGGAGCCAAAAGTGGCCCTGGGAAATGTTTCCAAAGTGGCCCCATATTCCGCTGAACGAGTGAGCACAGCGCGTGAGCCCAGCCCTTCTATGACGGTGGTAGGAGCATCCCCCCAAGAAAATGTTTAATAAAATTAGTCAAAATTAGTGCATTTAAAGCAGGTTTAAACATATATGGGTTAAAAAGTAATGTTTTAAATAAGTTAATGATCTCTCAAAGTAGATCTTCAGTGATAGAGGGACCTGGGACATTACACATTTTGCAGATGAGAAAAACGAATTCATCCGGTATTAAAGGTGCCCAGACAACATGCATCCCTAATCCATTTCATCCTATTCCTATGCTGGGAAAGGCACACAGATAAAAGGCATTATTCAATGAACAATGGCAATGCCAACAGTTTTGGCTTTTGTGTAGGCATGGGAAAGGCATTTGCCAGGCACTGCCATAGTGGTATTGGGCCTCATTCCGAGTAGGGCGGTAAGGGTAACGAGACCGGTGCCATTAAACCCTTACCGCCCTACTACGAGTTCCCTTTGCAGGTCCTTCCTTAACGCCTGCTTTTAGCAGGCGTTAAGGACGGGACCCGCAAAGGGACTCTGGGGTTAATAACGGTACTGTAATTTACGGTACCGTTATTGCCACCTTCCCCCTTCCCATTGAGCCCTATGGGGGCTCAAATGGGAATGGGGAATGGCCCTGGTGAATGGGGAATTACCAGTCCCTCCAACCTCGGAATGGACCAGTAATTACTCCATTCACCAGGCCGGAGTTTGGACGAGTTCGGAGGCAGCCATGACGCAAATAGCGGCGTGGTTACCTCCGAACTCGTAATGAAGCCCATTGTCTTGATGGGAGCAGCAGTGGTGAGAGTACTTGGGCATGTAATAGCACTACCTGCTGAATGACTAATATTGATACACAAGCTTACACTATTGGCTTTGCCAATGCTTGTTTTTACCAGGACTTCAGTGAAGGACAGGCATAGTGCTTATAAATCGAGTGGCTGAAGGCAGAGCTGGTTAAGACATGATATTGCACCAGTAGTGCATTTACAGTTCCAATTAAGTCATTAACTCTCAGAAGACTGCTTTGAGAAAACACTGGCACTTTAAGCACACAGTTCGATGGTAAGGCTTGAAAAGGCTGGCCAAAAACATACCAGGAGGATGTGTTTTTGGGTACAGAGGGGCCAAACGTGGGTGGAAATGGCCATCGGATTAGCATGGCCCTGGGTAAGGGTTTACGGGCACCGATAAGGATGCCGGTGGCGGTAAACCCTTACCGCCCTATTCCGAGGTCCCTTAGCGGGACCGCAAAGGACGTCTGGTCAGACCAGACTATGGGGGCTCAAACGGGAATGGGGAATGGTTTACTGAATGGGGACTTACCGGGTGCTCCAAGGTCGGAATGACCCGGTAAGTCCCCATTCAGTGAGACCGGACCCGGGTTTGGAGGCAGCCATGGCGCTAATAGCACCATGGCTACCTCCAAACTCGGAATGACCCCCAATGGGTGGGAAAATAACGAAACAACATGTACAATCATTGGGCCTCATTACGAGGTAGGTGGTAAGGGATTACCGGCACCGGTAAGGTGGCCGGTGGCGGTAATCCCTTACCACCCTATTTCGAGGTCCCTTAGCGGGTCCCTTCCTTAACGCCTGGTTTTACCAGGCGTTATGGATGGGAACCGTTAAGGGACTACAGAGCTAATAACGGTACCGCAAATTGCGGTACCGTTATTAGCTCCATCCCCATTCCCATTGAGCCCTATAGGGTCTTGAATGGGAATGGGGAATGGTTCCCGGAATGGGGACTTACCGGGTCCTCCAAGGTTGGAATGACCCGGTAAGTCCCTATTTCGGGAATCCGGACCCGGAATGCGGTAAGGGGGTAGCCATGGTGCTAATAGCACCATGGCTACCTCCTACCGCGTAATGGGGCCCATTGTGTCCCAAAAGGCATCATAGGGTCAGAAAGTGAACAGTAGGATTCAGGAAGTTGAGGTTGGGAGGGCGAGAAAATCGGCCAGACAGGATCTGTGAATACAATTTAGAGGAGGCAGGATATGTGTGTGTGTTTGATGTGTCACCACATTGGGTGTAGCTATCCAGCAAAACGGCCCCCATAATTGCCTGCAGGCGGGTTAGTAGAGGGGGCATGGTTATGTGGTAGAACTCAGTGGCATACATTGGGAAGTGTAATGTGTGTGTGTACTTGATTTGTGTGGTGCATGCCACCTGAAGATGAGAAAGCAGTGTAGGGTTGGGTCGGTGTAGGGCAGGGTATGAGGTTACGAATTAGATGTTTGTCCAAGAATAGTTTACCTTATATGAGACAGCAGGGGCGGCAAACATCACTAATATCTATTTTAATATAGAAGGATTCTGCAACTCAGAGAACCCGTCCTATGACTCATAATAAACATCATTATTGTGTGTGCTCTGGGGGCCACATAGGATGCTTCCTCGCGATATATTTTTAGAAACGTTCTTCGTGGGCTCAGTGCACTCCTCCCAGATGCATATCATGGCTTTCAAGGCCTCACTCGGCCACAGAGTGCGAGCGCTGCAGCCAGGCCTCACTTCTGAGGGAACTTGGAAATCAATGGCAGTTCATTTGCGGGCAAGCTAGCTCCGGGGGGTTTAAGAGCTCGCTGCGCCAGGCACCCGTATTCAGCCTGTGCAGCCTAGATACAGTTGTTGAACCTGGTAAGGTCCCTTGGCCCCTTCATCCTTCCCGGGTCACACTACATCGATAAGTAGAGTGAAGCCCTTTAAAAAAAAAAACATGCTAGAGAAATTAAGCTCTATATAAAAATATGTCTTTATTGAAAGTGTGATTATATTCTGTGACTTGAAAATCATAGTGGGAGTGGGGGGGTTGGGGCAGTATCTAGAAAACAATGTAAGGGGGCACAAAGAAATTGGGGGTTACTGGCCAATAAGATGCAAAGCCAAAGAGTGCAACAGCTCACTCCCATATTGATGCCGCCTCCCCCCACCCCCCTAAAACACAAACTAGCGGCAGCTCCTCCTTTCATGGCTCTGAAGAGTAAACCTTCCACTGAAAACGCCAATGCCACGCCAGTCCCGCAGTCCGTTACCTGCCACGTATGCATGGGCGTAATTTTAGAGGGGGGCAAGGCTGTTTGTCCCGCCCAACTTTTGTGGCACACCCTTTTGTCCCACTCATTTGGAAGGGGACACTTTCATTTTTCCCGAAAAATGTTCAGCAAAGTTAGTCCACTGCACGCATGCCCCATATCTTGCACGAGCACCACGCCCACCGTTTCCCCCGCCTCGCGCGTGCGCAGCGAGGAATCTGTTGTATAATGTGCCGCCTTGACCTCTTAGCACAGACCTCGCGGAAATAGGCTGATATCTCTACAAGAGAAGAACACAGCTTTCCTTAACTCAACAGATTACTCTCAACCCCTCGTGCCATCACAGGGGTTGCACGTGTATTTACAGAGAATTACATTTTATATCCATATGAAATAAATGAAACAGTACAAGACAAACTCAGAACTTAAAGTCTCCTAAAGTTTATTTGCACACATCTGAAGCACATTCGTGATTCTATGAAACAGGCTCAGCGTTAAACTGCATGTGAGAGCTGATATTCGCTCCCTGCAGCCAATCAGCTTCTTCGGATCTCAGGGATCCAGCTGCCCATCTTCAAAGGGGGCTGCCCTGCAAAATAGGTGCCTATGTGTACACATGCATACATTTTCAATGGTGTCGAATACAAAAGGGCCACCAGACCATGCAATATATCATGTTTTTTTTTTTACTTTTTTCACAACGCTGGGGCCATGGCTCACGTGTATTGTTGCCACCACATAGCCAAGTAAATTAATCCCTCGGCTACATTTCGGGCCGCCATAAAGGGGGTTACAAGAGGCTGGGCCCAATCATGGAGCAAGACCATGTGTGCGACTGCGAGGGAATTGGAAAGATTGATTAGCCCGTCCCACTCCTGTCCCCAAATAAAAAAACATATAATTGCACCTGAAGTGAATGCATGGTAGCAGCAGCAAGCGGGCGGCAAGCGTTGCCTGAGCTTGCCTCGTCCTCGTCGTCAGACTCGCACTGCAGGTCGGCACTCGGCAGACACAGCATGGGAAACCCGGTCTGCCTGCATCTGCTGAGCATGTTACGGCTACAGGGGCACGTGCAGACAGTTAATGCCCGGCCCGGGTCGGACAGTGCCAAACGCTCAGGCGCGACCCCTGGGCCGGCGCGGCCCCGGTCGCGCAGAAATGCAGCAGCCTGAGTGAGCAGCAGGCTGCAGCAAGTGAAAAGCGAACCATTCAGGCTGACCTGGATGATTCGTTCGGTTCGGACCTAATCCCAATTTATGTATGTATCCTTTGTCCCCAAGACCCACAAGCAAGAAAAGAGGCCCTATGCCCCGAGGATTACTGGAGAAAGATCTGGTGTCATCGTGGGCCAGTCCTGCTCTCCAATGCAGGCCTTCCAATCGCTGACACCCACGTCAGTGCTTCCTCCAGACAGACTCTCACCGACATCCTCTTTGCCGCTCCCTCCCCCGACCTATGGACCCTACGCATGGTCGCTGTTCTCTCTCCTTTCTCTTCATCTCCCATTGATGGTGGCACAAGATGGGAGGTCCTCTTGACTTCCTTCCTGTCCTACAAAACCATCAATAATGTCTATGGAAATGGGACCGTCTTGGTCCAGTGCACTCAGCCCAATATCCTCCTCCTGGACAGGCGTCTCCCATGTCTTATCAACTTCCTTCCTTCTCCGACTGCTCTACCACCTCTCTGGCCCCTTAGCCATCTTCCTCCTGTACCTCTCTGGCTCCTCTGCCACTCTCTTCCACCTTTGCTGCCTCCTCTGTGGCTCTCCCCTCTGCATCATCTGTGGGCCTCTCTCCACCAACGGTATCTCTACCACCTCTCTGGCTCCTCTGCCACCATCCTTGTCTACCGCTCAGGCTCCCCTGCCACTCACCACCTCTCTGGCGCCCGCAACTTCCTCCTCTCTGGGCCATCTGTCACCTCCTTCTTCCTCCACCCTCTCTTGGGTCCCTCCGTCTCTTCCACTGTGTTACCTCGCTCCTGTGACATCTGCCACCTCCTCGAAGAACTTGATCTGGATGTTCTCACTCTCACTGAAACTTGGTTCACGGCCAGCTCTATCACGAGTTTTGACACTCTCTCCCTGAGGGCTACAAGATCCTCTCTGAACCCAGGACCAATCGGCCTGCAGGTGGAGTGGTCCTGATCTTTTCTGAGTGGGACCCTACCTCTATCATTCCCACCCAGGCTTACTCCTCCTTTGAATGCCTGGTCTGCAGGCTCTCTATCTCTCGAGGCCTCTGTCTGATTCTGGCCACCATCTACAGGCACCCTGGCCAGGTCCCCCTCTTCCATTCTGAATGGGCTGATCTCTCCTCCTATCTCCATGCCTCTGCCTCTACCTCTACCTCTAAGCTTCTCTTCCTTGGGGATTTCAACATCCACTTGGAGTCCTCTGACTACTCTGGGCTTTTCTGGCAACCTTTGCGACTCTCTCTCCCTCTCTATTCTTCCCACTGGTCCGACACACTCAGCCGGACACACCTTAGATGTTCTCATCTCCTCAGACATCCACCTCTCTAACCCTCTCACTACTCCACTCTCCTGGACTGACCACTTTCTACTTTCCTCTCACCTGAAACTGTCTGTCCCCCCCAGGCAAAACCTAACCCAGCACTTCCACCTTCCTTTGTGGTCATTTCTATGAAGCGGGTGTCAGTTGCCACTTTTGCCTCTCCTTTCTCTCCTCCTCCTACCCCTGCGGCTGACTCCCATTATAACACAGCCCTCTCCAGCTTCCATCTCTCTATCTCCATTGTTCTCAATATCCTTGCCCCTGTCATGAGGATCCACTTGAAGCCTGCCTCCAAGTGCAATTCTTGGTATGACTCTGATCTGGCCACTCTGTAATACAAGTGTGGAACGCCTGAGCGGAAGTGGAGGGCTTCGAGCTCATCCTCTGACAAACTGTCAATACAGACTCTCCGTCTTCTCCAAGAAGAGGGTCCACATTTAAGCCCACGTCTCTGCATCCTCTACCAGCATAGCCAAACATTTTTTAACTCTGCAAGGAGCTGGCCAATCTGACTGCAGTCTCGACCTCTCCTGTTCCTTCCCAGGCCCTCTGCACGGCCCTGGCCTCTCATTTTACCACTAAAACTCAAGACATCCTCCGGCACCCTTCCCTCTCCTCCCCTTCTCTCCTCTCTCTCCTATAACACCTAATGAGGTTTCTAGACAAGTCCGGTCTATGAAAGTTTCATCCAAACCGGTGCCCCTGCTCCTCTAGAATCATTAAGAACAACATTGTTTCTCGTGCTCCAGCCTTGGCGATTTCTACAATCATTCCTTTGCTCCAGCCTTGGCGATTTCTACAATCATTCCTTTGCCACTGGATCTTTCCCCTCTCTTCTTAAGCACTTACTTTTGCACCCCCTCCTGAAAAAGCCTTCTGCTGATCCTCCCTGGCCAGCCAACTATTGCTGATCTCTATCACTCCTTTCCTGGGAAACTCCTTTAGAAACTGACCATCTCTCAGCTAAACCTTCACACTGAATCTGTTGGTTATCTCCATGACCATCAGTCTGGCTTCCGATCGGCCAGAGGCATGGAAACTGCTCTCCTGAACACCCGTGAAGATCTGCTCTCTAACCTTGACTCCAGCTCCCCACCTGTCCTCATCCTGCTTGATTTCTCCTCTGCCTGATCAACCTTCTCACTGTGAACCTTGGCAGCACTGGTCAGGCTCCGGTGTGGCTGACCTCCTTCCTCCTGGACCAACCATCCCAGATCCAACTTAGGTCCTTTCTCTCCACCACCTCTCTCTCCACATGTGGTGTCTCCCAGGGTTCTATCCTCTCACCCTGGTTCTTCAAAGTCTATCTAATCCCCGGCTCTCCTGATCTCTACTTTCTTCTCTAACTTTCAGTGTTATGCGGATGACACTAATTTCTCTTTCAGGCTATCCTCAGCCCCCTCTCCTTCCTCGCTGATTTCTGACTCTCTATCAGCTATTCAGGGATGGTGCTCCTATAACGACCTGTGCCTTAATGCCAGTAAGACAGAGATTCTTCTCATTGGGACCCCTGCCCCTACTTTTCCTCTCTCCCTCTAGCCTCCTTCCTTGGGCACCCTCCACTCACCCTCCTGTGAGGCAAAAAACCTTGGCGTCACATTCAACTCCACTCTCTCCTTCTCTCCACATATCACAGACCTTGCCAAAGGGGCCCACTTCAAGCTGCACCTCCTCAGAGGTATCCTACCTTTTCCCACCTTCCCCCAGAAGCTCACTGTCTATAGAGCTCTGGTTCTCTCCAAGCTTTACTACTGCAACAGCCTCTTGCACAATCTTAATTACTCTACCCTTCACACTCTTTAACTAATCCAGAACAGGACTGCAATACTTAACCTTTGCCTCAAGCCCAGGGACCGCATCTCTTCAGCTCTGAAATCTCTCCACTAGCGCCCTGTGGCCACGAGGTTCAAGTTCAAGACCCTCTGTATCATCCACAAGGCTTTCTAGTGCCGTGGTCCTCTCTATATCCAACACTCCCTTCCTAAATACCTTCCTTCTAGTGCCCTCCGTTCAGCTACCTCAACCTCTCTGTGGATAGATGCTCCTCCAGAGAGTGGGGGTAGAACTCTCTCCCCAGCATGTGTCTCCCTCTGGAATTTCCTTCCTGACCCTCTCAGACTTCAGCCGGATCATCTGAAGTTTCAGAAGCTGCTCAAGACCTTCCTCTTCTCTTCTTCATTCTCTCTTTCTCCCTCTGCTAATCTACCTACCTGCTCATCCCCTTGATCAGTCACCCTGCACTGCCTTCTGGCCTACCCAGCACTTCCGGTCTGGGACTGCACTCGTGTAGTCCTCTGCCGTTCTCGTACTTACTCAGAGCCCTGCTGCCCTGACTGCACTTCCCCTCGTATTTCTCCCTGCACTTCTCCCCTCACCCTCTCCCCTGCACTTCTCCTTGCACTTGCACGATCTGAATATCACAAGGCCTAGTAAGATCGCTTGTCTTGTCATCCCTCTGTCACCCCCCCTTGTCTTGTGGCGCCGAGGAGAAACACTTGTGTAAAGACGCTTTATAAATACCAAATCATATCATATCATATCACCATGTCCCTGCCTGGTTCCTGCATCTTGGGTCTCCATCGTGTGGTCCTAAATAGTACATTTGGCAACAAGCTGAAAAAGGGAATCCTTGGAGAAACGCAGAGCGGTACTGTAAGGGGGACAATGTTGGTGAAGAGGAGAATGATTGATGGAACAAGGAGAGAATCATTGCAGGGGGGAAAAGCAGCCAGCATGGCACCGGTTACATTCTATGTTGTTGGCTGCAGTAAGAGAGCATCGCCAGCGGGACGCTCCATGGCATGTGGTGTTTGCGGTCAGGGGTGCTGAAGACATGTCGAGTCCCAGTACTGGTGCCATTGAGAGTGCAGAGTGATGCAGATTAGGAGGGGCTGGAGAGACCTTAGCGACATTGGTGCCTGCACTCGTGGCACGTTATAGGAGCAGTTTGAGTGCTGCTGGAAAAGCCGGAGCAGCGTTGGAAGCGACTGGAGGATGGTCCGGTACTATGTGGCCATTGGAGAGTTGGCCGTTGGTAGCACAGAGCTCTATCCAGCTCTGTTTGTTCCCAGAGAATGGTGATGTCACTGCTGAGGAGTCTGGTGTACACAGCAACTAGAACTCTTCCAGTCGTTCAGCTCCGATGCCGACAAGGAAGGGACCTGCTGATGTTTCTACTGCGTGATGATATCACACCATGACTGTTTCTGCTATCGGCTGACGGCACGCAGCAGAGTAGGGCTTGTGAAGTGCTGGCTTTGGAAATAGCTGTAGGAGCGGACATCGGGTGGTTGTTGTAGGTGGTTATCGGGGCCGGTAAAGATACTTTTCTTCATAAAGAACAGCAGCACAGGAAAGTTGTGTTGTTTAATGCCTTAGAGCTGGACATTAGATTCTGTCTTCATGTTGGAGCTGTGGTGCCGAAATTAGGATTTGATTTACAGTGAATTATTCAGCGATCTATGTCAGTTCACTTTTGCTGCATGCGTTCTCGCAGCACAGCTTATTTGTATTTGTATTTGTATTTTATTAGGCTTATAAAGTGCTTTAGACCAACGTGGTGCACATATAACAACAACAGGATACAATTAACGTAATAATAACAGTAACAATAGAAGCATTACTAACATGAATCAGTCAACAAAACAGTATGTAGAGCAATTAGATGAAGGGAAGGGGAGAGAAGTGGAGTAGAACTATGAGAAAGAGGGAGAGGTGGGAGGAGGAGGAAAGGAAGGGGAGGGGATGGGAAGGGGGAATGGAGGGAGAGGCATGAGGAGGGGAGAGGGAAGAGTGGAAGAAGGGGAGGAAGAGTAGGGGGAGGGGGATCATGGCGGGGAATGGAGAAGGAGAGACTTAAGAGACGTGCGGAAAGAGGAAAAGGTGGGAATAGAGCGTATTGCGAGAGGTAAGGCGTTCCAGTGGAGGGGTGCCAGGAGTTGGAAGGAACGGAACCGGGAGGAGGCACAAGGGGAGGGAGGAACAGTGAGAAGGAAGTGGTCAGCGGAACAAAGGGAACGAGGGGGAGCATAGAAAGAGAGAAGGGAAGAGAGATAAGGGGGAGCAAGATCGTGGAGAGATTTAAAGACTAGGCAGAGAAAATGAAATTTAAGTTGAGAGTGAAATGGGAGCCAGCCAATGGGGGATAGGGAAGCAGAGATGAAGTCACAAGGGGAGAGGAGACAGAGGGTATGGATGGCAGAGTGATAGATAGATTTGAGGGGGGCAAGGTGTGATGCAGGCAGACCAAAAAGTAAGGAGGAGCAGTAGAAGAGACGAGAGAAGATAAGGGAGGAGATTAAGAGATTAGTAGCAAGGAATGTAAGGGAGGAGCACATTTTGTGAATATCGTAGAGGTGGAAGCGACAGGCGCGAGAAGTAAGGGATATGTGATGGGAAAAAGTGAGAGAAGAGTCGAAGTGTGTTAAGTGACTTCAATTCAGCACTCCAACTAAGTCAATGCCTAGTCTGGGATGCCCAAGGGAAGCCCTTATTTATATATTTTTATGACAAGCTCATAGATCTGGATGAAAAACCCTTGTATAACGCCCCTCTCTTTGAATCCCCCTGACCTCACTGAGCCAAGAAGTAGGTTTGTTTTGCAAATTAAAAGATTTATTGAAAAATTAAACAAGATATATATCACACTTTTATAAATAAATTAATATTTGATAGCACACTTATGAATATGACAGTGATCAACAAGGGATAATATTACACTAGCACACTTTTTTAATTACTTAGGAGTTGGTATAGAGAGGATAAGGTAGCTGAGAATGTTTTTATGGTTTCAAGGAAATGCAATGATGGAAAAGAATGCAGCACAGAAATAAATTGATATGGTTACAACAAGAGATAATAGGATCACTTTTCCCCTTGTGGCAATTCACTCCCCCCTATGCAATATAAGGAGATGGAAGGGGAGCACACAGTTTTCAGGAATACAATCAAACGCAGTTCAAATTCTAGTTCCCCCCTAGCAAGCTTAGAGCAACCGGTATGCTTTTAAAACATGCAGAAATACTTTTAATGTGATTAGCAATGAAGTGAAAAATATTCTAAAAATGATTTAAATTCCCTATAGGAGATTCAGGGTAGGTGACAGCTACTTAAGATTGGTTCAGGTCAACACTATCAATGATCCATGAGGGATTATCAGGTTGAAAACGAATTTCAGCAATGGAAGCTAAAGACAGCTATTTTTGACAGGTTAAAAAGTTTGAGTCAAATTGC
Organism: Ambystoma mexicanum; assembly: GCF_040938575.1. Lineage (NCBI taxonomy): Eukaryota > Metazoa > Chordata > Amphibia > Caudata > Ambystomatidae > Ambystoma > Ambystoma mexicanum. The sequence continues at coordinate 206,209,184 of NC_090925.1, forward strand.
AATTCGTGGCACTTTTTCTGAGTGCGCCGCTCACGATTACGGAAAAAGTATAAGGGGTCGAAAGTCGGTTTTGGGCTTGTTGGAAAGCTGAGGATCTTAGCTTTAAGATGATAGTTAGGACGTGCGGTTCAAAAGATACAGGCCCTCATTAGGACCCAGGCGTTAAGGGGTTTACGGCGCCGTAAACGGCGCCGACCCTTAACGCCTGATTCCAAGGTCCCTTTGCGGGATGGTGATTTTAACGCCTGCTTTTTGCAGGCGTTAAAACCCATGCCGCAAAGGGACCTTGGTGCTAATTACGCCACCGTAATTTACGGTGGCGTAATTAGCGCCTTTCCCCATTCCCATTATGCCCTATGGGGCAAAAATGGGAATGGGGAAGGGTAAAATGGGAAATGGGGATTTACCGCCCCACTCACCTTGGAATGGGGCGGTAAATCCGCCAACCACCATGGCGTAAACATAGTTTACGCCATGGTGGTAAGGGTACGACCCAGGCGGTAACTTACCGCCTGGGTCGTAATGAGGGCCACAGACAATTTAGTGGAGGTAGATTCTCAGAAATAAAGTAAGATTCAAATGACACTTTCACAGGTTTGAAATCACAGAATGGACACACGATTTCTATGCAATTCTAAATAGGTGGAAATGGTTTGAATTAGATTATTTTAAACTAAGAGATCGGTTTTGCACAGCTCTGGCTGGATACTCACACTATACATTTGAAATAGGCCGTCAAGATCTGGTCAACAGGTTTAGACTGGATATCTGGCGGGGGGTTCTGAAGTCACAGCTATCTGGGTCAGCTCTGCTCTGCTGTTCTGGATCTCTGATTCTGGCAAAAGTTCTTGGCACTGCACAGCGGTCTGGTCTGGGTCTAGTCTGCGGTTGGGATACAGCTCTGCTTTCTGGGTCTGGTACTGGCACCGCGGTCTGGTCCAGAAGCGAACAGCACAGCCCAGCTGTTTTATTCTGATGTGCCCCTTGGAAGTCTGGGGTAAAATCAGTTTGCAAAATTGTAAGGCCAGCTGAGAATACTTTTAGCTTGCAGTAGGCCTTCTGATTCAAAGTTCTGGAATCTATCTGGAGTCTAAGTTCTGGATATGGTCCTTCTGGATATTTTCTGGTCCGGCAAAGTGCTTTGCAAGAAAGTGGAAAGAGCAGTGCCTACCTGGGTCTCAGTGGCTCTTTTTATGTCTTTTGAAAGTGGGTGGGAAGGCTGACTTTCTATGCCCAACCCTCTGAGGATCCTGATAGGTTATAGGATTCTCTTTCGCCTGACTGGGGAACTGAATTGTGAGTCATCCGGCATCCTTTTTATGGCATACAGAAAGCACACTCCCCTTGTCACTTTGCACACAAATCTATTTCTGATCCAAATGCATATTTATCTATGTACAATTTTTCCAATATTGTATGTCCAGTTAACATATTTTCTGTAGCACCAAACCATCCGATCCCTGTCTTTGTAAGATGTCGTGTCCACTTCTGACAGAATTCTGCCCTTTTCATCCAGAACACAACCTCTAAACTTTTCCAGAATTTACACAAATGTCCGCAAGGAATATGGGCATCAGATGAGGAAGTGTCAGATTTTTAACATACATACATTTGGAGTAATAACCTATTTTACGCTACTACCCCCAGAACATACCACAGAGTCCTAACACCTCTTAAAATGTGCACCGAAAAATCACAGGAATCATGATATTATTGATATAAATTTGACAATTATGTACTATCAATTATCCATCTTTCTAAAAGTATGCTCTGGCCCAGAGGGGTGTGGTTTCCCAAAGCACATGGGGGAATTTCTGGTTTGTCCACTTCCTCCAAGCTCAGCTGGCTCACAGAGGCAGTGCCCCTCCCATTTCCTTCCAAGAGGAAGCCATTTACGACCCCCTGATTTAGAAATTTCAAAATTGCTTTGAGCAAAGGGAAGTTCATTGTTCTGTTTTCCTGCAGTCCCAGGCACCCCTCCCCTGATTCAATCAGAGAGGTGTGATCTCCTTTTGGTGGGGCAGCAGAAGGGAGGCCAGGCCTGTGAATACAGTTGCTGGGCAAGTTTCAACTCCTGTCGGGGGTAGTTGCCGGGTAGAATTCAGTCCCTTTAAGCCAGGCTTCAGCCAAAGGTCACTTTTGTTCCCATTTTTCTTCATTCAGATCAAACTTACAATTTTGACACATGCAGCTAGAACGCTGATTCTAAGTTCAAAACCATGACATTTAAGCAGTTGCAACCTATGTGACACTCAAAAGTAGGTCACTCATTTATTTTAAACATTTCGATTTTAGTGGCTTTAAATCCCATTTCACTTAAGCTGCTGACATCCACAGCTCAGCCAGTCTTGTTATGAACATTATTTTAGGTTCTTCGTCTTTCCAGATTTGGTATGCACACAAGACTTCATTCTACCAGACGTCTGCTGGTGTTCAGTAAGATTTTTTAATATCTTGCAATGTTTGAAATAGGCATTTTGAGCTTGCATTCAGAGAAACAAAGGTGATTTCAAAGCGCTTTTTGAGCTAACAGGCACTGCTGTTTTTCCTTTGGCACCACGTTTCACTCATGGCGCTTCTGGCCCATCACGTTCGCACTGGTGGGTGGCAGGTCAGGCGACCATTTTGTTGTGTGCAAAAACTGCGCAGTTTTCCTGGATTCTGGCGCATTTGTGGGCTTTTCGGCCATCTTGGATTTTCTAAGCCCACAGCACCAAATGTTGCAGCATAATAACTTGAACGTGGGTCGATACACCTGACAAGTGAAAGCCTAAATTGCGGCGTGGGGGGAGAAAGTAAGATTAGAGGGAGGAAAATGGATGAAAGGCGGAGTGGGGGGGGAAGTGAGTTGGAAGGGAAGAAAACTACTTCCGTTTTGTCTGAGTTAAGGGAAAGAAAGCGAGAGGACATCCAGTTCTTAATAGCAGTAAGACAAGAGGACAGTTTGAGGTGGAGATCAGGAAAGAAGGAAGAAAAGGAAAGAAAGAGCTGCGTGTCATCGGCATAGAAATGGTGAGAAATGCCAAATGAGGAGATAACAGGGGCAAGAAGGACATCATTGAAGTTTTGCATTTGCTACTAATGAGTGTTGTGTATGTTAAATCTTAGGTGGAGTTCCGATGTTGGGAATTCCTATTTGTAGTAAGTCACTGACACTCTTCTGACTTAAATGACTTAATGTTTCTTTTGAACGTCTCTGAGTGTGTTCAATTGTCTCCGTGATTGCCAGTGCTTGTTGTAAAGAATATTGATTGATTGATTGATTGATTGTTTGTTTGATTATTTATTATGCACTTATACACAAGTGCATCAAAGCACAACCATGCATGGGAGGGAGAGACATAAGGAAGACAAAACAAAACGATCTCACTAGGCATGGTACATTCAGATCATGCAGGTGCAAAGAACAGGAAGTGCGGGGGGGCAATAGGGACCAAGTGTGCCTTGTCCCATCAGAACATGGGTTAAGTGCAGAGAGATACCACTCTCATGGGCCGTAACCGAAGTACAGTAGTGCTGTGGCAAGGCCCAGAGGTAAGTGCAGGAGACTGGCAAGGAAAGCTTGCGACCTGTGAGGCTCTGAAGGTACACCGAGCAGCCAGTCAGCAAACTGAGCAGATAAAGAGGGCACAGGCCCCAGAAAGCCTTTTGGACAAAGCAAAGGGTCTTGAACGTAATCCTTGCAGCCACAGGGAGCCAATGCAGGGATTTCAGCGCTGCAGAGATACGGTTCCTGGCTTGAGGCCAAGGATAAGTCTTGTGGTTCTGTTCTGGATGAGTTGAAGAAGACGAAGAGTAGAAAAAGGAAGGTTGAGAAAGAGGCGGTTGAAGTAGCCCAACCTAGAGAGAACCAGGGCTCTGGAGATGGTGAGCCTCTGGGGGAAAGTGAGAAAAGGTAGAATGCCTCTGAGAAGGTGCAGTTGGTAGTGGACTTCTTAGAAATGTCTGCGATGTGAGAAGAGAAGGAGATAGTGGAGTCGAAGATGACCCCAAGATATTTTGCCTCGATGTTAGGTGGAGGCGCAGGGCCAAGGGAGGCTGGCCAAAGAGAAAGAGGGAAGGCGGGAGCAGGGGTACCGATGAGGACAATCTATGTCTTACTGGCATTGAGGCGGGGGTCGTTTGCAGCACACCATGAGTGAATTGCGGACAGACACTCAGGTATGAATGAGGAAGAGGCCGAGGTAGCCTGAAGGAGAGCTGCATGTCATCCGCGTGGCACTGAAAGTTGGAGGTGAAGGCGGTTATCCTACCGGTCAGGGGGGCCATGCAACCATTGAAAAACTAGGGGGGGTAGGTTAGATCCCTGGGGGACACCACACATAGAGAGAGTAAAAGAGGAGAGAAAGGACCCCAATTCCACCTGGTATCGGAGGTCAGAGAAAAAGGAGGTTAGCCATGCCAGAGCCTGATCCATGATGTCCAGTGTATCACAGAGACGTGCGATCAGGGTGTTGTGGTTTACTGTATCGAAGGCAGAGGAGAGGTCGAGAAGAATGAGGACAGAGGGAGAGTTAGAATCAAGATTTGAGATCAGATTTTCACGGGTGTTCAGAAGAGCAGTTTCCGTGCCTCTTGATGCTGTAAAGCCAGACTGGTGGTCATGGAAGCAAGCAACAGATTCAGTGTGGAGGGTAAACTGAGAAATAGCCAACTTCTCCAGGAGTTTGCCCAGGAAAGGAGTGATAACGATCGGGCGATAGTTTGCCGGAATGGATGGGTCAGCAGAAGGTTTTCTGAGGAGAGGGTGCACCAGGCAGTGCTTAAGAGCAGTGGGGAAGACTTCTGTGGTAAAGGAGAGGTTGCAGAGGTCTTCCAAGGCTGGGGTGAGAGAGTCAATGTTGTCCTTGATGGTTGTGGAGGAATATGGTTCTACCTGTTTGGAGGAGGCTTTCATAGACCAGACTTGTCTATTGATCCCCTCAGGTGTGACAGGGGAGAGAGAAGAGAGAAGGAGGGGTGGGGGTGGCCAAGGGAGGTACAAGAGATGCTGGTGCATGAAGTGGTGAGGACTAGAGAGAGGATAGGATATCCTGTGTTTTTCAGGTGAAGTGTGTAGCCAGGGTAAAGGGTGGGTGCAACGGTGGAGGAGGCTGCGGCAGGATCGGCTAGTTCCTCACAGACTTTGAAAAGTTTGGCCGTGTCATAGGATTCCATGTAGATGGTGGCTTGAATGAATACTCTTTTCTTGGAGTAGATGCAGAGTCTATACTGCCTTTGAAGGAGGCGGCAGGCCAGTTTGTCAGAGCGTGCGCCTGAGGAATGCCATTTCCATTCAGCTGCCCTGCACTTGTGTTTAAGGGCAGCGAGTTCAGAGTCTTACCAAGAGTTGCACTTTTTGGTAGGCTTCAGTCGTACCCTCATGACAGGGGCAAGAATAGTGTAGAGAAGGAGCTAAGCCCCCCCCCCAGCACCTCACCCATATTGCCTATATGTTGGAAACCAGAGTTTGAAATACGTGCAGTACCAGTGAAAATACCCATATCAAGGTGAATCCTGGAAGCAAGGTTCCCATTAAGAAAGCCATACCTGCATACAAGACAGTATGATGGCCATTTGAATGAAATCCCAGAAGAAGCATGAAAAGAGAGCAAAAGAGCAGAGTGGTGACGTCATGCAAAGTAATACTGACACACCTAGAAGAGATGCAGAGACAAGAAAGTGAAGATAGTCTATAGGCATCAAGAAAGTATCAAAAATAAATGGCATCTCAGGCTCGAGAGGAAGAGGGTTATGCTACAGAAATTATGAAGATATCTAGTTATTTTACACGTGTAGAGATGCAAAGAAACGCAAGCAGACAAAAGTATTCTTGAGGCTAGCTATGTAGTGAATAGACTGTAGCAAGCACCAACGTGTGTATATATATATATATATATATAGGAGTAAGTGAAGTGTGGATGTTTCCACTACGCATTATAGCAGAGCTGGACCAGAAAAGGAAGGCCTCTTTTTAGTGTGTCGCAGTTAAGAAAGCAATTGAATTACAGGAGTGAATCTCATAAGGGCGAGGCTGGACCATCCCCAAGAAGCCATGGTCGTGTCGGGCTGGGATGATCAGACAGAAGTTACAATTGTGTGAAAGAATGAAACGCATGTTCAGAAGACGTGAATGAAAACAAGGAAGATGTCAGAGGTTCATTAAATAATAGTATTTTAAATGCACCAGAGCTCAAATTTGTGGTCTTCAGTCACGTGGAGGGATGGAACTGGACAACCATGATGAACCACACCTACGCAAGAAGACAGAGCGTGCGTCCACTCCCTCGTATTCTCCAGAGCAAAGAACATTGCCAAGGCCAAGTTCAAAGCCTTAATTGATGTGCAGACCACTGAGATGATGAATGATGATATGCTAATTGGTGGGAAGCTATGGTTATGACCAGCTCACCAGCACCTGGTAGTCCAGCCTGCGTGCCGCTGGCATAGGTGGAAAAGTACTGACTGATGTTATGGTGCCAACCAATCATAGGGGGCCGCGTAGTTAAGAGCCCTATAGCTTGTGTAAACAATGGGACGTAGTGTATTTAGTGACGTTCATAGTGACCTGTTTGAGGGGTGGGCTTAGTAGTCCCACCTGATGTTAAAGAGCCTATCACTTTCTTAGACTAGTATCGAACGTATACCTAGATGTTCCCTTTAAGCCTATCAAATTTGCCACTAGGACTTTGTAGTTAGCAAATACGTAGGTTAACATAGGCAATGACGCATTTTAATTATACAAGGAATGTTTTTTATGAACTTCTTTGAGAGATCATGCTGTGAGACATCCGTTGATGTCCGTTGTACTCCCTGTTTTAGATAACAGATATTAAAACAGTCAACTTTGCCAACTTCCTAAGTTGTTTTGATTATTGATGTTTGAGTATCTTCTGCATCCCCATTCATCTCAAAGTATTGCTACCTCGTCTTAAAGGGCTGGGTCGGCTGGCCCGGTCCAATATCAAGAGTGTTGGAAACAGAAAGGTTCAAGTTAGGGAGGGCTGTGTCAGGGTAGGAGTCAGCCGAAGGAGTAGAAGGAGCAGAGTAGGTAGAAGCAAAGGCAGCCACTGACACTCTTTTCATGGGTCGGATGACCTTGTAAACAGGAGGCAGTGCCAGGTTTACCGAAGCAAGAGGAGAAGAGAGCTTCAAGTAAGAAGAGAGAAGAGAGTGATAAGTTCAGGAGAGAGAAGTAGTGAGAGTGATAGATAGAGGAATGTCAGTTGAGATGAGAGCATCCAAGGTGTGACCAGTGGTGTGTGTTGGGCCAGATGGTAAGATGGAAAGAGAGAGAGAGTCGCAAAGATTGTGGAAAGGTCATGAGGAGTCAGTTGAGTCGAGATGGATGTTGAGATCGGTTTATAGTCAAAATGTCGAAAAAAAAATGGCGACAAACAAAAATGTCGAAAAAAAAATGGCGAAAATAATAATGTCGACATCCTATACTTATAATGTAAAAAGTCATTTTTTCGAAAAAAAAATGTCGACAAAAAAAATGTCACTTAAAACTATCAACCCCTCACCCAACACCTCCCTGCCACCCCCCCCACCCCCCCCCCACCACCACCCTCCCACCCCTCATACTCAACACATTCTAATTATATATTTATTTATTTTATTTTTTTTTTCAATAAATAAATAACCAAAAAGAGTATCATTTACTATTGGGGGGGTCCCCCCCAACCCCCCCTCACCCAACACCCCCCTGCCACCCCCCCACACCCTCCCCAACCACCCTCCCACCCCTCATACTCAACACATTCTAATTATATATTTATTTATTTATTTATTCTTACAATAAATACAAAATTTCGAAAAAATATCGAAAAATGTCGACATTTTTGTTTGTCGACATTATTGTTTTTCGACATTTATTTGTCGACATTTTGACTGTCGACATTTTGACTGTCGACATTATGACTGCCCACCGTTGAGATCACCCAGTAGCAGGAGCTTAGGAGAGGAGGGAAAAAAGAGAGAGGAGGCCCGGTCAGCCCAGAAAGGAAGAGGGAGGGCTGACCAGGTGCCCGATAGAAGGTGGCCAGCAGGAGTGAGGAGCTGGGAGAGAGGGAGAGAGGGAGAGCCTGCATGGTGAGCCTGCAGACCAGGCATTCAAAGGATGAGTAGGCCTGGGTGGGAATGACAGACACAGGAATCCACTGAGGGAAGATCATTGCCACCTGGTCTGTTTGGTCCAGGCAGGGGGAGTCTCTTGTAGCCTTCCGGGCAAAACTTGTGACAGAGCTATCCTTCAAACAAGTTTCAGTGAGAGCAAGAACATCAAGATCCAGGAGTTCAAGGAGGTTGCAGATGCCAGAGGAGTGTTTGACAGCAGAGCAAGTGTTAAGGGTGGTGATGTGGAGCAGATTGCCATCTTTGAAAGACTTACGGGGGAGCAGAAGACAGTGGTCCCCCCATAATTGGTGAGAGTGTATGAGGGACAGAGGTAGAAGGAGGCAGAGGAGCCAAGGTCAGGGAGGGAGCTGGGACCGCAGTGGCTGAGCAGGGAGCCAGTGCGGGGGGGGGCTGCAGGGGGCAAGGGAGCCCCAGATATGGTGTTAGTGAGTGACAGGTTCACCAAAGAGGAGGAGGCTGACGAGGTTGTCAGTGTGGGGGGTGTCGGCATGGAGGCCATGGCGAGGGTAGAAGGGTGGTTAGGAGGCAGCAAGGGAGCCCAGGTAGGCACAGCTGGCAAGGGAGCCAGGGTATCCTATCATCCACAGTCTGTCCCCACCAGGGTCAGACCTGGCAGGCGGAATGGAACACACCCGCAGAGTTACACGGAAGCACCGGCACCGTTATTAATGGTGCCGGTGCTTCCGTGGTCCCCATTGAGTTCTATGGGACTCAAATGGGAATGGGGATTAACAATTTACCAGAGCCTGACTTCCTGGAACGTCGGGGTTGTAATACCCTGGTGTTACTGGCAAGCCAGGCACTGGTAAATATTGCAGGTCTGGCAGCAACCCGGCGGTAGCGGCGGCAGGGTTACCGCCGGACTTGTAATGAGGCGCTATGTGTGTTTTCCATATATATATAAAAACATTTAAATATTTTTTCACTGGGAGGAGGAAGAGCAATGTGACTCTGTTTATATTTCCTTATTGGTTGCTTCCAAAATGGCATTGCGTAAATGGACATCATAGGGTCCTTTCTTCTAATATCCTCCGTACAGCGTTGAGGCCTTTACTGATAGTTCTTTGTGTGAGCGCGCGTCATGTGTCTCTGTAATTAAACTGGCCGGACATATGAACTGAGCCCCAGCAAGGATGAAAGGGCTTCCGCTGTGTCGCTGCACCTACCTTGTTCTGCTCAGTCTTGTTTTGCTCTGTTTTCCATCGGTGATCAGGGTGGCTAGGCTCTTCCAACCGATCTGCAGTTAAGTAACGCTTCTGCAAGTACACGTGTGGATTCGCTCCGCTGGCGCTCGTTACCAATTTGAAGTAAGTCACTGACACGCTTGTGACTCAAATGAATCTTTTATTATTGACACCTCAGGCAGTCACATAAAAGCTTCTTCCTCCAACTCCCTAGCTCTCCTACCAACCGTCCCTCCTAGAACCTCATTCCAGAACCCTCCCACGTTCCAGATCCCAAGGACATTCTAAGCTACCAGTAGTGTTGCATAAGTTATTTATTTGAAATACATATTTCGGAAGTGGTGATCATGTATGCAGTGATTAAGAAATGTTATGTGTTTTAGGAGCACTGGATTATGATTTATTTAAAATCTGTTTATTGATGGAGAGTTGTATTCAAGGCAGTGTTAGTGTTGAATGGGTGTGTTAATTACATGTATGGTGATTATTGAAGTGGTAATGCAGCATTGCCGTGAGTAAGTACATTTAGTGTTTTTATGTGACATGTTGATTTTTGTTATGCATGATAGGGGGTTTATGTGTACCATCAGCAGTTTTAGACAATGTGTTTTTATGCCACTTAAATACACAAGATGGGTTTAGGGTGTTTACTGTATGCCATCTGCACTCTAGTGCACTAACTGCAGAACAGCTACTCATAACTTGTGTAGGTGTTCTGTAGTTAGTGCACTAGAGTAGAGCTGGCTAGTAGTGGCAGTTGAATACTTATTATATTACTTTCTAGTATTTCTGAGGGTCGCCTGAACATAGGAGTAGCTAACCTGTGTTTGGTTGACGGGAGGAGTTGCATGTGGGCATGGGACTAATTTCCTGTGTTTGTGTGTCATAATGTGCTGCTTTCTTGCAGCAGAGTTTGCGTTGTGTGTTCTTTGATTAGTATCTTTTCTGTCATTTCAGGCATGTATGTGTTTCTTAGGGAGCTTTGGGTGTGTTGGTGTTTGGTCTGTTTATTGGTGTTTACTCAGTTGGTTTGTGCTTGTGTTTCGAAGGTTGGTGGCGTGACAGGATTTTGGTTGTGTTGTGTGGGTTGCGCTAGTTTGTTGAGCGTGAGTGGCAATCCTGGGGCTAGGGTGTGGTAGACCCTGACATAAGGATATTAGGTTTTTATGATGGTTGTGAGTGTAGGTAAGGTTCTGCTTGTTGTCAGCAGGTGTTGCCCTTGTGTGGGAAGGTGGTGCTCAGGTGTGGCAGGTCCGAGGCCCTGTGTGGCAGTCCAGGGCAAGAGATGCTATGGTTGTATTGTGATTATATGTTTTTCTGTTGCGTATTGTTTGTATGTATAATGTTTGTTCTGTGTGGTTGTCTTGCTGGATTGGTAAGGTGGTTTCTTTGGTTTTTACGGAAGGAAGGTGTGTGGTATGATATGATATGATATGATATGGTATTTGTAACGCGCCTATACACAAGTGTTTCAAGGCGCGACGAGGCAGGGAGGGAGGGAAACAAGGGGAAGACAGACAAACGATCCTACTAGGCCAGGTGTCATTCAGATCGGGCAAGTGCAGAGGTAAGGGGAAAAGGAGAAAGTGCAGGGGGAGGAGGTGGGGGGGAAGTGCAGTACACGGTAAGTAGCGTAATAAAATAATAAATAAAAGGGCCAGCTGGTGGCAAGTGCGAGGTAAGTGCAGAGCAAGTGCTAGGAAGGGGGCTGTAGGGATACAGTGACAGTCCCACAGTGCAGGGGGAGCCAGGGAGGCAGTGCAAGTGGAGAGTGGCTGGGCCCTGGACCGAGGTCGCTGAGAGTGGCCAAGATGCAGGTTTAGTGCAGAATTTCAGTGGGGAGTTAAGCAGGTTTAGCAGGGGAGAGGGAGAGAGAAGGCAGAAGCGAAGAGGAAGGTTTTGAGGTGCTTCCGGAACCGGAGATGGTTCTCCTCAAGTTTCAGGGAGGCAGGAAGGCTGTTCCAGAGGGAGGCCCCTGCTGCGGAGAGAGATCTACCCCCAGCTCGTTGCTTCGAGAAGCGGCTGACCATGAGGGAGTTGGAGACGGATGAGCGAAGGGCTCGTGAAGGAAGATATTTAGGAAGAGAGAGTTGAAGGTATTTAGGCCCCAGGCCCCAGAAGGCCTTGTGGACAATGCAGAGGGTTTTGAACTTAATCCTCGCAGCCACTGGGAGCCAGTGAAGAGATTTCAGTCCTGGAGAGATACGGTCCCTGGGCTTGAGGTCAAGGACAAGTCTCGCAGTTCTGTTCTGGATAAGTTGCAGAGGGCGGAGAGTGGAGGCAGGCAGATTAAGATAGAGGCTGTTACAGTAATCCAGCCTTGAGAGAACCAGGGCTCGGGAGACAGTGAGCTTCTGGGGGAAGGAGAGGAAGGGAAGAATACCTCTGAGGAGGTGCAGCTGATAGTATTGCAAGTGTTGTAAGATGCTTTTGGGATGTATGAGGTAATGCAGAATGGAAGGGGGCTGTAGGTTCTGGGTTTGATGGTTGGCCAGGACTTTCAGGATGGGAGCTGAACATGGAAGTTAGGTTAGAGCCTGCTCTCCCGCTAAACTTTTATCTTTGAACTGAAACTAATAAAGTACATTCCTATTTTGTACTCATTTTGTCCCTGCCTGGTTCTTTCGTCCTGGCTCCCCCTCCTGTGCTTCTAAATAGTACAAAATTGCATGAGATGTCTATGAGGGGTAGATTGTGTTGCAGTAAGTGAAACTGTCATCAGTGAGTTAGCCCAGGATCAAATCAGTGAGACGGCTGTGTGTGAAAGACTCGGTGGACGGTTACACAGCTCTAGCGTAACCAAAGAGGAGGTAGAAGTGAACTAACAAAAAAATAAGGAATGAAACACACAGGTTTGGCAGAACAAGGCAAAGTCCACAGTGCTTGTACTCTGAAGAAATTAGGGAAGCACTAAAGCTGCAGGTGGCTGAGGGGTGTGGGAGCACTGCCAGATGCCACCCACAGTTAAGAACCTAAATGAACACAGACAGTTCTCAGTCTTGCTGCGCTGAACAGTGCAATAGTGACAGGTGTTCCAAGTAATTCAAAGAAGGAGGGATTTCTCATGAGTCCAATGAGTTTAATAAAGAAGTAGCTTGACACGTGTTTCGAGTCATCACCGACTCTTCATCTGAGGCTGAAAGTTTCAAGAGCTAGCCTAACCAATTATGAATGAAACACCCTGTCTGGGCTTACTTTCATTTCATTCAGTTCAGCAGCATTGCACAGAGTTCCGCAATTGCGAAGCAGTGAGAGAGTGCATCTGGCACGGGCCACGATATACTTAATTGGTTAGGCTAGCTCTTGAAACTTTCAGCCTCAGATGAAGAGTCGGTGATGACTCGAAACACGTGTCAGGCTACTTCGTTATTAAACTCATTGGACTCATGAGAAATCCCTCCTTCTTTAAATTACTTGGAACACCTGTCACTATTGCACTGTTCAGGGCAGTGAGACTGAGAACTGGCTGTGTTCAACAAAATAAAGAATGCATGAAGAAATATAGGAACTGAACGGGACTGAGAGACAGGGGTGTGTGGGGACCAGGCGGGAGGAACTTCCTTGGCAAAAGAAAACAGGTTTTGGGACATTTTGTTATTAGAGATTTCTTACACCTTGCTGTAGGATTAAGCCCTTGTACTTAGTGTTTATTATTTCCCTTTAAATCTCAGTGGACTGTTATTAGGGTACCCAATTTTGTACTGGTACAAGACAATACTGATAGGCAATATAATGAATGACGCAGTTGTGACGCAAGCTTGGATACCGGTAAGTTCAGTAATACTTTATTAAAGATCCCGTAGCGTCCACATATCCGCCAGCACCGAGTTTCTGATCAACTGTGTCTCACAGAATGTTACCGCACAACTCACAAGCAACATTCCAGACATGCACTCCATCCAACCAGATCCTGCACGCACACAACTACGGCACATCTTCCCCCCTTATCTACTAACGAAGAAAATTAAAGTAATAAATGATAGTATGGTAAAGCAATGCATACAATAAATACAAAATAGCAAATGAAGTATATTGAAGAAAACCTGCAAACAAACTAAAATGAAATAACAATACATTTGGAAAAACAAGTTAGGAAATACACACCACTTCCTCCCACTGCTGAGTCTGCAACATTAGGATTGTAGCATGAGCGATCACCACTCACCACACATAATCGTTCAACTTGATAGGTGGACCACATGACCTTGCTGGACGGCCATCACTCATAGTTGCACCTTCATCACTCACCATGCCCATATCAGCAGCACCTAAATCATCTGAAGAAACAAGATCACCCCGAACACCCTCATCAGTCCCATTTACCACGCTCTGATGGACCACAGGATCTGTGAACCCACTGTCTTGGAAACTGAAGAACTAGAAACCATTTCACCAGACAAATCCTCTGAGTGGTCACGGGCCCCACATTTTTTTACAACCGCCACCGTCTCTTACTCCACCTTGATCCATCATCCATTTAAACATACCCCAAACCACTTTTAACCACCACCTTAAGAGCGATGAACACACTACACCCCATTGTTATACGGAAAAAGTAATCACATAGGCCGAATGATTTGAATAACATGTTGGCCTGAAGCAAATCGCATCATGTGACAAACATTGCAAACTGAGAAACCTGAATGTGACTATAGGTAGTCAATTTTGTAAATGGCGGCTATTTTCTTTTTTGTAACGCTTTGCAAATATATTCTATGCTTTAGATCCACACACAGTGCGAGGCCACAGCTTGAACTCTGAAATGCTAACGTTGACAGGAATGTAGGGCCGTGCAGAAATGCATTCTTTTCCCTCTCACTGAGGCCTCGAAGCTGTGCAGAAGCCGTCGCTAATCAGTAGCCCAGTTGCCGGTTTGTCTTGCAAGCACTGTTGTAAAAGGCAGTTAAACATGAATTAGATGCAACTAGCGGTGCTCCTCCACGAAGGATGGTATTTCCTGCCACAGAACTGTCTGACCCTTAGCTCATAAGCCGCAGCAAACAGATAATGTTGTATGGAATGTTTCCCTGCTAAGAACAAGATATCCTCCCTGTGCCAGTGCTCCATGTTTCTCATAACAGAAAACTGTCTCTGCAGCCTTTGCTAGAATAACTAATGTTTAGACTAAAGGAAGATGTGTCATAACTGTCAATTACCGAATCCTAGCCTGCATGACATGTATAAGGGCGGGTCGAATAGCATTAGCAAAGGTTGATGTATTATGTATATATATGACTGCTTGAGCGCCGTTCGCTCTCTCTCATCTCACAGTGTTTGGGAACACATGTCGTGAGGCGTTGAGACCCAGTCGGCCGACTGAGATACTTTGAATAAAACCAGACCTATTTGAAAATCGAACCTCACGACTGACGTGTCATTGAGTATATGGTTATTGTGCCTTATTTCCATATATGGACTAACAAAGATGGCGCCCGAACAGGGACCCTCCCATTGATGCTCCATCGCATATGTTGAAGGCAAGGACGAGTCGAGGACGAAGCTGTCGGACCGGGATTGGAAGGTGTTCGGGCGCTCCTGCAGAAGTGATTAGAGACTCCTCTGCAGATCTGTACACAGCCGATCCCTGATCGACGAGCAGCGGCCAAAGAGCATTGAGGCGAGGGTCCTGGAAGCGAGGAGGATTGTGCCAGACATGTGGTCGTGACGATTCTTGGTTGAGCCTGTATACAGGCGAATTGCGTCCTTAGAGACAAATTGATTGATCAGGTGAGTCGTGCCCAGATTCTTAAACTTCCTGATATTGGTTGACTGTTGCACTTTCAAGTACAAACGCCCAGGGTAAGAAAAGGGTAAGAGTTAACCATGCCTGGGAAATTGTCTTTCTGCTTAGTGAGATGTTTTCACTGTGATATAAAATCTATGGAAACTGGCCAGACCGTGCCAACCAAGGGGTTGCCGGCAGATGATATGTACATTAAATACGGAATAGAGGCAATAGTGTTCAATGCGGTTTGGCATACACATTTTGAAACACTTGTTTATAGGCGCGTTATAAATACCATATCATATCATATCATATATCATAGGCAGACCAGACGTGTAACAGACCTTCAGTGGCCGTATAATGAGAGCTTTGAACTAGCTTGTATAGAACATTAAGAATCAGTTTTGCTACAAAAAAAGGTCAGACCTGCAGCGTTCGACGTTGTAAGAAACTGGAGAAAGGAAGTGAATAACTGCTTGAAAAGTAGAGAGAAACATGCACGTAGACATAAATCAAACGCAGAGAAAGCGCTAGAGCATGATCAGCAGAAGCAGACAGAAGCCATTAGGAAGATGGATAGTGCCTTCCAATTAGACATACAGAAAATATATCCTTCACAAGAGTTGCATACATCAGACAAACTGATAAATAAGATACTAAATGAGTGAAGAAATGAACATCCAAGCACTGACCCAGTTGCACCGTCTCCTTATTTACCTCCTCCTGTTGCTATTCCCACAATTCCATCCACACCTGCAGTAGCCGTCCCATCTGCGCTCATGACATCATTTCCTCCACCTCCTTCATAGCATGAGATATATGTTTTAGCTGGCAGTTCTGCATCAATGGGGCCTGAAAGAGGAAGTGTTAGACTGACTCGTAGTACGATTAGTAAGGGATGGAAAGATTAACTGAAACAGTGGGCTGAGATGTATATTGATGGCGATGAAGTGGCTGTGCAGTTCCATATCTGATCATAGAGGCCTTGGTGAACCGCAGGTATTGTTAGAATGTATGGGAGATGATCTTGTTAAAGAATGGAGTGATTTAACTGATACAGTGGTACCGCAAGAGTTGCATGATTTAATTGTCCTTTCCAATTTGCAAGATAATGCGGCGAAAATACGAGATCATGTAGGGCGAATATTTGTGTTTAAGCGAGTACTTGATCGGTTGCATAAAGAGATAATGAGTAAAGGTGAACCGCATATGTCATACGTTCAGAAACGTTTTCTTCCGCCGTTGAAACCTGTTAATGAAGAGATGCGAATTTGTACGCGGGATGCGCTTAGATGGATTACGGATGCTGCCATTTCTCCAACTGAAGTGCATGATACGTTTAGTCAGTATACACCAGAAATGCAGAGGAAGGTGTTACAGGTTATGGTGGAGTACTTACAGGATGAATGTATGAAGAAAAAGATGTGTTGTCCTGCTGATTTAATGACGATTTATAAAAGAGCATTTTCACCTGACACTGGAACGACTGCTTTTTCTCTTGATTTGGCTTTGTTGCTTAATAGACGAACAGATGTAGTTTGCAATTACCTACTTTGCAATTACCCATGAGGGAGGTGCCTCCCACGTTTGTCCCGAAAGTAGAGGTTGCTGCCGATGGAGTGACTCCAGCACGAACGATAGAAGCACATTATATCACACAGTTCGTACATGTTCCTTTTTCTAGGCAAGAAGTGAAAACTATAAATCAGACGGTCCCTGACATTAGGAAAAATCTGGCAGGGTTCTATAAGGAAATTGAATCCATTTTAAATTCATCTGTTTTTACACTGAGTGACATTGATTTATTTTTCCCTGTGATTCTTCCTGCGGACATATGGAAGCAGATTAGAAGTATAAATGATGCGCCGATGTTAGGTGATACATGGAAAACTTTGATTAGAATTGATAGTGAGAGAAAGGCTGGGGAGAAGCCTGTACAAGTAATTTTAACTCTGCCTTCGCGGATAGTAGAGAAATTGAAGTCTTTAGTGCCTGAGAAGAGAATAGTTTGGGATAAATTGACTGCTTGCTTACAAGGCAAATCGGAATGAGCGACAGATTATTTTAACCGGTTTGAAGATGTATTTGCAGATTTTAGTGGTCAAACCTGGGAAGAGATTATTTGTTGATAAATTTGTGCAAGGATTATTACTGAAAATTCAGACATTAATAATGACATCTGAAAGTGCATGGCAAGCAAAATCACAAAGCAAAGTATTACATATGGCCCAATATTATGAGAATCAAGTACATTCAGAAACAGATAAGGAAATAAGGGAGAAAGGAGATTTAAAAACCAGTGTTACTGCAACAGGTAGCAAACAATAATAGGGGTGGTGGCAATGCACCATCTAAAGTAGAATTTGCATTATCATCTAACCTGCAAGGGGTTCCAAAAGGTATAAATCAATGTGCCTATTGTAGACAATAAGGCCATTGGCGAGCACAGTGCTCGCAATTACAGAATAGAAATGGGACTATTTCAAGAAGACCGTTTAAAGGTCGTCCGGGAATAGCAGGTCAGAATACAAATCAGATGAAGCCACAATTTCAGGATAATCAGGTTAATCAGAATCAACAACGGAACACCATGAATGGTGGAAATGTCTTTGATAATCCCTCCAATGAATATTACTCTGGAGACTTTACATCTGACGATGTACTGTTCCCCGAGGACAGCCCGAAACAGGAGTTGTAACCAGTGCCTATACCCGTTGACCAGAAAGAGCCCTACGTAGAAATGAAGGTTGGGAATAGGGAGCACATTTTTTTAGTGGACACAGGTGCACAACATTTTTCAATCGACCATCAGCGGGTTCCAAATATACCACTGTCAGGGCATAAAAATGTCTCAGTAGAGTTCTCAGGTATGCCAGTAATGAGTCCAGTTTCACAACCAGTGGCAGTCACACTAGGTCCATTTACTAAATGTTAAGATGGATTTCTGAACTCTGTCCTGGCGGCGCAGAAGTTCAGAAGGCCAACCTAATTACTTGGAACAGGGTAACCTCTGGAAAAGCCAGACCAATCAGGGTAGCGATCGCGGCGGTCAAGACTAGGTCTCAAGAGGGGTGAGGGTGACTGAAAGCCCGCAATGAGCACACAAAGCAAAGACACTTACAAACTACTCCAAACAGGTGTTATATTAAAAATATATACACATTTATTCCAAGGCCTTTAAAACAATGACCGTAGCGAGAAATCACAATACAACTCTAGTAAACCAACACATACCATACCAATACAATATATATACAAATACAAACAAGTCTCAAGCGTTAGATGCACGAAATGTGAAGTCCACCTAAAAGGGAAGGAAAACAGGCAGTGCGAAATAATGCTTAGACCCAGTCCGCCTTCAGATGCACCTCACTAAAAGGAAGTCCGAGCCCTACGAAGAGTGGAGCCTTGTGCTCAAAAGTACCTGCACACACTGGTGCCAACGGGCAAAAAGGGAAGTCTCTTCGAGGGACTCAGGCAGTTCAGTTTAGTGCACAAATGAAGAAGAACAGAGTTCCGCGACTCAAGCGCAGCCTCCACTGTGGGCAGAAGCAGAGCGCGAGTACGGAAAGGCGTGCTGTTTTGACACAGCGGGGAAAAGCTATGGGCTCCTGCAGGAGGGCGACCAGTTCCTAGCTATGCTACTCACTGGTCCCCGATGCAAGCAGACCCAGGCTTCTCCGTGTCAGTTTCAGTCGCTGGCAGGTTCAGGAGAGCAGGGGACGTCTCGTCGTCGTGTAGTTCTGCAGCAGCAGAGTTGAGTTAAAGATGTCCCAAACGAAGTGAACCCGCACAGTTTGTTACCACAGCAGGGCAACGGAGCGGCCATGTGTATCTCAGCCAAATGTACACTACTCACTTCAGACCTGGGAACGCCAAGTGTACGAATCGTGTGAGAGTGACAAGGACTAGAAATACAACACAACCTGGCGGCGGTTACAGAGCAAGACTCCTGTGTAGGCTGGTCAGTCTGCTGGATGGCCCAGAGACACTTCCGAAGGCTTATGAGTAGGAGATGGTGAAGATGCCGAGAATAGCTGTTCCCGCTATTCCAAGGGTCGAAGTACCAGTACAGGCCTTCTGGTTCGATCAGAGGTAAAAAGGGTTTCACAAGGCGACAGCAGTGTAGAGGAGCAGTCCTTCAGCGGGTCACCAGCGATTCCTCGGTTCAGCCTCGTGGTTGCAGGATACTTGGCTCCTGTATTCCTTCGTTCATGAGAACTCAGGAGATCGACATGGTAGTGGTGTTTCCAGCCCCCTCTTATCCACGGTTCCCTTCGCGCCAAAACGGAGAGGACCCAATGGGAGATCCGCTCATCAACACTCACACCATACGTGGACCTATCACGGACCACGGTGGTCCCAGGCATTCACACCACCCTAGACTCTCTGGCACCCAGGATGTGTATTGGGACCAGACATCCCAGCCCACATCCTGGAGGCACACACAAGGCCTGTAGAAGCCCGCGAAAGCATCCGTGTTTCGCGGGAAAGTACATGCCCAAATAAGGAAGGCCCCGGGTCGGCTCGACCTGGGGAAGGTGAAGGGAGCAAGACGGTCAGCGGACAGGACAAAGCAGCCTCGTGGTCTGGCCATTTTGGGAGCCAGGCCACCATTTTGGGCTAAGCGCTCAAAACGCGCTCAGAACGCCAAAAGGAGCTCAAAACACAAGAAACGATCGCTGCCACCATTCCCGTCCGTGATTCACCTGCACCGATCAGTTACAATCCAAACAGAGTGTCTAGGGCCTGTAGAAGGCTAGAGACCCAAGAGAGCAGTAACTTAGCTTACAGTGCCCTCTTGTGTCATGTTGCACGAAAGCCGCAACATGATAAAAGAAACTATGGAAAACAGCGTTTCCCGGTACTGACTGTCTTAAGGGCATGTCAGTTTCCCCGTAAGAATGGAGCGAAAGCCCAGAGGAGTGCGGCAGAAGGCTGCACTTCTCTGGCAAAGTCTAGATCATGGTGAAAAACAACAGCAAAAAGTTTAGGGGTTGCCACATGGAAGGAAAATTACCCACAATTACGAAATCTTTCCTAACACTAAATATTGCCCATTTCTTTTGACAACAAATTGCGGCGAAAATTTGTTGGGATTGAATCTATTGAAGAAATTGAATGCAGTCATTTATTGTTCTCCTGATGGAGTGTACTTGACGATTTTGCCACAACAAACTCCCGTATCGCAATTTGTATCCATGCCATTACCAACTGAATTGAGTGAAGTGCCTGCATGCATATGGGCAGTGAATGATAATGATGTTGGATGTTTGAAATTAGAACCAGTAAAAATGGTTTTGAAGGAAGGAATTACTTTAACACATATTCTGCAATACAAAATTTCGAGTGAGGGTGAAAGAGCGTTGTATATTGTGTCAGATTTAATTGCTAGAAATGTAATTGAAGAGATTTCTGGTAGTGTTTGCAGTAGCCCGATTCTTCCAGTTTGCAAGAAAGGAGGTCATGATATCCCTTACTGTTTTATAATTGATTTACATGCTGTTAACAAAGTAGTGGATCCCCAATTCCCATTAGTCCCCGATGTAACCACGATTTTGACTATGGTTCCAGCTTCCGCATCACACTTCAGTGTGATCGACTTGAAGAACAAGTTTATCAGTATTCCCGTACATCCAGACAGTAGATATTTGTTTGCTTTTACATTAGGAGGGTGCTCATTTACATTCACACGTATTCCACAAGGCTACACTGAGAGTCCAACTATTTACAGTGGAGCATTGAAGGAACAACTGGACATGCTTGAATTGCCGCCAGGGTGTATATTGTTACAGTATATTGATGATCTGCTTATAGCAGCAGACTCAGAAGACATTTGTAAAGAAAGCACTGTCACTTTGTTGACACATTTGGCGGCACAGGGTCACAAGGCATCATTGAAGAAATTCCAGTATTGTCGGCAGGAGGTGGCCTATTTGGGCTACCTCCTATCGAAGGAGAGAAGAAGATTGACACCAGAATGCATAGAAAGCATCTCTGACATGCCTATTCCAAACACGCAGCAGGAAGTCAGGGCTTTAATTGGCATGGCTTCATATTGAAGTCAGTGGATTGCACATTTTTCAATGATTGTGAAACCCATAGTGGCATTGACAAGGAAGGATGTTACCTTACCTTTGCCATGGAACATGGAGTGTCAAAAAGCTTTTGACCTCCTCAGAGCTGCGTATGCTCAGCTCCGGTTTTGGGCACACCAAATTATGAGAAGTGTTTTATGTTATTTGTACATGAAAATGATGGATGTGCTTTGGCTCTCTTGACTCAGGAACACTGGGGCAGAAATAGACCATGCAGTTATTTCTCTTCCATGTTGGATGCTGTTGCATGTGCTTTGCCATGTTGCTTGCAAGCTGTTGCTGCAGCTGCAGCGTCAGTACAACAAACCGAGGGGATAGTTTTAGGTCACTCTTTAACCGTGATGATACCCCATTCAGTAGACGTTCTTCTAAATAGAACGCAAACGGACATTTCACATACGCCCAACTAACAAGGTATGAAATTATCCTATTTTCACTGCATATTCAAATTAAGAGATGTTGCGCTTTAAATCCGGCCGAGTTATTGCCCCCTCACAGTGAAAAAGGAAGTGAGAAACAATTATCACATGATTGTTTAATTATTACTGAGCAAGAGACAAAAGGAAGAATTGATTTAACTGGTACTCCCCAGAAAGAGCCAGATGGAGAACTGGTTTGTGACAGCTCTTGTTTTAAATTACCAAATGGTACCTTAACTGCTGCTTATGCTATTACTACACTGAAAACCTTTGTAGAGAGCAAACGAATCCCATATAACTCAGCACAAGCTGCAGAAATAATAGCGTTAGCCAGAGCATGTGAAACTTCTGCAAACCTTAGTGTAAACATATACACTGACAACCAATATGCTTTTGGGGTGGTCCACAATTTTGGGCGATTATGGGCTGAAAGGGGCTTCCTGACGTCACATGGAACTAAGATTCAACATGGCACTTTAGTAGTGAGACTGTTGTCAGCACTTGTACTTCCCAATAATGAAATGTGACACACCTAAAAAATAACGTTTAATGTAGGAAAGAGAAATGCATTTGGAGACCGAATCGCGAAACAAACTGCCATTGA
The DNA here is from genome assembly GCF_040938575.1 of Ambystoma mexicanum. NCBI lineage: Eukaryota > Metazoa > Chordata > Amphibia > Caudata > Ambystomatidae > Ambystoma > Ambystoma mexicanum. The sequence continues at coordinate 206,231,332 of NC_090925.1, forward strand.
TTTTCAAAAATGTATGTTGATTTGCGCACCTTATCGAATTTTGAAATGTTCTCATTTAGAGTGAAAGCAAGGAAGAGGTGTTCAATGCCTTGTATGATTGACTATATATGCTGCAGATTAGTATGAGGAGTCGGTAGAAATGGTGTAGTGGGAAAAGTAAGAGGAAAGGAAAAGAGATAGGGAAGGGGAAAAGAAGAGGGGAAAGATATATATTTGTTTCTTTTTTTTCTTCTCACTATTATACTTTTTGGGGGATTTGGTTTGGTGTCTGTGTGTTGTTGGTGTTTGTGTGTATGTTCTATGTTAAATGTTTTTATTGACTGTTGTATTTTTCTCTTTTATTGTTTACAAAAATGAACATTTTCTTAGTATGTCAGAGGGATCATTTGATTATGCTGTTTGTTTATTGATATGTTCTTTAATTGAATAATTTTGATTTGTGTTCTCTGGTTCACTATTCCTTTCTGTATTTGATTCTTCTGTGATTCAATGGCATACTAATAAAGAGATAATAAATAAATAAATAAATAAATAAATAAATAAATAAATAAAGAGATACAAGCAGAAGTCACTCCAGATGAAATAAAACAATGGTCCGAGGGTCCAGCAGAATAAGATCCTGAGGGTTGTTGGGTGGACAAAGAAAATAATAGATGGATGTTGCCAAATGCATATGTTATGGCAATGGTTACCATGGCCCATAGTCCAACACATATATGTGTGAAAAAGATGTCTCAGTACCTTGATTCTGTATGGTATACAACATTAAGAAAACTGCCGAGAGATTGGTTCAGAATTGTATGACTTGTTTACAACATAACATTGGGAAAGGAACAGTGACACCAGTAGGAAGTTTTGGTCTTCCCTCTATGCCCTTTGAGGTCCTCCATTTTGTCTTCATAGAAATGGAAAGATGCCAGAACTATAAATATGTCCTTGTAGTGGTCTGTGCATTTAGAAAATGGTTGGAGGCCTATCCCCATAAAGATTGTTCAGCCATGTCAACAGCGAAATCCATGTTAAAAGAATACTTTCCCAGATTTTGGCTACCCCGTGTCATATGGTCAGACAATGGTCCGCATTTTATAGCGGCCATGATATTACAGATTTCTGCAGGCCTCTGAATCGATAAGCGATTCCATTCAGCTAGACACCCGATGAGTGCCAGTTTGGTAGAACGCCAAGATGGTATCTTGAAAAACAAACTGGCCAAGATATACTCCGAAATCAATCTGAAATGGCCCGATGCATTACCACTAGCTTCACTGTGCATGCACACGTCTGTGCAGGCAAGGACTGGCCTCTCCCCATATGAAATAATCAGGGGGAGGCCAGCCAATGTCTGGAATGTGCCACGTCCAAAGAGATTGAAGGATGTTGAATACCCATTGCTCATTCACGATTGCAAACAGTTGACTCAAAACTTGTGTTTGATTCATCAGCAGGTGCAGGAGGCTCTTCCTGTCAGATATATGGGCCCAGGACATTGTCTGAACCGGGAGACTGGACCCTTGTCAAAAACTTTGAAAGAAAATCTTTGCTTGCGCCGCGTTGGAAGGGACCATATCAGGTGTTACTGGCCACTCAGACTGCAGTCCAAGTGAATGGTCGAAAGCATTGGATCCACGCAACACACACGAAAATAATCCCGTTTCCTTTGCCACATGAGAAAGAGATTGATAGTCCTGACATCGAAAGTAAGACAGCCGTGATTGATCACAAAGACATCTCAGAATTTCAACCAGAATTCCTTCCTGAGCCCGAGAAGGGGCACAGGGAGATTGCAACGAAAATTGAAACATCAGTGTTACCTCAACATTGTTCGACTGCTGCCTCATTATCACAAATTGCATCACCGATTGGCACTGATTCTGCATCTGCTGCAAACAACGGCAGTGCATTGTTCATCGATCACACTGTACCTGGAGCCGTAAGGTACAATCTGCGTTCAAGAAATCGGAAGTAATCAGCAGCTTTTGTTTCGCCTTTCTTTCTAGCTCACGGACAGAGCTGGGAACGAAGGCCTAAGGAAAGGGAGCTTATGAGCTGTATCGGATGAGAGCTCTGACACGCAGTTTCCCGGTGCTATCATTGAAAGTGAAGGCCTTTGCAACCTAGCGTGAACAAGCGGGAGCAGAAGGTACAGACACTATAAAATTGATATTGATACTTGCTCCTGCCTTTTTTGAGCTGTCGAGGTAAACACCAGCTTGCTGCCATCTTAAGCAGGCTGAACTGAACTTGTTTGAACTTTGCTGCCAACGTGTGTTACCGTGGAGAACTTTTCAGATGGAAGCTGAGCAACTTTTCCTGAAATAAGCTTCATAGATCATGCCTGTATTCGTTCCTGCTGCTGTCTGCACTGATGCACCCATTGATAGACATATAGGCATTGACATTAAGTCTGCCCCAAGAAAGTCTTGGTCTACAAAGACTAACCTGCTCCTAATCACCATATCTATCTGTATAGTATTTACATTGGTCCCAATGTTTTGGTACTTGGAAACTATGCATCCCATAAACACTCTATTGCCAACTGTCAATGCTCCCACTATGAGTACCCCAGCTCATGTGCTTTCTTACACTCTTCCGTCACGAGATGTGAAACACAGAAAAAAAGGTTATGATAATAACACTTTATTACTGATTATGAATATGACTCATGCTATCTTGAATAGATCCAATTGCTGGGTTTGTTCACATTTACCCCAGCACGGGGAAAGAGGAATGGGTTGGTATATACATCTTCTACTGCTTAGTACTGCCTGTTATGCATCATTAAGAGCTCTATTTTTTGGAAGATGGAATAATAGTGTCACTGGAAACTTTGATGGAACAAACATAAATTAATTTGAAAGATTGGTATTAACACCGCTAGGTTGCTCCGTGTTTACAAATAGGAGCAAAATGAACACTGCATCAACCAGTCCCATAGATAGACTCTCTAGGCATTACCAGTCCCTAATTACTTTCAAAATGGCTCCGGTTGGAAACAAGGATGCCATGCCTCCCTCCTATACTATTAATCATAGTCCACATTCTGTTCCATTTTGCTTACGAAAAGAAGGTTCCCACCCAGTGGGAACATTTACTAGATGCATGAATACTGCTGTACTTGAGCAAGAAGAGAAACCATTATATGTAGGGGGTTCTGTCTATTTTGTGTGTGGAGACCAAGCCTATCCATGGTTGCCTAGAAACTGGCAAGGAACCTGTTATTTAGGGATACTTTTACAAAGTCATTTATAACTTTCTGAGGACAGGCAATAAACTCATGGAATATAAGAATACTGTCCAGGGTGTTGGAGAAAACAATAAATGGACCCACTGACATACTTTACAATATGACACTGGAACAAAAAGCAATCAGGCTAGTTGCACTTCAAAATAGAATGGTTCTTGATATTATTTTGGCTGATCGTGGAGGTGTATGCTAATTAGTGGGATCAGCGTGCTGTGTATATGTAAGTGACTCCTCCCCTACAATATTTGAAGCAATTAAGAAATTACATGTCCTAAGTTCTGAAATTCATGTCCCAACAGGTGGCTGGAATCTAAACATAAGTTCATGGTTCTGGGAAGTGTTACGATCCTGGGGATGGAAACTAATTGCAATTCTGGTTATGATATTCGGTATCCTCATATTCTGCTGTTGTTGCATACAATGCTTGCCAGCCATTTGCTCCATAATTACAAATGAATGCGCACAGACACTTAGTACAACGATTGTGAAAAACTGATTGGCACCTTTAATAACACCATTTACCCTTTCCACCAACCCGTTTGCACAAGGATTGCAAAGAGCAGTACGATGATGGCTGATGCCATGATGCCTCAAGAATTCCTGCATGTGCTTGGACACAAATTGAACACCATTATCCATGACAATGCTTTCTGGCACCCCTTCCCTATCAAAAACCCTCTTAAGGAAATATATCACCACCTCAGTTGTCACTATCCCAAAAGAGGCCACTTCAACCAAACGCGAGGTGTAATCCACTAATACTACAAGGAACCTCGACTCCTGGTGGAATTAACCTCTCCCCCCTAGCAACACCCCAGGGCCTATTGGACAACTCATCAAGAACTTGCATATACCCCTTACCTTCCGGCCTGCCTTTGACAACCTCTCAGCCTTTAAGAAGACCGTCTCTAACCCAAATCAGTTCCAAATCCTTATTCGCTTCCACCTCTCACTCACTCTTGTTAAAAGCCGGCAAAATACATGCTATTTGCTCCCCACCATCACTCACCTCCTGCACCCCATTTCCACTTGTGGAAACAGGCAACCGTGAAAGACAATCAGCCACCAGATTTTTCTTCCCCGGAAGATACTCTACAGTGAAATTGTACTCCTGTGCCTCCACCACCCATCTTGTTATTCTGAGAGACACAGACGCGGTGCCCTTTGTGGTGAGAACATGCACCAACGGCTCATGCTCAATCACTGAATACCTTCCTTCAGCTCCATGCAAAGCTTTGGATGCAAACGCAATAGGTCTGCATGCTCCTTCCTGCCATAGCCCCAGGACCGCTCCCACAACCACCTCACTAGCATCCACCATGAGGATTGTCCTACACCTAGGATTAAAAGATCGCAGAGATGGAGCCTGGTCCACATCCTTTTTCACCAACTCAAACTCATCTTGGCATTCCTTAGACCACTCAAATTTTACACACTTCTTTAACATCCCTCTCATAAATGCTGTTTTTTCAGCATAATTGGGTATGAACTTTACATAATACTATGTAAGACCCAAAAAGGATCTTAACTGCTCCTTATTGATAAGAGCAGGAGTATCTCTCATGACCTTGACCAATTCTTCCGTGGCTCTAACCCCTTCAGCACTCAGGGTATGCCCGAGATAAGACACGCTAGTCACCTCAATACGGCACTTAGACAACTTCACTGTTAACCCCTTCTTCTGTAACACCCTCATGATCTTGTGCACCCTCTCATCATGCTCTGCTCGATCCTTACCCCACACCAAAATATCGCCCTGAAAGTAACTAACCCCGAGGACACCACCAAATAGTTACTGCATGAGACGTTGGAACACAGCTGAAGCAGAAGCTAAACCAAAAGGCATACGGCGAAACCTGAACGCACCAAAAGGCGTTACAAATGAAGTGAGAAGCCGCAAGTCAACATGAAGATCAATTTGATGGTAGGCCGACGACAAGTCAACAGTGGAAAACCAACGTTCTTGACCCATAGTAATAAATAGCTCATTATTATTCAGCCAAGGATGTCGGTCCACCCATATGCTCGCATTTAGTTCCCTCAAGTCCATACACATCCTTAAACTTCCGTCTTGCTTCCTGGCTAATATCACTGGGAACAACCACTCCGAGCTCTCAATATCTTCGATAACCACTGCCACTTTAAGTTTAGCCAGTTCTTCCTTCAAACCCTCCCTTGTCAACACGGTTACACTCCTGACCTTATGCACCTTGGAAATAGCTCCCCTCTTCAAAACTATGCGATGAGCAAATCCCCATAACATTCCTAATTTGTCCCTAAACACCAAGGATACTTAGCCTGCAGGTGCAAAGCAGACAATCCTTGCTCACACCCCTCCACCACACTTAATACAGGTATCTGTTTGCCAGGACGTATCTCTATGTTCAGAGCTGCTTGTTCATCCCAACCTAGGACACACGTGCCCTTATGCGCCACATGCAACTTCCCTTTAGTATGACGCCCCTTGAATTCAATGTATGCCCACGCATATCCCATGACCCTTCTAGGTGCTTGACCATACGCACTAGGGTTAATATCGGATGGACACAATTCAGTCACACTCTTGCCGTATTTCTCTTGCCACAGCTCAGGAGAGATCATTGTGTATGGCGATCCAGAGTCCACCAACATCTCCAAACACTTCCCATTCACGGACACTTGCTCCCATGGTCCTTTCTTCACTGCACCCACCACATGCAAAATCACATCCTGTTCAAGTTTATCACCTGTGTCCTGGCATACCAACCCCCTTTGCATTCTACCATGCTCACAGCACCCCTACCTGTCACCCCCTTCTCCTCATTGTTCAGTCTACACATTCTGGCATAATGCCCCTTGCAGCTGCATCTCCTACATTCCACCACAATGGCTGGACAGTCCTTAGCACCTGCGGAATGACTGGACCAGCCGCACCTTTTACAAGCTTCCCGAACACCCACAACACTCCCCTTGGACGTCTTGGACCCATGCTGTTCAGATTTGTCCAATCTCTTCCTGAACTCTGCACCACATTTGTGAGACAAAGGCAGCACAGCTTGCACAGTGTCCACTTGGGGCTGCTTCTCAATTTTTTCAGTCACAATTTGAACGCTGGTATGTGATATCTCTATGGTCCTGGCAATCTCTATAACCTTCTCCAGTGGAAAGATCATTTTCAATCCATAACCTCTCCCTCACTTTGGGGTTGCTACTCCTCATCATGATTTGATCCCGTATATATTCATCCAGGCATCCTGTGAACTTGCAAGTAGCCAGAAGCGTGCGCAAAGCTGTCACATAAACGTCAATACACTCCCCGACGGCCTGTGACCTTGAAAAGGAATGGTAACTTTCCAGTACCACATTGATCCTCTTGCCAAAACGCCCTTCCAATTTCTTCAATGCAGTTTCGTATGTGCTCACAACTCTGTCCCCTTCACCACCACCGGGGGCATAATCATCCTTACCAGGCAGATGCCTGAATATGCACAAACCCGCTGTGTCTATGCAGTTTAGGAGAGCCGCCTCCTTCTCATCATCATTGTATTTTGCCCCACCAGCCACCCTTAGATATACCTTAAAGGCATCCGCCCATTGATCCCAAGGGCCAGCTGGCTCACCAGGGGAGGGCAAGAATGCGGGGGGAAGGGGCTGGCGTTGTCGTGCTGCATGTCAACGGAATACGCTGTGGAAAGGCAAGTTCAATGAAGACCGCACCACCAAACGTGTGACAAAAGCACACCACTGAGCCTGCCTTGCTCTCCGCACTCTCCAATGCACTCCGTGCTAGCCCCGCAGTAGCAACAAGTCAGAGCCCTCAGAGTAAAGTCTGTGGTAGCTCCACTCCCTTCGTTACCCTCCCCAGTCACTTACCTGTGGATTTGAGTAGTCACTATGACTGTTGTTCCTCCTGCTGCTTGAGCCCTTCCTCTACGGCACCAGCGAGTCGAGGACAGCGGACCTCCTGGTGCATCTACCCCTCCTCGCCAGCGCATAACGCAGCATTCCCCTGTTTCTGCTGCTGCCGAAGGCGCATGCGCATGCGCTCCGAATTAGAAATGTGCTGGGTCCTTTCCTCCATTACACGGACCAGTGACGCACATACACCAGAAGGGACGGAGTGCGCTCGCCCATGAAGCAACAAGGATGCTTCTAATTATCCTGGGATGTCAGGTGCGCCCACGATGACATGCCACCAGTCAGCCACGGCCCGTTTGGTGCGATCCGCACACGTGGGTGCTGCAGGGTCTGTTTCCTCATCGCCAGTGATGCAAGCTCGGACACCGGTAAGTTCAGTAACACTTGATTAAAGACCCCGCAGCAGCCGCACATCCGCCAGCACTGGGATCCCGATCAACTGTGTCTCACAGAATGTTACTGCACAACTCACAAGCAACATTCAAGGCACGCACTCCATCCAACCAGATCCTGCACGCACACAACTATGACAGGTTGCCTTAAAAAAAGATAATACTGGACTTTCGGCCTGTTCCAGGTCTTTGTCTCAGTGCCAACATTTGCAGCTGGTCTGAACCAGTTCACACAAAGATGCCCTTTCCTGTCACTGGATGTCATCAGTGGAGCGGAGGCCAACACTCCTCTCCTGAGGAGGATGCCACCGGAAATGCATCACCTCCACCATGTTTACCATTAGGGGTATGGGTAATAATCTCAAAGTCCAGTACCTTGTGTTAAATGTAGGTTTATCCTCATATATAGTAATCCCAGCTGCATTCTCCAGCGGACGGAGTCACCAACAGTCAGCGTAAACTGCCAGCTTACTCGTAATAGCATTCGATTGGAACACAGAGACTGTCATCACACTACATTATCAGGCCGATTCATGGAATTAATGTGCACTGAAATTTTTGGCGAAAGAGTGCGAATCGCAGTGCAAGTGCGAAAATCGCAGCGAAACCCGCGCACAGCGATTCATGGAAGTCCGTGCGCGTGTAAATCCCTGGATGTGCTCTAAAATTCTGCGTGGTGCACGCTGGCGCACACGTCTCCAAACAGCGTGCGCTAAGCGCACAGCGAAAGCGCACATGGCGCAGCACACACAACAAAAGTAGGTGGAACAGGGGGCGTAACACGCGGAATGGGGAACAACGCATGAAGATGTGGGCGTCACAAGGGAAGTACAGGAGGCAAATGCGCAGAACACCCACATGCGCGTCTACAACACGTATTCATGGAATCGAACGGGGCTAATGCGTGCGTCAAAAAAGACACGCTAATCCGGAAACACGTACGCCAGCAGGAAGCAGGCGTACGTTGACCCGCGCAGCATAAAAGTGCGCGCAAACAACAAACAAGCTCAGACGCCAAGAGGAATATACCGTTCCTAGCAGCTGTGGTCGTGGGATACCGCAGGAGGAGGAGGAGGATAGTCAGGCCCAGAATTCTTACACCCAGAACCAGCCTTTTTGGGATGCCTGATGACCAGGTGTATGGGAGGTACAGGTTTCCACCTCACATAATACTCGACCTGGTGAGTGAGTGGGAGGATGACCTCACATCACCCACCCTGTGCTCCCAAGCACTCAGCCCCCTGGAGAAGGTCCTCAATGTACTGCACTTCTTGGCCACTGGATCATTTCAGCGGACAAGTGCTATAGTGGGGGAGGTGTCACAGGCCATGCAGTCACGCTGCCTACACCAGGTGTTGGCCATCATGACTGCACGCCCATCAGTCCGCAGGCACATATACCTGCCCAGAACACCTGCAGAAAGGCAGGCTGCCGTCCAGGATTTCTATGGGGTGGCACAATTCCCCAAAGTGCTAAGTGCCATTGATTGCACCCATGTGGCTCTACGTCCCCCCAGGGCATCTGAGCACATCTATAGAAACTGCAAGCACTGGCATTCCATCAACGTGCAGGTAACATGTGATGCCAAGGGAATCATCACCTCAGTATATGCCAACTATCCAGGGTCCACCCACGACAGTTTCATTTACAGAATGTCAACCCTAAACCGGGACCTAGAAGCTGTGCGGCATGGTGATACATGGCTGCTTGGTGAGTATAAATGCCACTGCACATGCATGCATGTCAGATACTGGGTAATGTCACAACCCCAATAATGATATCCATCACCACCTCCCCAGGGGACAGTGCCTACCCTCTGAGCACCCACATGATGACGCCAATTCGGAACCCCACCACGCCACCCGAGGTAAGATACAACACAGCCCATATTGCAACCCGGGGCATAGTGGAGCGCACATTCGGAGTGCACAAGTCAAGCTTTCGCTCCCTTGACCGCTCTGGTGGACAGCTGTTATATGCTCCCCCAGTAGGGTGCAGGATCATAGTGGCAGCATGTGTCCTGCACAACGTTGCAACACGCCAGGGCCTGCCGGTGGACATGGTGATGCCCCCACATCCCCAACCACATGCACGCCCGCTGCGCATAAAAGGGGAAAGGGCACGTGGTGAGGCAGCCCGTACGTAGCTGGTGGCTAATTACTTCACATAAAATCACACCCCGGTGGAGTGCACACAGCCCTGGCACATACCAGCTGACAATCAATGATGATGACATAAGGCACACTCAACTGTCACAACCATACCATCCTGAGATTGGTCACCTGGAAGTGTTACATTGTGTGCATCCATACCTACCCAGACACCACCAATGCTGTGTCATCAAAAGACATACATCTATGCTGCTAAATTCATTACCCCCTTGCTAAATACAACATGAGAACAGCGCCATGTCACCAACCCCTCCCCAGCTCCACCACCAAACACACCATGGCATGTCATGCAATGTGAAAGCAAACAAAGCAATGCACAAGACCTGACACAAGTGTCACAAAGTGCACTGTACCTAATGGAAACTGCCCACACACAATATGCTCCCAGTAATGTATAACTAACAGCACACATTAGCAAATACTTACCACCAACACAATTCTGCAACACACCGTGGAAAAATGCAAAAACATGATAGTATTAAGTTCAAGTAGTGGTAGTCTTACAACCTGAATACGCCAGCACATCGACCCCTTACAACTGTAGTGTGTTGCTGCCACGCAAATGTCTCGGTGTACTGCATACAACATGAACTCCATCTGCAAAGTAGACGGCCTTGTGAAGACATGAAAAAGGAACCTGAAGATTAGGAGGAAGACATGGATGCACAAGCACATATCAATACACCATGCAGTGTACAATACAACAACAATATCCACTAGGGATGTCTACACAGTATTGACTACAGACTGCCCACATAGCTCATGGGAGCCCAACGTCACTGTGTAATTCACTGTCACTTTGTCACACCCTTTGCAAGCCCATGGAAATGGGAAGTGGGAGGGGTGTGTGTCTCATGAACCCAAGCATTTAACCCAAACTCAGGACAAGCCTGCATGTGCAAGCCGGAATACAGTGGATGCCCACGGGAGCCACACAAGGCAACACACTGTAAAAAAAAAAATCAAAAATGGCCATGTGGGGGCCATGGGGGTAGGAGAGGCCACCCAGGAGGTTCGAGGACAGGGTGCACACCAACACCCACCTGCATGGATGTTGCGAGAAAAAAAAAAACCTCCTTGGGCTCATGGCCTGCACGGCTATGCCATTGTGGGAGAACTGCTGTCGCTCTGCTCATCCTCTGCTGCTGCATCAGGAGGCGGTGGCACTATGGGAGGCAGCCCACGCAAAGCCCTGGTATGGTCCTCCATGGCAGCAAGCATGCAGGTCTGGATGGTCTGATTCTGGAGAATTAAAGTGCAGAGATCCCCATGCAGCACATCACGGGTTGCCTGCATTTCTGCACACATTGCCTTGCGTGATGCCCGGATCTCCTCACGTGTTGCATGCAGCTCAGCTGAGAGCGAGCATGTGAGCTGCTCCAGCTGCTGTTCTGCCCTAACATTCCGGGAAGCCTCAAGTTCAAGCAGACTCTGCCTGAGGTTATGGAGTTCCACCCTCAGGGCTTCCCTGTGGCCCTGTGACTCTATTGATATGGATTCGCGCAGAGTGTCCAGTGCCGCCCGTCGGTCCCTGTTGGACGCCAACATGTCTTCCCTGTGTGATTGGCAAATGGAGTCTGTTGCCTGCTGTTTTTGCTCCATCTGCCTTTCACGGGGGATAAAGGAAGTGGCCACCCTCTCCATTGCCTGAGGCATCATTTCTACTGATGCTGCCTGTTGGGTTGGCATACCGTACATGGAGTTTTCCCATACAGTATTTCCTGGTGGCACACGGCCACCGCGTCGACGGGCACCACACCTGTTTGGGGCAAGGCGATCTGCACCTTGCTGTGCTGGCACTGCCTGAGGCTGCAGGACTGCATTCCCCCTCTGATCTGCTGGCCCAGGAACAGGATCAGATGCTGTGGAGTGTGACCCTGCATCCGTAACCGCCAAAGGCGGACCTACCAACACTGACATCCCCATAGAGGGTTCTACCCCTGGTCAAGGTGGGTTGGACAGAACAGAATCCCTGCCAGAAACACTTACCTGAGACGGCACATAAGTCTCATCATCCGACTCAGCACCTGAATAGAGGTCTGGGGAGGTGCACCCAGAGACACCCCTAGACAGTATGGTCTGCAGTAACATTGGGTTTTCACCCACCACCACACCACGTCCCCCACTGGTGCCCGGTCGTGCCTGAGATTCTTCCTGGGCCTACACCATCTCCTCAACCTCAACAGCACCAAGTGCGTCATCACCTGCAAAAACATGAAAGACAACAAATGGAAACAGACATGAGCACCATAGCACACACATAGGCCGTGACAAGCCAGAGATCCAGTACATGATTTACACATGTCCCACATGACTATAACCCTGCCATGCATGCACTGTCAAAGAGTTGGAAGTGGAGTAAAAAAGGCAGACACTGGGGAGATCAAGATGGAAAAGCAACACATTTGCAGCATGTTGGGTAGCACTAGCATCACCCATCAGGCTGTGAGTGGCATGTCCAACACACATACATTACACATGTCACCACACAGATGTCATGTAGCATAGCCACAGTAAATTACAAAACTACAGCAATATGTCAGTGAATGAGTACTGTCACACATCCATGTCACATCGACATGATGCGAAGATTGATGCTGAATAGTGTTGCAAAATATGCATGTGCCACACACTGAAACACATCCAGTGTCGAATAACACAGTCATTGTGGGCTGATCAATGGCTGGTCACTTTAACATTACAGGAAACATCTGTCATCTTCCACATGCAAACAGGCCCTAACAAAAAAATTCCTGCAGCCCAATACTCCATCGGCCTGAATGGTGTAATCATTAACATAACCAGGTAAAAATAGTGGCCCACTCTGGGCTGTAAACAATGACCGAAGCATATCACATATGTTGCAATAGGGCAGAATAATGCGTAGCAAAAATGGGAGAGTGGAAACAATCAGCCTGAATGAACGCTTACAAATTCTGAACAATGTAGTTGCAAGATGATAGTTCAAGGTAAAGTGCACTAATGTGGGCCTAATTGGCAACTGCGGGCAGAAGGTATACAGTCATACCCAAATCCAAGGCACGTGAGTGTATGGGAGGAAGCAAATGGGTGACCCATAACACTCTGGAGTACACACCCTCACCTGGCACTCAATCAGAACCCGTCACCCAAACAACATACACATGGATTACACACAGACGCATGGGCACTCACTGGACAATGCCTCGTAATCAGGTAGATCTCCCACACCTTGGATCTGTTCCTCTGTGACGAAGGTCCCAACAACAGACTCATGTTCAGTGAGTTCATTGTCCTCTTGTGGGGACCCACCGCCAGTCACCAGAGTAGCGGCATGATTTGAGGTCAGCTTGTTCCTTGCTTTGCGTTTCAGGTCATTCCACCGCTTGTAGCCATCATCAGCTGTGCGCCTCACAAATCCAAGGGCACTTATGCGGTCCGCGATGGTCTGCCAGTGTGCCCTACGTTGACCAGGTGTGGTCTTGCACCCTGCAGTCACCAACATTATGTGGCTATGTGCCGACACATAGCTCACAAGTGCATCAAGTTTGGGGTCATTAAAGCTAGGCTTCCTTGACGTGCCGGACTGTGTAGCTGTGTCTGGGGTCTCAGCCTGTAGTGCCAGAGCACCCTTCTTCCTCTTCTTGAAAAGTGGAGCAGAACCTGAGTGGCTTGCGCCACTCTGGTCAGTAGGTGCAGAAGCGCAGGTGGACTGGGTACTGGGAGTGTGCGAAGGCACAATGACCATAGGTCTTGGTGCAGGAATTGGCTGAAGTGTGATGTTGGCAGGGGCAACGTCAGTTTGATGGACCAGGACCGACACTGTCCCGGCTGGGAGACTCAGAGCTGGGGTGGATAGAGCTGCAGCTGCCCCTGCAGCCTCCCCACCCTGCCTACTTGGGGCAGCAGATGACATCGCTGCCCCAGATCCATGTGGCCTGGTGACACCAACTTGCACCGGCACACCCGGCTTAGACTTGCTGACCTGGAAGTCATCCTGGGAGTCATCCTGTGCCGGTTCGGGTGCCACAATGGGCTGGTCCAACAAGGGCTAAGCTGGGATGGTGTCAGCCACGTTTCCCTCAACCATGGGGGGGCATGGGTGTCCCTGATTGGTCCTCTACACATGGGGGTATAGAGTCACCTGCAAATCCTGGCCACGTCCCCTAGCACACCCACCTTTTGGAGGTCAGCCACCTTTGCCTCCCTTACCGCTAGGTCGCCTCCCAACCATGGCACTGATGTTGTTGTGCGTATGGGAGTTGCAGTAAACAATTGTCCTGGGCAATTGGGGTGAAAGGGGTAGGGTACTAGATGGAATTCGTACCCTAGTGCTCTAGCAAGGCTGTCTGTGACCCCTGGGGGAAGATGACGGGTCACACAACACACAGGCACCCCAAAAACAAAAAGTAACATGCACGCAACCCCTCGTAGACCATGTGCATGGAAAAATGAACCCGCACTACGCTGTGGCACCCAGAAACACAAAAACAAGCATACCCGTGTTACACGCAGCCTACAATGACCTCTGAAGGGGTACGCGACACACGGGGCAAGCACAGTTGGTATATGCGTGCGCGACTCACCGTCTGCCTGGAAAAAGAACGTGAAAAAAAAGTGCGTGTAGGCAACACCCCCGCCAAAAGAAGAACTGTACGCTGTCTGAGGAGATAGGACAAAAGAAGAAGTGAACGCTGTTTGAGGAAACAGGCCCAAAAAAATAAAGAACGCTGTCAGAGGTAACAGGGAGTACAAACTTGAAACGCTGTGAAGTAATCGCGTGTGAACCGACAAGAAGTACAGAATTCACCCACTTGCTCTCCACGAAAAGCACGTACAAGGGAATGGGGTCCCACATGTACCTTTTAAAGCGGCCCACATGTACAGCGTCACTTACGCGTGTACGCGCTAAGGCCCTTTCCTCCAATTACACGAGCTGACACTCGGACGTGCAGTTTTTGGACGTGTACGATGAACATGCACCCGTTTTGATGGAAACGCCCGCGCGCGTCACGTCACTTACGCGGGTAGGCCCTTTCCTCAGATTAAACGCATCCACACGCGGACGTGCAGTTTTTTCACGCAAGCTGAACCACTATGCCCACGTCACGAGGGAAACGCCCGCGCGAGTCATGTCACAGAATCGCTTACACGCTAAGAGCCTTTGGTCCAATGAAACCGCATACGTGTGCTGACACGCTTGCGCGCGAAGGGCCTTTCCTCGAATTACACGCTGACGTGCAAGATTTTCACGTGCCAAATCACTCCGTATCAAGCTGGCCACGCAACAACACACGGAAGACCACGCTCCTGCCCAGAAGGCCGAATTACTGCCCCCCAGAGCCCCGAGCACGCTCCCACCTGCCATTTGCTGCTGCCTGACTGCCTGCTGCCCACGTGCCCTGCTATTTGCTGCCTGCACGTCAGCCAGGGGTGCAGGTGCTGTGACCACCCAGAATGGAACAGAAGACTCCCAACTGGGATACCATCGCTCCACAGCCCAGCCCCAGGACCCAGTTGCCCACCCACTCCTGCCTCTGGGGTTGCCATGTCGGGCACAACACCATCTGGCACCACTAGCAACCCCCAGCCAAAGAGGCAGAGGGCCACCAGCTTCAGTGCCAGGGATGTTGGTGTCCTGGTGGAGCAAGTCCTGGGGCAGTACGATGTCCTCTTTGGAAGTTTGCGCGCCGACAATGAAGGACGGACCAGGATCTGGATGGACATCGTGGCTGCCATCAACACGGAGGGGGTGGCAGTCCGTGACTTACAACAAGTCAAGAAGCGATGGGAGGACTTCAGGTCCAGGACCCTCAACAAGGCCCGGCGCCTCTTGAAGGCAGCGGATGCCAAGAGGCGCCGGGGCCACCTGTCCGACCACCAGTTGAGGGTCCTGGAACACATATGCCTAGCGCTCCACGTGCAGGTCCTTGAGAGGCAGACCCATCTGGAGTCGAGCAGTAAGTGTAAATGCATACTGATTGGACGCTGTGCGTGTGGTGGTGTGCCAGTAGTGTGCTGGTTGCACATGTGTTTTCGTAGGGCCATGAAGGGATATGTATGATCAGGGGTGTGAGGCTGCCACATGTGAGTCCTCTTAGGTGTGACACATCGATGGTGTATGTGTTGGTGAGCATGCTGTGCAAATGCAGGTGTGGTAGCACACATGTTTGAATTTCTGTGTATGGTTGTGGTGTCACACATGGATGGTGGTTCCTGCTGCATGTATCTGCACTGTGTACATGTGCATGTGTGTGTATTTGACAAGTGTGCAACTGTGATGCAACATGGATGTACGTGACACTGATATGTAGAAGGCTGAATGCCAGATGTAACATGTATGGCGATCGCATCACTGCGACAGTTGGAGGAGATGTAGATATGCATGTAAGTGTGGTAGTGTGTGTGCATGTCTAGTGCACTCCCTGTGTTTCATGTGATGTCAGGCTCACCTTTGGCTGCTCATGCTGTTGTATGTGTATGGATGTTGCTGCCTGGTGCAATATTGCTGTGGAAATGCTCACGTGTGTGAGTTGAAATGACATGTGTGTCGTGGAGTGTGATGCCATGTCTGAAGTTTCACACTGCCACTCATGTGCAACTGTTATGTGTGTATCAGTCCATTGTACAGTGCCCTGATGTCTGTGTTTTATCTCTCCCTGTCTGCAGCGTCAACTGATGAAGAGGGCGGAGAGGGTGCTGTGGAGCACAGTGGCAGGGATCGCACCACCAGCCGGAGACGCAAGGCCCAGCTCCCCTCCCAGATTGTCATCTCGTCAGGGAGTGAGGAGTCTGGTGCCGCATCCCAGGCCGCAGCTGCCAAGGGTAGGTCCAAGAGGCAGAGTTCGGAGGTGGACTCCTCTGCAGCAGAAGGGGCAGCTGAGACCCCACAGGGTCCAATGAAGGAAGATGGCACAGAGTCATCCAGGTTGGTGGGGGGTTTGGTGGAGGAGGAGGCCGCGGAAGGGACACACACAGGGTCTGGAGGTGGGGATTCCACTGGTGCTAGTGGTGCAGTGCAGGGGCAGGGACAGGAGGCAGCACAGGCAGCCGCGGAGATGCCTGTGTGTAATCCTGTCCTTGATCCTGTCTCTGCATCATCTGGCACCAGCAGGGATGCCTACGTCCAGACCCATTTTCAGGGAGGGGATGAGCACACAACTGGCCTTCCTCTCCCTACGGACGTGGCTATCCGGGACCGTGTTGAGCCTGTCCTGAGTGGGATAGCATTGCATCAACGGGGCATGTGAGGTGACCTGCAGTCTTTTTGTGGAGAGACTGCACGTCGTCTCGCATGCCTCTTTGACCACGTTGACCTACTGGGACGGGTCACCGGTGCTGGATTCCTCCATGTGCTGGACCTTCTTGCGACCCCCTCCTCACCTGAACCCACTACGCGCCAGTCGTCCTCCATGCCATCTTCCCACCCATGTGTCACCTGGGTACCCTGTGGAGCTGCCCCTGACCCAACGGCGAGGCTGGTGGAGGACACATCCCTGCCACAGTCGGGAGTCGGACGTCCAGCAGGGGTGGCCACCACGACAACTGCACCCCAGCCGGAGGAGGACATGCAGGCAGCAAGAGCTAGGGAGCAGGCACAGGCACAGCAGCAGCAACATGGTGGGAGCAATGATGGCTCTGGGCCTTCAACGTCGGAGGGGCAGGCATCAGACATAGGGCAGGAGGATCCCGGATTTCAAGTGTCTTCCGTGTGGCAGCGGTTGGGCCACGCCGTAGATGCGGAGCGGCAGCGGGCGGAAGAGGCACGGCTCACAATAGTCAGGGCGGAGAACTCCAGGCAGAGGGCCTTGAGGCGGGTCGAGTGCCTCGAGGCAATTTGCAGGGAGTTGGAGGTGACCATGTCATTGTCCATGCAAACCCTCGGGCCATGGAAGAGGACCGCCTCCAGGACATTGAGCGGGAGTTCAGAGATGCCCTGGCCCGGGACATCAAAAAGTGAGCCGTCGGACTAGCCCGCTGCCATTGTAAATAGTTAGATAGTGTTAGGTTTCCTTTCTGTTTTTGTTTATTTTGGGCCGCTTGGACAATGCACCACATTTTTGTATATAGTTCATTATTAGGTAGGGTTTTTTGTAGGTTTCATTTCATTTGTTGGGCTCATGGACCCTGGATTGGTGATTTGTATATAGTTAAACAGTGGATGTTTCTCGTTTTTATTTTAATTTCACCATGGCGCAATGGATTTCATATATTTTTTTTCCCTTGGATTTGCTTTGTTGGACTGAGACTTTGGACAAATTTTCATTTGGATTTCTTTGGATTCTGATTTCATATTTTTTATTTTTTTCCAGACATGTTGCATTTTATTTCTTATTCCCATTATTGATTTTTTTTTTCATTACATTCATGTTGTGTTCAATACATTTTTGTTCCATACTTCGATGTGTGGTATTTTCTGATTGGTTTCATGCATGTCATGATATGGGTTTTCACATTCACTTGCACCCATTGTATGTGTGTGATGGACATGTGTCCATGTACATACTTGCCATTCGGGTTGTATCATGTAATGGCTATTTCTCTGTGGGTGGATGCAATACTTGTTTGGGTCTTTGGGCAGGGGTGGCATGGGGTGTGGTGTGGGTGGCCATGAGGCCCATGATTGAGGATCGTCATGACGTGGGTGCTGGGGGACATGAGTGGGGGCCTGCTGGCAGGTGCCCCTGACTGCTGGGGGGTGGGGGTTCTGGGGGACATGAGTGGGGGCCTGCTGGCTGGTGTCCCTGACTGCTGGGGGGTGGGGTAGCTGGGGGACATGAGTGGGACATGGGTGGGGGCCTGCTGGCAGGTGCCTCTGACTGCTGGGGGGTGGGGGTGCTGGGGGACATGTGTGGGACATGAGTGGGGGCCTGCTGGCAGGTGCTCCTGACTGCTGAGGGTGGGGGTGCTGGGGGACATGTGTGGGACATGAGTGGGGGCCTGCTGGCAGGTGCCCCTGACTGCTGGGGGGTGGGGGTGCAGGCGGTGCTGGGGGACATGTGGGGGGGCCTGCTGGCAGGTGCCCCTGACTGCTGGGAGGTGGGGGTGCTTGGGGACATGTGTGGGACATGAGTGGGGGCCTGCTGGCAGGTGCCCCTGACTGCTGGGGGGTGGGGGTGCTGAGGAACATGAGTTGGTGATCACCAGTGCAAGGTGGCATGTGGCTTGGCTGGGGGGCATGCCCATGGTGGATGGGCTGCCTGCAGGACATGACCAGGGGTGCAGGGTAGTCCCCTGTGGTGTGGGCTGCCTGCAGGGGCCGTGGAGGGTGTAGAGGGAACACCTGGGAGGACCCACACTGCCAATTCACATGTAGGACTCCCTACATTGATTTTATTTTTCATTACATTCATGTTGTGTTCAATACATTTTTGTTTCATACTTCGATGTGTGGTATTTTCTCATTGGTTTCATGCATGTCATGATATGGGTTTTCACATTCACTTGCACCCATTGTATGTGTGTGATGGACATGTGTTCATGTCATACTTGCCATTCGAGTTGTATCATGTAATGGTCATTTCTCTGTGGGTGGATGCAATACTTGTTTGGGTCTTTGGGCAGGGGTGGTGTAACGCTCACCTGGTTCCCTCGGAGGCGCGTGTCTTGACTGGGCGGTGAAACCGTCTTCAAAGTTAGGCGTAGGATTCGTTTGGCTCCCGGATTTGGCCCCTTTCTCACCGAAAGTTTGTCCTGAAGGGTGAGGTGTCTGCAAGTGGAAAATCAAGGTATTAGTGGCTGGAAGGTTGGGAGAAGTTCCAAGCCCATCTCTCCCTCTCTCCCCGTGGTACTTGGTCGATTGTTGTGCTCACCTTAAATAGGTGAATGCTGGGCTCTCCATCCTGCGTCTTGTGCAGGGGCGCTGGGTCCAGTTACTTCACTGGATATGAGTTCAGCCTCTTGATTGCAGAGGGTAAGTTGAGAGCGATGCCGCCGTGTGCTGCACGAGCGGGACTTGTAAGTATTAAAGTTCCCTTTAGATTGCTCTCTTCAAATGTCTTATCTCCTTAATGTCTATGTCTTTTCCTTTTCAGATGCTGTCGGTGCCGAAGAAGATGCTCCCCCAGGTTCGTGGCAGAGAGCGTAACAAGAAGATGGTGAATACGAAGGCACGTAAGTAGAAAGGCTGCTCTAGGGCTGTAGAATGCATCTTAATGTCTCTTTTGTCTTTACAGGTGCCGGAATGCAGCGCGAGCAGAGTTGGAGCGAGCGTAACACAGGTAAGCAGTTTTGTAACTAAGCGTTACTAACCAATGTTCTTTGTCTTTGCAGGCCCGATGCCGGACGAGAAATGCAGAAAAAACGCCTTGAATGCTGCCGATGGACCGGGTAAGTTGAAGCGCTAACTTTGCCTTTGCCTAACCTGTGCCTTTTGTTTTGCAGGAGCTGCTGAAGACTGAAGATTGGTTCCCAGCAGGTAATTTTCGTATTCACAGGATCCGGAACTGAAGATTCGCTGGAGCTGACACGGTGAGCGTCCTGCTGCAGATGCAGAATAACGCGAAGCACGTTGCACCAATCGGGTGTGGTTTAAATAGTCCATAGGAGTGCTTAGGTGTCTTCTTCCACAGCCTCGCCCAGGCAAAAGAGTTCCTGCTTCCAGAAGGGGTTCAGCATCAATGATCCAGGGAGTGGTGCCTGCCCCACCCAGAAGGAAAAGTAGTCCCTGCCAGAAGAGAGTGAAACATCATCTTGCTGGTAAGTAAGCAGCATGGTCTGCTGCAGGTAGGCCCACCCAAGCACTTTCACACTTGTTATGACCCCGGCGCTTCCTGTGCTGGGATGGGTCCATGCTATGAGCCTGGCACCACCGGTGCCAGGACAAGGTCCAAAAGGTCCCTTTTGGGACTTGCTGGTGCCGATAGTATATGTTATGAGCCTGCTTCCAAGGATGTTGGGTAGGTCCTGACTCCTTGGAAGCAGTGGTCATGACAGCACCCCCCCTCAAGGCCCCTCCCAAATTCGTCTTCTCCGGGGGTTTCGGTTTATCAGGAAAAGTTCGATGAAACTTCTTAACCAGACGGGGTGCATGAACATGTTCCGACGGTTCCCAAGATCGTTCCTGGGGGCCATAACCTTTCCAGTCAATCAGATAGTATAATTTTGATTTGGAAATCTTGGAGACTAAGATATCTTGTATTTCGAATTCCAGTTCTCCGTCCACAAGAATAGGGTCTGGAGATTTCGTCAAACGGGTTCCAGGTTGCATGGGTTTCAGTAGAGAAACGTGGAAAACTGGATGTATTTTCATATGGGCAGGTAGGCCCAATTTAACTGGCACTGGATTAATTATGGCAGTGATTGGGTAAGGCCCAGGTATCGTGGATTGAAAGTACGCGGTCCTTTTAGAGGTAAATGTTTGGTGGATAGCCAGACTTGATCTCCCACAAGATATTGAGGAGCCTCCTTTCGATGTATGTCCGCACACTTCTTGTATTGTTCCTTGGCCCGCTTAAGGTGAGACGTGGCCTCTTTAAAGGCTTGAGTGATTGTAGAATGCAGATGATCTACAGCGGGTGTCCCAAGAGTCTGAGGTGGATCAAGATTTGAGGTGCGAGGGTGGATTCCATATAAAAGAAAAAAAGGAGTTTTTCCGGTTCCGGCATGGACTGAATTATTATAAGCGTACTCCGCAATCCAGAGAATGTCTTTCCAAGTGCCCTCCGACTGTTGTAACATGCAGCGCAGATACTGTTCCAGGGTTTGGTTGGTCCTCTCGGTCTGCCCGTCGGTCTGGGGATGATGGCTGGTTGAAAGCCTTACGTCAATTTGGGCTAGGCGACAACAACTCCGCCAGAAGTGGGAAATAAATTGACTTCCTCTATCTGAGATTAAAACTGAAGGAAAGCCGTGCAACCGAACGATGTTTTCGAGGAACTCTCGGGCCAGAATTGAAGCTGTAGGTAACCCTTTCAAAGGGATAAAATGAGCCATCTTCGAGAATAGGTCCACAATCACTAAAATTGTATTAAATCCAGAGCATGGTGGTAAATCCGTGATGAAGTCCATGGAGAGAGTATGCCATGGGTGTGGAGGAATGTCTATTGGATGTAAGAGGCCTGCTGGTTTCTCCTTCTGGCTTTTGCTTTGAGCGCACACACCACAGGAATTTATGAAATCCTTTATGTCCTTTCTCCAAGACGGCCACCAGAAATGTCTTTTTATCTTTTCCGACGTTTTGGCAATGCCGGGATGTCCTTCCATTAAGGAGTCATGGTAACAAGAGATCACCTGTCTTTGTAAATCGGTACATGGTAGATATAATCTTCCTCGAAAGTATAGTAAGTTCTTATCCATTGTGAAATCTTTTCCCTTGAGTTGCCAGTCTTGCACTTCTGCTGGAGTCAGAAGTTCTTTAACTTTAGCTTCAATGTCTTCAATGGATTGTGCATTTATCAAACCCAGGATTCTCTGTTCCGGAATTATGGGTACGGGTTCAGGATTGGTCGTGAGTTCATCTACTCCAATTCGGGAGAGAGCATCTGCTTTACCATTCTTGTTGCCTGGTCGGTAATTTATCACAAAGTCGAATTCGGCAAAAAATAATGCCCAGCGAAGTTGTCTAGAGGATTGAGCTTTGGCTGATTTAAGGTACTGTAAATTACGATGATCCGTAATGACGGTGACTGTGTGTCGGGCTCCCAGGAGATAATGCCGCCAGGCTTTAAAGGCGGACATAATAGCCAAAAGTTCCTTATCTGTAATGGTATAGTTGATTTCGGGAGCCGAAAATTTGCGGGACCAAAATGCCACTGGGTGTAACTGGTTTGTTTCTGGGTCTCTTTGCGAAAGCACTGCTCCCATTGCGAGACTGGAAGCATCAGTCTCCACGATATAGGGAAGTTCCGGGCGAGGATGTTTTAAAACTGGAGCCGAGGTGAATTTTGTTTTTAGTTCCTGAAAAGCTTGTTCAGCCTCCGTAGACCACTCGAAACGTTTATTCTTTCTGAGAAGGGCTGTAATGGGTTGGACTACTCGAGAAAAATCAGGAATAAATCTACGATAAAAGTTGGCGAAGCCCAACATGCTTTGAACTCCTTTCACAGACGTTGGTGAGGGCCACTTAATGATAGCGTCCACTTTTCTTGAGTCCATGTGGACTCCATTAGGTGACAAAATAAATCCCAAAAATTCGACCTCAGTGACATGAAAAACGCATTTCTCCAGCTTGGCAAAAAGTCTGTGTTTTCGGAGCCTCTCCAGTACCGCTGTGACGTGTTTTCGATGATCCGCCTCAGAGGACGAGTAGACCAGAATGTCATCAATATAGACAACTACACATACGTCAATGAGCTCTCTGAGGACGTCATTCATAAAATACTGAAAGGCAGCCGGTGCGTTGCATAATCCAAAGGGCATTACTTGATACTCGAACAGTCCATATTTAGTACGAAAGGCCGTCTTCCATTCGTCGCCCTCTTTTATTCGTACTAAATGGTAAGCTCCTCTGAGGTCCAGCTTTGTGTAGATACAGGCACTTTTAACTTGGTCAAGAAGTTCAGGGATCAATGGTAACAGATATCTGTTCTTAATCGTAATCTGGTTCAGGGCACGGTAATCTATACATGTTCTTAGGTCTCCTTCTTTTTTGGAACGAAGAACAAAGCTGAAGAGGCTGGGGACTTCGAAGGACGGATAAATCCATTAGCCAGGTACTGGTCCAAATACTGCCTCAGGTGAAGATTTTCAGGTTCTGTGAGGGCATAAATTCGACTGCACAGAGGAGTGGATCCCGGAATCAAGTCTATCTGGCAGTCGTATGATCTGTGAGAAGGCAGCGAATTAGCTTGATCTTTCCGAAAGACATCTTGAAAATCCCGGTATTCAGGAGGCAGGTGAGGACTCTCAGAAGTAGTTGCTGCTAGCTTAGTGGGAGGCTGAGGATAACAGGTAGGAGCGCATTCTGGAAACCGGATTGTCTTTGCTCGCCAATCGATTTGAGTATTGTGTTTCTCCAACCAAGGGATTCCCAGGATAACTTGAAACTGCGGAGCCTTGATCACATCAAACACGATCTTCTCTTGATGTCCATCTTGGCTTACCAACGTCACTTCCATGGTGGTGTGAGTTACTGGTCCGGAAGCTATTTCCGTACCATCCACGGTGGTGATGACGTCTTTCACCGTCTTAGGACAAAGAGATAGATTCATCCTGGCGGCCAATTCACAGTCCACGTAATTGCCGATTGCACCACTATCAATGTATGCTTTAATGGCATGCATACGATTGGGTTGTTCTGGACTCACGAGGACCATGGGCATGATGAAATGCGAGGTCAAAGAACTGGTTTTAACGCTCGGCTAGCGGACCTCTACACTTGTCGGGCGAGGTCGTTTTCCGACTCTGAATCTTTGGCACCTTTATCGGAAGCGCCTACTGTCTTCTTCCTTGGTTTCACTGGGCAATCTTGAAGGAAGTGCCCTGAGTTTCCGCAATAGAGGCACAATTGCAGTTGTCTTCTCCTTTCCCTTTCCTTTTGGGTTAGAGGTCCTTTCACAACCCCAATCTGCATGGGTTCCACGGTATCATTTCCTTTAGCGGAACTCTGTGGTCTTGAAAAGGCTCGAGTCACAATTCTGGAACGATCGGCTTTTCGATTTTGTATTCTATGATCCAATTGAACCACCAGATCGATGTATTCGGAACAGTCTTGTGGAGGATTCACCACCTGAGCCAGAACGTCTTTAAGTTCTCCACGCAGGCCTCTGTAGAAAAGGGTGATCCACTTATCCTCAGGCCATCCGGTTTCAACCACTAGTCTGTTAAATGATGCAATGTAGGCCAGAAGATCTTGATTGCCCTGTCGTAGTGAAAGAAGTTCATTGTCCAGGGCCTGTCCCTGAGAATGTCTTGTGAACAATCTTTCCATACTAGCTTGGAAGTCCTGGAAATTATGAAGAATAGGGTTATCCTGAGTCACTAAAGGAATAGACCAATCTGCGGCACTGCCACTAAGATATGAGAGCACGAAGGCCACCTTAGCCTGGTCCATTGGAAAAGCGGCAGGTCTACACAAAAAGTGCAAACGACACTGATTGATGAACACAGCATATCTTTTCGGATCACCTGAAAAGCGTTCGGGCGGGGCCAAAGGTACATTTCCTGGTAGATTAATTTGCACCGGATTAGAGGAAGTCGTTGGAGCATGGCTCCCCCCAGGGGTAGGCAGAGGAGTTTGTCCCGCTTGGGCTTGCAACAACTGTCTAGCCAAATCGTCTGTTCGCTCCTTAGAAACCACTAACTCCCTCCTTAGGGCATTTGTTTCCTGGCGCGCTGCGTGTACTTCTGCTCTCAACTCCCCGAGCAACTGGGCCAATTGGTCTGTGTCTGAAGTTTCCATTGCGCCTGGGCGGGAAATATGTGGTAAGTCTTCGCGTTCTGTAACGCTCACCTGGTTCCCTCGGAGGCGCGGGTCTTGACTGGGCGGTGAAACCGTCTTCAACGTTAGGCGTAGGATTCGTTTGGCTCCCGGATTTGGCCCCTTTCTCACCGAAAGTTTGACCTGAAGGGTGAGGTGTCTGCAAGTGGAAAATCAAGGTATTAGTGGCTGGAAGGTTGGGAGAAGTTCCAAGCCCCTCTCTCCCTCTCTCCCCGTGGTACTTGGTCGATTGTTGTGCTCACCTTAAATAGGTGAATGCTGGGCTCTCCATCCTGCGTCTTGTGCAGGGGCGCTGGGTCCAGTTACTTCACTGGATATGAGTTCAGCCTCTTGATTGCAGAGGGTAAGTTGAGAGCGATGCCGCCGTGTGCTGCACGAGCGGGACTTGTAAGTATTAAAGTTCCCTTTAGATTGCTCTCTTCAAATGTCTTATCTCCTTAATGTCTATGTCTTTTCCTTTTCAGATGCTGTCGGTGCCGAAGAAGATGCTCCCCCAGGTTCGTGGCAGAGAGCGTAACAAGAAGATGGTGAATGCACGTACGTAGAAAGGCTGCTCTAGGACTGTAGAATGCACCTTAATGTCTCTTTTGTCTTTACAGGTGCCGGAATGCAGCGCGAGCAGAGTTGGAGCGAGCGTAACACAGGTAAGCAGTTTTGTAACTAAGCGTTACTAACCAATGTTCTTTGTCTTTGCAGGCCCGATGCCGGACGAGAAATGCAGAAAAAACGCCTTGAATGCTGCCGATGGATCGGGTAAGTTGAAGCGCTAACTTTGCCTTTGCCTAACCTGTGCCTTTTGTTTTGCAGGAGCTGCTGAAGACTGAAGATTGGTTCCCAGCAGGTAATTTTCGTATTCACAGGATCCGGAACTGAAGATTCGCTGGAGCTGACACAGTGAGCGTCCTGCTGCAGATGCAGGATAACGTGAAGCACGTTGCACCAATCGGGTGTGGTTTAAATAGTCCATAGGAGTGCTTAGGTGTCTTCTTCCACAGCCTCGCCCAGGCAAAAGAGTTCCTGCTTCCAGAAGGGGTCCAGCATCAATGATCCAGGGAGTGGTGCCTGCCCCACCCAGAAGGAAAAGTAGTCCCTGCCAGAAGAGAGTGAAACATCATCTTGCTGGTAAGTAAGCAGCATGGTCTGCTGCAGGTAGGTCCACCCAAGCACTTTCACACTTGTTATGTGCCCGGCGCTTCCTGTGCCGGGACGGGTCCATGCTATGAGCCTGGCACCACCGGTGCCAGGACAAGGTCCAAAAGGTCCCTATTGGGACTTGCTGGTGCCGATAGTATATGTTATGAGCCTGCTTCCAAGGATGTTGGGTAGGTCCTGACTCTTTGGAAGCAGTGGTCATGACAGCACCCCCCTCAAGGCCCCTCCCAAATTCGTCTTCTCCGGGGGTTTTGGTTTATCAGGAAAAGTTCGATGAAACTTCTTAACCAGACAGGGTGCATGAACATGTTCCGACGGTTCCCAAGATCGTTCCTGGGGGCCATAACCTTTCCAGTCAATCAGATAGTATAATTTTGATTTGGAAATCTTGGAGTCTAAGATGTCTTGTATTTCGAATTCCAGTTCTCCGTCCACAAGAATAGGGTCTGGAGATTTCGTCAAAAGGGTTCCAGGTTGCATGGGTTTCAGTAGAGAAACGTGGAAAACTGGATGTATTTTCATATGGGCAGGTAGGCCCAATTTAACTGCCACTGGATTAATTATGGCAGTGATTGGGTAAGGTCCCAGGTATCGTGGATTGAAAGTACGCGGTCCTTTTAGAGGTAAATGTTTGGTGGATAGCCAGACTTGATCTCCCACAAGATATTGAGGAGCCTCCTTTCGATGTATGTCCGCAAACTTCTTGTATTGTTCCTTGGCCCGCTTAAGGTGAGACGTGGCCTCTTTAAAGGCTTGAGTGATTGTAGAATGCAGATGATCTACAGCGGGTGTCCCAAGAGTCTGAGGTGGATCAAGATTTGAGGTGCGAGGGTGGATTCCATATAAAAGAAAAAAAGGAGTTTTTCCGGTTCCGGCATGGACTGAATTATTATAAGCGTACTCCGCAATCCAGAGAATGTCTTTCCATGTGCCCTCCGACTGTTGTAACATGCAGCGCAGATACTGTTCCAGGGTTTGGTTGGTCCTCTCGGTCTGCCCGTCGGTCTGGGGATGATGGCTGGTTGAAAGCCTTACGTCAATTTGGGCTAGGCGACAACAACTCCGCCAGAAGTGGGAAATAAATTGACTTCCTCTATCTGAGATTAAAACTGAAGGAAAGCCGTGCAACCGAACGATGTTTTCGAGGAACTCTCGGGCCAGAATTGAAGCTGTAGGTAACCCTTTCAAAGGGATAAAATGAGCCATCTTCGAGAATAGGTCCACAATCACTAAGATTGTATTAAATCCAGAGCATGGTGGTAAATCCGTGATGAAGTCCATGCAGAGAGTATGCCACGGGTGTGGAGGAATGTCTATTGGATGTAAGAGGCCTGCTGGTTTCTCCTTCTGGCTTTTGCTTTGAGCGCACACACCACAGGAATTTATGAAATCCTTTATGTCCTTTCTCCAAGACGGCCACCAGAAATGTCTTTTTATCTTTTCCGACGTTTTGGCAATGCCGGGATGTCCTTCCATTAAGGAGTCATGGTAACAAGAGATCACCTGTCTTTGTAAATCGGTACATGGTAGATATAATCTTCCTCGAAAGTATAGTAAGTTCTTATCCATTGTGAAATCTTTTCCCTTGAGTTGCCAGTCTTGCACTTCTGCTGGAGTCAGAAGTTCTTTAACTTTAGCTTCAATGTCTTCAATGGATTGTGCATTTATCAAACCCAGGATTCTCTGTTCCGGAATTATGGGTACGGGTTCAGGATTGGTCGTGAGTTCATCTACTCCAATTCGGGAGAGAGCATCTGCTTTACCATTCTTGTTGCCTGGTCGGTAATTTATCACAAAGTCGAATTCGGCAAAAAATAATGCCCAGCGAAGTTGTCTAGAGGATTGAGCTTTGGCTGATTTAAGGTACTGTAAATTACGATGATCCGTAATGACGGTGACTGTGTGTCGGGCTCCCAGGAGATAATGCCGCCAGGCTTTAAAGGCGGACTTAATAGCCAAAAGTTCCTTATCTGTAATGGTATAGTTGATTTCGGGAGCCGAAAATTTGCGGGACCAAAATGCCACTGGGTGTAACTGGTTTGTTTCTGGGTCTCTTTGCGAAAGCACTGCTCCCATTGCGAGACTGGAAGCATCAGTCTCCACGATATAGGGAAGTTCCGGGCGAGGATGTTTTAAAACTGGAGCCGAGGTGAATTTTGTTTTTAGTTCCTGAAAAGCTTGTTCAGCCTCCGTAGACCACTCGAAACGTTTATTCTTTCTGAGAAGGGCTGTAATGGGTTGGACTACTCGAGAAAAATCAGGAATAAATCTACGATAAAAGTTGGCGAAGCCCAACATGCTTTGAACTCGTTTCACATACGTTGGTGAGGGCCACTTAATGATAGCGTCCACTTTTCTTGAGTCCATGTGGACTCCATTAGGTGACAAAATAAATCCCAAAAATTCGACCTCAGTGACATGAAAAACGCATTTCTCCAGCTTGGCAAAAAGTCTGTGTTTTCGGAGCCTCTCCAGTACCGCTGTGACGTGTTTTCGATGATCCGCCTCAGAGGACGAGTAGACCAGAATGTCATCAATATAGACAACTACACATACGTCAATGAGCTCTCTGAGGACGTCATTCATAAAATACTGAAAGGCAGCCGGTGCGTTGCATAATCCAAAGGGCATTACTTGATACTCGAACAGTCCATATTTAGTACGAAAGGCCGTCTTCCATTCGTCGCCCTCTTTTATTCGTACTAAATGGTAAGCTCCTCTGAGGTCCAGCTTTGTGTAGATACAGGCACTTTTAACTTGGTCAAGAAGTTCAGGGATCAATGGTAACAGATATCTGTTCTTAATCGTAATCTGGTTCAGGGCACGGTAATCTATACATGTTCTTAGGTCTCCTTCTTTTTTTGGAACGAAGAACAAAGCTGAAGAGGCTGGGGACTTCGAAGGACGGATAAATCCATTAGCCAGGTACTGGTCCAAATACTGCCTCAGGTGAAGATTTTCAGGTTCTGTGAGGGCATAAATTCGACTGCACGGAGGAGTGGATCCCGGAATCAAGTCTATCTGGCAGTCGTATGATCTGTGAGGAGGCAGCGAATTAGCTTGATCTTTCCGAAAGACATCTTGAAATTCCCGGTATTCAGGAGGCAGGTGAGGACTCTCAGAAGTAGTTGCTGCTAGCTTAGTGGGAGGCTGAGGATAACAGGTAGGAGCGCATTCTGGAAACCGGATTGTCTTTGCTCGCCAATCGATTTGAGGATTGTGTTTCTCCAACCAAGGGATTCCCAGGATAACTTGAAACTGCGGAGCCTTGATCACATCAAACACGATCTTCTCTTGATGTCCATCTTGGCTTACCAACGTCACTTCCATGGTGGTGTGAGTTACTGGTCCGGAAGCTATTTCCGTACCATCCATGGTGGTGATGACGTCTTTCACCGTCTTAGGACAAAGAGATAGATTCATCCTGGCGGCCAATTCACAGTCCACGTAATTGCCGATTGCGCCACTATCAATGTATGCTTTAATGGCATGCATACGATTGGGTTGTTCTGGACTCACGAGGACCATGGGCATGATGAAATGCGAGGTCAAAGAACTGGTTTTAACGCTCGGCAAGCGGACCTCTACACTTGTCGGTCGAGGTCGTTTTCCGACTCTGAATCTTTGGCACCTTTATCGGAAGCGCCTACTGTCTTCTTCCTTGGTTTCACTGGGCAATCTTGAAGGAAGTGCCCTGAGTTTCCGCAATAGAGGCACAATTGCAGTTGTCTTCTCCTTTCCCTTTCCTTTTGGGTTAGAGGTCCTTTCACAACCCCAATCTGCATGGGTTCCACGGTATCATTTCCTTTAGCGGAACTCTGTGGTCTTGAAAAGGCTCGAGTCACAATTCTGGAACGATCGGCTTTTCGATTTTGTATTCTATGATCCAATTGAACCACCAGATCGATGTATTCGGAACAGTCTTGTGGAGGATTCACCACCTGAGCCAGAACGTCTTTAAGTTCTCCACGCAGGCCTCTGTAGAAAAGGGTGATCCACTTATCCTCAGGCCATCCGGTTTCAACCACTAGTCTGTTAAATGATGCAATGTAGGCCAGAAGATCTTGATTGCCCTGTCGTAGTGAAAGAAGTTCATTGTCCAGGGCCTGTCCCTGAGAATGTCTTGTGAACAATCTTTCCATACTAGCTTGGAAGTCCTGGAAATTATGAAGAATAGGGTTATCCTGAGTCACTAAAGGAATAGACCAATCTGCGGCACTGCCACTAAGATATGAGAGCACGAAGGCCACCTTAGCCTGGTCCATTGGAAAAGCGGCAGGTCTACACAAAAAGTGCAAACGACACTGATTGATGAACACAGCATATCTTTTCGGATCACCTGAAAAGCGTTCGGGCGGGGCCAAAGGTACATTTCCTGGTAGATTAATTTGCACCGGATTAGAGGAAGTCGTTGGAGCATGGCTCCCCCCAGGGGTAGGCAGAGGAGTTTGTCCCGCTTGGGCTTGCAACAACTGT
This sequence comes from Ambystoma mexicanum, assembly GCF_040938575.1. Taxonomy (NCBI): domain Eukaryota; kingdom Metazoa; phylum Chordata; class Amphibia; order Caudata; family Ambystomatidae; genus Ambystoma; species Ambystoma mexicanum. The sequence continues at coordinate 206,262,022 of NC_090925.1, forward strand.
CTAGCCAAATCGTCTGTTCGCTCCTTAGAAACCACTAACTCCCTCCTTAGGGCATTTGTTTCCTGGCGCGCTGCGTGTACTTCTGCTCTCAACTCCCCGAGCAACTGGGCCAATTGGTCTGTGTCTGAAGTTTCCATTGCGCCTGGGCGGGAAATATGTGGTAAGTCTTCGCGTTCTGTAACGCTCACCTGGTTCCCTCGGAGGCGCGGGTCTTGACTGGGCGGTGAAACCGTCTTCAACGTTAGGCGTAGGATTCGTTTGGCTCCCGGATTTGGCCCCTTTCTCACCGAAAGTTTGACCTGAAGGGTGAGGTGTCTGCAAGTGGAAAATCAAGGTATTAGTGGCTGGAAGGTTGGGAGAAGTTCCAAGCCCCTCTCTCCCTCTCTCCCCGTGGTACTTGGTCGATTGTTGTGCTCACCTTAAATAGGTGAATGCTGGGCTCTCCATCCTGCGTCTTGTGCAGGGGCGCTGGGTCCAGTTACTTCACTGGATATGAGTTCAGCCTCTTGATTGCAGAGGGTAAGTTGAGAGCGATGCCGCCGTGTGCTGCACGAGCGGGACTTGTAAGTATTAAAGTTCCCTTTAGATTGCTCTCTTCAAATGTCTTATCTCCTTAATGTCTATGTCTTTTCCTTTTCAGATGCTGTCGGTGCCGAAGAAGATGCTCCCTCACGTTCGTGGCAGAGAGCGTAACAAGAAGATGGTGAATACGAAGGCACGTAAGTAGAAAGGCTGCTCTAGGGCTGTAGAATGCACCTTAATGTCTCTTTTGTCTTTACAGGTGCCGGAATGCAGCGCGAGCAGAGTTGGAGCGAGCGTAACACAGGTAAGCAGTTTTGTAACTAAGCGTTACTAACCAATGTTCTTTGTCTTTGCAGGCCCGATGCCGGACGAGAAATGCAGAAAAAACGCCTTGAATGCTGCCGATGGATCGGGTAAGTTGAAGCGCTAACTTTGCCTTTGCCTAACCTGTGCCTTTTGTTTTGCAGGAGCTGCTGAAGACTGAAGATTGGTTCCCAGCAGGTAATTTTCGTATTCACAGGATCCGGAACTGAAGATTCGCTGGAGCTGACACGGTGAGCGTCCTGCTGCAGATGCAGAATAACGCGAAGCACGGTGCACCAATCGGGGGTGGTTTAAATAGTCCATAGGAGTGCTTAGGTGTCTTCTTCCACAGCCTCGCCCAGGCAAAAGAGTTCCTGCTTCCAGAAGGGGTCCAGCATCAATGATCCAGGGAGTGGTGCCTGCCCCACCCAGAAGGAAAAGTAGTCCCTGCCAGAAGAGAGTGAAACATCATCTTGCTGGTAAGTAAGCAGCATGGTCTGCTGCAGGTAGGTCCACCCAAGCACTTTCACACTTGTTATGAGCCCGGCGCTTCCTGTGCCGGGACGGGTCCATGCTATGAGCCTGGCACCACCGGTGCCAGGACAAGGTCCAAAAGGTCCCTATTGGGACTTGCTGGTGCCGATAGTATATGTTATGAGCCTGCTTCCAAGGATGTTGGGTAGGTCCTGACTCTTTGGAAGCAGTGGTCATGACAGGTGGCATGGGGTGTGGTGTGGGTGGCCATGAGGCCCATGATTGAGGATCGTCATGACGTGGGTGCTGGGGGACATGAGTGGGGGCCTGCTGGCAGGTGCCCCTGACTGCTGGGGGGTGGGGGTTCTGGGGGACATGAGTGGGGGCCTGCTGGCAGGTGCCCTTGACTGCTGGGGGTAGGGGTGCTGGGGGACATGAGTGAGGGCCTGCTGGCAGGTGCACTGACTGCTGGGGGGTGGGGGTGCTGAGGAACATGAGTTGGTGATCACCAGTGCAAGGTGGCATGTGGCTTGGCTGGGGGGCATGCCCATGGTGGATGGGCTGCCTGCAGGACATGACCAGGGGTGCAGGGTAGTCCCCTGTGGTGTGGGCTGCCTGCAGGGGCCGTGGAGGGTGTAGAGGGAACACCTGGGAGGACCCACACTGCCAATTCACATGTAGGACTCCCCGTGTACCCCCAAAAATCACGTAGCCCGCTCCAATCGCGTGTGAAACTTCCCGCGCACCCCAGGAATACATGTACCCCACTCGCACAGGGCCTATCGCATGTGGAACTTCCAGCGCACCCCCGAAATACACGTTCTCCGCTCCAATCGCGTGTGAAACTTCCTGCGCACCCCAGGAATACACGTACCCCACTCGCACACAGCCTATCGCATGTGAAACTTCCCGCGCACCACAGGAATACACGTACCCCACTCGCACAGGGCATTTCGCGTGTGAAACTTACTGCAAACCCCTGTTATACACGTACCCCGCTCCAATCGCATGTGACACTCCCCGTGCAGCGGGGTATGTGTATTCGAAGGGGTGCGCGGGGAGTTTTACAGGCGTTTTTCGTGGTTGGGGGCCTGTGCGCCATGTATGGGATTTGTGCGCTGTGCATGGCGCACGGGGAGGGGTTGGGGCCGTAACTGGAGCTGCTGCACGGTCGTTGCGCCACTCTGCGCCACGGCTGGTTTTGGAAGCTAAAATCCATGAATATGCTGTGCGCGGAAATGGATTTTACCGCACGCGGCTGGTGCAGAAATTTGCGCGCGCACACTGTGCGCCAGCCGCGTGCGCCACTTCTGCACTGAATTCTATGAATTACCCCCTATATGCTTCTCCTTATATAAAACAGAATGACATTAAAGGGGAAGTTCTCTCAGTAATTGTATTGGCCACAATGGATAAGGCATGTATTTTTGAGCATATATCGATCAATCCGAATTTTATTTTCCTTGCATTCTACCTTGAATTTTCTGACATTTTTCTGACATTTACATATATGCAACTCACGGGTCGGAACCGCCATCTTGCGATAATCTTATCCGTTGATCCATGACCCTAAGTTCAAGTGCCCTCACAGCAGTAAATTATATCACCCGCCCCGCAAGCTGACATCATTAAACGCTTACGCCCCATGTCACAATGCCAGTGCACATCTCATTTGAACATCATCTGTGTGCAATCTATTAACGTGTCTCCATGGAAATTTCAAGACGCCTCTCTTTAAGTATCAACAAACCTTTTCTGATCAGACAGCATTGGAGTTTCTGCTGCCTTAGTGACCATCTATTTCCTTATAAGCCTCCACGACTTCATTTTGCTCTGTTCAGCTACCTAACAACTATGACAAATTAATCCAAAAAAATAATTTACACTAGCTGAAATGAATTTACTCTGTCAGCTCTTTCAATTTCAATAATTGTTACATAATTGACAAATGTCTTTACTAAACCATAATTAAATTGTATATTTACATAAGTTCTTGTTTCCATGTGCCAATGAGAACTTTTCAACTTTGGGCCTATTCCTGTTGTCTTTGCACTATGTTTTTTTTATAACATGTCTGTTTCTTCTCCCCCTTTTCTTTTACATGCCATTTTTAAACAAAACCTCAATTCATTACTTTGTCCAAATTACTAATGGTTTATTTTTCTCCCACAGTTGATTTTCTACTTCTTCAATCTTAAATAATTATGGCATACATTTGGCAATACCTTTACATGCCGGAGTATACAGCAAAGTAAATGGTTGACAGAGAAAGCATCCGAAAGATGGTGGATCGAGTGAAAGCCGTGACGACTTGGTGTACCTCCCATCGATGTGAGGTAATGCCAACTTTGGTGGCGTACTCTTGTTTGCTGAGAACACTCTGGCTGCTTGACTTACATAGACAAAGAAGTGCATCCACCACTATGCGTTACCGAGATCCATGACTTTAGGGCAGCCTGCCTTACAAGATCTGTGTTGAGAATGTTGATGGTGCAGATGCACAAACTAAGTAAGTATTGTGCCTGTACATTTTATTTGAGACAACCTTGCACTATATAGCCTTTTATGTTGTTCTCCAAGTGCATTATGATATCATGGGTTCACCCGCAATATTTATTTTTATATATTGGAATATGTATTTCTTTTTGTTCAATTCAAACTATTCCATCTTCTATTTTGCAAGTCAAAAATAGCATTTTAGTTACTTTCAAGCTATTAAAATATCATCCTCCTATCTTTGTTTTCAATAGGGCGTATACATTGTTATATTACCCTTACTTAAAAAGTATTGGATTGTGACTACTTTACTCACAAAGTATATCTTTGAATGTATACCAATGTCCTGTATTTTATAAGATATGCCAAACAAGATTAATGCAATTATTGAATGCATTCAACAAACCTATTACTACATCTTTCACAAAGATGGTATAGGCTTGTGACCTATCAAGTGTTTACATCGTGGATTCATAGAAGACAGGGATTCCACGTTCTGCTTGTGTGGTTCGAGCCATCCATGAACAATTTCAAAGTTTCCCAGTTCCTCTGGACAATAGACAGGATTTTTACAGACGGTACCACTACCAGAAAGTTATCATTTGTATTTGTTACATAGCAAAAACCTTTTTTTAAAGTGTATTTTATTAAAATATTTTACTTTCAATAAAAACATATATATCTAATAATCTTTTCATTTTTTTATTTTCTAATTATTTCAATCTAGTGTGTTTCATTTCAGGTTTTTTTGTTTTCCTTGCAAATTTCCAGTTTTCTCATATTTTCAACAACAACATACAACAAGGCACAAACCCTAAAGCCAAAATACAAAATAGTCAGAACTTGCAATATAAGGGTGATTGCATTTCTTATTCTCATTATTTCTTCACATGTTACTTCTTGACCTCGGGTACTCTCGATTTCATTTGATTCTATTTCAGCATACACAACTCTTCTATTAAATGTTAACAATGATCACACTTTGACAGTTACAGGAAATAAAAGCAATGAAGTAATAGTAATACAAGTGAATGAAAGTGATTGTCACCAACATCACCAATTATACTAATAAAAATAATATGCTATACTATCAAGATCAACAAGGATTATTGTTACTGCCTTTAATAGCATTCTCCCTCAAACATAATCTATCCAAATACGTCTCCCTTATCAATGCACTGTTATCATATTTTCAATGGTTTTTTTCGTTTGTTTTGGTTTTGGGCCAGAAGGTTCAACAGAGTGCAAGTGAATGTACAACTCAACGTGTTCTTGCATCTATCGTTATTCTCCAACTAAGACGTGGTGTCTACATACTACCATTTGAAGACCCCATCCCAGGAAACAACATATCTTTGTGTCCTTTGACAATGTGTCAGACCTCTTTCACTCATTTGATCCTTATCCACCCCATCCCATATCAATGGTAGTTCTCACTTGAGACCATATGCCTGCAATGGGGCTGGGTAGATGGGAAGGCACAAAGTGCTTAATAACATGTACAACTCAAAGGGGTCTAGCCTCTAGGGACCATCGCCCACATAGCCACCCCAGATCTGGTGTCTCTATGCTCCCATTTGAAGACCCCGTCCATGCAATCAACATATCTCTTTATCCTTTGCTCTCGCTTCATCCACATCCATCCCCGTCCCATATCAATGGTAGTTCTCACCGATGCTATGACTACATCAGGAATGATTTGTCGCTATTAGATTGATAGCCTTTTTTTTGGTGTCACTAGCACTCTATTTTTCTAATTGTCCGATATTTATTGTGTTTTTTATGGATAATGAATAAAATGTATATGTTTCGAAAGTATTAATTGACTTTTTGGAAGTGCTGTTGGGTACATTTCTACCTTTTTGCTCTATATATTGCCTCTTTAACCCCCCAAATCAAAAGGTAGAGAAATCACTACCCGTGTGAGCAGTTTTTTTCCGGGTTTCCCCCTCTCTATATTTGAGTTCTTACTTGGGACCATGCACGCGCAATCGTTGTTTGCAGGTGCCCGCATTCTTCTTTGAAAATTGACACCAACAATACTTCACCTCCATCAATCTTTACAAATACCCAAATATGGCTATGTAACGAAGCTACATCATGCCCCTAACAAACCAACCAACAAAATGTAGGGGCAGTCCCTTCACATGATAAATTCACATACACACCCCCTTTTCAAAGTGTTTAGAAACTAGTTCAGATCCTTAGCAAGACCACATCCCTGCAGTATACTGCGAATAGCATCATCACACTGCTTGTTAGCTTGTTATCTTTGTTGCTGAATTGTCACCTAGATGTTTCCTATTACAGGTAATTGAACTCTTGGTTATTGATTATTGCAGTGTTCTCGTTTTCAGCTTGTTACTTTTATAGTGTGTTTTATTCCATTTTCATTCAGATTTTCTTTTCATAAATCTTAATGACTTCTCCATTATCAACCTTTCTATCATTAATTCCTACATCACATGATAGTGTCTTTTTGAATATCTACTGTTTTGTCATCCCTATTTCATTTCTCTGGCACAATGGATGATCAAAGTACCAGTAATACGTTTCTTCGTGTGACTGACTATTGACATCAAAGTTGATGGTTAGCCTGGCGGGTCAGACTACCTTCCAGGCAAGTTAACAAACTCTAAAGTGCTTTGTCTTTGGAAGGTTTTTATTGGTGAATCAATCACTGTCATACTTTAATAATGTTTCTCTTTTTGCTATTTTTTTACAAGATATTCCTTTGCATAAATTAAAGCCTTCATGTATTGTTTTTGGGTGCCCTAATGGTTGTATACGAATTGTTTGTTTTACAACTGTTCGAATGACAAATTGTGAAGGTCAATTGTACCATATATGTGGGGGTAACCCCCCACAACCCCCCACCCAACGCCAAACCCCCCAACACCCCTATATATATATATATATATTCGGTCAATTGTGAAAAGGTCAATTGTGACCCTTTAAATTTAGTCAATTGTTCATTCGAACAATTGTAAACGAACAATTTGGATAATACCGCCCTAATATCAGCCATGATAAGACTCCTGGTACAGTTATGTACATTTTCCCCAAGTCTGTGTCATTGACATGAACATGGCTGGCCAATTGTAGATTTCCAGTATCCGAGATTGGCAGCAGAGCCAGAAATGTCTTGGAGGACGTGAGGGGCTATTGATTTCCCATCTGCAGCATGCACGTCTCAGAAGATATGTACGAACCATCAAAGTTTACTAAAAAGCATCGTCCCATACTCACTTGCAACTTAATTCCTAATGCTGCTCCAACTGTATTTCAACACACACTGAGTCAGGTGAGTAGTGAACATGAATGATTAATTTATGTTTATATATACACATTAAGAAAAAAGTGTCACACATTATTGAACTTGTGTACCAATGGGTAATTGGATGAAAGGATTGGAGTTTTTGGGTAATATTGGTATAGATATGTCATTGTCAACTTTACTATAATGTTACACATTACACATGTATTTACATTTCAGACTTTGTCCTTGAATAAATACCTACTTCTGAAATCCACAAAAGGTTCACTGCAATGTGAGACTTTTTAAAAATGGAATCGCTTTATCTGTAAGTTGGTTATTTTTCAAATGTATTAATTACAATGTTTGTCATTACGTAGACCACACTGATGGAAGTCCAGACTGTTATCTCAGAGGAAATAACAGACACCTTCAATATCCAAATGGTGAGCCCTACTGACATGCACATAAGCTGATTTAAAGTGTATTCAATTGTCTATTTTTTATGACTAATATATCTTTTCTATTGACCATTTTAATGAATGTATAAATGAAATAAAGGAACTAACTTCATCACTGACAACTATTCTGCAATCAACATGAAGCTCACTTCCCTTTCAATTAATATATTTTTCAATTCTAAATGTGTCTGGCACTATACCATTAGAGTATTAGGTCAAGTTTAATTGTTAAATTGATAATTGTTATTGATTATTATTATATTTCTTATTGATAATAATTAGAATGTTGAATTTTACCATGGGATCAATTTGTTTCATAATATCATTTATATTACAATACTCCTCTTCTAGCATTATATAAAATATATATTATACACAGGAGGGTGACGGTACTTATTCTATTGCAACTGTTCAGGTGTATGAGGTATGACACGTGATACTTTTATTAAATGATATTAATGATAGGTGATTAGTGATATTTTGTTTCCCAGTAATAACATAAATGATATTTTGTTTACAAGTTATAACATTGTCAAAAAATCTGATTGTATGCAATCATCAATGTGGTTTTGTCTTTCACCTTCCTAGATGCAACATTGTCAGTAATCCATTCCAAAATGTATGATTGTAGATGAATTACATGGAATCTTTAATTGTCAAAATGGTCTTTGTAAATATATACTGCTGCTGGACATCTAAATTGCAAGACATTAAAATCAACATTATAACACAGCATTTTTTGTGTAAATAATCTATTCTCTATATTTTTGATGGATGGCAGTACTGTGCTATCTCAAACGCCAATTCCCTGTGTTATCAGTGAAGTTTCACAGGTACATTTCAAAATAAATTATTGCTAACATTTGTAGTTCCTTACACTGGTCGACTTTCTCTTTATAAAAAATACATGTTATTTCAATTATAAAAAAGTGTTTCTTTTTCAATATATTTACCTTTTCTTTCGTGTTTGGATAACTTGTTGAAATTCGAAAAGCATAGAAGATAACTTATCAAGATGTAATGTTTGTTATCAAAGAAGTTAACATTACATTTTCAGATTAATATGCCATGTTTATTCCATGTGTTGTTATGTACAAGCAGTCTACTACTGAGGCGGTGAAATGGAAGAGACAAATAATACTGATAGTCATCACTTATCATCTATTGGACTTTTAATATTCCGTTTACTGTATGTAAAGTGTTTTTGAAAGTGAAATAGTGTATTTGTTGTGATTGTATTTATGTTTCTTGCCACAGAAGAGATTTACGGTTGGGTAAAACGTTTTGGGAATGTTCTCTTACCAGTGGGGGGGTGATCTAGACACATCAAGACTGCATCAAAACACACTAGGAAAAACAAGGTAAATACGATCCAGGCTTTTACATTTTTTGCAAAGTGGTTATTTGAAATTTGTTTCATTAGTATTAGATTACAAAGTTGATGTTCATATGTTCGGTAAGTGGGAAAGAAATACTGTTTTTTTTATGTAGTAAGGCCTAGGAAGCAGACAAGAAGGAAGAGTCAGACCATGCCACTGACAAAGGATGTTGCTTGCCAAACTAATGTCACTTGGGAGCAACTAATGTTTGAGGTTGTAAATGATTGCCCCAAGGTTCAGAATCAGGATGCTGATGTGCAGTGGCCAGAATTTAAACTGAATATCACCAGTGCACCATGGAAAATCACAATGGATCCCAATGTCCACAGGAACTGACGGACAACACAGAAGATGCTTCATCATTACTTTCCGATCCTCTAACCCAATACACGCCTTCAAAACTATTTCAGTCAAAGAAAGACATAATGTTCCCTGTTTCCCCAATACATTCTGAACATCCTGAAATATCAAAGATTGAAATCACAGAGGCATCTTTGGAATTAATCGACGACTATGTGCATGAATCTGACTTTACTAGGGGTAGTGCGGATGACTTATTCACCACCATAGAATCTCAAACCACTATATTGCTGGACAATTGTCTATGGAGGGAACCAAAATACTTTGTATGTGACAGCTGCCTGATACAGATTATACAAATGGTTACATGCAACTATAGGATACATAGGAGGATTTGTGAGGAGCCATTGGGGGAAGTCTATTTGAGTAATCAATGGAGCCAACCTGAAGATCAAGGGGAGCTGTTACCATTACACTTTTTTGTGCTCTGCACAACCCATTCTTGGAAAAGTACCAGCTGGAAATGTAATTTATTCTTCTGCTCTGTTGTTCAGTAGTTCAACATTTAGTAAGATATCAAGTCTGTCTAAATTTGCAGGGCTTGAGTTCCTTGATAAAACTGCATACTACAAATATTAGAGACAGTTCTTGTTTCCCGCTAATAGTCAAGCCTGGAATCTCAAACAGATATCCATAGAAAATTCTCTCACAGGCAAAAGGGTCAGGTGTGCTGGTGACAGTGTGACAGTCCTGTATTTTTGGCCAAGTACTGCACTTACCACTTCCAGGACATCGACACACAACAAGTAGAGAGTTCTGTCATGGTGCAAGTGTCAGAATGTACATCCTCTGTGGCCATGGAGAAATATGGTTTGATTAAATCCATTGAAATTCTGCAATCAAGGGGATTGCAAATAGAATTGATAGCCACTGACAGGCACGTTACAATAGCCACGGTCATGCAAGAGCAGTTCCCGCACATTAAGCACCAATATGATATACGACGTGCTGCCAAATCAATATCCAAAGGAATCACACCTGCTGGTAAAAAAGGTGGTATTCAAAGACTTGTGAGCGTTCCGTCCATAATCTGGTTGAAAAGTGGCGTTCAATGCTCCATCATAGTTCCAACATACACTCATGCGATGATGGCGAGCATTTTCATGAGTGTATAATGTGATGGTATCATGAAGTAGACACTGACAACAGGTTTAAGTTTTAACTCACAAAGTTTTATTAACTTAACTGTCAGGATGGAGTAAGGCCTAACTTGCCCAATGCTAAGGTGGGATGTCCCTACCTAAATAAAACTAAGGATAGTCTGTGTCAGGATGTCCAAATCAAAAGTCAGTCTGCGTCCAAAACCTATACTTTCCCTCACAATTAACTGCATACAATGTGTAGGGCTGTCAACATGGAAATTAATAGTGTTCAAAATAAAGTTCCAAGCTTCTTCCAGCTGTTGGCTTGTAATCAGCTACCCCTTCCACAAGTTCAAAACAGTTCACAAAGTATCGGGGTACACTTCCCCAAGAGTTCAATTCTTCTAGCTCGTCAAAAAAAAACAATTCCTTGGGACACTTCCCAACTCTTTGGTCATCAATACTTTTCACTGGTTCACATAAATAGTTTCTTAACTTCATAATCACTTAAGCATCTGTTGCAAGACACCCCTTCTTTAAAGTTACTTTCATTGGCTTTTTCCAAAAGAGGTGGAATCGGTGTAGGTGCAGTTGTCGGTCACACAGTCCGACAGGTCACGCAACCGATACCCCTTCTTATCTGCTTTCCATCAACAAATGTGCATTGCTTTCCTTTGGCAGTGAAGTTTGTTCCTTTCATCAGGATTGCACTCTTCCAACACTTTACTGTTTCTTGGTTTACCACCATGCACTTTGTTACACTTTCTGTATTCTTCTGGCTCTTGCCAATATCAGTTTCCTCTTAACCTGCAGTTCCTTGAACACCTTGAGCTGTTGTCAATACTTGTTTCTCCTCTCATGCCCTCCTTGGGATTCTATTGGCTTTTCCAACACTATTGTCTCAAACAATTCATACTGTGTTACCTGCCACTTGTACCACCCTGCTTTCATTCCATTCAGACATGCTCATAACTTGCTTTTGCTCTGTGCGGCATTCAGAAAAGCTTATGATGTCTTTCAGTTTGTTCGGTATTCAAAATCACCTGCTTCGGCATTCGACAGTGTTTATAGCAATTTTCAGTTTGTTTGATATTCATAAATGCTTGCTTCAGGCTCCTGGGGGGGGCCGGTATAAGTGTTCCCTGTTTCCACTCATCAGCTTCATGCGGCAGTTCCCATTGGCTTCTTCCTGTTTCTCGTTCTGCTTTCAGCTTCCAATACCTCTGCTCTTCCCTCGCGCAGGTCGGAGATGGCACTGCTCACTCTTCTGGAGGTCCACAGTTCCTGAGCTTGCACCTGACATGAAGCGTGTGCATGACTTCCAGACCCTCTCGTGGCCTGCTTCAGCCCCGACGTCCCTTTTTCCTGCTTGACACGGCTTCCAGCACCCGTGTCTCCCGCTCCTGTCTCTCCAGTACGCCTCTCTTCAGCTCCAACCGGCTCCAAGTTCCAGCCTGCTGTCTCTCCCCCCTCGTGCTGTGCAGCCTGCATTTTCATATCCATTAAGCTTGCTAAATGACCACAGGTGAGGGTCATTCAGACCAATTGCCTGACCATAGTAAGACTAATTAACGAGACATGCCTGGCTGTTCCATCTGAAATCCTCCATAGCACTCTTCTTCATCTCAGTACCAAAGTGGTGTAAAGGAAGTGCGCATAACTATGTGTTGTCTCCCCCTCGTCTTGGTACTTGGCTGATATGTGTCTGCATTAACAATATGAGCCTGGTATGTGTTTGCATTACCCAAATGAGGATGTGTTCTAGATGGTCTCTTCCTTGTCGCATTGTTAAAGTGGTATTTCTGGGGGATATTTTGGAGGTAAGAATAGGGAAACGGCTGACAGTAGCATACTAAGGCTTGAGGGATAGAAGTTTCATTCTGAAAAGGGAATGGGGGATACCATGTCTCACCTAAGGACCTCCCTTCCCCACTCCCCAAGTTCCCTCCATCCAGGTGATCCTCCCTCGCATATTCACCCCCAGGATTGGGATCCAAAAGAGATGGCCTTTCCCTGGCCACCTGAGAGGAGGATCCAGGGGGAAAAGAAGTGAGGACGCCCTCAGGTTCCTCACAGTGCATGGACCTTTGAGTGAAGAGCATGAACTTTAAAATAAATGGTTGGTGCAAGACTCCCCTCCTCACATAGCCCTACAAAAGATTGGGTGAGACAAAACGCTTACCAGAGATATGAAGAGCCTAACAGAATTTTGCCTCAACAGTGATTTGCAGATTTTCCATAATATGTGCCTAAAGTACAGGACTAAAAAGTTGCATTTTAGCATAGACGGTATGGAGGCTAGAACAAGGCTGGCTGTCTTTGCTCAACATTAAAATATTGGTAGGGAACAAGCAACAACAGGAAGTTCTTTTTGGCATGCTTAGTTACACGATGGCCTTTACAAAAAGAAAAGACAAAGGATGGGTGGCTAAGCCAATATTAGAGAAGATAGAATTTGACTTTATTACAGATCTGACTTTGACTGTGCTGGCCATGCAAATGCATGGACTGACAGCAGATTATGTTTCCAGGAGGCAGTCGATGCCACAGAACATTGCTAACGTGGGTTGTCCTCCAAACGTTGAAATTGTTGGAAAGTGGATTTTAAGAAAGTGGTCTGGTCTTTAAATATTCTTATTATGCAAATTTTAATATTTGTTTAAAAACATACTTTAATCATATCAAATGTACATTTTAAAAATGTTTTAGAATACATATTTGGTAGTTTAAAAAGAAAATTCAATTAAATAAATGTGAGTCTATTTTTCTTATTAAATGTGTATTTATATGAATGTTTGCATATTTATGAAAAATATGGAAAATGGAAGAATGTCTGTGGCTGTACTATTTAAGCTGAATAATTATAAAGTATATTTATTATTAAAATCAACATTCATTTTTGTTATTTTTTTTATTTAATTGGTTATTTCCCAAAGTGGCCAATGAGAAAAGGCACATATGTGACAAGGACATCATTCCACATTAGAATCATAATGGTCACACAGATGTGACTGTAAATTGTTCTTTTGTTTTCATAATGCATGTCTAAATAACCAAAAAGATGTGTTTTTCACACTGAAATATATGTACATAAATATGTCCATTTTATGCAACCTACACAATGGACAACTTTAAACATTTGGCCTGGGGATCTAGTACAATACTCTGGAATATGGTGCTGTGGCATAAGAGAGAATTCCAGCATCCCTAACCTCCATAACAACTACACTGAATAAGAAACTCAACACCATGCTCCCATTACAAAGTTTATTCAGACACATCGGCATACACATTGCCTAATAAGGATGGTGAAGAGGATATGCCCCAGACATATGGTTACTGCACCCATTGTTAAACCTTGTTGGTAATAGTGGCAGCACTGTGTTACATTTGCTATTGGTCTCTTTCAATCCTTACCATTCTAACTACACCAACATATCATTGACATTGCAGTCCAAACTTATTTTGGTTGATTCTGTTTTTCATTATTTATGATAGCTTTTTCAATGTTCTTGCTCAATGGTGACTTAATTCAAAACATAATTTCTTTTAATGTTCAATATGACCTCAATCCATGTTACTTTATAATTCTTATAGGAATGTATACATGTATGTGGCACACACACACGCTCACACACCACTTCATTGAAAATACCAGTAAGCATAATGGGTCGATTTTGATTCGTCTTCATTAAACAGGTGCTTTGTCTACTCTACTCACAGTTAGGTCTGCTTCCACGAACTGCAATCTGCAGCATACTTTACATTCAAGTGCATGTTTGTTGCATGATAAAAGACAAGTAGCCTCAGCCTCTTTGCTCTGCATTCTCCAAGGGCAGACCTAGACCCACAATTACTAACAACCACTCACATCCTGTCAGTCCTTGTCCTGTCTGGATGACCAGTTACCAGAGAAACATTGCTGAAATTGAGACCGGTTTATCACTATATCTTCTCAACAGCATTGCAAAGACATTGAGGCATTGAAGCAGTATAAACATACTCTTCCTCCACTCTTCCTCACTACAGCTATGACAACACATTTTCCTCTTGTATATACATAATGATTTCCATCTATATGTATCTGTCTCTATTTATCCACCCACCTCTTTTTCTCCATCTCTATCTATGCTTCCTATATCTCACTGTATGCATCTCTATATGTCTGTCCTTGTCGACCTGTGCTTTCATGTCTCTATATCAAAAGTTCCACCAAGCTCCATCATTGGCTCTGTGTACATCTCTAATAATCTTTACATATGTATATGAATCTCTCCATCTACCTATATACATCTGTGGCTCTGAATCTCCATGTCTCCATACTTCTCCCTCTATCACTCTCTCTAGCTACATTCATCTCTATGATGACAAGCACACTTATATTCATCTATCTATTTTCTTTTCAGTGTAAATATACACCGCTTTATTTGTTGATTCTCTGTATATGTCTATATGCAGCATGTCTCATTTCTAACTAGTTGTCTATGTATACATCTATCTACATACATACCCATCCATGCGTTTATCTATTTCTATCCATATCTCTCTATACATGGTACTTTATGTATCTCTTTATGTATATCAATCTACATATTCATCACTGTCTATCTATATACCTTTATACAGATGCATGTCTCTATGGCTCTCTATCCATCGATCCCTGCAAATGTAATTGTATGTATCTCTATTCATATATATCAATCTATTTATTGAACGCTATCTATCCATCTAGATGTATTCATCTCTCTGTATGCATCACTCGTTATCCCTCTATCCACGTGTCTGTATATATCGATCTCAATCTACATCTCTCTGTCTACATCTTTATCTATCCATCAATCTCTATGCATCTTTCTATATCTTTATCCACATGTCTGGTGATATATCCACATTTTTAGCAAACTCTATTACTCCCTAGACATGTCACCCCCTAAACCTGGTGCACACACCCTATGTCTATATGTCTGTATCTCTGTATGCTTGAAGTATTGTGTTGTTCACCGCATGTAATGTATACCCTGTTACAATATGCCAAGTCTACCCTCAAATACCACAAAAATGTCATTATATGGTTGGTAGAGTCACAGTATGCAGGGTAAAGCCCCAAATGAACGAACTCAAATGACCCAACACTGCCAAGAGCCAGAGCACAAAGGCCCTAGCTCACATACTACCGCCCCACCACCAAGAACACAAACCCTATATCTGGCATCCTTCAAAACTATCACATAGAATGCAAACCACAAATGCCACTGTTTGTGCTTGCCACACTTGCATTTCCAGGCGGGCCTCCACAGCTAGAATGCTCCTCTGAATCTCCCCACTGGGTGTGTGTCTCACATTTGAATGTTGATGTCCTGCGTGGTCATAATGGCATTTTCCTCCACTTGGCCCATGTTGTTGGTCTCACAATTCAATGTTGTTGTTTGCACTGTTATACTTGCATATTCTTCCCTTAGGTTCCATGGCATGGGTCTCTCTATTACATTTTCTGCTGCATGGCTTTTCCACACTTGCCCTTGGCCTCCCACAAGTTTCAGGAATTGGGCTTCCCATTTAGTGCTTTGATACTGCTCAGCATTCTCACCCTCATATCCCCCTCTTATGGTGCTCCAGGCTCGATTTTACAGTTTATGCTTCATCTCATCTCTGCTCTACCACACCTGCATCTCCCCTGCTGGGAGCACAACAGGTGCAGGTTTCATGCTGTGAGTTTCGCCACTATTGTGGTTGGGCATGCTTGCATTTTCTCACTCCAGAGTGACCCACGCTTTGAGTATCACCTCGCCTTCAAGAAGACTCTCCCAATCTGGCTCTTCCTTTCAGCACCCTCACAGAGTTTAAGCATCTCCTGGGCAAACTATTACCCACCCCTGACAGGAATGTGGCGGTACCTGAAGAGTTAACAAAGGGGGACATGGCCCCCCCATGGAAGGTATCTCAGTCAGGTCTTAAGATAAGCCTTGCAAGACTGTATCTAACTTGTTGTCAGTCTTGCTTCACTGGAACGTCAAGCACTCCATCACAACCAAGCATATCTGTATCCCGCTGAATACATCTGCAATAAAAACAGCTTGACTTCACACACCAAATACACATCACCACCACCAATAGAATACAGCTGAGTCCCATAATCAGTGTCCTAACTCTCCTACTCCCCGGACAAGCTGTCAAGGCAACCATCCTCTCATCTGATATCTATGGGCTGCTTTTAGGGACTTAGCCATTCCCTACCTACCTTCATACAGGCAAAAAAATGCACACACATATATTATAAATTGTCCCTTCAAATGTCACATCTGTAACTACGTTGCTGCGAAGGGCATTCATCCGCACAGCACTTTGAGGTCATACCAATGGCAGTAGGTGCTATACAAATGCAATATAAAATAACATAACATGGGACCCTGTGTCAAGGATGGCACTCTGTCAAGAGTGGCACCGGGCACCCAGGTAAGGTTTGGGTGGCTGTGCTGATGTAAGGTGACAGATAAGCACACACACAGCAGGAAGCTCAAAAAGAACGAAGAGTAGGCAACTGTAGCAGGAAATAAAAAGGTACAAACAAACTGGATTCCCTCTTGGGGCGTATGCAGAAATGGGAAAGAGTGTTCCACGGACCTTAGGAAACTCCAGCCTTCGGCACAGATTGCTATTACAGGGGCCCACGCTGTATGCTCATGGCTGGGAACAACAGCAGAGGGTGTCTGTAACACTAAAACGCGACAAGGGAAGGGGCAGAGGTTGCCTGCCGGAAACCAACAGTCAAGCTCTGTACAAAGGGATCTACATACGATACAAGAGAAGACAAGAACAGAAATATCCAGGGAAAAGGAAGTCAATAAGCAATCTAGCAGAAGGAAATGAAGGAAAAGCAGTATAACTGAAATGGGTAACCTAAGGGAAGGACAGAAGACTCAAGGAAGAGAAGGACAGGGATCAAGAACAGGGGGTTGCAAACAAGGAAGAGAGCAAGGGAGCAGCAGCCAGGAAACATGGGGGCTGCAAACAGGGAAGCAGGGCTGCAGTAACGGATGGCATAAGGTGCAGGTAACTGTTGTTGACTGCAGAGGACTGTAGTAGGCTGCAAGGTAGAGAGCCCAGAGGAGAAGGGCAGAGAGCTGTAGTAGACAGCAGACAGAGAGCCCAGAGGAGCAGGGCAGCAAGGAGTGAGCCCAAAGGAGCAGGGCTGCAAGTCAGGGAGCCCAGAGGACAAGGGCTGTTGGTAAGGAGCCCAGAGGACAAGGGCTGAAGGCAGAGGAGTGTAGCAAACTCCAAGGCAGGGGGCCCAGACGACAAGGGCTGTAGGCAGTGGAGTGAAGCAGGCTGCAAGGCAGGGAGCCCAGAGGACAAGGGCTGTAGGCAGCGGAGGGAAGCAGGCTGCAAGGCAGGGAGCCCAGAGGACAAGGGCTGTAGGCAGCGGAGGGAAGCAGGCTGCAAGGGAGGGAGCCCAGAGGACAAGGGCTGTAGGCAGCGGAGTGAAGCAGGCTGCAAGGCAAGGAGCCCAGAGGACAAGGGCTGTAGGTAGAAGGCAGCGGAGCGTGATCGGCTGCAAGGCAGGGAGCCCGGAAAGAGCACTGGATCAAAAACAGGATAAAGCAGGAACAGCATACAATTCGTGGCTCAAGGCAAAAAGGGCTGGGAGACTCTTGATGCAAGAGACTGAGCTCCTGCAGCCAGCTGCTTAAATACAGCCCTGCCCTGTACTGAGGCAGGCTAATTGGCAGCACCTGGAGCAGCACACCTGAAGACAATCTGCCTCCTCCCACTCTGGTCCTGAGATTGTGGAAGCAGCGCTGATCGCTAGGGCTACTGGGGATTGTGGTTCCAATACTGACGAATGGGAATGGCCAGGTATTGATAGCTGTAGCAAGGTGCATTATGGTACATGTAGTTAGTTGAATTAAATAGGAAAGTACCAATGTTGTACAAATGGAAATTAAGGACCAAAATGTGAATAGAGGTTGTTTAAAGAGTATTATGAAGATAAACAAATACCATATCGTCCATGATGGTTGCCAATGGGTGTGCCAGTGGCACAGGCGTGACACCCTGCGCCCTCCCACCAACAGCCAGTGCAAGCATGTAAATTCATTCCCTTCCCATTGGATGCTGGCTTTCTCCATAAAGAGGATGCCGGCACGACAACCCGGACCTGCACCTGATGCCTGAGTGGGGGTATATTGTGAACCATTACTATTTTATTCAAAGCACAGTAAACATTTTATTGAATTCTAGTTGTTAGCATAGGACGCTGTTTCAATTGGGTTAAAAAAAGTTAGGCTTTATTCATTTTACGCAAATTAAAATGACTGTGAAAACAAGTAATAATATATTTGCGTGGCTGACCAGAACACTCCTGCATGCGCTGTAGTTCTGTTTGATGAAATAATAATAATAATAATAAAACGTGGTTAGATTAAGAATGTGTATATTTATAGTAACGTTGAAAGAGAATACACTGCGTTTTGGAAGAGTACAAATATTTTAGTATTTTTCCTATAGAACTTACTATTGAAATAGCGACATAATATTTGTCAATTCTGCATTAAAGCCTAAAACGAAACCTAGCTTGCCCTTGGAAATTTGAGCCCACAATGCATAGTCGCTTTGTAATTTGTCCCTGAATCCCTTGTAGTAAAATTAGTAAGGATAAAATGCAGCAAGTAACATCAAAGAAAAGATACGATGCAATTCAAAGAAACTGAGCAGACGAAAATCAAATTTTTATTCGTAAGAGCTGTTGAACAAGGACAAACTTCATATTACATAGCTAAAACAGAAAAAAGTCTACAAATCATGTAAACAAAATTGGCAGTTTTACAAAAATATTTATACAAATATTTGCTTGATGAGAAACAATGTGCCACGTTGATATTCAAGTTGATGCAAAGACAGCCCATTTTTTTTAATTGAAATATAACGTATATAAAAAAAGTTATTTTTTATTGAAATGTGCTTCATTGTGTTACTTATTTTGCCAATGGCCACTAAAACATATTTTTCGTTTCCCAAATATACATAGGATATACATAGGATGTGTGTGTGTTATGGCAACCATCTGCCCATGGATGGCTTCTTCAACCCGAACTGGAGCATAGCCGTCTTGAACAAAACAGTCATATCCATATTCTGGGACAATCATGCAATCCCAGTTTACACATTTGTGGTGTCTGTCAAAAGCACCAAAATGCCAGCCTCCATGCAATGAAGATATACGGATAGCAACATTTTGGTTGTTGATGTGTAACAAAAGATGTTTTCTCACAAACGGAATTGCATGTGCTTTGATAGAAAAAAGATGACGGAACACAATTCTATTACTTCACAGAACTTTGACTTGCACAATTGAAGTACTGCCATTTGATGAACAGAATTAGAAAGATTGCATGGAATGTGACAGTCGACGTACAAATTCAAAATATGGCTTGTAGTAAACATTGTGTTCTTACACTGATTGTGTGACCAAATGTTTGAATGTTTTGTTGGATACATTCAACTTTTTTCCATTTAATTAAGATATATAAAGACTTCACATCTATGAGTATTTATTGAAAAGTGTACGTTGTTTCCTTCTTTTTGCAAAAAGATAGTAAACGTTTCCTGTGTGTATGTGTGTGTGTTGATCTTCCGAGTTTTGCGTTAGGTAATGGAATTACGTTATTGATGACAGGGTGCTTTTGGCTACACTGTTCACCAACGTCATGAGAAGAGGCATAGCATATCGATTTGACATGTCGAAGTCAACTTGCGGGGTGGGTATTATGATTTACTGCTGCAAGGGTACTTGAATTTAGGGGGATATATCAACGGATAGGATTATCACACAATGGCAGTTTCCGACCCATGTGTTTCCCATGTGTAAATGTCAGAAAATCGAAGGTAAGATGATCGATCGATATATGCCAAAAAGATCCATGCCCTACCGATTAGGCCAATGTAATTCCTGAGGGAACTTCCCCTTTAAAACAAACATTTGATAATGAATTAACTTGTTCTGTATGGCACCATTTCTATATGTGTCTTTAATACATAACACACTCATTGAACTTTGCTGGTTTTCTCATGACACGGCCACAACATTCACTTTCACCCCCCAATTCTCTTTCAGGTGCCTTCACCTGCTCATGTAATACATCCCCTTCCTTAACATGTCCACTTCCTAATCAAGCAGGTTCCTCAACATGTTTGTGTACCAGGTATTGCTCACGTCTGTCATTCCGCAGTGCGTTTTCCTATTGATCTAATGTTGCACATTCCTATTTTTCCACCATTCATCTTCCATATACTCATCCATATTGGAGCCTGCTTCTTCAGAAGCAAGTCTCGCAGCTTCCTCATTCCTCATTACCGCAGCACAATCTTTACTCCATTTCCTCCCATCCGCTGTCCTAATATGTGTTGTGATAAGCTTCTAGGCGCTTGCAGTAACCTGCATTGGCACTAACCTATTGAGCTATCTTGTGTGTATTAGAGCTTATTCGAAGCGTGGAGGAAAATGCTGAAATCAGCCAGGCCTCTCAAACTGGGTGAGCCCGCATGCTTGTAAGGGGTTAACTGCAAAGGCCCTTCTTGAAGACATAAACATCTAGCCTTTGCAAGAGGCTCTACACAGCCCTTGGGAGCCAGGCACAGCTTTGCACAGCTCTGCTCGTCTTGCTCTGTGAGTCAGGTGCACTGATAACACAAGAATGCCAGGCCTTCCCCAAAACAACGTGCACGAAGCCTGGGAGCCAAGACTGACTGTTTCCAGTTTTGTAACTTTCCAGGCGAAAACATGTTTACTGCCCGGAAGGATGAGCCCAGAAGCTTCTCGAAGAGCTGGTACGTCATAGTGATTGACGTGCAGCCCCTAATAAGAGAACTATACCTGGGCCAGTGAGGTAGGGACTCATCCTGGGCTGTTTGGTGAAATGCGCCCACGAAGAGGAACAGTGCCTGGATGACCAGCCGTGCACTATCTGGGCCGAGACTCCTAGCATCACATCCCCGCTCTGTTGTAGGACTGTGGGGGGCTTGGCCAGTCCTCCCCTCCTCTCTCGAGGAGTGCCTGGCACCTGTAGCAGCGAGGGTCCCGGGTGTGATCTGATCATCTACATTTTCTAGGAGCGTAAGATAAATAATTACATATTCATCTATGACTGACAATTGGTATTATTCAGCTTGCACTTTTATTCCCATATTATTGTAAATAGCTGCTTAATTCTCACTAGACATTATAGAAATAAATGCAAGCATCATATATTCTGTGTGATTGGCTTTCTTCCAGACTGAGTTCATCATGCATCGTATAAACTTACTTGTGTGGGAAGGTGATTAGGAGTGATTTTATTGCACTAAGGGCTTGTTCCAGGGGGGTGCGGGTTCTCCTTTTTCACTACATTTGGCGTAGTCGGCAGGATTTACGAGCACAATGCCTTTCTGGAAAAAACAAGCAAAAGATCAATGCAATGTGGGAGAGTGCACTCTGCCACATTCCAGGATGGCCGGCATCAAATGCTTGGTCGGGTGTGGCAGACATTTTGCATCGGTACTCGGCATCGAGGGCATGGGACATGCTTGAAAATGATGCTTCCCTGGAGGTAATTAGTGAGTGTTTGGAGAGCTTGCAGCTTGGGAAATGCGGACGGGAGCTAAAGGCAGCAGGAAACATAGGCTGGTTATTCCTGCAGGCGCTCAGGAAGATGCATGAGAATTAATTGCTTAAAAATGCGCAGATTCGCAAATTAACAGATGAGATTTCCCTGCTCCAGGAGCAAAAAATAATTATGAAAGAGACCCTTGAATCGTCCGTTAAGCGAGCTGATCAGATGGAGGACAGATGTGCCTCCTTAGCTGTGCGTGTAGCCACGCACAAGCGCAGACAGCAGCGGGGCAATCCGTCAAAGATAAGGATTTGCGCACTAATTAGGAAAGATAACTGGGACGCAAATGTATGGTCGGGTGAAGTTAGTGACAGCGAAACTGAACACACATGTGACTGGGATGAATCTGTTGAAGTCAGTTAGACTGCTCTGACGAAGAGGGGCTGGAATGTGCTCCAAAGAAATGTGTTTATCCAGCACGGCCGTTAATCACTAACAAGTCAAAAGGCCAAGCTGGCGGTGCAAACATTCTGAATAATAGGTTTGTCCGCGATAATTCACAGACAGAGCTTTTAGCGATTGCTAAGTTATTTAGACAGATGGCAGGTGAAGCACTTCTGAAGTGGTATCTACATTTGTGGGATACGGGTGCCGATAGCATCTTCTTAACCCCAGAACTGTTAAAGATGGGTTCACTCACTACTAATGTAATGCTGGGGCAGATAGTGCGCGGTGCGCTCGGGCAGCACGGCTCGCATTCCTTGTTTAATTGGCTTCAGACTGCCCTATTGAATTTGTATGGGAGTCTGATGGCTATGGAAGAGAATTGGGGCATTTGGGGATCAATAACAGAAGCAACAGATCAGCTCAGAGAGATGGGTTTACAGTGTGCAACGTACACTGCAAATTTTGCAGGGCCTGACATTAAGTTGTTTACAGCTGGAATGCGCGCTTGCTTGCTGAGAAACGCTCCGAGCCATATGAAGGGAGCATTGCTTTCATTGCTGGGTCCAGCGCAAGGAAAACCCATTGGTGAAGTGGCACTTGTGTTAGGGCAATTAGAAGGGCTGGATGTGCGCAAAGCGGCGTGCCTAGTGGCTGAAAGTAATGACTCAGAGAAAAAGCGTGGCAAAAATGTAAAGTCCAAAGAGAAAACTGACACCATTGAGGTCATACGCAGACAAATGTGGGTGGACCTGCTAAAAGCGAGAATTCCAAGGGAAGAGATAGACGGTAAACCGACACCTGTGCTGCTTGAGAAAACAGGGATCAGGAAAAACGAAGCCCTCTGCACCCTCTGAAGAAGAGGTGTTGAAGCCCAAAGTGCGAGCAAAAGGTTACCCTGATTTAGCAAAGGACAAGTGGGAGGTCCCAAACCCCATTTTTGATTGAAGGGCTGGCTCTGTCTTTGAGGTACGGTTAATAAAGAGAACCAGTCCCAGAGAAAGATGCGCTTTTGTGCCACTTACATTGCATTTGGATGAGAAAGTAAAACACGTCTTGGCTCTATTAGACACCGGAGCTGAGGTAACCATTTTGAATGGCAATCCCAGTAAATTATCTGGTCCCAGAGTTCTAGTGAATGGTTATGGGGGAGCAGAAACTGTTGCAAAAGCCTTTAATGTAAAAATGTCAATTGGCGAGGGATTGCCTTTCACAGCAAATGTCTTGATTGCAGATATACCGGAGTATATCCTTGGCATGGATGTGTTGTTGGGCAAAAGTGTGACTACAGATTTAGGTGAATTTGTTTTTGGCAATCGGCATGTGAGAGTTGTTAACCCCGTTGTGGTTGGGCATGCCAAATGGTCCCCCTTGCATTTACCTCCTCCTGCTGAGCCAGTGTGCGTGAAACAGTACCGGTTGCCAAGAGGACATAAAGAGATTGGTGAAACTATTGAATCATTGGTAAAAGCTGGCATAATGAGTCCGGCAGTTAGTCCATTCAACTCGCCTATCTGGCCTGTCCGCCGCCCAGATGGGGCGTGGCCTCTGACAATTGATTACCGCATTTTGAATAAGAAGGTGCCGCCCTTAGCTGCGGCAGTGCCAGACATCATTACTCTGATTGAAAACCTTACAAAAGAAGTGGGTGAATGGCACGTGGTCCTTGACCTGGCCAATGCATTTTTCTCCATTGATATTGATACTGAATCACAAGACCAATTTGCTATCACTTAGGGAGTCATACAATTTACCTTTACTAAATTGCCCCCGGGGTATTTGCATAGTCCCACTCTGTGTCATGGATTGATTGCCAGAGACTTAAAGATGGTGCAGTTGGATGATTTGTATGTTGCTCATTACATTGATGACATCATGCTGACCAGTGCTGAGAAAGAACATGTAGAAAAAGCTGCTGAAAAGTTGATCACACACATGCAAGACCGGGAGTGGGCCATAAATCCCAAAAAGGTGCAGGGGCCTGCTCAAGAGGTGACATTCTTAGGTGCAATCTGGTCTGGGTCAGTAAAGAAAATTCCCGACCCTGTAATTGACATGGTTCAGCAGATGGCTCCACCAGCAAATAAAAAGAGGCACAAAGATTCATTGGGTTGATGGGTTTTTGGAGAAATCACATACCTCACTTAAACCTAATATTGAAACCCATCTACAAAGTCACCAGAAAGAAACATGATTTTACATGGGGCCTAGAGCAACAGTCTGTCTTTCAGCAGGCTAAGGACACTTTGCAGAATTACATCACGCTGGGCCCCATGACAAAAACTGATCCTTTTGAACTGGAAATTCTTGTCTACAATGATGTTGCTGTGTGGAGCTTGTGGCAAAAGCAAGGACAGAAAAGAGTGCCACAAGGGTTCTGGTCAAGAAAGCTCACAGATCCTATGACAGGATACACTCCGCTTGAGAAACAAGTTGCTGCAGTGTACTGGGCTCTAGTCGAGACTGAAAGAATCACAGGCGAGCAACCAGTGACAATTTGCACAGAAATTCCGATCATGGGCTGGGTGCGTGACACTGCTGCAAGCGGGAAAAGTGGCAGAGCGCAAGACGCCACTCATGTCAAATGGAAATGGTATTTACAGCATCGTGCGAAAGCTGGCCGCATAGGGGTTTCCAGACTGCAAGAACAAATGCTGGAGGCAGTGAACTTGGAAGGAATGCCTGAACCGAGCACCCATGTGGCACTGCCTGAATCTCCCTTCAAAGTCTCACCCACCTATGATACATTGACAGAGGAAGAACAAAAGTCTGCATGGTTCACGGACGGCACCGCGAAGTATGATAAAGGGCAAAGACACTGGCAAGCTGTTGCATTCCAGCCCCACCGAGAAACACTGCTAATGAGAGAAGGTGTGGGAGGATCCAGTCAATATGCTGAACTGCAGGCGGTGGCCTCTGTGATTGAACAGGCAAAAGAGACAGAGACTGCATACATATACCGGACAGTTGGGCCACGTATCAAGGCTTGACGCATTGGGCACCGGCATGGAGAAGAGACGGCTGGCAGATCAAGAACACTCCGATCTGGGGAGGGTCGACCTCTGGGAAGAGATGTGGTGTAAAGGTGAGAGGTGCAAAATCTGCATTGGGCATGTCGATGCACACATGCCCCCTGACACCTCACTGGCTGCCCTGTTCAACAACGAAGTGGATCAAATGGCAAAGATTTGCCCAGTGACAACACCTGAAGAAGCTGAGGTATTGCAAGGAATGGCGGACTGGGCACACCAAACCTCAGGGCATCTAGGGCAAACAGGAACATATCAATGGGATAAAAGGAGACAATTGCCCATTACCATGGATCAAGCCAGATAAGCTGCCTCCCAATTTTCTATGTGCTGCGAAGTGAAGCACTAACCTCTGGAGAGGAAGCCTCAAGGCCCTTTGATAAGAGGTGAAAGAGCTGCTAGCGTATGGCAAGTTGACTACATCGGCCCTTTACCGCCCGAGAATGGAAAGCATTATGTGTTGACCCATGCAGATCAACGGGCTACCTTGCAAGGAATGGATTACCTCATCAGGCACTATGGCATCCCGGATGAAATCCAATCAGACCAAGCCAGCCATTTTGCTGGACACAATGGGCAAGACTGGGCGTTAGAACAAGGCATCAAATGGACACTGCACATCAGTCGATACCCAGAATCCTCTGCTTTGGTGGAGCGCAGCAATGGGCTGCTCAAGCAACAAATAAAGAAACTGACTAAGACTCACACTCTCAAGGGGTGGTCCAAACACCTGGCACAAGCACTGTTTGAATTGAACAATCGCCTGTTGGGAAACCGCCACACCCTTTGTGAGACTGACAAGTGAGAAGGTGGAATCCACAAAGACTCTTGTTGTGTAGAAAACCGACAAAGAAGCAAGGCTGCCTGTGCAAGCCACTGCAGACAGCATTGGGCTTGATCTATCTATCTGTGAGGATAATGTTATACCAGCGGGGCAAACCAAATCCATCTCGCTGGGTATTGGCATCAAATTGCCAGCTGGCACTTATGGACGCATTGCTGCACGATCCAGCCTAGCGAAAAAAAGGCATTGACATTTTGGGAGGTGTGATTGATCCTGATTATAGAGGGACTGTTTCGGTACTCTTACATAACGCTGGTGCATCTGCAGTACCATTAACCAAATATGACCGAATTGCACAATTGATTTGTGAGCAAGCAGTTGTTCCCCTAGTGGTTGAAAGTAAGAAAGCCCCAGACACTACACTGAGGGGGGAAGTAGGCTTCGGTAGCACGGGAAAAAAGGTGTGGGCTCACCATCCTAACAAAAAGTCTGAGGCTGGGGAAGTGTTAAGTCAAGGTGTTGGAAGTACTTATGTTGTACTCTTGCAAAATTCTGACATGCCTGTTTATATTCCCGCTACGAGGCTCACACCACGAACGTAGTGCAGCATGAAGGGGATGGGACTTGCCTTGCTGTGGGTGCTCCTAACCTGCCAAGTAAACACTTTCTCTGTAAAGAATGGGTTGATGCAATACGCTACATGGACTCTGAGAATAGCATGCACTACACCTGATGCTCCAGTCCTGCGTGATAACTACAACCGCACCGTAACCTGTGAGAAAAGCGCTACAAATGAGTATCCACATGGAACTGCAAAAGTGATAGATTGGCATATTGTCAGACACCTTTTGTCACTGACTCATATGACTGGTGCTTATGAAATCTTAGGCCCAAACGTTTCAGTGAATGGATCCAATAATTTGTTTGATGTTTGATGTTTCTTCTGCCCCAATAACTGCAGCGAGTGTACTCGCCAAGATTTTTTGGACTATAACTTGACTAAATGCATTTCATACAATTGTACGTTGAAACAGCCACTGCCGGATGGTAGAATGGTGTTTGTATCTAAAACCAATATTGTATATGGTAGGCATCCCACTTGGGGAATGGTGTTTTTCAAATCGCACAAAGTGGAAACTGTGAACATGCTAGATTTTCCAGTAGTAAGACAACACTTAAATTGCAGACACGTGATGCACGCATCTATCATTACAGAGGTACACTTAGAAATAGATTTGTCACGAGGCAATGTTTCCTTAGTACTACCAAGCTGCTACAAATGGAGTCAATTTCTATGGCCCATCGCCAAATTGCGCGTAGCTAGGGGGTTAGATTCATTAATTGCGGGAGCGGTGGGAGTGGGAAGGGGAGCTTTAAATGCTTTTGACATAGAAACTGTGCGCAATAAGTTAGCCACTATGGGTTCTGATGCCAGCGCTGCTATAAAACTTCTGGCCCAGTGGGGCCCATTGATAAGCCCTACCCTGCGCAACACTGGAGATGGCAGAATTTTAGCTATGAAGACATTTTATTCTGCCATAGGGCAAGTCAACAAGACTGCTAAAGACACACGATGCATTTTATGGCAAACTTTGTTAAATCAGCAGGTGTTGGATTTCCGCTCCGAATGGGGGCGACTATCCTCAACCCACTGGCACACAGAGCTACAGTTACCAGTAAACATATGGATTAAACCGCTTGCTTTTGATTGCATGAATAACACATGCCATGCTTTAATGCAAGTTAGTAGAACCGCTTATGCTTTAGAAATATGGTGTCCTTTTATAATATTGCCTATGAAACTCAATGGTTCTTGGTGGGTGCCGCAGATACGAGGGGAATGGTTAGACAGCCAAAACTACACGATCCACAGTTACACCTGCATGCCCTGGGATCAGGGATGGGTGTGTCCCCAAACGGGAAGGATTCCGGACACATGCATCCCGTAGCAGGGGAGTGCACCTGGATGCAATACCACATTAATGGGACTGACATCTTCCAGATAGATCAGCATAAAGCTTGCTTAGTTACTAATCATTCCTTGCTTATTAACAATTACAGGTTATTAGGAAATCCTCAAGTATTTTGCGTAGATCAGGTTGTGACTATCTTAGACATTGCTACTCACACCTTATATTCATTAACCCAGTGGTCTCACACTACTTTGCATGCCAAACTCACGCATTTGCTTAACTCGACTCTACCCTATGGGGTGATTACTGCCCGGCGTCAAGCTATTAGACAATTTGCCCAAACTGCTTGGAAAGATTTCCAGACGCTAGCTACCTCAGTTATTTCTGCAGAGTACAAGCTGATGATAGACAGGAACCAATTAATCAAGGCTGCTCACCATCTACAATCGGTTACTACTCACCACTGGTGGGATGTATTCACTGGGTGGTCTCCCTCCTCCACTAAGCTGCTTAATATAATGCTGCATCCATTGCTGTGGCTGCTGATTTCCCTAATATTCATCCTTATCGTTTTCATTGGGCTCTTGCGCAGAATGTCTTTCCTTTATACTAGAATGACTGCGCTAGAAAGACGCTTAATCGGCCTACAGCACACCGTACATGGAACTGAGTCAGCATTTTCAGGCCTCACTTCGAAAGGGGTGGAATGTGATGATAAGCTTCTAGTCGCTTGCAGTAACCTGCATTTGCACTAACCTATTGAGCTATCTTGTGTGTATTAGAGCTTATTCGAAGCGTGGAGGAAGTGCTGAAATCAGCCAGGCCTCTCGAACTGGGTGAGCCGGCATGCTTGTAAGGGGTTAACTGCGAAGGCCCTTCTTGAATACATAAACATCTAGCCTTTGCAAGAGGCTCCACGCATCCCTTGGGAGCCAGGCACAGCTTTGCACAGCTCTGCTCGTCTTCGCTCTGTGAGTCAGGTGCACTGATAACACAAGAATGCCAGGCCTTCCCCAAAACAACGTGCACAAAGCCTGGGGCCAAGACTGGCTGTTTCCAGTCTTGTAACTTTCCAGGCGAAAACATGTTTACTGCCCGGAAGGATGAGCCCAGAAGCTTCTCGAAGAGCTGTTTATGTCATAGTGATTGACGTGCAGCCCCTAATAAGAGAACTATACCTGGCTCAGTGAGGTAGGGACTCATCCTGGGCTGTTTGGTTAAACGCGCTCACGAAGAGGAACAGTGCGTGGACGACCAGCCATGCACTATCTGGGCCGAGAATCCTAGCATCACATCCCCGCTCTGGTGTAGGACTGTGGGGGGCTTGGCCAGTCCTCCCCTCCTCTCTCAAGGAGTGCCGGGCACCTGTAGCGGCAAGGGTCCCGGGTGTGATCTGATGATCTACATTTTCTAGGAGTGTAAGATAAATAAATACATATTCATCTATGACTGACAGTTGGTATTATTCAGCTTGCACTTTTATTCCCATGTTATTGTAAATTGCTGCTTAAGTCTCACTAGACATTATAGAAATAAATGCAAGCATCATATATTCTGTGTGATTGGCTTTCTTCCAGACTGAGTTCATCGTGCATGGTATAAACTTACTTGTGTGGGAAGGTGATTAGGAGTGATTTTATTGCACTAAGGGCTGGTCCCAGGGGGGTGTGGGTTCTCCTTTTTCACTACAATATGTCTCATCTCTACCACCCTCACTTCAATGGGATTGTAATACTGTAAACCTTTTGGTAGCTTTAATGGTTTCAAAACTCTCACTATGTCCCCAACACACACTAGCTTCCCACACACCTCCTACCATTACAGTCCTCTCCACTCACATTCCTACCAATCTTCTTTCCACTCTTTTCCCTTGTTCTCTCACTAGTCACCCCTACTGGCATCCAATGTGGGTACACCTTCGATCTCATTTGTCTCCCTCTCATTCTTTCAAATGGTGCTACTCCCGTTGCAACATGCAGCGTATCTCTGTATGCCAACACCATTTCCTGTACAACACCCTCCAATCCAATCCATTTGCATAAGCCAATTGTATAGACTCCTTAATTATTCTATTTACTTGCTTTAATAATCCATTTCGCTCTCGCATTGTATAACGCAGTTCTATGATTTTCAATGCCATGCTGCTTAGGTACTTTTGCATCTCGTGTGACACCAACTGTACCCGTTGTCTGACACAATAATTTTGGGATATGTCTACTTCCTAATTGAGCAGGTTCCTCAACAGGTGTTTTCAAAGTCGGGTTCCTTCTTTAAATGTAGGTTTATTTTCATATTTAGTAACACCAGCTGCATTCACCAGCAGAGTCACCAACAGTCAACATAAACTGTCAGCTTGCGCTTCATGGCATTCGATTGGACTACAGAGAATGTCATCACGCGCTATAACTAGCTACTACATTAAAGACATAAATGAGGGACTGCTCCCGGGGACAAAGTAGATCTTTTGTTAGGTGAGGCTGGAATAACAGACCTGAAGGCTTGGTAAGGGCTTTTTGACCTCGAGGGGTCATCCATCTGAAGTGCACAAATGCGGCGCTCTTGGATGGCGAGTTAGTTGGAATGGAACGAGGTAATGCTAGGATGCTGTCTGATTTGTTCGACAACATTTGTAATAAACCTTTTATTCTCATCGTAATAAGAGCAATGAAGACTTATTTTTTCTGGTGTTCACAAACCTAGTTTCCAAGAGTGAGAATGCCTTTAATGAGAGGTGTTTACTTCTGTGTGCAATAAATGAGGCCCTTTGATGGGCCAGCATGCCCTCACAGAGCAAGAAGTGACTCTACCTTCTGTGGGGTAAAAAGGCAGCCCCAGAGCGACAGAGATGGAGAGGCCATACTAGAACCCATTGTAAGAGTGAAGTTGGCTAAGTGTGGAGTTCCATTGAAATTTAAAAGCCAGTACAAAACAGTGATTTCGACATAAGGCCTAGCGAATGAGCGAGAACGGGCCTACCTCCATTTTGTTAGAATGTGCAGGCACTCAGCTGAAGAAAAGTGAGACTCAGAACTGAAATATTACTAACATTGTCCAGTGGATTTCAAAAATACATGTGTTCTGCAGATGTGGACTTCCTGTAAAGGCACATGTGACACAGATTTAAAACTGCAACAGTGCACATGGAAAGAAAAGATACAGTTTAAACACTGGGCATTTGGAAGTTAAAAAGGAGGAATGATGCCTTACGTTTAAGAAATAAAGTAGAATGACCGATTGTGTTCTCAGCAATTAAGAGACATAATTTCAGCACATAAAATGACAACATTTATAGGGAAAGGCCTATTTCATTTTGTGTAAAAGTGAACACTGGTTTCTTATGTAACTATGACCTATATATCACCTATATGTGTGATTAATATCCAGAGGGAACTTATTTCTGTTCAAACCTTATGTAAAGAAAGAGTTTATTTCTTGCGAGAAGACCCTGGTGCAGTATTGTAAGTTACATGTACACAGTGGGTAAATGTAATATGCTAGACTTTCAGAATTGTGAACTGCAACTTGTTTTTCTCAGGCTTTGAGCTTCAGTTAAAAATATAAGAAATGTTGCAAGAGAGATCTGGACTGCTTGGATTTACAGATAACATGACCAATAGAAATTACCCTTGAGGTTAGATCCCCCATAAAGTGTGCATTAATCGGAGCAAAACCCTTTGGAGAGGGTAGAATAAACATTGGCCCGAGCAGATGTCCTGGTCACATGTTTAAGGAGAAATGGAAACTTAGAGGGGAAAAGAAAATGAAACTACCTCTCATATAATGCATTGCCTTATGTTTAACATTGAACACGTTTTCCAAAATTAAAAGAGCATTGTGTGTCCCAATGAGCCCAGCTCACCAAGGGTATAAAGAGCCTGTTGGGACCATGTAAAAACAAAATTTTTGTGATGTACATAACATGTTATTGTCAAGATTATGATTCTGGCATTTTCATGAGTCTGAGGAACTGGAAAATTGGTCAAGTGGTAGATGGTGAAGTTAATGTTGGACGTATGTAGTGTCAGAGTTGTAACTATTACGGCGTAGCCACAAAGAGCAAAAAATGGTGGCTCTGCCCAGGAAGGGCATGCCAAAATAAAATTTGTATTTTCTAACTCAACATAAAATGTAGAAAAAGAAAATATATAGATTTATGTAGTTATCTGAAAAAGTTGCATAGCTGCTATGTTGTTACATTTTCAGAACCCAAAAAGGTAAAACCCACCTGTCATTTTGGATGATGTATTTTTCCTCCTCCTTCAGCTTCCATAACCCATACCTCCCAACTTCTGGTCCTATCAGCAGCCAGTAGGCGTCTTGGTGAGAGGTGAAGGGAGAGTGCTAGCCAATCCTTACTGTGGGGATTAAGATGATGTAGGAGTGTCATCAGCCCTAAAAGAGGTCAATTTTGCATCAGAACAGGGCTTTTTCACTTTATTCCATGGGGTAGTCTATTGACGGACTCTTGCGAGGAACAACTAGCAGAGAGGCCTTAATCCTTGCATTGTAGACAGTGACAGAGAAATCTAGAAGCTAGCTGGGATCCCATCAAGGGAGCGAGAGGAAGTCTGGGTGAGGAGAGAAATTCCTTGACTGAAGCTCTTGACCAGATATGTGCTGTCCTCAGAGGAGGTCTGCTGTTTTTCCCTGACCAAGGCCTCCCATGTAAGTAGATTAATCCAAAATCCATCATTTGTGTGGGGAGCTACCTGACTTTATCCCTTTCGATTAGTGGGAAGGTGGGGTGAAACTGGATAAGCACTTGGCACATTGCATTAAATCCAATTCAAATTAATTCCCCTATAGAAAATCACCCTATCCATTTAAATTGAATTGTGCTGGAAACAGCCATCTTAATCCTTTCCATTAAATTGGGGAAGGGGGAAACTGTGTAGATCCTTAGTGCATTGAATTGAAGTTAAATTAATTAATTCCCATATAGATAATAACGGGATGAGTGGTGTTCGAGTTTGAAACTAGCACAGTTTATTCCCAGTGTGTTAGAGCCGGTATAGACAATAAGGACTTTGGTGACTGTTCATCTGAAACCCCTTCCTTCTGTCCAGAATCCTAAAAGAGGTAATAATAAAACACTCCCTTGTAAGCGAATGGGGAGGGGGTAAAATGGAATTTCCCATTAATTCCCTTGCATCCAACCCCAAAATCTCCAAATCTCCAAAACCTGCATTTCCTTGGAGAACAAATTGTGCAAAATTAATTTTCCCATTTATTCCAAGGGATTCCAAGTCACAATTCCAAAGCCTTAAATCTCATTTGTGGTGTGTTAAAAAAACAATTCGAAATTTAACTTGTGTCATCTTGAAACTGAAAGTCCTTTTAACCTGTGTTAGTCAATTGATACAAGGCATTTCAATGTGTGATATTGTGTAGTGTCACAGCATTGGTGGCTGACGTTTGGTCGTTATTACATTTTTTCAAACCTTAAATAAATATATATATATATTCTTACTATACACCGGCCTGGTTCCTGGCTTATTAGTGGTACATAAGGCATTTGTTTGGGTTGTTGCGAGACAGGTAGGAGGTCCCACTAAAGTTGAATCTGTATAAGTGCTTTGGGTGCGCGCTACCTTGCTTGGGGGGGGACTCCCTGAGTCGAGTGTGCCACTTAATATAACACGCCACTTCATAAACTAAGGCTGCCTGAGAAACATGTAGCCAATTTGGAATAAGATGGACTTGCCTCAGTGAGTGAGATGGTGTTCCAGAGTGTGAGACTGGCTTAGTGAGTGATAATGGCTTTAATGAATGAGAACGTCTTCCAATAAGTGGCATTGTCTTTAATGAATGACACTGCCAACAATAGGTGAGACTTCCTTCAATGACTGGGGCTGCCTTCAATGGGTGAGACTGTCTTCCACGAGTGCGGCTGGTTTTGATGAGTGGGAAGGCCCTCCAAAGATTTAGACTATTTTCAATGAGTGATAATGTCTCAAAGAGTGAAAGTGTCCTCCGCCAGGGTGACTGTCTTTGATGAGTGAGCCTGCCTATTGTCTCCAATGTATGAGGCAGTTTTTAAGTGAGCAAGATTGCCTGCAATGATGAGACAGCTTTCGGATGAGTGACACGACTTTTGCAATTGTGACTACCATCCAATGAATGCTGCTGTCTCCAATGAGTGAGTGTTCATTCACTGCATGAGTCTGCCTCCTGTTGAGCGGGACTATATCCAGTATGTGAGGCTGTATTCAATGAGTGCAATTGCTGTTCGATGGGTGATATTTTCTTCAGGGCGTTAGGCTGCCTCCCAATGAATGAGGCCCTCTTGGGTGTTTGACTTTGACTGCTTCAATTATCCCCAACTTCAGGGCTTCATATCTTGCAGGGGGTCACTTAACATTCTAAGATGGCGCATAATATAATATGAAGTGGCAGTGACATCATCAAATGAAAATAAAGCAACTAAAACATCTGCATTCCTGGAAGAGGCCATTCTTATCCCAACCTAAATAAATGTGGAAGGAAACTTAGTGGACTAAATGATTCTGAAAGAATCAGAACAGTCCACAAAATGTGTCCTTAGCATGCTGGGATATGTAGTTTTGCCGTTTCCATAATGAGCATAGACCTACAAGCCCCACATGCAAAGTGCCATTGGCTAAGCGACCAGGGCAGTATGAAGGTGACTTGCTTGGCCCGGTTGGAAGCTGAACATGTATTCGAATATGTATTCACCCATATATTCACCCATGATTTCACCCATGCATTCACCCATGCATTCACCCATGTATTCATCCATTCTGCTCAGTGATTGTAAAGCATTCTGAATATGCCATAACTATGTTGCCATACATGGAGCCTGACTGGAATCTTGATGCAACTTGAAACCAAAGCGGTAATGCCACTATAGGGAACCAAATATGTTAATGAATAAATAGTGTGCTCTGCGTGTTTATGTAAGTATATTTCAACCTAGTTAACAAGAAAGGAGAGTTAGCACGAACATTCTCAGTTTACATTCTGCCCATTTATTATCACCTCATGCCCACTTAATATGCTCAATTGTCACATCAGAGTCCCAGTGTACCCACTTTAATACATCATAGCTATTTTGCATTATGCCGAAATTACACATACCTTTCAATGTCCATCAGAGCACACCTAATGGTCGGTTCCCCTTCTGTTCCCTTTACCCTGTTGTTTCCCAGCTTTAGCTGTCCCCTCCGAGCAGGTTTCTGGTGCCATTGGAAAGGAAGGACAATGCCCCCATGCTGGCCCCAGTGGCAGCCACCAGTGGAGGGCACAGCACTGAAGACTCTGCCCCCTAGGACGTGTCTGCTATTGGCGTGCAGGCTGGCTGGGCTGGGCTGAACTGCCAGCCTAGCCCACCCCAACCAACCGAGAGGGATGGTGGCCTTCCACAGCACTTCCGCAGGGGACATGTTTTTGGGCACACGTGGGGAATGGTGAACTTTGCACTGATGTTGCTGCTGGAGCGGGAGCATGAGCTCGTCGCCGTGTCAGGTAAATGAATAAACATACATGGGGTTTCGCCCTGGGCCAACGTCAGGATGTGTACCATTGGAAGCGCCAGCAACATTCCTCTCTTTGTGTCAACGATATACCAGGAGGACCAATAGGGTCACTGCACGTGCAGTGATCATTTGGGCCATAGCACAAGGACCAAGCATGGCTGCTCTTTTACCTGGTGCAGAGATAACATTTGCAACGTCTTTAGTACGGGAACTAAGACAAGCGTAAGAGAGCCCCTGCACTGGTTGTAACACTGGTGGAAATGCATTGTATGCATCGCTACTGAGGCCGGCATACATCTGGTAGTTGATCTTCCTCTACATCTAGAAAATGAAGCCTGGCATAAAAGTAATATCAGATGCAAATTTCAGACAATGGGCCTCATTACGAGTTGGCCGGTACACGGTAAATGTACCGGTAATAACGTTTATTGGCACTTTTAATGGACCGTTCAACTACAGCTTTGCCGATAGAGGTTAAGAATTTACCTCCAGCTAAGTGCTGGGGGTACCTCTGACCCCTACTGGCAAAAAACGGCCCTTATTACTGGCAGAGCTGGTAATAGCGGCCCTATGGGACTCCATGCAATGGGGATTTACCTCCCTTGCCGGCACTTTTAATCCAGCAGTAATTCTGCCAGACCAAGTGGTGGTAACAGTAAATTTGTTTGCTGTTATCCAGGCTAATTTTCCACCAGGATACCGGCATACTTAGAATGAGGCCCAATATACTCACAGTTTCCATTTGGGAGATCATGACACACCATAATATTCCATAAAATGTCACGATCTGTCATGTCGTAATATGCCATGTCATGATATGTCATATAGTTTTATGCTATTTCATGATGGCCATTTTTATAGCACGACATCGCCATTTGTAATCTAGACCGACACTCAATGTAGCCTTTCCAGTAATGCAATTAGATGTATATCTCTTACCACACTGACTTTGTTTTTTTGCAGCCCCTGCTGCTCTGCCCAAAACAGAAGGAAAAACCAACTCATGAAACAGTGTCGACCATCTTAAAATGGCAATTAAAGCCACTGCTTTTTGCAACATACGCCAAATTATTTACTATATCCATTCATTGATTACCGGACTGTATGTTCATTGAAAACTAAAATATATCGTGTTTATGTGGTGTTGGAGAGAGTAACTTGGCCACCAGCAAACTGTTACAAGAGGGTGACAGCCAACAGGTCTAATAGGATGAGCATTGAGATGTTGCCTTCGCCTGCTGATGGCAATATGTCATCCCAGACATTTAGCAGTACAGGTTCTGTGCTGTGTGTGGCCTGATCAGAGACTGGAAGATGTCCAGGTTTTGACGCATGCTACATGCACCTGGAGCTGTTTGGTGATGACTAGTTTGAGCATTTGGCTATCCCAGGGAATCCAGCCATGGGGCAATAGTTTTATAGTCATGGAATCCAGATAAGGAATTTCAGGAAGAGGCATGATGAAGGAGCGCTTCAGTATGTCGGGAACTGATATGTGGGATGAGTAGAGGTTGATGAAGTTGGTGACAGGTCTGGCGTGAATGTCAGTGCATTCTGTGATGGGTGCAATTAGGCACATGTCATCAGGTTCTCTGGCAGGCTTCTAATTAGTGGCAGGATCTTAGCAGTGGCTGACATCATGAAGCAACAATCAAGACCGGAGAGCTGTTTAGACACATTTGAGGAATCAGGGTTCCTATTGCAAGGTAGAGTGATCTCTTTCCCAATGATGTGTTGTAGCAGAAGGAATTTGGGCTGTTGCACAGTTCCCGGGAGTTTGAACACAGACCAGCAAGGTTAACAGGGCAACAGTGGAGCAGAGTTCTTTGGACAAGTTTATAGAGAGGATTTTGAGTGAGTAGAAAGATTTCTTAGCATCAGAAAAAGAGTTGAATTGTATTTTTGTGACTTGTTTGTTAATGAGCAGGTTTGACTGAGTGTTATTTACACTATTTGGTCTCTAGTTTTCTTACATGTGATTGGCTGGAAGCTAGGTTTTCTTTGAACCATCTAGCTTATGGTGATCTGGACATAGCAGATTTGAATGGTGCGATGCACTGTATGGTTGACATGATTGTGATTTGAGTAGGCTGAGGAAAGCAGACGTAAAGGAGTCCATTTGAAGGTCTAGCGGTGTGGATTTAAGAGTGCTCTTGAATTTCAGAAAGAAGAGCTTCTATTTTTAATGGAGTGTGAAAGTGAAATGTGGTTGGTTTTGGAATTCTGATGTTTGGGAAGTTTGAGGTAAAACAAATTGGAGTAAGTGATGGGAGCAAATTAGAGGGTGGCTGGAGGAGTTTGACAGGTACGCGCTGTTGTGGCGTGCTATGATTCAGGATTAAGTCAAGGCTGTTTCTTTTGCTGTGAGTGGGAGATTTGTTAAGGTGTTTCAGGTCAAGTAAGTGGAGAAGGTTCAGGAAATCTTTAGGGTTGGGCTTATAGGGACCATCAATTCATAGGTTGATGCCCCTGACGGCAAGTATAGGATTGGCTAAGAGAAAGAGAGAGGCAAGACGAGCAGAGAAGTCATTGAGGAAGAGTTGACAATCCCCAGTGATTATGTTTACGTTGGGACAAGAGGAGGTACTGAGCTGAATGTGTAGATGTGTGTAGCTTGTTTTGATATGATAGGTAATTTATAACGCGCTTAATACCCGAGGTTTCTAAGCGTAGACCCAGAGATCGAACCTGTGTTGCTCCACGTCGTCTTGCTTCCAAGACGAGCACGTTGCTCCTGAGCTATCCTGCCAAGACTGGGTGGATGAAGGAATTTGGGAGATCTTGAGGGAGGACCTAGAGATAGCAGCCACACCACCAGCAGGGTCTTTGGAGTGACTGATGAAGAAGGTTGAATATGAAGGGGGTACTAGAAGGTGATAAGAGGCTTCAGACGTGTCAGTGAATCAGGATTCTCAGGAATCAGGAGGCAGTCATGGTTCAAGTTAAGAACGAGGTTGAAAATATTGCAGACATGATGAATGGCTGAAGTGATATTGATTAGAGAGCTTTTTAATTTGGAGGAGATGGGGGTTGAGGTATATGTTGTTTTGATGGAGGGTGTGGATGGTTGCAACATCCAAGTGAGGAGTGAGATAGGAGTAGAATGATAGAATCCAGCAAGATGCATGGACCCACAGATGGATGATTGGCATTCTGGAGTAGGGATCTCTGTCTGCAGGTGCTTAGTGTTTGGTCTGGTGAGAGGTCAGTGCACTATATATACTGGTAGGAACTTAGGGCTTAATTACGACCCTGGCAGTAGGGGGTTAACAGGACCGGTAGAGCTTCCGGCCCCGTTAACCCCCTACCGCCTCATTACGAGGTCTCCTCGCTGGTCACTCCCTTCCCATTTAGCCCTGTGGGGGCTCAAATTGGAATGGGGATGTACTGGGTCCGGGTTCCCTGAATGGGGAAATACCGGGCCCTCCAAGGTTGGAATGGCCCGGTATTTTCCCATTCAGGGAACCCGGTACCCGGTATGGGGTAGCCATGCCGCAAATAGCGCCATGGCTACCTCCATGGTCGTAATGAGGTCCTTAGTGTGTTCAGGGGCTTGATTTAGGTATTTGCAGGTAGATTAATATTTCATATCATTTCATATCATGTGATGCAGAGGTTAAGTTAGGTATGAGCAGGCAAACATGTGAGTAAAGGCAACGTTGGCAGGCATGAAACATGTTCAAGTGGTTCACTTAAATATATGTAGCATGTGTTTGACAGAAGTTGATTATGATGTGCATGTATGTAGAAAAGTGTAGTATACATTTTGCAGAAGTGGAGTATAGATTTATGGCAGGCAGGTGCACAGCAAGAAATGGAAGCAGTAGATGATAATCCTCTTTCTGTGTCCATGAATATTGGAGGTCCTATTTTCGTCCTTTGACAATTGGAGGTCCAGTGGTGAATTTGTCGTCTTACAATCGGCGTGGAATGTCAAATCTCAAATGGCTTGCAGACAGAATTCAGTGGGAACAGCGATGCCGGGAGGGCTGTGCAGTTAACCGCAGGCAGTAAACAGCCAAGAGCACGCAGTGGGGCTATGTAACTGTAATTGTAATTGGTTATTTATAACGCAGACCCGGGATCGAACCTGTGTTGCTCCGCGTCGTCCTGCTTCCAAGGCGCACGTTGCCCCTGAGCTATCCTCCCGAGACACATGTAGCAGGAGACACTCAGAGCATCAGAGAAGATCTAGAGGCACCACCCACCATCATTGCTCAGTAGGCACTAGTGGGTCTCAGAAGCCAAAGACCGGTCTACTGGGCTGTTACAACAACATACTGGGAGTCATAGTGGAACAATGCTGGTATACTGTGGGGACCCAGCAGATAATGGGGACGTTCTGAACAGCCCTCAGAGAAGGAGCAGCATCGACTGGGAATCCCCCTACGGCCACACAGTGAGGCGGAGTGGTCTGCAGGTATATGGGCTGTGAGCTAAACCAGTTCATTGGAGCTCAGTACAAACCTATAGAGCAAGCCTATGGCTCGTTCCGTGGTCTTGGGTGTGCTACCATGTCACCATGATCTGGCAGGAGAAAGGGGCAGTCAGAAGGGACTGATGTTAGCTGGCGAGAATGGGGAGGAGCAGAGGAAGAATCTAACCAGTCCCGAATCTTGAGTTACACACCAAGTAAACTCACACATTCAAAGTAAGCTCCCATTTTGGCATTCCTGGGAAGTTTGACATTCTCAGTCAGTTCCCTCATTTGACATTGTCAGTAAACACACTATTTGATGTTTCAGTCATATTTAGGTTCCCAGTTAGCTCACACTAACCTCGCAATTAGCTCTCTGAAATCTTGACATTCCCAATACATTTTCCAGTGTGACTTCCCAGTGAACTTGACATTTCCAGTGAGCTCCCAGCTTGACATTCCCCGTAAGCGTCTCATTCATGGTAGGAACTCAGTTTGGCATTGACCTTCTAAGACTGACATTATTGGTAAGCTTGACATTCTCGATAAGAACCCATTTTGATGTTTCCAGAAAGCTTGACATTCACAGTAAGTTTCCATTTTATTTACATTACAAGTACATTCCCTGCTTGGCATTCCAAATAATCATGTCCTTCTCGGTATGCTCCTAATTTGACATTCCAAGTAAGCTCCCAGGTTGGCATTCCAAGTATAACCCCAGTTTGACATTTTCAGTAATGTTTCTATTCCCAGTAAGATCCCAGTTAGACATTCCCAGTAATCTCACAGTTCAGTTTGACACCAGATCTAATGCACAGTTTGGCATTCTCTGTAAGCTGTCAATTCACAGTAGGAATCCTGTCTGATGTTGCCCTTAATCTTGACATTCCCAGGAGGCTGCCGATTCGACATTCCAAGTAATCCCCTATGGTGGCATTCCCAGTAATCTTGCCATTCTCTGTAAGCTTCCATTTGACATTCCAACTAGGCTGCCAGGTTGACATTCCCAATAAGCTCCCAGTTTGCTGATCCCAGAAACCTCCAGTTTGACATTCCCAATAATCTTTACATTCCCATGAATCTCTAAATTAGACATTCCCAGTAAGCTTCCAATTGTACATTACCGGAAAGGTGTTTGACAATACCACAAAGCATGAACGTCTCGGGAAGTTCATTCTACGCTCCCAATGTTTCCTACCTTTTTAATATAATTTGTCTACTTTTTCTAATCCTTTTTGTCTCGCTACTTGTTGTTTATCCTCGTCCTAGTCTAGCTACTGATTTTCTCGAACATCTTGATCTCCTCTTATCCTATCTTCCTACATCTTCTGCACCTCTCTGTAGTATGGGGGACTTCAATCTCCCTTCCTCTAGCTCGTACTTCTCTTTGCTGCTTTCATTCACTGATTGTTACGTTTTGCATTGTCTTTCCTCTCCCCCATCTCATCAGTTTGGTTCTTGCCATGATTGAATTATTTCTTCACTTCCTTTTTCTTTTCCTGTGTCTTCTTGCCCCTTTTATGCTTCTGATCACTTATTACTATAATTTTCTGTCTCTTCTCCTGTTCTCCCTGCGTCTTCCTCTTCCTCTACTTTTTTTACTCATCACAATCTTTCAACTTTTGACTTTGCATATTTTCTTTCTTCTTTGCACTCCCCTCTTCCATCAATTTCTATTGTCTCTTCCTTTTCTCCTGATACGGCTGCTAGAACTCAGCATTCTACTGTGCCATCTGTACTTAACTCAGTCTCTCCTCTGCACCCTTTTTCTCCTAATCGTAAAACTTCTCAGCCCTTGCTCTCTCCTGATCTTATTTTCCTCTGCCACCAACTGTGAAAAGCCGAACTGCAATGTAAAAACTATAGCTCCACTTCTGACCTTGCTACGCTTTCATGTATACACTCTTCCTTTGATCATGCTTTACTTGGCGCAAAAAATATCCCATCACCATCGTCGTCTTTATCAACTTCTTCACAATATTTTGTCTCCTAAATCACGGGATCCATCTGCTTTCATGTCACTTCCTTCCTCCGATTTTGCCAACGACTTTACATCTAAAGTGGCAAATCTTTGCTCAGCTTTTACCCCTTCTGCTACTTTTTCCTTTTCCTTTTCTTCTGTTTTACCTTCATATTCGTTTTCTTCATTCTCTCTTCTTGCTGATTAGGATTCTTCTGCTCTTGGGGCTCATGCTCACCCCGCTGCTTCACCTTCTGATCTTCTTCCTTCTTCTCTTATTGCTCAGATCTATCCTCATCTCTTCCTTATCTTCCTTCTTCCTTCCTCCTTATCTTACTTCTTCTACTTCTTCTACTTCTTCCTTTGCAAACTCTTGCTTTCCAGATGCTTTCAGGAATGCACTTATTCTTCCTATTCTAAAAAAGCCTTCTTTTGACCTATCTATTCCTGCCCATTTTCTTTCTAGAATTCTTGAGCGTGCTGCTTATTTTCAGATAACCCGCTATCTAAATCTTCGTTCTCTCCTCCCTGCCCTTCAATCTGGCTTTCTTCCCTCTAACTCTATGGAGTATGCTCATTTACATGTCTCTAACTCCCTTATGTCGGCGTGGCACTCTCTTCGATTCTCATTCTTCTTGGCTTGTCTGCGCACATTCGATACTGTTGATCACTCTCTTCTCATATCTTCACTTTGTACCTAGGGCATTTCGGGGTCTGTTCTTGAATGGTTCCGCTCCTATCTTTCTCAATGGCCCTACTCCGTAACCTGGGCTGGACACTCCTCTTCTTCATTTCCTCTTTTATATGGTGTCCCTCAAGACTATGTACTTGGTCCTCTTCTTTTTCCTCTTACACTGCCCCTCTCTCTGCTCTTATTTCTTCAATTAATCTTTCCTTTCATCCTTTCATCTGTATGCAGATGACACTCCGATCTTTTCTCCTTTTCTTCTCTTGATTCTGCCTTGCACTCTATTGTTGAAACTGTCTTTCTGCTGTTCAAAACTGGATGTCTTCTCAAACTGGATGTCTTCTCATTTTCTCCACCTCAACCCTTCTAACACTTAGGTTCTGTTCTTCCCTGCTTCACCTGTTCCTTTCTTCCATCTTTTCTGCCTTTTTCCCTATCTACGCGTAACTTGGATGTTATTTTTATGCCTCTCTTTCTCACTTCACATCTCTTCCATTGCCCTTTCTTACTGTTATGCACTTTTCAATATGCGTTGTGCTCGCCCCTATTGCTCCTGTTATGCCATGAAACCTCTCCTCTTCTCTCTTGTCCTTTCTCGCATTGGTTACTGCTCATCTCTTCTGCTGGGCCTCCCTGCCTCACATCTTCTTCCCCTTTGTTCTGTTTACAACTCCTCGATTTGTCTTCCTTTTTTCTTTATCCGCTCATTCTTGTATTACATCTTCCTTACTCTCTATCTCATTGCTCCCCTTTGAATCACGTATCCGCTATCATTTTCTCTCAATTGTCTTCAAATGTACCCATGTTCTGGCTCCCTCTTATCTTTCTTCACTACTCTTGTTCTATGTTCCGTCTCGCTCTCTCAGATCACAGAACGTATTTCTTCTAACTGTTCCTAAACCCCCCTGTGCCTCTTCTCGTTTCTGTTCCTTTGTTCTTCTAGCTCCTAAACATTGGAAAACTCTTCCTCTTTCTCTTCACACCGGCACATCTCTTTGTACCTTTCAATCAAATCTAAAAGCTCATCTGTTATCTTCTCTCTCCACTTAATTCTGCTTGTCTTTTCCTTCTTCTATTTTTACCCATGTTACATTTTCATGTGATTGTACCACTT
This sequence comes from Ambystoma mexicanum, assembly GCF_040938575.1. Lineage (NCBI taxonomy): Eukaryota > Metazoa > Chordata > Amphibia > Caudata > Ambystomatidae > Ambystoma > Ambystoma mexicanum. The sequence goes on from NC_090925.1 coordinate 206,305,785, forward strand.
TTTAATGTATTTTGTTCAGCGCTTTTGTCGAAAAGTGCTCTATACATTCAAATTCAATTCAATTCTATTCAATAAAGTTCCCCGTTTGACTTCTAGAGCAAGCTCCCATTATGTGCATCCCTATTAAGCTTGGCATTTGCAGTAAACTCCCAGATTGATGTGCCCAGTGAGCTTCCTGTTTGATATTGCCAGTAAGTCCTCTGTGTGTCATTGCAAGCAAGCTTGGCAATCAGAGCAAGCTTCCTGTAAGCCCCCAGTGTTGCAGTAAGCATGACATTCCCTGAATGTCCCCAGTTTCCCATTGCCAGCATGTATGACATTCTTAGCAAGCACGCAATAAGGATGGTATTTCAGGAAGGTTCACAGTTTGACATTAACCCTGACATTTCTAGTAGGCTCCCAGTTGGACATGGTCTATCAGCCTAGTCTACACAGTTCATTATACTGCACTGACACCATCTTAATCAGCCCCAAGTATCATGAAGCATAAGCTGCAGTTGGAGAAACCTGCTTGTGCAGCTGAGACCGAGATGCATAACACATCACCCAATGCCCAGCACACCATAATGGAAAGCAGTGTGATGATGCTTGGGACCCATCACGCTGAAAATACTTAGTCCAGAATGCTTACCTGTAACCGCATAAGGCGACAATGACATTGCTGTTAGTGGCTTAAAGTGCACTACAGGGACTATGACATATCTAATGGTCGTAAAAAACATGGTGGGGAGGTCACAGTAGCCCCAATTTGGGACTTGTGAAGGTTTACAAAGTTATGAAAACCAGCCTTGTTTAGCAACATCCTCAAATTGTGTTTGAATGCACATTTTAAAACTCAACTAGGCAAACGGGTTATGTGTTAAATGTGTTTAACAATGCTTTTCTCCAACTCTCCAGCCCAGGTTATTGCAGTGACCTGTCATTTTCACAAGCATGATGGCTGCCTTCAGATTACAAGCTCTGCAGCAAATGCACACATCATCAGTTTCATGCAATTCATGTATGTATCTTGGCCGTGTGCGCTTATGTAATGCAGACTATTGGCGGTGTCACATAGAGGGGGTGTACAGCACAAAACAATGGCATAAGGTGTAAGAGGAGTTTTATTGGAGAAAACAAAGCAGATGTGGTGGTGCTGATAGAGGTGAGTAATGGAAGAGTGGGGAAGTGCCCTTGTGAAAGGGATAACTGAAGAAGGTTCCTGTTCATCCGGGCCTCCACCACTTCCCTCCTAAACAGGGCACAAATGACCTAAACAAGGAGAAGGTAAAGTCCCTCTCTGCCGTAGTCCAAAAGCGAAATGTCACTGTGTACGAATCCAGCGGTGTACAAAAATAGACTATTATTGGCCCTAATCCACAGTCTGTTAGGTTGTCCTGAACTTTGCCTTCAGGCTGTGTGTTTATGGAGTTCCTGAACCCTCTTTCTCTTTCTTCATAGCTCTCGTGCGCATGACTGTTGGCTGTTGTGTGATTTAGCGTGGCATGATTGTGCATTGTTATACTGTGCTGAGCCCTGTACTTATCGCTCCTGCTTGATGTTAAAAAGTGCATTTGTGCTTGCAAAGTAATTATTGAACTTGTAAAATCGCCTGTACGATCACCCAGATCCGATTTCTTTTCATCTCGTTATTTTGACAATAACCTATGTTGTTGGGAAGTAGGCAGATTTGGTTCCAATTCTTCTAGCATTCTGATATGAGTACTTTAGAAAGCTCCCTGAGCACCCTTTGCCTATTTGTTGTCTGAACACGGATAAATTCCTGCCAGTAGTTCATTTGAACTACATTGCCCAGATTCCTTGCAACCTTTATTCTCTGCCCGCGGCGCGTCAGCGCCAGCGAGTGAGCCAGGCTGGTTTTCGCCAGTTCTCGTTCGAGCTTATTTGGGCCTTTGTTGCTGCCTGTGTCCGGAACTCCAAAGATGAACTCTCTGTTTGTCGGCTTATTAAATGCCCTTGAAAACTCCTGGGGTGTCCAACTACATTGGCGCTCATAAAAGTAAGCTAATCCTTGAAAAGTACTTGAACTTGGATCTACATTAGACCAATACCCCAGACATTAGCCCAACATCAGCTGACCATGCTTCAACCACACAGGGACTGTCGGTCCTTATGTCGTCCAGGCACAAACACTTCGCCGTCCCTGATTCTGCATCGAAAACTGATAAGAATGCTGACAACTGAGATACACACCTCTATAGATTTGCCTTCCCCTGATTGTGGCAGGAAGAACACACACAACTCTCCAGACAAAGGGTTGGCAATGACAGTCGTCCCAGGACGACTCGGTCAGGTCCCTCTCATACCTTTTGGTAACACCACTTCCTTGACTGAACAATACACCAAGACGGATAATAATGCCAACAGGAATCTACCTCTCTCTGTCATGATTTTGTGTTTATCGTTGACGGATATGAAACAAACACATATTGAAGTTACTCGAGACCGGATGAGTCTGAGTCCTCACATGCCTTTGCCAATAACCCTATTTCGAATCAGCGATGGTCCGACCTCAATCAGGTTTTCATTAGCACTGTACCAAGTCCCTGTATACCTTCTGTTGAGTCCTCTGCAGGTCGGGGGACGACCTTCCCTAGGTCGAACCACAATAACTCTTTGTGCTGCCTACTTCTGGACACCAGATCTTTGATGAAACACTCTGCGGAAGTAGCAGATTTTATCGTGGATCATAATATTGACATTTGTGCAATCACGGAATCCTGGCTGCATTCCGCAGCGGGTCTCTCCTTAATGCTGGCAGTGCCTGAGGACCATAACATCTATGGAGCAGATCGAAAAGGAGGAGGAGTGGCTCTCATTTTTCGTGACAGCATCTCCATTCACCAAGTTAACTTTGTTGACATGCCTGACTGGGATATTCTGCTGCCCAAATACAACACTACACTCAATCTATATGTGTTGTAAAGTCCCCCTAACAATATGCCAGAGTAATTAAGGAATCTTTCTGATTTGATTTCCTTAGAAATCTATCAAAAATGATTACTGTTGGGGATCTAAATTTGGGGTTTGACGACTACTCAGATTCAACAGCCAAAGCAGTTCAATCCGCACTAGAGGACCTCGGCTTCACCCAGTACATCACTCAATCAACTCATAGTGGTGGCAGGATCCTTGACTGGGTTCCATCTCATGGATTTGTGCCGGACAAGATTGAAATCAATCCTTGCCTCTGGTCGGATCACTGCTTCATAGGTTTTCAGATACCGTGGTCTCCATCAGGGAAGAAAGTTAAACTACCATTGGCTAAGGTGCTGTGCCGTAATCTGCACAGACTTGCTCCAGCTGCTCTAGCACCATTATTTGCCCCTGTGCAAGACAACCTCTATGACTCAGCTGCTAAACCGGCCACAGCCTATGATGAGATGATGTCAATGGATGTGGAAAGTATGGCCCCGCTTAAACAAAGACTGGCAAACACTCTCCCTTCAAATATCTACACAGACCTTAAATTGAACTGTCCGCATTCAGAAAATGGAAAAAAGAATACAGACACACCTGCCTTAAGCCATACATGAGCCAAAGACCACCTGATAACTAATACAGGTAAGCGATTCATTAATATGAAGGGAATCCTTTATTTCTATCAACAAACCACTAGTTTACATCTAATCTCAAACGCTATAATAGATCCAATTCCCGTGTTTTTTAGGCTCTGGCCCCTACTACCGATTTCGACTAATGAGAACATTCTGTTCCCACCCGCTTAACATAAACGATTAGACGCGGCTTGAACTTTCGAAGCCCCTATCTATAAAGAACGACTTTTGAAGTTCCAAATTCTCATTTTATGAGGTAAGCCTTGTCCTACTGTTCCCTCAGTGCACTTTTCTACATGAACAGAGCCAACCTGTTAGTAACTTTCACCAAATTACGCATATTAACTTTGCAGGTCGTAATATAATTCAACTTGGAGTTATTAATAGACCTAGGAGATCGAAAACCTGCTTAACTCAGGATCCTTACCTCCTCAAGAGCCACTTGCTCCGACAGGACTAGGTAAATTATTACTCTAGCTCTGTCTTGTAAATTGAAATTATTACAGAACCAATTGGAATATTTATATCCCTTTCTTTTCTGTTTTTTGTTTCATATCAACAGTTGCAGAAGGCAGATCCAACCCCGCCATGCAATACCAGTAATAGGAATTGATATCCGATGACAAATGTATTAAATACTCCTCCTACTGATGTTTGTTTTTACTGTAAGGAATGATTTAGATACAGTGACACTACTCCTGAAGAAAGTTCCCAGAATCACCAGAGAACTGAAACATGTCGAGTTCTATCTAACCATCTAGTGTAACAACTACTATCTTGACGAAATAACTGCCCCATAATAGGGCTTGAGGATCTTTTCAAGTGTAAAATCTTTTTTCTGCATAGATCAACATATCTATTTTAAGCTTCTAGATATTTGATGAGGGCATCCTTGTTGACTGGCAACTCTTGGTGTGGCATGGGCTGTCCATTGGGCTTTAAGTGGGTCGGGGCTAGCCAGGGCAGAGCCCCCACAGTCTCCAAAAAGGGCTAGCAGGCTCACCCCCAACTAGTCCCAAATACACAGAACCCGCAGGAAGCCCGTTTAGCTAAAGTGCTGCATGGTTAAATGGATGTCTGCAGGTGTCTGTGCTTCTGATGAGAAAAAAAGAGAGGCATTGGCTGATGCAACCCTTTTTTCTAATCAGAAGCGCTTACACCTGCAGGCAGCCCTTTAATCATGTGGGACCTTGATGAAAGGGTTGCCTGCAGAGTGTCTGCTTCTCACTAAGAAACAAAATGAGAGGCTGGGCACCCCAGCCATTCTACTGTTACTTAGTGAGGGGAGCTAACCCCCAGTAGGCAGCCCTTTCACTCAAGGAATCGCATTGTTAAAGGGTTGCCACAGCTCCATGAATGAAAGGGCTGCCTGCAGAGGGTTGGCTCCTCTCGTTAAGAAACAGCAGGAGACCTTTGGAACGCCCAGCCTCTCCTTTTGTTTCTTAATCACAGGCTGTGACCTCCTTCAGTAAGCCTGCCAGCGGGGCACGAATCCCGTGATTTTGGTAAAAAGTGAAAGGCTGGTTACACTAAATGTAAGATACCAGTGCGCCCCAGCAATTACCAGGCCCCAACCCCCATAGGCAGGGGCGCTTTAGTTGGGGTTTGGCCTAAGTACACCCACCCATACTTAGGCCACGCCCCCTAAAGAGAGCTTGGTTCTGCCTACCACTTCAAACACTGTCTTTCCAGCCTGACTTTTGCTCGGACCTAGCCTACCCTTTGTGTGTACTTACATCTCACTTCCTTTTCGGCCCTCTTTGTCCTTTATGTTTGTTTTGCCTGCTCTTTATTTTCCCTTGCCTCTTGATGTCTCCTTCCTCCTTCCCTTTCCTGTGAGTCTTGTGCTGTGGTTCTCTACCTGCAGCTCCTCACCAGACCGTTCAGCACCTTCTCCTCAAAGTTCTCCTGCAGCTTCAGTTACTATATTAACCATTCCCGTGGTTTACATGTGATTATATCGAGTTATAAAACAAAGAATGAATTTTGAACGAACAAAAAACATCAATAAAAAAATAACTCTTTTTTTCCCGTTGTTTTGGGGGGCACTCCTATCATATGTCACGGTAATCACTCTATTTTGCCAGCTGTTGTCATTTTATGGCCAAGTAGCACCATTATGGCAGTGCCTTGCAAGTGCCTATTCCATGCCTACACCAAAGCCCAAACTGTTGGCTTTGCCACAGCTTGTTCCCTTCAAACTGTTCCTTCCATGTAAGCCTAGTGAGCATTGCACCGTGGGTTATATATATGCGTGAGAGAGAGAGAGAGAGAGAGAGAGAGGGGGGGGTGCATGTGTGTCTGCTGGGGGTAGGTGGGAGTGAGAAAAACAGAGAGAGAGAGAGATTTACAGTGCGATCGTGAAATGGGAGCCATTTCTTTCCCCTTGCTATGTCTTTCCTTTGCTTCGCTGTGCGTGTTGTGCCTTTTATGTCTTCTTATAACTTGTTCATGTCTTGCTATGCCATGCCCTGTTATATATGGAATAGTGTTTGTGACTCTCATTAACCAGCTCACCACTATCCTTTCTACCTTATATTATATTGCTCCCAGGTGTCCCATTGATATTCTGCTCCTAGGTATCCCACTGATTCTTACTCCGCTGTATTTGATTGATATCGTTTTTTTTAGGATCTGGCCAGTGGAATTTACACCCACATGGTCCCCTGTCATTTGTCTCTTGTGCGTCCAGTGTGATTGTGTCCCGCTGATATTTTGTTTCTAGGTATCCCACTGTAAGATTTTCCCACGTTGACCTTGCTTCTAGGTGACACTCTGTAATATTGACCCACTGTGGTAGTGCTCGCAGGTGCCCCATTGAAAATCAGCTCCTAGGTGTCCATACAGGGATTTCCCCCTAGATCAATTTCTCTCCCCTGTTATCTCTGTCCCGCTGCTGCTTGCTCCCCTATGTCTTCACCAATCTTTCTCCCAAGTGATTAAGGGCAAGGTGAGGCAGACTATCCACTGCTAGAAACACCAGCCCATTCCAGGGCGCCTCGGCAATCCTCCCAATTGCCCTGCCCAAGGTGTACCACTGCCAGGTCGTCGGTACAGATACACTGTACGAGTGCTCCAAGGGCCCGCAAAGGTCCCCAGTTACTGCTCCATGCAATACAACGCCCACATTCTACATTCCAGTACCCACACATGGATAGCAATTGAACAGCCTTCCCAAGAGACATGGTGCTTTGAAAATGCATGCATTAAGACAACAGCAAAGCTATACGTCTCCCGCTCTACACTAGTTAAATCCAGCCCGCTCTCTTTCACTAATGCCAGAGTGCCGGAGGCCATGTAAATAGCGACGGATGCATTATAAAACAGAATAACCACAGAATCAGGACATTCTGTTTCCACTCTGTTTTAGGTCCAAAGTTTGTAGTTCCCCAAGACTGGAGACTGACACTTTTCTCCTGACGTAGTCATCTTTCACCTGTTCACCACATTCCGTTACGTGGTAAAAAACGTGTTTCAGAGTAAACACATCTGCTAACACATACGTGTGCTATTCTGTATCTAGAATCTTTACGGTCTGTAGGTGCATTGGTAAGAACATAGGGATTTGCACAGTGGGCGATTCTAGTCTGTGCTGCCTGGAGGTTGTTGATCACGCGGCAGTGTGGAACGAAGGATCTGGAGGTTGTGTTGATCCAGATGCAAGTGCAGGTGTTGGCGATGCAGAGACAGTAGATAGAGGAAGGAGTGATAGGTTGGTGAAGTTATTAAAATGAATCAACACATTGTTGATGGATATACAAATAAGCAGTTGATAATTGTCTCATATTCTCAGTGTGTTCATTGTTTTGGAAAGAGGGGGGTTGTGTTGTACTAGTTGTCATATAGTGTCCATATAATGGCTGCTCTCATCCCATTAACATTCCAATAGTGTGGCACTGGGAGGTGGCTGGGGGGGACAGGTGTAGAGAAGATATATCTAGGATACATAGTGTGGCACTGGGGTGTGGCTGGGGGAGCAGGTGTAGAGAAGATATATCTAGGATAGATAGTGTGGCACTGGGGTGTGGCTGGGGGAGCAGGTGTAGAGAAGATATACCTAGGATCGATAGTGTGGCACTGGGGTGAGGCTGGGGGAGCAGGTGTAGAGAAGATATACCTAGGATCGATAGTGTGGCACTGGGGTGTGGCTGGGGGAGCAGGTGTAGAGAAGATATACCTAGGATCGATAGTGTGGCACTGGGGTGTGGCTGGGGGAGCAGGTGTAGAGAAGATATACCTAGGATCGATAGCGTGGCACTGGGAAGAGGCTGGGGGAGCAGGTGTAGAGAAGATATATCTAGGATAGATAGTGTGGCACTGGGGTGTGGCTGGGGGAGCAGGTGTAGAGAAGATATACCTAGGATCGATAGTGTGGCACTGGGGTGTGGCTGGGGGAGCAGGTGTAGAGAAGATATACCTAGGATCGATAGAGTGGCACTGGGGTGTGGCTGGGGGAGCAGGTGTAGAGAAGATATACCTAGGATCGATAGTGTGGCACTGGGGTGTGGCTGGGGGAGCAGGTGTAGAGAAGATATATCTAGGATAGATAGTGTGGCACTGGGAAGAGGCTGGGGGAGCAGGTGTAGAGAAGATATATCTAGGATAGATAGTGTGGCACTGGGAGGAGGCTGGGGGAGCAGGTGTAGAGAAGATATATCTAGGATAGATAGTGTGGCACTGGGAGGAGGCTGGGGGAGCAGGTGTAGAGAAGATATATCTAGGATAGATAGTGTGGCACTGGGAGGAGGCTGGGGGAGCAGGTGTAGAGAAGATATATCTAGGATAGATAGTGTGGCACTGGGAGGTGGCTGGGGGGGGACAGGTGTAGAGAAGATATACCTAGGATAGATAGTGTGGCACTGGGAGGAGGCTGGGGGAGCAGATATAGAGAAGATATACCTAGGATCGATAGCGTGGCACTGGGAAGAGGCTGGGGGAGCAGGTGTAGAGAAGATATATCTAGGATAGATAGTGTGGCACTGGGAGGAGGCTGGGGGAGCAGGTGTAGAGAAGATATATCTAGGATAGATAGTGTGGCACTGGGAAGAGGCTGGGGGAGCAGGTGTAGAGAAGATATATCTAGGATAGATAGTGTGGCACTGGGAGGAGGCTGGGGGAGCAGGTGTAGAGAAGATATATCTAGGATAGATAGTGTGGCACTGGGAGGTGGCTGGGGGGGGACAGGTGTAGAGAAGATATACCTAGGATAGATAGTGTGGCACTGGGAGGAGGCTGGGGGAGCAGATATAGAGAAGATATACCTAGGATCGATAGCGTGGCACTGGGAAGAGGCTGGGGGAGCAGGTGTAGAGAAGATATATCTAGGATCGATAGCGTGGCACTGGGAGGTGGCTGGGGGGGGACAGGTGTAGAGAAGATATACCTAGGATCGATAGTGTGGCACTGGGAGGAGGCTGGGGGAGCAGGTGTAGAGAAGATATATCTAGGATAGATAGTGTGGCACTGGGGTGTGGCTGGGGGAGCAGGTGTAGAGAAGATATATCTAGGATAGATAGTGTGGCACTGGGGTGTGGCTGGGGGAGCAGGTGTAGAGAAGATATACCTAGGATCGATAGTGTGGCACTGGGGTGAGGCTGGGGGAGCAGGTGTAGAGAAGATATACCTAGGATCGATAGTGTGGCACTGGGGTGTGGCTGGGGGAGCAGGTGTAGAGAAGATATACCTAGGATCGATAGTGTGGCACTGGGGTGTGGCTGGGGGAGCAGGTGTAGAGAAGATATACCTAGGATCGATAGCGTGGCACTGGGAAGAGGCTGGGGGAGCAGGTGTAGAGAAGATATATCTAGGATAGATAGCGTGGCACTGGGGTGTGGCTGGGGGAGCAGGTGTAGAGAAGATATACCTAGGATCGATAGTGTGGCACTGGGGTGTGGCTGGGGGAGCAGGTATAGAGAAGATATACCTTGGATCGATAGTGTGGCACTGGGGTGTGGCTGGGGGAGCAGGTGTAGAGAAGATATACCTAGGATCGATAGTGTGGCACTGGGGTGTGGCTGGGGGAGCAGGTGTAGAGAAGATATATCTAGGATAGATAGTGTGGCACTGGGAAGAGGCTGGGGGAGCAGGTGTAGAGAAGATATATCTAGGATAGATAGTGTGGCACTGGGAGGAGGCTGGGGGAGCAGGTGTAGAGAAGATATATCTAGGATAGATAGTGTGGCACTGGGAGGAGGCTGGGGGAGCAGGTGTAGAGAAGATATATCTAGGATAGATAGTGTGGCACTGGGAGGAGGCTGGGGGAGCAGGTGTAGAGAAGATATATCTAGGATAGATAGTGTGGCACTGGGAGGAGGCTGGGGGAGCAGGTGTAGAGAAGATATATCTAGGATAGATAGTGTGGCACTGGGAGGTGGCTGGGGGGGGACAGGTGTAGAGAAGATATACCTAGGATAGATAGTGTGGCACTGGGAGGAGGCTGGGGGAGCAGATATAGAGAAGATATACCTAGGATCGATAGCGTGGCACTGGGAAGAGGCTGGGGGAGCAGGTGTAGAGAAGATATATCTAGGATAGATAGTGTGGCACTGGGAGGAGGCTGGGGGAGCAGGTGTAGAGAAGATATATCTAGGATAGATAGTGTGGCACTGGGAAGAGGCTGGGGGAGCAGGTGTAGAGAAGATATATCTAGGATAGATAGTGTGGCACTGGGAGGAGGCTGGGGGAGCAGGTGTAGAGAAGATATATCTAGGATAGATAGTGTGGCACTGGGAGGTGGCTGGGGGGGACAGGTGTAGAGAAGATATACCTAGGATAGATAGTGTGGCACTGGGAGGAGGCTGGGGGAGCAGATATAGAGAAGATATACCTAGGATTGATAGCGTGGCACTGGGAAGAGGCTGGGGGAGCAGGTGTAGAGAAGATATATCTAGGATCGATAGTGTGGCACTGGGAGGTGGCTGGGGGGGGACAGGTGTAGAGAAGATATACCTAGGATCGATAGTGTGGCACTGGGAGGAGGCTGGGGGAGCAGGTGTAGAGAAGATATATCTAGGATAGATAGTGTGGCACTGGGAGGAGGCTGGGGGAGCAGGTGTAGAGAAGATATATCTAGGATAGATAGTGTGGCACTGGGAAGAGGCTGGGGGAGCAGGTGTAGAGAAGATATATCTAGGATAGATAGTGTGGCACTGGGAGGAGGCTGGGGGAGCAGGTGTAGAGAAGATATATCTAGGATAGATAGTGTGGCACTGGGAGGTGGCTGGGGGGGGACAGGTGTAGAGAAGATATACGTAGGATAGATAGTGTGGCACTGGGAGGAGGCTGGGGGAGCAGATATAGAGAAGATATACCTAGGATCGATAGCGTGGCACTGGGAAGAGGCTGGGGGAGCAGGTGTAGAGAAGATATATCTAGGATCGATAGTGTGGCACTGGGAGGTGGCTGGGGGGGATAGGTGTAGAGAAGATATACCTAGGATCGATAGTGTGGCACTGGGAGGAGGCTGGGGGAGCAGGTGTAGAGAAGATATATCTAGGATAGATAGTGTGGCACTGGGAGGAGGCTGGGGGAGCAGGTGTAGAGAAGATATATCTAGGATAGATAGTGTGGCACTGGGAAGAGGCTGGGGGAGCAGGTGTAGAGAAGATATATCTAGGATAGATAGTGTGGCACTGGGGTGTGGCTGGGGGAGCAGGTGTAGAGAAGATATACCTAGGATCGATAGTGTGGCACTGGGGTGTGGCTGGGGGAGCAGGTGTAGAGAAGATATACCTAGGATCGATAGCGTGGCACTGGGAAGAGGCTGGGGGAGCAGGTGTAGAGAAGATATATCTAGGATGGATACTGTGGCACTGGGAGGCGGCTGGGGGAGCAGGTGTAGAGAGGATATATCTAGGATAGATAGTGTGGCACTGGGTTGTGGCTAGGGGAGCAGGTGTAGAGAAGATATATCTAGGATGGATACTGTGGCACTGGGAGGCGGCTGGGGGAGCAGGTGTAGAGAGGATATATCTAGGATAGATAGTGTGGCACTGGGTTGTGGCTAGGGGAGCAGGTGTAGAGAAGATATATCTAGGATGGATACTGTGGCACTGGGAGGCGGCTGGGGGAGCAGGTGTAGAGAAGATATACCTAGGATCGATAGCGTGGCACTGGGAGGAGGCTGGAGGAGCAGGTGTAGAGAAGATATACCTAGGATCGATAGCGTGGCACTGGGAAGAGGCTGGGGGAGCAGGTGTAGAGAAGATATATCTAGGATAGATAGTGTGGCACTGGGGTGTGGCTGGGGGAGCAGGTGTAGAGAAGATATACCTAGGATCGATAGCGTGGCACTGGGAAGAGGCTGGGGGAGCAGGTGTAGAGAAGATATACCTAGGATCGATAGCGTGGCACTGGGAAGAGGCTGGGGGAGCAGGTGTAGAGAAGATATACCTAGGATCGATAGCGTGGCACTGGGAAGAGGCTGGGGGAGCAGGTGTAGAGAAGATATATCTAGGATCGATAGCGTGGCACTGGGAGGAGGCTGGGGGAGCAGGTGTAGAGAAGATATATCTAGGATAGATAGTGTGGCACTGGGAGGAGGCTGGGGGAGCAGGTGTAGAGAAGATATATCTAGGATAGATAGTGTGGCACTGGGAAGAGGCTGGGGGAGCAGGTGTAGAGAAGATATATCTAGGATAGATAGTGTGGCACTGGGGTGTGGCTGGGGGAGCAGGTGTAGAGAAGATATACCTAGGATCGATAGTGTGGCACTGGGGTGTGGCTGGGGGAGCAGGTGTAGAGAAGATATACCTAGGATCGATAGCGTGGCACTGGGAAGAGGCTGGGGGAGCAGGTGTAGAGAAGATATATCTAGGATAGATAGTGTGGCACTGGGAGAAGGCTGGGGGAGCAGGTGTAGAGAAGATATACCTAGGATCAATAGCGTGGCACTGGGAAGAGGCTGGGGGAGCAGGTGTAGAGAAGATATATCTAGGATGGATACTGTGGCACTGGGAGGCGGCTGGGGGAGCAGGTGTAGAGAAGATATATCTAGGATAGATAGTGTGGCACTGGGTTGTGGCTAGGGAAGCAGGTGTAGAGAAGATATATCTAGGATGGATACTGTGGCACTGGGAGGCGGCTGGGGGAGCAAGTGTAGAGAAGATATACCTAGGATCGATAGCGTGGCACTGGGAGGAGGCTGGAGGAGCAGGTGTAGAGAAGATATACCTAGGATCGATAGCGTGGCACTGGGAAGAGGCTGGGGGAGCAGGTGTAGAGAAGATATATCTAGGATAGATAGTGTGGCACTGGGGTGTGGCTGGGGGAGCAGGTGTAGAGAAGATATACCTAGGATCGATAGCGTGGCACTGGGAAGAGGCTGGGGGAGCAGGTGTAGAGAAGATATACCTAGGATCGATAGCGTGGCACTGGGAAGAGGCTGGGGGAGCAGGTGTAGAGAAGATATACCTAGGATCGATAGCGTGGCACTGGGAAGAGGCTGGGGGAGCAGGTGTAGAGAAGATATATCTAGGATAGATAGTGTGGCACTGGGAGGTGGCTGGGGGGGGACAGGTGTAGAGAAGATATATCTAGGATCGATAGTGTGGCACTGGGAGGAGGCTGGGGGAGCAGGTGTAGAGAAGATATATCTAGGATAGATAGTGTGGCACTGGGAGGAGGCTGGGGGAGCAGATATAGAGAAGATATACCTAGGATCGATAGCGTGGCACTGGGAAGAGGCTGGGGGAGCAGGTGTAGAGAAGATATATCTAGGATCGATAGTGTGGCACTGGGAGGTGGCTGGGGGGGGACAGGTGTAGAGAAGATATACCTAGGATCGATAGCGTGGCACTGGGAGGAGGCTGGGGGAGCAGGTGTAGAGAAGATATATCTAGGATCGATAGTGTGGCACTGGGAGGAGGCTGGGGGAGCAGGTGTAGAGAAGATATACCTAGGATCGATAGCGTGGCACTGGGAAGAGGCTGGGGGAGCAGGTGTAGAGAAGATATAGCTAGGATAGATAGTGTGGCACTGGGTTGTGGCTAGGGGAGCAGATGTAGAGAAGATATAGCTAGGATAGATAGTGTGGCACTGGGTTGTGGCTAGGGGAGCAGGTGTAGAGAAGATATACCTAGGATCGATAGCGTGGCACTGGGAAGAGGCTGGTGTAGCAGGTGTAGAGAAGATATATCTAGGATGGATACTGTGGCACTGGGAGGCGGCTGGGGGAGCAGGTGTAGAGAAGATATACCTAGGATCGATAGCGTGGCACTGGGAGGAGGCTGGGGGAGCAGGTGTAGAGAAGATATATCTAGGATCGATAGTGTGGCACTGGGAGGAGGCTGGGGGAGCAGGTGTAGAGAAGATATATCTAGGATAGATAGTGTGGCACTGGGAGGAGGCTGGGGGAGCAGATATAGAGAAGATATACCTAGGATCGATAGCGTGGCACTGGGAAGAGGCTGGGGGAGCAGGTGTAGAGAAGATATATCTAGGATCGATAGTGTGGCACTGGGAGGTGGCTGGGGGGGGACAGGTGTAGAGAAGATATACCTAGGATCGATAGCGTGGCACTGGGAGGAGGCTGGGGGAGCAGGTGTAGAGAAGATATATCTAGGATCGATAGTGTGGCACTGGGAGGAGGCTGGGGGAGCAGGTGTAGAGAAGATATACCTAGGATCGATAGCGTGGCACTGGGAAGAGGCTGGGGGAGCAGGTGTAGAGAAGATATAGCTAGGATAGATAGTTTGGCACTGGGTTGTGGCTAGGGGAGCAGATGTAGAGAAGATATAGCTAGGATAGACAGTGTGGCACTGGGTTGTGGCTAGGGGAGCAGGTGTAGAGAAGATATACCTAGGATCGATAGCGTGGCACTGGGAAGAGGCTGGTGTAGCAGGTGTAGAGAAGATATATCTAGGATAGATAGTGTGGCACTGGGTTGTGGCTAGGGGAGCAGGTGTAGAGAAGATATACCTAGGATCGATAGCGTGGCACTGGGAAGAGGCTGGGGGAGCAGGTGTAGAGAAGATATATCTAGGATGGATACTGTGGCACTGGGAGGCGGCTGGGGGAGCAGGTGTAGAGAAGATATACCTAGGATCGATAGCGTGGCACTGGGAGGAGGCTGGGGGAGCAGGTGTAGAGAAGATATATCTAGGATCGATAGTGTGGCACTGGGAGGAGGCTGGGGAAGCAGGTGTAGAGAAGATATACCTAGGATCGATAGCGTGGCACTGGGAAGAGGCTGGGGGAGCAGGTGTAGAGAAGATATAGCTAGGATAGATAGTGTGGCACTGGGTTGTGGCTATGGGAGCAGGTGTAGAGAAGATATATCTAGGATTGATAGTGTGGCACTGGGAGGGGGCTGGGGGAGCAGGTGTAAAGAAGATATATCTAGGATCGATAGTGTGGCACTGGGAGGAGGCTGGGGGAGCAGGTGTAGAGTAGATATACCTAGGATCGATAGCGTGGCACTGGGAAGAGGCTGGGGGAGCAGGTGTAGAGAAGATATAGCTAGGATAGATAGTGTGGCACTGTGTTGTGGCTAGGGGAGCAGGTGTAGAGAAGATATAGCTAGGATAGATAGTGTGGCACTGGGTTGTGGCTAGGGGAGCAGGTGTAGAGAAGATATAGCTAGGATAGATAGTGTGGCACTGTGTTGTGGCTAGGGGAGCAGGTGTAGAGAAGATATAGCTAGGATAGATAGTGTGGCACTGGGGTGTGGCTGGGGGAGCAGGTGTAGAGAAGATATACCTAGGATCGATAGCGTGGCACTGGGAAGAGGCTGGTGTAGCAGGTGTAGAGAAGATATACCTAGGATAGATAGTGTGGCACTGGGTTGTGGCTAGGGGAGCAGGTGTAGAGAAGATATAGCTAGGATAGATAGTGTGGCACTGGGTTGTGGCTAGGGGAGCAGGTGTAGAGAAGATATACCTAGGATCGATAGCGTGGCACTGGGACGAGGCTGGGGGAGCAGGTGTAGAGAAGATATAGCTAGGATGGATACTGTGGCACTGGGAGGAGGCTGGGGGAGCAGGTGTAGAGAAGATATACCTAGGATCGATAGCGTGGCACTGGGAAGAGGCTGGGGGAGCAGGTGTAGAGAAGATATAGCTAGGATAGATAGTGTGGCACTGGGTTGTGGCTAGGGGAGCAGATGTAGAGAAGATATAGCTAGGATAGATAGTGTGGCACTGGGTTGTGCTTAGGGGAGCAGGTGTAGAGAAGATATACCTAGGATCGATAGCGTGGCACTGGGAAGAGGCTGGTGTAGCAGGTGTAGAGAAGATATATCTAGGATCGATAGTGTGGCACTGGGAGGAGGCTGGGGGAGCAGGTGTAGAGAAGATATACCTAGGATCGATAGCGTGGCACTGGGAAGAGGCTGGGGGAGCAGGTGTAGAGAAGATATAGCTAGGATAGATAGTGTGGCACTGGGTTGTGGCTAGGGGAGCAGGTGTAGAGAAGATATATCTAGGATTGATAGTGTGGCACTGGGAGGGGGCTGGGGGAGCAGGTGTAGAGAAGATATATCTAGGATCGATAGTGTGCACTGAGAGGCGGCTGGGGGAGCAGGTGTAGAGAAGATATATCTAAGATCGATAGTGTGGCACTGGGAGGAGGCTGGGGGAGCAGGTGTAGAGAAGATATAGCTAGGATAGATAGTGTGGCACTGGGTTGTGGCTAGGGGAGCAGATGTAGAGAAGATATAGCTAGGATAGATAGTGTGGCACTGGGTTGTGGCTAGGGGAGCAGGTGTAGAGAAGATATACCTAGGATCGATAGCGTGGCACTGGGAAGAGGCTGGTGTAGCAGGTGTAGAGAAGATATATCTAGGATCGATAGTGTGGCACTGGGAGGAGGCTGGGGGAGCAGGTGTAGAGAAGATATACCTAGGATCGATAGCGTGGCACTGGGAAGAGGCTGGGGGAGCAGGTGTAGAGAAGATATAGCTAGGATAGATAGTGTGGCACTGGGTTGTGGCTAGGGGAGCAGGTGTAGAGAAGATATATCTAGGATTGATAGTGTGGCACTGGGAGGGGGCTGGGGGAGCAGGTGTAGAGAAGATATATCTAGGATCGATAGTGTGCACTGAGAGGCGGCTGGGGGAGCAGGTGTAGAGAAGATATATCTAAGATCGATAGTGTGGCACTGGGAGGAGGCTGGGGGAGCAGGTGTAGAGAAGATATACCTAGGATCGATAGTGTGGCACTGGGAAGAGGCTGGGGGAGCAGGTGTAGAGATGATATAGCTAGGATAGATAGTGTGGCACTGGGTTGTGGATAGGGAGCAGGTGTAGAGAAGATATATCTAGGATCGATAGTGTGGCACTGGGAGGAGGCTGGGGGAGCAGGTGTAGAGAAGATATACCTAGGATCGATAGCGTGGCACTGGGAAGAGGCTGGGGGAGCAGGTGTAGAGAAGATATAGCTAGGATAGATAGTGTGGCACTGGGTTGTGGCTAGGGGAGCAGGTGTAGAGAAGATATATCTAAGATCGATAGTGTGGCACTGGGAGGAGGCTGGGGGAGCAGGTGTAGAGAAGATATATCTAGGATCAATAGTGTGGCACTGGGAGGCGGCTGGGACGGCTGGGGGAGCAGGTGTAGAGAGGATATGTCTTGGATTGATTTTGGATTATCCAGTATCATCTGTTGTAGAGCGCAGCTGGACAGGAAGGCCGCCCGCGACCAGTCCCCTGTGTTAATATTGATGAGCTGTGGGTACAACTAGGTATCATCACCACAAACATTAGACCCCCAACCATGAGTCCTTCGCAAGTTCCACCTGCATCCCTTGTGGTCCATCAAGCCATCATGCCGACGAGGCTACTGCCAAAGTCTCTGACTCCCATTTGGTCCCGCGTGGATCTAACTGCATCTATACTCATGTAAAGCACTTTTCAAACTGTTCTCTGCTCAGATTGAAGTTTCAAACTCTAGATTAGTTTAATTGTTTAAGGCCTGCAGAGTTTTGCCAATAGGCCACCTATAAGGCATTTTGGGGCTTTGCGCAGTATACAGTATGAAAAAATATTATTTAACTATTGTGAATTTATTTAATATATATTATAGGATTTGGAAAAACATAATATTCAATTGTTAAGAAACTGAAATATTAAGTTTATTATACTCGCACCTGAATTTAGATTTTTGATGCCGGCTCTTGTGGTATCACGACTTGACGCTGGATATGCTGTACTGACTGGCCGGCCCCATTGGAAGGCTGTCCTCTATGCGATCTCAGAGCTAATCACTAATGCATGACATTGTACTGCTTCTAGGATGAAACTACTCTGGGCTCCACTGGCAAAGCATGGCCACTTCGAGCTCGATTTCTCCTCATCAAGCAGTCTACCCTTTAACTCTCTGTTGTCTTGTAGGCAAACTGAGGATTTTAGTTGTTTCCTGGTGGTTGCAGCGCAGGGATCCATTGATTTTAGAGGTGCCTATTTTTCATTCAAATCTACCTTTGCTCGTTCCTTCTCTTAGAATGTATTTACACCGTACAATCTACTTCCTGCTATCCCAAGAATGGTTATAGAATGGTTATAGAAGTCCCTCAATTTCAGAATCGGTGGTAAGGTTGGTTGTGGGATGTTTTTTCCTGATTTTAATATAGCTTTATAGACCTGCAGCGAGGGCCGTACCGGGCATTATGGGCCCTGAAGACCGAATTAATGGCCCACAGGAAGCAAGGGCCTTTAACGAGGTATGAGGGACCATAACGCCCGGTACGGCCCTCGCTGCAGGTCTATAAAGCTATTAAAACACCCTGAGTGTCCAATTAAAGTACAATAAATGAGACATGTTTAATTGTAGTACAAAAAATTGCAAAATGGTCAATAAATGTTGCAGACATTTATTTACCGTTTTGCCATTTTTTTGTACTTCAATTAAACATGTCTCCTTTTTTTTATAGGGTGCTGGAAGGTGATTTGGTGGGAGGAGTATGCCATAAGAGGAATCAGGTGTGGGTATGCCTGCCCACTGTTCTAATTAAGGTCATGTTGTGTGTTTTTCCCCACACTACAGAAATGTAAGCTTCCAAATATTCCACACTAACATGCAATTACAAGCCATTTGCGAGCAGCATCTGCATATACACTAATTTAGCAGGCTATCAACTTACTTTTGTGTGCCCTTCTTTTCCATTAGCCTTTCCATGCACCAATGAACGTGAGGAGGTGAGGGCAAGGTTCCCTGTGACTTTGTTGCCCGAAAAAAAGATCTGTTTACAATCCACATTAAGCTAAAATATGGCTCTTACACTTGTTGAAAAGCTTTCCTTCCGACCTGAAAGCAGAAAGCGTTTCTTTCGGCTTCCTTTCTGTGGGCGGGGCTATGTGGCACACGTTGGTCTTCCACGTGTCATTTGAAATGGAAAGTTAACTCTGTCTGTCCCGATCTTACACGGAGACCAACGCGTCCAGTTTGCAGGCTTCCACGGCTGCCGGCAGCCCCCTGGGAACACGTGAGTTATTACAACCTGATGTGCGGGCTGTAATCAATCTGCGGGCTATACCAGTTCGTGTAGCCCGCAGATTGAGCAATCAGGATTGAGAAACACCTGCTGGGGTGAGTTATTGTATTTTTTGTTAGTAAGTTCTTAGGTCCATTCTAAGCATCTTCCACAGACAGCACATGTTGGCGGTCTCCGGATGCCGCCGTCCGTGAGCCCCCACCCCCCGTGACACAGAGACACGGAGACAGCGGTGTTACCAGTGTGGGCTCCCCGGTGACTGTGTCGTCACGGGGAACGCCCCGTTTATTTAACTGCGCACGCGACAGAGTGAACGTCACCCCGTCGCGTGCGTACCCTTAAAGGGCCAACGCCACACTACACATCATTCGCCAACTTGGCCAACACCCTAGCTGTCGTAAAGAGTGCATTTCCGAATATAGACTGTGCCCAGGCATTCCGCCCACACACTGCATCTGATCTTGGCACAGCCCTTGTGGGCACTCGGGTTAATGCCAAACTAGACCGTGCACATCCATAGGACTACGCAAGAGAAAAGAGGCGGCCAACACCCATTAGGTGAAGCCCACATTGAAGTCTACTGGTAGGTCGTATTGTGGGTAGTGGTAGTGGGAGGTAGTTCCAGGGCCTTTATCTCAACTTCATATCTCTCACGAAGATTGAGTCCAACCCGTGCAAGCCAGCCTCCACTTCAATGCCAGATTAGAGCCATTCTGTCGGAGAACATTCACCTCCAAAACGTGAAAAGTCAGGAACCAGCTGGCAATTGCAATGAGAACAAACCCCAACCACCTGCCTTAGGGAATGCCTTAAAGGGTGCCTTCCCAATCCACCACCCAGGGATCGCAGTGCGTGTGTGTGCGCACAAGTGTAAATGTGGCCTGTAGAACTGAAGACTACCAATCTCAAACATGATTTGTTCCAACCGGTCAAAGGTCCTTGCAGTGTATCACTCCTGCGCCTTAGTGAACCAGAGGCCCCTCCCACTGTAACCCCACACCACCCTCTGTCTTCACTTAACTCACAAAATCACATCATCTGGAGGGGAATCAGTCATCGGCTCCATGAACACTTACCACCTGAGTGTCTGAGCCCCCGAAACCGCCAACATGTCTAAAGCCAATCACAGCCAGAACAGCAGATGGCATTCCTTCAGCTCCCTTGCAATTGCTGTACTTGGCTAGCAGTGACAGCCTTTCAGACTTACCATGGCCCTGGTGCACTTTTTCACGCAAACCCTCCACCACGTCACTTAACAACATCTTGTGTGGGACAATGTCAGGCATGTGTCCCAGCGATGAAGCAAGAAGCAAACCACCAACACAAATTGGAAACTATTTTTTGTACCTTTTTGTTTTATTTACAGTGCTGAAACAATATATATATATGACAGATATAATATATATATATATATTATTAAAAAATGCACCCGTGTCTGAATTTACAAAAAAGTGGAAATTCAAAAGGTTTGGTCCATTGTTTAAAAAGCAGATCGATCCGGTTTGTGGATGCTGGTTTATGCAGGTCCAAGCTAAAGTTCCTGCAGGAGAAAGAGGAAGACAGAAAGGGCATAGGAGGGGTGGTGCTACGGGCAACTTTTTCATCTAAGTAAAAATACTTTTCTAATCTCTGCTGGAAATCCTGCATGAGGGCAGCGTGAGGATGTACTTGAACAGACAGGTTTATAGTAAAGGGAGAGTGGCCTGGGGTGATGAAGTCACTCGGAAGTCACCAGGGCGTGATTACTGGAGAGTATTTATTACAACATGTTCTTACCAGACTAGCTGCATCTTCCCCCACCCATGGTTGAGAATCTACACAGCTCTTTAAGGAAAGTACTTGATGAACTCATTTTTTTTTTTACAATTTATCCTTTCCTGTCCAGGTAGAACCTTACAATCTCTGCGTTTATGGCTGCATGCATTCTGACTATCAGAGCAGATATCAGAGGTTGTCCTTCTAGTACATTCAATGAATCCACTTGTTCGTGGATTATGAATGAAGTTATCTAAGTATGACAGAGCTAGCTGAGTGTCCTGCCTTCAATATCCTCAAGCAATGTCCTCACAGAAGTCTGACTGGCCCCAATCAAATGGATACATGTAGGGTTTCAACTAGCCCATCTGTTTTGCAGTAAAGCTAATAGACAGCCAGAATAGCGCCTTTTTTTCACCCGTGGATGAGTCAGACACTTTGCAAAGAATTCTGCTTCTCACAAAGATCGAAATGTCTTTGTTTTTGAAAGCCTCCTTCCTTTGGCCTTCCTTTATTGCAACTGACCAGATGACGTACATTTCCCCACAGCCACGGTTATGAAAAAAAAAATGGTACCAGAATGCTAAACATTTATCAATGATGCTGGGCCTGCGATAATGCGGCACTGTCTAGTCCACCCATCCCACATTGCCAACACGAGCTAGGAAGCAAAGGGTCTGGAGGGCTGGAAGGAATTTGTTGTTGATAGCATTGTTTTTGTACGCAGGCGCAGCGGGTCACTTTCTGACGTTTGTATATCAGGGGAATTGATCCTGACGAGAAGGCAAGAAAGGCACAGGAGTTCTGGCAGTTGCACATGAAGGGCGACTGGACACGAGGGCCTGGAGGCCTTGGATTGTCGTCACGCTATACCATGGCTTTAGAGACCCGGTTCTGATGCCAGAGTAGGCTGTATGCTCTTGCTCTTCTAGCCCAGTGGGCTGGATTTAGGGCTCGGTACTCAGGATGCTCAAAGCCTTGTAATGTTATGTCTTGTTCCGGCTGCATCTCTTTGCTACTGTCTTATTTCTGTGCCTATCAATTGCTCTCCTGGGTCCTTCACTCAGCCTTGGCTGCCATCTTGCATCTGATTGTGCTATGAGTCTCTCGCCCCTCTGTCCTGGGTCCACTCCCTGCCTCTTTGCCTAAGCTAAACTCCACTGGCCCTCCACAGACGGCTCATGGGTGGGATGTGCGGAGCAAGGAACTGTAGAGCGGGCTGGGAATGGAACATGATGGCGGCCATGAGTGCGAGGCTATGGGGCATCACTGTGCGCTATGACGGGGGCCACCAGTGTGATAGTAGGCGGCAGGCGTGTGGGAGACGCAGGGATCTGAGATAGTGGGGCACTGGCAGGATGTCCAGTGGCAGAGGTGTGGGACGGGTCGGAGTATGAGCCTTGGGTCAGTTGCTGGTATCAGGGTTTGGGGGTCTGACAACGCGATGTGCTCGGTGGATATGATGTCCTTGGGGCGGGGGGGGGGCTGTGTTGAAATATCTGTGCAGGGCTTTTTTGTGACATGAGAATATGGGTTGGAGGGGATACAGCTCAAATGATCAGGGTGGAGGTTTAGGGTGTGTGTGTGTGGGGGAGGGGGGTGGGGGAGAGCGACGGGTGGGGTGCTCGGGGCAGCTCAGGCGTCGCTGGAGTCCCCATTCTCTGTCTTCTGCCTTTTTGTGTCCTCCACGTCATCCTGTGAAGAAAGAGAGAGAAAGAAGAGGCTGGTTTAAACCACAGACGCAGGAGCCTCCACCACAGTGAGGATCTTCGAGCCTTGTAGCCAGTCCACCCACCCCCAAAAAGGGCCTTCTGTGGCTGGTGTGTGTGTGTGTGTGTGTGTGTGCACATTTGGGTGTGGGTCGGGCAGCAGGTCTTGGTGAAAGCCATCCTTCATGTCTGCCTGTCTCCATGCCACTGTATCTGCACCTGTGGTTGCCTGGCCATGCTTGTGAATGTGTACCTGTGTCTGACTGTGTCTGTGTTGCCTGCCTGCCTCTGTTAGCTGGTTTGGCACAGATAGACCGAGGCTAACACCAAACCTCTGTAATTCAAAGACACCCTGGGGCATGACTGTGGAGAAAGGCATGCAGCACCCAGCCACCACACACTGACCACACATGGCACCCTCACATAGCTCGCTAAAGCTAGCACGGAAAGTCATTACAGGTTCGGCTGAATGGCAGCACGCAGGGCCAGTAAGTCACGGGACTCGTTAGAGTTGTGGTTATTCGCCATCTTGGAGTCCCATTGGTCTCTGATTGGAATACTGGATGTAGAGGTACCATTTCCACTTAAAACTTGGCTTTTTGGTACATGCGTGCTAAACCCCATAATTGTGCAGAGCATCGAGAATATTCCAAGAATCCACTGTTTTTGCACATAACCGTATGACATGCAGTCAGGCACTCAGACTCGGTGGCATACAGGGCTCAAGTCGTGGGTACACGCAGGGGGACGGAGTCCCCCCACTTTATTCAGAGGGGGGACTCCGTCCCCCCCAGCTAAAAGAGAAACATTGGATGTACTCTTTGAATTCATGAATTAAAGCAGACCTTGACTGCAGTCGTTAGGTTTGGAGCCGGACATTTCACCACTGCACTATATAACCGATCAAAAATAACAAACAACTAAAGGTGAAATATCCCATTTCGGTACTGCAAGTCCCAGGGGAAACATTTGTAGTGGTTCTTGGAGTTTAAAACAAGCACACCTTTTAACGTTTTCAAAAACACTATTACAAGAAAATATCCTGTCTTGGTTTTGTGCGTGTGTTCATTTTATGAAAGGCAAACGCCATTCGTCCAGTTCGATTTGGGTGGTTATGCAAAGCCAATTTAATTAAATGCGCACATGTCACCTTGATATGCAAATTTCTGGCGACATCACATCCCATTGCGTTTGTTGATGAGTCCCCCCACTTTAATTTTTAGGACTTGACCCCTGGTGGCATACACACATGGCAGGTGAGCACCTGTTCCCTGCACAGCACAGGCCTGTTCTCTGCGTCTCCTTCTGGCGACATAGGCCTGGAGTTGGCTGGTTATGGGGGCACCTGGCAGTGTGTGGAAGCAGCAAGGTCAGTCTTCGGGAGAAGGGCAAGTTGCGGGTTGCCACTGTCGCAGCAGGAGGTGGAAATGTCAGGCGTGCTTTGGCAGACAGCGCCGGGAGACCAAGGGGACAGCTTTCTATTTGGAGAAGGGAAAGTTATATGTGGCGATTTCATCTAGTGCGTGAAGTGGGGCGCGGCTTATGAGAACCACCCGTCTGGCCCGCAGCGTCTACATCACAAGGCAGGAATGTCAGCTACAGCGCCTTGCAGCTCATCGGATCAGAGAGCCGCAGTCAGAAAAAGGAAGAGAACGCGAAAGGGGAATATGAAGAGAGAAACGTGTGATCTGGGGGGTGCCATTGCGTCACCACGAAGGAAAGAAGGAGGCAGGCAACCCCAGAGTACCCTCCAAAGACAATCGGGTGACCCAAGAAGTAGAGGCGATGGGGCTGCCGTGCTACCGGGATAAAAGCCAGGCCCGGTGGCCATCCCAGAAGAAATCAAGCAACATAATCTATGTCTATGCTCTGAATTTCATCCAGTAACGCCTTTTCTCTCTGCAGTGGGCAACCTACTGGAACAGGTGTGCTCTATGCAAGATGCATCTTCAAGAGAGGAAAACAACCAATACATTCCCATCTATTTCCCGTGCAGCTTGGGTCCAGCCAACCCTATGCAGATCTGCTATTGGGTGCTCTGACTCCCCCGCCTCGTGTCTCCATTGGAGATCGGAAAACGCAGAATTGATGGTTGCTGTGGAGTATTAGATGTGTGTACAAACTGTGTGCACACATAGGTTCCTGTTTCTTTTGATCAGAAGATCCATATGGCGTACTACGGATTATGGGGCAGGCATCTGAACGGACCTGCAGGCAAGCCCTATTACACGATCTGTGCTGCCAAATGACCCTAGGTCACCAAGATCACCTTAGTCCAGACCTGGCTTTTTAGATAACATCACTTTGCATGCCGGGACTTGTAGACTCATGTTTCTAATGACAAAAACGAAATTGCTTGCCCGGCACAAGAGCCTGCGAAAGGTGACCCAGAAGACTTGGGACCCTTTAGCAGTGACAACATTCTCAATACTTAACATCTCCATTGGTTATTGGTAAAGAAGGGCATTAAAAGCGATAAGACGAGGGCTCCTTGCTTGATGACTGGGAATATTCAAGCAGCATGGGAATCTAGCAACGATCCAATGCTGGGCAAACATATGTCCTGCCAGTGGGGTTCTGTTAAAGGTACCTGATACAATCAGGGGCTTTGTTTCTATGCAGAAGGTCTGGTGGGTGATCAGAATAGAAGTCTGTCTCATTTTTAATTGGGCTCTGATCCTATGGAAAGGGCCTTATCCACTGACTCTTTGATGTCCCCCTTCAATGGGATTTTGTTTGGTTATTCGGGGTGTAAAAGAGGCACAGGGTTTGGGGGTCTTGTTTCTGGTTGCCATGCTTATTTGACCTCTGACCATGAACAAGTGGTAACCCTGGCCACCATCTATCTCCATTTCAATGCATTACAGCTGCTTCTTGATGAACTGTATGATATATTGTGGAATTCGGAGGACCATTTGGTGTGTTTTGCAGGCATGATGAGTGCAGACACCTGGTGATTTACAGTTTGAAGATGTCATCTTGAAAATGTATTCGCATTCAGTAGGTTTGGCGGGTGAACAGCATGAACAACAACCAGGCATAGACCTTTCAAAGATGCCTTCCTGCTACTCTCACCCGAAATTGCCTTTTCCCACTTTGAGATGTCTGCACTTTGCCCTTTATCAACACTGTTACACTGTGTGCTGCTCGGTGGCAACCCTTTACCTCAAAGTATAAGCACATAATGCAAAGTCTGTTATGGGGTCGCTACGCATTTGGCAATTAAGTAAACATGCAATATTTGGAAACACCACATGTTGTATTACCACATATGGTATATCACCTGTCTACGGTCCTTTGCATTTAAAAATGAGGAATAACATTAGAATTTGCGTGACCGCATGGTTAAAGGGCTTCATGCTGCGTGATGACTCTTTACTCAGAAACAAAAGGAGAGTGTAAGCGTCACTCAATGAGCAGGTACTCCACCGCAGGAGGAGTGCATGCTACACTTTCCCACAGAGGGTACAGAACCGACAGCAGCACTGCAACCATCGCCTACACTTAAAATACAGCATTAACAGAAGCACAGCAAGCATCCCTTGCACAGAGAACAGGTACAGAACATCCAGCAGTGCTTTAAGCTTGCCACGCGCATGGACCATGTGCACCGTGGGCAAGCTTTATTCACACGCAGACCAGGTACACCGTCATTACAAGCACAGAAAGCTTCCCTTGCACACAGAACAGGTACAGAACATCCAGCAGTGCGTTAAGCTTGCCACGCACATGGAGCATGTGCAGCATGGGCAGAAGTAGTGCAAGCTTCATTCACACACAGAAGAAGTGCACCGTCATTACAAGCACAGCAAGCTTCCCTTGCACACAGAACAGGTACAGTATGCCAGCCCTCAGAGACGTCATGCAGCAGACAAGCCTTTCACCCAAGGAGCCCGGGTTTTTAGCCACGCAGCTCCTTGAGTTTAAGGGCTGCCTGCTGCGTGTGAGAGCTGGGGTGCACCGGTGTCACACCTTTGGTACACCTAGCCCCTCCTTTTGTTAAAAGTGAGGGCTAGGGCAGAATGAAGGTAATACTGCCAGTGTGCCCTAGCTCCCCAGCTTTCAAAAGCCCCCTCCCCTTAGTTGAGAGGGGCTCTCGCTAGTGGCATGACCTAAATGCACACATACTTAGGGCAGCGTCGCCTAACGAGAGCCTCCTCTCCCCTCAATTTACCATCCCATTTAAAGCACTGGAGGCTGGTCAAGACTGGCCGCAAGCTGCTTCTTTAGGATAACTCCAGGTAATGTCATCCATTTATTTATTTATTTATTTATACATTTGGAAAGCGCCCTACGCCCGTAGGCATCAAGGTGCGGAAAATAGCATCTGCATCCACTGTGCTAAGTGGAATGTGGATGTTTTAGTACAGCTCCTACCACCCAGAATAAATGGAGCGCACTCCGACTTGTGCAGCTGGAAAGAGTGGGCAGAATGGAAGCAATTGGAAGAGATGGTAGGAAAACAGGGGAAAGGAAAGAACTAAGTTGGTAATCATGAAGTAAGGTATGCCGTGTAATAGCCCCAGCAGGGAGGAACAGAGAAGAGAAAGGACGGCTGTTTCATGACCTCTTCAAAGAGAGTGTGGGAGGATGTGGGACGGCAAAGGTAGGGACTCAGTGCCTTGCCGCGCTCCACCAGGGGACGAGAGGAGACGGGGAATGAGAAGGAAAGAGAATTAGCCCTACCAGAAAGATAAGGAACGCCCTGCTTTGCTATACTATGTACATACTCAGCTGGTGCAGTTTATATATGAATAAGCAATTAACTCTGTACAAACCAGTGGGGGCCTTGATCAAATCATCCCCAGGTGAGAACCAAAATGATTTGGAAAGACAGCAAGGACTGGGGCTTCTGTCTTTTCTATGTGTAAGAAGAGTATGTGGAATGCTCTGGGCCACCCTGGGACACCTCGCCACACACGCAGCGTGGGGACGACTGCCACAAGGCCGCATCCAGGCTCTCACCTCGTCCTCGGCCGACCTCTTCACTGCATGGGTCTCATATACATCGTCATCGTCGTCATCGTCTACGTCATCATCTGAAAGTGAGAAACCGCAGATTAGGGCACAAGCTCTAGTTTGGCCAGCAACATTTTTAGTTTTGTCTCGGGATGATAGCTCAGGGGCAACGTGCTCGCTATGGGAGCAAGGCGACACAAAGCAACACAGGTTCGATCCCCGGGTCCGCGCTTAGAAACCTCTGGGTATTAAGCACATTATAAATAACCTATCATATCATAACATGCATCCACCACAGAGATGGGAATTAGGAACAGCAATGGAGACTAAACATGACGCTCTCCATGTGTCTAGAGAGAAAACACATCTCGAGCAGGGGTCTGCCGCCTGTGGCTATCCAGATGTTTTGGACTATGACTCCCATGATCCCTCACCATTGAACGTGCTGGCGAGGGCCAAAGGTTGCAGATCTCTGATCTAGAGGCAGGTCAAGCTTCACTCACATCCATGAAAAGGTACGCCATGAGCAGCAGCGTGTCAAGATTCCCTTGCCGATAACAGGTACTGTGCAGTCAGCAGAAGTGTAAGCGTCACTCACTGAGCAGGTACTCCACCGCAGGAGGAGTGCATGCTACACTTTCCCACAGAGGGTACAGAACCGACAGCAGCACTGCAACCATCGCCTACACTTAAAATACAGCATTAACAGAAGCACAGCAAGCTTCCCTTGCACAGAGAACAGGTACAGAACATCCAGCAGTGCGTTAAGCTTGCCACGCACATGGAGCATGTGCAGCATGGGCAGAAGTAGTGCAAGCTTCATTCACACACAGAAGTGCACCGTCATTACAAGCACAGCAAGCTTCCCTTGCACACAGAACAGGTACAGAACATCCAGCAGTGCTTTAAGCTTACCATGCACATAGAACATGCGCAGCATGTGCTGAAGTAGTGCAAGCTTCATTCACACACTTATACAGCAGAAGCAGCAGACCTGCAATAGTTCCTCATGCAAAATAACTGGTGCCGCATGGATAACAGCTGTTCAAGCTTCCCACATGCACAGGTTTGGCACCACATTAACAACAACAGTGCCAGCCCCACATCTTTAGTATAGGCACAGCACCTCCTACCACAGTGCAAGATTCTCTCACGCAAAAAACAGGTAAGCAACTGCAACAGTAAAGCATAGAACAGGTTCAGCTCAGGCAGCAACAGTGCAAGCATCTTTCACGCATTGAAAAAACATAGCACGTGCAGCAGCAGTGCAAGAGTCTTTCACGCATTGAGAAAGCATAGCACGTGCAGCAGCAGTGCAAGAGTCCTCCACGCATTGAAAAAGCATAGCACGTGCAGCAGCAGTGCAAGCATCCTTCATGCATTGAGAAAGCATAGCACATGCAGCAACAGTGCAAGTGTCCGTCACACATTGAGAAAGCACAGCACGTGCAGCAGCAGTGCAAGAGTCTTTCACGCATTGAGAAAGCATAGCACGCGCAGCAGCAGTGCAGGAGTCATTCACACATTGAGAAAGCATAGCACGTACAGCAGAAGTGTAAGAGTCCTCCATGTATTGAAAAAGCGTAGCACGTGCAGCAGCAGTGCAAGCGTCCTTCATGCATTGAGAAAGCATAGCACGTGCAGCAGCAGTGCAAGTGTCCGTCACGCATTGAGAAAGCATAGCACGTGCAGCAGCAGTGCAAGTGTCCGTCACGCATTGAGAAAGCATAGCACGTGCAGCAGCAGTGCAAGAGTCTTTCACGCATTGAGAAAGCATAGCACGTGCAGCAGCAGTGCAAGAGTCGTTCACACATTGAGAAAGCATAGCACGTACAGCAGCAGTGCAAGAGTCCTCCATGCATTGAAAAAGCATAGCACGTGCAGCAGCAGTGTAAGCATCCTTCATGCATTGAGAAAGCATAGCACGTGCAGCAGCAGTGCAAGCATCCTTCATGCATTGAGAAAGCATAGCACATGCAGCAACAGTGCAAGTGTCCTTCACGCACTGAGAAAGCATAGCACGTGCAGCAGCAGTGCAAGTGTCCGTCACGCATTGAGAAAGCACAGCACGTGCAGCAGCAGTGCAAGAGTCTTTCACGCATTGAGAAAGCATAGCACGTGCAGCAGCAGTGCAAGAGTCGTTCACGCATTGAGAAAGCATAGCACGTACAGCAGCAGTGCAAGAGTCCTCATGTATTGAAAAAGCATAGCACGTGCAGCAGCAGTGCAAGCATCCTTCATGCATTGAGAAAGCATAGCACGTGCAGCAGCAGTGCAAGCGTCCGTCACGCATTGAGAAAGCATAGCACTGAGCGGATTTCCCCCCAGCTCTGAGCTGGGGGGAAATCCGCCAAAGCCATGATCTGGCAGACCCTTAAATGCGGCGGTAATAGCACTACTGCCGCATTTAAGTGTTACCGCCAGACTCGTGATGAGGCCCTAAGTGAACAAACGTCTTACCACTTAAATGTACAAAGATACTCCTGTTTCATCAACTTCTGTGATTGACCTCTATGGAGAACTTACTGGTGCATTCACAGGACCGGTTTGTGAAAAGAACCTGAGTTCACTTGTGTGTCATTTTATGCTCAAACCTAATGTCTCTCGGTGGTCGACACATGACTTCATCATGCTATGTATGTTGCTATGACGTCAACGCATTATAGCATCACAGTGCAGGCAGGGTTATGAGAAAATCATATCAATTGGGCTCATTAGAAGTTCCCCGGTCTGGAGCAAATGCTTGTAATTCCGACACCAGCATGTTTTCCGGACCAGGGAAACACCTGGTTTCTTTTGGGGGCAGTGATGTACCGGCAAATATATGCCAGAATCGCTGGTCTTATGCGACTGCATGGAATGGGAATTTACTGGCGTCTCTGCGCCGGTAATATCCCGGTAATACTGGGATATCGGGTAGTGGAAACGGTAAAGCAGTTTTGCCGGCATCCCGTCGGATGTACCGCCGGTATCCATGCCAAACTGGAATAAGGGCCAATGAATCAATTTGGTCGGAAATTCAAAACTATGCATTAGCCTTCCAAGGGGACTATACTGATTACAGAGCAACAAGTTTAATGAATGAGTAGCAAATCAATAAAATGTGAAATCGAAAAATATCACAATTGTAAAAAAGAAAAAAATATTGATCCTCAATCCATAAAAATTATGAGCTCTCTCTATTGAATCTAGCGCAGGTGTCGCTTGATGTGTTATTTACATAGAACATATTTACATACAATATCACACAAATGAAATTGGTACTCATTTATCGACGTAGGAAGGATGAAAGGCTGAGTTGGCCTTGCTGGGATTCAAACCTGCAACCTGCAGATCACACACAGATTGCAACAGTCAGCGCTTAACCCGTTGAGCTATCTTCCTGACATAATCATACCAGTCAGGATCAGGATAAGCTTCCCTTAAAACACACAGAAGATTCAGCAAAGACAGCAGCAGACCCGTTTGTCATCATACACTCCCTGCTGGAAGGTGCCTGAGTGGACCTCTAAGTCCTTGGTCGTTCTACCCCGTCTGGCCGAGCCGGAGAGCATCCTCACCTTCTTCCTCTGGGTCCTCCTCTTCCTCCGGATGTTCGTCATCTTCACCCTCTGCTCCATTTTCTTCCTCCTGCAGAACAAGAGCAGAGAAGACCCTAGTTATTGGCTGTAATGTACAAGCCCCCGAAAATAGGGAGAGAGATGAAGGACATAGGGCGGGCAGGTGGAAGCTTCCTACTAGACACCCAATCAGAGAGCAGTCCTGCAAGTCTCAAAGGGGCACTGTTATCACGAAGGAGATCATGACTTTCCACTTGACCAATAAACAGAGATATCTTTATTTACGTATGCATGTCAAGAAAACATTTCACCTCTCATTTTGGGGATGGAAAAATGAAGCCTCTGCACTGCCTTATTAACGGTGCCGGTGCTTCCGTGGCGGCTTGCCTACAGTGGCCGCTGTGTCCAGCAGGGCCAGCCTTGTTGGGCATAGCAGCTCTGGCAGGCAAACCCATAGTGTGCCAGTACAGAAACAACGGTGCCGGTAGGCTTACCAGCACGTTTCCGGACCGGCACACTTGTAATGCAGGCCATAGTCTATGTCTATAGACCCTGAGGAGCATCCGGAGTGTGTGGCCTGAGATTGCAGGCTGAGGGCCTCCTGTTTGGGTCCCAAGGCCCAGATTATGTACCAGAACACAGCTGTTATTAATCGTCAGCAAGGTGCAAAGCTACCAGAGTGCAATGTACGTCTAGGTAGGATAACCTCCAGCGAAAGGTCGCCTATTGTACAGTTAGATGCTGCATTGTTAACAATGGTGCATCAGTTGAAATATGACCCATTCCAATCTGTAGGTGCTCAGCCAGTCCTGTTTTTATCTTTGCATTCTGGGACCTGTCAGAGTTTTATAACGGGGAAAACCAGAACTACATGTCCCACAATGCAAAGGAGAAAAAAAACAAGACTGGATAAGCAACTGCAGATTGGAATGGGTCATGTTGGCAACTATACATCACTGGGGCGTCTCTTACTTGTTCCGTATAGTGTTTGCATATGTGCTGACGAAGTAGGTTTAGTCACACATATTTGGGTTGGAAGTAAAAGCATAATCGAACACTCCGTTGAAATGAATTGAGCCCATTGGATTTTTGTAAGCGGCACACAAGAACTGCACATAGAAAATGGCTCTGTGCAACTCTCCACATTACACTTGCCAGAGCCACAAAGGAACATTCGGGAGGCCTCGCTAGAGGGCACTCTCATCATCCAGGCGAGCTGGGAAGGGAAGGGCTGGGTGCCCTCTTACCTCACGTGGCAGCTGCTTCTTCTTGTCTTTCTTGCTGGATTTGTCTACCACCTTTTCCTTTTTCTCCTTGAGGTCCTGTGAGGGGAGAGAGGGAGAGAGAAAGATGGGTGAGATATATAGCGCTGCAGAGAGGGAAGGAGGGAAGGCAGGAAGAGATTTAAACGCAAACGAGCAGGGAGGAGAATGAGAGGCACAGGGAAGGAAAAGAATGATAACGGCGGAGAAATCCTTTCCCCCATAAGTGGGGTTTTAGAGACAGTCTCTAATGCATTTCGTTCTTTTTGTTTTCCTTTCCACTTCATAGAAAGGGTGCTGAGCCACTCCCAGGCCCCTCGCCTTTCCCTAAACACAGAAACAGCAAGAAGCCAAAACCCAGAGGCTTAGCCAGTATTGTCTAACAAGTGGGGCCTGAAGCTAATGTAGTTGGGCCCACTGCAGTGACATGAACATCTGTAAATGCCCGCACAGCACTGCTGAGTGGGCATTTGTAGATTTTGGATGGGCCTTGCCCACTCAGGACCTACCCTGTCTACGCCTCTGCCAAAACCAGAACTTTCCAGGTGGAAAGTGGCTAGACTGGCCCGCGTGGCTGGGAAAATGCGAAGAAGGATGTGTTCATGTTTGGGAAGCAGGCTGTGCTTGTGTAAAATCACACGAGGACAATAGGACGAACACGAGCACGTTTCTATATAACGCTTTGTGCTCGATTACTCCAATGTTTTAAGTTCTTGGCAAAGAATAGATATTGTTTTCATCCAACCCAGTTGATTGACCTTGCCGGGATGTTGCAGTCACACCTGTGAAAGTAGGCGGCATGCACATCTCTGAAACAAGCGCATAACTCTGTGAGCTATCCTAGTCATGACGGTATCATCCCATTACTGCCCAGACCATCACCGTGAATCCGAAAATGTTGAACTGGTTACAACTAATGTGTGTGAAAATATAGAGTATTCATTGGAGTGGGCATATGTGGGGCAGGGAGGATCTCTGGGGGGTCTCCCCCCGCATTTATTTTCACATAAAGTAGTTGTGAAAAATGTGACATTTTCAGATACGCACTGATGGGTGTGGTATTTTCATGTCGATCCGACATGACCGGCAACTCATGTCACTATGGAAGGGGGGGGAGACAGTAAAGCATGGACCAATAGTGGTCACTGGTAACCATTTTGGGAAAAGATCAATGGAAATTCAAGTTGTCTCCCCATTAGGACTAGTCATGCTCTGAAACCAACACTACTGTGTTAAGAGCGAGGTCACAGGCGTGCAGGGTCGGAATGGGCCATAAAGTTGTCTCGGGCACCAATGAAAACGTGGCCCGCAGTTTCAAATTACTATTATTCCTTTTGTAACACTGTTTCAATAGTAACCAAGCGGGAGTGTCTTGATAAAGTGTGATGCAAACTGTGCTTTAAAGAATATGTATTCAGCAACACTGGACAAAACTACTAGCTACAGAGTGAATTAAATCAAGCTGGCCCAAATTGGCCAAAAACTGGCCCACTTTGACCCAAAAAACTGCGCCACACCAGCATTTTGTGTTTTTGCTTCGGCCATGGGCCTAGTGCACTATAGGCCAGTCCGACCCTGCACGCGTGCCTTTGCCTGAAAGGGGAACAGAAAGGCAACTCTGACTCCGTGTTCCTAGGAAAGCAAAGGTACACTCTGCTTTGATCTCACTCGTATATCATTTCGGAAGTGGTAGTCTTGCTAAGATCACCTTTAAATCTAGGAATATCTAGATCAAGAAATATACGAAGAAAGATCCTGGGGTGGCTGGCAGTGGGCGGGCACTCGGGACAAGTCTTCCATAATAGAAAGTATTGTAGCCCGTGCTGAAGACCACCGGATCTTGGCCCTTTCTCTGCTTAAAAAGGGCTTGGTTTTCTCCGGGCCCATAACAGATTCTATTGGACCATCACCTAGTGTTTGCTCCTCAGAGGATCAGAAAAAACACCTTTTAAAGGGACGGGTTGTTGTCCTCCGGAGATGTTTGAGAGTGGCTTAAAATGGCCACAATCAGAGGGCTGAGGGCTACAGGGAGACTTTCAAAGAAAAGGAGTAGTCTTCAGGAAGTCAAAGAAGTACAGGGAGGAAGGAAGGGAAAGGATGGAGAAGAGGAGACCAAGACTGGAAAAAGAGGCAAGAGAAGAGAAGTGTTAGGAAGTTGAGTGGGACATTGGAAAATGGCCAGTGGGATAGAGTTGCAGAGGAAAAGGAGGGGGAAGAAGAGTGCAGGGGGGATAGTGGAAGGAGTAGAGGAAAAGAAGGAAGTGGTGTAGAGGAGGGTAATAATAGAGGAGAGAGGGGGTGCAGGGAGGCATACAGGAGGGCAGGAGAATACATGTATGATTTCTTCAGGACCTACTGCAGGGGCCTGCAACATGTGGCTCTCCAGATCTTTAAAGCTGCAGTATTCACAATCCCGCCCCATGTACTGTGCTGGCTGGGGCTGATGGGAGTTGTAGGCCAAAACAACTGTAGAACGCAAGGTCACAGACCACTGTCCTTCTCGGTTGCGTTGAAGAAATGGGATTGCCTTCGTGAGATAATAGAACAGGACCATAGCTGAGGACACAATTGTGAGTATTGCTACCTGAAAGAGTAGGAAATGGCACAGGGAGTGGATTTGGGGTTACAAGTCTAAGGGCCAGATCAAGAGTAAGGCGGTATTCCCTCAGGTAAACTGCAAGTGGAAATGTCTGCATCATTCAAAGTCCTGCCGGCCTTTCTCTTATTCCCCATTTTGGAGTCCCACAGGGCTCCATGGGGACTTTGTATCAGTGCCTGTGGAAGTTACCACATGTGGTAGTGCTTTCATGGCATCTCGTGCCTCCACTGATCACCTCACTATTAAAAGCAGACCTTCCAGGATTTTGCGGCATGAAATGGCAAATTTTGCGGCATGAAATGGAAAATTTTGCGGCACAAACCTTTATTTATTGCGGCATTTTTGCGGGACATTTTGCATTAACTGGAGGGTGTAAGATTGCCACATTGCAGGAAATAGGCATAGTGCAAGGCTACAAGAGAGCCAGGGTATCAATATTATGTATCCTTTGTATTAATTTAACAGGAGGAGTCCCAGATGTCTCTGGCTTGGCACAACAGTGTTTGATTTGGCTACATTTCTGGTTTAATGTTCATGCCTATTTAATAGTATTAACTAAATTGATCATTATCAATTATAATGCTGAAAATATTCCCCTTCTATGTTCTCCAATCCCCCAAACACCCACACACCTCTCTCACCAACACACATCTCACCGACTCTCCATCACAACTTGCATTCCTTAACCTCTCACTCTGTCATACAAATGCTCACATGCTATGTCACACTGTCAAGTCACAATTTACACTGCCCAGCCCCTGCCACACGCCAAATCATACTCCCAATTCACACCTTACACTCTACAATTCCTCCCGCAATATACAGTCCTTCATTCTTTTGTGCTGCTTCTGCATCTTGCATCCTTTCTCCCATTCTATCACACTCTTCCCTCATCCTTTTTCCCAATCTGCAGCTCACTGCCTCTTTCTGGCCAACCGCTTCCTCTCTGCTTTCTGGCTCACTGGCCACACGCTCCCTCTACTTTCTGTACCTCTGCTCGCTCTCAGACTTCTGGCCCACCGCATCACTGCTTCCTCTGCTCTCTTGTGCAGCGCTTCCTCCTCTGACCCACTGCTCTCCCTCTGCTTTCTTGCCTATCACTTCACATCTCACCCATCACTCTCCCTCTCTCTCATAGTGTAACCATTTTTTTTATTTTTTTGAATGGTACATTTTGACCCAGTTCCTCAAATAATGTGGCATTTAAAAAAAGAACGGAGGATATGCTATTTTTAGACAACCCATTTTTGGAAATGAGAAGCTCACCTTATTCTCAAAGGTGACCGGCGCATTTCCACAGGCTTGAGCTGTAGCGCAAATTGTGCGCTGGCTAGCTGCCTTGAATGGTGATCTGGGTTGTTTGACCGAAGTGTAATTATTTGCGGCGGAATTGACCGTAGTCAATTTCGCTGAAAATTGATTTGCACTTCTGCCAAACAAGCCAAAATGTACCTTTCACTACCACCCCGCCCCCTCCCCTACTTAACTGCTGCCGCTTCCCCTGCAACCCTGCGGTGCCAGATCCGTCCCTCTAACGTGGGTTGGATCCAACTCCGCAGAGTCCCTTTTTCGTTACTTTCTTTTTTTCTGTCCCCGCCTCCAATTTTGAAGAAAAAGGGGAAAACATTTCTGCAACCACCCTAGACCAAAAATACTGAACATGGGGAGCGGGTGACACCCCCGCAACACATGTTCAGTATTTATAAAAATCGATCGAATAGTACTGGACGAAATAGGTCAAATTGGAACATTCGATAGATTTTTGTCATCAAAATGGCCAGTACTTTGAATAGAATCGCTCTCCCGACAGTGTTCTGCAAGCTCCCAGCGCCTTTCACAGGGACAGGCCCTCCAGGTGCCTGCCGCTGTAAAATGCGACCCACAAAAATTCATTTTTATCTTGTTTGAGGAACAGAAATGCAAGCGACACAGCAGCGGTTCATACCTTAAAAGAAATGCATGACAGGGTCAGGAAAGACCCTGACATGCAGTGGCAGCCCCACATCCCGTGCGCGTAGGGTTGCCTACAATTTCTACACATTTAAAAGTGCATCTTGCTTGGAAATGAGGGATGCGCTTTTAAATTGACAGAAACGCCACTTTATTTGATCAAGGAGGCGAAAATGGCCATCTGAATGGGCACGCATATAAAATGTGCCCATTCATGTGTCCCTTGTGGATTGGGCTGCACTTTTTTGGGGCGCAAGTGATGAGATGCATTAGCGCATTTCATTTCTTATGTAAAAAAAAAAAAAAAGTTGAGACCCTGGCACCCCGAGTATCATTTTTCTTAAAACAGTAATTTTTGCAAAGTTTTTTTTTAAAGATGCTGTTTTGCACAAAACGGCAGTTTTTGCTGCATTTTGCGCAAAACGGCCGTTTTCGCAGCATTTTGCGTGATCGCAAAATCGCTATAAGATGGTCCCAGGATTTTGAAACATAGCGATTGTATCTTGGCCTTGAACCTCACATATTGAAACTCCACTTGCAGAGTTTTCCAGTACTGGCTCTACGCGTCAAGCGGGCACCGCTTCTCAATAATGCCCATGTAGTGTGCATAACTTTGAGTCAGTCATCCACTTTTTTAATGAGCACTATAACAAGCAGCAGAGGAAATGGTTGAGACCTATTTGCAACATGTCCGACGTAAGGCACGTGGCAGTGGCCTACCATTTTTTCAAGATTATCTGATAATATATGGGTGCTGTAAACTGCCACCCAATATTTATGGGATCCTTGGCGGTGCAGGCGTACAGTGATGTAGGGTCACCTATGGCCAATCCTAATGGGAAATACCATCATTTAATTCTGTGGTGAGCTGATGGCGAGCTTAACAAACATAGGGTCACATTATGAGTCTGGCGGTAAATCGACAGTGAATCCACTGATTTACTGTTCCTTCCACCTGCTGCCGTGCCATTATCAAGGGTTTACGAGTGGCGCACTGCGGTATAAATCGTCATTTTTTTAATCCATGGGGATTTTTGGTGGATTTACCGTGAGCGGTAACTCTGTGCAGTAAATCCGCCAATTACGGGAGGTAAAGTGGAGGACTTACCGCCAGCATTTTGCTACAGGTGAACCCTCTACTTGACCTCCACACTCGTGAGTCAGCAGCGAGGTAATCTGCAGGTAAAGAGGAGGTACCAGAACGACCACCACTTTATAAACATTGTGTACACTAGTAAGTGAAAATGAGACCACACACAGCTTGGTGAGAGGGTACCTTGCGCCAGAGGTATCCCACCCTTTGCTGCCCCTAGTGCCAAGCAACATGAGTTGTCAGCTGGGGGAGGGATCTTTCCAACAAAAAAACAGGTGAAGAGGACAACCTAACCCACCCCATTGGAGGTGGGATCTCCAAAAAGGGAGGCAGAATATCTTTCTGCAGGTCTGCAAACGAAGGAAAGGTTATACATAGAGTAGGGAGGGAGGGGGCGGTCTGGAGCAGCCGTCTGCCCCTCTCACCCCTTTGCAAGAGGTAATCCTGACATTAAGTACTAAAGAGGATCTGCTGGAAATAGACAGAGGCTGAGCGAGCTTAAGTATTTAGCCCCATCTGTTTGTGTCTGTCCCTGTCTCCTGCCCACCTGTCCACGTACGTCTTGCCCGCCGGTCCCTGTCTGTTGCTGTTATCTCCGTCCCTGCTGGCCTGTCACTGTGGGTTCATCTGTCCCTGTCTGTCAGTGGCTGCCGATGTCTGTCTAGTCCTCTGTCTGTGCCTTGCTCTAGCTGGTCAGTGGCTGCCTGTGTCTGTCTGTCCCGTCCTCTGTCTGTGTCTTGCTTTAGCTGGTCAGTGGGTGCCTGTGTCTGTCTGTCCCGTCCTCTGTCTGTGCCTTGCTCTTGCTGGTCAGTGGCTGCCTGTGTCTGTCTGTCCCGTCCTCTGTCTGTGCCTTGCTCTAGCTGGTCAGTGGCTGCCTGTGTCTGTCTGTCCGGTCCTCTGTCTGTGCCTTGCTCTAGCTGGTCAGTGGCTGCCTGTGTCTGTCTTGTTCTCTGTCTGTGCCTTGCTCTAGCTGGTCAGTGGTTGCCTGTCGGTCCCGTCCTCTGTCTGTGTCTTGCTCTAGCTGGTCAGTGGCTGCCTCTGTCTGTCCCGTCCTCTGTCTGTGCCCTGCTCTAGCTGGTCTGTGGATGCCTGTGTCTGTCTGTCTGTCTCTTGCTGGTCAGTGGCTGCCTGTGTCTGTCTGTCTGTCTGGTTCTCTGTCTGTGCCTTGCTCTAGCTGGTCAGTGGCTGCCTGTGTCTGTCTGTCCGGTCCTCTGTCTGTGCCTTGCTCTAGCTGGTCAGTGGCTGCCGATGTCTGTCTAGTCCTCTGTCTGTGCCTTGCTCTAGCTGGTCAGTGGCTGCCTGTGTCTGTCTGTCCCGTCCTCTGTCTGTGTCTTGCTTTAGCTGGTCAGTGGGTGCCTGTGTCTGTCTGTCCCGTCCTCTGTCTGTGCCTTGCTCTTGCTGGTCAGTGGCTGCCTGTGTCTGTCTGTCCCGTCCTCTGTCTGTGCCTTGCTCTAGCTGGTCAGTGGCTGCCTGTGTCTGTCTGTCCGGTCCTCTGTCTGTGCCTTGCTCTAGCTGGTCAGTGGCTGCCTGTGTCTGTCTTATTCTCTGTCTGTGCCTTGCTCTAGCTGGTCAGTGGTTGCCTGTCGGTCCCGTCCTCTGTCTGTGCCTTGCTCTAGCTGGTCAGTGGCTGCCTCTGTCTGTCTGTCCCGTCCTCTGTCTGTGCCCTGCTCTAGCTGGTCTGTGGATGCCTGTGTCTGTCTGTCTGTCTCTTGCTGGTCAGTGGCTGCCTGTGTCTGTCTGTCTGTCTGGTTCTCTGTCTGTGCCTTGCTCTAGCTGGTCAGTGGCTGCCTGTGTCTGTCTGTCCGGTCCTCTGTCTGTGCCTTGCTCTAGCTGGTCAGTGGCTGCCTGTGTCTGTCTTGTTCTCTGTCTGTGCCTTGCTCTAGCTGGTCAGTGGCTACCTGTGTCTGTCTGTCCCGTCCTCTGTCTGTGTCTTGCTTTAGCTGGTCAGTGGGTGCCTGTGTCTGTCTGTCCCGTCCTCTGTCTGTGCCTTGCTCTTGCTGGTCAGTGGCTGCGTGTGTCTGTCTGTCCCGTCCTCTGTCTGTGCCTTGCTCTAGCTGGTCAGTGGCTGCCTATGTCTGTCTGTCCGGTCCTCTGTCTGTGCCTTGCTCTAGCTGGTCAGTGGCTGCCTGTGTCTGTCTTGTTCTCTGTCTGTGCCTTGCTCTAGCTGGTCAGTGGTTGCCTGTCGGTCCCGTCCTCTGTCTGTGCCTTGCTCTAGCTGGTCAGTGGCTGCCTCTGTCTGTCTGTCCCGTCCTCTGTCTGTGCCCTGCTCTAGCTGGTCTGTGGATGCCTGTGTCTGTCTGTCTCTTGCTGGTCAGTGGCTGCCTGTGTCTGTCTGTCTGTCTGTCTGTCTGGTTCTCTGTCTGTGCCTTGCTCTAGCTGGTCAGTGGCTGCGTGTGTCTGTATGTCCCGCCTTCTGCCTGTGCCTTGTTCTAGCTGGTCCGTGGCTGCCTGTGTCTGTCTGTCCGGTCCTCTGTCTGTGCCTTGTTCTAGCTGGTCCGTGGCTGCCTGTGTTCTAGCTGGTCCGTGGCTGCCTGTGTCTGTCTGTCCCGTCGTCTGTCTGTGTCTTGCTCTAGCTGGTCAGTGGCTGCCTGTGTCTGTCTGTCTGTCTGGTCCCCTGTCTGTGCCTTGCTCTAGGTGGTCAGTGGCTGCCTGTGTCTGTCTGGTCCCCTGTCTGAGCCTTGCTCTAGCTGGTCAGTGGCTGCCTGTGTCTGTCTGGTCCCCTGTCTGTGCCTTGCTCTAGCTGGTCAGTGGCTGCCTGCGTCTGTCTGGTCCCCTGTCTGTGCCTTGCTCTAGCTGGTTAGTGGCTGCCTGTGTCTGTCTGGTCCTCTGTCTGTGCCTTGCTCTAGCTGGTCAGTGGCTACCTGTGTCTGTCTGGTCCTCTGTCTGTGCCTTGCTCTAGCTGGTCAGTGGCTGCATGTGCCTGTCTGGTCCTCTGTCTGTGCCTTGCTCTAGCTCTTTCTTCCTGTTGTCCAGCTATACGTTCTTGTCGCTATCTGCCTGTCTGTCCCTCACTTTATCTGTTGGTCTGTCCCTCCATCTGCACATGCCTCACTCTGTCTCTTTCATCCTGTATCTGGCTGTAGGTTCTTGTCCCTGTTTGCCTAGCTAGCGTTCCTGTCTGTTATGGCAGCCCATTGCACCCCGTAAGCCTGTTTTATCCTGCCCCTGTTCCCCGCCTCCACCTCTTTCTGTCTTTATGCGCCTGTCTCTGTCTGCCGCCGTTCCAGCTCTGTCTTCCATGCTGAAGTCTAGATCACTGGGCCTTGCGTCTTTGGTGGAATTACTGCCATACTCGTTTACCATTACCGCCACTTGTAGTAGAGCAAAATCCTCACTATTGCAAGTCACAGCATGGCAACATCAATCGCGATTTTTAGAGACCATAGGACTCCATGGTGATTTTGTAGGAATTATTATGGGTGGTAATTCCAACATGGTAATTCCTCCAGTTTTTACCACTAATATCGAATAAATATCTCCAGTCAAGTGCTTGGGGTACCTAAGCTGCACTACTGCCAAACTCGCAGTACAGCAGTGCCGTAAATTGGATGTATTTCTGTTATCAACACTGCACCACCATACTCATAATAAAAATGTTGTCTGGAAGTCTGGGTTCTTAGGCTTAACCCTCAGCTGTTTCAGGTTTCCTGGCAGCATGTACATAACTACCATCAACCTATCAAAGCACACTGCTGTCTCCTTCTCTCTCTCTCTCTCTCTCTCTCTCGCTCTCTCGAATTCTCCTGCCTCCTAAAGCACTATATGAGCACCCAACAAAACATGACATGAGGTTGCCAGCGTGGAGTGTCCAGCTATTTCCTCTGAGGAATTGTGGTATCCTTTGCAATATAAACACTTATATAGCTATCCCCACCATTACACTGCTCCCCCTTTACCTCAATGCTCCCCTCATTTCACAGTGCTAGAATCTGCCTTCAGTTCTCATTTTTATATTGTATAATCGGTGTATCACTCTGTCCGGAAGGATAGAGAGCCGAAGGAAGGAATGGAGGGGGAGGGAGGAAAGAAGGAAGGGTTAAAGGGAGGAAAGCAGGAGGAAGAAAAAAGAAGAAGGAAGGAAGGAAGGAAGGAAGGAAGGAAGGAAGGAAGGAAGGAAGGAAGGAAGGAAGGAAGGAAGGAAGGAAGGAAGGAAGGAAGGAAGGAAGGAAGGAAGGAAGGAAGGAAGGAAGGAAGGAAGGAAGGAAGGAAGGAAGGAAGGAAGGAAGGAAGGAAGGAAGGAAGGAAGGAAGGAAGGAAGGAAGGAAGGAAGGAAGGAAGGAAGGAAGGAAGGAAGGAAGGAAGGAAGGAAGGAAGGAAGGAAGGAAGGAAGGAAGGAAGGAAGGAGTGAGTGAGTGTTGGGATGCCATTTTTCCATCATAAGGGGGAAAGCAATGGCCGCTCTAACAGTAGTAAGGAAGCGCGGTTTGGAGTCTGGCTGTGGCAAAGGCACCTCTCAACAGCTACATTCAACCTCTTCCTCCGAACTGAAGTGGGAGGGTATCTTTCTAAAGTGGCGCTGCGCCCCACCTCCTCTCACTCCTTCGCAGCCTGCACCCCGCTGGGATACAGCAATTCCCCAGGTTTTATGTGGAAGTGTTTTGTTTCTTACTGTGTACCGTGAAAAATAACAATCTTGAAAATATGAGTGATTCCATCATCCCATCAAAATACAGCACATGGAGGAGGGAAAGAACGGGCCGGGTGATGTCATCAGGTTATACACGCAGAAACAGGAGCCGGTGGGACATACTAGGGCAATGATGTCATGCAGTGACACTAGGGGCGGTGACATCATCAGAGTGAAAAGAGTCCAAGAACACAGGGGTGTCACCTGAGCAGTAGTGAATCCGAAGGCGGGAACAGAAGAGTGCTGACAGGATTATAACACCAGAGACATCAGCTGGGAGGACAATACCCGTGCAGTTACATCATCAAGATATGGATAAGCACAACGGGATGCACTAGGGACGTCATCGGGGAGCAATGACATCAACAAGGTATGGATAAGCACAACGAGGTGCACTAGAGACGTCATCGGGGAGCAATAAACATCATCGGGATACAGATAAGCATAACGGGGTGCATTAAATATGTCTTCGAGGAGCAATTACATCATCAGGATACAGATAAGCATAACGAGGTGCATTAGAGACGTCATCGAGGAGAGATGACATCATCGGGATACAGATAAGCACAACGAGGTGCACTAGAGACGTCATCGGGGAGCAATGACATCATCAAGATACGGATAAGCACAACGACATGCATTAGAGACGTCATCGGGGAGCAATAAACATCATCGGGATACAGATAAGCATAACGGGGTGCATTAAATATGTCTTCGAGGAGCAATGACATCATCAGGATACAGATAAGCATAACGAGGTGCATTAGAGACGTCATCGGGGAGAGATGACATCATCGGGATACAGATAAGCACAACGGGGTGCATTAGAGACGTCATCGGGGAGCGATGACATCACCAGGATACAGATAAGCACAACGGCGTGCATTAGAGACGTCATCGGGGAGCAATAAACATCATCGGGATAGAGATTAGCATAGCGGGGTGCATTAAATATGTCTTTGAGGAGCAATGACATCACCAGGATACAGATAAGCATAACGAGGTGCATTAGAGACGTCATCGGGGAGAGATGACATAATCGGGATACAGATAAGCACAACGGGGTGCATAAGAGACGTCATCGGGGAGCGATGACATCACCAGGATACAGATAAGCACAACGGCGTGCATTAGAGACGTCATCGGGGAGC
This sequence comes from Ambystoma mexicanum, assembly GCF_040938575.1. Lineage (NCBI taxonomy): Eukaryota > Metazoa > Chordata > Amphibia > Caudata > Ambystomatidae > Ambystoma > Ambystoma mexicanum. The sequence goes on from NC_090925.1 coordinate 206,349,432, forward strand.
AATAAACATCATCGGGATACAGATAAGCATAACGGGGTGCATTAAATATGTCTTCGAGGAGCAATTACATCATCAGGATACAGATAAGCATAACGAGGTGCATTAGAGACGTCATCGGGGAGAGATGACATCATCGGGATACAGATAAGCACAACGAGGTGCACTAGAGACGTCATCGGGGAGCAATAAACATCATCGGGATACAGATAAGCATAACGGGGTGCATTAAATATGTCTTCGAGGAGCAATTACATCATCAGGATACAGATAATCATAACGAGGTGCATTAGAGACGTCATCGGGGAGAGATGACATCATCGGGATACAGATAAGCACAACGAGGTGCACTAGAGACGTCATCGGGGAGCAATGACATCATCAAGATACGGATAAGCACAACGACATGCATTAGAGACGTCATCGGGGAGCAATAAACATCATCAGGATACAGATAAGCATAACGGGGTGCATTAAATATGTCTTCGAGGAGCAATGACATCATCAGGATACAGATAAGCACAACGGCGTGCATTAGAGACGTCATCGGGGGAGCAATAAACATCATCGGGATAGAGATTAGCATAGCGGGGTGCATTAAATATGTCTTTGAGGAGCAATGACATCACCAGGATACAGATAAGCATAACGAGGTGCATTAGAGACGTCATCGGGGAGAGATGACATCATCGGGATACAGATAAGCACAACGGGGTGCATTAGAGACGTCATCGGGGAGCGATGACATCACCAGGATACAGATAAGCACAACGGCGTGCATTAGAGACGTCATCGGGGAGCAATGACATCAAGGGTGGGAAATAGTGCAGTTACAACCTGCGTATGACATCCTGAGAGTAATACTATTGACCTGTGGGTGGGTAGTGATGCCAAGTTGGAAATATTAGGAATGGTAAACATATCAGAGTACATAGGCACAGAGGGCGAGCAGTGGCATGGACATGTGGTAAACAAGAGGGAAAACATTCAGAGTGAATATACAGCTCACAGGACATACACCATACACTGACATCCTCGAGGAGCAGAGGAGCGATGATATAAGAGCAAAAAGAAAAATCGTAACATAAGCGGGGAGAAACAGACGAACGATGACATCATCGAGGTAAAAATACAAGACAGAGAGCAAGTGGGAACATCACCGGGAAGGAAATATGACATCATCAGGAGACCAATGGAACATAGGGAACAAGTGGAGACATCACCAGGAAGGAAATATGTGAACTATGAGATCATCAGGGGACCAAAACAACAAAGAGAGCAGGTGGAGACATCCTCAGGAAGGAGCTACAGGAGCGATGACGTCATCAGGGTAAGAATAGAACACAGAGAGCAGGTGGAGACATCCCCGGGAAGGAAATATATGAACTATGACATCATCAGGGGACCAGTGAAACACAAGGGGCAAGTGGAGACATCACCAGGAAGGAAATATATGAACAATGACATCATCAGGGGACGAATGGAACATATGGAACACGTGGAGACATCACCAGGAAGGAAATATATGAACTATGACATCATCAAGGGACCAATGGAACACAAGGGGCAAGTGGGGACATCACCGTGAAGGAAATATATGAACTATGAGATCATCAGGGGACCAAAACAAAAAGAGAGCAGGTAGAGACATCCTCAGGAAGCAGCTATAGGAGCGATGACGTCATCAGGGTAAGACTAGAACACAGCAAGCAGGTAGAGAGATCCTCAGGATGGAGCTATAGGAGCAATGACGTCATCAGGGTAAGAAGAGAACACAGAGAGCAGGTGGAGACATCCTCAGGAAGGAGCTATAGGAGTGATGATGTCATCAGGGTAAGTATAGAACACAGAGAGCAGGTGTAGACATCCTCAGGAAGGAGCTATAGGAGCGATGACGTCCTCAGGGTAAGAATAGAACACGGAGAGCAGGTGGAGACATGCTCAGGAAGGAGCTGTAGGAGTGATGACGTCATCAAGGTACGAATAGAACACAGAGAGCAGGTGAAGACATCCTCAGGAAGGAGCTATAGGAGCGATGACGTCCTCAGGGTAAGAATAGAACACGGAGAGCAGGTGGAGACATCCTCAGGAAGGAGCTGTAGGAGCGATGGCGTCATCAGGGTACGAATAGAACACAGAGAGCAGGTGGAGACATCTTCAGGAAGGAGCTATAGGAGCGATGACGTCATCAGGGTAAGAATAGAACACACAGAGCAGGTAGAAACGTCACCAGGAAGTAAATATATGAACTATGATATAAGCAGCGGGCAATACAACAAAGAGAGCAGGTCGAGACATCCTCAGGAAGGAGCTATAGGAGTGATGACGTCATCAAGGTACGAATAGAATACAGAGAGCAGGTGGAGACATCCTCAGGAAGGAGCTATAGGAGCGATGAAGTCATCAGAGTAAGAATAGAACACAGAGAGAAGGTAGAAACGTCACCAGGAAGTAAATATATGACCTATGAGGTCATCAGGGGACCAATACAACAAAGAGAGCAGGTGGAGACATTCTCAGCTAGGAGCTATAGGAGTGATGACGTCATCAAGGTACGAATAGAACACAGAGGGCAGGTGGAGACATCCTCAGGAAGGAGCTATAGGAGCGATGGCATCATCAGGGGGCCAATACAACAAAGAGAGCAGGTGGAGACATCCTCATGAAGGAGCTATAGGAGTGATGACGTCATCAAGGTACGAATAGAACACAGAGGGCAGGTGGAGACATCCTCAGGAAGGAGCTATAGGAGCGATGGCATCATCAGGGGGCCAATACAACAAAGAGAGCAGGTGGAGACATCTCATGAAGGAGCTATAGGAGTGATGACGTCATCAAGGTACGAATAGAACACAGAGCAGGTAGAAACGTCACCAGGAAGTAAATATATGAACTATGAGATCATCAGGGGACCAATACAACAAAGGGAGCAGTTGGAGACATCCTCGGGTAGGAGCTATAGGAGCGATGACGTCATCAAGGTACGAATAGAACACAGAGGGCAGGTGGAGACATCCTCAGGAAGGAGATATAGGAGCGATGACGTCATCAGGGGGCCAATACAACAAAGAGAGCAGGTGGAGACATCGTCAGGAAGGAGCTATAGAAGCGATGCGTCATCAGGGTAAGAATAGAACACAGAGCAGGTAGAGACATCTTCAGGAAGGAGCTATAGGAGCAATGGCGTCATCAGGGTAAGAATAGAACACAGAGCGCAGGTAGAAACGTCACCAGGAAGTAAATATATGAGCTATGAGATCATCAGGGGGCCAATACAACAAAGAGAGCAGGCGGAGACATCCTCAGGAAGGATCTATAGGAGTGATGACGTCATCAATGTACGAATAGAACACAGAGCAGGTGGAGACATCCTCAGGAAGGAGCTATAGGAGCGATGGCGTAATCAGGGTAAGAATAGAACACAGAGAGCAGGTGGAGACATCCTCAGGAAGGAGCTATAGGAGCGATGGCGTCATCAGGGTAAGAATAGAACACAGAGAGCAGGTGGAGACATCCTCAGGAAGGAGCTATAGGAGTGATGGCGTCATCAGGGTAAGAATAGAACACAGAGAGCAGGTGGAGACATCCTCAGGAAGGAGCTATAGGAGCGATGGCGTCATCAGGGTAAGAATTGAACGCAGAGAGCAGGATGGAGACATCCTCAGGTTGGAGCTATAGGAGCGACGGCGTCATCAGGGTAAGAATAGAACACAAAGAGCAGGTGGGGACATCCTGAGGGAGCCATCGGAGCGATGACGTCATCGGGGTAAGACTAGAACACAGAGAACAGGTAGAGGAACGATGACCTCATGGGGGCTCAATGGAACACGGAGCAGGTAGAGACTTCATCAGGAGGGAAGTATAGGCACAATGACGTCATCAGGGTAAGAATAGCACATAGGGCCCATGCAGAGACTTCGTCAGGAAGGAAATATAAAAGTGGTAACATCATCAGGGTAAGACTACAACAGAAAGAGCAGGTGGAGACGTCAGGCAGGCACAGTGGCGGAGCTATGTGGGGGGGCAGAGAGGGTGGCTGCCCCCCTGTAACTCCCCACGCGCCCCCCGTGCCCAGTGAGACCCCAGTCTCCCCCTGGCGCCCTATGCACAGTAGCAATATCAGCGCAAATACACGCCAAAAAGTGCAAAGTGACTTCAGAATAGAAGCCATGTAGAGCCGATGACTTCATGGGATGTTTACTAGAAGACAACAGAGGGCATGATGAAGGGGTTAGACGGGCAATGGCATCATCACAGCGCGACTGTCAGGGGAAGCAGCAAGGCAATAATGCAAGTGCCATGCACATGCAGCTCAAAGGGAAGCTATTTACTGTGCACGAGGACAACAGCGCTGAGCGGAGCATTCCCTGAGCAGGCGCTTTACAATAGCCGGTCAAGCGGCACAGCGAGTAGAGCGCTCGCTTTGACATCCGTGCAGAGCCTGCTGATGCAGGGTCGCATCCCGGCAGAGCCAAACTCAGCCTTTCATCCTTCCGAGGTCGATAAATGAGCACCACACACCGTGGGTAATAATAAGCAGCGCTCAGATACCTGAGGGTTCGTAGCACTATATAAATGCCAAATTATTATTATTATAGCTGGTGGTGGTGGTGAGTGAGGCGGATGTGATGCAGGTGTGGGAAGGGCCTGGCCCTGGGGCATTGAAGACAATAGACACATGCATGCATTCATTCCAGTTATATGCAGTAGCAACCAGGGGAATATACATCATGAGAAAAAAACACAGCCGCAAAGGGGCCAGATTGACGTCAGGAAGCGAGAAATACAGCCGAAATGACAGCATGAGAGGGCAGTGACATTAGCTTGAGACATGGAGCCATGGATGGCAGCCTATCCCCGGGGATATCTCATGTGTACTAACTAGACAAGACCACCTGCTCGACCACATGTCATCTTATCATTCTGGACACCTACCCCTGGTGCTGCAGCCCCACATAACAGCCTTCTTAAGCTATTAGCAGGCTTCCGATTTTGTTTGTTGTTATCTTTTCAGTGTTCGGTTGGTGTCTAAGTGCAGGGCGATTCATATCCTACAGGGGCCTCCACTGAGGCCTCTTCCACTGTAGTCTCAAGGAGGTTCACATGACAGTGGGGCCTCTACTCACACACAAACCCCTGAAGTATCTAGGCAGCTTCATAGCCCAGTGGTCTCTGCACACGCCTTTTCCCAGGGGGTCTCAGAGGCGATAGGTAAATGTGAAATAATGCCATATTTGTGGGGCCATCAAACTGCATGTTATTTTACAAACTCTTCTACCTTACCCGGCTGAGACTCTCAAGTGCTGGCTAAATAGAACAAGTTGGTGCAGGCAGTGATGACAAACACCCTTAAGAAGTAATGCTGTAATGCTCGAGAGTTGAGGGGGCCGTGCTGTGGGCTGGGCAACAGCTACATTGTCCTTAGCTAAAGTTATTCCAGAAGTAGTCCCTGTGAAGTTATTGTACAGGAAAACATGCCTGAGACATTACGCCTGCTACCCAGATGATCCTGATGAAGGCTCACTCGTCAAACTTCGCGGGAGGGATCGAAACACTTTGATTTATCACGTTCTTTGTGCAAGACTCTGGCATATCCATTAGGATACAATGTTCCAATTAATGTTCAGGGGAAAGTATATAAACAACGGCAGCAAGGTAGAAATACGTCAGACAATGTCAAGAGCAGGTAATAAAAGCATGAGGACATTACCAGGAAAAAGAGCTAAAACAGGAGCTAATACCACGAGCAGGGAACAATTCAGTCACCATGAAATCATACTAACAATGACATCAAAGTCAAAATGACACCATAATGTCTGGTTAGTGATGTCAGATGGGGACAGATGGAAGGTCTGTATTCATCAGACTAAAAATACAGCGCAAAGGGCTGGTAGTGACATCAGCAGGAAAGACATAACGGAGAAATGACATCACCAGAGTGAAAGTAAAATACAAAGGGCAGGTAAATATAGGGACATTGGTAAAAGGTTTCGCGGGGCAGGCATCTAAGGTAGGACGCCTTTGTTCAGGAAGGGGTCACAGTGCACAGAGACTACTGCAATGACATCATTTTAGTAATGCGCGGTGATGCAGAGGTCTCTGTTTCGGGCTCCTCTGCCACTTTTGCAACTTGAGAAAGGCCACTTTCCCTGCCCACCCGCATTACTTCTAACTAGTTTGTTTCACCATGGATATACCCTGTTCCCATCAGAACGAGGGGTAATCAGTTGACGGCCATACGGCAGCGCCAACGTAGACAGCATTCTGATAGGGCCTAGTTGGCAGTCTCTGACAAGGGGAGGCTTGGGGCCACATGGGGCATCCCACCTGAGCATGGGCGTAATTTTAGGGGGGGACAGGGGTGTTTGTCCCCCACAACCTTCATGGCACACCATTTTGTCCCCATTCATTTGGCTGGGGCACCTTTTCTTCAGATGTCATGTCCCCCCCCAACATTTTCAGCAAAGTTACTCCACTGCACCTGAGCGGATACAGCCCATGGGGAGTCTAAAGGAGCTGCTGCGGTTCGACCCAGGACAGAGCGGTCGCGTTACCAAAGAAGTTGAAGGGCGGTCCAGTCCCTGAGAACAAGTAATCCCCTCAGCTGCTGTGTTGACCCTGAGGTAATGGTTCCTTTGGTGGGGAGGGCCACTGGGGAAGCCCAACATCAAACTATATCGAAGACACAAAACAAGTGTTTTCTGACCACCATCCAATACCTTTCAACAAGTATTCTATGACTGGAGTTAGATTAGTAAATAGGCACTTTACCTCATCAAATCAGGAACCCCCCCCCAATTTAAATTTGAATAGAAGGTCAATTGCGACCAATATTAAACCCAAGAGAGGGTGTCACTTCATTGTTATGTTTCAGTTCCTATTATTTCTTGCCGCAATGTTTCTCTTCGCAAATTAATGATGTGCATTTTATGAGAGAGGGGGCGGAGCAAAGCCCTGGCACAGGTGTGGCACCCACTTACCATCACACAATAGTCTAGCACAAGGGACCATCATCACACCCAGTAAAATAGCCTCATGGGTGCAGCGCTTTCTGGGAGCCTTGTAGGATACAGGTTGAAATGCCAGCCGGACTATGCAGTCTTTTATCCTTCCCATGGGGAGAGCATCTAGAACCCAAACCCCTAGACAATTCAGCTTCAGGGGCCGAAAACATGAAGATTTTTCAGGATACAAATGTGCATACAATGATTTTCGGTGTATGCTAATTTATTCTCATGAATATTAATGAGGGGTATCCTGAAAGCCCGTCCGGATTTTGGCCCTGGAGGCCCATAGTTGTACAATCCTCCTGAGCTATATACATTCTGAGAAGCCCAGAGAGCGATGGGAATCAGCAAGTGTAACATCATCAGACCACAGGCAGAGCACAGGGGGCAGTTATTTAGCCAGTGTCATGAGCAGGAGGGCAAACTAAGGAGTGACGACGAATCAGTGCAAACATTTAAAAAAACACAAAATCCGGTTATTTGTGTAGCTCAAACGTAAGGCTTTCGCACTTATCCAAAGGTGTGATATCAAATAGGTGAATTATTTTGTGTAATTCACAGAAGTGATGTTATTGCTAGGATATACAGATTTCAACCAATAGGGAGGCTAAAATGAAAACAATGTAACAGGTGTCACGTTTGAGTGCTGAAGTCGAAGTCTGCATGCCCTGCTTGGTATGTCAGGTACCACACCAGGGGAGTAGCTAGGTCTGGAAAAGATCAGGGGCTAAGCTGATGTCGGAACTGTCGGGACTGGGGGCGAGCTAGTCTTTTGGCTGTAGCTCCTGAGATTCTATCCGGGGCTACAAACAAAAGATCAGGGGCTATAGCCCCCTTGGCCCCCCCTAACAACGCCCCCGTACCACACACATATGAAATCAATGTTGCATGCCGCTAAAAAGAAGTCATGTGTGGCCTGCAAGGTAGCATGTCATGCACAGGGAATAGGACGCACGCACATGCACAAAACTGGGCACGTTCGATGTTTCTGAGTGGTATACACAGTGTACAGATGCAGCCTATGCAGTGTGTGTTTACATCCAAATGCAAAAAACACAGTCTGGGGTTGTGGGCTATGTTCGGTACATCTTAACGGTACTCGCAGCGAATGGCAGCTGATAAGGCCTGGTGTGTACCTCGGCTGTGTACTGTGTATGGGCCACAGCAGGTGTGTACTCTGTGCACCATCCACATGAACTAAAGACGGCCTGCAGACACGAGTGGTGCATGCACACCCACTGCAGAGTGATGTGAAAGGGGATATTATATATGCTACCATCAGAAATATCATGGATGATGTCATCTGTCAGGTCATGCACACCTTATTACAGTAGAATTATGGCTGCAAAACAAACCTTAACTGGGGCTTTTTGGGGGCTTTGTAGGTTTAGAATTGCATTCTTAATGTCCTGTTACGTGGGCGTTTTCTAGAAAATTATAGATTGCATGTTAGGCTTATGATAATACACAGCATGGAACACACGGGTGCTGGCCAATGGGAAACCTAGATATTTTGAGTGGGTGTAATATTAATAATGGCCCAACAATGGCATTTTACTCTTCTGGCTGCTAATTACAAACCACTACGCATTCGGCCTTGTGATTTGTCATGTCCTCAGCCGTGGATGTGTGTGTGCTTATATATAAAAGGAAAATCCATTGGAGCTAATTCGCACACTCTACAGCGCCCCAAGTAGCCATCGCTGGAGGTTCACCTCCAGTTCTGAGCCACAACAGCAAGGAATTATGGGAGTGCCAATTAGCCCAAATGCAATCCTTTTTCTCCAGGAAATTGTCTTTGTCTAAGAGGGTAGTGCTGCTTTATACATGGCTTGATCAACCCAGGACAGACATTTTTCAAGGCTGTCTAAACCGGTAGAGGCCCTGTGGTTATGGTTAAGTTGCTCAACACATAGGAAGAGCACTTTTTGGACGGCTTACAACTTCGCCCCCCTGCCCCCGAACCGATCCTCACAAAACTTTGCAAAGAAAGTATATGACCCGCCCCGTCAGATTGATCCTGCAAAGTGTGGTGAGGTTTCGTCAAGGGGGGCAAAGTTATAGGGGTGTTCCAAAATGTGTAGTTTTTACCATAGACGCAATGGAAAATAATAAACCGCTGGACGGGTTTTCACCAAATTTTCGGCCGGAGCAGCAGCCGTGGCTTCATCCCTGCTTTTGTAAATTTGGTGTAAATCCATTGTGTAGTTTTTTTAAAAACAACCAAAAAGTAGGTAATACAAATTAGTCATATTTGGGTTTGGGCTGCAGACTTACTTCCCTTTTCGGTCCGCGGATGGGCCTCTGATTGGCCCAGGGGCTGACATGAGGTCCACGGACATCGGACGTGCCCGCTGATGGGATAGTGAAAAGCATGAAGTGCGCCAGATTTTTGGAGACGCCCGCCATGTTGGATTCTCGGATAGGCAGTGGTGTCTGCGAACATTGCGGTAAAAGCATATTGAAAAACACAACATTGCACTTGTCAAACTTATTAAACAATCTTTGGGGAGATAAGGGGTGGTGAGGATGGGATGGAATAGGCCTAGGTTTTTCTTCTCCGATGTCCACGAACAGTTCGGGGACAGCCCTGGAATGGTCACAAACATCTCAGATCTTCGGGGACACCTATGCTTATTTGTGCATTACAGGGTTGGTGAAAAGCAGCTTTTGGATGGCTTATAACTTTGGAGCCACTCAATGAAACTGCATGAAAGTTTGGAATTTAATTCTAGGCCGGATTCTGAATGGTTTCCCAAAGTATGGTGCTGTTTTGTCAAGAGGGAACAAAATTAGAGGGGAATCCCAAAATATTGTAAAGGCTTATAAATGTGGTGCCATTTGACAAATTTGTACAAAGGTTTTCAAAGAGATTGCAAATCTAGATATCAATGTTTTTACAAAGTGTGGCGGTATTTTGTCGAGAGGGGGCTAAATTAGAGAGGGATCCCAACATTTTAGGTGGCTTATAACTTTGTTACCGTTTAAGGAATGTGGACAAAAGTTTTCAGAAAAATTGAAGATTGGAGACACAACCATGAATGTTTGTGCAAAGTCTGAATGGATTTTGTCAAGTGGGGGCTAAGTTCTATGACTATTGTTTGTATGTATATTTTGACACTAAATAAAAACATGGGCGGATTTCCAGCAAACTCAAGTAAGGAGTATTGGCAAGGACCTGAAAGCATGGTAGTGTCATAGTGTAGGTATCAAAAATAGCATTGCACCTTTTGTGACTGAAGTACAGCCTGAGGCTATGGGTAGTGGGCAGATTGTCTGGGTCATGGCATAAGGTCATGACCCGGACAATTTGGCTACTGGCCATTACCACAAGGGACGAACAATGGGGATAAAGTGGCCATGTGCACCAGGGAATGGGCTATTGGTAGTATGGTCATAGGGTTCTATCTTCGCCTTCTGCAGGCTGCCATGGAAAGAGAAGGGGGCTCTGTATGGAGCCCCACCTTCCCTTTCCATGGTGGCCATCTTGGAAAAGGATTTTGATAGATATGGATCTTTCACTGCTTGCGAGGTAGCTGGTGGGATTTTGTGTCCCACAGAAGTAGGCTGTGTGGTTATAGTATTGGTTGAGGAAGCTGAGGTGGGCGGAAGACAGCCTACGACTTGCTAAGAAAGGAACAGCCTTTCCGAGAGCATTGCGGTGGTTGGATTGGGTGTGGTGGCGCATGGAGGTGGTCCCGTAGGAGTACTGTCCAAGTAGTCTGCGAATGAGTACAACGTTGCACTCAGTGCATTACACTTTGGTAGCTTTAGCCTTTGGTACATTCCAAACAGTGGTAAAGAACTGCCACAGCCTTGATTCTCTCTGGGTGCTAGAGTTAGGTACTTCCTCTACATCATCTTCTCGATCCTCTTCATTGTCTTTGCAAGTACTGCACACTTTTTTTGTGTAGGTCCTCCAGCTGGTGGTGGTGGCTCTTGGGGAGGAGGGATGGCAATAGTTTATGCCATTTTTAAAATAAACAGCAGTGTTGCTAATATTCTTCTAAGTATATGCTCTGTATAAGATTGTTAATGGATAATGAGTAAGGATATGTGTAGGAGCTGTGCAAGGGTACATTTTGAGCTTTAAAGTTACTAGATCAGTAGAAAGCGCAGTTCCGAACTGTCTGCAAAGCACAGATGCAATCGTGAACTGAGGACACGTTCGCAAACACATCATCATGCCGCGTTTGCGTGCAGTCACATGACACTTTACGAAAAGTCAGCGATGCTGTCAGAGGTTTGCGAACGTCGACAGAGACACAAAAACAGTGGAAAAAGCTGCAAAAAGTGTATAGAAAAGAAGTGTTAAAAATGATGCTCGAAGTTGGGAAATGGCAGAGTTTTAAGGTGAAACTTTGTAAATTGGACAAAAATGTTGCCATATTGAGTATGATATTAATAAGTTGTAGGAAATTAGCATACACTGGTAAAAACCTATGAAATTCACAGAAATATCTTTGTTAAAGGGATTTTATGGTTCATTTACACTAATAAAAACCCATGAAATTCACTGAAACATCTTTGTTAAAGGGATTTTATGGTTCAGTTGCACTAATAAAAACCTATGAAATTCAACAGAAAAACATTGTTACAGGGATGTTGGTTATAGGTAAAACTGAAAAACTGCAGAAATGTGTCAGTTATGGTAAACTAAGCAACCATAACTCGCGCCACCACCGTCCAATGCTAAGACTAACACCCACGACATCAAAGATGACATCACAAATGCCATTGATGACATCACTGATGACATCACATATGGAATTAATTTATATGAAAAGTCCCCACAAGGGGTTCTGTTTATAGGTTTATAGTGTTGGTGACAAGATGTCGGGGGTGATCGGGAGACATAACATGAACTATTTATGAACTATTTTATCTATTAAAGATTGTACTCATCTAAACATAACATTCTATTTCAGTGCTGTTGTTAATACAGGAACCTAATCATACATACACATAGGCAATGGCTGCAGCATGCCCCATAGAAGTACAATATTTTTTTATCTGGTAATTTTGGATAGTAAAATAATGAATGCCAAATTATCAGAGTTTTGAGTAAGGTTAAACATGTAATAACTAGAGAACAATTCAAGACTTACTACCCATTTGTACTAGTACAATCAATACATATGAAGACCCACAATGCATGTAAATCAAAGGTACACACAGGGAAACTAAGGTAGGCGAGAAAGAAACAGCATCACCAGAAAATGTTAATAACATTAAAGTTTATCTTCATGTATACAAATGAATTGTATGTTTGATGCCTGCTCATTTCCCCATGTATGTGCACCATGAGCTGAGACCAAACCCTAAGGAAAGTATTTTAAGAAAGATACAACAAGGTTAACGTCTAGATGTATAGCACCTTTTGAATTGTAATCTTCTGACTGTCAGTGACCAAAATCACCTGGCCTAGATATGTAATGTCATCAATGATATTTGTGATGTCATCTTTGATATCCTGGATGTTAGTCTTAGCAGTGCACGGTGGTAGCGTGAGTTATGGTTGCTTAGCTTACCATAACTGCCAATTTTCAGAGGTTTTTCGGTTTTACTTGTAAATATAACGCCCCTTTAGCAAAGTGTTTTTTCGTTAATTTCATACGTTTTATTTAGTGCAACTTAACCATAACAACCTTTAATAACGTTTTTTCAGTGAATATATATATATATATATACACATAGATATCAGTGGGGAAAACCTTTTTTAAGTTAAAGTTAGTAGTTGTAAAAGGTTGGAGTCTATAAAGGCTGGAACTGGTGATGTTAAGGTATGATGGATGGTTAAACACTAAACATAACAAAAAACTAAGGACCTGATTCACAGAATGTTTTCCAATGGGGGTTTGCCATCATAAAACGCTTCTGTGAATGAAGCCCTAAATGTGTATGTATACTTCAGTCCCATAGCGCTACGGTTCCTGTGCGAATAGCGCTGTGGTTTCGCAGAAACGGTACTGAACTGAAGCACATAATTCATGGCAATGATGGCTCCGTTATGCCATGTCTCGGCTCTGCTAACATTTGGAAACCACGTGACTTTCAGTCTCGTGTTTATTACGCTGCCACCAGAACCGCTCAGTGGCCTTCTTAGGAGCATAATGCAAGGCTACTGATTAGGAAGAAGAGGGAGAGGGTGTGTGTGTGAGAGAGAGGGAGAGAAGAAGCGAGGGCGAGAGAGAGATGCCCGGGGAATACGCCCTCGTGCCCCGCGCTATGCGCTCTGCTCGCTCTCCGTGGATAACACACGCATCTCTCGCCACGCGCCCCAGGGGGTGATCTTATTTTCCACCACTGAGGGAATCCATGAGGGAGATATGCCAGCTGATGCCTCTCTCCCCTCCTCCCGCCCCTTGGCTTTCTCATCCCACTCCCTCTCTGTACTCTCCTTAGTACTCTCCCCACTTCTCCCGCCCTCCTTGTCATCCCTTCTCCCTGCTCGCTCACTTCTCCTCACTGCTCGTGGGTCTCTCGAGGCTAGTCCCCCGCCATCTGTTTACCCCCATCCCCTCTACCCATCCCAAGAGCTTCCCTTCTCCCCTCCACCCTCCAGCTGCCCCGCCCCCCTCCCCTCACACCACCTCTCCAGATTCAGGTCACTGAATCTTCTTGTCAGATCTCATCTGTCTCTCGTGCTCATCTCTTAAAGGGCTGCTGCCTGCCTTCCTGCCTCACTGCTCACCCGCCCCAGGGTCGGTGCTAGGGCACCACCAGCAGAGGGCCCCAGAGTGTTATACTGGGCACCATCAGCAGAGGGCCCCAGAGTGTTACACCGGCCTTAAAAACATACAATCTGGTCCTTAAATTCCAAGGGTAGAGGGTGCGAAAGGACACTCCCCCACGGGATGCATGAAGCATCGCAATGGCCACAAACCTCCTAAGCACCACATGTACCTTTCTTATGCCTCCTGCCCCTCCGACCCCCACCCCCCCCCCTTTCTTCTTTCAGCACAGATAACAGAAATTGAGCAGTCTGTCCCGACCGACCTCTCTATGGCAGGTGAGGGATCAGGCCCTGAATTCGTTCTAGGAGAGTGGTATGCCACTGACATTGATTATCTATAGAACAGGGGTCTGCAACGTGTGGCTCTCCACATGTGTTAGACTACAACTCCCATGCTCCCTCGCTATTGACTATGCTGGCTAGGGCTGATGGGAGTTGCAGTCTAAAACACCTGCTATTTAAGGTGAGCGGTAGTAGTTCCCCGATTCCTTGCCTGGAGGCAAGCAGTCTGTCCCAGATTTATCTCGCGAAGGCGAAGGGTCTGTCCCCAATTCCTCCCCTGGAAGGTGAGAGGTCTGTCCATGGTTTCTCTCCAGGATACGAGAGGCCTACGCCTGATTTCTCCCTGAATTGTGTAATGCCCGTCTGAGTGTCCATGATTTCCGTCTGGGGTGTGAGCGTTAGCTCCAGGATTCCTTTGCAACGTGACAGGTGAGTTCTGCTTCTGATTTATCTCTGGAGGGGGGTGGAGAGTCTGTCCTTGGTGTCTGTCTGGAAATCGATAAGTCGTTCCCTGGTTAGTCTTTAGAAGGTGAGAGGTCGGTCTCTGGGTTCTCTCTGGAATGGGAGTCGCCTTATCCTGATTTATTTCTGGAATGGTTAGGTCATGGCTTCTCCAGGATGGGTGATAGGCATGCCCCTGGATTCCCTCTGGAATGTGAGAGGTGCGTGCCTGATCATGAGCCTTGTCCTTTACTTCTCACTGGAAGGTGAGAGGTCTGCCCCTGATGCCTTCCTGGAAGGTGAGAGGTCTGCCCCTGAAGCCTTCCTGGGAGGTGAGAGGTCTGCCCCTGAAGCCTTCCTGGGAGGTGAGAGGTCTGCCCCTGAAGCCTTCCTGGGAGGTGAGAGGTCTGCCCCTGAAGCCTTCCTGGGAGGTGAGAGGTCTGCCCCTGAAGCCTTCCTGGGAGGTGAGAGGTCTGCCCCTGAAGCCTTCCTGGGAGGTGAGAGGTCTGCCCCTGAAGCCTTCCTGGGAGGTGAGAGGTCTGCCCTGATGCCTTCCTGGGAGGTGAGAGGTCTGCCCTGATGCCTTCCTGGGAGGTGAGAGGTCTGCCCCTGATGCCTTCCTGGAAGGTGAGAGGTCTGCCCCTGAAGCCTTCCTGGGAGGTGAGAGGTCTGCCCCTGAAGCCTTCCTGGGAGGTGAGAGGTCTGCCCCTGATGCCTTCCTGGAAGGTGAGAGGTCTGCCCCTGAAGCCTTCCTGGGAGGTGAGAGGTCTGCCCCTGAAGCCTTCCTGGGAGGTGAGAGGTCTGCCCCTGAAGCCTTCCTGGGAGGTGAGAGGTCTGCCCCTGAAGCCTTCCTGGGAGGTGAGAGGTCTGCCCCTGAAGCCTTCCTGGAAGGTGGGAGGTCTACTGATTACTTTCTAGCTTCTCTGGAATGGTAAAAGTCTGGTCCTGATTGTTTTCTGGAATGGAGTGGTCTGTTTGTGACTTCTCTCTGAGAGGGAGCTACGTACCTTATGCTCTGGAATGTGGGAAGACTATCCCTGATTCTGGTGCATGCCATCAGAATCAGGGAAAGTCTTCCCACATTCCAGAGAGGTCTGTCACCGATTTCTCTCACGAATGTGAGAGGCCTACTCCTGATTTCTGACTGGAATCTGTGATGTATGCCCCGGATTTCTCTCTGGAATGTGTGAGGTCTCTCCATGATTTCTCCCTGGAATGTGAGAGGCCTACTCCTGATTTCTGACACGATCTGTGATGTATGCCCCTGATTTCTCCCTGAAATGTGGGAGGCCTCTCCATGATTTCTCCCTGGAATGGGAGTGTCTTGTGAAGGATTTCTCTGTAGGAGCTGAGATGTCTGTACTTGATTTCTGCATGAGGGCCCAGGTGTGAAAGGGCTTCGTTCCTTATGGGAGAATCAGAAAGGTGTTGTAGAATACTGAGTGGGAGGCAATTTATAGGTACGCACCTTTTCTGTTGGGGTGAGAGTGCTATCCATAATCTCTCTCGTAGAAGTACAGTCCCTGCGTAGTAGAAAGTAGACCGGGCCCTGATTGGTGGAAGACAACCTAGGACTGTATGTGATTGGTAGAAGCTGTGCCTACCTCTGGAGTATAAATGTAGCCCCTGTTTTTCTTTCTGGCCGGCAGCGCACAGTATTAAAAATACCCCTGGCTAGAACAGCTGTTCTGGTGAGGGGCTGAACCACCTGCAATTAAAATTGTTAGTACAGTAGATGGGCTGCACCCTACGCTCTTAGCTGACTAATGGACACAAACACCAAAGTCAATTTTTTATAGCGATTCTAATGGGGACCCCTCATTATTAAGCACCCTAAATCTTTAAAACCTTTACCCCTACATCAGTTCACCCTTCCTTGGAGGGGTCTCATGGACCCCTACGATGAGCTTGCTGCAACCAATCCCCTTCCTAACCTCAGGCACCACCCACATGGAGCGTGAGGTCAGAGGATGGCCTATGTGGGTGATCCCATCCTTCTAGGTGGCCTCTGGCAGGCCGCCACCTATCCCACTACCTCTCGTCAGAGTACTTCCCTTCCACCCCTATTCAAAACCACTGCCATCTTTACATCCTACGCTGGTATAACTTTTACCCTACTTAAAATACCCCATAATAATTATCCCAACTCCCTAACTCTCACTACTTAAAATGTATCTATATATATTGACTCACAGCATATATACAACATAAAACGCTATGTCACAATGCGGTGACTGCTTCAGTCAGTCACCCCGTCCCAATACCTTGCTGGTCTGTCCATGGGCACTGGTGCTGAGGCAAGGCTGTAGCTCTGTTGTTATATAATGGGGCTGTGGCCCCTTTTCCTCCTTAAAGGTGACCCCGTCCACCACATGGGGTCACCATACAGCCACCGCTCTTTTTAAAGTTCTGGGCGGGCCCCTGCACGAGTATGGACCTGCCCACATTCACTCTGCAGCCTGCAGTAACATTATTATTCTGGTGTGCCCCACTGGCAGGGGGGCTCACCCAAAGTCACAGCCACAACCGGATCGCCATTTTGGAATCTGGAAGCATCCCCATTGCCATGGGGATGACGCCACGCTCACCGCCACTCCTGCAGCCTTGATCTCCAGGCCCACCCTATCTGCATGGGCGGATTGCTCACTTTTACGCAGGCCACTCTGCTGGGCGGCACAGGCCTTTCTTCGCCGGGGCTGCTTGCCCGGGGCTTCCACCGACTCTTCAACCGGCCTTGGAGGCCAACCCAGGGCTTTTATCTTCACTGCTCCACCCACTGGGGGGAGCGGGCTTGTCACCTTCTCTCTGCTTCACCTGACGTGCCCGCTTCACTGGCTATGAGGTGGGCCTTTGAGAGCACAGCCCGTAAGCCGGGTCTGGGCCGCCCCCACACACGTTCTGGGCTGTTCTTTGAGGGCGCTGAGCAAGCTGAAAATAAAATGGTTAGTTCAGAAGATGGGCTACACCCTGAGTTCTTAGATGGCCATTGGAAACATACTCCAACGCGAATTGTATAGGGATTCCAAAGGGGACATTGCTTTTATTAATAAAACACTCATTTATTTATTTTTCCCTCAGAGGACGAGCATGTAGCCGCAATAGCCGTGCCCGTGGGGCAACAGGCTACATAAACCCTGTTCCTGATTGGCATACAATAAGTCTGTCCCTGATTGGTAGACGGAAGGTTTGCTGCTCATTGATTGGTGACAAACTTCCCTTTGAGAGGTAGACGCAAAGTCGGTCTCTGATATGTTGAAAGCAGATGTTTCTGTAATTGGTGAAATACCAGCATGTTTCTGGTCTGGAAAATCTAGACATATGCCTGGTTCAGGAAACCTGGTGTTATTCGGTTTGGTTGAAGATAGGCCTGTATTCTATCGCTACATGACAACCCTTACACTGATGTGCTGACTGGCAGATGGCAATTCCCTTTCCTAGTAGGAGAAAATAAGTGTTTATCTGATTGGAAAAAAAAATACTGTTTCTTATTGGTAGAATATTGGCCAGTCTCTGATTGTAGAAGATAAACCAATCGACGATCAGCAAGAGACACGCGCTTCTTATTGGTAGAATGTAAACTGATGACCGATTGGCAGAAAATAAGCCTATCTTTCCCTGATTGATAGGGGTGGTCTTGTTTCCGAGTGGTAGAAAATAAACGTGCCTCTGATTGGGTGCAGAAAAGGATGTTGTGATGGGTAGGGGACATGCTCGCCTCAGATCGGCGAAGAGAGGCGAAATCTGTGTCCGAATAGTAGTACCAATCACGTGCCTCTCTCTGACAAGCAGCAGTAGGCTTAGGCTGTGACTGGCTACAGGAATCACGCAACTCGTCTCTGGTTGGTCGCCAGTTTCCCGCTCTTTAATAACCTGGCATCCAAGCAGGTGCCACGGCGAGGAGCGGGATAAATCCCTGCCCTGCGATAGCACCCTATAATTCCGCCTGGGGAGGCCTGAGAGGATTAGGGTGTGGCAGCCGCGCCTGTCACTCATCCCGCCTTGGCGTCCAGTCGCTCGCTATTTCACCTGCTGCGCTGCCTGGTTCTGTGTTTTTTCTTGTGGACGCTTCCTCCCCCCCCCTGCGTTTGATTCGCGGCTCCGGCGCGCGTGCTCCAGGGTTATCCGGGCCAGGCGCTTGTTTGTGTTTCTATGTGTAATCGCTCGGAGACCTGGGAGTTGGTTGGGGAAAGGGTAGCGCAGCCGGGGCCTGCTGTTGTCATGACGGGGAATATGGGAGCTCAAAGGCTGGGGGAGGGAAACCAGAGAAAGGCCAAGTGGGAAATGAAAGAGAGGAGAGTGCAAGGACAAAACTGAAGTGTGTGTGTGTGGGGGGGGGGTGTCATTAGGAAGAATAGCCACGACAGAAGAGCGGGAGCTGTGGAAGAGTGGGAATTGTAGACGAGGAAGGTGAGATAGGTGAGCTTTCACCGCTGACTGCTCCACCCTGCTGCTGCCAGGCCAGCAAGGGTCGAGTGGAACCCAGCGCCTACCAGCCACAGGCACCCCGTGGGGGACTGCCGGGGCAGCAGGTTTTGGGCTGTATTCTCGCCAGGCAACCCACAGACTGAAGACGCCCTCGCCTGAGATGGTGGCTAATTAGACCCTGGGCACACACACCTCTTGCGCACTGGCCTACTCTGTAGTGTTGCGGCCTCCTCCCTCCCCCACCAAGGCTCTTCATCGTTAGCCTGTGAGGTGGACTTGGAGCAGTGTGAGGAGCTAGACACGCAATGTTAGGTAGGTTGTCTCTCTGCACCCGTTTCTCTCTCCTTACGCTCGTGCCATTCGTCCCTTCCACCTCCAAACGCCGAGACAGCCTAACAACTGTGCCCAGGGCTACACAAGCAATCACACTATGCGTGCCCTTCCCTCTGCTTCTCCCTCTTTCATCTTCAAGTGCAGTGCTTTGAGGGCGAGTCGCAGCAGCCTAAAGCACTATAATACAAGCAACCAACATAAGTGCCTACCATACACATCAATGGTATTAAATTACCAGCAAACCTTAATCACCCTCCAAAACTGCCCGACTCCACAATTCTTGGAGACTCAATAGCATGAATGCTGTGTGGGAGAAAGATGGAAGGTGGGGTGGGGGGCGCTGCTAGGGAGTGGGAGGAGAGGGTGGTGTCAGGGAAGAGGGGGAGGAAGCGAGAGAAGGCGTAAAATGTGCACGGAAAGAGCAGACAGTAGTTGGGGAGGTGATATAGGTCGTAAAATGCCAGTATAAGATTAAGGGGGTAAAAAAAGAAACGGGGTGGGTTGAATGTGAGCGTATTGGGGTCCGGTGGGGGCGCCCGCTATAGAAGGCCACATGTTCTAGTAAAAGAGCTCGACAGGTTCACTGAAGGCAATATAGCCGAGGGAACTAATGCGCCTACCCCATTAATTGTTTAAAGTCTAATGAGAAAAAACGCCATAATTACAGAGACGAAGTGGTGGAGGGCGAGGGGGGAGTGGGGGTCCGGATTTAGCTCCTGCGAAAAGAGGAGAAAGACATAGCAAACAAACTCGACACAAGACAGAACATTGTAAGAAGTAGGGAGGAGAAATGGAGAGGGGGCAGAGGAATTAAAACAAGGCTATGAGCAGGTGGGACATGAGAGAGCAGAGGGGGCGTGGGGGGGATAGAGAGAGGACATAAGCGGAGAGTGAAGAAGGGAAGCAGAAGTGGCTGGGCGGTCCGCTGGAGGGGGGAAGAGTAGGCCAGCCATGAAGGAAGTCAGTGAGATGGATGCGACATTGGGGACAGAGAATGGGCAAAGGGCAGGCGCGGGGACATGAAGCGAAGAGAGGGGCTCTACGCCCCCAGTGCCCACCCTCAGTTTACCTTGGCGCTGAGCTCTACCACAGCCTCCAGGGGCGAGTCCGACATCCTCGCGCGCTCTCCCAAGGTGCCCTACACGGATCTGGAAGGCGGCCCCGCTCTCAATGCTGTGCCAGGGGAGTCTTCGCTGCTCTCGGGTGCTCGGGCGCTGTGGAGGGGCCCCTGGAAAGGGCACGCGGCTGGACGGATCCTCGCGAGGGCTACCTGTCCAGGTGGGAGTGGGCACCGCTGGGATCCTGGCTGCCACCGAGGGCTGGCTAGACGGTGGCTTCCTCCCCGGGGGCTCCCTGGCGGGCGTGGGGTGCAGAGGGGCTATTTTGGTTGCTTCGGCTGGGATCCTCCCTCCTGGCAGAGGTTTAAGCAGGGTGTTGGAGAGAGCGGGGCGGGCAGACTATTTATATGCGCACCGCTGCCAGGGAGGAGCTGGGGGCAGATCCTGGCACTCACACTGCCTGCCTGCCTTTCTCCCCATCTAGCGAGGGCACGCCCTCAAGCCCGCCTCGCCAAGCAGATTAGCCGAAGAGGATGGGCGAAGGGTGGGCACCGTCTCCCTGGCAGCCAGCTACTCCGCTCTCTCCCAGGGGCATGCTGCCAGGCGTGCCCGTCGCTGGTCGGGCGTGGACGACTGGGGTTCCTCCCAGATGGGGGTGGTGGGTGATAGCAGGGGGGTCCGAGCACTTTCAAGTGGTTCCATTGACGTTTTATTGAGCCCACCATTGGTACAAGCCCCCGTCTCGCATTCGTCCTCTCTCTGTCGCCCGTCCCCTCACTCTCTGTCTCTTCCCCTCTCCACCGCTCTGCTTCTTGGCTCTTTTCTGACTTCGTCTCCGTCTCTTTCTTCCTTTGCCCCACCTTTCTCTATATAGTCTTCCTCTTCTTTCTCATCTTGTCCTGAGTACTCACGCATTCATTTCTCCTCTGTAAACCCACCTCTCTCTCACTGACCCTCTCCTTTCTCCCCTCCACCCCCTCCTTTCCTTATTTTCTCCTCTCTCTTCTCGTCAAGCCCCTCAACACAACTTCGCTATCTGTTTCTCTTTCTCACTCTCCAAATCCTCCTTGTGTGCCTCTCTCCATCTCTCTATCCCTGTTCCCTCCCTCCCTCTCTCCTAACTTACTCTCATTTTCTCTCTGCTCTCCCTCCCAATCCACTGTCAGTCTCTCTTACTCTCAACTTTCAACCCGCCAAGTCTCTCTTTCTACCAACTCTCTCTCAACTTACTCTCCTTCTCCCTCTCGCTCTCTCTATCTCGCTCTGTGCCCATCCTCTCTCTCAACTCATTCACTGTTTCCCTCTCGCTTTTTGTCTCTCAACTCTCTCACCCCTCACTCTACTTATCTCTCTCTGCCCATCCCTCCCATCTCCATCAACTCACTCTTATTCTCTCTCTGTCCCGTCCCACTTTCTCTCTCTGCCCCCCTCTCTCTCTCTCACTCTCCTTGTCTCACTCGCTCTCTGTGCCTCCATCTCACCTTCGCTCCCCACCCCCCCACCCCTCGACTCACTGGTTCCCTCTCGCTCTCTCAATTCACGGTCATGCTCGCTCTCTCTGCCCTCCCTCACAACTCTCTCTCTCTCTCCCCCCCCTCTCTCTCTCTCTCTGTCTCTCTCTGTCTCTCTCTGTCTCTCTCCTCTCTCTCTCTCTCTCTCTCTCTCTCCCTTACTGTCCTATGTAGTCACGCGAGGGGTCTTTGCTGGTCCACAACCTTACCTTAAGTTCCAGACGACCCATCCCTTGCAGGACTACCTTACACCCATGGTTAAAGCACTCAAGTGACGTACCCAAGAAGAGATAAAGAGTCCACTCTGTATTTATTTATAACCCACAATAGAAACACCAGCATTAGGAAATTCTATGTAGGATGGCATTGTTAGGCTACCGAGGATACAACAGCAAGCGGGACATAGAGAGAACCTTCTGACCTTCTGGCAACCCTTCCATCCACAAAGCAGCAACCAAAGCAGTCCTTCAGGGTGGCCTCCTCCTGGCCGCGACGAGCAAGTACAGGCAGTACATGGGGGGCGCTCTCTGTGGCAAAATGACTACTGCTCTGCAGGAGTTCAGGGGTGAGCAGTGCCCAACTGGTGCACTCAGCCCGGCACTACTACTAAACCATCAGTGATCCCAATCAAAACGGTGAGACAAGCCCACACCAACAGGCATACCTACATCACCTCTTATGGGAATGTGTGCCGGGGATGGGGGGCACGCTATCATCTTCGGGAGGGGTGCAAGATGGCACAGATGCAACACAAACAATACTAGCCTGGTAACACCAAAGTAAGAGGATGTTCAACCAAGATCCTACACAAATAGGGTCGTTATACTAATAAAAATGCACACAATTCATAAATCACTACTGGCCCACCTCAGAGGTAAAACACAGAGAAAGCAAACTTCAAAATGAAGGGGCACTCTGAAGTATGTCAGGGAAACAACTTAATGTAAATAAAAAGTGTTTATTTAACTACAATAAACCAGCGCCCTGCTATGCCGCTCACACTCTAATCCCTGTCTCTTTCCTAACCCGCTCACGTTCCTAGTATTTCAAATACTAACATTCCTATCCTTGCGGCATGCAGGTACGTCATAGCCAACATAATAGAAGATGGAATACTACACCACCTCCCCCTTTTTAATATTGTAATTGAAACAGTGCAGAAAACAGAAACTGTTAAAGCAGGATACGTGAAGACAAAAAATGTGAAAGTAGTATAAAACAATGTAAAGGTAAAACACTACGTATACAGCAAACTACACCATCTCCTACATCATTCCCCATCCATTAACTAAATCTTTGAACTTGCCTGGGATGAATCCTTCTGCCATCTCTTAAATTCCAATTCCATTTGCTCACTCTGTCAATATTCTATACTGATCCACCACTTACTCTTATTGCTTTACCTAGAACTTGTATAACTTTAACCGGTTTGCTGTATTTAGATTCACCTTTTCTAACACCATGACCTAGTCTTATCCTTACCATATCACCTGGTGAAATTTCAACCTTACATTTGTAACCCACAGACATTTTTTTTTAACTTCATGGTATTTACATTTTTTTATTTCCTTGTGTCCTGATGTTCTTTGGTAATTTACCCACTCTGGAGTGAGTAGAGTGTTGGGAGCTTTGCCCCTCATCATTTCAAAAGGAGAAAACTCCAAACCTCTTTTGACTGACATTCTTACGCTCCACAATCTTTCCATGAGTGCTTCATCCACAGGTAAATTGTTTCTCAAAGCTAACTCCACTGTCTCCACAACCATCCTATTACATCTCTCCACCAACCCGTTGGTTTGGGGATGGTACAAGGCAGAACATTTCCAATCAATCCCAGATGTAGTGGCAAACTCTCTAATTTCCTTACTTTTAAATTGAACACCATTATCACTGATAATGGCTTTGGGAAAACCTTCCCTTCTGAAAATTTCTTTAAGGAATTTGATAATTTCTCCCGAATCAACTTTTTTGACAGCTTTCAATTCTACCCAACTTGAATAATAATCAATCAACACAATCAAAAACATTTTTTCCCCTATTAGTCTTGCAAATGGCCTGACAATGTCAATACCTAACTTCATCCATGGAGCCTCTCCTTTATCTATGACAATAGGCTCTGATTTGAAACTTTTACAACTTTTATCACTATTCTGGCAAGGCCAGCAGTTTCTAACAAATCTTTCAATCAAAATATCCATTCCTGGCCACCAGTATGCAGACCGTACATTATTTTTCGTCCCCGTGATTCCCGGATGACCTTGTGTCAGGAAAGGAAGAAGGCGATGGATATGGCAGGGGAAATGTGCACAAAATACACAGTAAACAACCTTGAATATAACAACGTGCATTCAATACCCAAGACTCGTGTATACCACTATATGAAAAGGAATGTAGGGTAAGCACTTAGAACCTCCTTATGACTGAAAGGAAAGTCGGCAAACTCCTTACCCACTATGCTATTACAGATACTGACAGCGCTAAGCCCACGTAGAGGGCAAGCAGGGACAGAATCTGTAAGCTGACACTCTAGACGGTACTGAATAAAGGATTTGGAAACAGTACTCACAAGGACCGGAATGACCACATGAATGCCAGTACTCACGAAGACCGAAAAGACCACTTGGATGTCCGTATTCATGAGGACCGGAAAGACCACTCAAAAGTCAGTACTAACCCACAACCCTGTAAATCAAACAAGAACCCAGAAGGCAGTAAAGGCAAAGAGTGAGGATGACTAAATACCTAAGCCCAAGTCAAGAGGCAAGAAGGAATAGTACAGTGTGGAAAACAAAAGATAATCACACAGGAGCTAGTTATAACAGCTTTCCACACCTAATAATAAATAGGAAATAAATGTAAAAGTGTAAAGGAAAACATGGCATGGATCCCAATAGAAGGCAAGGATCAGGAGCAGTGATACCAAAAGGGAAACCTTCCCACCCATCCAAGGTGAAAAGGCAGGAAACTAAACCTGTAAAGGAAAGATTAATGCAACAAGTCTTTCAGTAGCAAAGGACAATTTCTAGGAAACAGTGAACACAGGCAATTGGGCTACAGCAAAAGGAAAGCTCAGAGAAAAGCTGCCTGCAGACAGAGAAAGGGAGAAAGGGATTTCCAAAAGGCAGAAATCAATTAGGCATACAAATTCGAATTCCAGGACAAGGAACAAGAAACACTAACTAGAAACTGGGCACAAAAACTAGGAACCAGGAACAAGGGACCAGTCAAGACAGGAACGCTGCAACAATGACCAGCGCTGGACTGAAGCAGACTGAGGCTTTTAAAGCTGCTTAACGAGCACACCCCTCAGGCGTGTCGCCTGCTGCACCTGCAGCCACAGGTGTTGCCTATCCTCCACCCAGCCTTGTCCTGCAAGGGAGGAAGTGAGGCAGTGAGCCAGGCATTCTGGGAAGCATAGTCATTTGATTAGAGTAGCAGTAGCATGCTGGCTGCCAAAAACCTGGAATGGATCCGGAAGGGAAGTAATTTGGGAAATAAGGTTTTAGCGCTCCCAATTCATCAGGACACTGTAGCATAAGGTTCGGAGGAAATGTCCAGTAGGGAAGAAACCCCAAAACATGCCCCCAAGTGGCGGGAACGGGAGCGAAGGGAGCGAGCCGTGACACCTTGATGTGCTTTTTCTATGAGTTCATCATGTAACACTTTAGGAGGTATAAATTTGCTTCCCCTCATCAAAAATCCTTCTTCCATGGACAACTCATCCTTCACTTCCCAAAACTTCATGCACTCTCCATCTACTGATCTCTTATCTGGCCAACCTAACATTGTAAACTCTGCAATTTTTTGTAGCGTCATGTCTTTGGTGATCTCATTTAACCATTTTTCCTTCGAGGTTACTTCAAGAACAACCGCCACCATTTCTTCATTGCTATCTGATTCCAAATCTACATTCTTTAATGGTAAACGTGACAAATAGTCAGCAACAACATTTCTCTTACCTGGGACATACTTTGTCACAAAATGATAATCCTGTAATTTGATGCTTAATCTAGCCAACGGTGATACTTTACACATTCCTCTCACAGTCAACACCTCAACGAGTGGCTTGTGGTCTGTTTGTATGATAAACTTGCAACCCCATAGATACTTTCTAAAATAGTTAACAGCCCATGAGCATGCCAATAGCTCCTTCTCAATTACAGAATATCTGCTTTCTGTGTCTGAAATCGCCCTGGAGGCATAACATATTGTCTTTTCTTTGCCGCCTTCCTCTATTTGCGATAACACTGCTCCTAAGCCATTCCCACTAGCATCCACTGTAACTTTGGTTGACCTACCAAAAATATACCCACCCAATTCTGTGGAATTGCATATTTCTCTCTTTATGCAATTTACTGCTTCATTACAATCGTAACCACACAAATTTGGCCTCTTTCTTTAACAATTTCCTCAATGGTTCTGTTATATTGGCAAACTTTTTAACAAATTTGTTATAATATTCGCAAAGGCCTAGGAATGACCTAAGTTCATCCTTGTTCTTGGGGTTGGGCGATTCCCTGATTGCTTTAATAGCATCACTCTTTGGTCTATAACCCTTGCCATTGACTGTGTGTCCTAAGTAAACGAACTTCATTCATGCCAAATTTGCATTTACTCTTCTCAATTTCCAAACCCACACTCTCCAATTTTAACAAAACATCCTTCAACCTCATATCATGTTCTTCTCGACCTTCGCCAAATACAATGATGTCGTCTTGATATACAAATATTCCCTTCAACCCCTTCAGCACATGTTCCATGACCCTCTGGAAAACTGCCGCGGCAGATGCTAATCCAAACGGCATGCGCTTGTATCTATATAAACCATGTGGGGTGACAAATGCTGTTATGTCTCTACAATCTCTGTCAGGGATATCTGGTGATATGCACTAGAGAGATCTATGGTGGAAAACACATTGGCACTACCTATGCGATTTAGCATTTCTGATATTACGGGAAGTGGAAAAATGTCAACTATGATGTTCTTATTCACATCTCTGAGGTCTACACAAATTCTGAATTTTCCACTTTTCTTCATTACAACCACAATGGGGCTTGCCCACTCCGACGATCCAATCTTTTCAATCACTCCTTCTGCTTTCAACTTCGCCAGTTCCTGTTCAACCTTGTCTGCTATGGCAAAAGGTATGGGTCTAGACTTCACATGTCTGACAGGCACAGCTCCTTCCTTCAAGCAAATTCTATGAGAAAAGTATTTTGATAGTCCTATTTTCTTCTGTTGTGTTCTTCTCTGAATTCTGGTTTCTTCTCTTTGCTTGTGACTGGTATTGACAATCAAGACTTTTTCATCTTCACAAGGATCTAATCTGATCTGTAGGCCAGCTTGATCTCTCCAGCCAATGATGTTAACTCCTTTTTTTGCAACGTATATTTTAACTTCTGCTCGCCTGTCCTTGAATTCTATGATGCTTGAAAACCAGCCAATCATCTTGATTTTCGACCCCTCGAATCCACTTTTTATATCTGGTTAATTGAATTTGATTTGCTTTTAAGGCCACATGCCACTAAATTCTTACATGTTTTCTTTGTGATAATCGTCCATGGTGAACAACTGTCTACGTTTACTTTGAGTTTCCAATTGTCAATTGTTACAATGAAACTCGGGCATTTGAAATCTCCCTTAGGTGGTTCACGAATGGTAAATACTCTATCTTCATCTGAATCTTCATCTTCATCTTGTATGACGGAAATTCTTTTTTTTCGTCTGCATGTGACAGCGAAGTGTCCCTTTACTCCACAATTTCCACATTTCTGTCCTATTGCAGGACAATGTTTAGCATAGGCAAAATGTCCTAACCTTCCACAGTTGTAGCATCTGTCGCCTTCTCTGGATTGTGCGGTACTTGGCCTGGTTTCGGGTTTTACCCACCCTTTCCCTCTAACTGACTGTCCTTTGTTTTCAAATCCTCTAGACTTATTGTTCTTGACAGCTTGGTTTTCTGTTCGTTCTCTGGTTCTCACTGCATTGACCATACTCTGTTCTCCTGGGTCTAGAGATGGTTTGTCATTCTGTTGCTGCATATTCATAACAGCCTCCTGTTTCTTATTTTTCATTTCTTTGGAACACAAGTGGCTGTGTTCTATTCGCTTGGCAATGGCCATAGTTTCCGGCAAAGATGGGTTTCCTACCATCCAAAGTCTGTCTTGGACCAAACTATCTTTTGCGTGTATGATAATTTGATCTCTTATGAGTTCATATAATGTGATGCCATTGCCAAAGCGACATGTGCGTGACAACACTCTTAAAGCTGACACATAATCCTCTGTGGATTCATGGTCCTTTTGAGTCCTGGTGTAGAAATTATACCTGTTTATAGCTACATTAGTCTCCGGGGCATAATATTTGTCTAGTTGTCTTATAGCTTTTTCATGTTCATCAATATCCCCCGCTTCATCCACTGGCAACTCTGGAAATTCTCTGTATTTCCTGTGTCCTTCTAATCCTAAGGCATGAAGCAACAGCAATTTCTTCTTATGAGGATTTAATCCTTCTTGATCAATTGTTTGGACATAGTTTAAGCAGAATTCCTTCCATTCTGACCAATTTACAACAGGCTGTCCAGCATTTGGGAGGAAACATGCTGGGGGTTGTATGCTAATGCCTTGCATTATTCTTTAATATTATGTGAGTGTTGGAAGTAACTAGAATGAACTTGCTCCGGTTTATGCTTTTGTTTCTTCTTTAACTTTTCAACTTCAGTCTCTTTTGTTTTTAAGCAAAACAAAAAAAAACAATAGTACTGTGAAGAGGATGAGGAGTCTAGTGTTTACTCCTCACTCTGTTTGATCACAAGGGGCGAATCACGTGATCCGTGTATGTGTGGCGGTCCTTTTCTCTTATGTTCAGGAAACACAGTGTTTATCCGTGTTGGGGCTGGCCCAACAGCCAATCAGATCATGTTTGGGCAGATACTAAATAAAAACAAAACGGCACAAACCAACGTGACTTCAAACGTTGGTTCGGAGCATCTGCTCTCTATCAGCACAAGCCAAGCACAACGTTGTGCGGGGGTTCGGAGCAGCTGCTCTCGGTTACTTCTCCCTCTTCGGGTCTCCGTGGGTCCTAAGGACGCCGGCAATCCTCGTCGCCAAGTGAAGTATGTCAGGGAAACAACTTAATGTAAATAAAAAGTGTTTAACTACAATAAACCGGCGCCCTGCTATGCCGCTCACACTCTAATCCCTGTCTCTTTCCTAACCCTCTCACGTTCCTAGTATTTCAAATACTAACATTCCTATCCTTGCGGCATGCAGGTACGTCATAGCCAACATAATAGAAGATGGAATACTACACACTCCCAGTTTGTAGACAGGGTGGCTCCGGCAAAGATTGCAGCATTTAAAAGTTTAGTGAAAGGCAAAGATGGGGGGCTTAAAAGTCAGTGGGGATTTTTATGGTGGACTAGTGGCATAGGGCAACTTCATATACCTTATATTCTTGTCTTTGGGCCCAACAGCATAACCCAGGCCCTTTTTGGCATTGAACTGGGAGTCTGGGTGCTTTTGGCACCAGGCCAGTGTCAAGTCAAGGAGCTGTGCTGACAGGTTCCAGTGAGGCAGTGCTGTTCGACAGTGGTCATGGGTTGCGAGTCAAAGACGCTGAGGATGGCAAACAATATCAGGTCAATGGCACTGGAAGACTTGCCAGCCTCAGGTGTGGAGAAGCAGACACTGGCTTACAGCGAGCTGGCACGGCTGGCTGAACACAGGGCTGGGATACTGCAGGGCGTCAGCTTGGAGTTTGAAGAAGCTGGTAACCAAGCAGGCAGTTTCTAGTTGGGGATTCCAAGACTCGGCGGGTCTAAGATGCAGAGATGGCAGTGCTTCAGCATCGACATCAAGCAGAACTTGAAGATGTAGAGCCGGTGGAGCTTGGACAGCATAGATGGTACCCAAACCAATGTCAAGGTCATTCAGATATGCAGGGATAGCCAGGGGTTGCTTCCATGGTTCTTTGGTTGCTGTGAGACGCAGCCCGGTATCTCTCTGTTTCCCTCACTGTGTACTTCCCCTATGACTTGTAATGTGATCTGTTGCTTCACAAAGCTATGTCCACGCTACAATAAATATCCTAATAGGACAATAAGGCAAGTCTTTCCTACTGCCATTCCCAAACAAGAAGGTTGGTTGAGGGCATTTGCAGTTTTCTTATCACCTCCAGTGGCAAGGTTCTGTGGACCAGTGCATCCGTTGCAGTATGCCTTTCCACACAGCAGCTTCACCCCAAATGTGCCCTTTGGGATGGGTAGGGAGAAGAGATTTTGTCTTCTTTGGAGCCTTCTGTCTTCACCTCTATGGCAGAGGGCTTTGGAATAGACTGTTACCGAACAGAAGTCCAGGTAAATCTTGTCTTGAAGTCCAAAGATGAATTAACTAAGCAGAGGGTCTCCCCTCCCCTGTACTGGCAAGATGCTACATGAGATTGGTTCACAGCAAACCTGTTGTTAGGAGTCCCATCCTTGCTCCTTTAGCAAATGTCCTTGTCATACCCAGAGTGCCTTGTCTGCAGGAAGTGGGAAGGACGAGACAGGAATTTCGGGGAACGGTAGCAAATCCAAGATGGTGCACCCTCTGCGGTCTGAACCTTTCCTCTGGCCTACTTTAACTGTTCCCCCTTCCAGGGATGTCATTACACAAAAATGCCAGGGATAACGGATGTGACATCACACGACCCTTGACCTCTGATGACATAACTGGAAGTGGTGGAACACAACCTTTCACACACCCATGGCAAAACAAGAAGTGGCATCACATAGTATTGTTTCTAAGTACATTACGAAAAATATGGTTATGATATCACTGTAAAGTGATATACATTTAATTCAAGAATGGATCACCATATTTATTGTTAATATCACCCAATCTGTGTTGGTACTCATTTATCAACCATAGCAGGATGAAAGGCTGAGTTGACCTTGCAGGGAGTCGAACCTGGAAACCTCACACACACATTGCAGCAGCGAGCGCTCAACCCACTGAGCTATCTTATCGGCTATAGCTATCAGAAAACCAGCCACTCCAGAAACAAAGAGCCACATGTTACTAGTCACAGCCCGGAGCCTCAATTAAAAAAAAAGTTTAAAAATTATTTTTGTTCAGGGGTAGCAAGGCAGGCGAGACCTCAGGGGTCGTAGTTGCGACCCCTGTTGATTCCTAAATGACATCTCTGCCTGCTTCCTCTGTTTGCCTACTTCAAGAGAACTCCAGTAGCCACCACCCTGGTGTGAAAGGGCCATTGTCATGTCCAGACGATCTTTGAAGCACCTGTTCCCAGAGGAGGGTTCCCGCTCTGCAGGTGAATCAAAAAAACCTCCTGGACTGGGTCCCAACTGTTTGTTGTGGTTACACCCAAGCCAGAAATTTAAAATTAAAATACACATTTAGCCCTGTCATGAAGGAGTCAGCTCCAGGCCGATAATATGACCTCTAATCCTTGTGTTGTATAATTTGACAACCCTGTGTAGCCAACATATCATAACTAGATATGGCTTATATTTAGATTTTAGTTACTGCCACCAAGCTGCCAGGGTAAACACATTATAATATGTTGAACGAGAGGTGCAGACAGTTAATAGCGCACCTTTGCCTGGTGCAACTTTGTGTTCCAGTAGCTTTGTTCCGAAATGCACATGCAACCTTTGAATCTGCCCTGTTGCCATTGCTGAGCAGCTGCTGGAGATGTCAATAGACAATCACAGCAAGGTACATGGTTGCGATATTCTTTTGGCATGACATATGATTTCAGAAAGATATTTATCTGTACCATTTTACCCCACCCGATGGGATTCAGTTACACTCTCATACACAACAGGATGCAATCATAAGACACAGCACCTATAGATATATCCATGGGACAGTCCTCCTCCATCCCCACAGGACACCTTCTCCAGGGGAGTGCTTAGGACACCTTGCCAAGATGTTCAATGGGGCAAAAGGTGGAGCTACAAGCCATGTTACAGGAGAATGTCTTCCCCTCTGGCGGGCTGGTCTGTACAGGCCTGGCAACCCAGACAAAACTCATGATAGACCGTCACCAAGAAGTTGTCCAGGACAAGAGGTGCATGGCTAAGGCTCTACTGGCCTGGAATCCATTTTGAGTTTTACACCGAGTGAGGAGGTAGGAGGTTGGCTGGGCTGGGCAAGATATGGTAGATTTCACCACCCAAAATGGAGGCCCAGTGCCAACAACAAAGCTCCCAATTGAGGATCGACTGTGCAAGGACTCAAAGATGTTGGTGTTTTCCAATACACCCACACCAGTCCATATCCACATCAAGCGCTGCAGGCTGGTGTAGGCTCAATTCTATGTTCCCATAATCCCTACAGTGCCCATACCCCCAAACCTTTACATGTGTAGCCAGCCTCCATTATGCAAATCAATCTCTCCATGGAAAGGCCTGGAGGCGCAGACAAAAAAGATGAATGCACCAACGCACTTCTGACAAGATGCCACCATACTATCTCTCCGTGCATGTGTCTTTGCCCCTTCCTCTCAGGTGCCCTTCCCTCTCTTTCACATCCCCTCTAGCTCTCTCTCTTACTCCCGTCCTTTCTCGCACTGCGTGTATCTCCTTCCCTCCCTTCGATTTACAGCTATCTCTCTTGACCCCCTACTTTCTCTCTTTCACTCGGACTCTCTGACTAAGCACACGTACCTGCAGAAGCAGCACAGCTTGAATACCTGAATCCTCCCAAGCCGTGACGTCACAAGAACTGAAACAGAGTGCCCAGGAGAAAGCCATGCGGTAAAACATTTGGCAGTGATCCAGTGGGAGAATAACCCGCACAAAAACAGGTAAAGAGAATAATAATGCAGTCAGCACAAATGTACTATACTACAACCAATACCAATCCTCTGCTGCCTTTTGCAGTTTATCTATAAGGCACAGAATAAGGGGCGTTTCTGCACTTACTTGTGGTTTGTCACTATGAATTGTATTTGATAGACCAAAGGCTTGTTGAGTTCTAGTAAGCACTACCACGCTGAAGGCTGTCTGTCCGCAGTGCGCTCACCAGCGTGTCACACAATAGCCTGAATCAGTCCCAGCTCACAGCGACCAGTGGCCAGCAACACGTGACCACTGGCTTGGTTGGTAGATACTACTCCCGGAGGTAGAACTGCAGAGCCTTGTCTTCCAGCAAACTAAATCCTACATCAATCAAAAATAAAAAAATGTCGGTCATGTTTGAAAGAAGAGAAGTAGAAGCAGAAGAGCTGTTCTCACGACACAGACAAACACCAGGAGATGTAAGAGTGTCTCAGACCTCAACTTCATTAAGAAACCTGTTTGAGAGACTAGAAGCAGTCTCAAAAAAAGAATTAGCAAAATGGTGGGAGATGAAAACCTTAAGAATGTATATGGAGGTGGGAAGAATACACGAGGTCTTCGGATCTGTATCTTCCCGTCCTTCGAGGAAGAAGACACAGAAGCATTACAAGACTGGGAAACACTTCTCACAAAGACCTCTACGGACATGATGATTAGAATTATTAATCATTCAGCATTAGTACATGAGAAAGCATTAGAAGAGATCAAAGAACTGAAAGAAACAATTGAAAAATTAAATCTTCCAGAAATAACATTTAAAAACTATCAGATTCTTGGTGAATAATTTAATTTAGAATATACAAATTCTAAGTAAGGCTCATATCTTTGGCCTTAAACTTTTTTCCAGATAAAAGTACTCTGAATAATTCTCAATAAAAAGCTGGAAAAGAAATATATGAGAAATACAAAAAAGGAACGAAGGAAACAACTTTCATTACATGCAGAGCATAAGAGCATTATTTTAGGTGAGTGAACAGAAAGTGATACATAAATAGACAAGTTTATTCTCCCACCCACAACTTTGATCCATTATTTGGATCCACTTATTAACTCTTATTCTAATCTCTCTTTTTTCATACCTTTTCTTTAGTATCTCTCCTGAAGAACCAGGGGCACATACCGTGGGGAAACACGTGTTGCGAGAAATAGGAATTCAATGTATTTGAGAAAAATTTGACAAGTGTGAGAATTGAAAAACTAAAGTTGCATGAAAAATTAATGCAAAGAAAAACCTTCAGTTGAAATTGCATGAAAATTAATGCAAGAGAGAAAGATATTGACAATTGTGTATTGGAAATAAGAGTAATAGGAAGTAAATGTATTTGAGAAAAAATTGACAAGTGCGAGAAATGAAAAACTAAAGTTGCATGAAAAATTAATGCAAAACTCAATTGGAATTGCATGAAAATTAATGCAAGAGAGAAAGAGATTGACAATTGAATATTGGAAAAATTAGTAAAAAATCTATATAAGAACAATTAAAAATCTTTTTTGTGGAACAACTTGTGATCTTACTGTTTTTACCAGAAGCGCAACCCATATAAGTGTTTTTTCAAAAAGAATACCACGCTGAAGGCTGTCTGTCCTCAGTGCGCTCACCAGCGTGTCACACAATAGCCTGAATCAGTCCTAGCTCACAGTGGCCAGCAACAAGTGACCGCTAACTTGGTTGGTAGAACAATAGCCTGAATCAGTCCTAGCTCACAGCGACCAGTGGCCACAACACGTGACCGCTAACTTGGTTGGTAGATACCACTGCCGGAAGTAGAACCGCAGAGCCTTGTCTTCCAGTAAACTCTTCTAGCCTTATACAGTGACTGTTCATTGGCAGCTGTTCTGATGCCTTGAAAGAATTCCAGAACGCTGCTGACGCCAATGGTCTTTCATGTGGGATTATTGCTTGAGGCTGGGCTTGGTCTGTTCTTGCTCTGCATTTCCAAACACTGGGATAGTCGTGCACTATGCAGTAACCAGCCACAAAGGGATCACAAGTGGAACCAATACAGGGCCTAATTAAGAGATTAGCAACATTGGGAAAACATCCAGTACTTTTAAATAGCGGGTGTTTTACTTACCACAATTCTTTTCCCACCTGCTTTTGTGTTGAAGTAAAACCCTCCATGCAAAAGCAGTACCACATGTGTTAATTACCACACGTGTTCATTACCACACGTGAAAAATGCCACATTTGGTAAAACCCCAACCCCCTGGAGTCCTTTGGAACTTAAAAATGGGAAAGTGCCCCTAAAGTGCCTGTTGAGCCTGAAGACTCTGTTTGCTCCTGGGTGCTCGTTTGCTGACGAACGTGTGGCTCATTGAATTTAAACATCACAGTGTGTTTCTTTACAACTTTGGACTCTATTACCATACGGTATGTGTGATATGAACTACATATTCATATAATATCTTTATTTACGGCGTTACTTTTTTCTTTCAGTAGCACCACGTGAAGCCCCGCCCACCCCCTCTACGGAAGTGCCCCGAAAGTGCCTGTTGAGCCTGTATGGTTTGGGGGGCAGGGCATGCACGCGCCATTGTATACGTGTTTAACACGCATCTCTGTTATTGCTTTAAATAATAGTGTAGTTCCTGTACCCATCCACAAAAAATGTGGATTCATCACTACTTCAAAATTCAATGGTTCTGTAAGCACGATTACATCGAGCGACTGTATTTTAGTTTTCCCTCTTGCTTTGTTGTGCCTTAAAGCATTCCAGTCTGGCCAAGTTTTAGCTGTTTGACCTGGTGTCAGTTATATCTCACACCTCTTGCAACTCCCTATAATCTGATAGATAGGTTGTTTATTTGGAACGCCGTCATTTTACACTGGTGTCTTTGTTAACTTCATAAAGGTGCAATTGCTTTCCCTTCAATTCGACTGTCCTTTCTACCCCTAAGGATTTAAAGAGTCCGAAACATCTTTTGTATTGAGCTAAATCTTGATTATTGATGTAATTGAAAGAGGGTCTTACCTACACTCTTAGTGAGCCAGATCTTCAGTGTTACTATAACTCAACAGGCGTGCGCTGTTACTCCTGCCTTATTAGTCACTAAGTCACACGCCTGAAAACCCAACATGGTTAGAGGGTTTAGAAGTGGTAAATCCATCAAGGAATCTACTGTTAACACTCAAATAGATACCGTGCCGACAGCATGCTCACCGGATTCTAACAAAACTGGAGTCTCAAATCCTTTACTGAAAACTCCTGGTGAAGCTCAGTCCGCGGCTCAGATTGCCTTACTTCTTAACCACCTGGACTCCTGTTCCTCATCTCCTAATGATCCAGTTCCCTTGCAATCCTCAGCATGTGCTTGAATTCACAATAATCTTGCTACACATCAAAGGCCCAGCAATTTTACATTCGATGAGATGGACGATGCGGACGCCACTAAGCCTCCAATAGCAAACAGACGTTCAATTAGTCAACACGATAACTCATTATCTCCATATCCGTTAACCACATTGGGGACATATCAATGATGGCTCCAGAAGTAAAGGCCGAACTAGGCAAACGGATAAGAGTTTCACTTGGACCAGCTACTCCCATCTCTCATTTACCCCCTGATTTCGAAGAGGTTTATCTGTTCAACCATTCTCATACCAAATTATTCAAACAGTTCGCTTCTGCAGATTATTTACATGAAAGATCTAACTTCCCCCCTACTGCCAGTTCGCCTTCAGATTTACCTAACAAATTTCTGCTCGAATCCAAAATAAGAGGTATCAATTGCAATGATAATACTTTAACTGGAACTCAAACTGACCCTCACCTATTTAGAACAGATGGTGGTCCCAGTATTAATTATGACAATAGTTCCCAATCGCATGACTTAAACACAGCAGATACATTCTCATTTCCGGTCTTAACATGAATATTAAATCTTCTTGATAAGGGCCATGAACGACCTCACTTGGAGATAAGGGATATAACAACTTCTATTTAGGACATCCTGGGAAAATTTAACAAGATGGAGGGATACCTATATGCGTATGAAACCTTCCATTCTTTAAACTTACCAATCACATGTGGGAACGGCACAACAATCCCTAAGGCCGACCCAACAAGTGCGCCTAATTCAGGAGCTCACTCGAAATGTACGCAATCCATGGGAACTTTTTCACCATCAGCCTGTCAAAATAAATCTTATGATAATGTTGTGAAAAATGTCCCTATAACTGGTGGACCTAAGACTGATTTACCATACAAAGACCTAGCCCGAGCAGTGCATCTTAATACAGAAAAAATATCTGAATTAGTGAATCTTATTAAACACTTGAAAGTCTTTCAAAGTCATGAACCAACAAATCATCATGCACCTGAGGATGCTAACGTTATGGAATCAATGTCGCTCTATGAAGCTCCCAATAGTCCTACTCGGCTAACTGACCTCATTGACAACAACAACCTAACAGTTCCATTTCCACCTGATATCTCTGAAGTCGCATCTATCATTGATTCCAGTGAGAAGGTTAGCCCACACCTTTCCTGCGAAATGAAGCATCTTGAACTAAGAGCCCAAAAAAAGAAGACTTAACCAAAAAAATTAAACAAAAATCAGGATTTTTTTTTCTAAAAACCAAACTTCTGAAATATTTTGCGGCAACAACTCTAGTATAAACGCTATTTGTAATATCTCCAAAGACAATGTGATTCTCTGTCTTAATCAACTTAAAGAGGAATCCAAAACAGTTCTAGAAATTAAATCACATGAACCGAGTTCTATTGACAAACCACTACCTGCTGATTTTCAACCCACATTGGAGGGCCCTTGCCATCCGTGGCATGTTGCACATTCTCCCAGCAGCTGAAGTCAATTTAAATTAGTTGATTCGCCCATAGTACCATACCATCTCTTATCTAATGATAACAACGCTAAACAATTTATTTATTTATTTATTTATTTATTTATTTATTTAAATTTATATAGCGCGCAAGTAACCCATGGGCATTGAGGCGCTGTTACTTGCAAGAGCTTAGTTACAGGCAAAGAGGCATTCAGCAGTACATTATGTATTCAACAGGCATAGAGCTGCTATTTTGGTTGGTACAGTTGGTCATTAAAAACAGTTTATGCACTGGAACATAAGAGATGTATTCAACTGGTGCGAGGAATCTTATGTGAATAAGATGGTTTTTATGGATTTGCGGAAGGTGCAAAGGGAGGCCTCACATCGGATTATAGGAGGTAGGGCGTTCCAGTGAGTGGGTGCGAGATATGGGAAGCTGGAACCGCCAGCTCTGGCTTTTTTTACTAATGGCACAGAAAGCATGTTAGTATATGGTGATCTGGTTGGCCTCGTAGAAGAGAAGGGGTGGATCCTTTGGGAGAGGTAGTCGGGGGCAGTAAGGTGAAAGCACTTGTGAGTCAGTGTCAGCGTTTTGAAGATGATCCTTTCTTTTATTGGGAGCCAGTGTGCTCGTTTTCTGGCTTCCGAGATGAGTTCTCTTTTGGCAATGCCTTGGGCTGCCCGGAGAGCGCTATTCTGCATGATTTGTAACCTCTTTAGGTTTTCATTGGATGTACCAGGAAGAGTACATTACAATAGTCAAGCCCAGATCCAGTGATGGCTCTGGCTATGTTAGTGCAGTTCTCTTTGGAAAGAAAGGACTGCGTTGATTAGTTTGGCATGATAAGCAACTGCAGAGGCTATAGCGTTGACTTGTTTATCCATGGATAGGTTGGAATCTAAGTAGACTCCAAGGGTTTTGACTGATTCTGAGACAGGTATTTTGATGGAGTCTATGGTGAAATGACTGAACTGGGAGTCTAGATTTTTCAGCGTGTCGGGTGAGCCTACCAGGAGGAGTTCAGTCTTGTCTGAGTTGAGGCATAGTCCATTGTCTGCCATCCAGGCTTGGATGGTGTTGTAGAGGTTGTTGAGGGTCATGGAGTCAGTGTCGTAGTTGCCAGTGAGGGTGAGGAGGATCTGTGTGTCATCAGCGTAGTTGGTGTATGAAATGCCCATGGCGTTAAGGATGAGAAAAGGGGTCGTGTGAAGATGTTCTTTCAAAATTCTTCCCAATTACTGGAAACAAAAAGGTTTGCGGAATGTATTCCAGAATTACATTGGGCATCATTAATTCAGCACATTTAAATACTACAAATTTAATACAGTCTTCAAGTTCAGAGCCCCCAAAAATCCAACGTGAAAACAATAAGGATAACTCAAATGTGGTATTAGCTACTCAAGATCAATACCGAGAATTATCTACTGTTTTACCTCTGCCGACAGTTAATGAAATTGAACTTAATCCTAAAAAGGTTACAATCATCGATGAGGATAGTCCTACAAAGTCTCAATCGATCACTTCCCCTTTGAATGATCCCATTGCAATGGAATTAACAGAAGAAACATCTAATATTATGGGATTGTTGAGTGATATTAAAATAAATGGTAGGTCGAGACTTAATCGCACGTTTATGTTCAATTTATACAAACAACTACCTTCTCTCAGAACTCTAAATTCAGACGACATGGAGTGGATAACAGTATCTACGAACAACAATAATCAAATGATTTCTCAATTTCATACCCACATCATTATGAAATTAGTATGGGAGCAAAAATCTAACCTTGTTGAATTGGGACTTATTCCTCACTTATTTAAGACCAGAGAGGAAGCACTCAAATTTGTTGAGATACATGCAGTGCCCAACAATGACGACTAAGGGTCCTCATCTACTAACGCAAATTCCAAAATACCTAATGAGGAGCTGATAGCACAACTATCCTCACTTACTAGAGCAGTTAAAGATTGGTCATGTCTAGAACCGCTTGTAAATAGCTTTCTTTCAATCAAAAAAGCTAACACACAAGCGTAGCCATAAAACCACATATATACAATTGTGGAATTCATGTGGTTTCAACAATATAATGTCCTGGTTTAACTCTACAACAGTATTTAACAAACCCTCAGTTGTGCTACGTCAAGAAACCATGAAAACCCAACACTTTTGTATAAATAGTCATACCTCTTATATGCAGACAGCTAACGTAGGCACTGCAGGCAGACCCTCAGGTCGACTCGCAATTTTAGTAGATAACAACCTTAATGTTGCATCCAAACCTATCACCAGCTCAGAAGCATTATTGGTCATAGAACTACGTTCTATCAATAATCCCACTCTTCTTTTTTATTATTTGTATTTTGTTGGAACCCTGTTAGGATGTCCCATGCTAACATATTTTCCGAGCTTGATGTTATCTTGGAAGATGCTTTTATTCAACAGCCAAATCATTTTGTTATTATTGGCAAAGACTTTAATTCTTCCTGCCTTAATCAAGCTCATTTACACTCCTCCAATTCTATAACCAATGGTCAAACCATCTCTACTAAAAGAGGTCAGAAATAGGTACAATACTTAGCTGAATGGAACATTCAGATTGTTGATATAGAAGCCTCAGAATACCACTGTTCTTGGCAAAGAAGACCTCACAGCTCATACATCGATTATTTCTTCGCATCTTCCGATCTGCTCGGCACCTTCGACCCTGTCACGGTCGTTAATTTGAATTTAGGAGATCATTTGCCTATCAAACTAGACGTAAATATAGTTTTCAACACTCACCAAAGAATGCCAGCACTTGCTTTGATAAACATAAATTGACATGCAAAATCTGCTCAATGGAATCCTAAACTCTGTCGCGAACTAACTTTTAAAGTTAGCAGAGATATTCATCGTGCATCTGAAATAAATCAACACGGTATGGATGGATACTAACTGGAGGAATATAATATATCACTAATTAAATTCCATCTAAGTACGATGGCAAACAACAACTAAAATACATTAAAAATTCACAATCACATATTCAATTCAGAAATTTCAACCCCTAAATGACAAAAAAAACAAAAATATAAGAGGGCTTAAAGCATTAATTCTATCAAATGGAGAATATACGAGTAGAAAAAATCAAATACATCAACAATATAAAAATAAACTCAAGGTTATTAAATATCACTTACATATTGATGACAATCAGTATATGTTGTCTAACATATGCAAGCATAATAACAAGAACATTTAGGCAGCCTTGAGAAATTCTATTAGTATTGACAGAATTGATCTCAAACTGTCCATCTCAGCTGAGCAATGGAAGGAATATATTTTGAAGAAATTTCAGATGCTATTAACACACAAAGACATTTTATTTATTGCCTGCGACATCGCAATTTCAGAAAAATTCCCATGGACTCTCGAGGACATCCAATGGGCAAAATATGAACTTATCTTCAAATCTAATCACATTCCCGAATCGTGGCATTCATCTATTATCATTCCAATATATAAAAAGGGGAATTCAAGCGACCCAACAAATGTTAGACCCAGCTCCATTACGGATGCTTCTTCGAAGGTGTTCTCTATCCTTATTCTCAAGGATCTGGAACACCATACTCATGAACACGATCTTCTTTAGCGTCATGAGATGGGATTTCGTTTACATATGGGGACCTCATTAAATGCTATGATTCTTGCTCCTCTTTTGGAATCAATAAAACTAACTGACTCTGGTGTAATTTACATGGCCTCGCTAGACATGACTGCAACTTTGATCGAGTCATCCGCAACTTATTATGGAATAAAATGATAAGCTTAGCCATTTCTCCCAAACTAACTCTCTTAATATCTATGCTTCACCACAATACCAACTTTCGTGTTTGCTTAAATCAGGAAGGTGCACTTACACAACCGATTTTAACCTTCATAGGAGTTAAGCAAGGATGTCACTTGGCCTCTACTTTATTTAACTTATATCTGTGCGACTTAGATAACATATGGGAACAAGACAACACCTATGCGGTTCGGCTTGGTAAACTCCACCTTCACTGGATGACATTTGCTGATGACCTTATCCTTTTTGACAAGACACCATATGTTCTACAAAATAAATTCAACGCATTTCTTAACTACGCTGTTACACACAACCTTCAGGCCAATCCTTCAAAATCCAACATAATAATCTCCTCAAATATGAAAAGAATACAGGCCTTCAAATGGTCTATTGAAGCCACTACAATAAAACTTACTCCTACCCTTCGATATCCTGGATACAATCTATCCAGCAGCTCTTCCCTAATTATGTGGACCACTATTCTAAACCAGAAGATAAGACCCTTGCAATCCCAGATGAAAATAATATACAAAAAGCATTGCAAATACTCTGTATAGCCTCTGATAGAATGTTACATTATACAAGTCGAAGTAATTATTTTATATGGTTTAGATATGTGTCTGTTGGATTTAGACAACATTTTAGACACAAGATACAGGGCAAGTTGTGGAAGAACACCCTGGACCTTGCCAATGCCCTGCCTAATTCCATTTTACTCCATGAGCTAGGATGATGCTCCTTATCCTCCAAACATCAATGGCGAACGCTGTCAAATTATGCTAAAATGCTTAATCCTCTGCGAAACTCCACGTATCAACATCTCAGACAGATGCTCATTGACTCATACCCTAAGTCCCTCATTAAGTTTGCTTCCAAAATGAAGCACTTACTTGACTGAATTATTGCAAACACATCAGATCTTTATCTATTTTTCCCTCGTCTTAAATCTAAACACTATGAATTTGATTGGATGCTCAACAACAAACATACAAACTTACAAGAAGCAAGTGTGAATACGCAAGGAACAGAAAACATTGATCAAAATATTTATTATGTTTTCCTTGTGACATAGCTCAAGCTCTATTTTTCAAATTCAAGTTAAATCAATTCCATAATTATGAGCAAATTCACCACTGGAACAAAAACTCAGTTAACACAAATTCTAACTCGTGTCAGTTTTGCTTATCATCGACAGAACCCAAAACCCTTAAGCATTTGGTTATGCTTTGTTTGCATTTTGAAGTAGATAGAATGTTGATACTCGACAAATTTAACATCTGTGAAACCTTGTTTTCTAGGGCATTTTTGTGGAAATGATGCATGTGCGGGGACAATATCTCTCTGGTTTTAGCACTTCCTCGACGTTTAGCTATTATAAATGAGCTTTTATGTCAGTTAATGAATGTTTAACATCTTAAATTGTCAGTTTAAAAAAAAAAAAAAAAACATCTTAAATTGTATTGTTGTACTTTTTAACATGATCTTTTATTATGACTTTCATTACTTCAGGTAGTGAGTTTGAATTTTAAAGCCTCTTAATGTTAATTGAACAACTACTTTTATCGATGAAGTCCCACATACTCTGTCCTTTTTATGCCAACTGTTCACCTATATTTAGCACATTTGCGACTTTGCACTAAATCATTTATAGGAAAATCTTGTACTGGAGACTTCATATGTTGTTTGGCTTGAGAACTTTCTTTTGTAATGTTTTAGATCTGTACTATTTCACGAAAATGTGATGCCTAATATTTACATTATGTTTGTAAAGGTTTATCTTTCTTTAAACCATAAACAAATAAAAAAAAAGGGAAATAATAGAGAGGTCGGCATTTCATAGAATTATGCAGACCTATCAGTGTACCCAACATTTACTGCATATAGTACTGTTAAAAGGGTTTTCGGTTTTACCAGAGGTAATTCAGCCAAGCTCTTAGCCAGGACCATAGAGATAAAAGGAGCTGTCTAGAGTGTGCAGTCTTACACTTTTTTGGAAAACTGTGTGTTTTCTTGATTTGTGTACATAGTCACAGTGTGTACAGGTCCAACCAAGCGATATCTTCATTCCTGGAATGATGTCTTAGTATCCGCAATAATGGCAGTGGTGGTGGCATTCAGGGCCCAATAGCTTTCCTGAAAAAAAGCTCTGTCTTTGTATATTTGAGACAAAATTGCTTCAGTTTAGGTATTAGACGTTTCCTCAACCACAAACCGAAGTTGGGGTCCTTTAGTTGAAGAAAATGATCAATGTAAATGAAG
This sequence comes from Ambystoma mexicanum, assembly GCF_040938575.1. Lineage (NCBI taxonomy): Eukaryota > Metazoa > Chordata > Amphibia > Caudata > Ambystomatidae > Ambystoma > Ambystoma mexicanum. The sequence goes on from NC_090925.1 coordinate 206,392,948, forward strand.
AGTGATGTTTTAGACAAGAATGTATTGAAAATTGAAGACAAAGCAAAATATTAAGATTGATATTTTGAAGGATATTCAAAGTTTGGAGTAATGCAAGCCAAGCAGAAAGGCGACCATGTGACATATGCAGCACAACCTCTAGTAAACATACTCCTTAAGCTTCTGGACCATCCAAACTTTTTTTCCTAGACACATGATAGGATATGCTTCCACGCGTTCTTCTGTAAGCATCTTTTTAGTGACTAAAAGTCCACATTTTCTTTCTCTTTACATGGAAATGGTGCTCCTTTCCACAACAAATGAGTAATAGGCCTCATTGCTCTGGAAACATCATAAACACATCACCTGTAGGTGCCAGCAAAACCTAGAATGCAATGCATGTCCCAAATTGATCCCAGAGTGGACACCGAGACCACGGCTTGTTTCTTCTTTTTTCCACCTGTTTTTCCTTTTGGGGAAAGACAATCCCCACAAAGCCACATGGCAGCATTTCCCCAATTTTCCTAAATGGTGATGCGGCCATAACCTTTCTGACACCAGACACACATGCAAACTTTGTTCTTTCAGGGAATCAAAGAACATCAACATGTCATCAGTGTATTCTATAACACATCAATCTTAGGACTCTTGCAGCACCACACTGTTGAAATGCTGAAATATTTTGGAAGGATTGCACAGCCTGAAAGGCATCACTTGATGTTACTACTGCCCATATTTCATTTAAAGGCTGTCTTTCACTCGCTGCATGCATACACGGTGATAAGCCACTCTCAAGTAAAATTTTGTATAGATCTCTGGGGTCTTAAAGGGATCAAGAAGAATATATATCAATGATAAAAGGTATCCATTCTTAATTTTGACTCTAATGAAGGCTCGATAGTTTATACAAGTCACAAGCTTTCCGTTAGGATCAGGCACAAAGAATAAAGGGGAAGTGTCTGACAATCGACAATGTCTGTTAAACCTGTTGTCTAGGTACTTCTCCAGATATTCCTCGTAATAGATGACCGTCTCTATTTGTGTAGATGCTATTACCCAGAAATCTCCCTCTGAATACTGCAGTCTTCTGTTGGATGAACAGTATATCAGTTCCCACAACTGTCATCTAAGCATGAGACATGCCACATTCTCTCCGCTTGTTCTCTGCACGGTTCCTTATAATTCGGAGAGGAGAACACCAGTGTACTTAACTCCACATCAACAAATGGACTGTGGAGGGAATGCAAGGCATTTCTACTATAACTTTGGATTGCAGGGCATCAACCAGATGAATCTGAAGTTCGTTACAATGATCTGGCTGACTCCTTGACAAGGTGGTGGAGTTATACATTGGAGGGGGATTAATATCAGGATGGAAATATCCACCTGCCTTGCTGATTCAGGCATCTCTTTGAACATGGGTAAAGATCAGTCCATCGCATATCCATGTCGTTTGGTTGGTACCTAAATGTAACACAGTTGTGATATTTTCCATGGCATAACTACCCAAGGACAGGTACTCCGATACAGTGCTATGGTCCATAACAGTGCTGTAGCCAGAATTTGGCTACGTGGTGTGAATGAGGCATATACATGTCAGCCTAGAGCAGAGGTCCCTGTAAACAAAGGGTGATATGCTTATGTAATTCGAGTTTTTACTTTGCATGCTTCTGTGGCCAGGCTGGAGTTGAAGCTTTGATAGGTTATCTTCCACACATTGTAAAACACTGATATTACTATTACATATCTCTCGCATTAACATCAATCAGAACAACATCAAAGTCACAGAGAAAGTAAAAACCCTGTGGACCTATATGAATGCCTCACTTAGCTCTGATTCTCATGTTGATGGAGTGGTAGGCACCTCCCAATACCATCTGAAAGTTCCAAGACAAGTGAAACCGTTGTTATCCCTTATAAATCGCACAACCTTGGTCAGGGCAATTATCATGCCTCGCTTAGATTACTGCAATGCTCTACTGATCGGTTCGAGCAGCAATTGCATTAGGAGACTACAGGTACTTCAGAATGAAGCTGTGCACATCATTCACGACATCCCTAGGAGACAGCATATCTCCCACGCTAGGAAGAAACTTCATTTGCTAAATCTTGTAGCTAGAATACACTTCAAAACTCTTTCCCCGGCACATAGATGCATTCATGAAAAATCCCCCCACCTACCTAAAGTAGCAGCTAAAAACGTATTCTCCTTCCAGACAACTTTGCTCCACTTCAGGCAGTCTATTGGTGGTTCCTAAATCAAAAAGACCAGAGGTTTGGGGCGATCTTCCCCCGTTCTAACAGCTCAAGACTGGAACGGCCTGCCACTAACTCTCACTAACTCTCAGTTTGGAGACTAGCTACCTGGCCTTTAGGAAACATCTAAAAACGCACATCTTTGACTGACTTCTACTGACTCCTGATTAACAACTGTATTTTGGATGTGGACATATTTGTACGGCTGTCTTGTCCCTCCCAATTTCTTGTGTATACGTAGTGCCTAGATGCTTCAAGCTTTGCCGCTTTATTGATACATAAATAAATGCCACTCAGTTTATCAACTGTCTAAGGAAATAAAGTCTTAATTAACAGCAAGCCACTGAGGTGATGATAGATGATATGCTAATTGTTGGGAAGCTATCGTTAAGACTAGCTCACCAGCACCTGGAAGCCCAGCCTGCGTGCTGCTAACATAGGTGGAAAAGTACTGACAGAGGTTAGAGTGCCAACCAATTGTCAGGGGATGCGTGATTGAGGGTCCTAGAGTTTGTGTAACAAATGGGACGTTGTGTATTTAGTGACCTGTTTGAGGGGAGGGCTTAGTTGCCCCACCTGATGTTAAAAAGCCTATCACTTTCTTAGACTAGTATGGAACGTATACTTAGATGTTCCCTTAGGACCAATCACAATAGCCACTAGGTTTTTGTAGTTTGACACGTAGGATGACGTTAGTAAATACGTAGGTTGACATCATCAATGACGATTTTGTATTATAAAAGAATGCTTTTTTAAGATTCATTGAGAAACTATGCGCTGACACGTCCGTTGATGTCCGTTGTACTCCCTGTTTTACATAATTGATATTAAAACAGTTATCTTTTTGTCAACTTCCTGAGTCATTGAGATTATTTATGTTTGAGTAACTTCTGCATCCCCATTCATCTCAAGGGTATTGCTACCTTGTCTTAAAGGGCTAGAGTCTCCCAGTTCATGTGGTAGCAGAGGATGGTTAAAAATCCATCGAGATAGTAGGGTTTTGGGGTCCCCGAAATATCGCACAACCTCTGCCATTTGGCTGAAAGGACGTGAAACTCCCTGTGGATAGTGGAAACATTTTGAACTATCAGACTTGCATGTTCAGGTGAGACAGGTCCCCTGGTTTCAGACAGAATCCCCTCCCGGCGTCTACAAGAAGCTGAACGAACGGGAAATTGAAGCGGCCGATAAAGAGGCGGACGATCCCGAGAGTCGAACGTCGAAAAAGCTAATGGTAAGTAAAAACTGAGTGAGGTGGCAAAAATTGTGAATGGGCAGTGAGTTGAGAAAGTAATAAGGGAAAAACGTGTAACGGAGGGAGGCTGGGGTAGAGTAACTTGAGAATGATGAGTGTTGAATATGAAATAATTGACTTGAGGAGAGGCCAAGCAATTGAGTAATTATGTAATTGACTTGAGGAGAGGCCAAGCAAGAGATATCGTGAGGAAAGGTGCCACGATAAAGAGTACGCCCTGTTTCCTGCGTCATAAAGACGTGACAGAAGGAACCGTTTCTAGAGCCCTATTTATGGGTGACGTAGGTGGGGAACTTGGTTAAAGACAAGTTTAAAGAGAACGGTTCACATCCCAATCGGGGTATTTTTAGGAGTAGGATAAGTCTTGAAGTGAAGACTGAGATATATGTGGCTGGTCGACTATGTGCGTTTGTCTGTTCATTTTATGTGACTGTATATGATGAAAAAACAATAGAGGATTTGATAGACTTGAAAAGGAAAACACGAGATTTAAGAATTAATTATTTATTTAGTGGAATTGGATTGATAGTGTTCAGTGAAAAAGTAGATTAAAGTAAAAAACGTTTGGAGCCTGCAATGATTGGTGCACGCTCATATTGTTTTGTTTTGCTGGAACGTATTTTTGAAATTGACAAAGAGTAAAGGTGAGTATTGACAGTCAAGTGTGACAAGTCAAAATTGAGGATATTACTCCACTTGTACATCTCTGCAAACAGTTGCTGAAACACGCACCCAAACTTAAGCAGTACAGTGCAGAATCGGTTAATGGCACGGCAGATATAATATTCATGCCATGGCCACAAGGGGGATCACTATCGAAGGCAGTTTTGCAGCATATAACAACATATTTGCATGCAGCATATATGGGAAAAAAGTTAGATAAACAATTAGCGAGCTTAGAGCTCTGGAAAATCTACCAGGAGGAAAGAGAAGATCCACCTCTTGAAGACTGGATATTAAATATATGCAAAAAGGGGGGTTAGGAGCCTTCTGCTCCCCCCACCGTGCCTGAAGCACACGGCGATAGTAAGAAAGATGACGGGTTGTATCCATTATGGGAGTTTAAGGCTGCAACAGGGTACAGCAACCCGGCATATGTGTCGCCTGCGCAAAGCAGCGACGAGGGCCCAGAGAAAATTCCTGAGAGAGATGTGGTCTCTAAGGTCCAAAGGGGCAAGGAGAGACATGATAACGAGAGAAGTGATCGACCAAGTACATCCTTAGATATAGGAGTGGAAATAAAGAGATGGAAAGGAGAAAAAGATAAGACTGATGAGTTAGCACTTATATAGAACAAATGGATGGGTGGTCAGATTTTGCTCAAACTCGATGGCAAGGTCATCAAGGATGTAAGGCAAAGGGAAGATTGAGACAAACAGGACAAAAAGGACAGAGAGAGAGAGAGAGAGAGAGAGAGAGAAAAAGAAGAGAGAGAGAGGGAGAGAGAGACAGAGAGAGAGAGAGAGAGAGAGAAGAAAGATTGAAAGAAGATGGTGCGAAAAGGAAGTACAGACAAAGACGGGAACAGTTGTATCAAGATGAGCAAATGAAAAAGCAGGAAAGAGCAGAAGAGCAAAGAAAGTATGACAATCCACAGAGGGCAATCGAAGAACGAGAAAGACAAGAAAGACAGAGAGAGGAAGAGGAGGAACAGAAATTAAGGGATAAAAGAATACAAAGACGAAAAGACTAATACATACGAAGGGCAAATGAGAGGAGAGACATGAAAAGAAAAGAAGACAGGTCAAGAGAGAAAGCGAGGAAACAAAGAGAAGTTGATGATGAACTAAAACGAAAGAGGAGGCAGAGACCTTGTGATCTTGAGCGTGTAGAAAAAGAGTTTAACGGATCCTAATCCAGTAGTGGCATGGGAGGACATAGAAGAATTCTTCCCAACACATGAGCCAATACCAGGTCTGTCTAGAGCAAATCTAGAGGATGAGTTTGACTCTAGAAGCATTGGGGACGCAATCGATAAAGTCTGTCATGATATGAGGACTAAGAAGGAATTCAAAGGGAAGGGTAAAAACGATTGACTCGAGAGTACACAGTTGTACGATAAAGAGGGACCCTCATGTAGTTTTGAGCCTAGATCCACCTAAAGAGTTGTCTCTAGATAGGCTAACTCTGAATAGGGACGAAGAAGAGAGAAGTCACACGAGTTAGGGACAGGATATGTCAGCCAAGGACAGGGAAACCTTCCGTGGGAAGGAGGGAGGTGACGCATGTCGCGCTGAAATGTGTTTTTCAATGGATAAGGAAGTAAGATGGTTGGATGTAGACCTACCTATATCTCGGGCGTCAGAATCATTGACGCGCCTAGATCCACCTATAGGGCGATCCCATGGTGAGAGGGGGGACTCGCCACCTTATGTAAGCAGGTTAAGGTCACTGCCAGAAAGAAGGCGGTGCAAAGCCATTGTCCCTGTTATGGACAGACAGGCGATGGGGACGAGTGTAGTTTGGGGTTTCACAGTTTCCCTTGTTAGAGAAAGGAGGAGCCATGCCACAGTATGTACCTTGCCACAGATGGCTAAGGATAATTTAAGGTGTAAACTCCTGAGTTTAACTTCGGGCGCTGGGAAATGGATACATGAGTTAGAGAAAATTACAGGAGGAAACACATTAGCTATAGGGGACATTAAAGGTCTCCTGATCGATATCCTTGGGGAAAGGGCTGATGACGTTTGGTCAAGAGCAGGGTATTCTAGTGTTACTTCGGCAAACACTGCTCATGATGGAGCACCATTCAATAGCTGTAGGGCAGCGGTCTGGAAAGCGCTTAGAGTTCTGTATATGGACACGTCAGATATGGGAGCTATAATAGCGAAAAAGATGCAGGAAGGGGATGATCCTTTGTTTATATTCAGAATAGCCAAGAGCAGTAGGCTTTGGAGACACGCGAGGCTTGGGTGAAATCAATACCTGTATTTTATCATATATTGTGCCAAGGGCTGCCAGAGTCAGTACAAAAGCAGCTTAAGAAATTAGTGAGAATGGAAGCAAAGCCATGGTCAGAAATGTAGCTGACCATTGTGCATTATTGCAGGCTGTAGCAAGAGAAGAATCGGAAGAAAGACGATGTTAGGAAAGGTGAAGAGGCAAAGTTAGTGCAGAAAAATTGATCAAAATACGCCATTGAAGGGGCAATGTTGACTAGTGGAGTTGGATCAGGTTCACAGCAAACCGCAAGCATGCCACAGGTGAACAACCAAAGGCAGTTTGATCAAGGTAATAATGGATTTGCTCCACAGGGAAGGGGAGGCTTTCGAGGTAGAGGCTTCCAGAATAATCAGGGAAACCTCCAGAACAATCAAAGTGGGTTACAAAACACGCAGAACGATACTCAAGGCATGCAGGAGGGGCAAATTAGGAGACCTCCTCCTATATGTTGGACATGTGGTTTGTCAGGGCACTTTGCTTGCACATGTAGAAGTCAAGGATGCATGCAAAATAGTCAATTTTCAAGAGGAGGACTAGAAACCCATCTGCCTATTCGCAGCAGAATGGAGATGGTTTGCTCAAAATCAGACAGTACAGCAAACACAAGCGCAGAGAATGCAACAAGACTTACAAACACAGTAGGCAATAATGAATCCACCACAAGGACAGTCACAGCAGTCACCTATGCAGATACAGCAAAGCACAAGCACGGTTCAGTTAATGACTAATAGAATAAGGGGTGTTACTGTTGATGGAGGAAATCCTTTCACAGATACAGGGATGAGACTGTATCCACAATAGGACAACTCACTGGGAGATGTGATGTGTTCGATACTATCAGTGACGGCCAATCCTCAAGAGGAACCAAGCATTGACATCAATATAGGAGGCAAATCTTTTTCTTTTTTAGTAGACACGGATTCAACATGCTCATGTATCTGAGAGGGGTCATTTTGGATGTCTGGAAATGCCATGAATACTCAAGGTTTCACAGGAGCTACAAGTAGAGTTCCTTTTACTGAAAAATTGCCAGTCTCTATAGGAGAGTGTGACATGTCTGTGCCATTGTTATATTCAGGGCAGACACCTGTCAATATATTTGGTAGAGATTTAATAACCAAATTGAACATGACGATTTCGTTCACCGATAAAGGCATAGCATGTTCAACATCAGGAAGGCATTACTTAAACGTGAGTGAATTTATTATGGCATTTGCAGAACACTTGGCCATACAAGGAGTACCGTTAGAACCAGAGGTTTTCACTAAGGGGTACGAATTCTGTTGACATGGCTACCAGCTTAGTGGGTAGAACTATGAGAATACCTGATACATTTTTATTTGGGCCAAAGATACATATGGATGAAGATGAAGGGTGACTCTTTCCTTTAGAATTACAAGCAGCCATAGTGCGAGGAGAAATGTTTTTGCTTGATGGGAATGATTATGATGGCAGACAATGGTGCACAGTGATTGCCATTGGGGAAGGTTACAGATTGACTGACGCCACTGATGAGGATATGTTTAGAGACCATCCGTCAGATGACAAAGTAGTATTTGAAATGAGCATTACTTATTGGGTGAGAGCCATTAAATGTGAGGTACCTCAGAAAGTGATGCTAGCACAGATATGCCCCTTTTGATGAAGACGTGGCAAAAGTGCCAGTTTCATTATGGACAACAGGCCCCTATGATGTAGACCTATTGTAGGGGGCTGTAGAAGTGAAGATTAAATTGAAACCAGGAGCAATTTTACCTCAAGCACGACAGTATCCCATGTCTCGAGAGGCAAATTTAGGTATTTTTAAGATGATATCCGCCATGATGAAACAGGGTATCCTAGTGACGTCAGAGTCACCGTTTAATACCGTAATTTATCCTGTGAAAAAGGGGAAAGAGGGACATGGCATTTAATTCAAGATATGAGGCCGATTAACCAGATTGTAGAGGCTGAGTTCCCTCTAGTTCCTAATCTTGCGACAATCTTATGTAATATCCCTGTTGAAGCACGATATTTCACTATGATTAACCTGAAAAAAGTGTTTTTCTCAATCCCATTACATAAAGACTCACAGGATCTGACGTCATTTACGTTCAGACAAACACGTCTAAAAAGTACTCCCCTGCCCCAGAGGTACTGTGAGTCTATGTCGATTTTCAATAGAGTCCTGCAGATGGACCTAAGCAATATTGATTTGGAAAGTGTTGTGTTGCAGTGCATGGATGACATATTGGTCTGTAGCACCTCAGTGGAAGAGTGCAGACGTGATTCAGTTCAACTAATAATTATTCTTGTAGACAAAGGATATAAAGTAGACAGGGAGATATTGCTGTATTGTCAAGAAGAAGTACTGTACATAGGCCAGTTAATTTCGCATAAGGGAAAGACAGTTACTCCTGAGAGGGCTGAAGCTATTTTGAAAACAGTAAAGTCACTCTCAATAAAACACATGCAAAGATTTTTGGGACTGTGTAACTATCTAAGAGCATGGGTCTTTGATGACAGTTCATACATAAGGCCCTTATTGCGAGCCCTGAAAAAAGCACAGGCAAATCAAAACTGTCTGGACTGAGGAAATGAAAAAAGGGTTTGATGAGTTGAAAAAGTCAATATGCATAGCCCCAGTTTTAGGGATTCCCAATTATGCTGAGGAATTATTGTTGTTTTCGCACATGAATGGCACTGTTATGACAGCTGTACTCATGCAGAGAACCACGTTGGGGTACAAGCCCCTTGCAAATTACAGTGGGATTCTAGACCCAGTAATGAGGGGGCATTTTCTGTGAACAATCTTTGGCAGCCACCGCGTTCGCCATTGAGAAGGCTGCCAGCATAGAAATAGGATGTTCTATGACGTTATTTGTTGAACATGCTTTGTTTGCCATTTTGTAAAAACTTAAAGACACGTTGAGTTCTCAAAGGGCTTCTGCCTACGAAGTGGTCATATCAAATCCGCCGATTAAAATAGTTCAATGAAGAATAGTGAATCCTGCCATGTTTGTAGCAGAACCACTGACAGAGGACGAGTATGCACATGATTGCTCGAACTATTAGGAATTCTATGATGAAATCCCGAGGGAGAAGGAAAATGTGTTGGCAGCTGGGGAGATTCTCTTTATCAACGGTTCTTCTAGAATCGATCAAAATGATGGACAAAGATATACAGGTCCCGCTGTGATGAAGCACATGGCCAATGGAGAGTTTGAAGTATTGATAAGTGCACAACTACCGTCTCACTTTTTAGTACAGGCTGCAGAATTAGTGGCGCTGATTGTCACGCTCGAGAATAATGCAAAGCAGGAAGTAACAGTGTACAGTGACTCCGCCTATGCGACGTTGACAGTAAACGCAAGGCTAGCACATTGGAAAAGGAGGGGCTACCTCCGAGCGGACGGCACTCCAGTGCAGCATGCAGCCTTATTGGATAGACTCATTAAAGCACTACAACTACCGGTAGCCATCGCAGTCTTTAAGTGCGCAGCACACACTAAAAGGGCGACTTTATCTCATGTGGAAATCAAAAGGCAGATGAGGAAGCAAAACAAGTTGCATGTTCAGAAAATATTATGGAGTTTAATATGCCTGATGTGAATGAAAGCATGGTGGTGATGATGAGTGTGCCTGATTGTTATAATGACCTGTCTACGACTCAACTTGCAGAGATCCAAGGTGAATCGCCTCAGGATGAGAAAGTCCTGTGGACGTGGAACGGATGTTCTTTGAACCTTTCCAAAGCATTGCGGCGACAAGACAGCACTTGTAAACCAGTGATACCTGTAGCCTTATTAAGGGTGGCGTTAGAACAGCTACACTACCCTGCACACGTCACAAGAGAGAGCCTTGTTGCAACAATTGCGGAGGAATGGGTTGTTCCAAATTTGGTAGAACACATTGAATTTATGTAGTAAACTGTATCGTATGTCAAAAGTTTACTGCTGGGCACACACTGCACACAGTTAGAGGAGTTATTCCGAGGCCTAATGGTCCTTTTCAGCATTAGCACATCGACTATGTCGACATGCTGCAAGTATGCAATGCATACAGATATATGTTTGTAGTGGTATGTCCCTTTTCAAGGTGGATTGAGGCTGGTCCACACACCCAGACTCCACCTGTGCAGCAACATTTTTGTATAAGAAGTGTTTCCTAGATGGGTGATATGTGAAGTATTAAGATCAGATAATGGCCCGCATTTTGTTAATGAAGTCTTTGAACAGATAAGCTTGTTGCTTAGTATAAAGCATAAGTTTTCATCGGCTTATCACCAGCAAACGAACGGAATATGTGAGAGACTCAACGGCTTGCTTAAAGAAATAATAGCCAAATTGAAGCTTACCCTGAAGAAAAGATGGTTGCATTGCCTACCACTGGCATTACATGCGTTGAGAAATCAACCACCATCTTACCCCCCATTAAATACTGACAGGGAGGCAAATGAGGACACCTCTCCCACCTCCATCTAGAACTAGAAGTGATGCCCAGACAACAGCCGAATTGTTAGGAAAGGAGTTTCATGACTACTTAACAGGCATGACCACAAGTTTCTCTGTCATTTCAGATGAGTTCAAACAGAAGGAGTGTGGGGCACAGAACACAGAAGGAGATGTTACAGCAACCAGAGTTAAAGAACTATGTCTTCCCAAAGTTTTCCCAGGTGATCAGATCTTGATCAGGAACTTTACAAGAAGGTGGCACGAGCCGCGTTTCAATGGCCCAGTGGAAGACCTGACATGGTCTGCAGTCAAAGTACAAGGCAGACGCGCTTGGATATTTCTCAGAGATGTGAAAATCTATGCTGGAGAACCCCCTTCACCCCCACACCTGTCGGAAACAAGCATCGGGGAAGAACCACAGCATGTGCAGACTAGGTCCATGACAAGGAACAAGGCCGCAGAAGCTGTTGAATAAACAGAAAAAAAGAGCATATTGGACTGCGGCTTATTTCAGGACACTCCAGCACCTGGAAGCCAAGCCTGCGTGCTGCTAACTTAGGTGGAAAAGTACTGACGGAGGTTAGAGTGCCAACCAATTGTAGGGGGCCGCATGATTAAGGGTCCTATAATTTGTGTTACCAATGGGACGTCATGTATTTAGTGACATTCATACTGACCTGTTTGAGGGGAGGGCTTAGTTGCCGCACCTGATATTAAAAAGCCTATCACTTTCTTAGACTAGTATGGAACCCCTTAGAACCAATCACAATAGCCACTAGGTTTTCGTAGTTTGCCACGTAGGATGACGTTAGTAAATACATAGGTTGACGTCATCAATGGCGATTTTGTGTTATAAAAGAATGTTTTTCAAGATGCATTGAGAAACTATGCGCTGAGATGTCCGTTGATGTCCATTGTACTCCCTGTTTTACATCATGGATATTAAAACAATTATTTTTTTGCCAACTACCTGAGTCGTTTCAATTATTGATGTTTGAGTAACTTCTGCATCCCCCATTCATCTCAAGGTTATTGCTACCTCGTTTTAAAGGGCTGGCATCTGCCAGTTCACCAGCTTTTGCCCTCTCTCTGTATTTCCCCTCTTTCTATACAACACTGCATGGTTTGGTAGGTACATTCAAGCTATATAAATCATACACATACATACATAGGCAAACAGTTTACCTTCTCCCATACATCAGTTATCTGCATCCAAAATAACTACTGAGTGTAACAATTCTAAAGCTAGTATTGCAGGCAAACCACTGCCAACTTTCATTACCCAATTACTTCATTCACACTCTTTTTTCATTAAAAAGATAAGCTGAGCCAGAGCTCTCAAATCAAATCAAATCGTGTTGGCCTCGACGTCTTTGTGCTGGACCAGCCAAGCCTTTCTTGCATTTCTCCTTCGCCATCAGCTATTTTCCAACTGCGCCACACTGAAACCCTTTCCAATCACAGGGTTTCAAGCATTGCTAAAGTGCATTGTGGAACATCCAGATTCAATACATTCCTATGTACATACGTTGGCACATCGCTGCAAACTATTCACTACGTAGCCAGCCTTAAGGTCAGTTTGTCTACTTGCGTTACTGCATCTGTACAAGTGTAAACTGATTTTGCATTTTCGTCAGCGTTTCTGTAGCATGAGCATCTTCATCTCAAGCCCAAATTGTTGCTCATCTTTAACGCCTCTTCTTTGGATCTTATTGAATGTTTATTCTTTCGGCTCTTTTCTGGGTGCATCAGTTCTGCTTCACGTGACGTCACCAGTCTTCTTTCCCACTTATTTTCACACATCTTCCGAGACTTTATCCAGAAGGCCATCATAACTTCGTGAATGCATATATGGTTTTCTCAATGGGTACCTTGTTTCACGGATTATTTGTGGTACAGGCATCCTCATTGGTACTGCATGTGTCACAATTTCCAGTTCCCAATATATAGGCAACAGGGGGCAGAGCTTTTGATGGGTGTACTTGACTTCTCCTCTACACTCCCCCCCTCAGGGCGATTCATCGACCACTCTCTCATCAGTCTTCACATCAAGACATCCTCGTATGAAATCGGCCTAGCAGCACACATAATCTCTTTCACATGTCTCTTTTCACCAGGGGTCTAACCTCTCGCCCTGGCTTTTCAATCAATCCCTGGCAACTCTCCCATACTGCATCTCCATTTTCTGCTCAACTTTCCAGTGCTATGCTGATGACACCCAACTCAGTTTCAGGCTTCCTTCAGCCTCCTCCTCTCCTTCCCTCATCTCTCATTGTCTAATCGCCATTCAAAATTGGTGTGCAGCAAACGATCAATGTCTAAATGCCAAGAAGACTGAGAACCTCCTTACTGGTACACCATCTCCATCTTTTCCTCTCACTCTCTGGCCGGCCTCCCTTGGCTCTCCTCATACCCCCAACTGTGAGGCCAAGAACCTTGGGGTCATCTTTGACTCTACACTTTCATTCTCCGCACACATCTCTGACGTCTCCAAAAAGTCAAACTTTTGATTGCACCTCCTTAGAGGTACTCTGACTTTCCTCTCCTTCACTCAGAAGCTCACTGTCTCCCAAACTCTGGTTCTCTCTAGTGTGGACTATTGTAACAGCCTCTTTCTAAAACTACCTGCCTCCACTATCTGCCCTTTACAACTAATCCAGAACACTACTGCGAGAGTTGTCCTTGGCCTCAAGCCCTGTGATCGTATCTCTCCAGCCTGAAATCCTTTGATTGTCTCCCAGTGGATGCAAGGATTACATTTAAAATCCTCTGCATAGTCAACAATGCTTTCTGGGGCCTGGCTCCAAAATACTTTCAACTATCCCTCCGTAAATACCTCCCCTCTCGAGCCCTTTGCTCCTCTACTTCTAACTCCCTGAGGGTTAGTCATTTTGCAAAGAAACACACTGGGGGTAGATCTCTGTCTTCTACTGGTGCATCCCCTTGGAACAGCCACCCAGCCACCTTGAAGAAAAACCATCTCCGGTTCCGGAAGCATCTCAAAACCTTCCTCTTTGCCTCTGTCTTTGCCCCCCTTCTCCCCTCTTGATCTGTTTCTTCTCTTGGCATCGTGTACATGTCCACCCTCTGTCATTCGGGCCCAGGTACCTGCTCACCCTAGCACCCTCCTGCACTGGCTCCAGGCCCCCCTCTGCACTAGGGTTCTGTTTCTGTACCCATACAGTCCCCCTTCCACTTTTCTTCTGCACTTATCAGATATACCTTATCTGACCAACTTTCACCTGCCACTTGCTGGCTACAGTACCATGGTATTATCGCCCTTATTTATTTATTTATTTATTATTTATTCTGTTTTCTCTCCTCTGCTCCGCACTTTCTACTAACCCCCCCATGCACTTCCCCCTTTTCCCTTTTCCATGCACTTGCTCTTTCTGACATGTCACTGGGCCTAGTAAGATCGCTGTTTTATTTCCCTTGTTCCCCTCCCTTTTTGCCTGGTCGCGCTCTGAAACACTTGTGTACGAGCGCAATATTAACCAGGTTACTCATCGTAGTGACCACCTTACTCCTAGTCCATAGTCCCCTTTCCTCCATACTTATGGGACATCTCTCCGTCCTGTGGGACGGGACCGGAGCACTTTCTAAAAAGCATCCAACATTTTTTCCAAACATGTGTCCTTCATCTCTTTCTTGCGCGGGGCAGGCACTCGGCCGTAACCCCGCCCACCTTGGCTCTGCCCCACGCATCGCCCATCAGTCCTTTTCTATCGTCAGTTCGGAGACCTATTAGCAATAACAGAGGAACCTTATTAGAGGGGACGGCGGGTGGGCGTATGGAGGAAAGGGGACTATGGACTAGGAGTAAGGTGGTCACTCCGGTGAGTAACCTGGTTATACTTCTACGTCCTGTCCCCTTTCCTCCATACTTATGGGAGATTCCCAAGCACTCCTAACAGGAACTATGGGTGGATGGAAATACCCCTTACTGAAAAAGGTTCTTCAGCACAGCCTGACCAAACTGAGCATCAGTTCTTGAGCTCATGTCAAGACAATAATGCTTACAAAAAGCAGATGGGGTGGCCCAAGTAGCTGCCCTAGCGATGGACTCCTAGGAGACATATTTCTGAAAAGCAACCGTGGCTGCCTTGCCCCGCACTAGGTGTGCATGAATACCCTTAGGAGTTTCAGCCCTTGGACGGTGAAAGACTCCGAGATGCAGGCGGCGATCCACTGAGAAATAGTCTTACCCTGAGGGTTACCGAAGGTCACAAAAAGTTGAGAAGAACTCCTAAGCTCGGAAGTCCTGTCAAGGTAGAACTTAAGAGCCCTTCTGACATCAAGACAGTGCAGAACCCTTCCAGCCTCTGAGGCAGGGTTCGGAAAAAAGACTGGTAGGAAGATCGACTGATTCAGATGGAATTCAGTTACCACCTTCGGTACGAAGGCCGGGTTTGTACGTAGGACTACATTGTCCTTGTGAAAGACCAAGAATGGATGCTCCACTGACAAGGCCTGGAGCTCACTCACTCTCCTCGCTGATGTAACGACGACCAGAAAGGACACTTTCCATGATAGGTACTTGAGGTCCACCGTGGCCATTGGTTCAAAAAGTTTATGGCACAGCACCGTCAGGACTACATTTAGGTCCCACGGCGGGTGCGAACTACGAACCGCAGGGTAGACGCATGTCAAGCCCGCAAAATGCCTCTTAACCACTGGGTTACTCAGAGAATAAGAGCATTGTTCTGTAGAAAGATAAGCGGAAACCGCTGAATGGTAAGTTCTGCATGACAGAACGTGAACACCCGACTCTGCTAGGGAGGACACGAAGGACAGCACCGTGTCAATCGTAGCCACCCTTGGATCCAACTGCTTTTCTAAACACCAATGACAGAACCTGAGCCATTTACTCCTGTATTGGGATCTGGTCGAGGGTTTCCTGGCTGCCTAGATAATACGCATGTTATCCGAAGACAAGTTAAGATGCTCTAAAGACTTGAACTCAGGCACCATGCCACCAAGCTGAGCGATTGTGGGGAAGGGTGCCACATCTGCTGTTCCCCTTGGTGGAGAAGATCAGGGGTCACTGGTAACCTGATCGGCGGATACATCGACAGGTGTTGAAGTTCTGAAAACCAAAACCTGGCCGGCCACCACGGGGCTATGAGTAGAAGAGAAGAGTTTACCGAGTTCTTTAGCTTCCAAATTGCTTGATGAACTAGAGGCAGAGGCGGGAAGGCGTAAGCTCTCATGTTGTGCCATGGAATCTCGAGAGCATCCCCCAGAGAGGAGGCTCCCAGCCCCCCCCCCGGAAGCATACTGAGGAAGCTTCTTGTTTACTGCCGTAGTGAAGAGGTCCACCTCTGGTGTGTCCCAATGCAGGAAAATCCATGAGAGGACCTCCGCCTTCAACTCCCACTCGTAGCTGACCCCTGTCAGCCGGCTGAGGGCATCCGCTGTGACATTCAGCTGGCCCAGGTTGTGTACTGCAAGCAGCCAGACACCATGAAGCACAGCCCACTCCCATATCTGGATGGACAGGTCCACGAGGGGGGGGAGACTTCGTTCCCCCTTACTTGTTGATGTTATACATTGACACCACATTGTCCGTGTGTATGCGGACCACCTTGTTGGCAATGAGCGGTCTGTAAGCCGTGAGCGCTAGAAAGATCACCAGAAGCTCCAAATGATTTATGTGCAGGAGCTTGTCCTGAGGCGACCAGAGGTCTGAGACCTGAAGAAGATCTAAGGTCGCACCCCACCCCAGAAGGAAGGAGTCCGTCATGATCGTCACAGTGGGGGCTGGGTCCTGAAACCCCGCACCCAACGACAGGTTGCTGAGAGATGACCACCAATCCAGGTCCACTCTCATGGAATCCGGAATCATTATCACCTTGGAATACGGGTCCACAGCCTGACGCCAGGAACTCCGAAGAGCCATCTGGATCCGTCTCATCTTGAGACGAGCAAGAGGAAGAGCCACCATGCACGAGGCCATGAGGACTAGAAGCCTCTGGAACCACCAGGCCAACATGCTCTACGACTGCACAAACATATGACACGTGGCTAACAGATCCACCATTCTGTCCCCGGTCAGGTACACTCTGCAGTTGTTCGTGTTCCAGCGAAAACCCAGGAAAATCAGGTCCTGCGAGACCGTCATGGAAGATTTCCGCCAGTTCACTGACAGCCCAAGATGGAACAGGAGCTGAAGGAGAGACTGGAGATTGCCCGCAGCTGTCAGCGGACAAGGGCTGCATAAGAGCCAGTCGTCCAAATATGGATACACATGGATACCCTGGAGACGAAGATAGGCCGCAATCACCGACATCATCTTCGTGAAGACACGCATCGCCGAGCTGAGGCCAAAAGGAAGCACTCGAAACTGGAAGTGCTCCTCTCCCAAAGAGAAGCAGAGATATCTCCTGTGTGGGTTCCAAATCAGGATATACATGGACGCATACTGAAGATCCACGATGCTGAACCAATCGCCCATCAGCAAGGTGGACCGTATCTGGCCGTGCGTGATCATCTTGAATTTCTCTTGGGGTAGGAAAA
This sequence comes from Ambystoma mexicanum, assembly GCF_040938575.1. Lineage (NCBI taxonomy): Eukaryota > Metazoa > Chordata > Amphibia > Caudata > Ambystomatidae > Ambystoma > Ambystoma mexicanum. The sequence continues at coordinate 206,410,333 of NC_090925.1, forward strand.
GATTGAACTGGGAAAGGTCTAGGATGGTGCGCAGGCCAGCCTGGTTGGGTTTGGGCACCGTAAACAGCCAGGAGTAAAAGCCCTCGCCCCGCTCCCCAATGGGAACGGGTTCCACAGCTCTGAGGTCCAGAAGTTTCTGAACCTCGGCTTTGAGGGAGGGTGAGCCCAACAGATGAAAAGGAGGGTTGAGGGGTGGGTTAGAGGGTATGGGGGGAAGGGGAAGCCCACTTGAGCGACTGACAAGGCCCATCTGTCTTCTGTGATGGCCTGCCATGCCTCCCAATGAGACGCAACGTGTCCTCCCATCGGGGTCTTGTGCGAGCGCGGAAAACCCTCTTTTAGCAGGTTTATCGGTGGCGGTGCCACCTGAACCTGAGGAGGAGGCTGAGGAACGGGAGAAAAACTGCATCCGTTGTTGCCTACGGCGTTTATTCCCCGCAGGGGTATCCACTCTGCGAGACTTGCGGTCAATGAAGCCCCTAAAGCCAGAGGAAGGTCGACTTTGCGACAACGGTCTCTAGGTTTTGAAAGGAGCCTTAACCAGGACAGACAAGGACTTAGCTGTCTGGGTGCTATACTTCATCTTGGTGAGCTCTACATCTGTTGTAGCATGAAAGAGCTCCTTCCCATCGAACGGAAGGTCCAGCACCTTGTCCTGCACTTCTTTCGAAAATGTAGTTGCATGCAGCCACGCCTGCCGTGTGGTATCAACCCCCAGCATAAGGCCCCGAGCCGAGGTGTCTACGTGATGAGCCGCAGCCTCCAGGAGATCCTGGGCCAAGACCCTGGCGTAGGAAAGGCCTCCTCTAAAGTCTTCCTGCTTCTCGACTGGGGTAAACTCCTCAAACTCTAACAGACCTTTCCACATCCGCATGTTTTCTCCCGCTAATATCAATTCAGCGTTGGCCTGCATGAGCCGCAAGACCGAGTTGGCGAAGATTTTCCTCCCGAGGGAGTGGAGGAGCTTGTCCTCCTTTCCCAGAACCTGAGTAGCCGTCGTGGAAGAGGATGCTGCATGCCTGGACTGCAAAGTGGCCGCAGCCACCACTGTGGAGGAGGGGGGCGGACAAGATGACAGGGCCACCTCTTCCGAAGAATGCAACCTGTATCTAGCGTCAATTTTCTTATTGACAAAAAGTCCAGAGTGTGGCTTTTTCCAGACTCTGTGGACCTCGGCCAGAATGTCCTTCTGCAAGAACAGGTTGGTACGCTCCAAGGGAGACAGGGTGAACGCCCCAGAAAGCATGCCCTCCTGCGGAGCGGGTGCCCCGGGCACTAGAACATTTAAGAAGTTCATCATGTCCAGTACCCGGTCATGAAAAGCTCTGATAGAGCGGGGGAGGTCCTTGCTGTCCTGATCCCCTTGTGCGTCATCCGACAGATCAGGGTCCTGCTGAACCGTGTCGGGCGCTGCCTTGTCCACAGGGGACCATGGGGGCAAAGGCGGAAGAGTCGTGGGAGGCACCGTAGGCAAGGGAGGCGAAGGCGGTCCCACCGGAGGAACAGGTGGAGCCGGAGGCGTGGGCGGGCATATCTCCCTAAATAGCCCTTTGAAATACTCCCTCATGGGGTTGGTACGTATAAGCGTTTGAAATTTACTGAAAAAGGCTTCCTCCGGAGACTGCTTCAGAACCTGAGGAGGCCTCTCATGAGGTGGACAGATCCAGGGACGTAACGGGGACAGGTGCCACACAGGCCCCTCCACCGACGTATCCACGTAAATCAACAGTGCCGATCCTGCAGGCAGCAAAACATTGTGCGGAAGAGGCATCCAAGCGTTCCAGTCATAAACTGGCCGATAAGGATGCCCACAAGGGACTCTATGTTCACCTAAGGGGCCAAGCCTTTCACCTGAGGCCGATGGCGTAGTTTTAGGGGTAGCAACCAAAATGGCCGCCGCGGTCGTGGCGGGAACGAGCGCCATTTTGTCCTCATCTGAGGGGAACTGCGGCACGTGAGGAAGTGAGGCAGGGGTCCCCGTCGATGGATCAGGGGTCTTAACTTTAGCCTTAACATAAGGGACCTCGGCAGAGCCGGTACTGTGAGGCCTGGAATGTTTTTGTGACATACCAACAGCCAAATTAGCCTTCGAAGGAAGGACCTCGGCACTGCCGGTAAAAGAAGAACTTTGCTTCTTTGCCCCCTCAACAGGTCTGGTGTCACCGCAAGAGCGGGAATGGTGAGAAACAGCTTTCACCGACAAGGCCTTGTCAGGCCTCTCAGAACTGCTGGTAGCTTTAGCCTCTGAACGAGGGACCTCGGTCCCAGATCCGGTAACAGCCTTATCTGCACGGGTCTCGAACATCCGTTCGGTAACAGCAAGCCCACCCAGGGCCTCGGGGCGCACCCCGGTCTTATTTCTGAGGGAAGCCGACAGAACGGCCTCAGAGCGAGCTCCGGTACCCCACGAATCAGTAGAACTGGGTCTACAAACAGCCCCCACAGGAGGGTCCTCGGAGCGCACTCCGGTATCTACAGGCCCCTTACGGTGACCCTCGGAGAAAACTCCGGTACAATTATTAGGCCCAACGTGGTCTTCAGGGAGAATCCCAGTGACAGAGCGATCAACGCCCCTCCCGGCCCGAGAGGAACCCGGAAAGGTATCCCCCGGCCGGGGTGCTCTGAAAAGTAAAGAATTTACCAGGCGTTTCTTCTTCTCGTCGATGAACGCCTGAAAATGCGAAGGAGGAGTTCGTCGGAACAGCTCCTCCCACCGCTCCAACCGACATTGAAGTGCCTGGACTAAAGGGAGTTGCAATAAAAACAGGAGTCCCAACGGTGATCCAGACCCAAGCACTCTAAACAAAGAGGATGGGGATCCGCCCTCGCGTAACGACGGTGGCACGATGAACAATCTGGAAAATCTAGCTTGAACGACATAGAAAGACCAGCACACGATCGCTAGCGAGAGCCAGAGAGGAAAAAAGGGAAGAAACTCTTCCGAGGATGCAAGTGCGTCCAGTCCCGAACGAGTGGAGAAAAGGACTGATGGGCGATGCGTGGGGCGGAGCCAAGGTGGGCGGGGTTACAGCCGCGTGCCGGGCCCCACGCAAGAAAGAGAAGAAGGACACATTTTTGGAAAACTTTTTGGATGCTTTTTACAAAGTGTTCCGGTCCCGTCCCACAGGACGGAGAGATGTCACATGAGTATGGAGGAAAGGGGACGGGACGTAGGAGTAAAATAAAATATCATTTAATTTCATGTCCCATGGCAGCCAGAATGCAGACTTAGAACCACGCTCCTTGCTGCAGACATTACACTGATCTCTGACATTCACCGCACCACACTTAGCATTAGAATGCAGCCAACCCGTGCAAACCACTCTGGCTGCTCACATACCAAGTGCACCAAAGCACTATATGCTACACTACTCTCTCAACTGACATGGACCACAGTACCCAAGGGTGTTCAACCCACAGCGCTTTGAGATCATACCAGTGGTACATATGGTGATTTACAAATGCACTATAACATAACATAACATATGGACTTCCATATGGGCTTCCAGTGCCGGGAAAGCAGAGGCTTTTGGCGGGCTGGTGGAGGGCTATGTCTGTTTGCTGGTAGGAAATGGGCTGGGACTGTCTGGCCCCAATCCACATACCGGTACCAGCGTGTCTGGGTGGAATGAATGAGTTTTTCTGCCAGTAGTCTGGATTGGACCACTGATGGGGTGTGTGTGGGGGGCAGATCTATCATTGGCTAATGGGGGCTGCTACTCTTACCTGGCTTTTTGGATAAGAAGGGGACCCATGCACCCACTCTAGAGAGATCCTGGAAGAAACTAAAGGAGCCAAGAATCCTATTCAGCTACAAGTCTTGCAAGGAGACCGTGGACCCATCGGAAGAATGCTTGGTGACCAACTGCTGCCCTGGCAGAGCCCTGTTGTGTGGAAGATCTCCAGCAGTGCGAAGGAGCTGTGACTCTTGGAGTGGAGGGAACATCCATTCTCAATGTCAGCTTGGAGTCCTACGAAGAAGAGCCTTCGGAAGGGCCCCAGAACCACCATGTGGCTATCCAGCTCAGAGTTTGGGCTACCGTGCAGCAGACGTTGCCGTTCCTAGTTGAGGGCTGGAACTTGGGGGATCCTCAACTTGTGCAACAAGACCTACCTCTGAGGAATTTCGTGGTCATAGCATCAAGGGAAAGTCTGGCCACGACAAGTGAGTCCCTTTGCATAGCTGTGCATTGGTGGCCGTCATCTGACATTTCTTACCTGTGTCCATTCCTGTCCTGAGATGGGCCCTGCATTGAGTTTTGCCGCATTCTTCCACTGAGAGTCCTTAGACCAGCATCAGACACCGACCGGAGAGCTGCTCGAACCTGCATATATGCAACTTGCATATATGTATCTAATTTTTAGCAATGTGTAATATTATTACCTGTTAGTAGTCATTTTTCACTGTGTGTTTTGGCTATAAGTAAAGAAGTATTTGTATAACAGATTGTCTACGTGTAATCCTTGAATCCTTCACTGTGCGTACCCATTATGGACCCCTTAAAAGTTCACCACCTCTTGAGACTTAGTCTTAGCATAAGTAAAGAAGTATTTGTATACCTTCCACGCCTAACTGCTTCATCGCTCACAGCTCCTTAAGGGAGGGCTTGACAAACTCCCTAGTCCATCTTTGGTTTTTATGGTGGTGTTTGTGGTGGCCCTTAGTGGAGAACTAGAATGCTCACACCTACTTCTGGTGGTGGTCTTCATAGATCCGCACCTCCTCCTCATTCTAGTCTTTGTGATGTAAGAAATACTTGAGTAGTCTGGACTCTTCTTCATCTCTGTGGATTTTATGTCCCTGGCCCTACACAGGTACATGCAGTGGTTGAGTATATTACTGGGGTGTACCATAGGTGTGGTGTAACGAGGGTTAATTGGGAAGGGGGTCATACGTTGTTCTCCCTAGATGTCTGTCCCTATCTCCAGGGGGGAGTCTCTCCCGTTGAGATCCTCCTGTTGTGTACCACCCTCAGGCCTCATATAAATCGTATATCGAGATATAGCCTAAAAATATTGAGATGTAACTTTTGGTCCATAACGCCCAGCCATACGTTAATACAATTCTCTTATGAAACTGTTCCACTTCTGTTTAATTGTCCCTTGGTTTCTCAAAGTCCTCGCTCTCTGTGTCTAGGCACCTTCCCTCACTTCTTAGCTTCTGTTTACTTTTCTCCTTACTGGGATCTGTGTAATGTACCCAGTGACCGGTTTCGCACTTCTTATAATTTAGGTATCCCACTGGACGAGTATGCTGAATCCCTGAATGATTTTCACCCTTTGTATTTTATGAAATTGAATGAGAATTATAAATGAAAAGTTTGTAAACCAAACAAAACATTTTAATAAAAAATAAAAAAAAATGTTTATGGTCCTTCACTGGGACGAGTAGGCTGTTCGACTGATTGTCTCTCACATTTCTTATGGGTTTGCCTTTCACTGGGACTAATAGGCTGGTTTCATGAGTGTCTATCACTTTTCTTAAGGTGTTGCCCTTCACTGGGAAGAGTAGACTATTTGCCTGAATGCCTCTCACTCTTCTTTAGGGTTTGTTCTTCACTGGGATGTGTAGGCTGGTTGTCTGAATCGTTATATTCATTTTCTGTACTGATACGAGTATAGTCAGGCCACCCATTACATTTGCTGTGTCCCCTGGACTCCCGCTTTCGCCGGTACCTTCACCGTAATAGGGTTGTATCACCAGTTCGGCGTTCCCTCTCTTCAGCCCTTCGTGTCTTGTCAGGATGGCTTTCTTCAGTATCTTTTCTTCGGTGCATGTGCTATGGAATCCTTCTTCCACCGTGGTGTTGGCATGGAAATTGGGTTTCTCCTTCCCCTCCTGGCCACCACCTTCTCGCATTCCCATCCTGGGACGCCTCACAACAGGATACCCCTCCACAGGTCTCTCTTTCCAGGTGTAATGCAACTCGGGCATGCCACCGTACTGACATCCTTCGGTCAGGCGTCCTGAATGTCCCTATTGGGACTCTTTTCTGGGCAATGGTTTGATAGTCTGTCTCTCCCGCAGACTAATTGGAATGCTTGTTCCTCAAGGCTGCTCACCGGAGTGCAAAGCAACCTTTTCTCTGGGTTACCAGCTTCCTTGGTCCAGCTGGTTTGAAACTCTCAGGTTTCTCTGACACTCTCTTGTCCCTTCGACTTTTATGAGGCTGTTCTGGGGCTTCCCCAGCTTTTCCTCAGAGTCCTTTATTTGTGTCTGAGTCATAATCGTTATGGGGTTCTTCCTCTCAGTACATAGCAGGTACTTATTCTTCATCACTCCAGAAGTTTGACTCATTTCAGTACCAGGCAGGTATTTGTCTTCTGTTGATACATCAAAATAACAAATGTAAGAGGTTTCTTTAGGGTTTATGTCGTCAGGTTGGCACTTGATATATCTTTGAGTGAGGTGGAAAGGGAGTTCCTTATCAAACCGGGGTCCCTTGTCCCCAAGGAAGGAGTCGCTCACTGTGAGGTTGCGCTTGCCGCCACCCCTTGGGGAAATATTGCGTAGCGGGCTCACATCCCTAGGATCACAAGGAAAGGCTCCCGCTGGGGAGAAGTGACTGAATCCTGTGATTCATCACAAGGTCCAGGTCAGGAGGAAACACCACGATTTTCAAACATTTCTGAGCTATGTGCTGTCACAATACCAGCAGCTGTCTTAAAAGGTCTGTTTTACCCATGATGATTGCCAGCCAAAAGATAATAAAGGCATGGCCCATGCCATGTCTACATGTTCATCCCCGCCTAGCGTCAGACCTTTTCGCCTGCCAAGGCAAACGTACCACTTTTATTTGTTTATGCTTTGACGTCTCTCTGTAGCCAAAGTCCATTCCACTGCCTAACATTGTGACTTTACTAGTCAATTATCATCCTTTTGTTTACTAGGCAATTCTAGGCAGTATGGGAGGAGTCTGTGTGGGGTGGAAAGGACCAGAAGTCATGGAGTAGCAGGAGTTGTGGGACCCACATTTCAATGCATACACATGCATGACACATTTTGCTCAGAGTTACCTCTCCAGTCCCGTTTTTGTTTTTCATTTCAGACTTCTACTCCTGAATTTTCCGTTATAATTCCTGGCCTACAAGTCACAGGATGCACAGAAAAAAGTAGGACTGGACAAATAACACCCAATAGGAATGGGGCATCTTGGTATTGCAGAGCTCTCAAGTTTCCAAAGTCCATGCATGAGAAAGTCAACTAGTCCTGTTTTTCTTGGAATGCTAGGACTTTTAATTTGGTCATTCACTTTAAATTTAGGACTAGATATGCCACAATTCCAAGTAAAAACAGGACTGGATAGATTTGCCATGCATGGAATTGGGGATCGTGAGAGCTCTGCCAAAAATGCACACATTTAATCACATCTTATATTTTCAACTCTGGCCATTTTTGGAAGCATGAAGTTACAAAGAGGAAGAATTAAATGAGACAGATACAACCCTAATGCATAGCCAGATGGTTCACGGGTGGAAAATGGGATATTGGATTAATTTGGGGGGTCTTTAATTGTATTTTATTATTACATTACATTAAACCGTCACTGATTCAGAAAGTGCTGTTGAACTATCATTTCTTTTTTTTACATTTAATTTGTATTAAGTATTTTCAATCGGCAAAGAATAAACATCATATTACAACACAGGTGTTAACTGCCATTAGCCAAAGTACAAAAAAGAAATCCCAAACCCACCCCCTTTTCCCTGCCTCCTGGATGAAACCCGGCAACCCTCCACCCAAAACCCTTAAGGCATCCGCCTGGCTATTCTATTGTTCCATAATTCTCAAGAAAAGGGGCCCATTGTACCTCCCTGGTGGGGGTGATGTCGTGCAGCATACCAGTAGTTTTTCTATATCAAATAACTCTTTCAATTTAGCCCACCATTCCCTCTCCATCGGTAAAAGTCTCCTTTTCCAATAAATCTGCAAACAGGCCCTGGCTGCTACAAATGCGTAATAAACCATATGCAGGAGGCCCCTCCTTTCACCCTCTTCTTCTATAAGGCGAAGCAGTATAAGCATGGGCTCCATGGCCCTCTGAGTTCTGTCAAGGTCTCTTAGCCAGCCTAGAACCTCTTTCCAGAAACTCTGGACTTTGCTACATGACCACCTCATGTGCCAGAATGTGACTGTCTACCCTTACTCTCTCAAAAAGCATGGACTGGTCGCCGGAAACATCAGGGACCACCTTACAGCATCATACTGCCACCTTTAGAGCAGCTTGATGTAATGGAGCTTATATTGGCATGCTACTGAAGTCTTATATGCACCTCTGCACAGTTTGGTCCACAGCTCTTCAAATCCGTTTTCCACCTATTCTGCAAGTTCCTTCCCCCTGGCTCTTATCAACGCTGCATGGAGATCCGATATCAAGCTTCTGAAAGTATAGTGTGTAGTGAGTACCCCTTCAGCTGGAGTTAATTCTCGCTGAATTTCCTGCTTCCATATGCCTGCTGTGATCACTCCCTTCAGTTGTAGATAGCTTAACATAGATAACTTCCCAGTATTCAGACCGTCCTCAAGCCACTTGAAGGAATGGAAATTCCCAAAACTGCCCAACCCTTTCTAGCCCTGCCTTGCTTGAGTCACTGCTGGAACCTTACATCCCGAATAGCGGGAGCCCAAAGATGACTTAGCATCAAGAGTCATGTAATAACTCCCCCCACTTTTCTCCTTTTGCCCAAATATCCCACATCAATCCCAATATCCTATGCTCCCTAATCTTTCTGGGAAATTTAGCTCTGGGTACCCATAGCGACTCGGCTACCGACACCCACCGAGTTCTGTGTTGGTTTCTTGAGAAGCGGGTGGATTTGACCGGGGCTTGAGGGTCTAGGGGAAGGTGCCTTGAGTTAGGGAGCTGTTGATGATTTCATGGTAAAGGTGAAGTGCTTCAGTCGGATGTGTCTTGAGTAAAGTGCAGGAAGGATGTCATCCGCATACAATGTGGCCTTGAGGGATGCTACAATGGCAGTGAGGTCTTCCATAGTGATCGTCTTGAAAGTTGTCCAGGTAGTTGTGGTTTTGCAAGATGGGATATGTATGTAGTGCGCTGTCAGTTGTACCATTGGTGTCTATGCAGGGACATCATTTAGAGGTCGCCAGAGGTCGCAACTTGCGACCTCTAAAACATTTTTTTTTAAAACCTTTTTTTGTTTTGTTATTGCAAGCTCCTGGGCTGTGGCTCTTTACTTCTGGAGTGGCTGGCTTTCTTGTTCAGGCCCCTTAAAAAAAAGAAGAAAAATAAGAAAGGAGTGCCATAACAGTTTCAGCACTGACCCTAAATAAGAAAGAATAGGAATACCAAATAATGTGTCTTTGTGGAATTCTATACAATAATTACCAGACTCATTAAAGGTTTATTTCAGGCACACTTCAGGGGGTGAGTCGCTGATTTAGACTGTTCTTAAACACCTCAACTCAGCCTTTCATCCTTCTGAGGTCGATAAATGAGTACCAACACAGGTTGGATGATATTGGGTGTATATTTTTTCTATATAAAGCGCTTAAGTGTAAGTGCTATATAATAACACATCACTATCATTTGCCCATGGACGTCTGGTTGCATTCACAGTAATTTGGTAATATGGGCCTATACACACTGATCTTAATGATACATATGGCGATCCATTCTTGTATGAAATGTACATCACATTATATTTTTCGTAGTGTACAATGCTATGTGATGTCACTTCCTGTTTTGTCAACCGGTGAAAGGTCATGTTCCATCGCTTCCCTTGATATCACTTCGGGTGGTGTCAACTGACATCACTTCCTGTGATGTCATCAGGGGGTCAAGGGTCGTGTGATGTCACTTCCTCTACCCCTGGCATTTTTGTGAAATGACGTCCCTGTGTCTATGTGTTGGTGGATCCTCCTGATCTTATCGATGAAGAGTTGATGGCGGTAGATTTCTCAATGGAGTGAGGTATGGGAGGGTCGGACAGAGGGTTGATGCAGTGCTTGATGGCTTTGAAGAGGGCATATATTTGAGGGAGGTTACCCGATGATAAAGGATGTTAGAGGTTTTCGGACCTTCTCGTCTGACCAGACCCAAACAGGAATTGCCCTTTTCTCTGTCTGTCCTTTTCTTCATTTGCCCTTTGCTTCAGGAAGAGATGCCCTTGATCTAGGAGTTAAGAAATGAAAAGAAAGGGCAGAGCAAAGTGGGTGGGTGGGCCTTAGGTTATGTGACTAGCAGCCTCCTCAGAATTGCCTGCCTGGAACTAGTCTGGAGTACTTAGGTACTCAGCCGCTGAGAGCCGGAGTGCCACGAAACTGCAGGACTCGAACCTACTAGCGACCTTGACTAAACTGGCAAAGTTTGGTCCGGACTGTGTCGAGGGTCGGTGAGTACTTGCATCACTTACCGGTGGTCCCCTGGCACAACCGATCACTTTTACTCATGAGTATCCCTTAAAAGGTATTCGAACTTGGCTGGGTTACTCCACGCTCCATAGCTATTCTCGCCATTTGAACACTGTTTTGCTGCCAAGGGCAGGACCTACTCGAATAGTGGGAACCAATTCCTCATCACCTCAAGCCCCTTCCTGACTTGCTACAGCCCTCCCAAGAAGACCCGCTTTTTGCTTCACCTGCGCAATCGTGCATTTTTACGCACAACTGTACTGTTGAGAACAAGGTTCCACTCTTCTTAGGGCTGAACTCGAAAATTAGGGAATGACTCAGAAGAATTGACTAATGCTATTAATGTGTTAACTCAACCCTCTCTTTACAGGTTGTGACAGTGATTTACCACTGAATTGCATTCGGAAAAAGAGTGTATATATATTGTATAGTATAAGGATTTTTTGCGATAACTCTTTTTGCATTACTAAAGTTACTTGTGTCTATTGGTCTGGCCAACAATAAATGTATACATATTTTTCATATACACTTGTCTAAGAGTAATGTGTGGTTTGTTGCTGTGTGTGCTCATTGTGGGCTTCAGATCACTCTCACCCCTCCTGAGACATTGGGCCTCATTACACGGATGGTGGTAGGGATTTACCGGTACCGGTAAAATACCAGTACCGGTAAATCCCTACCGCCTTACTACGAGGTCCCTTTGCGGGTTAGGGGATTTAACGCCTGCTTTTAGCAGGCGTTAAAATCCAACCAGCTAAGGGACCTCGGCGCTAATTACGGCACCGCAAAATTGCGGTGCCGTAATTAGCGCCTTCCCCATTCCCATAGAGCCCTATGGGGCAGAAATGGGAATGGGGAAGGGCAATGGCGGAAAGGGGATTTACCGCCCCCCCAACCTTGGAATGGGGCGGTAAATCCCCTTTCCGCCAAGGCAGTGCCTGTATTTTACCGCCATGAGCCATGGCGCTAATAGCGCCATGGCTCACCGCCCACCGGGTAATGAGGCCCTTAGTCTTGACCACCTGCCAAGCTACCTAGATTGGTCTGGCTTGTCCAGAAGGTTCCCCTTTCTCACTAAACCGAGGGTGGCCTCCTAAACCTCTGCCCACCATGTCAGAGTTTAGAAATCCATCTTAACAAATTGGTGGCAGAAATGGGATAAGATTGGAGGTACCCAGTGTTACGCACTGGTAAGGTACCCAGGTTACACTTACATGAGAGATGGCTCTCATTACGAGTCTGGCAGTAGCTGTGCCAGTACAATCGCAGGCTGCCGCCGGACCCGTAGGGGTTTACCGACTCCTTACTTGCCAGAATTATTGGGGCATTACAGCCCCAGTGATCTTGTAATTCCGGAGCCGGCATTCTGTAAATCCCCATTCCTGTGTGAGTCCCATAGGACTCCATGGGAATGGAGAAGTGGAAACACCGGCACCATGTTGAAATGGTGCCGGCGTTTCTGCGTCCGTCTGCGGCCGGTGGCGTTATGCCTGCCATGTCAGACCTGGCGGGTGTAACACCACACAGCCATTGAATTTGTAGTTAGGCGGACCGGAAAACGGTGCTGGTACAGTTTTACCAGCACCGTTATATCCAGACCAGCAAACTTGTAATGAGGCCCATAGTGTTCTTAGGTTAATGTTAACTGTAAGCCTTTACTTACAATATGGAAGCAATTCCAGATATTGCTTTGAGTGCCTCTAGATCTGAGACACTAAGAAAGAATTGTACCGAAAGGGGCCTGTCGACCACTCGTACTAAATCCGAAATGATCTAAAGGATCACAGATTGGCAGGAAATTTGGATTCTGGCTTTGCCCTCCTATGATAGTGCAAACAGTACTGGGGCTATCCCAAGTACCAATAATGTATTGACTAGTGCTCCTGAAGAGAGAAGCCAATGATGATGATGAGGATGAAGATGTGTCCTCTGTTTAACTGACCGGCTCTGAGGCTGAGGCCATGCTGGTATTCAAGAAGAAAGCGCTGCTGTTTAAGCAGACAGAGCTTGCATTTCGCATGACTAAGCTGGATTTGGAGAGGTCAGAGAAACAGAAGGACAGGAACCACCAGTTGGAGCTTACTAGATTGCAAGGCACCAATGGTTCCACAAGAGGGTCTGGTAATGGGTCTAGCCCCTACTCTCATCCAAGATCTGCTTCGTGTATATGATGACAAGAATAAGATTATGGACTGGTTGACTGCATTTGAGTATGCATGTGAGGTACAAGAAGTAGTGGATGCGGATAAGATTGCATGGTTGCTCAGTCCACTACACTATTCTGCTGCAGTGCTATTATGAAGATGTCAAAGGCTGACAGAAGAGACTTTGCAAAATTGAAGCAAAAATTGAAGCAAACTCTGGTCTTAATGTTTGGGAAGACTCCTGACCAATACCTGAAAAGATTCAGAGAATACAAAAAGAAAGAAGGTGATACTTGGGTTTCTTATGTTGCTGATTCTTTTAAAAATGTGACTGGTTAGGGTAAGGATACAGAGTCACCACCTTTGAGGGTATGTATGTAGTCATGCTTGAACATGTATCACAGCAAGCCGCTGGTCGCTGTGGCATCGCTGGTGCAGGGGGTGGGGGGGCAGAACACTCCATTTCGTATGAAAAGTACGACGTACGTGTGTTCCACTATGTCGCATATCCAGCTACGGTCCAGCTTATTTCCAAGATGGCCGCCGGACTTGAGAAGATCTTCATATACCGGTGAGTCCTCAATGTGAGTGCGTTGCAATCCTGTTCCCTCCTTACACTGGGTAAGACGGTAGTGTGTGTACCCTCGTTTGCCTATCGCACTCCCTGTTCCTACTCGCACTGATCCCTTCTGTGCGCTCCCTCCCTCCATTGCCTTCGCTTGGTTCTCCGCTCTCTGCTGCCTCCTATTCATTGGCTGCTCTCTTGGGTTTCTGTTTCTCCCTGGTCCCTTCCTTGGCTCCCTCTTACGCTCATATTCGCGTGGCCTCATTTTTTTCTTGGTTCACGCTGTCGTGAGTTCTTTCATTCCGCACCTGGAACCTGTATGTGCATTCAGGAACAGCCTACTCACCGCAGAGCTCCATTCATCTTCAGCACTCCATTCGGAACCGCAGAACATCAAGTGCAAACAGATTGACAAAGGCAGAAAAAGGACACACTGAGACACATGATGACTGCGAGTGACGCTTTCCCTTCTGATGCCCCGACAGGGATATTAACGTCAGGAAAGTTTGACGGGTCCCCTGGTAAACTCAAACAATACTCCTGTACAGGCCATTTCCTCTTTCAAGAAAACACTTTAGCATTAGACAAACCTAAAATTGGATTCATGATCTCAAACGTGTCAGGAAATGCCTTGTTGTGGGCTGCTCCTCTGGTGATATTCGTCAGTCCCTTAGTCGCTTCATACGCTGCCTTCGTAAAAGCACTTAAGGACATGTTTGAAAGACAGGAGATGACTTTTGACACTTATGAATTTCTTTTGGACGTTCGACAAGGAAACCAAGAGGTGTTGGCTTACATGGCAAGATTCAAAAGAATGGTACAAGAAGCAGGGTGGCATTAATCTGTGCAGTATACCATATTCCACAGGGGACTGTCAGTGGAAATAAAGGATGAGTTAGGCCGGATCCCTCATCCCGTCTCCCTGGCTGAACTTATCACGGCTGTCCTTCAAATCGACTTCAGGCAACAGGAGAGAAGGGAAGAACAAAAGAAGATGAGAGGAACACCTCTGATGCCTCGACAGAGTGTTTCTTCTCTACCTAGAGACGCATCTTCATTGGACAAACCCATGCAAGTTGGAACTGCAAGAGCACCGTTAACCCCTACTGAGAGACAACGAAGATGTGACCAGGGTCTCTGTATGTATTGTGGCTCTAATCACCATCTCTTACGTGATTGTCCTGATGTACCTCCCAAGAAGCTGGGAAACTACAAACCTCAGTCCTAGAGGGCACCGGAGACCAGTGTGTAGTACTGAGTCCCTACATTCATATCCCGACAGTCAAACATCCCATGGACGATCGTCTCATGGTTCTAAAGGTGACGATTCAAGGACCATCCATCAGCCCTGTCACAGCTCTGGCTCTACTCGATTGTGGGTCTGCTGGGATGTTAAAGGACAGCACTTGTGTGATAGAGAATCATATTCCATTGGACAAGAAACAGGAAACCCAAACCATAGAAGGCATGGACAGTCGTCCATTATGCTCAAGTCCTGTCACTCAGCAAACCACTCCGTTATTTATGAGCATAGACAAATACATGGAAAGATTGACTTTTAACATAATCAGGCAACCCATTTCCCTCTCCTTTTAGGGATTCCATGACTACGTGTCACACACACTCTTGTACACACACCTGACAATTCTGCCACTCCTGCCTGTGCTCACCATGCCCAAAACTCTAGAATCGCTATAGCTCGCCCCACTCCCTCTGTCCCATCTCATTTCCCCTTCACATTTCGGCACTCACGTAGGCCCCCTGATGACTCGCGTGCACTTACACGTCTCAGCCGCAACAGAACGCTCTCCAGGTTGCGTCCTTTCTTGCATTGGCAGCTTCCTTGGCGCCTAGGTTACCGGCAGAACGCTACTATGCTTCCGCGTCGTGTGACCAACGCTGTATACTCACGTGACCCAGAAAACCAATCACGTGACGCGGCAGCACGTCATGTGACGGGAAGTAATGCCAGAACCGCAAGCATTTAAACGCTGCTTTCCGTGGACTCGTTGCTTCACAGCTGTTCTTTGCAACCTGTTTGGCGTTACGTGTTCCTTTGGATTTCTTGACTTTTCTGGATTTTTGACCTCGGCCTGTTTACTTGGACTTCGCTTGGATTATCTTGCTGGCTTTGTTACTTTGGATCATCCTGTGCATCGAACGTGGACTGTTCATTGGACTCCCATACGGATTTCCCTTTTGCATCTGGCCTTCCTAGGAACTTCTTGCTTCAAGCTTCACAGTATCAAATCACGTTCCTGTCATCAGGTGGTGCTCATGCCATTTTTGGGACTACTGTCTATCTGCCCACGTGAGTCCCAGACCCCTACCTCATAGGTTCATTACATTTCTCCTGTTCCCTCTGGTAAGATCTTTTCACATTATTTGGTACTGTCAATTACTGTCATTTGCTTGGTACTTAATCAGTATTTTCTTGCAGCGGAATGGGGTCCCAGAGGTTCGCGGTTCTGGAGTTGACCATCTCCACCTGTGGCCTCAACGGTCGGACAGGGAGTGACTTTGAGTTCTCTCTGTGTGGCATTTGGGGACAGAGGACTCTTCAGCCTACACGACATTCAAGTCTCAACAGACTGTGAAGCCATATTGTCGAATAGGCAATGGAGGGAAACGCTGAAGATCCCATGTCCGCTATAGTCCAAGCCATCACAGTACTACGGGCAGACATGGCTGCCGCTAATACCGTCATCCACCAGCGGCTTGACCACATGCAAAGTATTAGACACCCATTGCCTCCCGACACAGAATTTGGGGATACACCCCCTGTCTCCCAACCCACGCCACCTCCAGTACCCCAAAATCCTGTCCCTGTTTTATTGCCTTCCCCGTTCCCTTTAGCCGCTCCTGAAAGATACCATGGAGATCCCAGGAAATTTAGAACCTTTCTAAATCAGTGCAAGTTGCATTTTTTGTGTTGACCCCTTGCCTTTCCAGATTCCACTACCAAGGCGCCATTCGTCCTTTCTCATCTAGCAGGTACTGCTGCTGCATGGGCCAACCCTCTTTTGGAAAGTGGTAGCCCCACCCTCTATGATTTTGACCTTCTTGTTACAGAAATGTCCAGGGTCTTCGACACCAGACATAAAGTTCAGTCGAGAGACTTGGAGCTCCTGGATCTGAATCAGGGTAAGGGTTCCCTTATTGAGTATATAACCCGCTTTAACCAACTGTCCGCTGAAAGATCCTGACCCAAAAGCAAGAAGGCGTGGTATTCTATAGAGGTCTCAGTAATCCCATGAAAGATGCCCTGTCAGTGGTCCCTTCACTACCTACTGCATTCCATGATTTGGTTGACCTCGTCCTCCAGGTAGATGCACGAAGATCTGAAAGAAGAGCAGAGGCTGGGTTCTCTCACTCAGTCACCCTCCCTACATCACATTCTGCATCTGACACCTCATCAGAACCCATGCAAATAGGGAGAATTAGAAGCCCGATTTCCCCTCTGGAAAGAGAACGTAGGAGGGTGGATAATGCTTGTTACTGTTGTGGTCTAGTTGGTCATTTTGTGAAGGAATGCCCACGTCGTCCAAAGACCAAGACTCAGGGTTTTCGGACAGCTCGATCTTAGAACCGGGGATGGGATCGAGCTATTCTCACATACCCCGAACCCGATTCCTGCTTTTGGCCGCATTAGGCCTGTACAAGTACAGGCCACACTTCACCCTACATCTACTATTACACATCCTGTCACCATTATAATAGACTCAGGGGCCACGGGTAACTACATTGACATTGCCTTGGCTAACTCTTTAAATCTACCTCTTTTGACCAAGACTAGACCAGAACCCGTACAGGCAGTGGATGGTACTTCTCTGGTGTCTGGCCCGATTAAACAACAAACGGCACCCATGTTAATGACAATCCAATCCACACACAAAGAAACTATAAGTTTTGACCTCATTGCCATGCCCCAGTTTGGTCTCATATTGGGAATTCCTTGGCTCCAAGAACATAACCCACTCATTGACTGGAAGTTAGTATTGGTTCATTTCGAATCAGAAATTTGTCAAAATTTCTGCCTACCCACAGACACAAGCAGTGACAACCCGGCTCATGCAATTGCTCAGTTAACCGTGTCCGACTCGCAAGAGTCATCCTCAGAACACATAATGGGGTTAGTAGCCACGAGCATTCCCCCCGAATACCAAGATTTCACAAATGTGTTTGATCGTGGTTCTTCTGAGGTCCTACCACCACATCGCCCATACGACCGCCCCATCGATCTACTCCCTGACACCAGGATACATACAGGACGGATCTATTCCCTCTCACCGTCAGAGGAGTTAACTCTAAAAGACTATATCCAAAAGGCCCTGAAATTGGGACACATACGACCTTCCATCTCACCTACAGCGAGTCCCATATTCTTTGTCCCTAAAAAAGAAGGTGACTTACGCCCATGTGTGGATTACCGACGACTTAATGCTATTACAAGAAAGAACCGGTATCCCATTCCTGTCATTACACCTTTACTTGACCACCTTGCACATGCTACCATTTTCACCAAGTTGGATCTACGTGGGCCTACAATTTGGTCCGCGTCCGTTCCGGCGATGAGTGGAAGACTGCTTTCTGTACCCGGTATGGCTTATTTGAATATACAGTCATGCCGTTCGGTCTGTGCAATGCCCCTGCCACGTTCCAAAGGTTCATGAATGACATCCTAAGCGATACCTTGGACGTGTTCGTGGTGGCATATCTTGATGACATTCGAATCTTTTCTCTGTCCCCAGATGAGCCTGTACGCCATGTCCGTGAAGTACTTTCACGATTACAGAAACACTCTTTGTACGCCAAACCAGAGAAATGCCAATTTCATGTCAGCAGTGTGGATTTTCTTGGGTTCTGCATCACCCCTGCTGGCTTGTCCATGGATCACTCTAAGGTGAAAGCTGTTTTAGACTGGCCGTCCCTGCGAATTTAAAGGCACTACAATCATTCTTGGGATTCGCAAATTTCTATAGATGTTTCATCTCGGGCTTCTCGTCCATTGTTTCTTCTCTCACTGCCCTGATCAGCCCTCATACACCCTTTTTGTGGACAGATACACACCAAAACGCATTCGAAACATTGAAGACTGCGTTCACTACGGCTATTGTCCTTCAGCATCCTGATCCAGATCTCCCTTTTATTGTTGAGGCAGATGCCTCTTCTTTTGCTTTAGGTGCAGTCCTTTCACAGACTTGTCGCTCCTCAGGCCGCTTGCAGCCAGTCGCTTTCCACTCCCGCAAGTTCACCATCCCTGAAACACATTATACCGTGACCGAAAAGGAACTACTGGCGGTCATGGATGCTTTTCGTGTTTGGCGGCATCATCTCTTGGGTGCCAAGCATCAGGTCACGGTCTTCATGGATCACCAGAATCTGCAGGATCTAGCTTCCTTAAAATGTCTCAATAGTAGAGAAGTGAGGTGGCATCTATTCTTTGCGGCATTTGACTTCCAGATACGTCATCGCTCTGGGTCGGCTCATGGGAAGGCCGATGCCCTGTCACGTTCTCCTGAGGGAATTTCTTTGCTGTGTACCCTGACACGCTATTAGACCACACCAAGTTTGTCTGTGCACACCATCAATGCCCTTGTTGGATGCAGTTAGGAATTGGCTATCGCTTCATTCTAACGAATTGTAAGAATGGAATCCGGTCATTCATGATGGCCTTCCCTTTGTCTTGAATCGATTGTTTCTGCCCACTGCAGACACCCGAAATATGGCTCTTGAGTGGTCGCATGACTCCCCTGTGAACGGTCACCCAGGTCAACAACGCACGTTAGCCCTCTTGCAGCGTTGGTGCTGGTGGCCGGGCATGAAAAGGGACGTGGACTCCTACGTCAACACGTGCTCCATATGTACTTAATGTAAGCCCCATAGGGGACGTCCTCTGGGTTTGTAACTTCCTCTACCGGTACCCCCTAAGCCTTGGTATACCTTGTCCATGGACTTTATTACAGATCTCCCACGAGTGCAAGGTTTTGATACCATATGGGTGGTAGTAGACTCCTTTTCCAAGATGGCACGATTCATCCCCTGTAAAGGTATTCCTTCTGCCCCTACCATGGCAAAAATGTTCTTTGACTCTGTGTTTTGCCTATTTGGTCTACCTTCTGTTTTGGTGTCGGACAGGGGTTCTCAGTTTACCTCGCGCTTCTGGCGAACCTTGACCAAGCTGTTGGGTATCGATGTCCGGTATTCCTCTGCCTATCATCCAGAGACTGACGGTCAGACCGAAAGGGTCAATCAGACTTTGGAACAGTACCTACGGTGTCTGATACTTCAACAACAATCCACCTGGTTGTATTCCCTCCATCACGCTAAATTCGCTTACAACAATGCGGTTCATGCCTCCACTGGTTTCTCCCCCTTTTATGTCTTGTATGGCCAGCATCCCCGTGTTCTGCCTATACCTGATCTCGCAGCCTCATCCAATCCGGCTGCTACTGCTTGTGTCAGGAATATGTCTGATATCTACGCCTGTAACTCGGCACACCTCCGTGAAGCTCAAGCTTCCATGAAATCCCAGGCAGACAAGAAGCGTATTGTCATGAACTTCAGATCACGCCCCTTTTGGACCTCCTGGTCCTTGTCTCAACGGGGCTTACATTCCGTACTACTTCCAACATGGCCGTCCAGAGCTGAAGCCCTTGCTCGCTCCATGCGCTGAACGTGGCGTGATCTATTTATAGACCACGCTTTCCGCTGCTCTGCGCGTCTCAATGCTATTGCAGAGTAGCCCAGTCGTGTCTTCGTACCTCGCGGTATTGTTTCCTTTGTCCCAGTGCTATTACCCTCTCCTGTCCCTTTCCCCCTTCCTGGTTCCGAGCATTTCTAGCCTTTCCCGGACTCCCGGATTCCTAGTCTCCGCGATCCCAGAACTAAACGCAACCTGGAACCAGACGAGACTCGAGCAGCGCTGTTCAAGACCAGGAGCATTCGCAAGAAGGCATCGATCGAAGACACCGGCAAACACCAGACCCAGGTGAGAAGGGGGGAACTCCTTGACAGTTTGAGACGCCACCCGATCGAACCTAAAAACGAGATGGAAGCCGCCGTGCAGGACTTAATGCGGCGCATGCAAGACTTATCAACCAAGGTTCAAAATCTTAAGGCGAAAAACGCTGCGCTCAAACAATTGGTCTTATCCCGGGATTCTGCTACAAAGGAGGGTGCCCTGTTGGGCGGTATTGTTGACAAGTATGATGGTTCGGCAAAAACACTTTGCGGATTCCTGGATTCATGCCTGGTGCACTTTACCTTTAAGCCCTATTATTTCTCGACTCCTAGGGCTAAGGTGGGTTTCATCATATCCCACCTTTCTGGCAACGCCTTAACTTGGGCAACACCCCTTGTTAACTCCGGCGATGCCCTCCTAGACGACTACGATGGGTTCATACAGGCCCTAAAAGGCATGTTTGACGTCCAGAGCAGGTCTATACTGCCCAAGAACGCTTGCTGGACTTTCAACAGGGCTCCCAAGATATGCTCACTTATGTGACCAGATTTAAACAATTGGCTAAGAAATCAGACTGGTCCTCTGAGACTAGTTTTACCCTGTTCAGGAGGGGCCTAAACGATGAGATCAAGGATGAACTGGCCAGGGTGGCCAGACCAAATTCATTCCAAGCAATAATGGACCTGGACTTGCAAATAGACTTTCGCATCCAGGAAAGGAAGGCTGAAAGGAAGAAATCCAAGGGAAACCCACCCAAGACGTCCTTTGAGAGCACAGCCAGAACGGACGCAAACCCATGTCCAGCCCCAGAACCTGAACCCATGCAAATTGGAGCATTTCGTGGACCCATATCACCTCAAGAAAGATTGAGAAGGATCCATACGGGTTTTTGTATGTATTGTGCTTCAGACAAACATTTGGTCAGGGAATGTCCTCTGGCACCTCCTCGGCGTTCGGGAAACGCCAGCTACCGATCTTAAATGGAGCAGAGATTCGGGAGAGAGATGTTTGCTCCACATCAATTCCATCCTTGAACTCACCTGGACAAAACAGTTTGGTGATACTACAGGCCTTCCTGTCGCCCTCCAAAGACAAGACCTATCCCATTCGGGCCTTGGTGGACTGCGGAGCTATGGGAATTTTCATTGATCAAGACTGGGTTGTTAGTCATCATATTCCGTACGAGACACGAAACACCATGCAGCCGGTGGAAGCAATTGACGGAAGACCCCTCTCTTCAGGACCCATAAGCCTGCAGACTAAAGAGATCCAACTTTCCATAAACCATCATCAAGAGCGGATTACATTCGACATCATTAAGTCAGCCCATTACCCCATGGTTTTGGGTATGCCCTGGCTACAAAAACGCAATCCGTAGATCAATTAGACAGCAGGATCATTATTCCTGGGCTCAGAGTTCTGTATGTCCCACTGTCTATCCCTGGATCCCTCCTCGGTAACTCCTAACGAACCACCAAGAGACCAAGAAACACCACTTATGGTTTCCAATATCATACAAGTTCCAGAGGCCTATCAGGGATATGCTGATGTATTTTCTACTGCCATAATTCAGGCCTTACCCCCTCACAGGGCCGAAGACTGTACCATAGATGCGGATCCCTCAGCTGTAATTCCCTTCGGCAGAATGTTCATTCTTTCCGAAACCCGAGAAAAAGGCCCTTCGGGAATACCTAGACACTAATCTTGAAAACGGCACCATAAAACCCTCGAAATCTCCAGCGGGTGCTTCATTGTTCTTCATTCCCAAGAAGGATACCAAGGAACTCAGACCTTGCCTCGACTATAGAGGCTTAAATCAATGCACCCTCAAGGATCGGTACCCATTGCCCCTGATCTCGGATATCCTGGAAGCTGTGAGAGGAGCCATAATATTCACCAAATTGGATCTCAGGGGTGCCTACCATTTGATCCGTATCCGGGAAGGAGACGAGTGGAAGACCGCCTTTAGAACACCCTTTGGCCACTACGAGTACCTGGTCATGCCCTTTGGACTAGCCAATGCCCCAGCAGTATTCCAACGTTTTATGGATATGGTATTCTCTGATATGTTGTTTCTCTTCGTCATTGTCTATCTGGACGACATATTGAATTTTTCCAAGGACCCTCTGAAGCATGAAGCACATGTTAAGGCAGTTCTACAAAGACTCCGGGAACATCACCTCTTAGCCAAGCCTGAAAAATGTTTGTTTCACGTTACCTCTGTGCACTATCTGGGATTTATCCTTAGTCCAGAGGGGATTGGCATGGACCCTTCAAAAGTAAAGGCCATTCTCGCCTGGCCTACTCCCACGTCCGTGAAACAAATCCAATCCTTCCTAGGACTAGCCAATTTCTACCGGAAGTTCATAGCCCCCTTTTCCGCGATTGTACAACCCAAGTGGCTCTGCTAAAGAAGGACACCCCATTTGTCTGGTCAACATTACAAGAAACTGCATTCCAGCGTTTAAAGACTGAGCTCACACAAGCTCCCATTTTGGCTCAACCCGATACAAGTCGACCCTTTTTAGTGGAAACGGAGGATGCCTCTAATTACGCTATAGGAGCAGTGTTGAAGCAGAAGATGGAGGACGATTTGGAACACCCCGTTGCTTATCTGTCAAGAACCTTAACTCCTAGTGAAACGCACTACTCCGTCCTGGAAAAGGAACTCTTAGGCATTCGCCAAGCCTTCACTGAATGGCGACACCTACTCCTGGGAGCCAGACATCCTGTCCAAGTCCGTACTGATCATCAAAACCTTCAGATTCTACAGTCACTGGAGTGCAGGAGCAGTCGTCAGGCACGTTGGGCCTACTTTTTTGCCCAGTATAAGTTCCACATTACCCATGTCCCTGGATCAAAGAACCTGATCGCTGACGCCTTGTCTCGCCGTCCTGACTACGTGACCACTGAAGATAAGGCATTTCCTAAAATGTTCTCTCCCACGATCTTCGTAGCCGAAGCAGTTGATCTCCTGGAAGAAGTCTGATCGCAATCTCAATCCTCGGAATTATGGAAGGACATTTCAACACAAAATCTCTGGAAATTAAGAGCCAAGGAAGGCTACTTATTCAAGGACAATGCACTACTCATTCCTGCACGGAAGTTACAGCAAAAAATAATAAACCTTTGTCATGACACACTCCATTCCGGGCACCGAGGTATCACCAACACCCTCCGTCTTATACAGAGACAGTTCTGGTGGCTTAAAATGAAGTCTGACATGCAGCAATACATCCAGGCTTGTATAACCTGTGCCCAAAATAAACATGATAACAAAAGACCGGCGGGTCTTCTTCTGCAGCCCACTCTACCCTCTAAACCATGGGAAATCATCGCTACAGACTTCATAGTGGAGTTACCACCTTCCCGAGGATATACTACCATCATGGTCACCATAGATTTGTTTACCCATATGGCCCATTTTACGCCACTGATGAAACTACCCTCCTCTTCAGAGCTAGCTGGAATATTTCTGGAACACATATTCCGACTACATGGGCTTCCTTCCAAGATCATATCTGACCGGGGTCCCCAATACATTTCACATTTCTGGAAACACTTCTGTCGGGTACTAGGAATCCAACGTGCTCTCTCTTCAGGATATCACCCCCAAACCAACGGAGCCACAGAACGTGCAAATCAGACCCTGGAACAATATCTCCGATGTTTCGCCACCAAGGTCCAGGATGACTGGTCTCTCCTGATACCCTTTGCGGAATTCGCTTACAACAACTCCGAACACTCAGCGCTACAGACCAGCCCCTTTTATTGTAGCCAGGGGTTCCATCCATCCGTCTTACCCTCGGTTCTTCCTTACCCTACACCAGTACCTACTGTTGACTCCTGGATCAAAACTCTTATCAACATTCACCGGGAGGTTAAAGAACACTTAGAGAAAGCCAGATTACAGACCAAGAGGTATGCGGATTCCAAGAGAAGACCAGGTCCTGCCTATACGGTCGGAGACCGAGTATGGTTGTCATCAAAACTACTTCCCTGACACTTGCGACCAAACAAGCTGGCTCCCCGCTACTATGGTCCATTTCCCATCAAGGAGATTATCAATCCTGTCTCATATCGAATCCAGCTTCCTGACTCCTGGAAAAGAATTCATCCAGTTTTTCACACATCCCTATTGAAGCCCTACATCCAATCCTCTCGAAAATCCAGTAGACCACCTCCTCTACTGGTTATGAGGTGTCCCGGATTTGTGACTCTAGGTATAAGCGGGGCCATCTTCAATACCTAGTGGAGTGGAAAGAATATCCTCTAGCGAAAGGACCTGGGAACCTATTTCAAATATCAAGGCTCCTCGGTTGCTCAGAAGATTTCACCTAATACACCTGGGCAAACCTGGAGGGAAAGGCCTTCGGAGAAGGCATGCTGTCATGAACTTCAGATCACGCCCCTTTTGGACCTCCTGGTCCTTGTCTCAACAGGGCTTACATTCCATACTACTTCCAACATGGCCGTCCACAGCTGAAGCCCTTGCTCGCTCCATGCGCTGAACGCGGCGTGATCTATTTATAGACCACGCCTTCCGCAGCTCCGCGCGTCTCAATGCTATTGCAGAGTAGCCCAGACGTGTGTTCGTAGCTCGTGGTATTGTTTCCTTTGTCCCAGTGCTATTACCCACTCCTGTCCCTTTCCCCCTTCCTGGTTCCGAGCATTTCTAGCCTTTCCCAGACTCCCGGATTCCTGGTCTCCGCGATCCCGGAACTAAACGCAACATGGAACCAGACGAGACTCGAGCAGCGCTGTTCAAGACCAGGAGCATTCGCAAGAAGGCAGCGATCGAAGACACCGGCAAACACCAGACCCATGTGAGAAGGGGGGAGCTCCTTCACACGTATAGTGGCTCCTGTTCTTTCGGTGGGTTCTCGTGTTTGGCTCTCTACCCGTCATTTGCGGTTGGTGGGTTGCAGGAAGCTCTTGCCCCGTTTTGTGGGTCCTTATGTGGTGTCTCAGGTGATCAACCCTGTTACTTAGCGTCTTGTACTCCCGAGCTCCTGGAGAATTCACCCTGTGTTCCACATCTCCCACCTCAAGCCTTGTCCGGATCCTTCCCGCCTTCGCGTCCCTGCTGCCCCGGTGTCCCTATCGGCCCCAGATGTCTACGAGATCTCTGGCATTTTGGACTCTCGTATCTCCCAGGGACGCTTGAAGTACCTGGTGGATTGGGTTGGATATGGTCCGGAGGAGCGGTCTTGGGTCCCTGCTTTTGATGTCCATGCTCCTCGTTTGGTGGCTCGCTTTCACAGGGATCATCCTTCCTGCCCACGAGGTCGTGGGTCTTTGGGGGGGGCTCTGTCACACACACTCTTGTACACACACCTGACAATACTGCCACTCCTGCCCGTGCTCACCATGCCCAAAACTCTAGAATCACTATAGCTCGCCCTGCTCCCTCTGTCCCATCTCATTTCCCCTTCACATCTCAGCACTCACATGGGCCCTCTGATGACTCGCGTGCACTTGCACGCCTCAGCCGCAACAAAACGCTTTCCAGGAACGCTGCTTTGCTTCACCATCGCGTGACCAACGCTGTATACTCACGTGACCCTGAAAACCAATCATGTGACGCAGCAGCACGTCATGTGACGGGAAATAATGCCAGAACTGCGAGTATTTAAACGCGGCTTTCCGTGGACTCGTTGCTTCACAGCTGTTCTTTGCAACCTGTTTGGCGTTACGTGTTCCTTTGGATTTCTTGACTTTTCTGGATTTTTGACCTCGGCCTGTTTACTTGGACTTCGCTTGGATTATCTTGCTGGCTTTGTTACTTTGGATCATCCTGTGCATCAAACTTGGACTGTTCATTGGACTGCCATACGGATTTCCCTTTTGCATCTGGCCTTCCTTGGAACTTCTTGCTTCAAGCTTCACAGTATCAAATCACGTTTCTGTCATCAAGTGGTGCTCACGCCATTTTTGGGACTACTGTCTATCTGCCCACGTGAGTCCTGGACCCCTACCTCATAGGTTCATTACATTTCTCCTGATCCCTCTGGTAAGATCTTTTCACATTATTTGGTACTGTCAATTACTGTCATTTGCTTGGTACTTAATCAGTATTTTCTTACAGCGGAATGGGGTCCCAGAGGTTCGCGGTTCCGGAGTTGACCATCTCCACCTGTGGCCTCAACGGTCGCACAGGGAGTGACTTTGAGTTCTCTCTGTGTGGCATTTGGGGACAGAGGACTCTTCTGCCTACACGACATTCAAGTCTCAACACTACATTACCATAACCGTCAAATAGATTGGGAAAACAACACAGTACTCCTTACCTCTTCTACCTGCAAGGCCCATTGTTACGAGACAGAAGGACCTCCCTGTACTCATCTTGCCTCTGTACTTGGCCCAACTCTTTCCTGACCCCTCATATATGAAGTTAGTAAGATCCCTGATGAGTACAAGGACTAACAAGGAGTTTTTGAGGATAAGATACCCCTTCAACTACCCCCACATCGTCCAGAAGATTGCTCCATCGATATCAAGCCCATCTTTGTGGTTCCTTTCTGGAAAAGGAGGTGTTACATAAATATCTGGACGAAACTTTGGACAACGGTCTCATCCGAGAATCCAAATCCCCAGCTGAAGCCTCGCTTTTATTTATCCTCAAGAGAGATTGCAAATAACGTAGACCAAACATTGACTACAGGGGGCTTAACCAAATCACTGAAAAGGATCACTACCCTATGTCACTCATCAATGATATCTTGTAAGCTGTACAGTCATCAGAGGTTTTCTCCAAACTTGATCTACGAGGGGCCTACAATATGCTCTGCATCAAGGAAGGAGACCAATGGAAAACAGTCATTTGCACACCCTTTGGCCATTATGAATACCAGGTCATGCCCTTTGGCCTAGTCAATAATCCTGAGATCTTTCAGAGATGTATGGACCAGCTTTTTTCAGATATTCTTTTCTATTACGTTATTGTTCATATGGATGAAGAATCCGCCATTTGAATGGGACGACGAAGGAAGTCACTCCTTCGAAGCTCTTTAGAGAGCCTATTGCACGGTCCCCATTCTTAGTCAACCCAACCAAGATAAACCATTCCTAGTGGAGACTGACACCTCTTTTGGAGCCCTTGGAGTGGTCCTAAAACAACTAGGAGAGGATGATTTAGAACATCCGTTGCCTTTTTTTCTCGTACCTTAGGTCCCATTGAGATAAATTATTCAGTTATCGAAAAAAACAGCTCCTGGCCATCAAAGAAGCCTGCATGGAATGGCGCCATCTTTTATTGAGTTCTCTCCATGAATTTGAAGTCTGCACTGACTATAAGAACCTGCAAGTATTGCAACAGATGGAATACCGCAACAGCAGACAGGCACGCTGGGCTTATTTCTTTTTCGCAATCCAAGTTCAGATTCACTTACAAAGCTGGTACTCAAAATATCATCGCTGATGCTCTGTCGAGCCAGGGAGAAGAACCCAGAGAGGATCCCCAGACGGAGGAATAGGTTTTGGGTGATAAAACCTTTGTCTGCATCATCTCCTCTTTCCTTGACCAAATCAAAAAGGCTTATGCTGCTCCGACTCTTCTAGATTCCTTATGGGATGACCCCAATCTTACTCTTAAAGACGGACTATATTTTCATCTGGAACGCCTGGTGGTCCTGACTGCCTCTCTTCGAATAAAGGTCATGTGTTGGGGACATGATAATCTTACTGCTGGGCACAAGGGATTCCCAGCAACCCTGGAATTGCTATTGCGCAGTTTCTGGTGGTCTTCCATGAACAAATATATAAGAAGATACATAGGGGGTCATTACGAGTCGAGTGGTAAGGGATACCCAGCACCGGTAAGGAGACCGGTGCCGGTAATCCCTTACCGCCCGATTCCAAGGTCCCTTGGAGGGAACCGTAAGGAACGTGTGGTTTGACCACATGTCCCTTACGGGTCCCGCTAAGGGACCAGGGCGCTAATAACGGGCTTGACATTCGCGAGGCTGTTATTAGCGCCCTCCCCATTCCCATTGAGCCCTACATGGGCTCAATGGGAATGAGGAATGGTTTGTTCAATGGGGACTTACCGGTCCCGCCAGGGTCGGAATGCACCGGTAAGTCCCCATTGAACAAGACCGGACTCGGACACGGTATGGGAGGCAGTCATGGTGCTGATAGCACCGTGGCTACTGCCCATCTCGTAATGAGGCCCATGGAATCCTGTCCTGTCTGTGCCAGCAGCAAGTACTCAACGTCCAAACCCATAGGACATTTGGAACAAGCACCTGTACCTCTAGGACCCTGGACCCACATTTCTTCAGATTTAATCGTGGTTCTTCCCTCTTCTAACGGGTATTCAGCCATCATGGTAACCATAGATGCCTTTACCAAAATGGCACACTTTACTCCTTTGCCTGGAGTCACTTTTGCTTCCAACATGGCATCCGTCTTTCTCAGAGACATATTTCGTTGCATGGCTTGCCACTCTCCATTACAACAGATTGTGGTTCTAAATATACTTCCCATTTTTGGTCAAGCCCTTTGCGGCACTCTGGTTATAGAAAGAGCTCTTTCTTTCAGATACCACCCCAAGCAAAATGGACAGACGGAATGCCTCAATCACACCCTAGAACAATATCTAGATGTTACACCACCAATGCTCATCATACTTGGTCAGATCTGCTTCCCATAGTAGAGATCTCTCACAATAACTCCCTACATACGGCTACTTCTATGAGTCCTTTCTTTTGTCACTCTGGATTTCACCCAAAGACATTTCCATTGGCGGCTTGTACCGCCACTAATGTTCCAGCGCTCAAAGACTTCCTAAGTACCATACAAGAAAACCATAAGACAGCCTATCTACAACTACAAAGATCCAAGGAGCAGAAAAATAAATATGCAGACAGGCTTAGGAAGAACAATCCTACCTGGGAGATTGGAGATAAGGTGTGGTTGTCCACCACACCTCTCCCAAAATGGATACGCCCTACAAGTTTTTCTCCACAATATGTAGGACCATTGGTCATCTCTCCCAAGATAAATCCTGTGGCGTTTAGGCTCAAACTGCCACCTTTATGCAATCGGATCCATCCCGTGTTTCATACTTCACTTCTAAAGGAATACAAACCTGATGCTTATCACCGCCCTACTTGGACTGAAACTCAGACTCCCTCAAGTTCTGAACCTGAAGAATACAAAGTCGCAAAGAGTTGCGGTTCTAGGTAATACAGAGGATCATTGCAATATTTGATTCACTGGAAAGGGTATTCCATACAAGAAAGCACCTGGGAGCCAGTTTCTCACCTCCATGCTCCAGTCTAGGTCTGTCAATTCCATAGACAATTTCCATGGGAACCTGGGCCCGGCTGGGTAAAAATGGGGCACTACTGTCACAGCAGCCCGCTGGTCTCTGTGGCATCGCTGGTGCAGTGGGCGCCAAACACTGCATTTCATTCGAGAAGTATGACGTACGTGTGTTCCACTAGGTCGCATCTCCAGCTACGGTCCAGCTTATTTCCAAGATGGCCGCCGGACCTCCAAAGATTTTCATATACCGGCGAGTCCTCAATGCGAGTGCAATGCAACCCTGTTTACTCCTTACACTGGGTAAGACGCTAGTGTGTGTAGCCTCTTTTGCCTATCGCACTCCCTGTTCCTGCTCGCACTGATCCCTTCTGTGCGCTTCCTCCCTCCATTGCCTCCCGCTTGGTTCTCCACTCTCTGCTGCCTCCTATTCATTGCGGCTGCTCTCTCTTGGGTTTCTGTTACACCCTGGTCCCTTCCCTGGCCCCCTCTTACGCTCATTTTAGTGTGGCCTCATTTTTTCCTTGGTTCACGCTGTCCTGAGTTATTTTGTTCCACTCCTGGAACCTGTATGTGTATTCAGGATCCGCCTACTCACCGCGGAGCTCCATTAATCTTCGGCGCTCCATTCGGGACTGCAGCACATCAACTGCAGATGGATCTTTCTGTCCTCACATCCTGGCAGACAAACTTGCTGATCTTCTTTCTGACAATTCCCAACGGTGCAAGCTATCTAAAATCTTTACTGAGACTCTTCTCTGCAAAGAGTGTTTTTGTGCCGTTTTGGCTTTTCCCTCGATATTCTGGACACTTCTTGCCAGGTCGCTACAGTGCCCAACCAGTTATCATCCTAGGAGGTCACTGTGGTGGGAGGGGAGGATAGGCCCTATCTCTTCTAAAATCACCTTTGTGATAAGACAAAGGCCAAGACAAAGAAGGGAAAGACCAAGACATCTCACAAGGACTCAGAATCATCCGATTCAGGTGAGAGTTTTGAGAGCTTGCAACGCCAAAAGGATACTACTAGGATGGCTCAGATGTAAGAATGTATCAACGCCGTTCAAGGCCAGTCTGCGGAAGTACAGGCTCTAGCTCTAAAGGCAGAAAAAGGACACACTGAGACATATGGTGACTGCGAGAGACACTTTCCCTTCTGATGCCCCGACAGGGATATTAACGTCAGGAAAGTTTGAAGGATCCCCTGGTAAACTCAAAGAATACTCCTGTACAGTCCATTTCCTCTTTCAAGAAAACACTTTAGCTTCAGACAAACCAAAAATTGGATTCATGGTCTCAAACATGTCAGGTAATGCTTTGTCGTGGGCCACTCCTCTGGTGATATTTGTCTGTCCCTTAGTCGCTTCGTACGCCGCCTTCGTACAAGCACTTAAGGACATGTTTGAAAGACAGGAGATGACTTTTCACGCTTATGAATCTTCTGGACGTTCGACAAGGAAACCAAGAGGTGTTGGCTTACGTGGCAAGATTCAAAAGTATGGTACAAGAAGCAGAGTGGCCAGAATCTGTGCAGTATACCATCTTCCACAGGGGACTGTCAGTGGAAATAAAGGATGAGTTAGACCGGATCCCACGTCTTGCATCCTGATGTCTCCGGGCCTGATGGTTTGCACCTTATAAATAAAACCAATACAAATACACATCCCGTCTCCCTGGCTGAACTTATTACAGCTGTCCTTCAGATCAAATTCGGGCAACAGGAGAGAAGGGAAGAACGAAAGAAGACGAGAGGAACACCTCTGATGCCTCGAAAGAGTGTTTCCTCTCTACGCAGAGACGCATCTTCAGTGGACAAACCCATGCAAGTGGGAACTGCAAGAGGACCGTTAAACCCTACTGAGAGACAACGAAGATGTGACCAGGGTCTCTGTATGTATTGTGGCTCTAATCACCATCTCTTACGTGATTGTCCTGATGTACCTCCCAAGAAGCCTGGAAACTACAAACATCGGTCCTAGAGGGCACCGGAGACCGAGGTGTGGTACTGAGTCCCTACATTCATATCACGACAGTCAAACATCCCATGGACGATCGTCTCATGGTTCTAAAGGTGACGATTCAAGGACCATCCATCAGCCCTGTCAGAGCTCTGGCTCTACTCGATTGTGAGTCTGCTGGGAGGTTTAAGGACAGCACTTGTGTGAAAGAGAATCATATTCCATTGGACAAGAAACAGGAAACCCAAACCATAGAAGGTGTGGACAGTCGTCCACTATGCTCAGGTCCCGTCATTCAATAAACCACTCCGTTAGTTATGAGCATAGACAAGCACATGGAAAGATTGACTTTTAACATAATCAAGGCAACCCATTTCCCTCTCATTTTAGGGATTACATGACGATGTTACCATAACCGTCAAATAGATTGGGAAAACAACACAGTACTCCTTACCTCTTCTACCTGCAAGGCCCATTGTTATGAGACAGAAGGACCTCCCTGTACTCATCTTGCCTCTGTACTTGGCCCAACTCTTTCCTGTCGCCTCATATATGAAGTTAGTAAGATCCCTGATGAGTACAAGGACTACCAAGGAGTTTTTCAAGATAAGATACCCCTTCAACTACCCTCACATTGTCCAGAAGATTGCGCCATCGATATCAAGCCCAACTCTGTGGTTCCTTTCTGGAAAAGGAGGTGTTACATAAATATCTGGACAAAACTTTGGCCAACGGTCTCATCCGAGAACCCAAATCCCCAGCTGAAGCCTCGCTTTTATTTATCCTCAAGAGAGATTGCAAATAACTTAGACCAAGCATTGACTACAGGGGTCTTAACAAAATCACTGAAAAGGATCACTACCCTATGTCACTCATCAATGACATCTTGGAAGCTGTACAGTCAGCAGAGGTTTTCTCCAAACTAGACCTACGAGGGGCCTACAATATGCTCTGCATCAAGGAAGGAGACCAATGGAAAACTGTCTTTTGCACACCCTTTGGCCATTATGAATACCAGGTCATGCCCGTTGGCCTAGTCAATGCTCCTGCGATCTTTCAGAGATGTATGGGCCAGCTTTTTTCAGATATTCTTGTTTATTATGTTATTGTTTATATGGATGAAGAATCTGCCATTTGAATGGGACGATGAAGGCAGTCACTCCTTCGAAGCTCTTTAGAGAGCCTTTTGCACAGTCCCCATTCTTAGTCAACCCAACCAAGATAAACCATTCATAGTGGAGACTGACACCTCTTTTGGAGCCCTTGGAGTGGTCCTAAAACAACTAGGAGAGGACGATATAGAACATCCGTTGGCTTTTTTTCTCGCACCTTAGGTCCCAGTGAGAGAAATTATTCAGTTATCCAAAAAAACAGCTCCTGGCCATCCAAGAAGCCTGCATGGAATGGCGCCATCTTTTATTGAGTTCTCTCCATGAATTTGAAATCTGCACTGACTATAAGAACCTGCAAGTATTGCAACAGATGGAATACCGCAAAAGCAGACAGGCACGCTGGGATTATTTCTTTTTCGCAATCCGAGTTCAGAATCACTTACAAAGCTGGTACTCAAAATATCATCGCTGCTGTTCTGTCAAGACAGGGAGAAGAACCCAGAGAGGATCCCCAGAAGGGGGAAAAGGTTTTGGGTGATAAAACCTTTGTCTGCATCATCTCCTCTTTCCTTGACCAAATCAAAAAGGCTTATGCTGCTCCAACTCTTCTAGATTCCTTATGGGATGACCCCAATCTTACCGTTAAAGACAGACTATATTTTCATCTGGAACGTCTGGTGGTCCTGACTGCCTCTCTTCGAATAAAGGTCATGTGTTGGGGACATGATAATCTTACTGCTGGGCACAAGGGATTCCCAGCAACCCTGGAATTGCTATTGCGCAGTTTCTGGTGGTCTTCCATGAACAAATATATAAGAAGATACATAGGGGGTCATTACGAGTCGAGTGGTAAGGGATACCCGGCACCGGTAAGGAGACCGGTGCCGGTAATCCCTTACCGCCCGATTCCAAGGTCCCTTGGAGGGAACTGTAAGGAACGTGTGGTTTGACCACATGTCCCTTACGGGTCCCGCTAAGGGACCAGGGCGCTAATAACGGGCTTGACATTCGCGAGGCTGTTATTAGCGCCCTCCCCATTCCCATTGAGCCCTACGGGGGCTCAAATGGGAATGAGGAATGGTTTGTTCAATGGGGACTTACTGGTCCCGTCAGGGTCGGAATGCACCGGTAAGTCCCCATTGAACAAGACCGGACTCGGACACGGTATGGGAGGCAGTCATGGTGCTGATAGCACCGTGGCTACTGCCCATCTCGTAATGAGGCCCATGGAATCCTGTCCTGTCTGTGCCAGCAGCAAGTACTCAACGTCCAAACCCATAGGACATTTGGAACAAGCACCTGTACCTCTAGGACCCTGGACCCACATTTCTTCAGATTTAATCGTGGATCTTCCCTCTTCTAACGGGTATTCAGCCATCATGGTAACCATAGATGCCTTTACCAAAATGGCCACTTTACTCCTTTGCCTGGAGTCCCTTCTGCTTCCAACATGGCATCCGTCTTTCTCAGAGACATATTTCGCTGCATGGCTTGCCACTCTCCATTACAACAGATTGTGGTTCTAAATATACTTCCAATTTTTGGTCAAGCCCTTTGCGGCACTCTGGGTATAGAAAGAGCTCTTTCTTCCAGATACCACCCCAAACAAAATGGACAGACGGAATGCCTCAATCACACCCTAGAACAATATCTACGATGTTACACCACCAATGCTCATCATACTTGGTCAGATCTGCTTCCCATAGTGGAGATCTCTCACAATAACTCCCTACATACGGCTACTTCTATGAGTCCTTTCTTTTGTCACTCTGGATTTCACCCAAAGACACTTCCATTGGCGGCTTGTACCGCCACTAATGTTCCAGCACTCAAAAACTTCCTAAGTACCATACAAGAAAACCATAAGACAGCCTATCTACAACTACAAAGATCCAAGGAGCAGAAAAATAAATATGCAGACAGGCTTAGGTAGAACAATCCTACCTGGGAGATCGGAGATAAGGTGTGGTTGTCCACCACACCTCTCCCAAAATGGATACACCCTACAAGGTTTTCTCCACAATATGCAGGACCATTGGTCATCTCTGCCAAGATAAATCCTGTGGCGTTTAGGCTCAAACTGCCACCTTTATGCAATCGGATCCATCCCGTGTTTCATACTTCACTTCTAAAGGAATACGGCCTTGTAGTACCTCCTCGCTTCTGAGAATAGAAGTACAAGCAATTTGCTATCTTCAATCTGGTGCACCATGCTCTTCGTCTGTTTTCATCCTAAGCTCACATGATCAGAGACTGTGAATTTGCTCATATTCTAGCATTTAATAGTCTTTGATGAAGAAACTTGGCACCCATGGTGTTCTCTCCTTACGACTTAATAAGAGATGCCTCGACTTCTCACATCTACTGTTCTTCACAAGCTGATAACCGGTTCTTGGCTGCTCCCAGCCTTTGACGCCAAGCCTGACAGCCTCTTAGGTCTTGCTTCGAAATTTGAGCCTATTCTTTGCTGCAAGACATGTGTAACGTTTCATCCATTGTCCTTTGTGGAGACATGCTTACTAAATTATGTCATTGAATATCCAGAACTCTATACACATATGTTGGCTGCATCGCCTGCAGTCTGTATCCTATGTATAGCCAGCCTTAAGAATACTTAGTCTACTTGTGTTACAGGGTGTGTACAACTGTAAAACGACTTGTGTTTTCTGCAGTGCTCTTCACATGTGCAATCTTCATTCCGCACATAAAAACATTCTCAAATCTTTATTTCGACATCGGTTTCCATATAGTCTACACGTCTGCCCCTTCGACCATTCTTCTCAGTGCGTCATACTCATTTCTCGTGATGTCACGAGCCTCTTTTCTCTTTTCTTCATATTCCTTCAGGGATTGTTTCTTTCAGATCGTCATCTCTTCGAAGGTACATAATATAGGGTCTTCTTAACGGATACCTTGTTTCAAAGACCTCCCTCAGAATCGTCCCAGTTACTGGTATCAAACTTGGCACGACTTCTGGTTTCCAGCATACAGTTAGCAGGGGGCAGGGACTTCCTGTAGAGGCACTTGGCTCCTCCTCTACAATCCCCCCCTCTGGTTGATCCATCAACCACATCCTCACCGGTCTTCACATCTAGACATCCTTTCTTGAAGAAGTGCTTCTTTGGAGTCCAAATTTTCATTACTTCTTTCAAAGATCCTATTGATTTTACATGTTCATCAACACTCCAGGTCATATAGTTGCACTGGCCATTTGGATTACAGTAGATCCATCGTCCCAGATACTACTTATGGTTCCTAGGATGCAGGAACTTCATTCCCTCTGATCCTACAATACTGGCCTTTATGTAGTCTCTGATTTCTTCATCTGTCAGGATTTGAATCCTGACTCAACATCTATCATGATCTTCATTCCTACTGCCTTCTTTGTTGCCTTTTTGAATTGTGCGATTATTATCCTTATCATACAAAATCCAAACATGATCAGCACCAAGATTGCTGCAAGAAACTTAAAGATACTCGCCATCCAATGTGGAATACATGAGAAGATGGACGTGAACCAGCTGTCATCTGCAATATCTTCTGTCTTATCTTCTATCTTGTTGTGCAGATGTATCAGCAGCGTTATGGCCTCTGTCAAGGTCCCATTCTCGTCATCATGAGAAGGTGTGAATGTGCAACATGATGGCCCAATTTTGACGCAAGCTCCTCCTTCCACTGTGGTGATCATATCATGAACATATCTGTTCTGGAGAGTCATCAGTCTTATGACTCTTAATTCTTCTCTGAAAGCATTACATCCCTTTATGGTAGTATTGATTGTCTGCAGGAGCTCCCATCTGGTAATCTGCAGCCATTTAGCATTTGCCATCGTTTGGATCCCAGGCATGAAGAAAACCTTGAATATTGAAGCAGTTTTGCTGAACAGCCTTTGTTCATATGGAGTAGCATCAAAGGCTTCAATTGATTTAGCGGAAAAGTAGTTCTCTCTCCTTGTCCGATTAAGAAATTTGAGTGCTTTTCTTTTCCTTCGATGAGCATCCGCTTTTGGAAATTCTCCAATGTTCAAGTCACTTTCAGGAATCACTAACGCTGGAACATGTACAATCACCAAAGAACAAGTTCCTCCCCAATTGTTGGGCAACTTCATGTAGGCTCTGGGTCCACAGGCCCAGTATCAATCCATCTTGGAGACATCAACTGTAGCCTTGCAGCCTATATTAGTTCCTACATGCCTCTTTCCTTCTCTTCAGAAGTACAGTGTTGCATTTGTCAATGGGATTACAATCAGTGGTCCTGATTCGTCTTCTATCCACGTCATCAGCTTGCCGTGTTCAGCCCACGACTTTAAGCATTCATCATTCAACTTTTGCACTTCTCGCACATAGTCTGACTTCAACAGGTGAGCTGCACAGGACATCAGCCCTTCATCTCATCCCTTCTTGGTTTTCACTCGTCCATAGACTAGCATCTGAGATCATTCCCAACATTCAAGCACCCAAGGTGTCGCTATTTTATCAGGACAG
Source organism: Ambystoma mexicanum (assembly GCF_040938575.1). NCBI lineage: Eukaryota > Metazoa > Chordata > Amphibia > Caudata > Ambystomatidae > Ambystoma > Ambystoma mexicanum. The sequence continues at coordinate 206,447,196 of NC_090925.1, forward strand.
TCCATGTTCCTCATTTCTTTTATGACCACTTCATCTTGTCCTGCCCTAGGATACGTGAGCATCTTGCTTTTCCACGCAGACTCCTTTTCCATCTGGGCAGTCTTTATATAATCATCTTGAAATGGAAATGACCATTTCGATCTCCATCGCAAGGTGGCCCAATTGTCTTGGAAATGTCCTCGCGTTATACATGCAGCAAGGTGAAAAAGACATACGGCATCATATTCTGGAATTTCTCTGGCAATGAAAGTTCAAGCAGTACATATGGTATAAGTTATGAGAGCACAGACATAGCAACCCTCCTTGGATGTTCTCTCTCCTACCTTGTTTCATGTGCTGATACCACATAGTATGACCCAGATGTGCTGTGCTGTCCAAATATTTATCCCCTCATTGTCTTCCTCTGCACTCCTTTTGTGTCTCTTTTCCTTAAGATAAGTGTTTGCATAATAATCAAAAATCATGTCAGAAATAGTCCATCCTACAGGAGAGACAATAGGAACATTTGTCTGCGCACTAGGCAACCTTATACAGGCTATTGGAATAGGGAAAATCACAAAAGGTCTTGCCTCTTTATTAATTGGCACATCAACAGTGATTTCTGGAGTAGGGAGAATCAAAGGGATTTCTGCTTTGCTTGAACCAGAGAAATAATAGAACATGTGAATCATAGGAAATAGAAGAATGCAAAGCATGACCGTGAACACATATATGAGAAACCAACATGTGAAACCCCACCACTTATGCCACGCTGGGATTTGTTGGCCTTCCTCATTTTCTAAAATTGTACCATATTCAAGATTTCTCATTGTGCCTGTGTACTACTTTTAACAAAGGAAAAACCCTTTTTAATCAGGCAATTCAGGTAAATCTGATAGTTGCAGAATATGCTCAATTATCACCATGAGCAGCCTCCTTATTGCAGGGCCATTTTTAGGATCTTGCAGAAAAGTAGGTATGTTAACACTACGCCCAACAATAGCAGGATAAGCTCTAACAATGAATACAAAAACAGCAAGTAAGAGCCTATGGGCATCATCATTTGTCAAAACCATAGATTCAGCCAAACAATTGTGTTCTATAAAAAGAATCTGCGTATTGCTCACGCTTCCAATTTCTTATCAAATGTTGGCACTTAAGCATATCCACAATATGTCAACAACTTTCAAAAGTTCATTTTCAAAGAACTCTGTGGCTCAAGAAATAGATTTGCATGCCTGCTATAATACCTAGAAGGACTGTCAGTGAGAGACACAGCCCAAGTGCAAATCTGCACTTTTTAATCAATCCGCTGGTTTATCGTCCTTCTTCTGGGTCATCGATTGAGTCTGCACAGGCTGGAATTCTTCTCTTTGTTTTGCTTCCGAATCGATCGTTAGGGGTGCGTCGGCCTCTCCACTGCACGTTTTAACATCGCTAAGATGGATCCATGCTCTTCTGCCTTGGAATTTTGCTACAGAGAGAGTAATGTCTTCTACTACAAACGGCCCAATAAATCTAGGATCACAGCACTTTCTGGTGAAGTTCCGTACTAGCACTAAATCACCAATGAACAACTTAGGTGCTGATAGTAATTTAGAAATTGCAGCTACTGAATGGTCTTCATCTGTGTACAGAGACCGACCCCCCCTGGCGCTTGAGTTGATCTGAAATGACAGAGATACTAGTGGTCATACATGGTAAATACTCATTTAATTATTTTCTTAACAGTTTTGCAGTACTCTGGGCATCACTTCTGCTCCTCGACAGAGGAGTCAAAAGCGTTCTCATTCGTCTTCATGTCACTAGTTTGTGGGGTGTGAGGTGACGGTCCGAACCAGGCTGATTCCTTAGGGCATATACTGCTGATGGCATGCAATATAGCCATCCCTTTTTCAGTGTCAAATTCAACTTGGCGACTCTCTCTTTTAGGAGGCCATTGAGTCTCTCACATATTCCATTTGCTTGCGGGTGATAAGCAGAAGAAAACATGTACTTGGTGGCGTCCTGCCACATACATTTACTTCAATTTGCATTTTAATTTTCTGCAAAGATTATCTCAATCGACATGCTGAATATCAGAAACATTGTATACTCATGGTTAGCCGAGGTATAAATACAAAAGCAATCTCAAGGTTGACTTTTAGCTTATTTATTTGACTAAGGTCAAAGTACAAGAGGAAATAGGAGTTCAGTTTCCCTTAATATTTAGTGATTTTTATAAACAACACTTGCCCTTAAGTTGGCAAATATATTAAAAATCGAACAGAACAAAATGCACATTTTTAAGACACACTTTTCGAGTTATTTGTACATGGTCCTAGAATTGCTAGTGCATGAACATAAGAGCAGGGCAATTGTTACAGAAATTATGATCACATAGGTCGTACAACTGTAAATAGTAAACCAGAATTAGGTTTTTACAAAAAGCTTCTTGGTAGTTGTTTCCAAGGTGTGTTAGGTTCTTGAGGGAGGTAACCAAGTCTTTGGCCTACGTCTAGATATTGATCAGATGGTGTGGGGGGACAGGCATATCTGAGCCAGATGGTGTGTAGTCCTGTGACGTTTCGGCAGAAAACGCCTTCTTCAAGGGTAAAAACCCAGTCTCCCTACATGGAGGAATCAAGTGAGGATGGATTTAGTGTAATAAAGACACTATGGTGTTGTTACAAAAAGCACAACGGGATATCCACATGTCATAAAAACAAAGACAGTTTAATTAAAATTAAAAAGCCCCCCGGCTGTTAAAGAGAGTTAAACAGGAGAATACTCAAACTTGTGGCTTGTGCTAGCCAGAGACTGACCTTGTACTTTGACCTTAGTCAAATAAATAAGCTAAAAGTCAACCTTGAGATTGCTTTTGTATTTATACCTCGGCTAACCATGAGTATACAATGTTTCTGATATTCAGCATGTCGATTGAGATAATCTTTGCAGAAAATTAAAATGCAAATTGAAGTAAATGTATGTGGCAGGACGCCACCATTTTGTTTCAAAAGCTTGTAGCTCTAAAGGTCCTACCACTTCTCTGGAGCAGTCCCTTCTGTTACCTCCATTATCGGATCTCAGCACTTCACACACGACCCATCTTGGAAAGACTTGACATACTAAAAACTTCGCTGTGCAAGTGGCATTGGGGTGTGTACAAAGACCTGCTTCGATCCACCTGGAGAAGGGACACACCACCGCTATTATATACCTGTATCCACTACATACTTGCAGCATATCAACATAATCAATATGTAAATGCTGAAAAGGACCATTCAGTCAAAGAATCACTCCTCTGATTGTTCGCAGTGCATGCCTAGTGGTAAACTTTTGACATACGATGCAATTTACTACATAAAATGCAACGTGTTCTAACAGGTACGGCATGAACCAGTCTTCTGCAATAGCTGCAGCGAGACTCTCCCTAGTTACATGCGCGGGGTAGTGCAGCTGTTCAAGCGCTACCCTTAATAATGCTACTGACATCACCGGCTTTCAGGTATTGTCCTGTCGCCACACTGCTTCTGTGGGTGATAAAGAACGCCCCCTTCGTTTCCATAATTCTTGCTCTTCTTGTGGTGCACTGCTTTGGATTTCCACTAACCAAACTCTTGATAAATGGTTAAACCCTTCTTTTACCACCATAATCTTAACCACTTTTTCCTTAACATCTGGAGCATATGAAATATCTGGTGAATACGCAACCCTTTTAGCTTCTGGGCTTTGTTGCCGCTAGTATTAAAATCAGTTTGCTTAGTATGTGCTGCGCATTTAACTATCGCTATAGCTACTGGGAGTTTTAGTGCCTAAATAAGCCTGTCCAATAGTGATGCATGTTGCACTGGAGTGCCGTCTGCTCAGCGGTAGCCCCTTTTTTTCCAACGTGCTAGCCCTGCGTGTACAGTTGACATCACATAGGCGGAGTCACTGTTTATCGTCACTTCCCATCCTTTGTGTTTTTCAAGCTCCACAACGAGCGCTACCAATTCTGCCGCTTGTGCTGAAAAGTGAGACAGTAGTCTTGCACTTGCTACTTCTTCAAATTCACTGTTTGCTCTATGTCTTACTACAGCAGCACCTGAGTGCCTTTTCCCATCTGTTTGATCAATTTTTTAAGAATCATCAATAAAGAGAATCGCCCCTCCTGACAATGCATTTTCTTTAACGCGCGGGATACCATTGAAGGACTCCTCATAGTTTGCATAATCATGCACATGCTTGCCCTCTGCCACTGGTTCAGCTATAAATGTGGCAGGGTTCACTATTTTACATCTAACAATTTTCATCACGGGATTTGATATAATAACTTCGTACACAGAAGCCCTCTGAGATGTTAACATACCCTTAGGTTTCTGCAAGATGGCAAACAAACCATGCTCTACAAAAGGTGTCATAGAACACCCCATTACAATACCTGTAGATTTCTCAATTGTGAACGTGGCAGCTGCCAATGACCGTTCACACAGAAAATGCCCTTTCATGACTGGGTCTAACATACCACTATAATATGCCAGTGGTTTGTACCCTAATGTAGCTCTCTGTGTAAGTACTGCTGTCATAACTGACCTATCAGTGTGTAAAAATAAAAAAATCTTCTGCATAATTGGGAATTCCTAAAACAGGAGCTGTACAAATTGCTTTCTTCAATATTGCCAAGGTCAATCTACAGGACTCTATTAAAGACCGACGGGGACTCACAGTACCTTTGAGGCAGTCGAGTGTGTTTCAGTCGAGTCTGGTGAAAGATAAAGGAAGTCAAGTCCTGTGAGTCTTTGTGCAACGGGATTGAGGAAAACACATTTTTCAAGTCAATCGCTGTGAAATATCGCGTTTCTACTGGGATACTATATAGTATCGTTGCCGGGTTAGGAACTAAAGGAAACTCTGTCTCTACAATCTGGTTAATTGGTCTCATATCTTGTATGAATCTCCAAAATCCTCCTTTTGTTTCATTAATAGGATACACCACGGTATTGCACAATGATTCTGATGGTAACAGAATACCTTGCTCCACCAATGCTGAGATTGTCTTAAAACCCTGGTTTTAGCTTTATCTTAACTTCTCCCACTCCCTTTAATAGGCCTACATCATAAGGGCCTGTAGTCCATAAAACACTTGCCACTTTTCAAAAAGTCCTCATCAAAAAACGCTGGATGCTTTCGCACTATTGCCAAGTGCTGTGGGATCTCCCTTTTCTCTATTTTGATCCAATATGTAATACTCATCTCGAATATTACTTCATCATCTGATGGATCATCTCTGAACATGTCCTCATCAGTGACGTCAATCAATCTACACCCTTCCCGAATGGTAATCACTGTTCTCCATGGTCTACGCTCATCATCTGTGCCTTCGAGCATTGCCATTTCCTCTCTTACTATGGCTGCATCTAATTCTGAGGGAATAGTCTGTATCCCATCTCCATCCATAGGTACCTGTGGTCTAAACAGAAATTCATTAGGTATCCTCATAGTCCTTCCCACTAAGCCAGGTAGCCCTGTTAACAGAATGCTCACCCCATAAAGGAAAACATCTGGCTTCATTGGCACCCTTCGCAGAGCCATTTGCCCTGTAAATGCCAGTATATATTTGCCCACATTCATATAGTGTATCCTGGAGTGGAGCACACTATACCTTCATCAGTGTGTATAAGGGTACCAGACCCTCCCCTATCAATCTGAGCACGGATAACATGATAGGCTGATCAATGGTTCCGCTATTGCAAAAATCAGAATCATAGCGCTTTTATTTTTAGCTAAAGAATGCATGTGAGGTGACATATATTTTTGGGGTCAGAATGACTTAGGAAGTGGAGGGTGTCTCGGGTATTGCATGCACATCATGAATATGTAAAGTATATTCTGGAAACTGGATAGAAACTGAGTTATGTACAAAAGTATATTGATTTACCGTTTGGTAGCGAGGCTGAACACACTGAGGGCCTCATAACGAGTTGGGATGTAGCCCTTAAATGCGGTGGTAACGGTATTACAGCCGCATTTAAGGGCTGGCCCTATCACAAGTTAGGCGCTAAATGGGCTGTTTTACCTCCAGCCTTTCTCTGGAGGGGAAAATCCCCTGTTTTCGACTATATTACTGCCGGCTGTATTAGCCCGCATAATTAGCACTGAAAATACCCCATTGAATCCAATGGACCCAATAGGGAATGGGATTTACCGTTAAGGCCCAACCCGTGATCTGGTAGTAATTCCACCGGGCCAGTCGGTGCTAGGGCTATTACAGTCGGCGGTATTACTGCCGGGAATACAGCCGAACTCGTGATGAGGCCCTGAGATAGATTCTAAAATGGATGCAAAATACAAAATGGCGTCGTGAGATTAGGTGTCAAAAGAGCTGAATCATGCTGATGGTGAATATTCTTTGGCAGTAGTTCACTGTAAGATAAGCATGTCTGGAATAGTATATTTAGAAATGTTGGCAGAGAAAGCAGACATGATTGATAGTAGATCATATAGAGGCAGAGAAGTTACCAAATAATACAGATCAGCTGCAGTACTTGACAAGCATAATTGAGTTTGTAGGTGTTTTTTCATGGTATGAGACACTGGCTGAAAATTGGCAGGACCGCGAGAAGCAGATAAAACTGCTTTTGGCAGGAGATGAAGAATGTGTAATTGTGTTCGACTGAGTCTAAAATAATCGTATCAGTCTATGTGTCAGTCAACCAGTGATTGCCAATAATTAACTCATATAGGCTTTGTGAGGGACAAATAAGCCACCCAATCAGAAACAAGAAGGGGTTTATTTCTGGATAAGTGGACCAATCAGGTATGAATCCTTCATTTGCATGAAAGTATTGCGTCATTGAAAAGGCCTATAAAAGCAAGCTGATTGAAGGAGCTCTGTGTGCCTTCCAGTATGTCTTTTTGCACCTCTATCAAAAGATGAATGTGAACTTGTACCCGGGCATCCATTCCTCCTTTGTCCAGTCTCCAGTGTCAGAGTCCACGGATGGCAGAAGCTTGATGGGATGGAAAAGGACCCTCCTGTACACATGACCACCAGGCGAAGGGACCCTGAACATCTTCAAGGGACAAGAACCCAGGCTTATGCTGAGATGCTGACAGAGTTGGTGAGATGCCTGAAAGAGATGGGTGAGTGGCAAAACTGCAGTGTGCTTTCTCATACTTTGACAGGGACATCTCTCCATGGCTGTCAGCATGACGCACTTTGGCATCTGTGGATTATGGTATGTACTGTGGGTGACAGAGGCAAAGGAGGAAAACATTATTATGTATATATTAACAGGGTGTATAAAAGTAATGGGGGGGGTTGTTTAGAAAAAACAATGAGCATTTTAAGTGAAAGTAAGACGAGGAGCGTCTATATGTATGAATAAGAGAGCCAGGATTCCAACATCAAGGCAGGTCTAGAAGTCATTTGAAACCCCAATCGGGGTATAAATAGGCAGCACATAAACAGGTTTAGGATAGGTAATGATTTAAACCCCTATCAGAGTATATTCTGGGGGCAGAGATAAAGCGAAGAACACTTAGGATTAATGTGAAGAATCAACTAGTCTGCCTGTCTGCCTAGGTGTCTGTTTTAAATTAAGGTGTCGAAGAGCGACAATGAGTTGTAAGCGGCAATGAGTTGTAAAAACAAGTCAAGAAATTACATTATTTATTTAAGGAAGGTGATTTGCACCAACCCAGAGATAGACATAGAGCAGTGAAAAAGGCAGAGGTTTGAGCAAATCATTGATGGGTGCACTCATATTTGCTGTCTGAAATGTTATGGAGAAAAAATCAGGGGGAATACTAAAAATAAAAGTCAAAATTGTGACTATTTTTGCACCCTTGAGGTGAGTGTATTGAGGCAGCTACAGGGTTACTTTTTTATACTTACAGACATAAAAGCCTTAGGAAGCCAAAAAGCTTTGCACAGTAGAAAACGACCAAATGCATCATAGAAATGAAGACAAAAGAAAAAATGCACAAGAGACACATTTTTTTTATTACAACTGCTTAGGTAAAACAAGAAACATTCATTACAATGAGTTTTTAAGTCAAAATCCGACACCAGATTCCCTTCCTCCTTGAACAAGTGAAGGTAATGTGATATATAGCATGTTAAAAAAAATACATTAAGGCAGAGAGATAAGCTATTTTGTATGCGATGTGCGCAGTTGTCAGAAAGCCGGCGCTGACATACACAAGTGAAATATGTTCAAATCCATGCTGCTGGAAGATACCAAGGCTTCCTTTCAAGGCTCAGAGATAACAGTTGACTAAGCCAAAAGAATGATTAATGGTGGGGGGAAAACTAGAGCTGTTTTACAGTAAGAAACAAAGATAGTCCTGTGAGTTAATGCAGTTGAAACATCTTGCACAGATAAAGCAGCAATATGCTGTTGACAATATTTTTTATAAAATGCTAAAGCAAAGCTGTGGGTAAATTAGGAAAACATTTGTATATTTATTCACATTGAAAACAAAACAAAAAAACATAAAAAGTAATGATGAGGTGATTGAAACAAGTAACAATCAGTAGGGCTGAAGCTAATATGTGTATAAGTATGCAAGAAACATGTTAAGTGATTCATTTGAGCAGTTTTGAAAAATTATTCTTTTTATATATTGAGCTGAATGCAAGCCAGGGCTCACCCTGACTCTTATGGAAATGTAGACTTGAACCAGAACCCCCTACTAAATAAATTTTTGTTTTTGAGGGATTTTTATGATACACATATGTGATATGTGTGTTTCTGAGAAAAGATGCATAATAATAATAATTTAACATTTACATAGAGCTACGAACCATCAGGCATATGAGTGCTGCCTATTATTACCCAGGGTGTGTGGTGCTCATTTATCCACCTCGGAAGGATGAAAGGCTGAGTTTGGCCCTGCCGCGATTCGAACCTGCGTTGGCAGGCTCTGCACGATGTCAAAGGAGCGCTCTCCTTGCTGTGCTTTCTGACCGGCTAATTATCAGTTGATATGATTGACACCCGCTGAGTAATTGACAAATGAGTACGTTTTGAAAAAAACAGCATTTGTTCATGGCATTAGTGCATGGTTATTAAAACTAGATGCTGAGAGAAGTGCTGGATTGAATTAATATATTAAGGGTTGATTAAACCCCTGGTTGTTTAGTCAAGCAAGGGTGTTTATTTTGAGGAAATTGTTGATTCTGCCAGGGGACCTATATATGGTTGAATCTTGTTTTGAACATATTATTTTAAATGCGAGGCTGCTCCCAGTTAGTGTATATGTGTGAGCTGGGGAGACCCCATTGAGTCACTGTTTAGGGTCACACCGGTCACTTCCCATTGTAAAGGCGGTATTGGTCATTTTTTGGGGTTGGTGTTGGATGCTTCTCTGTCGGGCACACACTGGATCACCCCTGATTTGTTGATTTTATATTGGGCAAAATAGCCATTTCTTGTTGGTGTTGATGGCACATTTTTTAAAGAGTATAGATCATATGGCATGCATGGGCCAATTGCACAGATTAGGGAGAGAGGAAAAGTGTTTTCACAGATGTTTTCAGTGCGCTATAAAATGAAAGACAGATTGCAAATGAAAGCACAGGAGAGTGCTGTGGGTGACCAGAAAGATGAGAATATTGGTAATTGAGGATAGCAAGAGAAGACACAGGATATGCACCATAATATAATGTAGAATCATGGAGATGTTATAACATGAAAAATTCAGGCATGTGGACCAAGGCCAGACCTGATTGGACAGGTTTCAAGAGGGGGAGACAGTGTTTTCCCCGCCATACAATATAAACTACATAATATAGAGGCAGTTGAAATAGGAAAAGGAAAACATTTGTCTAGAATCACACAAATAGTGAAAGGGTGTCTCAGAGAATAGAAATTAAATTATGAGACCAAATTACAGTACATTTATGCACTAATGAATGATGTTAAAGTAAGCACAGTGAATATTTAAGGGGAATAGCAAGAATTAATAAGACAAAACAACTTTTTTGGAAGAAATATTGTAAAAGCAAAATATTGATGCAAAATCTGTATTCAGAATAGGGAAGCATTGGGTAATGATGGGAAGTGCTCGCAAAGCACACTGGGACTAAGGGCAAAGGGGCATGATATATTTAAACAATTGTATTGAGAAAACATTAGGTCAAAAAAGTATTTTTTGTAGAAGCACACACCCTGATTGGCCTCTCTTGTAAGAATAAGGAGTCCACTATTTAGGGTTTTTTGCAGGGTTTGTTAAATGAAAATGTATTTATGGATAAGTAAAAGCAGGCTGAGCACTGATAAAGAAGACTGAGGGAGGCTTGGAACAATTATTGAAGAACAACATGGATTAGTGTTATTATATGTGATGAATTGAATTATTGGGAAAAGAAATAGAGATGATTAAGGTTAGTATTTCTATCAAGATATGCTTATAAGAAGAGGGGGAGTGACACACATACACATGCACATGCACACACATGCACACACACACACACACACACACACGCACACACACATGCACACACGCACATGCACACACACATGCACACACACATGCACACATACACATGCACACACACACATGCACACAGACACAAACACAAACACATGCACACACACCCACACACACATGCACACACGAACAACATGCATACACACACATGCACACAGGTGCAAACACACACACATGCACACACGCACATGCTCACACACATGCACACACACATGCACACACACAAACATGCACACAGACGCAAACACACACACATGCACACACACCCACACACACATGCACACACGTACAACATGCATACACACACATGCACACAGACGCAAACACACACACACATGCACACACACCCGCACACACATGCACACACGCACATGCATCCACACATGCGAACACATGCACAAGCGCACACACACACATGCACACACACACATGCACACACGCATATGAGAACACACACACACACACACACTCAGAAACAGGATGCTTTCGCTTTACATTAGGAATATTATGTTTTTCTAAAATATGATATAAAAGTAGTAGATTTTTTGAAGACTATAGATGAAAAAGAATGAGGATTCGCTTGCTTATATTCAGGAGCACTGAACTCTTGAAGCGTGCGAGCTGTGCTGAAAAACAGTGGCAGTATTTTACCACATTTTATGTCAGGGATTGCCTGGAAAGGTATAGAGGCACTTAGGAAGCAAATCGGAATGGAAGCAAAACTGTGACCTGAGATACAGTTGATTCCAGTGCATCACTGTCGACTGCTACAGGAGAAAGATAAAAAGACAGACAATGCTAGGAAAATTGAGGAAGCCAAGTTAGTTCAGAACAAATTGTCAAAATATGCCATAGAAGGAGCAGTATTGACAAGTGGAGAAGGACTAGGGATACAGAAAGCAGTGGTTATATCACAGGCAAATATTTAGTGCCTGATTGGCCAAGAAGGGAATGGATTTGTGCTTCAAGGCAGAGGAATGTGAAATAGTGGAAGAGGTGGTTTTCAGAATAAACAAAGCGGTTTTCAGAATATGCAGGATGTGAGTCAGAATGTGCAAGGAGGATTTAATTAGATGAAACCCTCCTATATGTTGAAACATGTGGGATGACAAGGCACATTGCATGCACATAGGGAAGCCAAGGATATGTAAAAAAAAATCAATTTTCAAAAGGGGGACAGCTCATCCTCCAGCATATAGCTCACAAGCTAGGGAAGGGTTCACCCAGGACCAGACATTGTATCAGACACAAGTGCTGAGAGTGCAACAGGTATAGCAACTAGAGCAAGTGCAAATGAATTCACTACAGGGCAAGTGGATTTAGCGATATGCAAAGATAGGATAGTTATTGACAACCAGAATAGGAGGTGCCACTGAGGAGGAAATCCTTACACAGGAATAGAGGTATAATATGATATGATATGATTGTCACAAGTTTCTCTCTTTCTCACCTGTTTTTCCTTGCTTGTGACCTTCTTGGGTGCAGCTTCCTTTTTTCTCACTGTCCGAGACTTGTACAGGCTGGGGCCCGAGTCTTCGGGTTCCAGCGTGAGGTTGCCGGCTGTCCTTAGCCAGATGGCGTTCAGTATCCAGGAATGTAGTCGTGAATCCAGGAAGGAGGTAAGAGTCCCACGCTCGGAGAGTGTCCGGGACACCGCAGGAACGAGCACAAGACGAATCTAGGAAAAGGATACGGGCTAGCGGGTAAGGAGAGATTCTAACGGGATTCCAGGAAACAAAAGAAAAAAAAGGAAAGGTAAGGAACTGGAGATAGCACAGAAAGCGGACTCGAAAAACACACATCTAGCAACTCCAAGCAGTTGCGTTGAGATGCGCAGAGCTGCGTTGCGTGTCTGTTTTCTAGGAAGTCGAGGATTGAGCGCAGCGTTTCAGGCACGTCGGCCATGTTGGAAGGATCACTGAATTCATGCCGCGGTGCATCATGTACCATGAAGTCCAAAAAGGGCGAATTCGGTGGTTCATGACAATGATATGGCATTTATAACGGTTGCCAGTCATTTGGTCGAAAACAATTGGTCGACTGGACAACTGGTCGAATCAATTTGGTCGAAAACCAAATGGTCGATTTTTTTCTTTTTTTTTACCCCTTTTTTTTTTTTTTTGGGGGGGGGTCCCCCCCAACCCCCTTTTTTTTCTTTCTTTTTTTTTTTTAAACACGAAAACCCACAAAACACATATATAAATTAAAAAAAAAAATTCGACCATTTGGTTTTCGACCAAATGACGTCGACCAAATTGCAGTCGACCAGTTTGTAGTCGACCAAATGACTGGACACCATTTATAACATACCTATACACAAGTGTTTCAAAGCTTGACACAGCAAGGGAGGGGGAACAGAGGGAAGACAGAGACAGCAATCCTACTAGGCCAGGTGTGATTCTGATCACGCAAGTGCAGGAGAAGGGGAAGAGGAAAAGTGCGGAGTGGGAGGTGGGAGAGACAGTGCAGTACATGGGTTAATAGAATAAATAAAACAATACAAGAAGTAGGGCTGCATGGTGGCAAGTGCAAGGGTAAGTGCAGACATCAGGTGTCAAGTGCTAGTGGGGGACTGTAAGGATACAGAAAACAGTCCCCAAGTGCAGAAGGTGCCAGAGCGGCAGTGCAGGTGTGTAACTGGCGGGGGAGGGGACCTGGACCCGAGATCAGAGGGCAGCCAGGCGACCAGTACAGTTTTCAACCAGGAGTTCAGCAGGGGAGAGGAGGAGAGGAAGCAGAAGCAAAGAGGAAGGTCTTGAGGTGCTTCCGGAACCGGAGCTGGTTGTCCTCAAGTTTCAGGGAGGCAGGTAGGCTGTTCCAGGGGGACGCCCCAGACAAGGAAAGAGATTTACCACCGACTCGCTGCTTGGAGAAGCATGCATGCACCCACATCAGGATAGCTTACAGGATGACTTGATGTGTTCAAAATTTTCAGTGATATTATACCCCCAAGAGGAGGCAAGGGTTAAAGTGACGGTAGGAGGTGAAACCTTTGCTTTGTCAGTAGACACTGGGACTGCACGTTCAAGAACAAGGAAGGAAAAGTATCCAATGGTTGGAATTACCATAAATGTTTAGGGGTTCTTTGGAGCCACAAGTTGAGTTTCTTTTTATTGATGAATTACCAGTCTCTATAGGAGAGTGTGACATGACTGGTCTTTTGTTATATTTGCGACAGACACCAGTCAATATTTTGGGAAGGGATTTAATGACAAAACTTAACATAATTATTTTATTTATTGACCACGGGCTAGTGTGTTTCCGCTCTCGGAATACACTATTTAAATGCAGTGAACTTATACTGGCACTGACAGGACATGTGGCTTTACAAGATGTTCCAGTTGAGTTTGAGGTTTTTCTATTTTATGGGGTGAACAGTCTATTAGCATGATTATCTGGCCTAGTGGAGAAAATGGTGAGAATGTCTGATAATTTAGTGTTCAAAATCACAGATACGTATGGACAAAAGAGGGGGGACAAACAATCCTTGAAGAATTAAATACAGCCATAGTACGAGGGGAAATGGCAATGCTCGAAGAAATGGACAATAAGAGTAGACCATGGAGGATGGTGACAGCTTTTGAAGACGGGTCTAGATTGACTGATGTCACTGATGTCATATTTAGAGAGGACTCAACAGATGATGAAGTGGTGTTTTTATGAGCATCACATACTGAATAAAAATAGAAAGAACAGGAAATCCCACAGCGAATGATAAAAATGCGGCAGCACTCAGCATATTTTCAGGAAGACTTGGAGAGAGTGCCAAGTGTCCTGTGAACCACAGGCCCTTATGAAATGGGTCTATTGAAACAAATAGGGAAACAAAACAAAAACAAATGTGAGGGATTTTAAATATGTAAAAAGTTTTTTGTTGTAATTAGATTAATGATTGTAAGATAATCATAAATAGATATGGATAAAAGCGCAGAAGAAGTTCAAAACTAAAGAATTGATGACAATTCAGGGGGTGCAATAAATAAATAAATAAATAAATAATGGTTATTAAAGCAGCGAAAAGCACAAGTGGATAAGATATCCAGATTTCTAAACAATGAGCACAATGGATGGTGCTGGTTGCAATTGAGTAGCGTAGTGTATTTTGATGAAGATACAATGTGATTAAAGAAGGGCCCAAGCAGTATGGATGGCCAAGATTGAGCTGATAAGAATAAGAGACATTTTAAGAGAACTATACCAAAGAACATATGAGAGTAAGTAACCAAAACATTGTTTGTATGTATATGATGACGTCGATTTATGTTTTACAGATGAACATTATTGTTGTTTTGGAGCACGGGAGGAATGTCTACATGGCCTTAGCAGAGTATAACAATATAATGGGAAGGAACATTATATTATGACAAAGGTAAATATTAGTGGACAAGTAGAAAATAAAAAGGTAAGTATCAGTTAACACAGTAAGTGTGTGAACACACTTTATTGATCATTATTAGAAGTAAGTGGATCCAGGTGAGTACAGAAAAACAGGCAGTAAGGGATACAGTGTTTTAAAAATAGATAGCCTTTTCCCAAGAGAGGTGCAAACAGGTGTGAGCATAGAATAGCATAGACATACAAGTATGGCCATATCTAATGATGAGAATGAAGAAGACTTTGGATGGAGGTGGAGCAACCTTTTTGTAAATCTGGTAACAGAGAAATGCCAAATGGGTATATTTGCAAAAAGCATAACATTTATTTGAGGAGAGGCAAAACAATGCATGCCTATACATAACACTTGCATGCATTTAATAGGAACAGTGCTAGGTTCCAAATAAAAGGGGTAGGTAAGATTAGTGTAGAAAGGATGACGAAAAATGTTAATTATGTTTCAACAGAATAAACACAGCAAAGAAAGAAGAAGCCCGTGGTCCCATGCTATCAGGAGGAGGACTTCAAAAGTACAAAGACCTTTTTCAGCATGGTAGAAAAAAAACTAAAGAAAGACAGGCTTGATTGCTAAATAATGACAGATCATTTAAAATGTGCACCAACAAAATGTTTAACTTTACAGAAGAGCAACCTACAGCTCAGTGGGCTGAAAATGCCAAAGAGATGATCTCAGTAATACTATTTTGAGAAAAGGAAGCAAAGGTCCACCTTGAAGAAATAACTGATCATTTTGCTAACGTTAAGAAATGAGTGTACCTCTATTTTGGTTTTCTACAGAGAGCAAGAACCCATACCAGAGTCGTCTTCTTCAGCTACGGATGCACCAAGAAGAAAGAAGGGGGGCAATTGAAGAAAACACATCCTTTTTTCAACAAATGTTTTTGAATTTGTTATGTTGTCTGTTTTGTCGTTTATGATTTTTAGTATAAAGAAGGAGACTGTATGACTCTTTGGTTTGAGAATGTCAACCACACGAAAAAGATGTCTCCTTTGCTATTTAACATGATTGGAAAAGAGCCCCATGAAAAATAGGGCAATGCCAGAAAATACAAATTTATATATTTTATAGCCTCAGATAGTATTCAAGCCCCGGTATCAGCCAGTATGCATCAAGTATGAAGTGACACCAAGATGTGCAAAAAGGGAGAAAGGAGCAGCTATCCTATTATATTAGAAAAGGAGGATATACAATAGAAATTGTTTAGGAGGCAGGAGTGTTTAAAAGAAACACAAATATTAACTCGGTCTGCCGCATGCTCTGCTCCATGCGCATCATCTGAATTGTATTATCACCTAACCTTGTCGTCCCGCAACCGTTACGGCTGCTTACCACCACCGGCTGTAGCATATCCACTTGTTTACCGAACACGATCCGTATTTGACCTGCTTAATTTGCTAGCTATTTCCGCATGCCGCATAACTCTAATCTAGGTGAACTTTCACTGCCAATCGCTTCCATCTTACTCTGATTTTTTGATTCTAAGTGACCATTATAGCGCTATTGTAACGATCTGTGGCACTATGATCGCCTAGTGGCCCTACCTCCTACCAAGGTGCGTGCACCCCATGAGCAAACCAAAGTACAACCCTGCTCTGCCCCACGGTCGCTCTCTTGCGCACCGGCCATCGCTAATTGCAAGCTACACTGCCATCACCCCTAGTCCTCTGCAATTTACGCGCCGCAGCCGACTCCCTGCCTACCGCCCAACTTTACCTGCTAGAAATGCCTCTCTCTGCCTTTTCATGCCTCCTTTGCAACTTTCGAATCTAGGCGACCCTTACTGTGCAATTAGTGGTTGCTGCACTTGGTCGTTCCAAGTCCACACTGCAATCTGGTTATCCTTGTTTACTTAGCAACCCGCTATGACACTTGGTCACGCAAAGACCACATTGTAATTGTGCTGCACTTTATGGTCACCTAATCTCTACCTTGCTGTGCTCTATGGTCGCGCAGAGACTACACTGTTATTCGTTGCACCTCCTGACTGCTTATGCTTTCTTATCCCTAGTGTGAAAGTGTGAACTCTCTATCTAGGTGAACCCTGTCTGCACATGCATTTTTAGCCCTAGTGTGAATTCTGTATCTAGGTGAACCCTGTCTGCACATGCATTTTAGCCCTAGTGTGAATTCTCTATCTAGGTGAACCCTGTCTGCACATGCATTTTAGCCCTATTGTGAATTCTCTTTCTAGGTGAACCCTGTCTGCACATGCATTTTTAGCCCTAGTGTGAACTCTGTATCTAGGTGAACCCTGTCTGCATATGCATTTTGCATCCTGGTAACTAACTAGCATGCCTCCCCTGCTCAGTAATTGCCTTGCCTGCTCCCTGCCCCTCTTAATCACCATAATACTGTACAACATGCCACCTCAACATCCAACTACCATGTGCGCGACCTTACCCAACTCCATTTCATCCAACAGCTCACCGCTAATGATAACTGAGGCACCTCCAGAGCTACCGACTAGCATCCCTTGCCCCACTATAGACAGGAACACAAAACTCAGAGCTAGATTAGCCAAAATCTATGAGCAACTCGCCCGTTCCATGCCCACCTCTAAGAGACTCAGCTCCACTCCCACCAGCCCTAACAACCACAAACCTAAACTATCTTGGAACCACCTTACTAAATATCCACCGCATCCCACCAACCAGAGAAGTACTAAACCCACACAGAAATTGTCGGCCTCTGCTACCACTACACCTATAGTGAGCCCCCAAATCAAGGGAGCTCTAATCAACGCTAGATCATTAGTAGCTCACGCAACTGAAATTGCAGACCTCATTATCAATGAAGACCTGGACCTCCTTGCTATCACAGAGACCTGGCTCCATCCGACAGCAGGCCCCATGCTTATGTTAGCTGTCCCTGATAACTACACCATCCTGAGACAAGACCGGCCTAACTCTAGAGGAGGCGGCGTTGCCATCATTCATAAATGTAGCCTTCCAATAAGAGCAGCTACCACTATCAGTGTCCCTTCTTGCGAACTACTCTCAGCCAAAGTTCCCATTACCAATACCCCAACCCTTAACATCCATGTGATCTATCGCCCTCCAGGCCCTTTCGGCACATTCGATGAGGATCTTAACACTATCCTATCCACCAACCTAAAAAACGCTCACAGGTACTCACCCTTGGAGACTTCAACATGGGTTTCAACGACCCCGAAGACCAAGCTGCCATCACCACACTTAACACCCTTACCAAATTAGGATTTACTCAAAGAAGCCTAAAACCCACCAGTGACAAGGGCAGAATATTTGACTGGGTGGCTGACTACAACTGCCTAGCTAACATTACTGACATCTCACCACTAGCCTGGACTGACCACCACCTGGTATCGTTCTTGCTGTCCACCACTAGACCTCCTCCTATGCAGCCCAGTAGGGCCCCACCCACATTCACGAGAAACAAAAAGAGTATCACGGTGGAGAGACTTATTCCCAACCTACTCCCCACACTCAACCTACTCCCTGACAACTTGGATCCTAAAACCCTGGTTGAGGAATACAATAAAATTATGTCCACTTCCCTGGACCTAATCGCCCCTCTCAAACTCAGGCCAAGCAAGCCCAAAACACACCTGAACAATTGGTATACACCATTCCTCAAAAACTTAAGACAGCAAAAAAGAAATTGTGAAACCATCTGGAAAAGTGACCCATCAGTAGCCAATAAAATCAAATTCA
Source organism: Ambystoma mexicanum (assembly GCF_040938575.1). Classification (NCBI taxonomy): domain Eukaryota; kingdom Metazoa; phylum Chordata; class Amphibia; order Caudata; family Ambystomatidae; genus Ambystoma; species Ambystoma mexicanum. Next base: position 206,465,721 of record NC_090925.1, read on the forward strand.
CCAAACTAGCGGTCCTGTACAAAAAAGAAATCATCCTAGCAAAACGTACCTCGTTTGACTCCCGTATCTCCCAAGCCAGTTCAAACACGAAGGAACTATTCTCTATTCTAAAAGAAGTAGAAACCCCCATAGCACCACCGGACACCTTTAAAGATAAGAATTGGTGTACCGATATCCAAAATGCCTTAGCCAACAAAATCGCTACGTTACAAAATAAAATATCTTGTAGAAAAGCATCCTTAAACAACCCTGCCTTGTCCAAGAAGCAGACTACAAGTGAATATACACGATTAAATTTTACCAAAGTGACCATACTCGAAGTCGAAAAAATCATCTTGTCATTGAAGACCTCTAACTGCCAGGGAGACCTATGTCCACCACAGCTCATAAAAGACACTGCCCGCGACCTCTCCCCATTTATCACAAAGCTTATCAATGCCTCCTTCTCCACTGGGTCCATCCCAACCAACCTAAAACAATCCTGGGTATTACCCCTACTAAAAAAAACCTACTCTTGACCCAGCTACCCCCACTAATTACAGACCCATAACAACGGTGCCATTCCTCTTGAAAATCCTGGACAAGGTCGCCTATGTTCAAATACAGAAGCACTTGGAAGAACACCACCTGTTAGGAGCCAGACAATCAGGCTTCCGACCCAACATGGGATTGAGACAGCTCTTATCGACCTTAAAACACAGATCGATCTGCTTAAAGACAATGGCCAAGCAGCACTACTCCTCCTCCTCGACCTCTCTGCAGCATTTGACCTGGTTGACCACTCGGTCCTCTGCACTCACCTACACACGGCCGCCCACTTCTCCCCCGAGGCCATTACATGGATTAAATCTTTCCTCGATGGCAGAACCATGAGGGTTTTTTCGCCTACAGATGCTGCAGACCCCATACCCATCATCTGTGGCGTACCCTAGGGCTCCTGTGTCTCCCCCACACTGTATAACATATTTACCAAGCCCCTTTTCGATGATCTGGATCAGGGGTGCACAACTGATTTTGACAGAGGGCCGAAAGTACCTTACATGAGGGCTATAGTGGGCCGAAAAGTAAATGTGGGCGGGGCGGTAGGCGGGGCATGGCAGGAGGCTTTTTAAACCCCCAATGTGTACTAAACACATGGAAAAAGAATGTTTTTGAGGGGTAACGATTTTTATTTGCATTTCAAACTTACATTTTGTACTACACATTTTCCATTGTTATAATTTATTTCTATTTAGTTATTGTATCTCGCCTGTTTAATTAACTTATATATATTTTATTGACCCTAGATTGGACATGCCGTTATTTTGGACTGCTACAGTTTGCTATTTGGGTTGCCCAAGAGGAGTATGGCCTTCGTTGAGTCAGGTTTCCTCAAAAAGCCAAAGATGAACATCTCCTAACTGTGCCTGTTTTAGCTTTATTATTGGGTTCACTCTTGGAGTGCAACACTATGCCCCATGGCCCTCTCACCCCCAACCAAACACTATGCCCCATGTCCCTCACCCCCAACCAAACACTATGCCCCATGGCCCCCTTCCACCCAACCAAACACAATGCCCTATGGCCCCCTCACCCCCAACGAAACACTATGCCCCATGGCCCCCTCACCCCCAACCAAACACTATGCCCCATGGCCCCCACACCCCCAAACAAACACTATGCCCCATGGCCCCCTCACCCCCAACCAAACACTATGCCCCATGTCCCTCACCCCCAACCAAACACTATACCCCATGGCCCCCTTACACCCAACCAAACATTATGCCCATGGCACCCTCACCCCCAACCAAACACTATGCCCCATGGCCCCCTCACCCCCAACCAAACACTATACCCCATGGCCCCCTCACCCCCAACCAAATGCCTCAGGGCCCTCTTACCCCCAACCAAACACTATGGCCCATGGCCCTCTCACCCCCAACCAAACACTATGCCCCATGGCCCCCTCACCCCCAACCAAACACTATGCCCCATGGCCCCCTTACACCCAACCAAACATTATGCCCCATGGCCCCCTCACCCCCAACCAAACACAATGCCCCATGGCCCCCTCACCCCCAACCAAACACTATGCCCCATGGCCCCCTCACACCCAACCAAACACTATGACCGATGGCCCCCTCACACCCAACCAAACACAATGCCCTATGGCCCCCTCACCCCCAACCAAACACAATGCCCCATGGCCCCCCTTACCCCCAACCAAACACTATGCCCCATGGCCCCCTCACACCCAACCAAACACAATACCCTATGGCCCACTCACCCCCAACCAAACACTATGCCCTATGGCCCCCTCACCCCCAACCAAACACTATGCCCCATGTCCCTCACCCCCAACCAAACACGATGCCCCATGGCTGCCTCACCCCCAACCAAACACTATGCCCCATGGCCCCCTCACACCCAACCAAACACTATGCCCCATGGCACCCTCACCCCCAACCAAACACTATGCCCCATGGCCTCCTCACCCCCAACCAAACCACCCACCCCATGGCCCCCTCACCCCCAACCAAACCCCCACCCCCCAAATCAGCACACACAAACCAGCACCAATACAGACCCGAACCCCCACCCCCCAACTCAGCACACACACAAACATGTACCCATAAAGACCCAAACCCCCCACCCCCCAACTCCAAACCCCCCACCCCCAACTCAGCACAAACACTCTCAAGCATGCACCCATACAGACCCGAACCCCCCACCCCCCACCCCCCAAATCAGCACACTCTCAAACAAGCACCCATACAGACCCGAACCCCCACCTCCCAACTCAGCACACACACAAACATGCACCCATAAAGACCCGAACCCCCCACAGCCCCCAACTCCAAACCCCCCACCCCCCAACTCAGCACACACACTCTCAAGCATGCACCCATACAGACCCGAACCCCCCACCCCCAACTCAGCACACACACAAACATGCACCCATACAGACCCGAACCCCCCACCCCCCCAAATCAGCACACTCTCAAACAAGCATCCATACAGACCCGAACCCCCACCCCCCAACTCAGCACACACACAAACATGCACCCATAAAGACCCGAACCCCCCACCCCCCAACTCCAAACCCCCCACCCCCCAACTCAGCACACACACAAACATGCACCCATACAGACCCGAACCCCCCACCCCCCAACTCAGCACACACACAAACATGCACCCATACAGACCCAAACCCCCACCCCCCAACTCAGCACAAAAAACATTCAAATCAAAACATTTATACACATCCGACAACCCCCCCACCCCCGCATCTCAACATACACACAAAAAACATTCAAATCCAAACATTCATACACATCTGACATCCCCCCACCGCATCTCAACATACACACAAAAAACATTAAAATCCAAACATTCATACACATCCGACACCCCCTCCACCCCCGCATCTCAACATACACACAAAATACATTCAAATCCAAACATTCATACACATCTGACACCCCCCCACCGCATCTCAACATACACACAAAAAACATTAAAATCCAAACATTCATACACATCCGACACCCCCTCCACCCCCGCATCTCAACATACACACAAAATACATTCAAATCCAAACATTCATACTCATCTGATACCCCCCCAACCCACGCATCTCAACATACACACAAAAACATTCAAATCCAAACATTCATACACATCCGAAATACATCCGACACCCCCCACCCCCTCATCTCAACATACACACAAAATACATTCAAATCCAAACATTGATACACATCCGACACCCCCCTTCACCCCCGCATCTCAACATACACACAAAATACATTCAAATCCAAACATTCATACACATCCGACACACCCCCACACCCCCGCATCTCAACATACACACAAAATAAATTCAAATCCAAACATTCATACACATCTGACACACACCCCCACCCCCGCATCTCAACATACACACAAAATACATTCAAATCCAAACATTCATACACATCCGACACCCCCTCCACCCCCGCATCTCAACATACATACAAAATGCATTCAAATCCAAACATTCATACACATCCGACACACACCCCCCACCCCCGCATCTCAACATACACACAAAATACATTCAAATCCAAACATTCATACACATCCGACACACCCCCCACCCCCCCATCGCAACATACACACACAAACCTAAAGCAAAACAAACCTGACACACAAACACAAACAGACCACTTACCGCAGACGTGCTGGAAGGCAGGTAAGCTGGAACGCTGGAATCGTACTACGGCTGGCGTGGTCCAAGGCTGAAATGCCTTCCGGCATCAAGCCTTATGGACCACGCCAGCCGTAGTGCTGGCCCTCCATTGGTGCAGCACACATGCATTACGTGGCTCGTAGGAGCGACGTGGTGCGTGTGTGTGCTGAGCCAATGAGGGCCAGTGTTTTGTCCGGCCCGGAAGACAACAAAGACCATTAGGAAAGTCTTTGTGCCTCGCGGGCCGGACAAAAGAGCATGGCAGGCCGCAACTGGCCCGCGGGCCGTATGTTGTGCACCCATGATCTGGATCATCTCGGTATCACCTACACTAACTATGCAGATGATACCCAGATCCTCCTTCCGCTTTCTGGAGATTATGGAAAGGATTTGGCCTTGGTGAATAGGGTTTACATCATCATCCAGGCATGGATGGCCACTCACGGTCTATGCCTGAATGATGATAAAACTGAACTCATCACCTTGGGTACCACTGCCAGCCTAAAGAAATTAAGCCCAGTTTACTCATCCTTCATAATTGATGGCAATACGATCAGAGTGGCACACAAAGTCAAAACATTGGGCTTCTACCTGGACTCCAATTTCACCTTTAACAGAGAGGTGAACTCACTAGCTTCCTCCACGGCTTACACGTGCAAATTGATCCGTACAGCCAAACCTTTTCTATCCGACACCAGTTGCCTGACCTTGGCCCGAGCCCTCATACTATCCCGTTTAGAGTACTGTAACGCCCTTTATCTTGGGTCCTCCAAAGCCACTACTAGCAAGTTACAAACCCTCCAGAACAATGCACTCAGAGCGGCCATGGGAATCTCAAGAAGAGACCACATCACAGCACACAGCCAGCAGAACAACTGGACCCTATGATAGACAAAATCTCCCTAAAAACTGCCTCACTCACCCACAAGTCCCTCAATAACGCGGCCCCCATCTACCTGATCAACAGATTTCACAGACTGACATCCTTGAGACCGACAAGGACAGCATATAGAGACTGCCTCTCCATCCCTAACTACAAACGCTCTACCATAGGAGGTAACAGCTTCCCAGTGAAAGCGGCTAAACTGTGGAACTCCCTACCACCCACCCTCAGAATGGACTTACCCTACTTCCGTTCCAAGATGATGTCTTGGCTGAAGACAGCCATGGTCTAAACATACTGAGCCAGGCTCCGCCTCCCCCTCTTGTCACTTGGACATACTGGACACAGAACTGTTAACTGTATATATGTATATATTCCTGCTTACTTTCATTATTATTGTGTTTATGCCTTGTATATTCTTCTATTCTTCTCCTGTAACAGCCGACAGTGATGCACTATAGTCACTGTATCCCAGGCCATGGTTTTGCTTCCATTTCCACTAGTTTCTTGAGCTTCCTTTGAGCTTCCTCTGTACTGCCTCAAGCAATCCCTGACACAAAATGTTGTAAAATTCCACCACTGTTTTCCTCATGGCTCACACGTTTCAAGAGACCAGTGCTCTTGACTGTCTGGAATATAAGCAAGCAGATCTATATCTTCTTTCATCTTTCGTATCATAATCGCACCCATATCTGACACATCAGGATACTGTACTCTAAAGGCTCTCCAAACATATGCCCTACAGTTATTAAATGGTGCTCCATCTGCGCCTTATTTTGTGCCGTGACACTCGAATAGCCTAGTCTGATCCAAATGTAATCTGCTCTTTCCCCAAAAATAGCTGCTAGGAGACCCTTAATGTCCCCTATTACCAGTGTATTTCCTCCGGTCATTTTCTCTAACTCATAAATCTATTTTCCCACACCCACTGTTAAGCTGGGAAGTTTGCAACTTAAATTATCCTTGTCCATCTGTGGCCATGGAATGTACCGTGGTCTCGTCCCTACCTTCTCTAATAGGGGAAAGTGTGTAAACCCTATGCCACAATCCACTCCCATTGTCTGGGTATCAATGGTAGGAACAATAGTTCCTGATCGCCTTCTTCCTGGCAAGGACCTTAGCCGATTTACATATGGGAACGATTCTCCTTTCGCTATACGATCGTCCTTTAGGGTGCTCTGGACATGCGACAGGATCTGGCGTCCTATCTTTGGACTGTTCTAGATCAGACCATCTTACTCCGTTATCTGCCTCTAAGCCTCCATCTGGGGCACACGCACTCCTTCCCTCCCCACTAAAGGATTCTCTCTCTTCATCTGACATGTCTAGTCCCCAACTAGTATGGCTCTCATCTCTTTCACCCTTGTCTAAGGTTAACCTACTTAAAGATAAGGCTCTATGCTCAGGATCAAGTGAGTTTCCCTCCTCACCTCATGATTGGGAGATTATAGATCAATCTCCCTTTCCTAGGCTTCCCGATTCGCCTCTTTCTCTTCAATCCTGTTAGGCTTTATCAATCCTATCTCCGATACTCCCTATATCAAAATCCTCATCTAATGTAACTCTAGATGGTCCTGGCGTTGCTCCATCGTATTACTGGACTTGGTTCCATTAATTCATTCTGAATGCACTCAATCTCGCGTTCCAACTGTCTCCTTTTTTTCTCTTCATCTAGTTCTCTTCGCTTCCTTGCTTCACATCTAATTCTTTCTTCTTCCTTTCTTGTTTCTTCTCTCCTGTCCCCCGCTCTTCTCTCTTCCTCTTCCTTTCATCTCTGTATCCTCTTATCTCTCAATTTCTGCACTACCACTTCTTCTCTCTTCCTGTTCGGTCTGTCCCGTTCTTCCATTGCCCTCTGTCTATTATCATACTTTCTTTGTTCCTCTGACCTTTCTTCCTTCTTTTGTTGATCCTCCTGATACAGCTGTTCTCACCGCTGTTGGCTCTTCCTTTCTGCTCATCCTTTTCTAATCGTTCCCTGGCTTTTCTGTTTTGCTCGTCTCGATCTACCCTTTGCCTAACTTCCTTGATGCTCTTTCCATCTAGCTTGAGCAATATCTGTCCTCCCATCCATTTGTTCTGTATGAGAATTACCTCATCAGCGTTATCCTTTTCTCCTTTCCATCTCTTAATTTCTTTTTCCATGTCTGCCAATACATTTGATCGTTCACCTTTCTCTTCCCTGTTTTGTAAGGCCTTAAAGATCTCTTCTTTCCTCTTGGTCTCCTCTGGACTATTGTCACTGCCATAAGCAGGTGATTCGTATATTGGATTATTATACCCCATCGCCGCTTTCAGTTCCTTTAATGGATACAATCCTGTGCTTTCTGTATCAATGCTTTTTACTTCAAGCAAGGCAAGGGGAGCAGAAGGCTCGACACCTTCCTCTTTACACTGATTAAGCATCCAATCCTCAGGTGGCAGATCCTCTCTCTCTTCCTGGTACATTTTCCAAAGCTCTAAAATAGCTAACCTTTTTCTAATTTCTTTCCTGTGTACGTAGCGTGCAAGTATGTGGTTATGTGTTGCAATACTGCTTTTTTGCCAAAGATCCCCCTTGTGGCCATGGCATGAACATCTTATCTGCCGTGCCTTTCACCCATTCTGCACTATACTGTTTGAGCTTGGGCATGTGTTTTGGCAGGGTTTTACACAAGTGCATCAAAGTAGTAGCATCTTCCATTGCCTCAATTGACTGTCAATACTAACCAGTATTTTACAAAGGAACACGTTTAGAAAAACAACAAATATGAGCACCCTATAACAAATCGCTGCTCAAACCCTCTATTTTGCAATAGTCTCAATCTAACATTACGTCGATACCGACAACTTATCTTAGATAGATGCTATATTTTCTCAACCTTTCTTAAATTTTCTTTACAATATTGTCGCTCTTCGACACCTCAATTTAAAACAAACATCTAACAAACAGACAGGCTAGTCGACTCTTCACATTGCTCCTCAGCGCTCTTCGCTTTATCTCTGCCCCTAAATATACCTTGATCACAAGGTGTAAGTCATTATCTAACAGGGACCTGTCCTCTGCGCCGCCTAGGTTACTTCGACTGAAGTGTGTAATGACTTCTACTGGCCCCCTTGGGTCAGGTTTTTTTCGGGCTTATCTCTTAAAACGCTCTTTGTTTACACTTTAAAACTTCACAAGTTTCAAGTGATTTGGTTGCCATTACTGGAATACGACTTTAAATACCCAGCCCTAAACTACAAACCCTGCCTGGCACGACTATACTTAGGTCTGGGAGTGAGCAGGTGACGATGGCAGTGCTGGGGAAATTAACTTCCTGGCGGGGTGGATGGGAGGTTGGGGACAAAAGCAGCATTATTTGGCGGGTTTCCCCGGCTGTGCTTGAACTGAGGTATGCGTAGTGTCTTTAGCATTTGACTCACATGTAATGTTTGCCTTCTAATGTTAAGAAGCTGTTATGATATGCTCCAACTGTTTAATAACAATAAAAATATGTTTTACATTTTTTAAACGCTCTTAGTTTAACTTTAAAATGCTCTTCGTTTACACTTTAAATCCAACTCCATTACTTTTTAACGTACCACAATCCCATCCCATTAATTTGCTATTCCCCTTAGTCTACTCACCATTCGCTCTTTCAGCTCTAGACCTTCGGTATCAACTGCCTTTTCCAATCGACCACTTTCGCCTTCTGTCCGCAAAGCGCCTGTGTAAACCAGGAGGGATTTCGTGAAAGAGGGAACCGTCTCACCTGTATCCATTTTCTTGCAAGAATTCTATATCAGCCGCTCTCCACAGGAAACCTTGCGGTCTTCCGGCTAGATGGCGAAGGGCACTCCATTGTCCAAAATGCTGGAGTTAATAGGTCGATGGGTCTTTGAGTCAACCATCCACACGCAGAAGTGTGCTGCCGTAAAGGTGAGTGGAGTGGGGGGTTTGGGAGGGGCAATGCAGGCTTGGGGAAGCGGGCACAGTAATCGATATGATCACTGCGCCGCGCCATACCTGGCGTCAGCTTTTTACGGGCAGCGCAGTGATCACATAGATCTGAGTAGAAGCACTTGCTTTCTTCAATCTGGTGCAACATGCGCTTCGTCTATTTTCAATTCAGCTTATGTGACCAGAGACCGTGAATTTGCTCATATTTAAGCATTTAATAGTCTTTAATGAAGAAACTTGGCACCCGTGGTGTGTGTTCTCTCCTTGCAACTTAATAAGGGATGCCTCGGCTTCTCACGTCTACTGAGCTTCACAAGCTGATAACCGGTTCTTGGCTGCTCCCAGCCTTTGACATCAAGCCAGACAGCCTCTTTGGTCTTGCTTCGAATTCAAGCCTATTCTTTGCTGCGACACATGCGTAACTTTTCATCTATCTTCCTTTGTGGAGAATTTTTTAACTAAATTATGTCATTGAATATCCAGAACTATATATACATATGTTGGCGGCACCGCCTGCAGTGTATATACTACATATAGCCAGCCTTAAGAATGCTTAGTCTACTTGCGTTACAGCATCTGTAAAATTGTAAAAACGACTTGTATTTTCTGCAGTGCTTTTCACACGTGCAATCTTCATTCCGCACATAAAAGCTTACTCGATTCTTTATTTTGACATCAGGTTCCATATAGTCTACACATCTTCTCCTTCAACATTTCTTCTCATTGCATCATACTAATTTCTCGTGACATCATCAGCCTCTTTTCTCTTTTCTTCATATTCCTTCAGGGATTGTTTCTCTCAGGTCGTCATCTCTTTGAGGGTAAATCATATAGGGTCTTCTTAACGGATACCTTGTGTCAAAGACCTTCCTCAGAATCGTCACAGTTAGTGGTATCAAACTTGGCACGACTTCTGGGTTCCAGCATACAGGAAGCAGGGTGGCGGGACTTCCTGTAGAGGCACTTGGCTCCTCCTCTACAGGATACCTGACAACACCCAGCACCACTTGAAAGATAGTGTGCTGATAAATGGAGTAGACACTCCTGCCCTTAGGGATAGTGGCGCCAGCAGAACTGTTGTGGATACCACAATGGTCAACCAGGAGGAGCTTTCCAGTGCTACCCTGATGGCCACCAAGTTAGCTGATGGCTCCCCTCTCAGGTTCCCAGTAATGCGTGTAAATCTAACTATCAATGGTACAGTAGTGAGGATTCATGTGAGCATACAGAGGCAAGTCCATGGAATGGTCGTGCTGGGAAATGACCTCAGAGACTTAGGTTTTATGGGGGATACAGCAGAGAGACCCTTCACAAGGTCACAAACAAGAGCTGCCCTGGCCAAGTCCAAGGCTGAGCCAAAGGGGAAACCCAAGGCTAAGGGAGTCAGAAAATCAAAATTATGGAAAGAGAATATTCCTGCATTCTCACCTACCACTGAGGTGGAGGTAGTTGGCCAAGTACCTGAACCTGATGAGGAAGAGGTGCTGCCTGAAATACTCAACCCCCATGACCATCCTGAACTCCAACGTTTATTGGTTGAAGGTCGAAGTGACAGGGAAGAGTTTAGTAAGGGCCAACGTGAGTGCCCATATTTGGAATGCCTAATGAGACTGGCCTGCTCCCAGTTTGAGTGTGAACCTCCTGGGAAGCCTAGGATTTATTGGGAAGGCGGGGTCATGTACAGTGAGCCCACAGAGTCTACTGAAGGAGACCATATGAGGTTGGTGGTCCCCCTTCAAATAAGACCCTTCCTCCTGCAATTGGCACACTGGTCACGCTGGGATCAAGAGAACCACGCAAAGGTTATCCATGCATTTTCACTGGCCCAAGATGGGGGTGCAACAATCCAGGCTGCATTGATACCACTTTCTGTTATGGGAATGCCATTTGAGAGGGTAGGGATTGACATTGTTGGTCCCCTTGACCCTCAGACATCCTCTGGCAAAAGGTTTATCTTGGTGGTGGCCGACCATGCCACCAGATATTCTAAATCCACCCCATTGAAGACAGTGACTGCCAAGTCAGTTGCTAAAGCTTTGCTTGGCATATTTACTAGGGTTGGCTTCCTTAAAGAAGTTGTGTCTGACAGAGGCAGCAACTTTATGTCCAAGTATATGCAAGCCATGTGGAAGCAGTGTGAGGTCACTTTTATGTTTTCATCAGCTTATCATCCACAAACAAATGGCTTAGTTGAGGGGTTTAATAGAACTCTCAAAAGTATGATTGGGGCTCTAGAAGAACCCCAAAGCAGAAAATGGGATCTCATGTTACCATGCTTACTCTTTGCTTACAGAGAGGTGCCTCAAGAAGGGGTTGGCTTCAGCCCCTTCAAGCTTCTTTTTGGTCACCCGGTAAGGGGACCACTGGCCATAGTCAAGGAAGGGTGGGAGCTCCTCACTCCTCCTGTGACTACCAATGTAGTAGACTATGTGCTGAGGTTAAGGAAGAGGGTGATTCTCCTGATGGCTCAGGCCAGTGACAATTTGAAGGCTGGTCAGGTATTGGTCAAACATGGGTATGACCAGAAAGCTTTACTTGTTCACTTTAACCCAGGTCCAGAAGTCCTGATCATGAACCCTATAAGGCATCGAGCCTTACAGGATAAATGGTCAGGCCCTTACACAGTTGTGGAGCAGTTGGGTGAGGTTAACTATTTGGTGGACCTTAGAAGGCCTGGGCAGGCCCCAAAAGTGTTTCACATAAATAAAGTTAAGGCTTTCATCCCTAGGGTTGAAATAGGGCCACTGCTACCGACATCAGATATGGAAGAGGAGGAATCTGAACCTCTCCCTGGCTTATTCCAGAATGGTCCTTTAGATGGCTCCATTGAGGGTGTCCAAGCGGCCCCTCACCTGTCTTCTGACCAACAAGGTGAAGTAAGACCTTAGGCAGTTCTCCTCCTTGTTCTCACTGACTCTGGGTTTGACACCTGGGGGCAAACATGATATTGACACTGGAGATAGTGTTCCTACCAAACGTATGGGATACAGAATGTCAGATAAGGTGAGATCCTACATCAAGGCTGAGGTCATCAAGATGTTGGCTCTGTGAGTGAATGAGGGAGTGATTGAGCCTTCCAGTAGTCACTAGCCCAGTCCAGTGGTCTTAGTGCCAAAAGCTGGTACCTCTGAACTCTGGTTCTGTGTGGATTACACGGCTCTGAATGCTGTCACCAGGACAGATGCTCACCCACTACCTAGAACTGATCAGCTGGTGGATACCTTGGATGCCTCCAAATACCTCAGCACATTTGACCTCACTGCAGGCTATTGGCAAATAGCCTAAGCAGAACATGCCAAGGAGAAGACATCATTCCCAACCCCAGAAGGCCTTTAACCACAAAGGCCAGCAAGTGTCAGATTGGTCAAGGATCTGTGGTCTACCTTGGGCATCAAGTGGGTGGAGGGAGGATTCAGCCTCTCCCTAGTAAAGTACACGTAGTACAAGATTGGCCTACCGCCACTACACAAACCCAAGTGAGAGCGTTTTTAGGGCTCACTGGGTACTATCAACATTTTATGGCAGACTATGGCACCATAGCTGCCCTTCTGACTGCTCTCACTACTCCAAAGAAGCCTAAGAAGCTCTCTTGGACTGAGGAGTGTGAGACGGCCTTCAATGGCTTAAAAGATTCCCTGTGCCAGGCTCCTGCCATCAGGGCCCCTGACTAAAACCGTGCTTTTATTGTGCAGACAGATGCCCCTGACAAGGGATAAGTGCTGTACTATCACAGATAGATGAGAAAGGCAATGAATACCAGATATGATTCATTAGTTGCCACCTTAAAGACAGAGAGCTCAGGTGGTCCACAGTAGAGAAAGAATGTTTCTCTGTCATGTGCAGTGGGAACAACTAGTCTTGGCGCCCCCTACTTACCCACTGAACGAACCCCTCCGGAATTGTTCCTGGGCCATCCAGTGAACTGTCCAGCTCTACCTCAGGGTATCCCACACAAACACCGCCGTCTTGAATGCAGACCCGAGACTTGGGACATCGCTTGCTTGTGGTCCTGTGCATTCTCCCATCAGATTTCACAGGCCTAGTTCCTATGGGTCCCGAATTAGGAGAGTACGTAACGCTGCCCGCATCTGTGATTCCTGCATCACTACTTGTTGGTGACGGCTGCTATAGATCCCTTGCTGTTCTGATGTCCTGTGCCCTGAAGCCTGCTGCACCAGAACTTTCTTCATTACTCCTTCGGAAGCTGAGAAAAGGCAACTGTCCCGTCACGGGCGATCGTTCTCCCCCAGAACCGCTGAGAGCTGCAGTGCCGCAAAACTGCAGGACTCGAACCTACTAGCGACCTCGACTAAACTGTAAATGCTTGGTCCAGACTGTGCCGAGGGACAGTGGGTACTTGCCTCACTTACCGGTGGCCCCCTGGCACAACCGATCATTTTTACACATGAGTATCCCTTAAAAGCTATTCGAAATTAGCTGGGTTAGCCCGCGCTCCCTAGCTATTCTAGCCATTTGAACACTGTGTTTCCGCCAAGGGTAGGGCCTAGTCGAATAGTGGGAAGCAATTCTTCATTGCCTCAGGCCCCTTCCTGACTTGCTACAGCCCTCCCAAGAAGATGCACTTTTTGCTTCGTCTGCGCAATTGTGTGTTTTTAAGCACAACTATACTGTTGAGCACAAGCCTTCTTAAGGCTGAACTCGAAAGTTAGGGAACAACTCTGAAGAATTGCCTACTGCTATTAAAGTGTTAACTCAACCCTCTCTTTACAGGTTGAGACTGTGATCTACCACTGAATTGCATTAGGAAACGTAGTGTATATATATATATTGTATAGTATAATGATTTTGTGTGATAACTGTTTTCGCATTACTAAAGTTACTTGTGTCTATTGGTCAGGCCGACAATAAATGTATAGATATTTTTCATATACACTGTCTAAGAGTCATTTTTGGTTCATTGCTGTGTGTGCTCATTGTGGGCTTCCGATCACTATCAACTTTCCTGAGACTTACTCTTGACCGCCTGCCAAGCTACATAGATTGGTCTGGCTTGTCAAGAAAGTTCCTCTGTTTCACTAAACCAAGGGTGGTTTCCTAAACATCTGCCCACTAGGTCAGAGTTTAGAAATCCATTTTAATAACATGGCTATGGCAGAGGGACAGAAAGCTGTTTGTTCACATCTTGTAGAGGGATTGTTGCCTCACCTAAAGATATACAAAAGTTTGAATCTACATGGCCAACTGAAGCTGCTGCCCAGATTCAGACTATGGTTGCTATTGTGCCAATCACAATGCAAAAGATAAAGGGGAGAAGGGAAGAAAATGAAGGAATTAGAAAACAGAGCACTAATGCAACAGCATAAGTATTTTCACCCTGGGCAAGGCCAGCAATATTCAGCTAGGAATCATTATGAAGATGACTATAGCACAATAGACTGCACAGCATAGGCCTGGTCCAAAGTCCAATGCCCAATAGCTGATCCTGTACAGTTCTGTGTAGGTCATATATCTTGCATGGCTCAGCTTGTTGCCACTGATAAATATGCTTCAAAGTATGTTGGGAATGGAGTTGCTGAAACATTTGCAGGCAACTTGCCCCTTGCTGAAACATTTGCAAGCAACTCACCCCAGTTCCCTTGCCATGGAATGCTGCTTTGCAAAAGAGTTTTGATGTTTTATGTAATTCATCTACTTTTAGGCACGCCTGATTTATGTTGTTTGTGCATGAATAGCAAGGCTTTGCGTTATCTGTACTAACTCAACAACAAAGGGAAATAAACAGACTGTCTGCATATTTTTCTTCCACATTGGACTCAGTGGGGATTTTATTGGATAAACCTAAAAATGCAGCACCTGACAAATGCTGGGTTGACTAGATATGAGCTGACATTATTAGCTTAAAATATTGCTATATAACATTGAAAACCAATGTTGAGGATTGTAGGATACCTCATCATTTAGTACAAGTATATTGCACACATGATGCAGTGAGAGAATATCATATTTGACTATACCCTTGCAAAATATTAAGTTTAAGGCCGGTGAGCAAGAGTTTCAGGAATGGAAACAGACTGGGAATATGTAGGTGGTTATTGGCTAGATATGCAAGATGAAGGGAAAATGGAAATTACCACATATTTATTTACCTTTAAAGTTGTCCTCTGCTTATGGCCTGTCTCATATAGGTGCAGAAGGAATTTGTAAAATTACTCACTACAGTGTGGAGTAATACTCAACTAAAGACCAGCCACGATCGCCTTTCAGAACCTGTTTAGTATGTGTCCTATAAGATTGGGAAGAGTCAGGTATCCCCAAAAAGACATTTTTCGGCCACCTAAGTTTCTTTTGAAGTATTACAGCTAGAGTTTATTAAAGTTGCCTCCCTGTCAAGAAAAAGAATGTGTTAGTGATAAGAATGTATGTTTAGCAAACGGGTAGAAGTATTTCTCCTGGGAAGACAATACTTTGTTAAGATTTACCCTGATGTGGACCCCCTTACATTGCTTCGAGCAACAGTATGTATCTTTTTCAGGTGTTGCATTGCCTCCTTGAAAAGTAATTAAAGGCCGTCTATCAAATGAATGGAGTGTGCCAAATTTCAAAATATGTGTTTTATCACTGTTAATGAACTATTGTAAGAGTTTGCTAAACAACTGTCTATTCTCTGCAAACAGGTTGCTGATTGGTGTGTTGTACATACACCATTGGGGAGGCCAGGACACAGCTTCCAGGCGGATGCCTGGGTATTTGTTGGGCATTAGGACTGCACCCCCGGTGAAAAAGGGCATCACAGACATTGCTCACCACTCAGACGGAAGCAAAGATATTGTGGCTGCTGGAGTGGGCAATATAACTTGAAACCCAGGAAACTACGACTCAACTGCAACTGGACTGCAAAAAACAATCCTTTGCCGTAAGGAACAGCTACCAGGTGGGCAAGCCCACCATCTCCAATGAATTACCTAAAGGGGTGAGGGAATAAGAGACACTCCAAGGGGCAGATAAGTTCCATGAAACATGTTCTGATGGAATTACTTTTGGCTGCACTCTATGTTCCATACACAAGTTCATGTGTATGGCTATTTCATTATGCTCCTAACAGAGGAAAAAGAACAAAGGCGTTGGACCAACGGGTTTTAGCAGTACTGTCAGGAGAAAATGTTTATGTGCTAGGTAGGTTATTATCACTGGAATGTTATGTGGCACTATCGTTGTTTAGTATAGTAAAAAGTGTCCCCAATGAAACTATGTCACAGAACACTGGCAACTTCAAAATCCACCACAAATGTTTTTATGCAGAAGAATGTTATTAGGGAAATGTTGGTCATAGATGTAGCAGATTAATTTACTTACTGAAATGGAAACAGTTAAAAGAACTATGTTAAGAAAAAAGGACAGATTGTTAGCAATGTGTATTCAAATTGTAGACTGTTTAACACAGGTGCCCTTAACAGATAACTGCGAACATGTACTTTTTAAAGAAGCCCTTGGCCTGCAAAAACATAGAATGTTCTTTTTAGGGACCATAGAATGTCCTTTTTAGGATTCATCTATTGACACATGCTCTTGAAGCAGGCACAGAGTGTTATATTAGCCTAGGAGCAGCTGCGTGAAGTAAGGTTAAACCACGGCAAGGATTCAATGTTAACTCTGAGTCAAGGGCCTGTTGTAATACTATATGAGTTGTGAATGTATAAAGATGCGCCTCTTGTCAATGGCGGAGGAGAAAGACAAGGAGACTCAGATGGTCGTTTGTAAACCATGGTGTGCATGCTCCAGCGCAATAAACCTGTCTCTCTCAGTTGTAAACCAACATTCTGTTCCGATGTTTCATTTTGCCTTAAAGTTATTTTCTGAAAACAGGCAGGAATACTACAAGTATTCTCTCACAGCTAGAATAAGATTCTTAGCATTAGACCAATCATTGCATTTATTAAGATAGAGTCAAAGTGAGAGAACTTGAGGCCAAACCCACAATTTGGAGCTGCTGGTCTGCCCCCTTACCCTGCCATTGCATGCCTGCAATTCTAGAAAGTAATATATAATGTGCTTTTAGTGTTTCCTTTAGGGGGTTTAGCTACTAAACTCCAAGCAGCATCCTCTTCTGCCATGACTTCAGATAAATGGTAACCAGTTCAAAATGAAAATTAAAATCCCCCAATACAATAATGTGGAAAACCTGTTTATAGATACCCCTCCACAGCTCAACTCGCTCTTTGACCAAGACCCTTAAGACTGGCCCATTTCTTTAGCTTGGCCTACTGTAGATCTTAAGCAACAAAAATATAGGGCCTGATGACAATTCTTATACCAGTTCCTGTATGTCATTAGAGGCAGAAACGCCCGTAAAAATCTTTGCATTCAGAGTCGATTTGATCCAAGTAATTAGGCCGCCACTGGGCCTGCTTTGAGGCCCTTTCGCTGCTGTGGAAAAATAGGTTGCA
This sequence comes from Ambystoma mexicanum, assembly GCF_040938575.1. Lineage (NCBI taxonomy): Eukaryota > Metazoa > Chordata > Amphibia > Caudata > Ambystomatidae > Ambystoma > Ambystoma mexicanum. The sequence continues at coordinate 206,483,141 of NC_090925.1, forward strand.
TAACCTTGCATCAAGGACTCACTGTAAGGACAATGTTGATACCTGTCTGACTGTGGAATACTGCAAGATCGCTCATCCGTCAAGGTACTGTGCTATTTGCTATTCAATTACCATGCAAAAACTGTCTGTGCCTCAATCACTGCCGGCCCACCACAATATTCCTCACATCTATTGAGCTACCATCCCGCCATTCTAAATTAGACCATCTTGCACCCTACTCACTCCCTCGCACCGCTCAGAATGTGCCCATGACAGAATCACACATTACCCTACCGCCCCAGCCCGTTCAGCCACGCTCAACTGCCTCTAGCACTGGTAGAGCTCCCACACATACCACCACGCCATTGCCCTCATCAGTGCACTGAAAACTCTTGCCATCATTACATGCTGCCATCCAGGGGCCTGATACCTATCAGAAGCCTATCAAGGTACGGCTTGGCGCTCCCATCTTTCTACACACACATTCACCCGTCAGCAGGTAGTGCGGACCATTGTTGCTCCACAATCACACCCCCTTTTGAAAAATCCGACAGACAACAATGCGTGGCCGTGTTTCAGCTGCAAACGACTATCATGTTTATCTGTACACACATCTCTCTTAATGTCCAAATTGTCTTCCCAATTGGCGCCATCTAGGCTGGAATACTGGTCACGTAAATAAACACCTATGCAAGCTACAACCAAGGGTACTCCTGTTATGGTGCCCTCTGAGAATGCCTCAACCAAATGCCAGTCCCTCGGCTCTTGACCAATTGGCATAATGCTAACAACGCCATTCATGCAAGTCCCCCCCACAGGCAACTACTGCCACAAGCCACTTTGCCACTTAGTCATATCATGATCCCTTCTCAACTTCATTAGACTAAACCCCATAACACTTCAAAGAGGCATACCTCTTGCATGTCACCTCTTCCCAGTAGGTTGGATGCCGGACACCTGAGCCACCTGGCTGCTGCCTACTGCGCCCCTTCCTCCCGGTGTCCCAAACCTTTCCTACCTCATGACAAGTCAATAACAATAATCCCACACTCGTGCCCATGACTGCACATCTAAAGGGAGCTCTAGTTAACGCTAGATCCATCTCCGCTCATGCTCTTAAAATCACTGACCGTATAACAACCAACAATCTGGATATTCTAGCAATTACTGAATCATGGCTCCACGCAGCCTCGGGCCCATCCCTAACCCTAGCAATACCCCCAAACTACATAATATACAGTAAGGACAGAGAAGATGCAAGAGGTGGGGGTGATGCCCTTATAGCTAGAGACACCCTTATTCTCAGAGAAACGTGCAACACTACAATCTCTACTGCGGAACTCCTAACTACAAAGCTTAACATTTCACATACATCCACGGTAACCATCCACTTGGTTTACCAGGCTCTTGACCCTACTCTCTCATTCAAAGAGGACATCAACCACCTCCTAGCGGACTTGAAGCCAACCTCCGAGACGCTTCTCCTTAGTGATTTTAACTTTGAATTTAATGAGTAAGATGACCAGAACGCACTCTCCTTAGTGAACTCACTTAAGGAGCTTGGCTTTGAAAAATGCATACTCAAACCCACGTACAGCAAAGGTCGAATCCTCGACTGGCTGGCTGACATGAACTGTAATACCTCAGTTACTGCCACTCAACCATGCCCTTGGACTGACCACAATATTATTTACCTATCAACAATATCCCTTCCACAGTGGCCCATTCTTTACCTCCTACTGTCACCCAGAGTACTAGAAATATCACCAAAGCCTGCATCTTGCCACTTTTGGACGAGCTAACCCATGCACCCACTTCCGTCAATGACCGTGCCACCTTGGTAGACCTTTACAACTCCACACACATGCTGACCATTGACACTGTGGCCCTGCTCACCCAAAGGAAAGGCAAAGCCTTACTGCATCACAACGAATGGGTTCTCCACAGAACTTAAAACCCTCTGCCTCCTCCAACGTCAGGCAGAATCCAAGTGGAAGCACATCCCTACTGAGTTAGCAAAGCCTGCTACTCTCTCTCAGGCAGTACTTACAGAAAGGCTATCCTTCTAGAAAAAAAGAAATGCCTACAACACAAGGATAGAGAAGGCGAAATCTAGCTCTAGGGAGCTTTTTGCTATCATGCGAGAATTAGAAGCAGCCATGTCCCCTCCTACCAACTGTATACAAGACAACGCATGGTGCGCCAATATCCAAAAGGCCCTATTACACAAAATTAACACGCTCCAAAAAAAGATATTCAGCAAAAAAATCTTTCTGACAAGTGTTGCTCCAACTGCCTCCCCCTTGGGGCACCCAGGTACCTCGCACAATGCCCCCTTATTCTACCTCAAATCCATCTCTGAGTTGGAGGTGAACAGAGGATACCACAGGGGCACCGCGCTGGTCTTGGAAGCAAGACCACGCAGAGCAACAGAGGCTCGAATATATAAAAAACCGATTAAATAAATGAAAAACATTGGAGATCACCAATATCATCAAAGGCCAAAACTCCCGTTACCAGGGTGACATCTGCCCGACAACAGTCATTAAGGACTGCGCAGAACCACTAGCACCCTTCATTGCCACCCTCAGCAACTCTCCTCCACCTCCTGATCCCCACCCTCTAGCCTCAAGGACGCCTGGGTCCTCCCTCCACTAAAAAAAACCACTCTGGACCCCCAATATCCATACTAACTACCGCCCTATCACTACCGTTCCCTTCCTGTAGAAAATCTTGGATCACACGGCCTACCTGCAGATACAGAGTTTCCTGGAAACCCACAATATGCTGGGCCTGCGCCAGTCGGGCTTCCATCCAAGTCATGGTACAGAATCTGCTCTTTTGGACTTGAAGAATAAATTGGATGAGATCAAAGATGCCGGCAGGTCAGCCTTCCTCTTCTGCTAGACTTATCAGTCGTCTTTGACCTGGTGGGCCACCAAATCTTATGCCGACACCTGGCATCAGCTGAACACCTCTCACCCAATGCCATCTCTTGGATCTCCTCATTCCTCTCGGAACTATGAGAGCCTTTTCACCTAGTCCAGCTGTGCATTCAGCCGCAGTCCCCTGTGGCGTCTCACAAGGGTCATGCATCTCGCAGATACTTTGCAACATTTTCAAAAAGCCTCTATTTGACTTGCTAGATGACAAAGGGATTTCCTACACAAACTATGCAGAAGATGCGCAGATCCTGCTCCCCCTCACTGGAAACTACAACACTGACACTCGTAATCTTCACTTAGACTATCACACCAACCAGGCCTGTATGGCCTCCCATAATCTCTGCCTCAATGATGAAAAGACGGACATTTGAGTGGTAGGCTCGCAATCCTTGCTAAAAAATCTTAGCAGCGCCTACAAATCTTTCATCATTGAGGGCATCACCATATAGATTGCCAGCAACACCAAAACCTTGGGAATCTACCTGGATGCTATGCTGTCACTCTCAAGGCAGGTCAATGCAATTGCCTCCTTTGCAGCCGACAAACTCAAAACTAATCAATGTGTGCAGACCATTGCTGACCTCAGAAAGCTGCCTCACCATTGCCAGAGCTCTCATAGGCTTGAGGTTAGACTACTGTAATGCATTATTTGCCGGAACCTCGGCTCACAATATCAGCAGGCTGTTATCCATTCAGAATAATGACTTCAGAACTACACTCAACATCCCAAAGCATGAGCACATCTAAGCAGCAAGAGGATGCGCACACTGGCTTCCCATCCGGGAGTGCATCATCTTTAAATCCTTAGCTATCACGCACAATTGTCTTTCGACACTGTGCCAAAATATCTCTCACAAATATTCTTTAAAACTCAATCCACCAAACCTGTCCGAGCCGCATTCTCTCACCAATTGGGAATCCCTAGATTCGGGAGAAACACATCTGGGGGATCCAGCTTCCTGGTAATTGCCTCTAGTAGCTTGCACAATCTACCCTTGCAACTGAGATCTGAACAATCATATTGGACCTTTAGGAAACAGCTCAAGACTCTACTGTGCTCGCTGAGCATGCTGCAAGTGTGACCTTGATTACTTAAAACCTTGAAACGTCTAAATGACTTTACTATCAGCCTATGTTTCGCTATGCACCTTCAATATGTAATTGACTTCTTACAATTCAATATGTAACCAGCGCCTTGATGCCCCTGGGTTTAGTGTGCTTACCAAATGAAAATATAAATAAATATGCAAAGGTCATAATGCCCAAGTCTCCTGGAAACAAAGTATCTTGTGATTTCTCACAAAGTCACACCATTCGTTGTCAGGCATATTCTTCTCTAACCTGGCAATGTTCCATGACAAGACTTTTAGGGTTCTGTGGCAATCGCGGGTGAGGGGCTCATTCTGTGAATCGATGTGCCCAGAACTAGCTGGAGAGTACATTAGTCAGTCGATATCCTCTAGTCCGCCCTCATAATGAGAACTTCGATTCTGTCTTCTGGGTAGCACCCCCATAATGGTACAACTGTTGTAGTCAAATTGGAACGACTTGCTCTTCCCAGTGTGATGGACCTGCAAGCCCGTCTGAGTTGAGTGTAATTCATCCTGTGGTGCTAGACTCAGTGATTGTAGAGCTCTGATTATAGTCACGAAGCCCAAGGGTGGGCATGTTCGATATGCAAAACTTTGCCGGCCTTGGGCTAGGTACACATCCATGAATTCGATCCAAATGTGGTCCAGGTTTAACATATTTGGGTGTGGGAATCTCTTACATTCGACAATGTAATCACTTATAACAGAGAGACAGCCACGCTTTGAGCGTATCCAGTGGATACATTTGTAACAAGTGTTGGGAAGAATATGGACCTATCCCACCCCCCTAAATAACGCCAAATAGAATAAACATCTTCTCAGCCATATGGAAGAGGCCCCACCTATACTGTATGGGTAGGAGCCCCATAACAATTGCGAAATAGATGAGTCTATAGGTTTGGATTTCCCTTTTGGCAGTTTAGGTACATTCATTATACATACCACATTCCTCCTAGAGTCTCTTGTTGCCCACTTAGATGCTCCATGTGCACTGTTTTCTGTTAGATATTGTGATCTGTCCCACACTCCTTCCTTGTGTCTTATCACTTCCCCATCTTGGGAATCCAGCGGCTTCATCAGCAGTTTAGAAGCAGTTGTACCTCCTAGAGAGGGGGTTTCCAATGGTACTTTGTTAGTTGCAGTAGGCAAAGGCCTGGGGTAAGATGGGCCCGAGGGCTTTAAAGCATTGGTATGTACTTTGGAATAATTAGCCATGATACTGGGTTCTATCAAGGTAGATATATGTGGTTCAGAAACCACTTTTTCATTAATTCTTGAAATGTGCTATTCAGGTCCCTTATTTTGCTAATCAAGTTGAGAACAACATTTCTCACATCCCAATTTCATTCTGCAATGATTTGCAGTGGCACGAGGTGTAACGGGTATCGTCGCATAAAATGGTAGGCTTGACAGCTTCTGTGAGATCAATAAGGTCTACTTGGTCATCGGTGACTCAGACCTGTGTTCAGGTGGTGATATTATATGTTGAATGGGATTCCATAGAGAGTACATGGCACTTCACCTTTGCCGCCTTTTTCTGAGGTATAATAGCCCCTCCCCTAGCTACTCTAGCTCCTATTTTTGATGTCTTAGTGCCACCATAGATCCATACAGGGATTGTATAAATGTTCCTCTCTTTTTGGCCACTATTTTTGGGGACTTGACAGAGAGATAGTAATTCTTCCTCTGTAAAACTTTGCAGGTGAAGGACTTTAATTTACCACCGGAGGGGGAAAGGAGGGTTGATCCTATAGTTTTCTGATACCATCAATAATAGCATTGGAGATCTTCTTTTTAACATTTCCCTACTACCCCTCTCTGGTTGTTCCAGGCCTGCTTCACAGAAGTTATCCAAATTGTCAAGAAATGTGCAGTTAGTTGCGGTTGAGGTACCATTCATTTTTTTGGAGAGTGCCACCTTAGAACCTTGCCCACCTAGGGAATGCAACAAATGTTTTTTTGTCAATAAGGACATTGACATCCTCAATAGGCTTCCCAATCATGTGTAATCTCTTGGGGGAATTAAAAGTTGAACGGCTACCGATAGCTTTCCTCTTGCCCATGACAAAGCTCTTGAGGGTAGCAGCCAGTTGAGTGGCTTATGAAAAGGGCAAAAAAGAATGATACACACAAGTACTAGCGAAAAACAATAAGTCGTCACTGTGGGACAACTCTGTTTGAAATTTAGAATTTAAAACAGAGACCAAGTCAGAAGCCCATATAAAACCCAGAGCTGGGGTTAGGCAGAATAGTAAAATAATTTAAGATATTCTTGCATGAAAATGCTAATGCTAGGTCCTAGATGCTAACTGCTAAAACACTCAAATACTGCTCATTACACTGTGCACAGGACAGTGTGCAAGGTGTTCTGATTGGTATTACCCAAATTGACCTTTTACAATTGACCTTTTGCACAATTGACCTAATGATAGTGGTCCTAATTGACCTTCTGCACAATTGACCTTTATATTATTTTAGTTATTTTATATATGTATTGGGTTGGTTTTGGATTATAAATAATATAAAGGGAATGGGTAGGTGGTTCCAGGGGGTTTGGATTGGGTGGGTGGATTGCGGGGGGTTTCCCCCCGCATATATGTCCTAATTGACCTTCTAAATTAGGTCAATTCTCCCCAGGTCAATTCTCCGGAGGTCAATTGTGAAAAGGTCAATTAGTATACAACCTTCTGATTTGCCAACTTTACCAGCTCAAGAAGCTTCAGCGATACCTTTGTCGTCACCTGTCACCTTATCTTGCTGGCCCCCTCCTTGTGAACCCCTTGTGGCAATGGCAGCTTGACCTCACAGATGAAAGGGGTAGAAGGAAGGTATCGCCAGTGGCACTACGGGCGGGACCGCCACCAAAGCCGCTGCCACCGCTTTTCGGTGAAGGAGGGAGAAGTTGGCGTGGCACTGAGTTGCACGGGTGGGCCTGGAGTTACTCGTCACTATACCCCGGCAGCTCGAGGTGCATCGAGGAAAGGACCCTCCATTGTTCGGCTCATCAAACCGCACCGTTCCTGCTGCTGCTTCCGACGTTGAACAACATTTCTAACAGTGGTGAGGGTATTGCAGATGTTAGTCTATCCGTTATCCCAAAGAAGGTAAAGGTCCCCCTGCTTCGCGGGTCTTATCGCCCATCTATCTCTAAAATATTGAATGTTTTCAATTAACTTGCTAGTGTTTGCTACTTATGCCCCAATGCTTTAAACCACAAGGCTGTGAGAGTATATTGCACTGATGAACCTTAATGAGGGTGAAGCCAGTATGCAGTTGTCTGCAGCTTTGAGAGCTGTCTGTCTTGGGTTGAAGAAGCTATGTATAAACTATCACTGCCATTTAAGACAAAGGCCCTCATTACAACGCAGGCGTTAAGGGGTTAACGGCACCGTAAAAGGTTTGGCGCCGTTAAACCCTTAACGCCTGATTACGAGGTCCCTTTCCGTGTGGCAATTTAACGCCTGCTTTCAGCAGGCGTTAAAAAACCAACCTGCATAGGGACCTAGGAGCTAATTACGGCACCGTAATTTACGGTGCCGTAATTAGCGCCTTCCCCAGTCCCATTCAGCCCTATGGGGCAAAAATGGGAATGGGGAAGGGCCATGGCGGCATGGGGAATTACCGCCCCGCCAACATTGGAATGGGGCGGTATTTCCCCATTCCACCATGGCGGACTCGTTACAACACCGGCACCAACCATGGTGCTAATAGCGCCATGGTTTAGCGCCGGGGTTGTAATGAGGGCCAAAGACAATTTATTTGAGATAAAGGTTTGCATGTTGGCTAATGTGCATAAACCTAATGCTTTGCTCATGTGGCTCTGAACTGGAGGTGAGCTTACAGTGCTGGCTACTGGATAGGTCTGTGGCATGTGTGACTTGGCTCAAATGGCTTATTCGACTTTTACATTTCAGCTGGAAGTTTTTTTTTCAAGGCTTTTTAAAGCCACCATGGTGTTTACAGCATGTGTCCCAATACTCCAACTACAAGGCTGTCAGAATATACTACACCAATGATCATAAATAACGGTGAACCTTGAATACCATTGTCTGCTGCCTTGAGAACTGTCTGTCTTAGATTGAAGAAGCTATATATAAAAAAGCACTTCCCTGTAAAACAAGACAATTTTCCGAAGCTTAAGGAGTGCATTTGGGCTATTTTGTATATCCCGAATGCTTTAATGTGGGTCTGAACTGGAGGTGAACTTCCAGTGCTGGGTACTGGGGGGATGCGCTGTGGCTTCTAACTTGGCTCAAGTGGCTTATTCTACTCAAGCAGGCATATAGCAATCCTGAAAAACCCTAGGAACAGATAGGATAAAGTACTGTCTACCCTGATGCATGGTTTCCAAGTTTGGTTCATAGACAGGAGACAGGCTTCTGGAAATATCGTGAAAATGCTCAATCTCATATATTTTGGCATAGAGTAGAGGGGAAGACGCCAGCCTTGTGCATCTCTACTTGGAGAAGGTGTTTGACCACATTGAGTGGCTAATCATGGGAGTAGGTCTGGAAAGAATGGCTATGGGGCATAATTATAGAACCTGGGTGACAATGTTCTGTAACTGCCCAAATGTAACGGTACAGGTTAGCTGAGTATCGGGTGGTGAGTTTCAGGTGTTCACGTCGACTTTGCAGAGCTGCCCCCTCTCTCTGTATTGTTTGCCCTGGTAATTGAGCTCTGCCAAGTGCAATTTGCTGAAGTATCAACATTAGGGGGAGTGGTTTGCAAGGAGATTTGAGTTCAAAACATCACTCTTTGTGGGTGGCCTCCTTTATTTGTCTAATTCTGAGGTAGTGAAGGAATACTTTGAACTAACTTGGTTCAGGATTATTTGCACCAAATAGTTTATCTTTCCTGTCGGGGGAGTAATGTGGAAATGGACACACCTATTGAAGCTCACGGCATGCAAATAGAAAGGCACTTGATAAAATACTTGGGGATAGAAAATGCAAGGGGCCTGAGTACAATGTATGCTTTCATGTCTGGCCCGATACGAAGAAAACTTAAGGACGAACTTGGATGGACCGGGTATGTTTTCAGTGTCCTGGTTTAGGTGGATGACCGCAGTAAAAATGAATCTATTACCAAGGCTTCTCTTACTTTTTTATGATGCTTCCGGTCAAAGTGCCAGAGACTTCTTTAGAGAGATAAACTATGGATGAAGATCTCCTGTGGACAACTAGAAAATACACACTTGAGAGAGTGTATTTACATCCAGAAACAGGCATTGTCTGAGAACTGTGGAAGGAGGAGAGTTGCAACACTTACCTCTCCACATGGCCTTCCCCCTTGCCCTCAGTTTGGAGCTGTCCTATGGATCTGGGTAAAGGAGGGATGCTGATGTCTCACAACCCGTCAGAGGCAGGATTTTATCAAAGAGAAGATTTGAATCATAGTAAGAAGTGCGAGACATGCGGTGGGATGATGGATTTGTGATCTTCCAATTCCTCTGGAAAAGAAAGTATTGTAGGAGAACCCAAATAGAAAAGAAAAGAAATGAGAACCCTTACACAGTTAGAAAATATATTTCATACCTCCAAAGAAAGGGATGAAATCAAAATTGTATAGAGCAATTCTAACTAGTGGCTTACTAGAGAGAAACACAATTTCAAGGTAAACTGGCAACGTGTGTGGGGGCAGGAGCTCCAGGAGAAATTGTGGGACAAAAATGGCATCATAACATTCAATGAAAATGTGTCCAATAACACTATATCACTCAACTTTAAAATTCTTCACAGGTGGAAAATGCACAATGTGTGACTCACCCAGATGCCCAAGAGGATGTGGAGGATCTGGAACATACTTTTATATGTGTTAGAGCGTCTCTCCCTTCAAATCTACTGATCAGAACCTTTAAGCAGGATTCAACTTGTAGTGGATGTGCCACTAAGTTTGGCTCCTCTAAAAGGGTGGGGAAGATAGCTCAGTGACAACGTGTTTGTCTTAGAAGCAAGACAACGCAGAGTAACATGGATTTGAATCCCTTGTCTTGGAAGCAAGACAACGCAGAGCAACACAGGTTTCAATGCTGGTACTGAGCTTAGACACTGGTCTTTGGTATTAGGTGTGTAAAAAGAGTAGTTAAGACAGATTAATTAACAGTGTCATTTAGTGTCTTTCTGAAAGACTATGGTCATTAGAGACTGCCAAGTATGTTGGAGGCATTGTTCAGGTCTGGGAGGTTAGCGTTGACAGATACGTGGATATCTCGCTTCCTGGGGAAATTGACATACACATCCCATGATATTTGCTCCTTTAAGGGGGAATGCTGAGCCTTTTCTAGAAAAACATTTGAAACACACACTCCCATAACCGAACAAGGTAGCATATCTTTTATGTGAGAAATGGTTCTCCTCTAGGTTGGTTAATGTGCCTGATGTATTAGGCGGTGAATATTTGTTCGGGTCCGTCAAGATGTATGTTGGGGTCAGGCACTATTTGGCAGGGTGACTAGGGGCACTGCTTGGCGGGAACACTTTTGCGACAATGGGCCTCATTACGAGGCGGGTGGAATGGGTTTAACGCGCAGGTAATGGTGCCAGTGCTGTTAAACCCATTCTGCCCTATTATGAGGTTCCCTCACGGAACCCGGAAAGGACGTCTGGTCAGACCAGACGTCCTTTCCGGGTCCTGCGAGGGGACCAGGGAGCTAACAACGGGCCCGTTGTTAGCTCCCTATGGGGGTTCAAATGGGAATGGGGATGGGTAAATTGAATGAGGAATTACCGGGTCCTCCAAAGGTTTGAACGGCCTGGTAATTCCTCATTCAAGGAACCCGGACCCGAGTTTGGAGGCAGCCATGCCACAAATAGTGGCATGGTTACCTCCAAACTCTTAATGAGGCCCAATGTGTTAGTTTACCTTCTGTGTCGAGACCTCTTCTAGATTCTTACTTTTTGGGTTTTTATTTATTTTCTTGATATTCAAGCTAAGATAGGAAATTAAGTTATTACCGTACTAAGAAAGACTCAGAGTTTTAAATGTGTCCATCTTTTCCCATTGTTATTGCTTATTGTTTTTTTGTTTTTGCTGAACCTTGAAAAAAAGCTTTAAAAACATATTGAAAAAAATCAATGTTGTGCTGTTTTCAAGTATGGGTCCCTCTGCGCAAAAGGTCATGGCCGAAAGAGCAAAGAGTTAAATTAAATTAAATCAAATGAATTGCCTCACCCGTTTGGTACATTAGAGCTTTTTTGATTCCATTAAAGACTTGATAGCTAAACCGATTAACTTGTGTGTTTTTGATTCTAACATTTTTGTTTGTCTTAGTTCAGATCCAGTCTTTGGGGGGAAATTCCATCTGCTTGTGGCAATGGCACGCATTACATGGGAGCATCATCAGATACATGGGAGCAGCCATCAGATTTAGGAGATCCACCAAGGTTCTTAGGGCCTCATTGCAAGTGCGGTGGTGCAGTAAAAACAGCAGTAAAATGAAGTAACTCGGCTACTGCTGCATTACCACACCGCTGAACTACAATTTGGGTGGTGTAGTGGAGGATTTACATCCAGCAAAAAGCTGCAGGGTTATCTGCTGATTTACCACTGAAAATCGGCAAAATCGGACAGAATTACCGCTGCTGCTAACTCTGTCGAAATCCATATGGAGTTCTATGGACTCCAAAAAATGGGGACTAACACCGCTTACCACCACTTGTAACCTGGCAGTAGTTCCACCGGACTAAGTGGCGGTAACGGTAAATCCGTTTGGTGGGATTTCAGCAGATGTTCTGCTTAAATGCCACCAAACTTGTAATGAGGTCGTTAATTCTCCCCTCAGCTCTCTGGCTGGGAGCCTTCTCGACCCAAAGGTGCCAGCGAGGACAACTGTGGGCAGCAGTAGTAATTAATTCCCTAGAGTGCCACACTGCACCTAAATACTCTGGATGATACTCTAGTATTTAATACCCACAGCAATACATGGCTCTAAATCTGATAAGGAACACAAATGCTCCCCTGCCCTGAGTTCTCACATATTAATCTATGCTCTCTTATATACCAAGGCTAGGACTAATGCAAAAAGTTATGTTAGCCTAGTAAACAATCCGTGCTAAAATTCTTGATGTATGCTATAGAGACTAACACTTGGCAGAATATTGAAAGTATTGCAGAATAAATAGACTATATAGCCATATGCTTTTATTGATTGCAGACCATACCCGAGGAAGCGTTGCAGCGCTGTACAAGTTGGTCAGGTTTATAAGGGTCTGCGTCTCCTTTACATAAATGAATGGCTTATGAAAGAAATAGAATGCAGGTATACATGCAAAAAACATGCCAAGATTAGTGAACAATGCCAAGCACAGCTTGCAAAATGTCCATGTCTGGATTACCTTGGGACATGTAGGGTTAAACCCCAAGCAATACTGTCCCCATCCCGTCTTTCTTATCCTCTTTTCAGATATACCCTGTCGGCTAAACCCAGCACTTGCCACTTGCTGGCTGCACTACCACCGTTTATCGCCTTCATTTATCTATTTATTTTATTATTATTTATCTGCTTTCTCCTCTGTTCCGCACTTTCCACTTCACCTCCCTTCCATGCACTTTTCCCTTTTTCCCTTTCCCACGCACTTGCGCATTCTCAATGTCACTGGGCCTAATAAAATTGTTGTTTTTGTTCTCCCCCCTTGCCTTGTCGCGCTCTAAAACACTTGTGTACGAGCGCGATATAAATAAAATATCAATAGCAACTGCGTGGGAGCCCCTCTACTAAGAATGAACAAGTCCAAATGACCTATTCATTGGATAGATTCCCACTCATGGAGTTCTATAACCACGTGGACGCCTTGTTCACTGTGCTTAGAGAGGCCCAGCTTTGTCTCACTGATGAAACTCAACAATGCTGAAACACGAGTCTGGGGTAGCTTTTGGGACTCATTTTGAGAGCAGAATTGCCTAGCATTTCGGTTCTGGACTCTCTGGTGGGTGGGACCTCATTGATATGCAAATTAATATCCCTCCTCTGTGAAAGTTACAGTGAACTAAATCGTGATTGTAGACCCTGGTGAGTGGGAACCTATCCATAGAACAGGTTATTTGTCTGTGATATTTCTTTGTAGAGTGGCTTACACATCTTTGCTTCTACTATTGGATGTATTTAAAGCTTCAAAATACATCAGTAAAACCTATACTTTTTAATTTATGTTCACATCAATTAGTGTTCTGGTACTTTCATATTTCCCTTCATGAATGGGAAAATGAATCTACAGTAGAATAATTCTCCTTTTGCACAACGTGTTTCCATGATGATTTTCATAAAGTATTTGGGCTCATTATAAGTTGGCTGGTGAGGTAATAACGTGCCAGTATTAACGTATACTGGCATGTTAACGCACCGGCCAACTACAAGTTTGCCGGTGGGGCACCTGAGTTACATCCAGCTCAGAGCTGGAGGTAAGTCAGGTGCTTTACCAGCAAATTAATTGCATGTGTTAAGAGCACCAGCAAATCCCCCCATGAAGTCCATTGGGACTCCATGGAATGGAGATTTACAACAGTTGTCGGAACTCATAATCCGGTGGTAATACTGGCAGACCGAGTACCAGTAACAGTAATACAGTTTGTTGGTATCCTGGCAGATTTCCCACCAGAATACCGGCAAACTTATAATGAGGCCCATTGTCATTTTCAGTTATCGCTTTGTATGTGCTTTCCAAGTCTGGTCTACAAAACAGTATTTGTTTAGTTGATGACAGTCAAACTTTCACAAATAAATCTACCTTGTTTTATGACATGAACTGAGAAACAATCCAAAAGAAGAGGTATGCGGAGTGGAGGGAGTCTACATAAACAGAGATTCTTGGATCCCTACCTTTCATGGTGGGCCCCAAATGTTTGTATACCCCAAATCCCTTGAGCTAGCGCTTTATCTAGGACTGCTTTCCGTGGTGCCAGCCTGTTTTACGGGAGGCCGTTAATGGCGTCATTCCCATCATCTAGTCATGCTCAGGAATACATACTGTGATTCATTGTAGGCAAAGTTGGAATTGAATTCCTTCAGCCACGCTTGTTGTGTGGTTATCATGATGTAGTTTTCTGTCAGTGATATCGCACATGAAGCCCCTCGATGGCGCCATCCAATGTTAAGAGCTGACATCCAAATCCTCATCGGGGATACTCTAAGGGAATGATGGTAGGAGCAGAAATCCGGTTTTAGACAGACTGCGGAAATCAAGAGAGGCCCTGAACATCTCAGATTTGCTCCTGCTACCTTTTGCCTAATTCACATAGCCGAATTTGGGACAAAACTGGGTCTGGCGGGTGCATCTTTCTAATGCTCATGTGTACATGTAATTCGCAAAGATTTGCTCAAGGGGATCTCAGAGATGCTCCAGGAATCTATAGATTTGCTCCATTTTTACGCTTGGTGAATGAGGTATGAGGTAGCAGGAGCAAATCCTAGATGCTCATGGCATCTCCTGATTTGCTCCAAAGTGAATCTTTGAGAATATGCACCACTGAGTCTAAGATAATTTGCCTGTATACAGTTTTTAACTGTCTCCCACAAGTTGAAAAGCTGTAAGCCATATTTTGCTGTGACCCTTACATGCAAGTCGTTGGTTTATTAGTGTATGGTTAGGCACAAATGTACGTTAGGATTACTGAGAGATATTGGACAATGTTGATTCTTGGGGGATACCAAAAATGGATTGGGATCAGATGTGGCAGTGAATGCATGATTTTCACAATTTAGGAACTAAGACAGCAAACCATTTGTTAATGTTCCTGCCCATTCCCACGTTTGTGTTGTAGAGCTTGTCACTGTGGAGTACGTTCCATGGTGGAAAATAAGCCAATCTTAACCTATCATATCATAAAGCACTTGAAGGTTGCCAGTTTTATTGATGCAGGACAGCCTGAAGACTGAGTGGTGGTGTCCAAGCAAGTTGCTTCCATGATGGCTTGGTTGAGTTGTGCAGTGGCACAACTGCCTGTGGCATTACCCAAGAAAGAGAGGTTGGCAATTTGGCAGAAGTTGCTCAGAATCCTAGGATCCAAAGATTAGTCCTTTTTTTATGAAAGAGGTAACGTGACCTACGAAACCGTGGGGGTCCAGGGTAATACCTTGTTTCAGTAAACTGCTTATGATTTGGACTTGGGTTTTAGCTCTTCTCCTTTCCTAAGGTGGCTGGAATTCACCTAACTTGTGGGTTTTTAATGAGCTAAGTGATTTTTAGCAAAGGAGATTACGGGTATGATCATATGGCCTTTCTCGCTGCAGAATTTGGCTAAACTCTCCCTGTGTCTCCCCTCTCTATGCGCGCGCGCACACACACAAACCTCTTTCTATCTCAACGCACTTCCGACCTCATGCGTCTTTCTCTCATGGGCAGAGCTCACCCTCTCTTTCATGTCTCACCCACCCACCTTTGCAAGCGACACACTTCCCTCACACAGAGCTCTCCAAATCGCAAACACAGCTCACTCCGCCACCAGGCTCAGACCCACAAGTTTAAAACACGTACTGGCCATGTCTCACTCAGAGACTGCTTTTCTCACCCACACGCAGCTCTCCATGTCACCCGCGTCTTTCACCAACACTTACAGCTCACCCTTTCTCTCCCTCACAGCTCTCTTGTCTCTATCTCCCTCCTCCCCGCAGCCCCCACTAATAATCACTCTAATGCAGCTTTGATCTCTGGCTCATTTAGAGCACGCCAAGCCCCACATATTGTGTTTGCTCTGTTAATGAGCTCACGGAGGATATGTATTTTTGGCGACCGGCTGCACTTTGGGAATCCTATGTGGCGCCATATCCTCCTTCCCTCTCTACATCCAACTCGAATGCTCTTAAATACATACACACACGTGGGTGCAATACATTTTAGTCACCTAAATGTGCATAAAGGGCATGCTCTACTGCAATTGCAGTGGTGCACATGAGGGACGACATGGTCCCAGAATCGGCCCTCGAAATATCCAGCACACCGATGCTGTGTGATACCTAAATTGGCTGCATTTTATTCAAACTGTAACCATGGAAACATGTTTTCAGGATCTACCAAATCACAGATTTCCTGAGCGCTTAGCTTATTGGATGGTTGGGAGGCCTCTGTGGTGCGGCTGCTTTAAGACGGGCGCGACGGACTGACGTAACTGTTGTGCCAATAAACGGGGCGTACCCACGATTGAACGTCAGTGCATGCGGGAAGCCGGGACAAAGGGTGCATTTATTTTGAAACTGCAAAAAAAAAAACGTATCCTTTTAAGCCTAGATGAAAAAGGGGATCCATCCTTTTTTACTTTTGTGGCCTGTTGGAGTCTGCCAGCAACGTGGTGGCTCAATATGTAGTGGCGTGCCAGCATCATGTGCCAATAAGTGAAGGCACACTGTGTTGGGTTGCGGCCCTCTGTGTCGGGAGGGTGACCGTGAGCTTAGTGAAGACGTTTCTGCCAACCAATTTAGCATCATGGATGAAGGTCAGGATAATGCCCCTACAACTGCTGCGACTGCCCCATTCGGCGTACAGATGCCCCTGCAACAAGGGTCCCTCGCACCAATGCCAGAGTTTTATGTATCTGGTGCATCGTCAAGCCTGGGCCCGAGGTGGAACCTGTGGAATGAACGTTTTGAGAAGTTTTCAGAGCCACATGGGAGGTGAATCATGAGGCAAAGATGTCGACTGTCATTTATGAGGCAGGGCCAGCAGTTCATAAAATATTCAAGACTTTAGAACCAATAAATGACTATTATGGGGCAGCTAAAAATGCTTTCAGTGAGTATATCATGCCGCTCGTCAATCTGGACTATGATATGTTCATCATGTGCAACGCCAAACAGAAGGAGGATCAGGCTTTGAACACATTTTATGGCAGGCTGAGACAGCATCAACATGTGCATGGGACAATGAAGAGAGCATGATACACCACTAGCTCATTTAGGGATGCTCCTCTGGGAAAATGCAACAAGTGTTGAGAGAGCCAGGGTTAACCCTGGCATGCATCCTGGAAATTGGGCACTCACATGAGCTGGCAGATACACGTGCATCCAAGATGGAGCAGCAATACGAAGATTGAAAATTGACAAGATATGTTCTCTAGAACGCACACAAGGTAAGAGGGGCGTGAAGGAATACGGCTCTGCAGAGGGAGAAAGGTACGGAATCGGATGTGCCATGTCTGCAGCGTGGGTACAATCTTCGCCATGCTTTGGAGTGTCCAGCCAAGGGCCGGAGGAGCGGGAGGTGTGCAACCCCACCCATTTTGCACGCATGTGTCGTGCACCTGTCCCGGTGGTGGTACAGAGGGGACCAGTCAGAATTGCTCTGTCTGTCCAGAGGCATCCTCAAAATGTGGCTCTGATGGATCAGGAAGAGGACTAGAGTGGGCGAGATTTGGAAGATGAAGATGAGGAGGACATTTTCTTTATCTCCAACATGTGCGACCTGAAGGCAAGAAAGAGACGACAGCCGAGGTGTGTATTCAGTGTCAATGGATCCGATGTCCGTCGGCTGGGTGATATGGGAGCATCCGTGAATGTTATTGCGCTGAAACACTATGAAACATTACTGAATCCCCCAAGTGCTGAGCCAGCTGAAGGTGAGCATCTTCACTTTTGGTAGAGATACAGCCATCCCACTAATGGGGGAATTTGTCTCGCGAGTTGGCCATGGAACAAACTCCATTAAGGCAAGATTGTTTGTGACAGACTCAGTGATAACACTTTACTGAGCTCTGCTGCTGCAGAAGCATTGAACATTGTGAGTTTTGCCTATGGTGTCTACATTGAGGATGTCCAGGCGATCGCGGATAAGTTTACTGATGTCTTCGTTGGCACTGGGAAACTGGTGGGAGAACCGGTCAGACTCCACATTGGCACCTCGGTCGGTCCCAGTGGCCCTAAAACACAGGAGAATCCCATTCCATCTGAGGGAACAGGTACAAAGGGAGCTGGATCAGTTGGTTCAGCTGGACATCATTGAGAAGGTGGAGGGCCCAACACTGTGTGTCACCGATTGTGGTGGCAAGGAAACCCAAGCAGCTGGACTCTGTCAGAATTTGTGTTGACATGTGCTTGCCAAACAAGGCCATCAAAAGAGAACGGCACCTAACGCCCACCATCGATGACATTGTTGCAGAGCTTCAGGGGGCCACACTTTTCTACAAACTTGATTTGAGGGCAAGATATCATCAGGTCGTGATCCACCCTGATTTTGTGGTACATTACCACATTCACCAAGCACAGAGGGCTATATCGCTATAAGCGACTCAGTTTTGGGGTGTCATCTGCGGCGGAGGTGTTTCAAAATATCAGCAGAGGAATTTTGGCAGATCTGGATTGTGTGTTGAACATTAGTGCCGATATCCTCGTGTTTTAAAATCACTAGGGCTTACTCTACACAAAGATAAATATGGGTTCTTCAAGGCCAGCATTGACTTCTTTGGGTGTGTTTTCCAGGAAGGAGTTTTATTGCCAGACCCAGGGACGGTAAAAAACATTAAAGAGGCAAAACCTCCAGAGACAGTGTCAGGGGTACGCAGCTTCCTGGGGATGGTGACTTATTGTGGACGATTCATCAGGAACCTTGCCACCCTGTCAGAGCTGCTAAGGAATCTGACAAAGAAAGACACAGTGTGGCAGTGGGTCCCGCAGGAACGGGCTGCATTATGACAAGGTCAGGGAGGCCCTCAAAGCAAATGACACCATGGCGTTCTTTGATCCTTCTTTGACGTCAGAAATCTGCCATGGCTTTGATATAAGAAGGTCCCCCAGTCATCCTCTTCACTTCAACATCTTCTCCTTCACATTCCATGAAAGAGATGAAGCCAAGAGGAAAGCTACTGGACTGAAAAAACTTAAGATAAGGTCTTACGAGGGTTTTAGAGTGTATGAAGTTTAAAGTGCAGGGGGGAATGTAAAGGTCCTGAAAGACTGGTGCCTCGTTTCATAAATA
This sequence comes from Ambystoma mexicanum, assembly GCF_040938575.1. Taxonomy (NCBI): domain Eukaryota; kingdom Metazoa; phylum Chordata; class Amphibia; order Caudata; family Ambystomatidae; genus Ambystoma; species Ambystoma mexicanum. The sequence continues at coordinate 206,502,056 of NC_090925.1, forward strand.
TGTTGCAACTGTTGATGGAGGAGCCCAAGTTACTTGCTTCCATAACCGCAGACTTTCTCTTGGCCAGCTGGACTGGTAGAGCCTCAATGTCATCAGAGGAGGCTGTGGACAGGTCACAAGAGCAATGCTTCCCTTAGAAAGAATTTTGTTGAAGCCCTCTTGTCTCTGTGCACTGGGACTTATGCTTCTTATACAACTACATCACACCCAGAGGACTTCAAGACTTTTTATGAAACAATGGAAGATGGGGGTGGCTTGCTCTTACGTAATTGAGGGCATCCACCTACAAGCAGAGCATATCTATTTTACAATGGGATCAGGGCAGCCGTCCTGACTATGGGGTTCTCCATCAAGCCAGGTCACCATTTCATATCCAGGATTGGAAGATAGACATTGCTAATAAAAATCTGTGGCAATGCACCTTCTCCTTTTGGGGATGAAGCTTTTTTTGGGAGGAGCTCCAGGAAAAGGTGCATCAAATGAATAAACAAGAGAATCCCGTCTGCACCCTACGATGCAATACTAGCCAACATCCTCTAAAGACAAAGCAAGAGCATCCTAAGCACCTTAGCTATAAGGCTGGGGCAATAGGAGGCAAGCTCGTCTTCAGGGGGAGATGCAAGTTAACCATGAGCCCCACCTTAGTAAAACGTAGCGCTCCTGACTATGCTGTGATTAACCAGGTGGGAGCCAGACTTCTTCAATTATATCAAAGATGGAAATCCAGGGTGCCAGACTCCTACTTCCTGGACACGTTTTGGCAGGGGTACAGAATAGAGTTTGCAGAAACTTCGGGAAAGACTGGAGTTCTGGTCACTCCTCTGTTGAAGAGCGGAGAGAAAAGGAAGACCATTCTTTTCGAAATCCAAATGGTTCTACAGAACGGCCTGATCATGAGGGCACCACCGGAGGAGAAGGGACTTAGGCTGCTACTCCATCGTTTTCTTAGTTCCCAAGGTCTCAGGGGGTTTCCGTCTGGTGATCAGTCTAAAGAGGGTAAATCATATTATTCAAAAGATCTACTTCACAGTAGAGACCCACTAAATAGTCACCCCCCTCATATCCAGGGCTACCTGGTGTCACCTGATCTCCTTGATGCTTATCTTCATATTCTTATTCATTGCTCCACCTTCCAATATCTCATATTCAGAGTTGGGCTGAAACACTTCCAGTTTCAGGGGATACCCTTCAGTCTATGCACAGTGCCATGAGTATTAACCAAAATCTTGGCACCATTGGTGGACTGGTTTCACTATGAGGGGAGGGTGCTCTACCCTTACCCAAATGATTGGCTGGTCCTGGGACCCTCCCAGCAGGAGGTATAGAGGAGTGTGAGTAGGGCTTCTGAGATCTTGCCAGAACATGGGTTTCTAGTCGACCTCATAACATTTCGGATGGAACCAACACAGACTTCAGTTCATCAGAGCTGCACAGGTGAAGGCTTGGTGCACCTCCCAGAGAACAGAGCCATTTAACTCAGGAAGGGGTGGAGGGAGTTGTGTCAATCTCCTTGGGTGCCTACCCGGAAGTGTTTTCAGAAACTTGGGCTAATGGGGGCTATGATGTTTGTAGCCCCATGAGCCTATGTACATCTCCGTCCTCTTCTATCCCATTTTCACAGGTGCTAGGTTCCCTGCTTGCAAGATTTCGAGGCAGTGATCCCCATGTCACTATTCACTCGACACAGTTGCAATTGTGGCTGGACAGAGCAAACCTGTTGAGGAGCTTCCCATTCGATCCTCCTTCTGCTGTAGTGAGCTAAGGGTGTCTTCTTAGGACAAAAAGGGCTGTTTGTCTCAGGTGGACAAGAGATGTCATTCATTGAGCACTATGGTTCTTTGCACCAGTAATCACGGAGCATCCAGTTCTGTTCAGGACAGCCAACATTTCCCCCTGGCTAACGTCCATCATCAGAGGGGAACTGGAGTGGATCGCTTGAGCATTAGGGTCATGGGCCGAACCCAATCTTCTGTCGCCTAGGGTGGCACATATATGCTGGTTGGTAAATTCTGGCGGATGCCCTGTTCCAGTAATTTCCGACATTCTCAAAGTGGTGCCTTTCAGCGACTGTATTAATCACTTGGACATTGTGCAAGCCCGAAACTAACATATTTGCCTCTGCCAGGATTTTCCTAGCGATTCAGGGAGCTGGGGGGGAGCCGCTGTGCTACATATGCCATGTCTTTTTAGTGGCCAGAGACTTTGGTTTATGCCTTTCCCCTGATCCCTCCGATTTCCAGGACAATACGGAAGGTCAGAGAGAGCATAGCCTTGGTGGTCCTGGTGACTCCCTGGTGGCCCAGAGGGGTCTGATGTGGGCAGCTGGTTCAGATGGAGGTCCTTCCACCTTTATGCCTGCTCCAGTTTCATACTCCAATTCTTGGTCCGGAAGGCTCTCTGTTGATCAACAGTTGATATTGGGGGCCGGACCTTTGAGAGGAAACGTTAGGGTTGATGCATCTGGGCATTCAGGGGAGAGTGTCGGCTTTGCTTCAGGGCTCCTGTAAACCGGAAAACTTAAAATCATATGCTTGCCACTGGGGTTCTTTTCGGCACTTTGTGCCGAAAGTAAGAGTTAACTGAATTCTCACATTCGCTGCAGGATGGCTTTGTCCTAGAGTTAGCGCAGTCCTGCCTCTGGGAACAGTGGGTGGCAATCTGAGCTTTTTGTTACCCTAAGGCGGGAAGGGTGCAGAGACAGCAGCTCCTGTCAATTTTAACCTAATCTACAGTTTCGCTCTTGCTCACCCCATAGTAAGATCCTTGGCTCGGTTTGAGATCTCCCAACTTTCTAGCAGGTTCGTCAGCATCCCTATTTTGAGTCTCTTATATCTGTGGACTTGAATTTTCTCACTCTTCTTTCGCTACAATGGGTACTGGGAGCGCCCTTCTGTTTGCCTCCTTACATTGTGGTTTCTCTTAGTGCTATCGCCCTGAGATGTAACTACACCTTCAGGCCAAAGGTAGTCTGTTTGTTTCATCTTGCACAGGAGATTGTCATCTCTTGCTTTTCCAGAGGGTTTGGATGAGATTAAAGCTGCTGCAAAGCGCATTTGGACATTAGGCAGGTCTTCCTGACTTGCTTGGATCGAAATTGAGCTTTTCTGTTCCCAGGGAGTCTATTTGGGACCTTTGGGGCTTCCAGGAGAGTTGGAGAGCCTTTCTGCTGTCGATCAGTGGCTGGTTGAAGGAAAACATCCCTTTGACCTACAGCCTTGAGACGTGCAATGCCATCCGAGGATAATGGGACTATGAACCAGGTGGCGGATGCTTCTTCAGTGGAATCATGGGGGGCTCTAATTTGGAGATTTGCAGGTTGGCCACTCCGGCTTCCCTATCCACATTTGTACAACACCATCGGCTTCTCCTGCCTGGGCAGGAAGACCAGCGGTTTGCCCACTGTGTCTTGCATGCAATTCCATGCTGAAGCAATGGTGCAGTTCATTAAAGGTTTCACTGGTTGTGCAGTACCTCTGTGTCCTTTATGGTTTCTGCTAGAACAACTCTGTGGTCTTTTTGGTAAGCTTCAAGAGTAAGGATAGGGAAGAGGAAGAGGGATGGGGAGATAATGCTCTGTTTACTTACGATAGTCTTTATTACTCTTAGTTCTAATCCTCTTCGTCCCAGTACTTGCACACTCCCACCCCCACTGCTTCGAGGCGGGGTAACATCCGGATTGCTTAGGTAGTTACCAAGAAATCCACAGGTAAGTGCCCTCTACTTACAGGAGCTGGGGTAGACTCATAGGTTTGTAGTGGGGTATTTGGGGTGGCTGCTGGGAAGTCAGGAGTAAGTTCTGGGGTAAGGAAGAGTAGGACTAGGGGTAATAAAGATTACCAGTAAGTAATCAGAGCATTGTTAATTACCCACCATTCACCCTTCTTAAAACATTCCAAATAATCCACTGGCTGCTGGTTCTGCAGCCATTTACTGTTAACTTCATTTTAATGTGCAGTCCTTTAAGTGCTAAGGGTGTCTATGTTCGTTTTGAATTTCCATAAGAAATCACTGTAGGCAATGTATTACAGCAACACAGGAATGGCATTTTGGTTTCACTGGATTCTGAATGCGCTGAGACAATTTTTACCAGATTCTGAATTTGGGGAGTGCCCACCCAATTCCAGCCCTGCCTGCAGGATATACTTACACTCTACCCCACTACCCACAACCATGGATAATGTGAATACATCCAAACTTAACGGTGGGAAGACAGAGGTCTTCATCACTGGCCCACCGGAGGCAGCCAGTGAATGGACCAAAGCGTTTTGTCCAGCTTCACTGGGTTCACTGCCACAGCCAGTCAAAATGGTCTGAAATGTGGGTATCAAAATACCGGAATATCTGTCCATGGAGGCTCAAGTTAATGCAGTGTGTGGCCTGGGGTTTCTTAAACTTAAACAATTGAAAAAAGTTCTCCCATTTGTGCCTGAAAAATGTCATGCGCAGATAGTGGCTGCTGGTGTCAATGGGAGCATTGATTACTGCAATGCGATTTATTTGGCACAGCTGTCCTATCTTATTCATCGCCTTCAAGTGCTGCAAAATACTGCAGTGCGTCTGGTGAACCACATTCGCTTTGGAATGGGGGTAACCAGGGCACTGCAATCTCTTCATTAGTTGCCATTCGAGGCGAGGGTTAAATTTAAATCAATGTGCCTGATTCATCGTGCACGGAATGGCAAAGGATGTTTAGCCATTCAGGAGAATTTTCATAGCTATACCCCAAGCCGTACTCCGAGATCTACTAACGCAGCACTCCTATGCGTGCCTAGATACAGAAAGGAGCAGCTGGGTGGAATTGCCTTCTCTGTCGCTGGGCCTCGGCTTTGGAACTCTCTTCCTCAGTGGCTCAGAATTACCACAGAATTTGTATCTTCTAGGCAAGGGCTAAATACCTTCCTCTTTACTTAAGTAGCTTTCTCTCAGTCCTTTACTCGTTATCTACCGATAGCGCCATGTTGCCAGTGCGGTATAGAAGAAACGGTTTAATTGATTGATTGATTGATACAGTGCAGACCCCTATAAGAATAATTGCCAAACTCTTTTTCATTATCCATTGAATTTACATCCCAGGGAATAAAAACATACAGGTGCGCATGTCACACCCTCCCGCACTGGGAAACGGGTCACACAATGCCGTTTTATGCTTTCCCAATAACTGAAAGCTGTCTGAAATGCATAGAAAAAGCACCACTTCCATATTCAATGAAATTCTAAGTTTTCTCCAAAATGTGGCAAATAATCCCTATACCACCACAGAGGGAATGGGCAAAAGCATTCCAATAAATGAATGAAGAAGCCTGCCACCCGACCAAACACCTGATGGAGCTGCCAAAAATGTGAAAATTACAGACTCCAACTGGCAGAGCAAGTAGGGTTGCGACATGCCATAGCTATGTTACCTGGTGCCTGCTGAGATACCACACCATAAATGGAAAAGCCCTGAAGTCCAGGAATAATAGCTACATTTGCAGTCTCTGCTACCCATGGAAACAATTGAATCCTGGAAACAGACGTAAAGGTTCTTAGCTACAGAGGATAAAGTGGCTGAGAGGAGAAATACTGAACTTGAAGCCAAAGCTCCAAACCACACATGGTAAATGAACTGACCGCTACAACAATAAATCATGGAACTACAAGTTCCTGGAAATCAAAGTTGCTAGTGTTATCTGAAAGAGACTGAAATAGCACTGAGCTAACACCCTGAGACATGATACTCAGTCTTCAAAAGTCTTAGGGAACAAAGAAAGGAATGTGGCTAATGAAAAGACAAAGCTTAAGAGTTCAGACCACCTGACAAATCTTAGCAATGTCACGGCTCGCTCCCTTCGCTCCCGTTCCTGCCACTTGGGGGCATGTTTTGGGGTTTCTTCCCTACTGGACATTTCCTCCGAACCTTATGCTACAGTGTCCTGATGAATTGGGAGCGCTAAAACCTTATTTCCCGAATTACTTCCCTTCCGGATCCATTCCAGGTTTTTGGCAGCCAGCATGCTACTGCTGCTTTAATCTAATGACTATGCTTCCCAGAATGCCTGGCTCACTGCCTCACCTCCTCCCTTGCAGGACAAGGCTGGGTGGAGGATAGGCAACACCTGTGGCTGCAGGTGCAGCAGGCGACACGCCTGAGGGGTGTGCTCGTTAAGCAGCTTTAAAAGCCTCAGTCTGCTTCGGTCCAGCGCTGGTCATTGTTGCAGCGTTCCTGTCTTGACTGGTCCCTTGTTCCTGGTTCCTAGTTTTTGTGCCCAGTTTCTAGTTAGTGTTTCTTGTTCCTTGTCCTGGAATTCGTATTTGTATGCCTAATTGATTTCTGCCTTTTGGAAATCCCTTTCTCCCTTTCTCTGTCTGCAGGCAGCCTTTCTCTGAGCTTTCCTTTTGCTGTAGCCCAATTGCCTGTGTTCACTGTTTCCTAGAAATTGTCCTTTGCTACTGAAAGACTTGTTGCATTAATCTTTCCTTTACAGGTTTAGTTTCCTGCCTTTTCACCTTGGATGGGTGGGAAGGTTTCCCTTTTGATATCGTTTTCACTGCTCCTGATCCTTGCCTTCTATTGGGATCCATGCCATGTTTTCCTTTACACTTTTACATTTATTTCCTATTTTATTATTAGGTGTGGGAAGCTGTTGTAACTAGCTCCTGTGTGATTATCTTTTGTTTTCCACACTGTACTATTCCTTCTTGCCTCTTGACTTGGGTTTAGGTATTTAGTTATCCTCACTCTTTGCCTTTACTGCCTTCTGGATTCTTGTTTGATTTACAGGGTTGTGGGTTAGTACTGACTTTTGAGTGGTCTTTCCGGTCCTCGTGAATACGGACATCCAAGTGGTCTTTCCGGTCTTCGTGAGTACTGGCATTCATGTGGTCATTCCGGTCCTTGTGAGTACTGTTTCCAAATTCTTTATTCAGTACCGTCTAGAGTGTCAGCTTACAGATTCTGTCCCTGCTTGCCCTCTACGTGGGCTTAGCGCTGTCAGTATCTGTAATAGCATAGTGGGTAAGGAGTTTGCCGACTTTCCTTTCAGTCATAAGGAGGTTCTAAGTGCTTACCCTACATTCCTTTTCATATAGTGGTATACACGAGTCTTGGGTATTGAATGCACGTTGTTATATTCAAGGTTGTTTACTGTGTATTTTGTGCACATTTCCCCTGCCATATCCATCGCCTGCTTCCTTTCCTGACAGAATGACCAGCCGTTGTTCCTGTTTGAACATGGCCAGATTACGAAGGAAAGGCAGCAAGGCCTCTACCAAGTTTATACAGAAAGCTTCCCTTACAATTACCCGTGAAAATCGAATCTCTGCTCCTGACTTAAATGAACTCCTTGACACGAATGGGTATTTACGTGCAAAGTATTTTTCCCACTGGGTGACCCATCGTACATTGCCTGATCCTAGCTCTGTCTTTAATTCTGATCCAGAGTCTATGTCCGCACAAGCCCTAGCAGTGGAAAACAACACACTGCTAGAATTTATACACACAAGTACCTCTGTTATTGAACCCCATGACTCTGGTTGTGCTTTACCTCAGATTGAACAGTTTCATGATTCAAACATGAAGAATGGAGGGGTTTCTTGCATATCTTCTGTTTTCTGCCCTCAGTCTACAGCTTACTCCTCTGCACAGATTCTGACTGTGGTCACTAATGCCAAGGGGTCTGATGCCAATAGTCTGCTTAAAAGAAACACAGACCACGTCGGTAAGAGAGAGCATAGATCACAAGACCTGCAAGCTGTAGATGACAATATACAATCAATGCACTTCCAGATGGCTAGGGCAGGATCCAGCCCTGATGCCACCATGCCTTCCCCTGTGCCTACTGATAGGGATGTACAGTTAATGCGGGACATGCTAAAAGCAGAATTTGAGGAGTTAAAACAAGAATACATTTCCTTAAAAGAGGAGAATAAGATGTTACAGTCTTTTCTGAAAACACCTCCAACTTTATCCGTTGATGAAGTGAATACTGTTCAGTCCCTGAGTGCGGAGACTTTTGTAAATCATGATACTTGTCAATATGTAAGATCTATTGGGAGTGAAAGTCTTTTTTCAAGCACAGCGCTTATTCAGGACACAGGTTCTGAAAACTGTCCTACCGTTTGTCAGGAATTGCTGTTAGCTGAAGATTCACAAGCCACTCCTTTACCTGAAGCTTCCTGTGTAGCAGTTTGTCATAACTCTGAGCTTGAACACATACATGCTTCTGATTTCCAAACACAATCCACAATGGTGGCATACACAGAATCAGTCACAACTATAGGCTTAGGTTCTGCCCTTGATCTAGCTGCTGAGACTGAAGTAGACATTCAAGCTGATGTGGAAAACGATGCTACCTCTGTGTTCCCTCTTCCTTCTGCCAATTTCGATCACTACGAGCAGTCAAAGACAGTGCAGAATACATGTTTTGATGGACTCATTCCACAGATTACTGAACCAAAAACCCGTCAGGCGATCCCTGAACTGTTGATTGTTAATCAGCCACTTTCAGAAGCTAAGACAGAGGAATGGTCAATTGACGAAATCCTGATTAACAGAGACTTTACTATGGTGATTCCTCTGGTTGATTTTGACTTCTACAAAGGAAGAGCCTCTGTGTCATCCACTAAGGAGAGGGACGGCAGGGGTACAGCTCAGACTTTGGTTACTGGTGCCAAGGGGTCAACTGCCTTAAAGGGGCTTTCCATTCCTGAACCACAGGTGTGTCTGTCGACTTCTGGGACTTCAGACTGTCCTCCTGCTACCATTGACTCTTCAATAATCCTGTCCACAGCTCTGCAGTCATCGTTGGCACACGTATCTTCGATCAATAAAAGAGTGCTATGTCTGCCAGTCACCCAAGAGCCTTCACCATGTACGCAGTCAGAGCCAAAGACCTTGACAAGTTTGTCTTCAGCTAACAAGACGGCTCCAGCTTGCATGCCCTCAGCCTCAGAATTTCCTCTGGCATGTTTGTCTTCGGCTACAGTGACTCATCCAGCAGATTATCCTTCAGCCATGGAGCCTCCGGTAGTACATTCTAAATGCATGTCTTCGGTCCCAGAGCCTACTGCTAGTTTGGCTTCAGTTCATGAGAGACCTGTATCCTGCTCAGCCTCGCTGCCAATATCGGAGGTGTACCTGTCTACACTGTCAGATCCTGCTGCATATTCCTCTGCTCCAGAGATTCCTCCTGAATCCCAACCATTTACTGATGAACGTCCATCTTGCCCTTCTTATGCTTCAGGGGGATCACCAGAATGTCTGCCTTGTACACAAAACAATTCTCCTAACTACTGGACTGTAGCATCAGCGCCTCCCGAATATGCAACATCTGAGCCTGAGACTTTTGCCAGCTCTCTCTTCAGAAACATCAAGCCGGCTCACGACTCGGAAGGGCCTTACATGCGAGGCCGCTGGACTTGCCTGGAGTATTACGAGAGAGAAACGGATGCCATCCACCACGGCCCAGTCACCGAACGAGTAGCCGACCAGGATAGCGGGCTGGACGGTCCGCGTTTGGAGTCCGGTTTGGATCAACCGCTTGACAACCCTTTTGTTGCCGGATCCCACATGAGCCTGAGGAAAGGGACGGGCACGGCCCTCCAGCTGCAACGCCAGTTGGGTGTTAGTAGCCAAAGGAGGGGAATGTCTGCTGCAGTTCAAGATGTGCCTGTTTTTGCTCCCGCTGCTAGTATGCCTGATGTTCCGAGTACTGTGTCTAACACTCCTATCAGTATGCCAAACGTTCCTGCGGTTGTATCCCACGTGCAACAAGGTGGCTGCTTGACTGGCTACATGACTGTCAATGGGAGTACCAGCCTCGTACAACCCATTGGATCTCCAGACCTCCAAGGCAAGGAACTTATGCAGGCAAATCTTTGTCACTTTCAACCACAAACCTTTACCCAGATGGATGACAGAGTATCCGAACCTCTACCTCAGCCGCCACCTTCCTCTTCCGAACATAAACATTTCCTGAAACCTGCTGTTTCCTCACCTCCCGTGTGTCCACTCTCGGCAGTGAGGCTAACAGAACTTCTACCATTGTCTAAGGCATGTAGCACCAGCCTGCCTCTCTCCTCAAGGATGTATGCATATCCTCTTCCAGTGACCAAGCTTCCTGGACCTTCCAACTCTGCTTCGGGTCCTGCAAGTCCTTCATGCCTTTCTTCGACCCATGAGTCTCTTCCTCACCGAAAACCCACCTATGGCTCTTATAGACTGCGGCCTGATTCTATTCATTCCAGTCCTTCTGCTTCTGTACGTGGGTCATCGTTTCCGTCAGTACCACTTCTGAAGACAAAGCGCTCCTGTCATGGAAAGAAGATGTTTTGTGCGAGTAACGGCCGCCTGGAGTCGGCCGTGGAAGGGGGTATAGTGTCACGGCTCGCTCCCTTCGCTCCCGTTCCTGCCACTTGGGGGCATGTTTTGGGGTTTCTTCCCTACTGGACATTTCCTCCGAACCTTATGCTACAGTGTCCTGATGAATTGGGAGCGCTAAAACCTTATTTCCCAAATTACTTCCCTTCCGGATCCATTCCAGGTTTTTGGCAGCCAGCATGCTACTGCTGCTTTAATCTAATGACTATGCTTCCCAGAATGCCTGGCTCACTGCCTCACCTCCTCCCTTGCAGGACAAGGCTGGGTGGAGGATAGGCAACACCTGTGGCTGCAGGTGCAGCAGGCGACACGCCTGAGGGGTGTGCTCGTTAAGCAGCTTTAAAAGCCTCAGTCTGCTTCAGTCCAGCGCTGGTCATTGTTGCAGCGTTCCTGTCTTGACTGGTCCCTTGTTCCTGGTTCCTAGTTTTTGTGCCCAGTTTCTAGTTAGTGTTTCTTGTTCCTTGTCCTGGAATTCGTATTTGTATGCCTAATTGATTTCTGCCTTTTGGAAATCCCTTTCTCCCTTTCTCTGTCTGCAGGCAGCCTTTCTCTGAGCTTTCCTTTTGCTGTAGCCCAATTGCCTGTGTTCACTGTTTCCTAGAAATTGTCCTTTGCTACTGAAAGACTTGTTGCATTAATCTTTCCTTTACAGGTTTATTTTCCTGCCTTTTCACCTTGGATGGGTGGGAAGGTTTCCCTTTTGATATCGTTTTCACTGCTCCTGATCCTTGCCTTCTATTGGGATCCATGCCATGTTTTCCTTTACACTTTTACATTTATTTCCTATTTTATTATTAGGTGTGGGAAGCTGTTGTAACTAGCTCCTGTGTGATTATCTTTTGTTTTCCACACTGTACTATTCCTTCTTGCCTCTTGACTTGGGTTTAGGTATTTAGTTATCCTCACTCTTTGCCTTTACTGCCTTCTGGATTCTTGTTTGATTTACAGGGTTGTGGGTTAGTACTGACTTTTGAGTGGTCTTTCCGGTCCTCGTGAATACGGACATCCAAGTGGTCTTTCCGGTCTTCGTGAGTACTGGCATTCATGTGGTCATTCCGGTCCTTGTGAGTACTGTTTCCAAATTCTTTATTCAGTACCGTCTAGAGTGTCAGCTTACAGATTCTGTCCCTGCTTGCCCTCTACGTGGGCTTAGCGCTGTCAGTATCTGTAATAGCATAGTGGGTAAGGAGTTTGCCGACTTTCCTTTCAGTCATAAGGAGGTTCTAAGTGCTTACCCTACATTCCTTTTCATATAGTGGTATACACGAGTCTTGGGTATTGAATGCACGTTGTTATATTCAAGGTTGTTTACTGTGTATTTTGTGCACATTTCCCCTGCCATATCCATCGCCTGCTTCCTTTCCTGACAAGCAATTGTAAGGGGTCAAGGGTAAGACTTAAACACAATAGACGTATTTTCAGGAAATAATATGAAGGGTTGGACAAAATCCTATCTATTCCTAAATCTAAGAGGGGTTTCCCTGCCTCAACAAAACTAAGGACCACTAAGTATCCAAATAACACTTACACTTTTTTCTAGTAAAATAATTATTTATTTATTTAACGGTCAGTTTTAAATAAGCATTCTTTAAAAAGGGCAATGTGCAACAATAAAACTACACTTCATAACATGTTCTCAGAATCAGGTTGAGCAATTAGATACTCTTTAATGATTCTTCATAAGCACTTCCTACACCCCGAGGTGACTTACTAGGACAGTTTTGGCATTTACATATCACTTTGTGCACCTGGTAAAATTCTGAGGTTGTGGAAAAGAAAGGTTAAGGGAAGGAAAAAAGTTAACAGGTTCTCATAGCATGTGAGCACTTTTTAAATCTCCCAACGAAGTCTAGATATGATCTTTCCCAGCAATAACAGTTTCAAACAAGTTATCACCTATGAAGGACAGTTAGAATCAAAGTCAATGAGTCAGAGTCTGCAGGGAGCCAGGACAGCCAAAGTCAGTTTGAACAATGTCTATGGAGCTGAGGCACTTCTTAGATAGCTCAAAAGCACTGCACAAAGTTAAAGAGGTTATAGAAAATCACTGTTGGGCCACAAGCTGTTAGGCTTGTGAAAGGTAGAACTGAGAACAACTCTGCAAAAAGCAGCTACTGCAAGTCTCAAATGAGGTAATGCAAGCTACAGACAAAAGAGGTAAGTACCCCTTAGTCAGCAAAGTGCCTTTGGTTAGATTAAGAGGATCCAGCTGGCTTCTGTTCTGGTTGCAGGGTTGCAGATCCTGGGTTCCTGGGCCTCAGTCGTGGGGACAAGACGGAGGACGCCTGGAAGACTCCTGCACTGCAGTTTGAAGGTCGGCGGCAGCTACAGGCTCTTTTCAGTTCAGCTGCACTTTGCAGTTACAGCTACAGGTAAATAGCACCACCAAGGATCTTGGACACTTGATGGACGTTCTTCACTCCTTGAGTCCAGCACTCTAGTGAGGTGAATCGAGCTTGGGTCAACCTGCGTCGGGAGGGTCCTCAGGTTCTTCCTGGAGCTCTGGTCTGGCTTAAAGACATTGCACTCGACTACGGATTTCTCGACCCCTGACACTCGGTTCCAGCAAGGAAGTACAGCCAGTTGGGGAAGGTCCTCCAGCAAAGTTCGTCTTGGGGTTAGTTGGTTCCACTAACCCAAAGGAAGAAGTCGTCCTCTCCGGAGCTTCTCTAGTTGATTCAGAAAAGTAGTTTCAGCACAGCAGCAGGGCTTCAACAGGCAGTTCAATGGTCCAGGAGGATGCAGCAAGCTTCTCTTCAAGATTCCTTCGTCGGATGCTTCATCCAGTGGTCGACTCTCTCCTCTGTTCAAGAAGCCTTGCCTTTTATGCAGGTTTCTCCCATTCATGCACAGCCTAGCTGTCATTCACACAGCAGGGTGGCTGTCCTGGAAGGACAGCCAGCCAGCCACTCAGCACTGGGTGCATTCAGGTAACCAAGGAGACTAAAGACGGGGAGTTTCGGGCACCTCCCTCGCTTCCTGCCCAACCAGACACACTGGAGCCAGAGGCGGGTTTCAGCACTGAAGAACGCCAAAGGCAAAATGAACAAAAGGGTCAAACCTGGTTTGGTGCACAGAGTAAAACCCAAGAAAGACCTCACAAACAAGAAATGGTGAAACAAGAAGACCAGGCCCATTATGACAAAATGGTCACCCATGGGTGCTATACTGCAGCTGAGGATTCCCCCTGCGGTGGGAAAGCACAATGGTGGGAAAATTAACCGCTGCCACCAGCCATTAAAAGTCGTGAGGGTAACATAAAAAATGTTACATGAGTAAGTAGGAAAAGGGGCTACTAAGTAACCCCAAGCATTCCACATAAAATGGGGTGTGCTGGACCTACATAGGAAAAGGGTAAGTAAAGTCAATTGCACTTTACTACTCTTGGGAACAGGAGTTTACCCAAGAGAAAGTATTTAAAGCTTGTGAGAAATCCAAAGGACTTCTCTGTGATACTGCACTGATACTGCACTGAAGGTTCTTTGTTTCACAATATAAAAGGTAGATGCCTATTGAGTTTTGCCAGACTCCAAAAACAAAGCAAACAAAGAGTACAAATCAGATAGAAATACATGAGAGCGTGAGAAAAAGAGCTCACTCACTCCAGGATTAAAATTAAAAAGTCCAGCAAAAGAGCTGGGGGTCTCTAAGGTTGAAGGGAATTAGCACAGAAATGAGAATTCTCCCTAACAGATGTCACTTTTCTTCTCTTCTCACTCCTGGGTTGTTCCCTTGTGGGTTGTTCCATTGTGTCACTCCCCACTCCTGGTTTACTCTCTTGCAAGGATATGGCTTCACTTCTTACTCTTGGTATATTCTCCTGCCCGGATAGTGCTTCACTTCTTACTCTTGGTACACTCTGCTGGCAGGGGACTGCTTCATTTCCTACTCCTGGTATATTCTCCTGCCAAGATATTGTTTCACTTATTACTCCTGGTATACTCTCCTGCAGGGTGTTGCTTCACCTCCTACTTCTGGTATACTCTCACTATGCTTCTTGTCTACCCCTCCTGGGTATGAGTTTCACACGTTTTCTTTGCTTAGTGCATTAACCTACATGGGCTTTCTCTTTCTTGAATTACTCTTTCTTTGAAACACTTCATAACAGCTTTCCACAGTTAGGTCACTAACCCCTTTTTAACATAGTCTGTGTTTACTTCACCTTCCCTTTCCAAAGATAGGGTCTCCATCCAACCCCTTTTTCACTCTGTCCTTAAGTATCACATTTCCTCTTTTACAGTTTTCGTTTTTCGTCTCACTTTTAAGAATGTTCATAAACACATCCCTCCTTTCATTGGAATATTGGGTCTCCGACCCTCTTTCACCATTGTTATTATTTATATCAATTATTTTGTTGTTTTCAGTAGCTTTGTCTCGCATACTCTGCGTGAAGCAACATTTGCTGCTAGGCGCCCTTGTAACCCATTCCGTCTTCCTGCGCTTACCAGGCATCACTAGAGGTCCTCATGTCTCCTCTTTAGCTTCTCGTTCGGTCTGCTGACTAAGCGTTTGTCCAGTCTGCCGGTCTGTCTTCGCTCTGGTCGACTCCTGCTGCTCCCAGTCACCAGGCGGCAGGCTGCTTTCGGTTCAGTTCTTCCTCACAACATCCGATTGAGCCTCTGCGGTACGATTCAGAAGTTTGCTTTTGGAGTTCCTGTCGGCGTTCGCACACGTTGACGACAACGTCAGGCTATGCCACACTTTCCTTCCATTCCTAGCAGCTGTGGATGTTGGCAAAAGTTTCCAAAGACTACAATGCGGCGTTGGCTTGCCGCTTCTAGGCATCTTCATTGCTCCATCTCTCTTCCTCGTCTCCGTACTCAAATGGGGAGGTGACAAACAAAGCATTTGGCTGGAAAAGCCTGAGGCGTCTTCCTCTACATTACGATAAGCCGTACAAGTGGGTTGTAAAGGTGCATGTGTATAATGGGGATTTCTGACTGCCAGATTATGAGTACCAACTTTGGTTCGGTGATATTGTATGTAAATATGTTCTCTGTAAAGTGCTTTGGAGTAAAGCGCTATATAAATATATCATCATCATATTCATCTATGATGTTCCTACCTCTCTGCAGTTTGGCTTCCTGTGATCCTCCCACAGATAGCCAACCCCCAGGTCGATGTCGGGAAACTTCTGCCCTTCCCAGGCCACAAAAGAGAAGCTTCCCTCCAGAGAGTCAGTGGCAATATCGCTAGATACGTCACACAATAATATGCTTAAAGTATATGGGCCTCATTACAAGGTTGCCGCTGTGCCAGACAGGTATGACCCTGCCGGGCACAGCGGCCACATTAGGCAGACTGGTCACGGAAGCGCCGGCACCGTTAGCAATGGTGCCGGCGCTTCTGAGTCCCCACTCCCTTATCGTACTCTATGGGAATGGGGACTTACATTTTACCGGCACCAGACTTCCCGGGCCGCCGGACTTGTAATGTCCTGGTGACACCGGGAAGTCAGGCGCCCATAAAACTTTACGAGTCCAGCGGCAGCCCGCCGTTAGCACCAACAGGGTTACCGCGGGACTCGTAATGAGACCTATATCTTGTTTGATCTTGTAGTTTTGATAAACCGCCTAAGTCATGTTTTTTTATGTTAGTTGCATATATTTTGCATTATGCCATTGGGAGCCCAGTTCAAATAAATGTGATGTATCTAAAAATGCAAGATCTCAGTTTACACAGTGCAAGCAAGATCATTTGGAAAGGTGGAAGATGCTTTGCTCTTTGGAGCACTCAAACCTGGAATAAGCTTCCATTAGAAATGTGAGCAGTGCCTTCCCTTATTAAGGTTCAGTAATGTTTGAATGCTAACCTGACTATATTCTAGTCCTTGTTCTGAGTTTGAAGGCAAATGAGAAAACAGGTGGTAATGTTATTACCACCTGTTTTTTCGATCATCCTAATTAGGAGTAGGATTATGAGGAAATCCATAAGGGGGTTAACTAATCGAGCATATGCATGAAGGCATAATCTTGAAAGAAATTGAGCTATTACCTCGGGAGGAGACACCTCCGAAAGTAATACCTCTATTCCCCAATATTTTCGAATGCATGCTTTGCAAATTCTTAGCAATCCCCTAGACCTGCAGGGGAGATTTGCTTAGTTTACATACCTGACCTAAGAGAAATGCACTTGCCCCATGCTGTTTGGGTGACAAAATATTAACCAGTGATTTCTGTAAAATTGTGCATGTCACCCTAAGCACACTTCATATTTGGTGCAATGCTGCCTCTCAAAGACCAATCAAGCCTTTATTTGCCATTCAGTGCAAACAAAGTTTGTAGTAAATGTCAAATAGAAGTGTCAAAAATACCCATACTCACCAGCAAGGGTGAGTACCATGCAAATGGTACTCGCCTTCGTAAAATCTCCTCGCCAATCTGAGTGGGCTAGTAGGTTTTGCAAGCCCTGCAGTTGGACTACAGAATTGGGACTTAATACCTCCAAACTAGTAATGAGGTCCTGTCTTTTTCACTTCTCCCTCTATTCTTCAGGCACACTACTGAGTACCAGAGGGGCAAAGATGCCCAGCAACTAGAGTCAATTCAGTTCGTTTTGGTGCTATGCAACTGAAAATACTCACTCTAAACGACTGTAAAAATTCAGAGATAAACTGGATTCCCTCACTCTTGTAAAAGGCAAACAAATAAGTTGTGGTACCAGAAAGAGAAAGAAAACACCCCTAGACTTATCCATAGGGTTGACAATGTATCTCCAGTGTGTAGATGATCTCATATCACCCATCTCATCTGATTGTTTCCCCTCCCCTGTGCCCTCACCCATGATTGTCATACCTCTATGCATTCATGGATTGGCCACAACAAGTTGAAGTTGAATGGAACAAAGACTGAAATCCTGTCCCCGTTCACTAAACCAAACCTGTTTTTCTACATTCTGGCCTGCCTACTTACGAACCTGCCCTTTGCTGATCCCAGTCATGAAAAATGTAGGACAGTCTTAAGAGTCCTTATGAGGCCTGTATATCTGACAGCAGGAAGGGTGCATTGGTTGGTCCTGTAATACTGATCCCTGCTTTATCAAAAATAATTTATAGCAAAACAAAAGAGGTGATGGCTGGAAGGTTTAGAATTAATCTCAATCTCTGGCATGCTATGGGCAATCCAGACCACTGTTCTTCACCTGCCAAGCCATTCCAAAAGGGGAAAGACGTTGCGATCGCCTGGAGATTGCCCCTGGGTGGTAGCGGTGCACGGTACAAATCAACATATATAAATCAGGCTTGGTCCCACCGCAAAAGGGGAAGCCACTCGAACCTGCTTGGTCACATGCCTTCTGCACGAAACCAAAAGCTTCCCCAGACTTGTTTCAGCCTTACCAGTGAGGAGTAGCTTGGGTCTCTAGGTCCAACAGGCACAGGACCCACATCTGGGCATACCTATCCCACTATAGGTGACTATAGCAAAACAAAAGAGGTTTTATTAAAAACATTCCATCGTCAGCTGTGGAGCCTCCAAATTATTTTTAAACTAGTTGACAGTTTATTTTCCTTAAAGATCATCCCAACCCCCACTAAACTTTCAAACCCTAGATTGTCCCTCTAACAAATCCAATAGGATTCCCCAATTCTCGTACTGTTTACACACTTGACATTTAGAGGGTATGGGGCTCCAACCAGCACCTCACCTAACTACTGACCTCTGTCAAATGTAATCCTCGACATAATTTAATCCTAAAATGTTAAGCATGAGAGTAAAGACTCATAGAAGAGGTGTACCGAAAGCATAAGCATGGAAGTTTGTCACATGCTCTGCCAAAAGTTAAATGAGGCGCTGCCACAATTAGTTCAAGTCTGACATGTAAAGATGATTTGTTTACCTGAGTCAACAGGTGATGTGCTTATTCAAAATGCCCTATGGTACACGTTCTTCATCACTCTATACAGACACCCTTCTATTCCTCCTTCATCCATCGTTCCTCATCCAACTATGTGCCACCTCCTCCACCCTTCTATTTGCTTCTTCCAACCCGAATCGCCTCCACATTTTCTTCACCTTCTCCTGTGCGTCCACCACCAGTCGGCCTTCTCATCCCTTCCGTATTCTTCACCCTTCCCTCATTCCAATTCCCATCTCCTCCTTCCTCACTATTCTCTGTCTTTTCTCTGTTTCCTGGTACATGTCTTTCTTTCAATTCCTCTTTTCTGCACAAGTCCCTCCTCTTCTCCTCCCGGTCCCTTTACCTTCAATCTACTGCCTCAACCTTTGCCTCATCCCCTTACAAGTCTCTAGTCCATCTTTCGCCAGCTCATTCAACATTGCCTCATTTATTTTCCTTCTACTTTCGATTCCCTCCTCCAGAGTAGTGCCATTCCCCACCTTCCCCTCCCAGACTTCCTGCCTCTTCAGAATTGCATCCTCCACCTTCTCCATAATGCCATCTTCAAGTCACCCGTTTCCCCTCTGCATATTAGACCATGAGCATCAGTCACGGCCAGCTCCATTATCCACCCCCAACCGTGATCCTCTTGATTTGATGTTTACGAATCCTTCCTTCTTCCTGTGCGTTCCCCCTGTACGCACCCCTTGTTTCCCCTTCCATGTTCCACTCGTTCCATGCTGTACCCTTTATCTAACGCATTTCTTAACTGCTGCGACTTCTTCTTTCCACCCTCTTCAACGCCCTTCCCTCCTCCTCTGTCTCTTCTTACACCTCGTGTTACTACCCGGACAGTTGTTTCTGGTCCCGCCTCAATCTGACTAACGCGGCTTCCCATTGGTGCAATTCCCGTGCTAGATCCAGCTAGCCCACTCGATTCTCGACGCGTCCATCTACCGCAGAGAATGACCTCTGTGGTGGACAAGAGGGACAGGGCGGACACTTCCGAATAAGGCAGACAGCGCCGCACAAAGTGGGACGTATGATTGGACAGCGCAATATAATCGCCCCCGTCATTGGACTATGCAAATAAGTGGGTACCCCGGTAACAGCATTTCCATTGGGCCATGCAAATTATTGCGGAATATCGTGGTGTAAATCCGGTGGGGAAAGGAGGGGTGAGACGAGAAGGGGAGGGAGACGGGGGCGCGCGCTAGCCCTGGAGAGAGTCATCTTCATAATGTGCCTGGGGTTTTCCCGGTTAGTGCGGGTTTAGGTTTAGCTGTGTAGAACAGAGGATGGACCATCTGCCTCGCAGCTCCAAAGTATAATCCGGTGCGGCGAGAACCAATTTTAAAGTATTATTTGGGTCTGCCGTGAACAAAAGGTTTAAATCCTTTATGCAAACAAAGGGATAGAAAAGCAAGGAGGGGGACGACATATGAAACGGAGAAAGAAATAGTGTATCACAAGGGTAGAACAGGTTGTCGTAGCTCTCAAATCACCTGCTTTTGGTGGGTGCCACCCGCCTTGAAAGCAGATGATTCACCCGCCAAGTCCCTCATAAAATCGGGTGTTTTCACCCGCCTTGGTGACGAAAAAGGTTGGGAGCTATGGGTTGTCAAATGCAGCAGTAGGCTATGCCATGCAGTGAAAGAAGAAAAGCGGGAGAAAGTTAGGAGACGTGAAAGAGAACGAATGGTTTGAAAGAAAGTTTCACAAAGGAGGTGGTAAGAATGGGAAGTGTGGAGGAAGAAGAAAGGAAACGAGGCAAATGTGAGAAGAGAGTTGGGTTAAATAGAAACGGCAGAGAAAAGGCTGGATTGAGACAGGGTGTAATAGGTCGTAGAAGAAAGGAGGTCCTTCACTAGTAGGGGCGAGAAAAACGAGGATGAGAAAGGATGGGTCGGACTAGACAAATGGGGTGCTAGTTCATAGCTCCCAACCTTTTGTGCCACCATGGTGGGTGAAAACATCCGATTTTTTGGGGGGCAGCTGAGATGATTTGGAGTATAGGGAACTTGGCGGGTGAGTCAGCTGATTGGAAGGCTTGTAACACCTGCCAAAAGCGTGTAAGTTTAGAGCTATGGTAGTTTAAGGATGCAGAAAAATAAGGCGGTGAAGGCAAGTAAGGAGTAGGTTTGGGAGGGATCAATCTTTTGGAAAAGTCCATCTGCGCATTATGCCATCCGAGGGATGTTTCATTTTGTTTTGTTATCTGGAGTGAATCTGGTTTCCTGTAGTCTATACACAGCGTATTTATTTATTTATTTAGTGTTTCCTTGTTAGGTGCTTATACATGAAATAAATTTGGTTTCAAAGCACCCACCGGGCAGCAGGGAGGGAACATGAGATAGCAGTAAAATACACTAAAAAAAGATACAGAGGGGGGAAGGGGTGGCCGAACCTACTATGCCTTATGAGTATTCAGAACATGCAAGTGCATGAAGGAAGAGGGCAGTCGGGTAGGTGCTGTGGTGTCCGTGCTCGAGGGTGAGCCGCAGATGAAGTGCAAGGTAAGGTAGGTGCTATGTGGTCAGGAGCCTCGTTGGGTGGAAACTGCAAATCTACAGTGCAGAGGGTCAGGCAAGTGCTGAAGGAAGAAAGGGCAAGGGAGATTGGGTGAGAATGTTCAGAGGGGCCAAGACACCAATTACAGCAACTGTGGGATTAGCAGAAGAAGGAAGAAGGGAAGGAAGAGGAAAAGAGAAGAGTCTTGAGGTGTTTTCGAAACTTCAGAAGTTTCTGCTCAAGACACAGCGGCAGGGGTAGGCTGTTCCAAAGGAGGGAACCAGCTGAGGAAAGCGAGCGGCCTCCTGCTCTCTGTTTAGCGGAACGCTTTACACACAGAGAGTTGGTGCCAGAGGAGCATAGAGGTCTAGAAGGAGAGTATTTGGTAAGAGAGAGTTGCAGATAGTGTGGTCCCCGGCCCCAGACAGCCTTGTAGATGACGCATAGGGATTTGAATTTGATCTGTGAAGCAGCTGGGAGTCAGTGGAGGCTTTTTAGGGCAGGAGAGATGCTGTCCGTGGGCTTAAGGCCAAGGATAAGTCTTGCTGCTCTATTCTGGATTAGCTGAAGGGGTCGAAGAGTGGAAGAAAGATTGAGGAGGAGGTTGTGCAATAGTGAAGCCTAAAGAGAACCATGACTCAGGAAACATTGAGCTTCTGGGGGAAAGTGAGAAATGGGAACATTTATTTAAGAAGGAAGAGTTGGAAGTGGGACTTCTTGGCAATGTCCTGCATGTGAGGGAGCAAGGATAAAGAGGAGTCAAAGATGACTCGTAAGGTTTCTGGCTTCAGAAGAAGGAGCAGGGGGAGAGCCCAAGGTGGGAGGCGAGAGAGAAAGGAAGAAGGCGGGAGCAGGGGTCTCAATCGGAAGGAGCTCAGTTTTGCTGGCATTGGGGCAGAGATCATTGGAAGAGCACCAAGCCTGGATGGCAGACAGGCAGTCAGGGATGAAGGAAGGTAAGTCAGCAGGAAGTCTGAAAAAGAGTTGTGTCGTCTGCATAACACTAGAAGTTGAGGGAGAAGGAGAAGATGAAGAGTGTCAGCTGTGCAAGGTAGAAGTTAAAGAGCCAGGGGGAGAGGATAGATACCTGGGGGACACCACAAATGGAGAAGGAAGCATGAGAGGAGAAGGTGCCCAGGATGACATGGGACGAGCATCAGTTGGGAAAGAAGTCAGCCATTCCAGTGCCCATTTCGAGTTACCAAGGGTATCGTGGATCCTTTGTATGAGGATGTAATGGTTGACAGTGTCAAAGGTAGAAGAGAGATCAAGTAGAATGAGGACAGCTGGGGAGTTGGAGTCCAGGGATGCAAGCAGTTCTTCACAGGTGTTCAGAAGCGCAGTTTCCATGATTCTGGATGCCTGGAATCAGATTGGTGATCCTGGAGACCACCAACAAGTTCAGTGTGCGCGTTGAGTAGGGGCAAGGCCAGCTTCTCCAGCTATTACAACTGTAGCAACTTTAGATATCTACCACCGACACATATGTAGATGGCTTAAGGGCCATAGAAACTGAGGGGGTGGTAGAGGTAGACATGTCAGCTTCACCTAATTCCTGCGTGTACTTGACTGAGGAGCTGACCATTGGTTTAGGTTGTGATAAGATATTTTATTTGTATCGCGCTCATACACAGGTGTTTCAGAGCGTGACGAGGCAAGGGAAGGGAAACAAGGGAGGACAAAACAACAATCTTACTAGGCCCAGTGACATTGAGAACGTGCAAGTGCAGGGGGGAGTGAAGGGGGAAAGTGTGATGGGAAGGGGAGTGGAAAGTGCTGAACACGTGATAGAACAACAGGTAGTGCAGCCAGCAGATGGTAAGTACGAGAATGAGGTGTAGACGAAGCAGCTTAACCAATGCAGAATGTGAGCACAGCTAAATTCGATTTTAAACCGCAGCTAAAAATGAGGATGGGAAGCACAGCTAAATGTGATTTTAAGCAGCAGCAAAACAATCAGGATGTGAGCTCAGCTAAATTCGATTTTAAACAGCAGCAAAACCAATGCAGGATGTTTGCACATCTTTTTTGGATCAACAGGTACAGGGGAGTAGGCAGTGGAAGTGAAAGTCCCGGAAGGAAGTAGGTGTTGCCTGGTGCTTGGAAACAGTACAGGGGTGTAGGCAGTGGAAGTGAAAGTCCAGGAAGGAAGTAGGTGTTGTGGCCTGGTGCTTGGAAACAAAAGAGAAGAGGTGCCTTCTGAGATAGTTTATAAAGATTGGCATTAGAAGCACAGGCACAAAGTCCGGAGGATGATGCAGGCAATAGTCCACACTTACGTGATAGCAGAGGGGGGATCATATAGTACAAGAGCGCTTGGATGAGGTCCCAAGCCCGAAGGTGTATATTGATGGGTTGAGAAAGGTAGTGGGGCCCACAACGCCCAGCCTGGCCCAGACAGGGTCTTAGATCTGGGCCTTTGTGAATGGGCCAGCTCTCGCCTCCCGGTGCCATTGATTGGCTGATGAGGGAGAGAGCAGCCAATGGTGGGGAGCAGGCCAAGGCAGAAGGCTACCTACAAAGCCCTATATGGGGGCAGCCATCTTGAGAGAGGCAATGAGCAGCAGGGCCTATGTAGAAATGAAGAAAAAGACAGAACCCTTCTTATAGCATCCACTTCTGTCTGAATGCTATTATGGCAAATTGTGTTGCAATAGTATTAAACGGCATCATCTTCATTGCGATTGTTGGGATCCAGGGATTTCAGTTCTGTGCTGCTAACTATTAAAGGTATAATTCATTCACTGTGGATGCAAAGCGAGTCCTCTCTTTCACATTTAACATACAACATCAATGTGCATAGAGTGCCTGTACAGCAATCTATGTTTCTTGATTAAATATGGCTTTAGTCATGTAAAATTTTCTTGACATTGTACCCTTTTTGTACTTCTGGCATTCATTTGTCTACATTTTCCAATCAGTAGGGGACCATGGCAGTCCAGTCACAATCTACCTTGTACTGTAAGGAAACTTCATAACTCATCACTGCAGGCCAGTGCACTTTGTGACTCTTAGTCATAGTTACCAAGGAAAACTGCACGTCAAATTCGAGCTTATCCCTGGGGTGCATTTAACTATCATTCAAAAGAAACATTTGAGTACCATTTGGCATAAAGCTTTTCCTTTCCAGCAGACTCTTCCTGCACCAGTTCATATGTGGCCAGTGTTTATGTTCTCCATGCATTGGACATGCATGGGTTATCTCAGCCACAAAATCCAGTCTATGCCTATACCAAACCACAGGTCTGATTTTCACGTTGTATGCACTCAGTAGAGAGTGGTTCACATCTCCTGGAATTTTCAACTCCCAAACATCCCGTTCGACCACCCAGTCCCATTTACAGCTTGCTCAGATTCCCGTAGTCGGCCAGTACACTGGAGCCATTGTTTCTTGGACGAGCTCTACAGCTCTAAAGAAATGTCCTGCTACTTCAACATCACAGTTCAAGCTTGCGAACGTCAATGTGTTTCCCCATGACCACAACGTCGCTGGCACTCCTTTTTGTTTGTGAAAACTTTATTTATATTTTCCAATAAAACATATAACAAGAGCAACAATAGGTAACAATTCTCAAAAGACCTAACATTAGTATTTACAAAATGTACAGAAATATCAATTAGTTAAATGAGTAATTCCTAAAAGATTATAATTATCCAATGAATATATTAACAAAAATAGCAATACCCTACTGTGGTCAACCCTCTGTACACAACTAGTAAGTTTATATAAGAACCAAAACCAAGAAGGAGAGGGAGAAAACATGGAAAGAAGAAATTAAAGAGAAAAAAAAAAAGAGCAAAAAAGAGAAGAAAACAAACTGCACAAAATATAAACACACCCCACACCCAGCATGACATATATTTATCATAACCCACATGAACATGCAAATATCAGACGTCATTCACCAAACTCGCTTCTATGCACCATATAAATCATTAAAGGGTGACGAGATATCTAAATAAACCTCTTCTTGATTTGTCCTGTAATACATATATGTATTGGACACCTGTGCGTATGCATGGATTTGGTCTCCTAGATAATGTTATGCTGTGGGTGTGGGAAAGAGAGAGGGACTATGGTTCACATGATGTGGAATTGTTCGAGATCAATGAGTTTCTGGGGGGATATGTAAGATAGGTTGGGGAAAAAAAAACAAGGGGGTCCTTGGAGTATCTCTGCCAGACATTAGTCCTGGTTACGAGAACCTTACCCAGATTCTTTAGCTCACTATCTTTCACAGAGGAGAAATATACCAAACATATCAGTCTTTGTCCTGCCGAGGGGCAGTCCAGCACCGAAATCCTAGGCAATTCTCCTCTGAACAAGAGTACCAACAGCAACCCCGGACACGTTTCATTCTAGTTGCACCTCATCAGTAGGGTGGAGCTGTGCCTCTCCAAGAATAGTGAGCAAGGGGTCCACGTCTGGATTCCCCTAGTAATTTAGGGTGAGACCCAAAGTTACTTAAATATGCATAATTTGTGGCCTTCCTTTTTGCCTTGGTATTAATTTCTGCAAGTTATCTAGAACGTGAATAGCCCGCAAGCACTCCTCAAAGAATTGTAAAGTGCAATAGTATACGGTTAGAATCACAAAAACTCAAAATATAGGTTGGCATACTTGAGTTAAAAATATGATATACCAAAATATTATTAGGGTTATTAAACATTATTATAACGGGATGCTTCTTTTTGCAAGTGGCTGCAAGGATTAAAAGCAGAACCTTCAAAAAGAATCCACAAGAGATTATCAACAGACTTTGCTACTCAAGGGTACAAGGAAAAAACTGGGCACGCCCGACAGCTTAGGGGGGCATCCATCGTCCGACTCTGCCAACCTAAACCAGCCAAAGTTGTTCTGTTCCCAGGAGACTGCAAATCCACTACTGCTGCCTGCATAGTTAGAGTTTCAAGACTATACTCCATGCGGCCATGGCCGCTATTTCTTCTCTGAAATAGAGGTTCAGCACAAAAGTTAACCACTGCCACAAGTTCAAGCCAGGTCCAATCTGGTTGCACCTGGTTGCTAAACCTGTCTCAAATCGGATACGAGTCGCATAAAGCAGTGCCTGTGGGCTTTGCAATTCACACTGTTGACCCCCGATGGGGGACCATGGAATAAAATGGAGAACCACACACTGGGCCTGGATGTAACAGACTCTTTATTTCACCTCCTTCTTCTTCCTCTCGCCATAATATACTGGTGCACTTTCCCTTTTCTGCTCCCCTTACTCCCACATGGCCCTCCCATCACATGGTCTCTTCCCATGTAGAACCTGACACGTTAAGGGGCCAGTGTCCTCTTCCTCTGTAGCATCACCCCTTCACAAATGTCCTTTGGTCGACTCAACATTCTTCCACTAAGCGCTGCAGCCTCCTGACCACGCTCTGGGCTCTGCTTCTTTCATTGTTCTGAGGCATCATTTCTGGATTGTGCTGTTCTCACTGAAAGGCCTCTTCGGTATGTCTCAGCAGGTCTTCTTGTGGATCTTCTCCTTCAGTTTCCCATTTGGTGGCTTCCAAGTAGTACTCAACATCCTTCCTTAACAAATGTTTGAAGTGTGAAGCATTTTTCCTCATTCTTGGCCTGTGCTCCTTGCAGTCACCATGGACCCTTTTGCTGCTATTACGTTGAACGGGGTTGGTGCATATCTTGAGTCTGTTTTCCTCTGCACCCGTTGTCTTATGAGCAGTTCTTCTCCTGGTTTAAATGCCTTTGGTCTCGCTCCTCTCATGCGATCAGCCTCTTCTTTCGCTCTGCGTTTCCTTGAAGCATCTCTTTCTTTTACTTAAGCATCCTTGTCACTTCGGTCTGCCAGTATTTTGATGCGCCTGGCATTAACTTAGTATGCCATCATGATCTCGGCCGGTGTTTTCCCAGTGGCCTCATGTGGCGTGTGACTATTGGCTCTTAGCATCCTGCACAGGCGTCGAGGTCCCTTCAACGTATGCTTCTGAATAGTTTTCTTGATAGATGACATGAATTTTTTCGGCCATCCCATTGGTTTGGTGCCACAGTGGTGTGATGTTCTGCTGTGTGAAACCCATGTGTCTGGCGAACCTTGCAAATGCATGCCCATTGAATGGGGGGCCATTATCGGATTTGATTGTGTGTGGGATTCCCCATTCACTGAGTATTCCATCCATGACTGCTGCCACTTGTGGAAACACTGTTTTAGGTGTTCTCTTGACTATTTGGAACCTAGAGAATTCATCTATCATTACCATTAGATATTCCCCTTCGTCCGTCAGTCCATACAAATCTATATCCACTCTTTCCATGGCTTCTCTGGGATCTCTGTCTGTTGTAGCAGTACTAAGGGGCGGTCAGCCCTGGCTGGGCATGCTTAGGGTAGACATTGGGGTACCATGTCTTCCACAAGGGTGTCCATGTACGGGAATCATAAATGTTAGCGCAGCAGTTTCTTGCTGTTTTCTGCACCTCTGTGGCCCTCATGCGCTGTGTGTATGACCGATGTTCTTAGCACAAGGGGTACAATAAGTCTGCTGTCTCTGAGTAGGACTGTCTGGTCCATCACCACTAGCTCAATGTGTATCTTCGCAAGTGTTCCTATCTCTGCCTTAGTTTCCTTCGGGTGAAAATGGAATTGTCTTTGATAGTTTTTTCATTTGTTTTGGTTTGTTAGCTGTATGGCCATTAAAATTGATGGATTTCACAGAGTCTCCTGTGCAACCATCTCTAGCGTGAGTGCGGGGGGCATTGCATTGACCGTGACATACCCGATGTACTCAGCATCTCCTTTCCTTGTTATTTGGTCACCCCACCCGGGTGTCGAGCGATGTAGTCGTTACGATTGCAATCCCCTTCTGGACTGTCTATAATGGTGTAGTCATAGTCCTGCAGGCAGATACCTCATTTTTCGATTGTTGGTGGCATTTTGGTTTGTGGATTGCAGAATAAGGACAGCAGAGCCTGATGATCTGTAACTAACATGAACCTTTTCCCTTTAATGCAACTGTGGAAAAGTTTGCATGCCCAGGCAGCTGCTAGGCTCTCTTTCCCTGCCTGGGAGTATCCTCTTTCTGTGGGCGACAGAGGCCTGCTGGCATAGGCTATAATGTGTCTGGGTTGTGAGTCTTCCTCCTTGGTTTGGACTAGGATGTCCCCTCCACCTATTGAGTTCCTATCCATGATGATCTCAGTGTGCCAAACCAAGTCAAAGTAGGCGAACCTTTTCACCTCTGCCAGTACGCCTTTGATGTTGTTGAATGGCATCTGGCACTCGTCTGTCCCCTGGAAAATTGAGTCCTCCTGCAGGAGGTGCCGCAGAGGTTCAGTGTGCGTGGCATAGTGCTTGGGGTACTTGGCACAATAGCCCACTATGCCAAAAAACAAGAAGACGCCTGATGTCTGTGTGGGGGCTACAAGGTTGCCAATTGTGCTGATTTTGTCCGGATCTGAGGTCACTCCCGCGTCCGAAAAGACATGTATGAAAAATCTCAATTGCTTCCTATTGATGTTGCATTTTTCAAAATTGAGTGTTAGACCTGCTGCTTGGAGTGCTCCGCACACCTCCATAAGTACCTGATCATGATCTTCTTGGGACGTGCCAATATATAAGATGTCATCGCTGTAGTTAAACACTGACTTTATGGGAAGGATGACTTGCCCCCGCTGCAGGGGAGATTCCAAAATGTAAATACTTTTATCAGAATAGCCCCTCATGGGTTGAGAATGTCGTTATCACCCTGGATGCGGGGTGCAGCTAAATCTGAGGGTACCCCTGGCTGAGGTCAAACTTTGAAAGCGCTGTGGCTTTGTTCTGTTGGACAATCATGTCCTCAATCTTGGGACCTGGGTATCACTCGCATTGAAACGGCAGTATTGGCAACCCTCATGTTGATGCACCGTCTCATGCAACCCCATACTTTAGGGATGATTACTAAAGGGGAGATCCACTGTGTTGGGCCAACTGCTCATTCTATAATGTCATGTTGTAACAGTTGACTGATCTCTTGTGATACCGCTTTCTCTAGATGGTAAACAACTCTTCGTGGGTGCTGGGAACAGGCTTTATGTAGTCATCAGTATGTAGTTTAATAACCACTCCTTTAAGTTTCCGAAGCCCTTGGAATAGGTCCAGGAAATTTGTCTTGATCGTTTCCTTAGATAATGGTGCTGATGACATTTTATGTATAGCTTCCAAGTCCCTCTGTGGCTCTGCAGTGCACTGCACTACATCAGTATATTGGTAGTGTATATCAATGAGGCCTTTTTGTTTGGCTGTCTTGTAACTGAGGATGCAGTGTCCCCGGGTGGGGCTGCGTACCACATGGATGGTGGCAATTGTTGAACATTTTTTGTGCCCCATTGTGCGTTGAATTTGTCCAAAAGACTGTAGTGGTTTGCTCGCACCCCACTGGAATATTCTTGGCATCGATCTGGAGAGGATGTGCTTATCAGCTGTTTGTTAAAACTCCTGCTCACCTATAATATTGACGGTGGCTCCTGTGTCTAGCTGGACAAAGTGATTTATGGCTCCCATTGTAATGAGTACTATTTGGGCTTCTTCTGCCTCCTGGTTTTTGTGTATAAGGTTGACATTTTCATTGAATATGTTGAATAATCTTGGTCGTATTTTTGAGGTTCGTTGTAATATGAGTCCATCAGGTGTTCCACGTAACCCTGAAGGGTATTCAGTGGGCCATCATACTGATCCCTGTAACGTGGGATGGATTAAGTTGATACTCCCGGTCATGAGATGGCTCAAAATACAGGTATTCTTGAGCCTAGTGGATCTCACCAGCCTCTGGTAGGGGTCATTGCATTCGGGGCCCCCAGGTCAGTTGAAAGGAAGGGTTACATCAGACTCCGGTTTCACAGCAGTCGCCAGGTCACTAGAAATCGCTACAAACATCCTTTTTCCATCTTCCTCTTCGGTTTCAGCTCCAGTAGTTGACTTGTCAGCAGCTTCGAGGTTCCGAGTAGTTATCACGAACTACAGCACAACGCCTACAATCTCTCGCTGCAGTGTACAGATAGGGGCAGTCTGGCTGTCCAATAAGGACAGCCAGCCTCCCACTGGGAGTTGGTTCCCTTCAGGCAAGGTGAAAGATAAAGGCTGCAGAGTTTTGGACTCCTTCTTCACTTCCTCCCTTCTCAGACAATCCGGAACCTGGGAGGGGAATACAAAGGATTCACGCCAAACACAAATCTTCCACCGAGGTTGTTCCCACCTAGAATGGCAAGGGAACACCTCAGGAACAATAAGGATACTTAAAAATGGTGAAAAAGAAGGAACCCACCATTATAACAGATTAGTGGCCCTTCTGTGCATTACCAAAGCTGATGTAAAAGCCTGAGAGTAATAAGAATAAAAAGTCACTAAGGTAAAGCCACTGCCACCAGCCATTCAAGTAAACCTGCAATTGTAACAAAAATGTTACTATGTAAGTAAGAAAGGACTACATTGTATCCCACCAGCACTCCACAGAAGGCTACCTACAAAGCCCTATATGGGGGCAGCCATCTTGAGAGAGGCAATGAGCAGCAGGGCCTATGTAGAAATGAAGAAAAAGACAGAACCCTTCTTATAGCATCCACTTCTGTCTGAATGCTATTATGGCAAATTGTGTTGCAATAGTATTAAACGGCATCATCTTCATTGCGATTGTTGGGATCCAGGGATTTCAGTTCTGTGCTGCTAACTATTAAAGGTATAATTCATTCACTGTGGATGCAAAGTGAGTCCTCTCTTTCACATTTAACATACAACATCAATGTGCATAGAGTGCCTGTACAGCAATCTATGTTTCTTGATTAAATATGGCTTTAGTCATGTATAATGTTCTTGACATTGTACCCTTTTTGTACTTCTGGCATTCATTTGTCTACATTTGCCAATCAATAGGGGACCATGGCAGTCCAGTCACAATCTACCTTGTACTGTAAGGAAACTTCATAACTCATCACTGCAGGCCAGTGCACTTTGTGACTCTTAGTCATAGTTACCAAGGAAAACTGCACGTCAAATTCGAGCTTATCCCTGGGGTGCATTTAACTATCATTCAAAAGAAACATTTGAGTACCATTTGGCATAAAACTTTTCCTTTCCAGCAGACTCTTCCTGCACCAGTTCATATGTGGCCAGTGTTTATGTTCTCCATGCATTGGACATGCATGGGTTATCTCAGCCACAAAATCCAGTCTATGCCTATACCAAACCACAGGTCTGATTTTCACGTTGTATGCACTCAGTAGAGAGTGGTTCACATCTCCTGGAATTTTCAACTCCCAAACATCCCGTTCGACCACCCAGTCCCATTTACAGCTTGCTCAGATTCCCGTAGTCAGCCAGTACACTGGAGCCATTGTTTCTTGGACGAGCTCTACAGCTCTAAAGAAATGTCCTGCTACTTCAACATCACAGTTCAAGCTTGCGAACGTCAATGTGTTTCCCCATGACCACAACGTCGCTGGCACTCCTTTTTGTTTGTGAAAACTGTATTTATATTTTCCAATAAAACATATAACAAGATCAATAATAGGTAACAATTCTCAAAAGACCTAACATTAGTATTTACAAAATGTACAGAAATATCAATTAGTTAAATGAGTAATTCCTAAAAGATTATAATTATCCAATGAATATATTAACAAAAATAGCAATACCCTACTGTGGTCAACCCTCTGTACACAACTAGTAAGTTTATATAAGAACCAAAACCAAGAAGGAGAGGGAGAAAACATGGAAAGAAGAAATTAAAGAGAAAAAAAAGAAAAGAGCAAAAAAGAAAAGAAAAAAAGAGAAGAAAACAAACTGCACAAAATATAAACACACCCCACACCCAGCATGACATATATTTATCATAACCCACATGAACATGCAAATATCAGACGTCATTCACCAAACTCGCTTCTATGCACCATATAAATCATTAAAGGGTGACGAGATATCCAAATAAACCTCTTCCTGATTTGTCCTGTAATACATATATGTATTGGACACCTGTGCGTATGCATGGATTTGGTCTCCTAGATAATGTTATGCTGTGGGTGTGGGAAAGAGAGAGGGACTATGGTTCACATGATGTGGAATTGTTCGAGATCAATGAGTTTCTGGGGGGATATGTAAGATAGGTTGGGGAAAAAAAACAAGGGGGTCCTTGGAGTCTCTCTGCCAGACATTAGTCCTGGTTACCAGAACCTTACCCAGATTCTTTAGCTCACTATCTTTCACAGAGGAGAAATATACCAAACATAACAGTCTTTGTCCTGCCGAGGGGCAGTCCAGCACCGAAATCCTAGGCAATTCTCCTCTGAACAAGAGTACCAACAGCAACCCCGGACACATGTTTCATTCTAGTTGCACCTCATCAGTAGGGTGGAGCTGTGCCTCTCTAAGAATAGTGAGCAAGGGGTCCACGTCTGGATTCCCCTAGTAATTTAGGGTGAGACCCAAAGTTACTTAAATATGCATAATTTGTGGCCTTCCTTTTTGCCTTGGTATTAATTTCTGCAAGTTATCTAGAACGTGAATAGCCCGCAAGCACTCCTCAAAGAATTCTAAAGTGCAATAGTATACGGTTAGAATCACAAAAACTCAAAATATAGGTTGGCATACTTGAGTTAAGAATATGATATACCAAAATATTATTAGGGTTATTAAACATTATTATAACGGGATGCTTCTTTTTGCAAGTGGCTGCAAGGATTAAAAGCAGAACCTTCAAAAAGAATCCACAAGAGATTATCAACAGACTTTGCTACTCAAGGGTACAAGGAAAAAACTGGGCACGCCCGACAGCTTAGGGGGGCATCCATCGTCCGACTCTGCCAACCTAAACCAGCCAAAGTTGTTCTGTTCCCAGGAGACTGCAAATCCACTACTGCTGCCTGCACAGTTAGAGTTTCAAGACTATACTCCATGCGGCCATGGCCGCTATTTCTTCTCTGAAATAGAGGTTCAGCGCAAAAGTTAACCACTGCCACAAGTTCAAGCCAGGTCCAATCTGGTTGCACCTGGTTGCTAAACCTGTCTCAAATCGGATACGAGTCGCATAAAGCAGTGCCTGTGTGCTTTGCAATTCACACTGTTGACCCCCGATGGGGGACCATGGAATAAAATGGAGAACCACACACTGGGCCTGGATGTAACAGACTCTTTATTTCACCTCCTTCTTCTTCCTCTCGCCATAATATACTGGTGCACTTTCCCTTTTCTGCTCCCCTTACTCCCACATGGCCCTCCCATCACATGGTCTCTTCCCATGTAGAACCTGACACGTTAAGGGGCCAGTGTCCTCTTCCTCTGTAGCATCACCCCTTCACAAATGTCCTTTGGTCGACTCAACATTCTTCCACTAAGCGCTGCAGCCTCCTGACCACGCTCTGGGCTCTGCTTCTTTCATTGTTCTGAGGCATCATTTCTGGATTGTGCTGTTCTCACTGAAGGGCCTCTTCGGTATGTCTCAGCAGGTCCTCTTGTGGATCTTCTCCTTCAGTTTCCCATTTGGTGACTTCCAAGTAGTACTCAACATCCTTCCTTAACAAATGTTTGAAGTGTGAAGCATTTTTCCTCATTCTTGGCCTGTGCTCCTTGCAGTCACCATGGACCCTTTTGCTGCTATTACGTTGAACGGGGTTGGTGCATATCTTGAGTCTGTTTTCCTCTGCACCCGTTGTCTTATGAGCAGTTCTTCTCCTGGTTTAAATGCCTTTGGTCTCGCTCCTCTCATGCGATCAGCCTCTTCTTTCGCTCTGCGTTTCCTTGAAGCATCTCTTTCTTTTACTTAAGCATCCGTGTCACTTCGGTCTGCCAGTATTTTGATGCGCCTGGCATTAACTTAGTATGCCATCATGATCTCGGCCGGTG
Organism: Ambystoma mexicanum; assembly: GCF_040938575.1. Classification (NCBI taxonomy): domain Eukaryota; kingdom Metazoa; phylum Chordata; class Amphibia; order Caudata; family Ambystomatidae; genus Ambystoma; species Ambystoma mexicanum. The sequence goes on from NC_090925.1 coordinate 206,535,596, forward strand.
TTTTCCCAGTGGCCTCATGTGGCGTGTGACTATTGGCTCTTAGCATCCTGCACAGGCGTCGAGGTCCCTTCAACGTATGCTTCTGAATAGTTTTCTTGATAGATGACATGAATTTTTTCGGCCATCCCATTGGTTTGGTGCCACAGTGGTGTGATGTTCTGCTGTGTGAAACCCATGTGTCTGGCAAACCTTGCAAATGCATGCCCATTGAATGGGGGGCCATTATCGGATTTGATTGTGTGTGGGATTCCCCATTCACTGAGTATTCCATCCATGACTGCTGCCACTTGTGGAAACACTGTTTTAGGTGTTCTCTTGACTATTTGGAACCTAGAGAATTCATCTATCATTACCATTAGATATTCCCCTTCGTCCGTCAGTCCATACAAATCTATATCCACTCTTTCCATGGCTTCTCTGGGATCTCTGTCTGTTGTAGCAGTACTAAGGGGCGGTCAGCCCTGGCTGGGCATGCTTAGGGTAGACATTGGGGTACCATGTCTTCCACAAGGGTGTCCATGTACGGGAATCATAAATGTTAGCGCAGCAGTTTCTTGCTGTTTTCTGCACCTCTGTGGCCCTCATGCGCTGTGTGTATGACCGATGTTCTTAGCACAAGGGGTACAATAAGTCTGCTGTCTCTGAGTAGGACTGTCTGGTCCATCACCACTAGCTCAATGTGTATCTTCGCAAGTGTTCCTATCTCTGCCTTAGTTTCCTTCGGGTGAAAATGGAATTGTCTTTGATAGTTTTTTCATTTGTTTTGGTTTGTTAGCTGTATGGCCATTAAAATTGATGGATTTCACAGAGTCTCCTGTGCAACCATCTCTAGCGTGAGTGCGGGGGGCATTGCATTGACCGTGACATACCAGATGTACTCAGCATCTCCTTTCCTTGTTATTTGGTCACCCCACACGGGTGTCGAGCGATGTAGTCGTTACAATTGCAATCCCCTTCTGGACTGTCTATAATGGTGTAGTCATAGTCCTGCAGGCAGATACCTCATTTTTCGATTGTTGGTGGCATTTTGGTTTGTGGATTGCAGAATAAGGACAGCAGAGCCTGATGATCTGTAACTAACATGAACCTTTTCCCTTTAATGCAACTGTGGAAAAGTTTGCATGCCCAGGCAGCTGCTAGGCTCTCTTTCCCTGCCTGGGAGTATCCTCTTTCTGTGGGCGACAGAGGCCTGCTGGCATAAGCTATAATGTGTCTGGGTTGTGAGTCTTCCTCCTTGGTTTGGACTAGGATGTCCCCTCCACCTATTGAGTTCCTATCCATGATGATCTCAGTGTGCCAAACCAAGTCAAAGTAGGCGAACCGTTTCACCTCTGCCAGTACGCCTTTGATGTTGTTGAACGGCATCTGGCACTCGTCTGTCCACTGGAAAATTGAGTCCTCCTGCAGGAGGTGCCGAAGAGGTTCAGTGTGCGTGGCATAGTGCTTGGGGTACTTGGCACAATAGCCCACTATGCCAAAAAACAAGAAGACGCCTGATGTCTGTGTGGGGGCTACAAGGTTGCCAATTGTGCTGATTTTGTCCGGATCTGAGGTCACTCCCGCGTCCGAAAAGACATGTCTGAAAAATCTCAATTGCTTCCTATTGATGTTGCATTTTTTCAAAATTGAGTGTTAGACCTGCTGCTTGGAGTGCTCCGCACACCTCCATAAGTACCTGATCATGATCTTCTTGGGACGTGCCAATATATAAGATGTCATCGCTGTAGTTAAACGCTGACTTTATGGGAAGGATGACTTGCCCCCGCTGCAGGGGAGATTCCGAAATCTAAATACTTTTATCAGAATAGCCCCTCATGGGTTGAGAATGTCGTTATCACCCTGGATGCGGGGTGCAGCTAAATCTGAGGGTACCCCTGGCTGAGGTCAAACTTTGAAAGCGCTGTGGCTTTGTTCTGTTGGACAATCATGTCCTCAATCTTGGGACCTGGGTATCACTCGCATTGAAACGGCAGTATTGGCAACCCTCATGTTGATGCACCGTCTCATGCAACCCCATACTTTAGGGATGATTACTAAAGGGGGGATCCACTGTGTTGGGCCAACTGCTCATTCTATAATGTCATGTTGTAACAGTTGACTGATCTCTTGTGATACCGCTTTCTCTAGATGGTAAACAACTCTTCGTGGGTGCTGGGAACAGGCTTTATGTAGTCATCAGTATGTAGTTTAATAACCACTCCTTTAAGTTTCCGAAGCCCTTGGAATAGGTCCAGGAAATTTGTCTTGATCGTTTCCTTAGATAATGGTGCTGATGACATTTTATGTATGGCTTCCAAGTCCCTCTGTGGCTCTGCAGTGCACTGCACTACATCAGTATATTGGTAGTGTATATCAATGAGGCCTTTTTGTTTGGCTGTCTTGTAACTGAGGATGCAGTGTGCCCTGGTGGGGCTGCGTACCACATGGATGGTGGCAATTGTTGAACATTTTTTGTGCCCCATTGTGCGTTGAATTTGTCCAAAAGACTGTAGTGGTTTGCTCGCACCCCACTGGAATATTCTTGGCATCGATCTGGAGAGGATGTGCTTATCAGCTGTTTGTTAAAACTCCTGCTCACCTATAATATTGACGGTGGCTCCTGTGTCTAGCTGGACAAAGTGATTTATGGCTCCCGTTGTAATGAGTACTATTTGGGCTTCTTCTGCCTCCTGGTTTTTGTGTATAAGGTTGACATTTTCATTGAATATGTTGAATAATCTTGGTCGTATTTTTGAGGTTCGTTGTAATATGAGTCCATCAGGTGTTCCACGTAACCCTGAAGGGTATTCAGTGGGCCATCATACTGATCCCTGTAACGTGGGATGGATTAAGTTGATACTCCCGGTCATGAGATGGCTCAAAATACAGGTATTCTTGAGCCTAGTGGATCTCACCAGCCTCTGGTAGGGGTCATTGCATTCGGGGCCCCCAGGTCAGTTGAAAGGAATGGTTACATCAGACTCCGGTTTCACAGCAGTCGCCAGGTCACTAGAAATCGCTCCAGACATCCTTTTTCCATCTTCCTCTTCGGTTTCAGCTCCAGTAGTTGACTTGTCAGCAGCTTCCAGGTTCCGAGTAGTTATCACGAACTACAGCACAACGCCTACAATCTCTCCCTGCAGTGTACAGATAGGGGCAGTCTGGCTGTCCAATAAGGACAGCCAGCCTCCCACTGGGAGTTGGTTCCTTTCAGGCAAGGTGAAAGATAAAAGGCTGCAGAGTTTTGGACTCCTTCTTCACTTCCTCCCTTCTCAGACAATCCGGAACCTGGGTGGGGAATACAAAGGATTCACGCCAAACACAAATCTTCCACCGAGGTTGTTCCCACCTAGAATGGCAAGGGAACACCTCAGGAACAATAAGGATACTTAAAAATGGTGAAAAAGAAGGAACCCACCATTATAACAGATTAGTGGTCCTTCTGTGCATTACCGAAGCTGATTTAAAAGCCTGAGAGTAATAAGAATAAAAAGTCACTAAGGTAAAGCCACTGCCACCAGCCATTCAAGTAAACCTGCAATTGTAACAAAAATGTTACCATGTAAGTAAGAAAGGACTACATTGTATCCCACCAGCACTCCACATAAGGTGGGGTGTACTGGCTCACTATATAAAATGTAAAGAGGATGAAAATCCTTCCTTACCCCTTGGGAGCAGTAGCTCAAGTACATTAAAGAAATATTAACAGGGAAGCCCAAAGGGGCAACCCAGTCTAAGCCCAAAAGTTATAGGAAACTGTAACTCCAATCATACACTATGGAGAGACACAAAAAGGTCACGCATAAAAAGAGTCAAAGACTAGGTGGGGGGGGGGGGAGATTCCCCTTCCCCTAGGTACAAGGGAAAATAATCACCAAGCCCGTGCAAAAAGTTCTGGGGTTGACACAAGTCAGGAAGATTTATCATAAATATGAAAATCTTACCAAACAGAGTACCCTTGAGAAGCACTGTGGGCTTGTAGCCTGTTGCAGCAAGGTTCCGGGTGGAGGGTCAGGTGGGAGCAGACAGGCACAGCAGGCTCGTAGTCTGTTTTAGTAAGGCTCCAATGGAGTGTGAGGCACTGCTCCGGACAGAGCGTCGACGTGAGGAGACACAAATTGGCGGATGCCAGCAGGCTGGAGACACAGCAGCGATGGAAGTAGGAGGCGAATGGACCGGCAAAATGCCAGGTGTTAAGCTGCATGTGCGCTTGAAGCAGGCAACTTGACACGGAGCTTAACACCCGGTGAGGTCACTGGGTGGGGCAGCGACATCGGGATTGCTGGAACACATCTGCTTTGGAGCTTGGCAGGATCGCCAGGCACCATCTTCGGCGGGATCGCCAGTATCACCAGCGGGATCGCTGGGTGCAGATGGTCTCATCACTGGAGTCGGACGGCCTTGTGGGTTCACAGGAAACCCTTGTTGCCAGTTGTTAAGCCCCTATGGAGGACCGTGGAATAAAATGGACAACCACACGCTGGGCCTGGATGTAACGGATTCCTCATTTCACCTTCCTCTCGCTATAACATACTGGCGCACTTTCCCATTTCTCCTCCACTTCCGCCCACGTGGCTCTGCTTTCACGTGGTGTCTTCTCATTTTGACCTGGCACGTTAAAGGGGCCGTGTCCTCTGCCTCTGTAACACATACAACTCACACGGGTTGCTTACTCACAGCAACAGCTCTCGCCTCTCCATATGAATGAACGCCAGCCTCCCCACTGCGGCCCCTCTAATGGGTCACACTAAGCCCTCCAGCAGCAAACAAACTGGCGTTATTTGTTCCTTGCTTTTGCCTCCTCGGGCCAGTACCATGGCCAAAGTTGCACCGGGATAAATCGCAGCTTGGTTGTTCAGTGGCCGACTGATGGGTTGTGCCACATTAAGGCAGCTGAAAGTTAGAAAGCAAAATGTATAGGGCCCGCCACTGCCTTCAACCCATAACAACAGCACTCTTGTCCAACAGCAGGCGTGGCCACAAGGACGACCCGCCAGCACTTTTCAGCACAGCCTCCTAAGCGCTGATGTTGGTGGACGGGGCTTGAAAGGCGGGCTTTAGAGTAACGGAGCCTTTAGTTTGTAAAGACTGTTGCCTCCCTTAGAAATAGGTGCAAACCATCAGCCCCACCTTGGTGCTTCGTGGTGAGGTAAAATCTTAGGCAAAGCAATGGAGGGAGGGGGCGAGTGGCTGCAGATTATCACAGGAAAAGTGTATTGAACATAGAATGGGGACCACCACGGAGCTGCAAACCTAAAAGGCAACTTAACAAAAGCTATTAAGATTTCTCTGTACGAATCACTGTGCCCCACTCTCCCCGGTGTGGGGACTAATTTCAATTGCGAGGACTGAACGGTGCTAACGGTGGGCCTGCTATGGATTGATGTCCTGAATAAGAGAAAGAAGATTTCGCGAATTATAACCTTGGCTCCTCTTGGGAAAACGTAAGGATGGGTGAGGAAAACCAACACAGCTGACCAATGGCACCTACCAATTGCTATTTCCTTAGAACAGCCATTTTGCCTGATATCACCCTCTTCTGGAGCCAGAACACCAAAAATCAGCAATAGCTGCAACATTAAATGCTCTAGTGTACTTACCAAGGGGTCCCAATGATCTCTACTGCCCAATGTGCATTGGAGGTGTGGAGCCAGACTGTCCATTAATCTGTCTGTATGGCTATCCCAGGAATATAACCAGGCAGGCAACTTCCTCCTACCGCCTACAGTGACTCTTGTTGGTCCCACGTTTTTCCCTCCATCACATGCACTAACCACGTATTTGGGCGTTTAGTGTGGGCTGCATTATGGTTTTTCAGTACTTTTTAACTTTTTCGTGAGTTTGGAATGTTCATTTTCATTCTACCCTACAGATAAATGGCGCACCAGCCACTTTCTCTCTCTAAAAATGGTAAATATTTGCAACAACAAAAAAGGATGAGAAAAATAGAAACAAATGCGAAGCCAGTGCCTTCCTTCGACACAGCTTTTTTGATTGATTGATATTTTATTTCTATCGCGCTAGTACACAAGTGTTTCAGAGCGCGGCAAGGGAGGGGAACAGGGGAGAACAAAACAGCGATCTTACTAGGCCCAGTGACATTGAGAACGCGCAAGTGCATGGGAGAGGGGGAAGGGGGAAAGTGCATGGAAGGGGGAGAGGTGGAAAGTGCGAAGCAGAGGAGAAACAGATAAATAACAATAAATAAATAATAAAGGCAACAAACAGTGGTAATTCAGCCAGCAATTTGCAAGTGCTAGGTTTAAGGCAGCAGACAAGGTAGGTCTGATAAGTGCAGGAAGAAAAAGTGGGGGCTGTATGGGTACAGATACAGACCCCAGTGCAGGGGGTGGCCCGGTGGCAGTACGGGAGGGTGGCAGGATGAGAAGGTACCTGGGCCCAAAAGACAAAAGGTGGCCAGGTGCCAAGAGAGAACAGATCAGCAGGGGAGAGGGAGAGCAAAGGCAGAAGAAAAGAGGGAGGTCTTGAGGTGCTTCCGGAACCAGAGATGGTTCTCCTCAAGTTTTAGAGTGGCAGGGAGGCTGTTCCACAGGGAGGCCCCAGCTGAAGACAGAGATCTACCACAGCTCGTTTCTTAGAAAAACGGCTGACCCTGAGTGAGTTGGAGGTAGAGGAGCGAAGAGATCGAGAGGGGAGGTATTTGCGGAGGGATAGCGGAAGATATTTTGGACCCAGGCCCCAGAAAGCCTTGTGGACAATGCAGAGGGTTTTGAATTTAATCCTTGCATCCACTGGGAGCCAGTGGAGTGATTTCAGAGCTGGAGAGATACGATCCCAGGGCTTGAGGCCAAGGACAAGTCTCGCAGTCCTGTTCTGGATTAGTTGCAGAGGGCGGAGAGTAGAGGCTTTGTTGCAGAGGGCGGAGAGTAGAGGCAGTTAGATTTAGAAAGAGGATGTTACAATAGTCCAAGCTAGAGAGAACCAGAGCTTGAGATACCATGAGCTTCTGGGGGAAGGAGAGGAAAGGCAGAGTACCTCTGAGGAGGTGCAGTCAGAAATTTGACTTTTTTGAGACCTCAGAGATGTGGGCGGAGAAGGAAAGGGTGGAGTCAAAGATGACCCCAATGTTCTTAGCCTCGCAGATGGGGGTAGGAGGAGGGCCAAGGGAGGCAGGCCAGAGAGTGAGGGGAAAGGATGGTGAAGGTGTGCCGATGAGGAGGATCTCCGTCTTGCTGGCATTCAGACAAAGATCATTGGCGGCACACCAATCTTGAATGGCAGTTAGGCAATCAGAGATGAGAGAGGGAGAGGACGTGGCAGAGGGCATCCTGAAAATGAGTTGAGTGTTGTCAGCGTAGCACTGGAAATTTGAGCAGAAAATGGCAATGCAGTGGGCGAGAGTTGCCAGGTATTGGTTGAAAAGCCAGGGCGAGAGGTTAGACCCCTGGGGAACACCACAGGTAGAGAGGAAGATAGATTAAAGCAAGGACCCAAGTTGGACCTGGGAGGATCGATCTGAGAGGAAAGAGGTCAGCCAGGCCAGAGCCTGATCAGTGATACCCAGGTTTTCACGGAGACGGTTGAGCAGGATGGTATGGTTGACCGTGTCGAAGGCAGAAGAGAGATCGAGGAGGATGAGGACAGAGGGAATGTTAGAGTCAAGGTTGGTGAGCAGATCTTCACGGATATTTAGGATTGCAGTTTCCGTGCTTCTGCCAGCTCTGAAGCCAGACTGGTGGTCATGGAGACAGCCAACAGAATTGGAATGAAGGTTAAGCTGAGAGATGGCCAACTTTTCCAGGAGTTTGGCAAGAAATGGAGTAAGGGAAATTGGGCGATATTTAGCTGCACAAGAAGGATCAGCTGTGGGTTTCTTGTGAAGAGGATGCACAAAGGAGTGCTTCAGAGGGGAGGGGAAGGATCCAGAGGCAAAGGAGTGGTTGCAAAAATCAGCAAGGGCCGGAGCGAGGGTGTCAATATGGTCCTTGATGGTTTTAGAGGAACAGGGATGAACCTGTTTTGAAGAGGCTTTCATAGAACGGAATTGTCTAGCAACCTCGGCAGGGGTGAAAAGAGGAAAGGACGAGAAGGATGGTGGGAGGGTGGCTAAAGGAGGGTCAGCAAGCACAGATGGAGAGGGAAGAGGAGGAGTGTGGGTGGAGAGGGTGGACAGAATGTCCTGGTTTTTTTTAAATTAAGTGAGAGGCAAGGGCATTGCAAAGAGCCTGGGAGGCAACAGGAGGGGTAGAGACTGCAGCAGGGTTGGCCAGCTCCTTGCAGATTTTAAAGAGTTCGGCCGAGTTGTTAGATGCCGCAGAGACACGAGCTTGAATGTGGAGTCTCTTCTTGGTGAGGACAGAGAGTCGGTATTGCCTTTGTAGCAGGCGACAGGCCAGTTTGTCAGAGGATGAACAGGAAGTCCTCCATTTCCTCTCAGCTGCCCTACACTTAGGTTTAAGTGTAGCTAGGTCAGAGTCATACCAGGAATTGCAGTTGGCTTTCGACTTCAAACGGATCCTCATGATAGGGCCAAGAGAATTAAGCGTATCAGAAATTGAAGAGTAGAGCAGAGCCAGGGCTGTATCAGGATGTGAGACAGCCAAAGGTGGAGGGGGGGAGAAAGTGGCCTCAACTGACACACGCTTCATGGGCCGGATGTCCGAGAAGGTAGATGGCAGTGTTGGGGTAGGCTTGGCTTGGGGGGAAGAGAGGGAGAGATGAGATGAGTGGAGGGAGTGATCGCTCCAGGAGAGAGGAGTGGTCAGAGGGATGGAGAGGGGGAGGTCAGAGGAGATCAAGACATCGAGTTTGTGCCTTGCAGAGTGAGTCGGGCCAGAGGGGAGGATGGACAGGGAGAGGGAGTCGCAGAAGTTACAGAAGAGTACAGAGGAGGAGAGTCTAAATGTATATATAGGTCACCGAGGAGGAGGAGTTGAGTGGTAGAGGCCAGGAGGGAGGAGGGGAGGTCTGCCCACTCAGAGAGAAATTAGGTGATTTGACCAGGAAGCTGGTAGATGGTAACACCAGTAAGAGAATGGGTAGGTGAGAGAGAAAGCCTACAGACAAGGCATTCAAAAGAGGAGTAGGTCTGAGTGGGAATGATAGAGGCAGGAATCCACTCAGGAAAGATCAGGGCTACCCCCCACCGGACCGGGAGGATCTGGGTGCTGATAGGATCTTGTAGCCATCAGGGAGGAGAGTGTCAAAGCTTGTGAGAGAGCTGGCCGTGAACCATGTCTCAGTAAGACCAACAACATCAAGGGAGGTGGCAGATGTCAGAGGAGTGTTTGACGGCAGAGCGAGAGTTGAGAGGGGCAATATGAAGAAGGTTGACAGCCTTAAAGACCTTCCTGGGAGGGGTACAGATCAGAGGTACGCCCTGCGGAGGAGAAAGAGCCATAGGAGGGGCAGAGGAGGAGGAGGAGAGAGAGGGCAAGGTAGCCAAGGGGGGAGAGGAGGGGACAGCAGGAGATGAGAGGAAATTGATGAGGCGGGGAAGCGCCTATCAAAGAGGAGGAGATTGGCCTGAGGGCTTTGGACCATGACAGTGCCATTTAGGTAGACATTAATGATGACTTTACAGGAGTCGAAAGAAGCCATGAGAACTTCCCAGTGAGTGCCACCATTTATGGGAGAGGAGGAGATAGGGCAGAGCACAGAGACCATATGAGGAGTCCATAGATCTGGGGAAGGAACAACAAAGAGGATGTCGGTAATGGTCTGTCTGGCGGAAGCATTGGAGTAGGTGTCGGCTATAGGAAGACCAGGATTAGAGGCCAAAATATCCTTTTTTGAACTTCTTCCTACCAGACCTAGTGAGAAGGGAAGGATAGTCAATGGAGAAGCAGCTGGAGAAGATAGGAGAAACTCCACGGATATGTTCAGCTCAGTGTACGAGCAGAGAAGTGCCACATGAAGAAGCTCCAATCTCATTACTGCCTGATCTGATCAGGTGCAAAGAAGTATTGATTTCATTAAGGTATCTGTCTTAGAATTGAAGTATATTTGTCGTCTCCTAAAAATACCCAAATACACTCTACAAAACATCACCCAGATCCTGGTGACAGGTATGTCAAATTCAATTAAATGTATCCATAACTCTGTGAACAGTCACAGTTTGTTTTTCCTGATTTTTCTGGGCTCATGATTTAGAGCCTGTGCCCAATTTCAGAATCCTTTGCAGGTTTTTTTAAATACACCAAAAAGGCACTTGGAAACCTGTAATGTCTGTAGTTTAATCAGGGCTCCATGCAGGATTAAATCATCGGTACACCCCTTTTTGGCGCTGCTGTTTGGGCGTGGGCCGGTTCGGCGTGATCACATTGGCGCAGCGGCCAGTTCGGCATGCCCATTTTGGTGCAGAAGCCTTTCTGGCGCCACCGATATGGCGCGAGGGACGTTTGGACGTGGCTGACGTCTAAATTCCCTCACGTCAAATTCAAAATTATCATTCTTTGCAAACGCAGCACGTTGAGGTACTGTGTCTGTTAACGTGTTGCATTTACAAAGAATGAGTGTTATGATTGTATGAAGAATTGTGGTGTGGAACATGTACTGCCCTAAACGGCACATTTTAGAACAGCAGGAACATGCTACACGATTGCAGCCCGCACGCAAACCGCTTTTTTTTCTACTGGCACATAACGTGTTGTTTTGCGAAGAACTGGTAATTTTCTGTTTTGTTATTTTCATATCTGTTTGTATTTTATATCTACGCACTCCTTGGGAGAGTGCTCAATCTTTCTAAAGATGAACGCAATGCTTTAGCGTGTCTCTGGGAAAATCACCTTTTCACCTGTATCTCAAATTGTAAAGATGTGTTACTTTATAGTACACACACAGTAAACCAGCCGTGTAGTCTACTGTGTGGTCCTGTCTCAATTGCATTACTCTTTCACACACGCCACGTTTGGGTGTCCATTACACCCCGCACGCTGTGCAGATGCTGCTGTTTTCTCTCTGGCATTCATTGGAGCCAAGCCTGCATGTACTCTATCCAATGCCCAAGGCATGATAGTAACGGTACCATCATCGGATAGCTCGGAGGGTTAATGTATCCGTTGTAGAAATTAATATCCCACTTGCAGTTTGTAAGGTCATCTCGCTGAGTGTTGCCCACAGCCCTTTATCATTTTTTTTCTTCCGAAAACCATTGAGATGGGGGTAGTATGCCACTCAGCAAGGCTTAAATGTACGACCAATTACCTGCGCCAAAACATCCTGGTGCCAGAACATCCAGGCGGCGAACTACCTTGCCGAAATGGACGCGCCAAGTCGGCCGGCGCCGAAATGGCTGCGCCAAATCGTCCTCGTGAAATCATAACATTTCTGTTCCAAAATGGAGGACGGATGCTCTCTGCTGTTAAAGGCTGTACGGCGCATTTGGGCTGTCGTTCTAAAGATGCAACCTGATGCCCCAAAAGGTCGGCCTAAAATTCAAGTACAGCTGTCAGACTCGGAAAGAGACCAAAATTAGCAATTCAATATATTTAAACGTACAATTAATTTTGATTTTTTCACGACTGTCATTAAACCAGCGTTGTCATTTATTTTTTACAACTGTAGAGACTTATCACGTTAAATCCATTCTAACAAGATTGGTACGTGTCTGGCCTCTGCCTAAGCGGTCCTGGCTTTGTGCACTTCTGAAGAAAAGCCGGATCCTATGTTAGCGCAGATCACTGACAAGGGCACCCTAATGTCAGGTTACAGAGCCAAGTGTCGTGCAAGACGTCTGTTGTGTAAAACTGTCCCCTTCCCTGCTCCAAGGAAACACCTTTGTAGTATTGTTCCATGTTCCATCTCTGCATATACGTGGTAGACTGGAACATGGAAGGTTGGTGGAAAGATGCTAGAAAGGAATTTGTAAGAGTCATTCGTTGTTGTCTTGTTAAGGAGCCGGTGGGCCTATCCCTATACATAAATAAACTCATGTAAAACCTCCATACGGTGTTGAGATACATTCATTACAGCCTTACCCCTTCTTCCCCCTACCGACAAGTGGTCAGTGGGAAGGGGTGAAGAAAAGCTACGAATGGAGTCTGCTCGGACTCTCAAGTTTCTCAGAAGAAACAAGGATATCTACACAAAAAGGAACGTACATTTCCTTACCAGAGGTTGTATGATAGTGCTCTGAAGACTAAACCCAATTGTACAGAACTCAAGGGAGTCATGAGGAAATCCCAATGAAGCTGAGGTGACGCTACATGACTAAAGGCAGAACACTAACACAGAAATACTTCCTACTATTTATGTTGTATGTTTTGGGGTAACTGCCCGCTACTACAATATCACAAAGTGCGCGCAGCCTCATGTTGCAGTAACCTTTCTTTATTCTCTTCTCTCAAAGACCAACCTCATTTTCACTTTGTCCCGCCCACATGCCCTTCCGTCCCTTAAAGGGGTCGTTCGGTCAGAAATGCTACTGGCCCAATCGATCAGGCATGTATTTTAGAGCATACATCGATTGTTCTTAAAAAAATTCCAATGCAACTTACCCACATTTTTCTCACTTTAACACATGCGAAAACGACGGGTCAGGTACTGCCATCTTGTGCTAATCTTACCGTTGATCAATCGCCCCAAGTTCAAGTGCCCTCACAGCACTCATTCAGATCACCCGCCCTTAACACTGACATCACTAGGCTCTCACAATGAGCTCCACCTTTTTTAATGATGTTAGTGGGCAGCGTAGCCAAATGTACCCTGGTCATCACCAATGTCATAACGTTATCTAATGCAGAACCAGGAACATAAACACACACATCCACAACAGAGCCAAAACGATAAAAACAGTTTTTTCTGAAGAAAACAGCAAAAGTCGGCAGCGTAAAAAGTAGTCCATTTTTACAATGATGGTCTCCGCCAAGTGTCTCCTCTCAGCAACGAAAAACCAAACCTATAGCTCACGTGAACACCTTCGTACACCACTAAGCTTAAAAGTACCTATGCCACCAAGCGAGCAGCTGAGACATCATGGAAAAAAGACCCATCAGACACTAATAAAGCCCACTTTACTATTACATCTAAAACCTACAAACAGGCTATATACCCAGCAGAAAATGCCACTTATAACAATAGGATTGCTAAAGCAAGATCTGTAACAAAAGAGCTTTTTGCCATAATGTGAGAGCTTTAGTTACCAGTCGCCCCCCCCCCCCGCCAGCTGCCTTAAAGACAGCACATGGTGTGCTAACATCCAAAATGCTCTACTAGACAAATTCTCCTCACTCCAAACCAAAAAAGTATATCTAATGGCACACCTCTGGTACAAACCATACTGCCACCAGTCAATCTACCCACCCATTTGAATTTTCTAAAGTATCTGACCTTGAAGTCGACTAAATAATCAAAGGCATTAAACCTTTGAGTTGTCTAGGCAACATCTGCACGGCGGCTATCATCAAAGACTGCGCCAACCAATTAACGCCCTTTCTCGCCTCCCTTATCAACGCCTCATTCACAACAAGTACAGTGACTACCAACTTCAAAGACGCTTGGGTCCTCCCACTTCTCAAGAAGCCAACAATCAACCCGAGCATACCACCCAACTACCACCCCATCACAATCATCCCTTTCCTGCTCAGCTTTATGGACAGAGTAGCGTACCTACAGATCCAAAAGTACCATTTTACCCACAATATATTAGGACTGCGTCAATCTGGCTTCCACCGAGGTTATGGGACTGAATCAGCTCTCCTCGACCTTAAAATCCAAATGGATGAATCCAAAGACAAGGGCAAACTAGACATTCTCCTCCTGTTAGACCTCTCAGCCACTTTCGACCTGCTGGACCACAAAATCCTTTGCCCCTTTGCCAGCACCTTGCCTCATCAGCCAACTTCCCTGCAAAAGCTATAACCTGGATTGAATCATTTCTGTCCAATAGACTATGAGGGTCTTTTCCCCAACAGCGTCGGCCCACCCAGCCTTACTCTCCTGTGTTGTCCCTCAAGGCTTCTGCCTCCCACCCATGCTCTGCAATATCTTTATGAAGCCTCTCTTCAACCTCATTGACTCGTTGGGTATCTTCTACACTACGCAGACAACACCCACATCCTTCTTCCCATAACAGGCAACTACGACACTGTCTCCATCACTCTGAATTCAACATACCAAAGTATCCACACTTGGATGGCCTTTCACTCTCTTTGCCTGAACAATGGGAATGCTGAGCTACTGCTCATTGGCTCCCAAAACCACACAAACAAACTTAACAGTGCCTACACCACAATCACTATAGACTCTTTCTATCCACTGATAGCTGCCTCACGCTAGCTAGAACCCTTATTGTGTCCAGATTAGATTACTGAAATGCACTCTTTGCAGAAACATGTAAGGGCAACATCAACAAACCACAGATTATTCAAAACAATGCTTTCAGAGCAGCCTTGAACATCCCTAAAAAATGAACACATCTCTGCCAGATGAAACGCACATTGGCTCCCAATTCGCAATTGAATCCAGTTCAAAACCTTAACCATAACACACAAATGCTTGTCATAGACTGCCCGCGATACCTGTCTAACAAATTCAAGAAACCCCATACTAACAAACCTACTAGAGCCTCCCAGTTCCACTGTCTAACTACCCCGAGATTCAAACTTCAAAAAGCAGGGGGGTGCAGCTTCCCGGTGATCGCGACTAAATACTGGAACGCACTCCCAACTTACTTGAAATCAGAATCATCCAACTGGTCCTTCCTTAAAAGTCTTAAAAACGGGCTCTTCAAGATGTATAACACCCACCCGACGGCCACCGATACGGGATGGCACTCTCTGTAACTAAGTCCAACTGTACTAAGCTTGCAAACAGTCTTAAAATAAAACGTAATTTTCATGTAACCTGCCCCTTGATGCCACCACTGCAACTGTAACTATATCCAACTGTACTAAGCTTTCAACTGTACTAGCTAAAGTACATGCTGCGCTCCATGTTACCAGCGCCTGGAGGCTCCTAATGTAACTAAGTATCAATGTACAACCGCGCTTTATGTAACTATCGCCCTGATGCCCTTGGGTTTGGTGTGCTCTACAAATCACTAAATAAATAAATAAAATAAAAAATCTTATTACTTCTTTGTGAATATTCGACACATTTTGGCCGTCAAATTGTTAGTGCGGTGGATTCAAGGACATATAACAATGCACCCCTTCATCCAGCGTTCACAGCGTGTCATAGAGAGTTTCATTTTGGGAACACATGCAACAAAAATGTACAATATTAATGCCACGCTGCGCAGTGAAAAACAATTAAATATTTCAAGGATCCCACATATGAAAATATTTACTTCCATTGGAACTGTATCAATGCATCTGGTCCTACAAAATTTACGTATTCTTTCAAAGATGACCCTAAACGCGGTGCAGACAGGCTCGGAATTCCCTATACTTCAATAGAACAATGCCTGGAAATAAAAGCCAAATTAATAGTTCTTGGCCAAAGTGGGCCACTTCTTTTCTGAAATAAACAGAATTCAAATACAAAGGCGGTCGGTAGCACCAGCCTTGGTGGACTGTTGCAGCAAGGGCAGCACGTGTAATGAACAACAATAAAAAGAAAAAATAGTTTACATCGCTAAAATTCCAGCATGCCTGGAATGAGTGCAGTTTTCAAAGGCTTAATGGCTTCTGTGTATATCTATTCCAGCAATCATATTGATGTCTGCATTGATGTATGCATGCCTGGTTGTCCTCCACATGTGGGCCTCCACAGTAAGATGTAAAGGTGCAAAGGCCACAGCCACATGTTCATAGTGCACATTGGCAAAACATATTCCTTTGCTCGTTATATCAATGGTGGCTAACACTGTGGCACGTAAACCTTTGGATTATTGCTATCTGGAGCCATGTATCATGATTCCTACTTTCCAGCAAGTTTTGGAATTCATTTCTTTTATTATTATTTATTATTGGTTATTTGAAAAGCACCTATAGAAAACACTTTGTTTCAAGGTGCCACAAGAGAAAAAGAGGGCTGGGGGAAGGGAAGAAAAAACCAATACTGGTCCTACTAGGCCTTGTGTAATTCGGATCATTCAAAAGCAGTAAAATTCAGTGCAGGAGGGAGTGGATGGGGAGGGGGGGTGTAGGACAGGGCAGAAGGGAAAATGCTAGGGTGTGAGGGAGGTGCAGGGCAAGAGGAGGTACATAAGCGCAGGGGGGAGGAAGAAGAGGGTCAATGAGACTATGCAAGTGCTAAGGGGAGGACAGGTGGGCAGGTGCCAGGGGAAGAAGGACGTGAGGACCACCTGCAAAGCCCGAATATGGGGGTGGACCAGGCTTCCACGTATTCCGTCGGGTTAGGTCCTTCCATTCCTTCTGGCAAACCGACAATGCGGATGTTGTTGGGTCTAGCGCGTCCTTCTGCTCTGTTTTCCAGGTTGCCTACTCGCTGCACAAGGGCATGGAGTTCCGATCTGTGGGCGGAGCATTCTGCTATGTTCGGAGCCATCTCCTTTTCCAGGTTTCCGGTGCGCTCCGCCAGCGTTCTCACATCTTGTCTCAGTAAGTTCACATCTTGCTGGACCGCTCCGACTTTAAGGTCCAGTGCCACTTTCAGTTCATTCATAGCCAGGCCCAGTTTAGTCTCCCAGGCAACTTTTAGGTCCGCAATCGCAGCCAGCACCTCCTGGATTGTGCCCAGGGCCTCCTCCACCACAGTGGTAGTTCTGTCTTTACTCCTGGCCCCCTCTATTCCTGGAGATGTCTTGGCGTATGCGTCCAGCGTGGGCTGCTTGTTTTTCGGTCGTACGATTTTGTTGGACATTGTGCTGTGTCAGCTCTGTTTGGGCCAGCCCAGCCACTTCTTGCGTGAGGGTCTGCCTGGTGTTGGGCTATTCCTGATGTCTGGGGCACGCTTCTTCTGTGTAGGGGGTGCACATCCACTGCCTGCTGCACTCCTGGAGTGGGCTGTGTCCTCCCACGTGCTTGCGCCCCCCCTTAGTCTTATTCCGCCGGCCCCCGGCATGTTTCCTGGTGTGTGGGGCATGCCTTGGCCATGCTGGGGGTGTGTACCGGCTGCCCCTTATGCTCCTGGAGTGTGCTGTGTCCTCCCACGTACCAGGAATAGCTCAGTGTAATCCGCAGGCCTTCGCTATGTTTCACCCAGTCACCTGGGATCTGGTGGGTGCGTTGGTTCTGCACGCTTCTGCGCCGGGACCCGACAGGGCCTCCCGGCAATCCGACCCCCAATGGTGACTTTCGCACCTCCTCCTGACCCAGTACCGGCACAGGGTACTCCCCTTGTACACTTTGGTCGTGAGCTGTTGGTACATGCATGTACTGCCTTGTGGTTCTCGTGCCTTGTCGTCTACAAGGTGTAGTAGGGTCTTTCCCGGCGCCTTTCTGCCTTTACAGGTGTTTACTGGGCTGTGGGTGTACCCGGGTCTGTAGCATCCGTGTCTCCAGCTTGCCAGTGTTGCAATCGTAGTTCCTCTATTGTTAGGGCGGTGCCCGCAGTCCCAAATACATCGTGTCTGCCTGCAAACAGCAGGTACATATGCTGTCTTAAGTCCTCTGCCACCCTCTTTGCAGCTGAGTTCGATTAAAGCACTGGACTGATTTGTGGTTTCCGGTCTACTTCAGTTCCTTTGCAACAGTACCTAGGGCCCCCTCCATTAGGCTTCCCAGCGGTTGCTTCTGCTTTTGCTCCTGCACATCCAGGGCTGCACACTGCTCCTTACGGTCATGCCATGTGCCGCCGAGGTGCCCAGCTAGGTGCACCTTTCAGGGCACTTCGTTCCGTGGCTGGAGCCCCAGTGTCCAGGGAGGTCTCCCCTGGCCTCCGTACACCGTTCTCCTATATGCTTGGTCCCGGGGGAAACAGCACAGCTGATCCGAGCCCTCGCTGGGGCCGGTTGCACATAGACCTCCCAGCGGTCTTTCTGTGCTGATTCCAGCGCAGTCCCCTCAGCTCCCCTGGCCGCTGCAGGGGCCGGCACTTCCTGACTTGCCCAGCCCCCGCTAGTCCCGACACAGCGGGGGGCCTCCGCTCCATCAGGCACCCCGAACCCCGCCCGTTAGACTCAGAGCGCACTACTCCGGTCGCCTCTGCACGCCGGGCACAGTGGAGACAGCGTCGCCCGGGACGTTCCGTTTCTGTCCCCCACAACTTCCCAGGGTCGTTGTGTGAGCCACGGTGTCCGTCTTTCGGACCAGTTTGCTTACTTCAGGCCAGGTCCATGCGCTGCTCGCGGGCTGGTCTCCGCGACTTGCACAGAGCTGCCTCACACTCGATCACAGCTGCACCAGCTGGCGTTCCCAGCCGCGGCGTCGCGATCAATTTATGGCTCTTTGTCCCAGACCCGCCATCTTGCTTTTCTCTGGCGGGTCTCGGGCGCCCGGCTTCTTTTCTGTAGCTGCGGTTTCCCCAGCTCGTTACGGATCAGCTTCTTGCTTCATTCCATACATGCTCCAGACGTTCCCACATCTCAGGGTGCGCTGCCAGCATGCTGTATCCAAGGAGAACTCAGTTTTTAAAAGGATCTTTAGCAGATCTGTGGGAGCCCCTCGAGATCCTGTCCACTTACGTAGCCATCTAGCCACGCCCCTAATCTTACCATTGTTCAATAGAAAATGAACATTAGTATTATAAATTAGACCACATCAAAAATGATAACAAAAGGTTTGTGTGCAAGTTGCTTGGCCTCACCATTAGAATGCTCGACGTGTCTGTGGTTGTCTCCATGGTAGCGGTCTGTAATTCCATCAGTGTGTTCTACATAAAGACAGAATTTTTTTTTTTTTTAAATGACCTATTTTTAAAGGACGCAATGTTAGTGTGTGTCTGGAAAGGCTTTCATTGCACTGAACTATTCGAGTATCTCTAAAGTAGGGATACACAAAGTAATCTAAAGTTAAAAATGTACAAACCACAGTACATTGTGTCACAAAGGAAACTTGTGTAATAATACGTTAATGGAATTATTCCCCAAGAACTGAAAACTGTTCATTATGTTACCTGTTCACAGACTATTTCAGTATATTAAGTAGTCATTTATAAGACATATTTAAGAGGCAAATTTAGAAAATTGTAAAATACATTTAAAAATTCAGCGTCCACCACTCACCTGGGTCTGCGTGTGCTAAAATTCAGTTGGAACTGCATTGAGAAGTAATTTGCGAAGAAGTCTGGGACAATGCTTTTTAGTGTACTGTAATTGTTTGTACATATCTTCTGAGAAGTGCATGCTGCAGAGGCGGCATCGATTGCCCCTCACGTCATCCAGGACATCGTTGGCTCAGCTTTCAATTTTGGACACTGGAAATCCAAAGTTCAGGAGCAATTTTCTTATTAAACTTAAATCCTTTGGAAATACATGCAGGACTGTACTCTGCTTTTAGCATGGCTGTTATTAGTGCAACCCAAAATGATACAAGAAGGCATTGTTGGATTGTCCCTATGATCTGTTAAATAAATATAAATAAATATGACTATTAAAAAAAGTATTACAGTCGCATCTGAAGGAATATACTAAAATAATTACGTGAAAGATGAGGGAGGTTGCTGTTGACTCTGGAATAGTGGTTGATGTAGCATCACGGTCCTTTCATCGATGTATATATTCATACCCTTGTTCAATCGAAAATGGACATTAGTACTATAATTTAGACCACATCAAAAACGATAAAAAAAAGTTTGTGTGCAAGTTGCTTGACCTCACCATTAGAATGTTCGACATGTCTGTGGTTTTTTCCATGGTAATGGTCTGTAATTCCATCAGTGGGGTCTATGTAAAAACAGACATGGGAATTTTTAAATAATTACATATTTTTAAAGGATGCAATGTTAGTGTGTGTCTGGAAAGGCTCCCATTGCACTGAACTATTCAAGTATCTCTAAAGTTGCAATACACAAGTTAATCTAAAGTTCAAAATGTATAAACCATAGTGCACTGTGTCACAAAGGAAACTTGTGTAATAATACATTAATGAAATTATTCCCCAAGAACTGAAAACCGTTCATTATGTTACCTGTTCACAGATTATTTCAATATATCAAGTGGTCATTTATAAGACATATTATACAGGCAAATTTAGAAACTGGTAAAATACATTTGAACATTCAGCGTCCACCATTCACCTGGGTCAGTGTGTGCTGAAATTCTGTTGGAATTGCATTGAGAAGTAATTTGTGAAGGAGTCTGAGGCGATGCTTTTTAGTGTACTGTAATTGTTTTTACATATCATCTGAGAAGTGCATGCTGCAGAGGCGGAATCGATTGCCCCTCACGTCATCCAAGATATCCATGGCTCTGCTTTCAACTTTGGACACTGGAAATCCAAAGTTCAAGAGCAATTTTCTTATTAAACTTAAATCCTTTGGCAATACATGCAGGACCGTACTCTGACTTTTAGCATGGCTGTTATTAGTGCAACCCAATATGATACAAGAAGGCATTGGTGGATTGTTGCTATGATCTGTAAAAGAAATATAATAAATATTACTATTAAAAAAGTATCACAGTGAGTAAATCAAACATCATATTCCTTTGACAATAAAAAAAATACTTTAAAAAAAAGGCACCTAATGTAAACATGCATTGAAAACATGCACTACGAAAGATTACATTTGGAAGCAATTCTCTGTAATGTTATGTGCTAATTACAAGGATGGAAATGCGCAGGCAGTTGATAATTGTATAGACTTTTTGAATAAGAATAGAGTGTACATTGAGTATAAAACAATAGAAAGTGGCTAGCACAGAAAGTTGACACTACAGAAAACAATAGTAAAAGTTGACTAACAGTTGCTTAGAAGAACAAATGAGCCGACTCAGC
Organism: Ambystoma mexicanum; assembly: GCF_040938575.1. Taxonomy (NCBI): domain Eukaryota; kingdom Metazoa; phylum Chordata; class Amphibia; order Caudata; family Ambystomatidae; genus Ambystoma; species Ambystoma mexicanum. The sequence goes on from NC_090925.1 coordinate 206,556,316, forward strand.
AAACAAGGTAAAAATTGGAGAGCTAGCAATATTCGTTATCGATCTCACAGGTGTTTTCTTGTTAACTCCAGCAGTGTTTATAAAGGATTACATAAATGGGTGTGTATGTTAATGTCTGATGTGTTCTTTCACACCTACCAGGCCTCTATGACAATGTTTGACCTTCTCAATCCCGCCAGTGCAGCCCCCTTGCAATCGCACGTCCACAGTTGCAAACTGTCATTGATAGCAGAGGGGGATGGATGTGGATCAGGCGAGCGGAATAGGCCCAGAACACAGTCCAAGGACACAGACATATGTTGATTGCAGGGACGGGGTCTACAAAGGGGAGTCTGGAGACAACGGGTCTGGAGTGGCCATATGGATAAGGGACTCCATGCGAAAGAACCGTTTGTGGTGTACATGGTATTCAGCGCCTTGAGCGTTCCCATACTCCCAATCCCCTTGTGAGCACACGCTCACAGGTGCGAACTGTCACTGATAGCGGAGGGGGATGGATGTGGATGAGGCGAGCGCAATAGGCCTGAAAAACAGTCAAAGGTCACAGACATATGTTGATTGCAGGGACAGGGTCTTCAAAGGGGAGTCTTGAGACACCAGGTCTTGGGTGACCATGTGGGTAAGGGTTTCGATGCGAAATAACCCTTTATGGTGTGCATGGTATTCAGCACCTTTAGCGTTCCCATCCTCCCAGCCCCGTAGCGAGCACACGCACACAGGTGCGAACTGTCATTGATAGCTGAGGGGGCATGGATGTGGATGAGGGGAGCGCCAGAGGCGCGGAACACAGTCACAGGACACAGACATATGTTGATTGCGGGAACAGGGTCTTGAAAGGGGTGTCTGCAGACAGTTGGCCAGGGGTGGCCATGTGGATAAGGGTCCCCATTCGAAAGAACCCGCTGTGTTGTACATGGTATTCAGAACCTTGAGCGTTCCCACCCTCCCAGCCCCTGTGCGAGTGCATGTCCACAGGTAGGTAGGACAACCATTGATAGTGTAGGGGGGATTGATGTGGATGAGGGAAGCGCGATAGGCCACAAAACCTGTTAAAATTCTTTTACGATACACTTAAATGTTTGGATGGGTTGTGGACTTACAAAGAATTTCTAACAACTGTTCAGATTAACTCATTTTTGTATTGTTTTATTTAGTTTGGTAAAGGTGATGGCAATGTCACTACAAATTATACAGCTGCAGTCGAGGAACTATCTGTATAAATCCACGGTATTGGCCGTGGTCACTGGGGAATTCATCACGAATGGCTAGAACTACACAGCCAGGTACTACTCGTCGAACGGGAAATCAAAGTCTTCCATGAATCCACCATGTAAAGGCACGATATGCCCCAAGTCTGTACCAGATGTGTAAGTGATACATAAATAGTTTACTGGAATGAACCCAATAATTGCATTTATTTTTGGTTTGCACTACCTTGTAAAATGTAACGCATTGTTATGCTTTAAAAAGTACATTTTCATGCGAAGTACTGACACTACTTGTGATTTCAAGTAGGGATCAATTACAAATGTGAACGCACATTCCAGCCAAAACATTTTGGGAGGTACTTCCAAGTGAAAGAAATGTAATTGTTCTGACGATAAATCTAAAGATGAACTGTTTTTCAGATTAGAATGAGTAATTTATTCAATTTACAGAAAAATTCCTTTGTCTGTGATCCATCGAAGTTATATTGATGTAGGGGAACAACATATTATGTTAGCCGTCTTGGTTGTCAAACACACAACATTTATAGGGTGACCTTAGTCGTTACTTGGATTACGAGGGTGAAATGTAGCTCGAAGTTCGTGCATAAGGACCATTATCATTCCAAAGACGGATCTTGTAAGGCAGGCGGCCTTGAAGTCATGCAGCTCAGTAACGCATATTAGTGGTGTGTCTTCTCTGGCAATGTAGGCTAAGCAGCCAAAGTTTCTCTGCAACAGCAGTTCCCCACCAGAGTAGGCATAAGCTCACAATGATGGCAGGTACACTAGGTGGAAACGTGTTCCATGCGACTGGGTTCAGGCTCCGTTGATAGACCCTCATGACTTTCATCTGATTCCACATCATCTTGAGTTTTTTCTTTTTCAATGATTTCCTCTTCTAAATATTCGGGGTTGTTCATGTAGGGCTGAATTGTTGCCATAATTCCAGAATAGTGAAGAAGTACAGAATCAACAGTGAGGTAAATAAAAAAAAATGTTTGTATACAGTAAAGAAAAGAGGTTTCCCATTAACATTGAATGTTAAAGAAAGACAAGTGAAGAAACAGCCACGTTACAAAAACACATTGTGAAAAGACAAGATTAATAGGCTCAAACTTTAAAAGACATTTATCCATAATATAAGAAATGAAAAGCAACGAATGAGTTAATTCATTTTAGGCAATGTAAGTACCGGTTCACAGTGTGACATACTTGGCAGATAGCTGAAAAGAGCAGAAACAAGTCAGGGAAGCTCGAAATGAAATACACTGACAGGAAGGAAAAAGACTCTCCCAGGTTGTGTGATCAGAAAGGCATTGTTTACACTTATCAAGGAACGAGGCATCTTGGCATTTCCATGGAGACATGTCAATAGATTGCGCACAGAGGACGTTGACATGAGACGTGCATTGCAGTTGTGAAATGGATCGTGAGCGTCTAGTGATGTCAGCGTTAGGGACGAGTGATCTGAATTAGTGCCATGAAGGCCCTTGAACCTAGAGCGATGGATCAACGATAAGATTAGCACAAAATGGTGGTACCCAACTCATAGTTTTCGCATGTTTTAAAGTGAGAAAAACTCGGGAAAGTTGCACTGGACATTTTTTTAGAACGATCAATGTATGCTCTAAAATACATGCCTGATCGATTGGGCCAATAACATTTCTGACCGAACTACCCTTTTAAGGCCGTCCTCCACTTAAGGAGGCAGTGCCGAAAGTCACACCACAACATCCCCCACTTGTCATGGAAAATCTCACATCTGCTTTTTTAAGTCTCTGGGGGTTCTTGATAATCCGTTTGGGGCTTCCTTGTATTTCAGGTGACTCTCCAGCTTCAGATTCACTGGGCTGTCCTCACGGTTCCTCTCCTTTTCCCTGAGCTGGTCATTTTCGCAAAGGTGCCGGTCTTCGGTTGCCTCGAGCAGAACATAGAGTTTGCGAAAGAAGGATGCATTGCGTTTTATGTCCTGCACTTCTCATTTGGCAGTGATCATGGATCCTTTGATCTCTACTACCTGAAAGGGAAGTGGATCATATCGGGTGTCAGTTTTCCATTGCTGCTTTTGGCGAACTAGGACTTCCTCTCCTATGGGCAGTTGTATCTCCTTTGATCCTCTGCAACGATCTGCCCACAGCTTCGCCTTTCTCTTCCTCTCGGGGTCCTTTTCCCATATCTCCTCATCTTCCTCCTCGGTGTAGTCCTCAAGTTTTATGTGGCATGTACAGGGTTTGTAGCAGATCATGACTTCCAATGGAGTTTTCCATGTGGTCTCATGTGGGGTATTTCTATAGCTTCTAAGCATCTGATATAGGGCTTGCGGGAAAGGCACTTGGTCAACAATCGATTTCTGTCTTGTCCTCTTGATGGTTGACATGAAGCGCTCCACCATCCCATTGGCCTGCAGCCACAGTGGGGGGACCTTTTGGTGTTGGAAGCCAAGGTGGGCTGCAACCTTCATGAAAGTATGGCTCTGGAATGGGGGTGCATTGTGTGTTTCCCCCCCCACTCACTGAACATTTCATAGATTGTCTCCACCACATTTTAGAAAGCAGTGGATTGTACTTGTTTCATGAACGGGAATCAGGAGTACTTGTCTATGGCCACCAGTAGATATCCTCCTTCTCCAAGGGGCCCATAGAAGTCCCACGCAACCCTTTGCCACGTGCCCTGGGGAAGCGGCATGATCCTGAGTGGGCATGCAGCCGTAGCAATTCCACCCACTGACAGGACTGTCAGTGGGTGAGTATGTCTTCGACCAGAGCATCCATGTATTACACCTGGTTGCGTAGCATTTTCTTCGTATTGGCGAGCCCCCATTGGCCTTTGTGTGCAAATTTACGATGGTCTTCCTCAGCTTCTTGGGCACTACCAGGGGGCTGGCCTCTAGGATGATTCCTTGGTCGGTGGTGGCTAGTTCACCATGTATCTTGGCCAGTCCGTCTATTTCATTCAGATCCACTTCACAGACTGCCTGTAGTTCGCTCTTGTTCATTCTTCCACTTGTTTCTGTTGGTCAGTTGAACCATTGCCATGGTGGTGGGGTCTTCCCTGCTTTGTTGGTGAACTTTGACAAGGTGAGCGGTGGGGAAGGGCATTCTCCGAGATGTACTGGGTATAGTAATCTGCTTCACTTTCCAGCATGTCCTTTGCCTGCCCTCCTGAGCATCTTGACAAATAGTCCACTGGATTTGACTCACCCCAGCCCCCGGCTTCTGAATTATTTTGAAGTAATTTTCTTGTAGCCTCATGTCCCATTGTTTAATCCTTGGAGGCATCTGGGTCTTCGGGTTCACGAACAGGGACAGTAATGCCTGGTGGTCTGTTACAAGGTAGAATTGTTGCTCTATTACACAATGGTGGAACCTCTGACAGGCCCACACAGCCACCAAGCTCTCCCTCTCGGCCTGGGAGCCTGGGAGTATACTATCTTGGTGGGAGAGAAGGCCCTACTGGCGTAGGCCACTACGCATTTTACTGGTTGCATCTCGGATCCCGAAAGGGCCCACAGGCCAGGCATCCACCATTATTTCAGTATAACATGTGGGGTCAAAGTGGGCCAGCTGGCGACTGGCGACAAGTCCTTCCTTGATGGCTTGGAATGCTGTTCCGCAGTCTTCTCCCCACATGAATGGCACATATTATTTTTAGCAGGTTCCTGAGTGGGTCTGTGAGGGTGGCGTAGTTGGGGAGATACCTAGCACAGTACCCTGCCATGCTAAGAAGCTACCTGAGTTCTATGACATCCTCCGTAGGTGAAAGGTGCTCTATCGGCTCTATCGCACTGATCTTGTCCTGGTCATGTCATGGTCAGAAAAGATGTGTCTGAAGAACTTCAGTCGGAGTCTGTTAATTTCACACTTTGCCCCATTGAGGATGAGGCCTGCTGTTTGTAGGATGTCACACACCTCCAGTAGTGCCTTGTCGTGTTGTTCTTGGGACGTTCCAAATATAAGGATATCATCGCTATAGTTGAGTGCCAAGGTCACTGGGGATATCAGTCTTTGGATGGTTTCCTAGAATATTTCCATGGTGGACGGAATACCAAAATTAAGCCTTGTGTAGCGAAATAGTCTGTCATGGGTATCAAAGGTTGTGATGGGCCTGGATTCACGGTGGATGACAAGCTGGTGGTAGCCCTGGTTTAGGCGAGCTTCGAGAACCTCACAGCTTCATTTAGTCGGATGATTATGTCCTCTATGCCTGGCCATGGGTGTCTCTCCCATTGTATAGCATGTCGACGCACAACCTGAGGCACATGTTGTCTTTTGGCACAACCGCCAGCGGGGACACCCAGGGTGTTGGCCCATTTACTCGTTCTGTGATGTCATCCAGGAGTAGTTGTATTTCCTTGGACGCTTTGGCCTGCAGGTGAAACCCTACTCTGCGTAGGTGTTGTGGCACCGGGGTGACAGTTGGGTCCACGTGGAGCGTTAGCACAGACTTTCAACATGCTGACGCCTCTGAACAGAACTGGGAACTATTCTTTCATGCTCTGAAGGGTTAGGTGTAGATCTTTCACCATGTTCACGTGCATCTTGTTTACTGTGTGACCCTGCACGATTTCCGGCTGGTCATATTGGATGTCGATGAGGGCAAGGGCTTGGGCTGTCCGGTAGCTTAGTAGGCATCTCCCTACCCTTGGACTTTGTATGACATGAACGGTCGATAACACATTGAGACACTTGTGGTGCAAGTAGCACCTGAATTGTCCTGTCGAGTGGAGCAAGTGATACGCTCCCTAATGGAATATCTTTGTGTTGGATGGTGTTAGAGTGTAGTGCTCTTTTATCAATTGGTGATCTGCGGTCATCACATCACATTGACGGTGGCTCCCATGTCGACAATGAACAAGTGGTTTCACCCTCCTATTTTGAGGGTTATCTTGGGAGCAGTGTTGTTTCCGTGCTGATTAAACACAGGTATTCTCTTCTATATCTGTCTACTGAGTTGTAGCCATCTTTGCCTTGATATATGGGTGGGTTCTCGTATTGGTCCACTAAGTATTGTTTCTTGTACATCTCTTGCTGGTGCTCGTACATGTCCCTCTGCACCTGAGGGTATTCTGGTTCCTCTGAGTACTGTTGCGTCATCTGAAAACTGAGATCTTCCACTGCTCGGATCATCTTGCATTGGGGAATGAATGGTGCATTGGTTCATCCTGGCTGTGGTCTCAGGAAGTTCTGTGCCTGGTATTGCATGTTGCTGGCTGCATGGGATGGCTCTTGTCATCCTACCACCATCTGCGATGGCACAGTTTGTGTCCCCGGTGAAATGGTGGTCTTTCTTTGCACATCGATTGGAAATGGTTTTTCCTCCCACACCGCATACATGCATGCCCCATTCCCTGGCATTGTCCTCAATGTGGGAACTCAAATCTGCACCTGTAGCACTGTCTCTCCTCTTGGTTCCTTCGGTAGGGTCTGCCGTAAGATTGCTTGAGTGCCGGTGTACCTTGTATTGCTGTAACACTTTCAGCCTTTCTGGGGTTTTCTATGGTGGCTGCTTGGAAGTCGACCCTCTCGTACACCCGGGCTAGTTCGATTATCTCTGGTAGTCTGATTGGCTTCTTCAGTGGATACTATCAGAATGCCGACGATGTGCAGCTCTCGATTTGAGGATGCTCTTTATCTCCTTCCCTGCAAGGTTGGTAAATATATCACCAATGTTAGGTGAGTCACAGTCACCTATCACCTTGATAAAGTCATTGAACTCCTCTGACCATTCATCTCACCTTGGTCCTCTGTCGTGCTGTGGCTGTAGTGAGAATGGTCCTGGTCTCCTCAAGAACGCAGCCCTGGAAGAGGTGCCGGCCATGACTAATGCTTGTGCTGCTGGATTGGCAGCCTCCTGAGCTTTGTCTACCATTTCAGCAGTGGCGGTATTGGTTGTGCTCTTCTCGGTCCCCTCCCTTTATATGTACGGCACACTCCTGACAGTCTGGTTTTGTTCTTCAGCATTGATCTGCTTGGCTGTCTGCATTTCACAAGATGTACGGCACACTCCTGACAGTCTGGTTTTGTTCTTCAGCCTTGATCTGCTTGGCTGTCTGCATTTCACAAGATGTACGGCACACTCCTGACAGTCTGGTTTTGTTCTTCAGCCTTGATCTGCTTGGCTGTCTGCATTTCACAAGATATCCTGCTTCCTGCGACGGTCTCAGGTACTTGAAACAACTGTCCCTATTCCCTTTGCTCACCTCCTCGTGTCTCTCTGTGTTCCCTTGCATCTGTGTGGCCTTGGTGGTCCTCCTTTGGCTTTCTGCTGTGCCTCTTCTTGTTTTTTCTTTTGTTTTTTTTTAAATTTTTATACGGTTTTTACAAACCTTTAAAAAGAAAAGAACATTTTAACATACATACATCCACCCTCTTCATCACACTGTATTCAGGATCGCCATCGCCATCTAACTTTCCCACATTTCATCAACTTTCTAGATGGTCAATGGCCCCCTATACATTTCCAAGCTGTCAGTAATCGAGATCAACTGATGTTCAATTATTGCTAAAAATTGAGTTAGCGGAATTAGCAATTTTGAATCAATGCCATTAAACATATGTCCCCACCATTCTTCCACACACAATGAAGGGTGGTTAACCCCCAAAGGGCCCAATAACAATGATCTGTTGTTCCAAAAGCTGTTACAAAATAGCACTAAATGTTTCAAGGTCTCTGGTGCTTTAGAACAGAATCTACATCCAAGATTTATTTTTTTTGTTACAGTTCCATGTTTGCAAACGCTCTTTCGTTTTAAACAAATTTAAGCGAAATAGCATAAAGCGTCTTCGAGCCTTAGGGTCTGGAAACAACTTGATGTATCCCTGAGGCGTATTGAAGGAACAAACTTCCAATGGAACACTCAACATCAATGTTGCCATCGATCTTTCAGTGCAGGTTTTCTCCCAGTCCATGCGCCAAATTTTCGTTTTAGCAGCGACCGGGTTTTCATGAAGCAGACTGAGCTTGATGTCAAATTCCACCAGTAGACTTTCACATCTGTGCATCCACAAGGCCACCAAGTTCTGACCCTGTGACGAAGCAGTCTGGAGAAGTTCAAATTGCAGGATGTGTTCCCGCACTCGAGCTTTTCGATATAGGTTCAGCAAGTTCCATATAATCCTTGCATGTAATGAGATCAGGGATAACTCATATCTAATGCACAAGGTCGACGTCCCTCTCGGAAGACTCAGCGCCTTTGTCCAAAAGAGGTTCTCCAAAGAGGACCATAACTCATGGGGACATCCCAGAGCGTTTTCTGCTCCGTATATAAGTACCGGGACGACTTTTTGCTGGTAAAACAACCGGACCGGCTCCAATGAGAATTTCACAAATTTCTTTTTCATTAGCAGAGCTTGATTTGCTAACAGAGTGCATTTCCTTTTGGTATCTGCCACCCACGGGGCATCATTAATGCAAGAACTTAACGTCATTCCCAGGTATTTGAACTTTTGTGATATTGACATTGGAATCCCACTCATGTACCATTTGAGTTTTTTTGCTTTCATTGAAGTGGCCCCTTTTAAATTTTTGAATATTAGGACTTCGCATTTCTTTGCGTTGATCACCAAGCGATTCTCACCCACATAGGCTTGGATTGCATTTAGTTTACGTTGCAAGCCGATCGGTGTTAGGTCCATGATCACCAGATCATCGGCATATAAAAGCCAGCTTACATGCGTGTTGTTTATCTTTGGTGGATAAGAAGTCACTGCGTCTAAGGAGTGCCCCACGTACGATATATACAGACTAAATATTGCTGCGGCAAGCGGGCACCCTTGTTTGACTCCCTTGTGGGTCCTAATAGTCGTTGACAAGGACCCAGTTTGATCAAGTCGAATCTTGATAGAGGTGTCTGTGTGGAGTTCTTGAATTGCCGCTACTAACTCTTCTGGACACCCCCACCTGCGGAGTTTCACCCATAATAAGTTGCGGTCAACAGTGTCGAATGCACTGGAAAAGTCAATAAAAGCCAGGTAGATAGCAGTATTTGATTTCAAGGCCTCCATTTTTAACAGGTTAAGTACCAATAGATTCAGAGAACAACCCACCTGTTTTACAAACCCTGCTTGGCGGGCATCAACATGCCCCGTTTCAGTAGCCCATGTTACCAGTTTTTGTTGCAATACAGTGGCGTAGATCTTACCCAGGACATCCAATAGAGCCACTGGTCGATAATTTCCCCCGGGTTTGTTCTATCTCCCTTTTTAAATATTGGTACTATCACTGCCGATTTCCAAGATTCAGGGGATACTCCCGAGTTATTTATTCTTTTGAATAGAATTATACACAACTCGGCCCAGATCTCAGGATGTTGTTTGATTGTATAGTTAGTTAAACCGTCTGGACCAGGCGCTCTCGAGTTGTTCGACTTCATGTTTATAGATATAATATCTTCCTTACAGTATTCTATTGATCGCGGAGGAAACCTCAAAACGAGATTACTATCGGCCATCGTGTGGCCCTTGTATAGTTCCTCAAAGTGGGAGATCCAATCCTTCTCCAACACCGGACACATTTGCAGGGCCTTTTGTGGAGCTTGCATGGTGTTAATGAGCCTCCAAAAGTTTCCTGCTCCTGAGTTTTTATTCTTAAGTGCTGTCAGCATGGATTCTGCATCATTTTGGATGGTCAGATGTTCATGGCCTTTCAACCAGTTTCTATACTTCTGTTTGGCCACTCTAATGGTCTCATTTCGGGAACACTGGTCCCTCAGGCGGGCCTGGTGAATTGCTTGTCTCATCTGCCTTTTGTGGATCTGTATCTCCTTATCAAACCAGTGTTTACGCACCATGTTTGGATGTTTGAGTCCAACGTTCTTGCTCTTAAATTTGAGCAAAAGTTGTGCGTATTCTGTTTTGGTGCTATGCTGACAGTAAGCTGTTGCCAACTTAGTTACCTCGCGCATCTCCAATCGAAGTCTCACCCTATTCGATGTAACTAAGATCTTATGATTCCACCTTGAGGGGTCCTCTTTTGATTTCATATTAAAGCTTGTTGTCAGCATGTTATGATCACTATTAGTTTGAATCCTGTCTTTAAAGGACTTTATTCGAGCGTGTATATTTCTCGAAGCAAATATGTAATCAATTATGGATGAGGACTCGGCTCGGTGCCATGTTGATGTTGGTCTCAGATCTCCAGTCGTGTTCCCATTTAACATTTGCATATCTCTGGCTTTCATTTCTTCCAACCAGCTCTCGCTCAACACCTTTAAGTTGTCAGTAGTAGCATTAAAGAGATCAATATTCAGGTCACCACAAACCAGGATGTTCGCATGCTCCTTGAGCACAAACAGAGAGTCAAGAATCTCGGCAATTTGGTCTATAAAATCTTTTTTCCCGGACCTCAGATGATTCCAGTACACATTTAGAAGGATTATCTCGTCTGAAGCTTCGGGGCATCCATTGTCTTTTGTGATCGTGATTTCCTGTATGAAGGGAGAGTGATTGATCGATTCTCCAATCCTAAAGCCCGAGGCCTTCTTAACTAAAGTTAATAGACCCGCCATAGGCCGTCCCTTTTCTAACTTCATGACCGGATTGAACGCAACGTCATATTCACTTACAAGGGGCTTCTCACATAGCCATGTCTCTTGCAGACACACAATCGATAGTCCTTCTAACCAGTTCGTATTAAAAAGGTGCATGAAACCTCGGGTGTTCCATGAGGCCATTAAACACTCTTCCTGGCATTATTGTTGACTTTTTGTGTTGAGCGTTGATGCAACCCAACCCCACTCGCAAGTTGAGTTCTTAGGACCCAGGCCATTAACATCCTTGGGTGGTGTTGGTCTTGGGTTTAGGCCTCCACATATCGTGATACTTATGCCTGATTTTGAAGCCGCCAGAATGCTTACATTTTCCGCATGTTTGGATTTAGGGTCTTCTTTTACAGGTGTTTTTGATAGGTCTCCCGTTAATCCAGTATCGCGACTATTGGCTTTCTCTCCCATCTTGTTGTTCTCTAAACAGCACTCTGCTGTCTGATTAAGGCGTCGTAGTATGGTTGTTTGTTGTAGACACTTTGAAATGTCGCCGTTGCCTCTTTCTGCTCTATCAGTGTGATTCGCACTCTGTGCAGCCAACTCATATACTTCAAACCCTAATGAGAACAGCGCAACATTCGCTTCCATGATGGATTTAGCTATTAACGACGAGGTCACATGGAGAATTACCTTGTCGTTCCGTTTTTCATTCGGAAATTCGACAATTTTCACATCACTTGACTTGATGGCACGTAAACCTGGGACCAGGTCAAATAAGTGAATGATGTTTGCGCGATTTAGAATCAGCTTATCCACAGGGTCGAGCCTCTCAATCAATAACTTAAAGACTGGCATTGCTCCTTTAGCTTTTGTCGTTAGGTCTTTGTTCCTTTCGCGAGCATCCTCTCGTGAGATGACTTTTACAAGGGGTGGTTTTTCGACCCTATGGGGGTTAGAACTCTCATCAGCTGGTTCCATATGACCTGAGACAAGGCCAAAGTCCAGATCAACTTTTCCCAGCATATCTACGCTGGTTACATTCGATGAGGTAACGTTTACACCTTTTTGTTTAGAGCATAATTTCTGTCTTCTTTCGTGCATAGTCACAAATGGTGGACTTGTCGGGGCAGTTAGATCTATTGTCAAATTCTCTTGATCGTTGACAAACCGGCAAATTCTAAAGTTCTTATCACGAGTGATTAGTGGAACAGCCTCTTGAACCACTTTCCTTGGACTCGGATGCGTCCATGTTGGCGAGTTTGTCACCTTGGGATCCTGAGCTACCATGGACGGGTTTAATTGGGTCGATCTAGAAGGAGCTTTGGGACCCATTTTGGGACCTCTAGAGTTTTGCCCACCCTCAGTAGACGAAGCCACCTGAACAGAACGTTGAGGAGCTGGAATTACTCAGCCTTCGTTTAGCGGCCTCTGGGCGCCTGGCAGCTCCGCCTCGAGGGCATCTGACTCGTTGTAAGTGGACATATTCAGGAGCTCTTCCGGAATGCTCTTTAGTGCCTCTTCATTCTCATCCAATGATTGCAGGGAGGTGCCTTTTTCAGGCTGTACCACTTTTATAGACTTCAAGTCCGTTTTTTTTTACAATTTTCTGTCACAATTTGTACAATCTTAATGTTCCTCAAGAATTTCCTGGCTCCAGTATTCTTGTTGTTTTTTCTTACCGGCATATTTTTAGATTGTTTTGCAGGCTTTGTAGCTTTGAGTTTTGGCTCCGCTGGTTTCAAATTACTCGAAATACCACCAAAAATGGAGAATATGTTACGTTTTCCGTCCCCGTGGGTGGTCATAGCCCCATTTACATCCGAAACTTGTGGAGCTTCCAAGTTCGATGTAGTAGGAGTTTGCTCCTGAATAGCTAGCCGTTTTTTACAAGCTCTCGCTTGTTCAAATGCTGTGTTAAAAGAAATGTCAGCTATTGAATCACACTCCTGAGCAGCACTAACATCTTCAGCTTGTGAATTGGGTCTAGAGCCCATCCTAGCCGAATTAGGGAAGGGTTCAGTATCTACACTTTTAACACCCAGGGAAACCCTTATATCATCCTGTATTATACATTGCCCCACTACAGGAATGAGGACCATGTTTGTCGATCCACAAGGCTCACCACCTACTGGAGTTGTAACCGTTTGTGGACTATGTTCCAACGACCCAGGCGTATGTTGTTTCGTTAAACGTTCTGAACTGTTGATGTTCTGAAATATGGCCAATGCTTCGCGGGCAACTTCTGCTAGTAGTTTCTTGTCGGTTGCATCATTTTTTTTTTTTGCTCACTTGATATTTGAAGTGAGGTGTCTAGAGTTTTCAGAACTTCGAGCACCTTTCCTGAGGACTGGCCACATATTTGTTCCACATGAGAAACTTTAGAGTTCAATAAAGCAGTCAATGTTGTGAGATCTTTCAAGGAATCATTCAAGTTTTCATAAAGTTTCATATAGGGGGCCAAAGAAATCGCTATTGATGAAATTATGGCCGAGTCCAATTCAGAGGTTAACCCCAGATTCCTATTTTCCAACATATTAGCCTCGGAGGAGCGTTTTGTTGATTTCTGGGTCCTTTGAACTCTTCTCCTCCTTATTTTGGGAAAGGGGCGCTCGATGAATGAAGAGTCGGACAGGTCACAAGACCCTGATGTGATGGAACTATGTTGTAGTACAGAACGTGTACTTTGATGTGTTGAGTTCAGTTGCACATGTTTTTGATTAGGTATCCTTTTTTGAGAATGCATCTGATTAAACGACAAGTCATTCAAAAGGATTGGGCTTCCGCTTTGTATTGGGTTATGGCCTGGTGATTTCCTACGTTTATAAGAGACATTAGACCATACATCTTTAGTAGAGTCAAAAAGCTGCTCATTATGCCTTTTATGAGCAGATTTTTGGGTTAGCCCATGTTGTGAAGGCAAGTCTTTTCCTGCAGTACTTTGAGCCTTGTTCATTGAGATGAGGTTGAGTAGTATATTATTTGCGACATCTAGCGAGTCGCGGCGTCTCTCGCGTTCAGGCAAATACAGCCCGTTCACTGAGACTCCACGCGACGCCGCCTCTGGAGTGGCGAGGAGATTCATCTTCTCGTGCATAGCCACCACTGGTTCCTCGTCGCAGGCATCACACGCCATGCGCCCAGTGGTTAACCCCTCGCTGTCTGCAAATTTGGTCGGCTTTCCCCCACTCCCAGCCTCACCTGGCTTGGGGGAGTCCGTCAGCACGCCTGAGGAAGGAGAACAAGGGCACACGACAGCTCCGTCTTCCTCCGGCAACTTTGCAGGAGAGGCCTGCATGGGCCCTGGAAGCTGCTCCGCGACCTGCCTTCCGTCGCCGACCTCAGCAGCCACCCGCGGCACAGCGCCGCCCTCAACACCCGGTCCGCCATCAGACCGCGACTGCGACGCAGTCCCTCCTCTGCCATCACACACCCAAGAGTCGGCAGCGGAGCCGCCCGCGAGCTCTTCCAGCAGACTTGCAGAGCACGCCCCCGTCGCCGCACACAGAGCTCCACCTGCAGCATCACTTGTGGCCACGGGAGCCGGAGTCCTCACAGTCGCACCAGGTGAGTGAACCTTCCACGATCCAACTTGTTTATGGATCCCACTATTGCCCACTTTGAGGTCTGGTATACAAATTGGGGTGTATGTAGTCATTGATTCAGTATTATAGTCCAGGGTTACGGGGTAACCATTATTATTACCCAAGCACTGGCGTGAATGCACCAAGTTACCTCCACTTTCGTTCTCAAACACATGATCATCCCCAGAAATGTTTGTGTTTGTGTTTATGTTGGTATTATCGTCGTCGCATGTAGAAACACATGTGAAAAAACGACTTGCTTTCCTTGTTGTGGATTGTTTGGTAATATCAGCATCACACCCACCTGGTCTCTCGCGTCTTCTTTGGGCCCGTTTTCTGAGTGCTTGCATGCTGTTATCCGCCATCCCTGCCAGCACTCGCCAAACAGCCTAACAGGCAATGAAGTCGAGCCCTTTCTCCACAGGGTTTACGCCACAAGGGCGAAAGAGGCGGCCTTTTAAGGTCAGCTGTCTGGGGTCCCTTAAAGGCACACGCACCTCTGTGTTGTAGGTAGAAACTCTCCGCTCTCTCCACTCGCCACAGCCTAACAGGCAATGAAGTCCAGCCCATTCTCCACAGGGCTTACGCCACAAGGGCGAAAGAGGCGGCCTTTTAAGGTCAGCTGTCTGAGGTCCCTTAAAGGCACACGCACCTCTGTGTTGTAGGTAGAAACTCTCCGCTCTCTCCACTCACCACAGCCTAACAGGCAATGAAGACCAGCCCTTTCTCCACAGGGCTTACGCCACAAGGGCGAAAGAGGCGGCCTTTTAAGGTCAGCTGTCTGGGATCCCTTAAAGGCACACGCACCTCTGTGTTGTAGGTAGACACTCTCTGCTCTCTCCATTCACCAAACAGCCTAACAGGCAATGAAGTCCAGCCCTTTCTCCACAGGGCTTATGTGCCTCTTCTTGTTCTCAATCCTCCTTTGCCAAAGCTGTCTCTGCGCCGCAGTCGGCATCCTGATCCTTCTAATGGTTGACCTTGTGAGTCTTTTGACCTCCTTTGACTTAGTCGCTTATATGTGTTCTGTGTGCCTACTGACCTCTAATGTGGCCCTCCTTTCTGGGCTTCCTCCAGTCCTTATTTTACTCCCTTTTTATTCTTCCTTATCTCTTCCAAATTACACATCTTCATTATGCCTTGATATGTGGCCCTCTTCTTTGAGCTTACTTGTGCACTGATTAGATGTTTTCTTGTTTCCTTTCCTTCTGGACGCTACCGCGCCCCTCAATCTCCTCTGCTATTTCCTCTTCCTGGGCTTTCCCCTGTGCACATCGCTCTCCCCAGTGCCCTGCTCTTACGGTGTTGCACACTCTTTTATAAGGATCTTGCAGGGCGCGTACATGCACAGTCCTTGTTCTCACGGTCGCTTCTGGCGTGTGTCCTGATACAGGCCTCTGCCTTCCCCTCATGACTCAGTGTGAGTCACATTCGTGGGAGCACACCTCTTACCGGTTTTGGCAGGTCGCCGAGTTGCTTTCCCGCTGCTGGGGTTAGAACACCTTCTCCGGTACTTCACAGCAGTACATATGTGCGTGGATCCTCTCTTCGCTGTCGCCCCCGATCATCCAGACACCAGCACCATCAGCTGCAGGCACCCCAATCTCTCCTGGGCACATGCCGGGCATACCCTTTGTCGTAAGTTGTTTTGGGATAACTGGGCCGCTACTTCAATAACACAAACTACAATAAGCCTCAAGTTGCAGTAACCTTTCTTTGTTCCCTTCTCTCACAGACCAACTTCCTTTCCCCTTTGTCCCCAACCACGTGTCCCCCCACCCCCATCCCTTAGGGTCGTCCTTCTCTTAAGGAGGCAGTGTCTCAAAGTCACTCCTCAACAGCATACAAGTAGACAAGAAATAATGCACACCAGAAAAGGATGCATTAACCTGAAGGAGGTCATGGCAGCTCTTCTCAATGAAGAATTTGAGAAAATAGTGTGCTGAGGGAACCACTTTTATACACAAGTTCTTGTTGGTTTAACATCAGTTTAGTTGCTCTCTGTTTCTCACTATGATTGTGGTGGTGGCCACCATCTGTGTTTTGTTTTTTCCCCAGCCATCAGGTCCCTGCACCTGCTGCCAGAAGCAGCAGTATGAAGTACGTAAATGTGTGAGGTGAAAACAGGTCAGATCCCTGCACCTGCCGCCAGAAGCAGCGGTATGACGTACAACTCTAGCAAATGTGTGAGGTGGAAGCAGGTGTACAAACCTGCAGTCCGAAGCAGTCAGGGAGGTTGGCGCTCTTTGATTGCCTGGGAAATTCATCAGAGACCTTCCGGGTTATCAAGGCAGAGTATGCCACTCTTAGAGCCACGATAACAAAGGACAAAATCTCCACAGTTTTGGAAGTGGGTCTTTGCCCTGCTTGGATGGGGAGCAGGTGTCACTTTGGATAGAACTTTTAACAGCAATTGTAGGGTTGGTGGGAGTTGCCTTTGTAAGGGGTTTTCTATCAAACATCATCAACTCTCAGAGCCAGATCCAAGGGGGTACCCTCACATAGTCATGGTACAAATGTCAACCTGGCTTTGTTTCTACTGGGCCGTGCCAAGGTAATGGGTAGATAGTAGTGCACAAAACCATGACCCTTTTGTCATGTCCTGAACATGACACAGCTATTATTGGGACTAGAGCGTCCCATATAGCCGCAGCAAGGCAAGGCAGCCAACCGGCTCCTCTACCGGCAGGCATGCGCACTGGGAAAATGATGCGCACCAGCAGTTCCTGACACATAGATAAAGAAAGCAGTTCTCTACACAACCACAGCTCTGTGTTCTCCTTTCCTCTTCACTGCGCTGAGCGGCGCAGACCTTCGGACTACATTGGCGATGAAGGTGGGATTTCTCATCAACAAGAGACAATGATGAATTGGGCCTTCAGTTAAAGAATATCCCAAGGGTTTTCACTGAAAATTAAAGAGAAATTCAGTGGAGTAGGGAGCATGTGCTCCCGAGATTGGCTAATCCTAATAATTAATATTCCAGAAGAGGAAGCCAAAGAACAAAAAGCTGAGGTAGATATTCTGGAAGAAAAGATCAAATCTAATGAGGTGATACAAGAGATTAAAGAAAAATTGGAAAAAATAGAAGAAATGGCAAAGTTTAAGAAAATTGACCCTAGACAAAGAAATCTGGAAATTAAAAAAAGATTTAGAGCTTTACAAAGAAACAAAAACATATCCCTACCTATTAGAAACCTACTATGAGGATCAGAATATGCTAAATCAAATGAGAGGTAGATTCCAGGGGTACCAGAAAAAAACATTTATATCCTTTTCAAATACCATCAACAGTACAACCAGTAGTGACTCAGACAACAGCACAAGTGCCAGCACGTCACGAGGGGGAAAACCCCAAAAACAGCAGTTTTTTCAAGGGTGGGGGAAAGTGGGCCGCAGCAGACAGCAAGGCCCACCCAGCATGCAAACACGGAACTGGAGCGGACCAATACCGAATTTTCATTGTGTCTAGTCATAAATTGTCTGAGGGGGAGAAAAGTGTACTTAGTCGAGGACTATGTTTTGTACCAATGGCGAGAGCAAATAATTTCCAGACTGAAGTTGAGCTACAGAAGTACTTCAGACTCATCCGTCTGAAATATTTCTACCGTGCTCCTTCTAGTACTGAGAAATAAAAAAATACAACAGGTTTGAAACCTCCCTCTACCTTATGTCCATTAACATCCATGGTGAGTCCTTCTCACCAGATAATTTGTATAAAGAAGAAAGACGTTCTTTAAAAAGTCTACAGGATAACTAATTGCTTGTAATTAAACCTGCAGAAAAAGGAGGGGGGATGGTACTATGGGACAAGTGTGCATATGACACTGAAGTCACTAACCAATTGAATAATGGCACTTTCTATCGGAGGTTACAGACAGATCCAACCCCTAGACTACAGGAAGAAATTTCGAGCCTTATGAACTATGCGTTATCCAAAGGCTGGGTTGACTCAGTTGAGAAACCTTTTCTCATTAAGCTTATCCCAACAACACCGGTATTTTACATTCTACCAAAGGTCCATAAAAATATGACAAAACCACCATGCAGACCAATAGTGTCAGCGATTGATTCTATATTAGAACCTTTATCCATCTATGCTGACTGGTTTCTACGGCCCTTTGTTCAGCAGATGAAATCATACGTAAAAGACACCAAACGTATGATAAAAATTCTACAAGACCTACACACCCGCCCCGGAGACCTTTTGGTAACATTAGATGTGGAATCGCTGTATACAAGTATTCCCCAATTGGACTGTATGTATGTCCTTGAACAATATCTGAACAAACGAACAACACCATTATTGCAAGTACCCAGAGCCTTCATATTAGAATGCACAAGACTAGCACTTACTGAGAACTTCTTCTTATATGAAGGCACATATTATAACCAGAAACATGGGACAAGAATGGGGGCGACCTTTGCCCCTGATATGGCAAATTTATACATGGACAATTTGGAGATAAATTCGATTTACCATCAAGATGACCCCTACAGCAATAACATCATTTCATGGCATCGCTACATAGATGATATTTTTCTAATTTGGAGAGGCTCACGAGAAACCTTGTTAGAATTTACAGATTGGCTGAACCAAAAAAAAACAACACATTAAGTTTACCTTGAACTATGACAGTGATAAAATGCTGTTTCTGGACCTTGAAATTGTGAAATCGCAAGATGGCTTTCTAGAGACTGTAATTTTTAGAAAGCCTACAGATAAGAACATGTTGTTTGAATATCACAGCTTCCACCCGGCAAGCTTAAAAGAAAATCTTCCAGTGGACCAGTTTTTCAGAATCCGGAGAAACTGTACCCAAATGTCAGATTACATAGCACATGGGAAAGCTTTAGAAAAATGATTGAGGGATAGAGGCTACCCGAAAAAACAGATTTATGTTGCATACAAAAGAGCCAAAAATGCAAGTAGAATCACGTGCCTCAATTCATAACAGAAATCTAATGTGGAAAAAATAACATGCATCAATACATACAGCCCTATAAGTAACCATCTACGGAAAATGATCCCAAAGAACTGGCACATCATAAAAACTGTGGATTTTAATCCAGCTCCTCCCAGGTTTGCGTTTAAAAGACAGAAGAATATAAAAGATAGCGTGGTTCATACTTACCCTGAAAAAAGACACAGTGACAAAACAAAAAACCTTATGGGATCTACCCCCTGTAGTGGGCCATTTCAAGTGTGGTAATTGCTTGGTTTGCCCACTAGCACAAATATGAAAAAGGACCGGATACTGAACACCTTTACAAACTGCCTTTCACAGTGAGTGGTCTATGGGATCAAATGCCCATGTGATTTACTATATATTGGTAAAACCATTGGCCCCGTGAGCCAACGGATTGGGGAGCACAGATCGTCCATCAGAAACCAAATCAAGAATAAACCTTTAGTGGCCCACTATATGCGTCTCAATCACAAACCCACTGATATTCTCTGGTTTGTAATACAAACAGTGCATGCATCGAAACGAGGGGTTGACAGAGATTCTGCATTTCAAAATTTGAACAAGGATGAATCTACAATCTAGATACAGTGAAACACGGCCTAAACTCATCAATAGAATGGGGCATGTTCACATAGACATCATAGATGTCAATGAGAGAACAAGCTTTCTCCATCAGCTGTGCCATTAAGGTAGACATCTTAAAATTCAATTTCCTCCCTCATGACCTTTGAGGATCTATATTGAAAGTCACTTGTCTAAATGTATTATAGGTAACCCCTAGGTTAACTGCTTAGCATTAGAAAAACAAAATAAACAATGTGGTGGATTGAAGCATCTGAAAGAATTTCCATCTGCAAAAAGCTAAAAAACTAAACAAATAACAGATTGCTCTCTGTTTAGTTACTGGTGTATAACAATAGCCTAATTGTCAAAATATATAAAATCCAGTGAAAACATCAACATTGTCAAAACTGTGTACACATATTCTTATGTCAAGTACTAACCCCACGATCAGGTAAAATATCAGCTTGTACAAGTTGTTGATAACTTTGTTTTATGTTGATGTGCCTTGTGGAAAGTGCACAGAATGTTTTAAATTCTGGGAGTAGATGGGGGGCAGGTGCAAGTGGATCTAGGTCACCTGGCCTAAGTCCCGCCAACCTTATGCCTTCCTGCCTGCCACTCTTTTTCACCACTTAGCAAGCCACGCCCACCTGGTGCCTTCCTGCTTGCCGCTCTTTTTCCTACTTAAGGAGCCCTCTAGCCCCTTTTCCTTGCAGATGGGGAGCAGGTGCAAGTGGATCTAGGTCACCTGGCCTAAGCCCTGCCCACCTGGTGCCTTCCTGCCTGCTGATCTTTTTCACCACTTAGCAAGCCACGCCAACCTGGTGCCTTCCTGCTTGCTGCTATTTTTCCTACTTAAGGAGTCCTCCAGCCTCTTTTCCTTCGCAGATGGGAAGCAGGTGCAAGTGGATCTAGGTCACTTGGCCTTAGCCCCACCCACCTGGTGCCTGCCTCCCTGCCGCTCTTTTTCACCACTTAGCAAGCCCCGGCCACCTGGTGCCTTCCTGCTGCTCTTTTTT
Organism: Ambystoma mexicanum; assembly: GCF_040938575.1. Classification (NCBI taxonomy): domain Eukaryota; kingdom Metazoa; phylum Chordata; class Amphibia; order Caudata; family Ambystomatidae; genus Ambystoma; species Ambystoma mexicanum. The sequence goes on from NC_090925.1 coordinate 206,577,139, forward strand.
CCTACTTAAGGAGCCCTCCAGCCTCTTTTCCTTTGCAGGTGGGGAGCATTTGCAAGTGGATCTAGGTCACCTGACCTAAGTCCCGCCCACCTGGTGCCTTCCTGCCTGCCGCTTTTTTTACCACTTAGCAAGCACCGCCCACCTGGTGCCTTCCTGCTTGCCGCTCTTTTTCACCACTTAGCAAGCCCCGCCTACCTGGTGCCTTCCTGCTTGCCGCTCTTTTTCCTACTTAAGCAGCCCTCCAGCCTCTTTTCCTTTGCAGGTGGGGAGCAGGTGCAAGGGGATCTAAGTCACCTGGCCTAAGTCTCGCCCACCTGGTGCCTTCCTACCTGGCGCTTTTTTTCACCACTTAGCAAGCCCCGCCCACCTAGTGCCTTCCTGCTTGCCGCTCTTTCTTCTATGCACTTACTCTATCAGAATTGTCCCTGGACTTAATATGATAGCAATCTCGTCTGTTTCCTCCAACCTCCCATTACTGTTTTTTCCTCCCCACACCCCCTCCAGCACTATCTGAAATGTCGTGCCTAGTATGATAGTTGCTTGTTTTGTTCCTCCCCTCCCTTTCTGCAGTCCTCTCCCTCACCTTTTGTTTTTCTCCGGCTCTACCAGAAATGTCATCAGGCCTAGGACAGTAGTTGCCTGTCTGTTTCCATTTCCTTCCCACTCTCCCCCTCCCTTCTGTATCTATGTCTTAAGCACTTGCACTATCTGAAATGTTGTCAGGCCGAGTACGATAGTTAATTTCACATCCTTACTGTTCATGGCCTGTAAAAATGTCATTGTATTTTCCTTGTTCTCTCCCTTGCCTTGAAACGCTTTGAAACACATTGTGTATAGGCGCTATATAAATAAACTATCATATCATATATCATAAATCGTTTTTTATTTATGAAACATTAGATGTTTGAATAAAATTTGTTTTAAATTTAGTATGTTCTCTGTATTGACATGATAAATGTACTGGGACTAAAATTAGCAAACAGTACGATTGTGAAAGAGTGATGCTCTACTCCACCAGAGTATGCCAAATTCCCCCGCTGTGCCAGTGGGACCCAGGAAAGCACAGAACTGAAGGCTGAGCGGTGCATGCCCCACACCGCACTACACCACCAAGAGAGAAGCACACAAACGTGGTCAGTAGGTCCTGCATTACACCTGAGCCATCGGAATGCGGCTGGCCTGATCATGGCCACCCCTGCAGCGCCACGAGGCGTTCAACTAGCGTCACCACCAAAGACCCCACCGCCAAGTAGCCGGCCCTTAACTGCCCAATCTCAGACCTACTTACACACTCACGGCTCAGCGAACAATGGCATCAACTACAGCCACCCACGGGGACCCCACTTTGAACCTGGCGGATCCGAGATACATACGCAGTCAACTGCTATGGCTGTCTGAGTGGGCAACCACAGTGATATGTCACATGCACACCCTGATACATCCTCCACCCCAACAGCAGATATAGACATAGTAGACCCATTCCACGCCGCTCTGCAAGGCATAAAACCACAATGGATGTTCCAGCCCAACTGCAGGCCATGCTGGCGGAAATGAAGATCATTGGCCAATGGACGCAAGAAACCAACACCACGGTTCAGGACATTAAACGCGATCTACAGGATGTCCAAACAAGATTGAACGCCCAGGCAGAAAGGACTACTGACAATGAGCAGCACATTAGATCATTGGAGGACAACCATGAAACCACGGTGACAGATCTAGATGGGGTCATCCGGGAAGTACAGGCTTCAACCCCATATTCGATGCTCTCAAAGGGCAGGAGTATAGACACTATCTCAAATTCCCGGCGGTATGGTGTTTACAGCTCGACCGCCAAAGGCACTTGTTTGAAGATCTGGAAGACGCCTGATGATTTTTACAATGGCAAAACCTAGTCACAGCGAACTTCCCACATACTGCTGCACAGGGGACTCAGGCACCACTGTCAGCAACAATACCGGACCAGCACTACCCCCGGAACAAAGGCAGGCGGCAACGAATGGGAAGGAATCTTAGGGTCCAGATCACTTACGAAACGGGCCAGCGAAATGACCATCCAACTCTCAGGTGAACATTTAGAACAGCACGCCGAGCAGAGAATGAAGGTAATAGCGCCCACAAGCCCAGCAGCTGCCTTTCAGCACCAAATTACTACTTGGGAGCAAAAGGGTACAAATGAAGCATTCCAAGCCACCCACAAAGTATCAGTACCCTGGAAAAAATAAATGCAGAAGGAACAGTCCAAAAAGTTAACAACAGAAGAGACCATATTCGCCCCCTCTCATATGGCTATGACAAAGGAGGACCTGGAGGCCACACTGAGTAGACTGCATGGATATAAGCAGTGTGATGAATCAGAGATGATTCACCCAGGAAAACCTGGCCTAGGGCACTTCTCATGTGGCCAGGGAAAGGCAGACGCTTTCTGATCCTGACCCTGGGGGTGGTGTTCTGCGGGAGGATCACATGAGGAGGGAACCAGCTCCTCTCCCTCTGAATGCCTTTTATCAGAAAGGCAGCCGACCTGCCACTCTGGTTTCTTCCCTTTAGCATCGACCAACTGCTGTCAGTTCTTAGTCCCATGATCCACCAACACAGTATTCCCCAAGTCATCAGTTGGACAATGTGTTCTGCATCTACTAGATGGAAAATGTGGGCTGCAGCAACATGCCAGCCTCGCATCAACACTTCAATGGATAGCTTACAACCGCGGCAGTGCCGCTGCACACAATGCTCAGTCGTTGATGTGTTGATGCAAGGCAAGGAGTTTGCTGCAGCCCATGTTCTCCATCTAGGAGATGCAGGGTTCGGTCTCAATTGTTGGGGACAAAACATTAGGACTGCATCTGGAATGAGCAGGCTCTGCAGGGGATTATTTGGTTCCTTATGGTTGAGCATCCAGGAAGAGAACACGTGGTCCAACTGATGACTTGGGGAATACTGTGTTGGTGGATCATGGGACTAAGAACCGACACTCACACTTGCCTTGAAAATTGTTCAAATAAATGGATACAGCTGTCCTGAAGGAGACCACAGTTGTTGAAACTAGGATGAAGCAATATTTGTCTATCCTTCATAAAAAGCACACTTTAGTGAAGACAGTGGTTGAGCTGTCTCGCCTAGTAGGCTCTTTTTGTTGTGTTCCATTTGTGATGATGGTGGTTTCCACATCAATCAAAAGATTGTCTCATACCCTGAGAACTTTGGTCCAAGGATGTTTGCAAATTGTAACTTTGTATTAATGTATGTATTTAAATTGCACTAAGTGCATTTCATCATACATATGCAGGGTCGGATTGTGGTGAAGTGCATCAATAGATCGATTGCACTTTTTCCACACTACACTTTATGATTAACTATATGTATGAATATTATGGTGAATTTTAACTGATGAAATTGTATTCATTGTGTACTGTTTTGTCATACATATGTATGTGCAACATTTTATATAGCCAGCTATGGTGGCTCTTAAAATAATAATGAATAATTGAATAAAAAATTATTTAGTGAAACTATCAGATTCCTCCTCATTCCGTCTTTCATAGTTTAGTCTTTGTCCCAATAGCCCCTGGAATGAGGCAGTAGGGGCGGTCCTACCTTTGTGGTGACAAATATAGTATGGTATCAGCATCAGCACTAGTATATTGCAACAGTTTTCTAATGATTCTTTGACGTTTGTAGACATTTTGTAATAGCAGAAAGCAGCTTTTTCTAAAGCATTGCGGTTCCATGCAGAGTACATTATGTTGAAATAACAGTAAGCAGCTTTAGCGTCAACGCTCTTATACTCCTTATAAGGTGATATTGTGCTCAGCTACAGGGAAGCACTTGGGGATTATTACTGATGTGTCATGCAAGGTGACACTGGGTGTGAGCCTATCAGGGCTAATGAGGGGTGTGGATAAGGCAGAAGAGCAGGGTGCAGCAGGAGGCGTTAGGCTTAAACAAAGTGGAGAGAGTAAGACCTCATGTATCTGGCAAGGTCTAATGTATATGTCAAGACCTCATTTATATGTCCAGGCCTAATGTGTATGTCAAGGCCCTTAATTTATAAGCGTGATTACTGTGATGTATAGCAGCAGGGCACTCTTGCCACATCACTGTTCAAACTTAACCTTTACCACAGAAGTACTTACAAGTAGTAGTGTATTCTGGTCTGGCAGGGGAGTATACCAGGTCAGAGAATGTTGTAGTAGTTTGATCTGTTCTGGCAGGAGAGTACACCAGAGTAGAAAACTTAGCAGGGGAATATAGCAGGTGGAAGTCATTGAAGTACTGTAGTGTGGTTAAAAGTCTTGAAGCAGAAGTTGAAGAACCACCAAAGTGTTTTGTGGATTAATACAGAATCATCCTAACAAATTTTTATTATTGCTGAAGCAAGTGTTGTTTGAACTGCTGCAGAAGCATTTCATATTGTCAAACAAGTGGTTTTGTAAACTGGTGCAGAAATATCATGACCAAGACCTTTTTTAAACCAATGAAATAAGTAAACAACAAGAGGAAAAATTGTTGGAACATTTGGTGGTATCTATTTAGAAATTTGTGCTATCAAGTTGGAACCAAAAAAGAATTTTGTTACGATACAGGATTTCCTTAACCTTGTTGAACTATTGAACAAAATCCTACTTAAATCTGGGGAAGGGGATTTCACCCAGATTAGAAGGAGAAGCAGTTGTAATGATGTGAATTTAACTGTTATGTTTGTTGCCTTTAAACTGCCATATATTGCCTTGTTAGTATGTGTATGTTTAAGTGTGAGGGACAGTATCCTTTTGTTGGAGTGTTTCTTTAGTTTATTTGAGGCAGGGAAATCCTCGACAGGGTAGGGACAGTGAGGCATTTATCTAACATTTTAAGTTAATAAAATGGCAACTTTTGAACAACCTTCACAAAGTTCATCTTTTGAACAACCTTCACAAAGTTGTCTGCCTCACATTTCTGACCTCTCACATCAGAGACTTAACACTGGAAAATGCTACATTTAAAACAGAAGCTCTCCGATTGTTTTGGTAAGGTGAGAGAAGATGCTGATAATCTCAGTCAATGAGATGGACTGTACCCTGAAATGTTTTGATAATGTCTGGGAATGTCTTTGAAGAAGAATATAACAATCAAACAAGTAGCTCAGTCTGTCATATCTGGGTGCAAGGATTTAGAGGATTGGTTAAGGAGAGAAAACATCAGCATGCAAGACTGAAAAAAGCAGCCAAAACTAAAGGCACCATAACTTTTATCTATAACCTGTCCCATCAAGTCATACGAAAACAAATTCTGGAGCACATCAAACTTCACAGAGTCCAGAGCTAAAGTCACACAACATTTCTAGGAGACATAAGACCACAAAATATTATTTTTGATGTTTAATCTCTTCACAAGGCAGGGAAGCATACTTCTACATCTGCCTCCTTTCCTCCCTCCCTATGGGCTATCCATCCCATGGGGAAGAGTCGAGGGTCTTTTTCTCAGCAAAACCCCTTACAAACTTTAGAGAAGCCAGAACACATGCACAGGACTTGTTCCCACCCAGCCACACTCTCCAGCTTCATCTGCCGTTCCTTTTTAACACACAGACAGGGCTGGATGCATAGCATTTGGCTGGGAGGAAGGAGGGAAGAGCGTGTATCCCCCACTTTTATTGCTGTTGGATAATTATATTGTTTGCCTTCTTGCTGCAGAGGTTCCTTTCTGTGACAACCTATGCCACAGAAGCAGGTCGTGCCAGCATAGGTTGGCTGCTGCAGATCCTCACTCTCTCTATTTGGAGGGTTTGGGGCTTGACCATAAGTGGACTAGATGACTGTTTTCTCCCCTCACTCTTGGCAAACAGTTACTGCGCTGTGAAGAGATGTACCATCGGCAGAATCCAAACAGTTCCAAGAAGGACAAAAAGAGGGCCTGTAAGGTAAGTGAAGAACTTGTGGCTTTCTTTGGCACCCTGTCCTGTTGATGGTTTACTCCAATGCCACCAGCCCTGATAGTAACTCCTACAGCCATGAGGCAGTTTACCACTACACTACCAAAGAAAACCTTACGGTCCTGGTCAGTGGAGCTGAAATCAGGTCTCATGCTAAAGAACTGAACATCTCCAGGAGGGGCCTTGTCAATACATTGCCAAGAAAACCACTTTGGCAAAGCCCCCCCAATCACAAGGAAGAGCACTTCAGAGGTTTTGGAAGGATGGGTGACTGAACAAAACCCTTGGATATCAACATGGGCCCAGCTAAGGGCAAATCAATTGATTCCTCTTATACACAGTGCCCCACTACCCCCAAGACGAGTTTCTGAACACATTGATGCACTCACATAACCCTCCCCTCCATCATGTTGCGAAGAGAAATGTCAAATTGAGCTGGGAGTCTGAGTTTGTGATTTTGGACCCAAGAATTGAGTTACCTGAGATAGAATGAACCCCATGGCCTTCAGCCTGGCACGGTTTATAGTCAAAATCTCGAAAACAAAATCTCGAAAAAAAAAGCACGAATTTAAAATCTCGAAAAAAAAAATATCGAATTTTTTTTTCAATGCGTTTTTTTCCAAAATGGGGGGGTTCCCCCCCAACTCCCCTTTGTTTCATTTTTTTTTTATTTTACCCCTTTTTTTTACTTACCTGACCCCAAAAACATATAAATAAATAAATAAAAAATTCGATATTTTTTTTTTCGAGATTTTTGTTTTGTGCTTTTTGTCATTCGAGATTTTGTTTTCGAGATTTTGACTGACCACCGCCTGGCACGCTTCCACCTTCCAAACTGCGGGTGATGAGTGACCGCCCAGTTTTGCCGTCAGAGGATTAGAGGCGTGATCCAATGCCGGATTGTACAGGCGGTTTGCATATAACAGAGGCTCCTCATGACTGTGGACATTAAGATTAGAATAATCATTACAAATCAGAATGTGGTTATTTTATGGCACCATGATTTGCCATGCTAGACGGGCTCAATGTTCTCATATTGAAGTCAGGCCATTTTTGAGTGAATGATCTAACAAATCAGTGCCCAAGTCTAAATTCAACTGATATGTATTTGGGAAATAGCTATGAATCTCTGAGTGAAATAATATAGGTAGATGGTCTCAACCAAAGTTTAACCAATAGATCATCTATGCGCTCAAGGACACAAAGGCAAATGGGCCAATGAAAGATGAATTTAAAACAAATGCCCTGCCTTATCTAAATACAAGATGATTAAAATGAGTCCAACCTTTAGAAGGCAGTGCATGTACATTAGGTAGCCTATTCACCAGCACTACTGCTAATAGATGTTTATTTGTGCATTTGTTGATTTTTTAAATGTAAATGACAGCAGAGTAATTTGGATAAATTAGGGAGTAAGTGTGCGTGTTTTATGGATTATGTGGTTGAGAATTTTGTTGAGCCGTATGAGCCTATTGGAATATTGAATTTACCTAGATATTTTATGGTGAATTGAGCTGTAGAAGTAAAAATTATGAATCTGTATTATAAAAGATCATGTTTTAGAATGTTGTCTGTTGCATTTTTAGTAAGTGTAATAGTTTGGAGTGCATATTTTCTGTGGATGCATGAGTCTTTCCGCCTGCAAACAGCAATTTTAAAGTAGCACCCCTACATTTCCTTCATCAGAGACATCCATGCTCTACACGAACTTAAACGTTCACAGCGGGGCCAGGTGCATCTCCTCCACAACCATGTACACTGCAGGACCACTTCACTTTCAACCCTTGGGTGAGGATCGTTTCTTTCAGAAGTTTCAAAAGCTCATGATGGCTCTAGTTATGAGAGATCATTTTAAAGATCTTATCAAAGTGGTTAATACCTCCATTGTAATTGTAATTGGTTATTTATAACGCGCTTAATACCCAGAGGATTCTAAGCGCGGACCCGGGGATCGGACCTGTGTTGCTCCACAAGTGCGTTGCCCCTGCGCTATCCTCCCATCAACTGTGTACTGGGCTATCCTCGGTGCCACTGGCTCTGGGCACCTCTACTGGACCATTTCAGGTTGTAAGCCCTGTGCCAGTTGCTAGGCCCCTGGACCTTCCACCTTTCATCTCTCCTCTCTGCCTTCTTCCCCCACTCTCTCCACCTAGAGCGCCTTCCCTGCCACCTCCACCTGCGCCGATTCTCATACCCTCTTCCTCTCCTGCTGGTCCTTCACATCTTACCAATCAGAGGGACCCCGAGCACGGTCATTCATGAAGCGGACAGCCCGACAATGTGTTCTTTCTATGAGTGTATGAATGGGATAATGGAGTTTTCTGGTGGTACTTGTCCCTGAGGCCCTGCTCCAGAAGATGTTTGGTTACTCTTTTGGCTATTACAGATTATCTGTTGTCCAGAATCCATCTCCAAAAGGATGCCTTGAATGAGGTGCAGGAAATATGGAAAGAACCTCACTCGGTTCTCCCGGTCCCAAAAAAGAGTGATACGAGATACCAGGCTGTCCCCTCAGAAAAAATCTCTCTGTCACACCCCAGCCACAGGCTCAGTCCACCATTGTTGCGTTTGCTATGTGGTCGGTTAACCAAACGCTGTGTAAGGAACTTCCAGCAAATAAACAGGCTTTGTTCAGAGCAGGACTTTCTGAAGCCATACAGGTAGCGGGGGATCTTTTAGTCCTCATTACATAACACTGGCACCACATCATGAGGAGTGCGTGTGGGTGCTGATAAGAGGTGACAAGTTTACTGCTGATGTCCAAGACAAATCAAGATCTACCGTCCAACAGGGTTAATCAAGATATTTCATTCTTCTCCAGATGAAGAGCTCACGAAGAAAAATACTTTCCCCCCAGATGACCAGGTCTCTGGACTCCCTGGCAAAACCGCCCCAGAAGACTAGTTCAGCTACATCCGCTCTACAGAGACCGGACAGGATTTAGATTTTCGGGTGGTTTCTTGGATTACAAGATATGAAATACTCCTCCAGGACAGGTCCTCCAGCAGTCAAAGAAGCCTGCAGTGAGCAACCACCCAGGGTTTGCCCTCCTCCAGCCTTGCCACCGTTGTCCCCATTGAGGGACATACTAAGACATAAGATTTCTCAGAGACTTGGATGAGCTTCTTAATGGACACCTATGTGCCATCAGTGTGGGCAGAGGATACTCTCTGTCATCCCTTGCTTCCTCATACAAGCCCAGTCACTCTCTGAGTGAAGTAGGGAAGCTCCTTTATATGAAGGCTGTGAAACCTGTTCTTTTCTCTTCTCCTGGTTGCTTCTCCAAGTTATTCACGGTAACCAGGTGGAACCAGGAATGTCTGCAAACCACTATGGTCCTTTCTCACATAAACCTCTTTCTCCCCCAAGAAAAGTTCAAGAGTATGTCCCCAGCTCAGATTCAGTCCATCCTGAACTATGATGAATGCACACGTTCAGAGGATCTGAAGGACACGTACCATTGCATCGACATGTGGTCATGTCATTGCCAATTTCTGTTGTTCGCACTAGGGACTTGCCAGTTTGATTATGGGATTCTCCCCAACAATCTCAGCGGTGCACTAAGAGAATTTATCACACTGATGGCAGCAGTTGCGAGCCATTTCAGGCTGCAAGGAAATGCAATTCTGCCCTTATTTAGATGATAGGTTGGTGTGAGTCGTCAAGCTTCTCTCCAAACCTTCTTGCATTTACTTTGTTCCCCTTGATGGGCTTATCCATCAACACAGAAAGGTTTTCCTTGGCACCTTGCCAGAGGCTGACCTACATTGGCTTTGTATGGGACACTCATTGTGTAAACGGTGTTCCCCACCCCAGAGAAAGTCTGGGGTATCCACGCTGCCAAACATATCTTTCTTACCAGAGCAGCCATCTTGGTGTGGTGGTGCAAATGTCTGCTGGGTCTTATGCCTGCTTGTGTACTAGCAGTTCACTTTGCAAGGCTCCGAATATACAGAATAAAGCTCTGTCGTCAGTCAGTCAATGTGACGAAATGACAGCTGCTCTGCAGGAGTACAAGGATGAGCAGTGGCTAAAATGCCTACTCGGCCTACACTGCTGCTAAACCAACAGTGATCTAATACATATAGGTAAGCAAAAGCTGAACACAATAGTATACCTCCTTCCCCATTTCTGGTAACGTGGGCAGAGGGCTAGGTAAATTCTTAGAAGAAGTTGTGAGCTGTTAAGAGTAGCAACCCAAACAACGTTAGTACAATGAATCCAAAATCCACAAAAAACCCAATCAAAGTTCTACAAAATTAAGAACTTTAATTAAACTAATAATACACACAACCTATAAAACACTAACACCCTACCCCTGTTGGAGAGAACACAGAGAAAGCAGCGTTGTGCAATGAAAAGACAGGGTAGACAGGCAGTAGGTTCAACAGCAATGTCTGAATTATGCAATATAACCCGAGCGTCGGGGGCATTACCAACTCAGGTAATGCCCCGGGGCCCATAGGTAAGGCCCCGAGCGAAGCGAGGGCCTTACCGAGGGCCCTGGGGCATTACCTGAGTTGATAATGCCCCCGACGCTCGGGTTATATTGCTATTAGTACCCCGGCCCGCAAAAATTGCGTGATTGGGGCACTAAAAGCTTTTATTTGTCCCAAAACGCTACAGCGTTTCAGAGAAAAAAATAATGATAAATGGCCGCCGCCATGGAAAGGGAAAACCGAGTCCTTTTTCCCTTTCCATGGCGGCCATCGGGAGCGGACGCGCTGGGAACACAAGTGTTCACAGCGCGTCCGCTCCCGAAAAAGGATCAAAAACAAGGTAAGTGGGGTTGGGAGGGCGGGAGTGGGATGGGGGGGAGAAAAAAAAAAAACCTACCTGCGTCCCCGGTGTGGGACGAGGAAGCCTCCAGCCGTGTGTAGGCACGGAGCGGGGGTGGCCCCGCTCGGAGTCTCCACACGGCTGGAGGCTTCCCTCCTCCCCCGCCGGGGACGCAGGAACTAGAAGGTAATTTGGGGAGGGAGGGGCGGTGGGAGGGAAGGGAATAAAACAAAAAAGACTTACCCGAGTCCTCGGCGGGGGACGAAGGCAGCCTCTCAGCCGCAGGGAGGCTCGGAGCGGGGTTGGCCCCGCTTCCAGCCTCCTCATTGGCTGAGGGGCTGCCACGCCCCCTGCCGGGGACAAAGGCCGTGGAATCCCGACGTAAGGACCCGGCGAGAGCCAATCAGAATGCGTGTTTCATTCTGCTTCGCTCTCGCCGCGTACTAATAAAGAATATGGGCCTCATTAGGAGTGTGGCGGCCACGGAATGAACGGTGCCGGTAAGGGACCGGCACCGTTCATTCCGGGCCACCACATTACGAGGTCTGCAGCGGGTCCCACTCTTCACGCCTGGCCAGACCAGACATGCAGAGTGGGACCCGCTAGCAGACCAGGATGCTAACAACGGCCCGTCATTAACAGGCCAGTTGTTAGCATTCTCCCCATTCCCATTGAGCCCTATGGGGGCTCAAATGGGAATGGGGATGTACCGGGACCGGGTCCTGCGAAAGGGAATTACCGGGCCCTCCAAGGTCGAAATGGCCCGGTAAGTCCCCTTTTGCAGGACCCGGACACGGACCCGGGTTTGGAGGTAGCCATGCGGCTAAGAACACATAGCTACCTCCAAACTCATAATGAGGCTCTATGTCTTTGGAAAAAGGTACAGAGTAGGATCTTACAAGTCACTATCACCCTCAAAGATGGGAACCATTACCACTGCTAATACCCTTTGGTCTGTTTCTTTTGGCTCAACAGCATAACGCTAGTCTTCAAGGAGCCTTCAGAGTTAGTGGGCCTCATTATAAGTTTGCCAGTCCGGGAACTACGGTACCGGTAAGCATGCCAGTACCGTAGTTCCTGGACCGGCAAACTACGAGTTGTGCTCACGGGTGCCTTTCTGCCCACCAGGTCTGACCTGGCGGGCAGAGCGGCACCCATGAGCACAGCATGTCGCATGCACTGGCATCGTTTATAACGGTGCCGGCGCATCCGACCTCCACATTCCCATTGAGCCCTATGGGGCTCAATGGGAATGGGGCGCATTCCGTTCCAGTGCCCGCGAAAGGGCAGTTACCTGGTCCGGCAGGGCAATAATGACCCGGTAATTGCCCATTCGTGGGCACCAGACATTTTTGGAAGTTTGGCGGCAGCCTGCCAGTTTTTTTACCGGCAAGGCTACCGCCAAACTTCTAATAAGGCTCAGTGATTCGGCATTGGATTGGTGAGCTGGGTGACTTGGTTCAACGCACGGTGCAGTTCATAAACAGCGACAGAATATGTCCTAAAGAAGCTTGAGCCAAGCAGATGATGTCTGGGATAAGTGTAGCTCACAAGCGGTTCCATGCAGGAATCAGGGCCCAGAACTGTACCCTGAGTTCTATGGTGCAGGGAGGCCTTGTCCACTGTCTCCAGGGACAAGTATAGTCCTTGTTCGGCACTTACACACCAGGAAGATTACCAGAGTGCACCTGAAGGATCTGCTGCTTCCAGTGAACAGGATCCTCATTTCAGTATTCAAGCATCAGGTAAGGCCTTGGTCCACACAGCCCAAATATTCCCCTGGGATAGTTGGGGACAACAGCTTGCTCCTTGCTTGGATGTATCTGGCCTTCACCTCTCTGGCATTCGGAGTAGACTGTACTCCCTGTACCTTTTCATTAGTCCAAAGATGACTCACCAAAGGCAGGTTATTCTCTACCCCCGCCCCCTTATATTGGCAAAATGCCACCTCTGATTGGTGCCCTTCTATCCTTCTGTAATGGCTCCAATAAGAGCTGCTGTGACAAGTGTCCTTTGCCTCCTAATGTCATGCCCAGAATTATCTGCCTGCAGCAAAGGGGGAGGGTAAAACCCATACAAAGAGGTAAAACCCACTGATTATTTTCATCCTGGACCCTTATCTGGGAACAACAAACAACAATGCAAAACAGGGTCCTCAGAAAAATGATATAATATTTAAACTCTGTATTACTTGTTCAATATTCAAAACACATGTATTTGAATTCAAACATTCATATACATTTAAACACACTTCAACAAAAACATTTAACAAGATAAAATAATAAAGGATTGTCATGCGGTTAATTGTCATGCAAAAACCATACACTAAAAAAATGTTTGAGGTCATACATCTGAATATGCCACCCGCACACAATGAAAACAAACAAATACATTGTGCTAGCAGAGAACCAAGTGTGGAAGAAATTAACTGTACAAACATAACAATTAGACATAAACGTACATACACTACACAGTGTGGTTACATGTTAATGTAATCCCAACACACTTTGCTTTCTCATGTGTCTCCAAATGTATTATATAGTGAATGTGAACTCAATGCACCTAAAGCACACAATAATGTTCACCACTCATCATACGTGCATAGTGGGAAAGGGGGCCGGAAGGGTGCGCAGCCCCAGCAGAATCCAAACTGGTGCAACCCCTCTGTCAATTGTCCTCTGCCCTGGGCTACTCTAACTCCACCCTTTCCTCTATCTACCCAACTTGAAAGAGTCTCAGGTAACCAACACCCATATGCGGGCTATCTATTGCAACGAATCTGTGGATGTCGACCCTTCCCACCTAGGGGCCGAGCTTTCCCATGGGGTCAGGGTGGTGCATCCACAGTCCAAATGTCCCCCTGGGGCTGGTGCATAGGAGTAGGATCACATGGGGACGACCATCCCCTGCGAACGTGGTATACTTCTGCTTTATTACGCCCTCCCTCTTCCCCAAAGACAGACTCTCCTTTCCTCTTTTCAACCAGTGCCAATATCTTTAACTGTAAAGTCAGCCAACCTGATATGTTAGATCGGACTAAGGCACCAAATAATACAATGTGCTTTCCATACAGTTCCAATACAAGTACTGTGAAGAAGAAGATTGCCAGGAGTACAAGGATCACTCCAGAGAATCAGAACAAACTGTCTAGTCTCTCACGGCATTTGATTGGTCAAAGGCAATACAAAATAACAGCGGTAAACCAACATGGGGAGAGCCATCCTCCGAGGAGGAAACCTGGGAGACGTCGACCTGGCGAATAGGGAAGCGCAGCAGGAGACGCTGGGCACAGCGGTAGTCCTGGACATAGGAGCTACGTTGATCGCTGTCCAAGAAACCTTTGGGGTATCCCGAAGTCTGGGAAGATGCTTGAGACCAACACCGCAGTCTGAGAAGAAAGCAGTAACTGGCGGAGCAGCCAATGACACGAAGAGGAATGTGAGTGCAGCTGGAGATGGAAAGCACAGCCCGAGAGAAAAGCAGTGACCGGCAGAGCGACCGCTGACCCGATGCTCCATGTGTTGGGAAGGGCGGGTGGGATGCCTGCGAGGAGGAAGGGAGCTGTCAAGTGTGTGGTTGCATGGGTAACAAACTGAATGTGGTTTCCTAGAATATACAAGGGCTGAACAGCTACATTAAGCACAATAGACTGGGTTTGCATTTACGCAGGAAGCTGCTACAGGAGACACATCTTATCTGGAAAGCACGCTATTGTCATAGGGAGGTGGGGTTGGTTACAGAGCTACCTATTGTACATATGTTAGGGAGGGGTCCTAATATGGGTGGCACTCTCAGTGCCTTTTAAACTACGGAAGCATACACTTATGAAGGGAGGATGGTATTTGTACATGGGTACGTGGAACACAGACAAGTGTGCATCATAAATACTTACGCACCCAATCATGACGCTTCTTGTCTTTTCCATTCCTTATATATGTGGCTTTCCCCTTACCGCAGATGTTAAGCATATATGCCTGGCAATGCCAGCGAGAGTCCTTGGGAAATTATTAGCTGAGCTGGACCTTGTGGACATCTGGAGATGGATGAATGGGAGCCGCAGGGCCTACCCATAATTTTCAAGTCCACACAATGTTTATATAAGCATTGAGACATGTGTGAGTTCATTAACACAACTTACAGGAGCAGGATGTTGTCGGACCATGCTCCTGTACTTGCCACCTCAATTATAGACAATGGCCTGCCGCCTGTTCCAACATAGAGGCTGAGGGCGGAAGCATTGGTGGACGTGCAATTCAGAGACCACCTGGCAGATAAGAAGGCTGAATTCTTTGAGGTGAACACTGCCAGCATTAAGGGTGTTGACATTCTGTGGCAAAGATTTAAGGTGGTAATGAGGGGGGAGGCGGTCACTATGGCGGGGGAGCTAGATAAACCCTTGCTGCAAGACTTGTCCAGAACCGAGGCTGATATAGAACGGCTTGAAAGCTCATTGATAACGGATGGTGATGGGGAAAGGGAAGTCAAGATCCTTAGGCAGAGATGAATTGGGGCCTGGGAGAGATTGGGTATACGTGATTTTGCTGTATTCACAGAGAGGCTACATGAGCAGGGAGACAAGATGGGCAGGATGTTAGCAGGGCTATGTTGCAGGGAAGTGGCGCACTCTTTGATTAGCTCAATGGCCGATGAGTGTGGGGAGGTATGAAGGTCCCAGAATCTTTCAGAAATATTATGTGGCTCAATATGGGGAGGACAGGAAAGTCGACGTTGAAGATATTGAGCACACACTATCCCAGATTATGTGGCCTCGGCTGATGCAGGAAGAGGCAGATTTATTAGATGCCCCATTGATGAAAGAGGAACTGAGGGCAGAAATACCCCTCTTGTGCCCCATCAGACCCTCTTGCTCCTCAGCTAGTCAATCCTATTGCCCATATAGTGGCCTCTCACCTTGCTGAACACTTCGACGTGTCCTTCAACTCTGCTTGCTTTCCCTGTTTTCAAAACAGCCACGGTTATCCATCTCCTAAAAAAGCAAGAAGCTCACCCGAACCTACTGGGTAACATTTGCCCTGTGTTTCTCCTTCTGCACTACTCTAAAGTGCTTGAAAGGGTTGTGTTGAACCGTCTTTCCAATTTCTTAGACATCCACAACCTTCGAGACCCCCTACAAGCAGGTTTCTTATCATGTCACTCCACGAAAACTGCTCTCATGAATGTGTCCAACTTCATCGCCTCTGCTAAGCACTCAAACCTATCCTCTATCCTAGTTCCCCATGACCTGTCTGCTGCCTTTGACACTGTTGATAACTCTGATCTCCTAAATACACTCTTTCGTCTTTGGATTTGTGATGGAGCCCTGGATTGAATCCTACCGAGTACATCGCCAATTCTCTGTCTCCTGGAGTAACACCTCTCAAATCACTCCTCTAACTTTGATGTTCCACAAGGCTCTGTCTTGGGCCTGCTCCTCTTTATAGTCTGTACTTCTGCTCTTGGGGCACTAATCTGCTCCTTTGGGTTCTCGTACAAACTCTTTACGGACGACACCCAAATCTTCTCTTTTCCTGAACTCTCCTCTGATCTCTCTTTCAAAATGTCCAACTGTCTCTCTGCCATTAAATATTGGATGGCTTTGCACTCTCTGAGGTTAAGCGCTACCAAAACAAAGGTACTCTTCTTCCCTGCCAAAAGCTCTCTTCCTCTGCCTATCCGGTTCCCACCTGACACTCTCCCCTACTCTTCTTCAGCTGGAGACCCTGGCGTCATTTATTACCCTTCTCACACATTCTCTACTTTCATCTCCAAAACTAGAAAAGCAGCTCACCTCAACCTCCAAAATATTAGGAAAAGCAGGCACTGCCTTCCTTTCAACACTGCCAGGCATCTCTTAACCACTCTTGTCTTCTCTAAACTGGACTACTGTGCCAGCATCCTCTTTGGTCTCCCCAACTATGCTTTCTGTCCTTTCGAAAAGATAATTAACTTCGCTACCATGACACTTTTTGAACCCCCTTCACTTCACACCTACTTCCTCGTACCGTCACCAGGCTGGATGGCTGATGATGCAAAACAGGGCCAGATTTAAATTCCTGGTTCACAAATCTATCCACGGTAAGACACCACTGCGTTGATCCTCCTCTATTCAACTCTATAAGCCTTCTCGTATATCTGCTCTGCATCCTCAACTACCCTTGTGGCTCCTCGCCCTCCCTGTGCTTCCTCTCGCTTCCGCTCTTTCTCTCTTCTTGCTCCACTAGCATGGAATTCTCTTACCCAGGACATCAGAGAAACAGTCCACACAGATTTGTTCAAAATCAAACTAAAAGCCTACCTTCTTGCCTCTGAGTTACTCTCTTAATCTTCCTCTCATCTGCCTGCAAGCTAACATTTTCCCTCGCCTCTAACCTGCCTATGTTTCTCACTTCCTCTGCCTCCACTCTAGCACTTCACCCATCATGGTCACGTCCTGAGTACAGCTGGCCGTACCACCAACCTGCACTTAAAAATGTTGGTTGTCTTTAATCTATGTATGTCCACTTATGTATTGTCCCCGGTGACTGTTGCATTTAATCCCCTCCACAACCTGGTCAGAATGTCCCTCAAACTCCCCCCATTGTAAGAAGCTCACTGCTTCCCGTCAAATCTGATTTCTTATCTATTGTACGTTCTTTTGTGTCAACGGGCATTGTTCCTCCTGTATATGCATAAACGCATTTAAAAAAAATAAAAAGAAATGGTATACTCCCTTTAATTATGAGAGAATCAACAATAGTACCGATACTCAAGCCTTATAAGCCACAGCAGATTTGCAAATATTACCACTCACTCTCCATTAGTGAACCAGGTTTGCAAGATCCTCACTGCTCTCCTGGCGGGAAGACTGAGGCAGGTGATTACGAACCCTTAGACAACCGGATCAGATGGGATTTGCTCCAGGCAGGAATACTTCATTGAATTTGTGATGATTACACTCCGTCATAAATAGGACCATGTCGTGGGAGAGTCATTGCGTGGACGCAGTTGAAGCGTTTGACTCAATAAACTGGGAATTGCTGTACGCTGCCCTTAAACACTTTAGGGTCGGAGGGGGTTCACCCATGCTCTTCATCCTAGCACTGGAACCTCTTACGGAGTTCCGTTGGTCGGAATTTGAGGAGGCAGGAGTGAGTGGGATGGGGCCAGGCATGTTATTTCACTTTACGCAGATGACATGCTGCTGTATGTCTAAAATTCGGAGAGTAACTTACCTTTCATACTTGAGGTTTTTGATCATTACGCTGTGCTCTCGGGAATAACCATAAACCAGAGTAAGTCATGCATTTTCCCGTTGGCGGGCCTAGCGGGCAGAGACTTAGCACACTTGCCTGATCTCGGATTGAAATGGACTACGGACACCTTTCAATACTTGGGGGTGAATGTTCGTAATGATGCATGGTCTTCTCATGAACAACACACTTTGAGAGAGTTGGGAGGATTAGAGAAATCTATGGGATTCTGGAAGAGACTGCCCCTGTCCTTGATGGGACGCACAGCATTGATTAAGATAGTGGTTCTCCCTTGCTAAAGACATTCTTAGGCCTTTTTTAAGATCTCTGAATACCAATGTGAGTGGATTCTTATGGGGTTCTGGAAGACATAAACCTGCGTTAAGCACTCTTTGCATGGATCACGCAGATGGTGGCATAAAACCTCTGCATTTGGAATGATACTACTTAGCTGGACAGATTCATTGTGTTTCGTGGTGGCTGTCGGGTAAGGCCACTTTGGATATGACACTGCTGCAGGCAGCAGTGCGGCCGTACTTGCTGAAGGAGGTGCTTTGAGTGGACAATGGGAGATTCCTGGAATGCTCCTATATGCTAAAGCTAGGTAAGACACTAGGGTTCAGGGCCCGGACGTTAATAGGTGTCTGTGAGCCATATAGCTCTCGCTTCTTGGTATGGATAGGGGCTGGGTGACATCCAGATTATAGAGCACACTAGAAAGGTCTGCTATTGGAGTTCTCAGACCTGGTGACGCAGCATGGAATACATGCTGGCCAGTATCTGGTCAATCCATCGAACACCAAAACATCTAATACCAAACCATCGAATTATATGCAACGAAATTCCATTCCATCGAATAGCCATTTCGTTGTATATAATTTGATGGATCCATCTAAATTAGTGGGGTTAGGGTTAGGGGTTAGATTAGGGTTAGGATTAGGGTTAGGGTTAGGGGTTAGGGGTTAGGGTTGGGTTAGGGTTGGGGCTAGGATTAGATTAGGGGTTACATTAGGGTTAAGGTTAGGGTTAGGGTTAGGGTTGGGGTTAGGGTTGGGGCTAGGGTGGGTTAGGCTAAGGGTTACATTAGGGTTAGGGTTGGGGCTTAGGGATAGGGATAGGGTTAGATTAAGGGTTACATTAGGGTTGGGGCTAGGGTTAGATTAAGGGTTACATTAAGATTAGGGTTGGGGCTAGGGTTAGGGTTGGGGCTAGGGTTAGATTAAGGGTTACATTAGGGTTAGGGTTGGGGCGAGGGTTAGGGTTGGGGCTAAGGTTAGATTAAGGGTTACTTTAGAGTTAGGGTTGGGTTAGAGTTAGGGTTAGGGCTAGGGCTAGGGTTAGGGATGGGGTTTGGGCTAGGGTTGGGGTTCGGGCTAGGGTGGGTTAGGTTAAGGGTTACATTAGGGTTGGGGTTAGGGTTGGGGCTAGGGTTAGATTAAGGGTTACATTAGGGTTAGGGTTGGGGCTAGGGTTAGATTAAGGGTTACATTAAGGTTAGGGTTGGGGTTAGGGTTGGGGCTAGGGTTAGATTAAGGGTTACATTAGGTTTAGGGTTGGTGCTAGGGTTAGATTAAGGGTTACATTGGGGTTAGGGTTGGGGCTAGGGTTAGGGTTGGGGCTAGGGTTAGATTAAGGGTTACTTTAGGGTTAGGGTTGGGGTTGGGTATAGGGTTGGGGCTAGGGTTAGGATTGGGGCTAGGGTTAGATTAAGGGTTACATTAAGGTTATCGTTGGGGCTAGGGTTGGGGTTAGGGTTGGGGCTAGGGTTAGATTAAGTGTTATATTAGGGTTAGGGTTGGGGCTAGGGTTAGGGTTGGGGTTAGGGTTAGATTAAGGGTTACTTTAGGGTTGGGGGTTAGGGTTGGGGCTAGGGTTAGATTAAGGGTTACATTAGGGTTGGGGCTAGGGTTAGATTAAGGGTTACATTAAGGTTAGGGTTGGGGCTCGGGTTAGGGTTGGGGTTAGGTTTGGGGCTAGGGTTAGATTAAGGGTTACATTAGGTTTAGGGTTGGTGCTAGGGTTAGATTAAGGGTTACATTAGGGTTAGGGTTGGGGCGAGGGTTAGGGTTGGGGCTAAGGTTAGATTAAGGGTTACTTTAGGGTTAGGGTTAGAGTTAGGGTTAGGGCTAGGGCTAGGGTTAGGGTTGGGGTTTGGGCTAGGGTTGGGGTTCGGGCTAGGGTGGGTTAGGTTAAGGGTTACATTAGGGTTGGGGGTTAGGGTTGGGGCTAGGGTTAGATTAAGGGTTACATTAGGGTTGGGGCTAGGGTTAGATTAAGGGTTACATTCAGGTTAGGTTTGGGGCTCGGGTTAGGGTTGGGGTTAGGGTTGGGGCTAGGGTTAGATTAAGGGTTACATTAGGTTTAGGGTTGGTGCTAGGGTTAGATTAAGGGTTACATTAGGGTTAGGGTTGGGGCTAGGGTTAGATTAAGGGTTACTTTAGGGTTAGCGTTAGGGTTAGGGTTGGGGCTAGGGTTGGGGTTCGGGCTAGGGTGGGTTAGGTTAAGGGTTACATTAGGGTTAGGGTTGGTGGTTAGCGTTGGGGCTAGGGTTAGATTGGGGTTGGGGTTGGGGTTAGGGTTGGGTTTAGGGTTGGGGCTAGGGTTAGGATTGGGGCTAGGGTTAGATTAAGGGTTACATTAAGCTTATCATTGGGGCTAGGGTTGGGGTTAGGGTTGGGTTAGGGTTAGGGTTAGGGTTAGGGTTAGATTAAGGGTTACATTAGGGTTGGGGCTAGGGTTAGATTAAGGGTTACATTAAGGTTAGGGTTGGGGC
Source organism: Ambystoma mexicanum (assembly GCF_040938575.1). Taxonomy (NCBI): domain Eukaryota; kingdom Metazoa; phylum Chordata; class Amphibia; order Caudata; family Ambystomatidae; genus Ambystoma; species Ambystoma mexicanum. The sequence continues at coordinate 206,597,834 of NC_090925.1, forward strand.
TCGGGTTAGGGTTGGGGTTAGGTTTGGGGCTAGGGTTAGATTAAGGGTTACATTAGGTTTAGGGTTGGTGCTAGGGTTAGATTAAGGGTTACATTAGGGTTAGGGTTGGGGCGAGGGTTAGGGTTGGGGCTAAGGTTAGATTAAGGGTTACTTTAGGGTTAGGGTTAGAGTTAGGGTTAGGGCTAGGGCTAGGGTTAGGGTTGGGGTTTGGGCTAGGGTTGGGGTTCGGGCTAGGGTGGGTTAGGTTAAGGGTTACATTAGGGTTGGGGGTTAGGGTTGGGGCTAGGGTTAGATTAAGGGTTACATTAGGGTTGGGGCTAGGGTTAGATTAAGGGTTACATTCAGGTTAGGTTTGGGGCTCGGGTTAGGGTTGGGGTTAGGGTTGGGGCTAGGGTTAGATTAAGGGTTACATTAGGTTTAGGGTTGGTGCTAGGGTTAGATTAAGGGTTACATTAGGGTTAGGGTTGGGGCTAGGGTTAGATTAAGGGTTACTTTAGGGTTAGCGTTAGGGTTAGGGTTGGGGCTAGGGTTGGGGTTCGGGCTAGGGTGGGTTAGGTTAAGGGTTACATTAGGGTTAGGGTTGGTGGTTAGCGTTGGGGCTAGGGTTAGATTGGGGTTGGGGTTGGGGTTAGGGTTGGGTTTAGGGTTGGGGCTAGGGTTAGGATTGGGGCTAGGGTTAGATTAAGGGTTACATTAAGCTTATCATTGGGGCTAGGGTTGGGGTTAGGGTTGGGGCTAGGGTTAGATTAAGTGTTATATTAGGGTTAGGGTTGGGGCTAGGGATAGGGTTGGGGTTAGGGTTAGATTAAGGGTTACTGTTTGGGTTTGGGCTAGGGTGGGTTAGGTTAAGGGTTACATTAGTGTTAGGGTTGGGGGTTAGGGTTGGGGCTAGGGTTAGATTAAGGGTTACATTAGGGTTGGGTTAGGGTTGGGGCTAAGAAGCGGGTTAGGATTAGGGTTAGGGTTGGGGCTAGGGTTAGAGTAACACCCCACCCCCATAAACAAAAAAATATTAAAACGTTACAAGGAGCTGGCCAGTGCCAAAAGTTCAGCACTGGACAGCTCCATGTAACGTTTTAAAAAAGCATTGAAATGCTATCTTTTACATGTAAAAGTACCTTTCCATTGAAACCAGTCCATTTATATTTTCGATAGACTGGTTTCGATGGAAAGGCACTTTTACATGTAAAAGATAGCCTGACGATGCTTTGGCATTTGATCCTTTTTATTAGACGCTTTGGTTTGTCGTTGCTTTTTTTTCGATGTAATCACTATAAACCATGCTGGCCAATACCTGACATACATGAGATTGATTAAAGAAGCTGGGGCCTGATGGCAGGGATTCCTGGATGATCTGAAGACAGATGCTACTTTGGCACTGTTATATGACCTGACAGGGGGGGCATGGGGTGTCTAAGCTATATTGTGGGGATGCTGTCAAGGTTGAATGGTGGGGACCTCAAGGTGAAATCCAGATGGGAAGGGTATTATACACTAGAAGGGTATCTAGAAATGCCTGGTATTGACAGTATTGTATTAAGGGGGCACGTTTGAAAGATTATATTTTAAAGTGGGATGTCACACGTGGCAATATCACTTTGGTAATGGGTCTCTAGAAGCTGATGAGATTCAGTAGTTAAAAGTGGATGAGCGATGTTGTGACTAAGGCACATCACAGTGCAGTCACGTGTTGCGGTTTCAGTGATCACAGCACGTTGCTAAGTAGGACGGCTGTGATCACGTGTGATGCAGTTGTAGAGAAGGAGCTAAGTACCCCCACGTCAATCGTCCCGCCCATTTTACCTGTCTGTTCGAAACCAGAGTATGAGACATACACGGAGCAATTGAACAGGCAAAGAGCAGAGTATGGACTCTGTGCAGTACTAGTGAAAGTACCATTACCTAAGAGAATCTGGGAGGCAAGGTACCCACTGAAGAAACCATACCTGCGTACGAGAAAATATATGGCCATTTGAATGAAATCCCTGAAGCAGCAGAGCAAATAAACGGCAAAGACGAAACGGCAAAGACGAGCTGACGTCTACAGAAGAGATGCAGAGACCAGAGAGTGCACATATTCTATAAGGCATCAAGAAAGTATAAAGGATAAGTGACATCTTGGGATCATGGTGAAGAAGCTTATGCTACAGAAACTGATGAAGATACCAAGCTAGTTTAAACGTGTACAGATGAAAGAGAAATGCAAGCAGACAAAGTAATCATGAGGCTAGCATTATAGTGAATAGATTGCGGCAAGCGCCAATATATATATATATGCATATGGACGAGTAAAGGATGGATGTTTCCACTACGCATTATGAGCAGTGCTGGACATTAGCAAGAAGGCCTCATTTCAGTGTGTCGCAGTTAAAAAGCAAATTGAATTACCAAGTGAATCTCAGCAGAAGTGGCCGGGCGAGCCAAGAAGCCATGGTCTTATCAAGCTAGAGTGAACTGACATTGGATACAAAACGTGTGAAAGAACAAAACTCCTGTTCAAGAAGGCATGAACATAACAAGGAAGACGTCAGAGGTTTATTAAAAAATAGTATTAAATGTACCAAAAAGCTTGATTACATGGTCTCCAGTCACGTGGAAGAATGAAGTTGGATGAACGAGGTGGTCACATCTACGCATGAGGGCAAAGTGTGCCCACACTCCTTACATTTCTCAGAGCCCAGTACAAACCCAAGGTCAAGCTTCAAATGCCTAATTGGCACTAGACCATTGAGGTGATGATGGATTAATTTGCTAATTGGTGGGAAGCTAATGTTAAGACGAACTCCCCAGCATGCTGATAGACATAGGTGGAAAGGTACTGACTGGGGTTAGAAGCCAACCAATTGTAGATGATTGCGTAATTAAGGGTCCTATAGTTTGTGTAGCCAATGAGACGATGTGTATTTAGTGACGTTCATAGTGGCCATTTTAAGGGGAAGGCTTAGTTGCCCCACCTGATGTTAAGTGCCCAATCACTTTCATTCAATGTCCCATACTGATAAGAAACGTATACTTAGATATTCACTTAGAGCCTATCACTTCCTTCAATAGGTTTTTTGTACTTTGTCACTGAGGATGACGTTGGTAATGATGCAGGTCAAAACGTCACTGATGACGAATTCTCTGAATATAACCTCTGTTTTTTGTAACACTCGGTGAGTAAAAGGATCGAGCGAGTGCTGATGTTCGTTGTACTCCCTGTTTTAGATAATTGACATTAAAACAGTTTTCCTTTTATTGATGTATGAATAAAATCTGCATCCCGTCCATCTCCAGGGTAATTGCTACTCATCAAAGGGGATTGGATATCCAGTTCACATTAATAAAAGGGCGAGCGACTTCCCGCTCGCCAGTTGCTTTCACCTTTAAGCTTGTAGAGGAGGTCCCAGATATGACCTGCACCCCTGCCCCCATTGTGAGTTGCCAGTAAGGTACTCGCCGTGGTACGTGACGTATGAGGAGCAAATGAACCAACAGAGAGCCGCGCTGGGACTCGGCCCCTTGTACGTAAGGAGATAAGTACCGGTTGAAGCAGCCATAACGCGACAACCCTGAGCAGCACGGTACCCTATCAGACAGCCTTACCAGCCACTGATACGAAATGAGGAATGCCTACATACGGTCTACGAGGAGACCCCTAAAGCCTTAATGGAACGCCAATGGAAATAAACAAAGTGCCCGAGCAGCCCCGAGTACAAACAGAATTGGCTACTGATAGCACGTATGTCAGTACTAGTAACTACAAGGATAATTATAACCGATACAGGGGAGAGACACAGTTAAAATATAAGGGAATGGTGCCACGAGACGAGATGGAAGCAACCACCCTATTGAACGTGTGTAAATAAGCTTGAAATGCAAGATGCTAAGAAATCGATACTGCCTGCAATGCTTAGTAGAAGAATAGAGCGGCAAGTGCCAACCATATATCTACCTCAACACAGCACTATGTACACGTGCGACTCCATTTTGTAAAAGCAGAAGTACACTCAGGCGGCCAAGGCCTGACCAGCCAAGTTTCATATCCAGGTCCAAGCTGAGGAAAGGAGCAGGATCGAAACTTAACAAAGAGAGGCTCACGCCAGGGAAATCGAGGTCAACCAGAAAAGGGGAGGTGAGCATGAGCCCACGAGGCTCCAGCTTCAGAGCATACCAGCCCGCCCGTGAAGGTCAAGATAAGGGAGGCCCATGCAGGTGGCCAAGCGCACACAGAATTAAATGCACAAAAGGTTGGAAACTGAAGCAGATTCACGGTGGACCAGAATGTGACCAGACATGCGCGAAGATGTACCACTGCCTGATGTCATCCAGAACCCGAGGGTGCCATAACTTTTCCTGATAAGAGACTACAGATCCAAGGCCATACCCAGCCAACTAATTGACACTTAGCCCTAAAACACTGATTGATGGAAGGGAGGAAGGGTGAATCTTGGGACACTAGGTACCTGGGTGTCTACCCTGCATGCTGCTAATTAAAATGGAGATTTATGGTTAGGGGTGTAACTTGCCCAATCACAAGGGACCATGTAATCTAGGGTCCTATAGAAACTGTAACCAATGAGACGTCGTACGTGTAGTGACATCAATCACGTGTGTTGTAGAGGGAAGGGCGTAGACGCCCACCCGATAAGAGTTATCCAATCCACTTGCGTTATTTCCGTATACAGATATAGCACCTATACTTAAGTTACCTTTCCCAACCAATTGTATTGCATGATGATTTTTTGTAGAATTAGACGTCAATGATGACAGAATTTTGCCTATAACAATGACTGTTTGACTGAAGTTCGAGGAAGTCGGGGTGAGGCAGGTGTTCGTGATGCTGCTGATTTCCATCTGTTGATGTATGTATCATTAAACGGACTTCCCTTTGCCAATTTACTGAGTCCTGATTATTGAATCTTGCTGGAGTATGTGAATCAAGCAATCTGTCCTCACATGGTGCAGCTATCATGCATTACCAGTTTTCGAGGGTGAGTACTGACCAATGGGCCCATCAGTAATGTCCTCCCCTCGTCAACAAGCTGACTCCATGTGCATTTATTTTATGTGCGTTGGAGTGGGACCCGGCCTCCCCGGAGCCCTTAACAACTGGTGACATGGTCACTTTTGTCCGGAACTGTGGCACTGCTGGCCTCCCCGGCACGTCGGTGGTGCTTCCTGATGGAGGTGCCAGACCCCCCACACCCTGCGCTGTGAGGGGTTAAAAAAATTAAAAAAATAAAAAGGACAGAGCGTGACGCGCAAAGAAACCGGGCAGCCTGTGAGCTGCCTGCTGACGCCCGCAGCCTGTGTCGGGCCTGCCCACGCTCCCGCCTGGAGGTTCCCCTCGGCATTGGACCATAGGTGAAGGGCGTGAACTGTAGAACGCTGGCAGTTAGGTGCATGAGGAGCAGTGCTTTAAGTGGGATGAGAAAATGAGGGGCGACTCTGACACGTCTTGATACACATTTTTGGTAGTGGGGCCTAAAAAGGTCTGGAGCACCTTCAATCCCAAAGCCTTTAAACGAGGTGGGGCCTACATAATTAAGAGTGGCCTAACATATGTGCAATGAAAGGGAGTACATTCTACTTTAAAATATGTATTAAATGTAATAAATGTGCTTAAAATATTCACCAAAATAAATATATTCATATATAAAATATAACTTCAAATCAAAATAGGTCACAGCCTCATGCAATCCCATAGACCCTTTGAGAGGAATGTGTGATTCTTATGTATTAATTAACATTGTTGTTATTATAATATTTACATATAATTTATTTCCATAATTCAACATGTTTGAAAACAAATAATTCTAAATGTCCTTAGCATATGTTGTAATTATAAACACGAATGATTGTGGCATCGACTTGCAAAGAGCAGTATTGTCACTCTGGTTTCTATTTACATTACTCTAGGAAGAGGTCTGGTCGGGGAGGAGAGCCCTGCAGAACTTAGCTCAAGGGTAATATTTGGAGCATGCTGTGGCTGAGCCCGGGCTAGCCCTGGCCCACTTAAAGTGTGATAAGAAGGCCTGTGGATGGCTGCAGCCTAGAGAGAATAGCCGTCCAATGCAAGCAGGGGCAAGGGACAGCCATAAAATCCCCACTCATGAAGGAACAGCAGTATCTTAGAGTCACAGCAAGGAAGGTGGCCCAAAGTGGGGAGAGGTGTCATCACGGGATGGATTGAGGGGTACAACACGGGTAGAAAGAAGACTAGTATGTAATATGGGAATATAGTGGAACTGGCGCAGGCCATCTTGGGTGAAGGAAGAAGGGTGTAAGGAAATGTAAACTGAGCAAAGAGCAGAGATCGGCACAATGGAAGCAGCTTCAGTGGGAGCATTGAGCAGGCAAATAGCAGGGAAGAGTGATGTAAATGACAAGAGATGAGAGGATGAACAGGGAAAGAGGCTCCACACACTGACGACGGAAGGCATAGAAAAGGAGTGTTCAGCATGGGAGGGCGAGGGAAGCATGAGCGCTTGAGCAGTGGGACCCAGTTATGGCACATGGAATTCAAACTTGGAGCCTGGACCTCAGGCTGGGATTGGCTCGCAGCAAAAACAAGGGTGCTAATAAGGAGTATTGCCTGATAAAATGGCCACCTTGGCACAGACAAACTGATTTATCGCTCCTGACTGTCAAAATATGGCAAACACCTACATTAGAGAAAATGACTATTTATATGATGCAAACCGTGCAGTCCCTCCCTCTCAGCCTGCCAGTGCACTGGTGCTTAGGGTGAGCCTCAGGGCCTGCCCCTATGGGACAGGATAACCTCCCATTGGTTAAGACTAGTGATAAGAAAGGGCTCAGAGGGAGTGCCACTGTGCAGCCCAGGGATACAAAGGAAGCCGATTTGCGACACGCACTGGAGATCAGTCCACGACAGCGTCTGCCGTGTGAATTGCACACTGCCAAGTTCTGCCCCTTCTCCTCGCTCGCCAGGACCGGCCATGGTGGTAATCCAGCTGCCCCCTGGGAGCAGCATAAGGTTGGCGGGTGTGTTGCTCCCTCTAGGCATGGATGTGAGGTCACTGATTCTCTAGTCCGGCTAGATGCAATCTGATAGGGCATAATAAACACGTGTTTCCCAACCCTGCGTCCTCTACCCTGCTCAGCCTGGTCCCGTCACTGCCTTCACCATCAGCGCACCCATCCTGTCGACCTTTGCCACCGCTCGCCCTACGTGCCTCCCCTATGCACGGCACTCTCTTGCTTCGCAGCGCTTTATACATCACATGCACAGAACTGTGTTTGTTATTAACAGCTGTTCCGTCCCCGCCCGTTCAGGCTCGGTGTCTGTCTGCCTCTCAAGCAAGCCTCCTTTTGTCTTGACCTGCTAGGTCACCACAGATATGCATTCATGGTAGCCCTTGATATATGCCCCATTACCTTGCATATGCCATTCATGCAGAATGCACACAGAGACGGAAAAAATCAAACCATTTGAGTTTGGCTTTTAAAAGTACAGGACCACAACTGCTCCTCTACCTGAAAAAAAGGGAGAAGAGAAAGGAGTTAAGAGTGCACCTGGTTACCCCCGACACGAAAATCCAGAATACCCTGAGGTTCTCCGAGGAGTTAGTCCCTGTAGCCCAGCCAAGACCAACTGGCACTGATGGCTCAGCTCCCACCTCCCAAGCGCTCATGCCACTACCCCTGCCCCTCCACCCCCAGCACACTCACCCTCACAGGTGTATGTTGGATTATTATTGCCCAGCCTGTTTTTTCCAGCCACATCCTGCAGCGCGTGCTCCCGCCTCTTCCGGTCTTGTTCATTTCATCGTTTTCATAAAGACTCTCTGTACCGGACAAAGGTCCTACTGAGTGGCCCTCCCCTGACCTGGGAATTCCGCCTTCTTTTGGCCAATACCTAAAGCAAGTAAAAAAGTTTTTTTTTTGGGACACGGTGCACTGCATCATCCCCTATTGGTGCAATTTCTGAGCGGTGCCACTAACCACTAACAACGTTCTTAAGTAGCGGAGTGATAAGTGTAGCACTCGCTCGGCGCATTCCTTATGAAGTTGGATTTCGAAGGGAGAAGAACGTTTTTGGCCGGAGAAATCGGCAAATCGTTGGTTTTTATGGAACGCTTCCGGGCCCACTACCTGCACGCGTCCATTAGAGCGCTCCCTGCTTCGATTACCATATAGACTGTTTTTGTATAAGCGTTTCTAATGGTTGGCTGATGGGTGGGGGGAGCTCAGCATACAGTAAAAGGTGCCTAAAGGCCAGCACTCGCGTTTCCACGGGCCATATGTTTGCTTTTGGCTGTCGTTTCTTGTTGCCTGGAGCAACACCATGATGAATATATGGGCCATGATAAGCATTGGGAAGGTGGACATCTAAGCGCATGTCGACCGTTCAGTGGTACGCTAAATGCATATATGGTGCCAACATTTTAGATCGACCAAGGGAAAAGTGGGAACACCGAATTTGCCCTCTGACTTGCGTTGGGGTGTGTTATTTCATGAGTAAACATCTATGAAAATAAAAAAAGAGTCTGGCAGAGTCTGAGGAGTGACCAGTAACTCTTCGCTTTCTATCATTGTGGGAGTGACTTTTGCTTTGCTTAAAATCTGCCTCTCCCCGCGGAGCGGGCGCGGAGTCTGGCAGAGTCTGAGGAGTGACCAGTAACTCTTCGCTTTCTATCATTGTGGGAGTGACTTTTGCTTTGCTTAAAATCTGCCTCTCCCCGCGGAGCGGGCGCGGAGTCTGGCAGAGTCTGAGGAGTGACCAGTAACTCTTCGCTTTCTATCATTGTGGGAGTGACTTTTGCTTTGCTTAAAATCTGCCTCTCCCCGCGGAGCGGGCGCGGAGTCTGGCAGAGTCTGAGGAGTGACCAGTAACTCTTCGCTTTCTATCATTGTGGGAGTGACTTTTGCTTTGCTTAAAATCTGCCTCTCCCCGCGGAGCGGGCGCGGAGTCTGGCAGAGTCTGAGGAGTGACCAGTAACTCTTCGCTTTCTATCATTGTGGGAGTGACTTTTGCTTTGCTTAAAATCTGCCTCTCCCCGCGGAGCGGGCGCGGAGTCTGGCAGAGTCTGAGGAGTCCGAGGAAGTCTGTGGAATCTGGGACTTTCCCCTAGTCTCTCCTGGCTCCCCTGGCTCCCTGCATACTGTACTCATCCCCGTTTCAGTCGCAGCTATAATGCGAACAAACGCTCTCACGGCCCTGGTGAAAGGGAAGACCGTGAGTGCTGCTATCAAGACTCGAGCCCAAAGGAAGCGTGTGCGCGAGCCAGCGTGCCTTGACTCCGATCAATCATGGATTTCGGCGGAGTCTTTGGAGGTGCTCCACACACCTGTCCCTGTTGTCGCTGCTGCCTCCGACTGTGTACAATCGAAGAATGAAGAGGAGCGTCTGATGCAGCCAGCTGCGAACTCGACACCCACACACAACGACAACGATGAAAAAACAGTAAGTGTTTGTGTGGCTGCCACTTTACGAGCGGACCAAGACTCTCCCTCTCATGTCCGGCAAATGGAAGGTGCGGCAGAGGGTTTGGGGTTGGGGGCTGAGAGAGTGGCTGAGAGTGTGGCTGAGGCACCTGCTTCGCAGCCTTTTATTGACATTGTTATTGCCCAGCCCAGTCCACTTAAACTGGTCCCACCTCTTGCTTCTCCATCTCGCTCCCTGTATCAAAGTAAACGTGATGAGCCACCCGACCAGTGTGCTAGTTCACATGAAGCACAGACTATTCTGATGGCCATGCCTAATTCGGCCCTAAGATGTGGCCCTTCTGAACCTCCAGCCAGTACTACATCATATGCTAGTAGCTCAATGCGATATGACCTCGCTATCATGCAAACGCCTCTTTGTCAACTCACTAGTGTGACGTCCGGCGCCCAAGTGCTCCTAACGAGCCCTGGTGATTGTGATGCAGTGGGTGTTTTATTACAAAAAGAATCAAGTAATGGTTCCCCACGCACACGATTTTACAGTGCACATGAGAAGTTGCTACCTTCGCCGGCGTTGCCACTAAATACGCTGCATGAAGGTAGTTCTCCTGACTCAGCGTTTACATTTAATGAAGTGATTAAACCGGTTCATATTCCGGATCCACTATCCTTGTCCCGTGATTCCTTTGCAAATGCTGAGTGGGAGAAGGTGTCGACTTTGCAAGAAAAAGACCCAATCAACCGCAGAAATTCCTTGGAAGTGGTTAATAAGCTCTTAATGGACCTTAAGCATTTGAACAAAAGCAGATTGAATAACTCGGCCTTAAAAACCTTCATGCCGGGTGCTACAGTCCCAATGGGAACGTCCACTAACTCTGTGGCTGGGGTGCCCCTATCAGAGTTGTTGGCTAAAAGCCCCCCGCTGAGCCTTTCTACGGCCGAACTGATTGAAAGAAGAAGTAGACGCTCGAGTCTCTCATCGAGCATTCTATGCTCACAAAAGAAACCTGTGTTGGTGAAAGGGGCTGACCCCATTTTATCGCAAAATGTCTCTTCGTCTAACTCACATCAATGTATGCATGGACCTTCAAGTGCGAATTCCCAATCCGACGACAAGTCAGACTCATCCTCATCGGACTCATCCTTAATGGAGCGCCCCTTTCCAAAAATCAGACGCCTTCCAGCGGGCAAAAGGCGACCTAAAGGCCACAGAATGGACAGCACTGGCAATGCATGCCATACACCTAGTATGCAAGACCTTCAATCTCTCATTATGTCATCAACCACAATTGCTTTGGCTCCATTTTTAAAAATGTACGAACACATAAATGACAACATGAAAGATTTAACAGCTTCTATTAGTGGCTCAAATGCGAAGATTTCTAAACTGGAGAATTCTCAAACGATTCTAATGAACTCAGCCTTGCATACTAACAAAGAGGTGGAACTGGCACTAGTTGCCTTAATTGACAGTAACAAAAACGCACTCCTAGACAGAAAATTACTGGCTGAAGTGGCTAAACAGGCTTTACACCTTTTTCAACAAAAAGCCGATAATCCTGGCTATATCGAGGTTCCTGAAGATAGAGATGTACAGACCTCTCGATTCCCAAATAATTCTGTAGCATGTTCATCTCCTCGGATACCAATAGCCACCTGTGCCCAGATTGCAGAAGCCACTGCCCTTGAGTGCAAGAGAAGTACAGATATGTTGGCTAGTACGGAAAAAGCGACAGTCAAAGTTGGTCAAGAACAATCTTTGTTGTTACTCGCTCCATGTGCTTCAGGCCCGCAAACGGCCGAGCTTGCCCCCTCCGCCATTGATCTGACTACTCCTGTGCTGACCAATTTTCAGGCCATTTGCCTGGAAACTCAAGCTGCAGAGAATTTGGCTCTTCATGATCCTCAATTGGCCGCCTCCTCAAATTTAAACCTTGGTCCTGTTCCTGTTAAAGAGGCGCAGAACGATGCATTAAAACCTGGAAAGGACGCTGCTGCTGCAATCTTCGACATATTCAAACACCCTATGAGAGGGCCCATCACTGGTTCGAAAGCCGGAAACTGCAAAGACAACGAATTTAAAAAATCAAAAAACATGCCCATGAAAAAAAGGAACCGAGGTAATGATCCCAGGAAATTCCTGCGTAATTTAAAAACTTTGAATGTAATTGTCAACAAAACTATTCCAAAAGGCAAAAAAGATGCGTGTGAGCCCCTGCCAAATGCTACTGCCATCGATCCGGACCCGGCCACTGAACCTACAATCGATTTATGCGGCATATCGGAGGAGCTGTTAAATATGTCGGTATATGAGGATGAAGTAGCCGATAAAGTGGATGGGGCTGCAGAGCACAATCAGTTGTTGGTTATCCCCCTTGATGCACCCAAGCAGATTGATAACATCGCTGTTCTCTCGAATGCAGTCAGTCCCCAAATAATCAACCAGCCCGTCACCGGTTTAAATCTGTCTGGCATTAATTCTTTTTCGTCAAAAGTGCCGGCCCGGAAGGCATCTAGAATTATATCTTTATGTGAAGTAGCTGGGCCTATTACCACTGTAATAGATGATATGAACATCTGCTGTAAATCCTTCATGACGCTCGAAGATAAACGTCGTAAGACCTGCAGCCAGTTCAATAAAGGCCCTCCTAAATCGAAAGATCCAGAAACTCAAGCTCCTTTAATCCCTTGCACTAACCGGCAACCACCCAGAGCCTCTAAGACTGATCCCTCAGGCTATAAATCACAGGACCAGATTCAGACTAAATCGTTACAATCCAAGGCTATGGGGGTTCCGCAAGGAAACCTTACACTGAAAAAGCCTATAACAAAAGAACCGTCTAAGAGCAAACACTGGCAGAGTGAGTCTCCTTATCATCAGGTACTTTTAGAACGTATTGATTCTGCGGATGACCTGATAATGAACCGCCACAACGTTTTGTGGCTATGTCACCTGGTCCCAAGCCTTCGGGCTATTGAATCAGGTGACCTGAAAATTGTTGAATTCCTCGAGGAAACCAAAAATGATGCAGTTATTCTACATGTTCAGTCAAAAATCATAGCTGATACATTGCTTCAAGCCGGCCCGGTGTTAATGTCGCTGGGTTTTGATATCTCACTAGCCTCTACACGGGCCCCAGCAGAGGCCCTGAATGAACCATCGAACCAGATGGAAGGTGGCAAAGAAATCAAAAATCCTCCAATGCGTTCAAGCGAGCGGGTTACTGCAGCTTTTCTTTCAAGACCACTCTCCCCGGTACAGAAGACTGGGAAGCCCATGAATGAGACATCTAGCCAAAACAACATCAAGATTACAATCCAAGGAGCCAGCCAAATACATCCGACTGAAAACCGGCCTGTGCCTGACATCTCATCTATGGCGCATGGGAATGACTGGGCTTGGGTTGCTAAAACCCTAAACAATACCATGCCTTGTTAACGCCAGGCCTTCAGGCATCTTAACAACAAAAAAACCCTCACTTTGGGCTCCTGGAACACAAGAGGCTTCAGTCACCTGTTCAACACCACTTGGGCCGATGACTTGGATCTTATCTGCTTACAGGAGACATGGCTCTGTGAAAAACCCATTTTGGAAGGATTTGAAATTGCCTATACACCGGCCCTCAAACAGACCAGGGGGAGACCGATGGCAGGCCTCCTTGTAGCTGCCAGGATCAACTCAGGTCTTCGGATTCTGAATTCAACTAACATCTCTCCATATATCCAGGTGACTACGGTCGGGGTGGGAAGGACACCTGCTAGAGCTTCAACCACCATTTGCATTTTTAATCTTTATTGGAACCATGCTGCTAGTGGAACCATAAACTTCATAGATGAAGTTACGAAGTCCTTGGACGAGTTTATGGAAGCTGGCCCCCCATACGAGGTGGTTGTCTGTGGAGATCTTAATATTGACTGCCTTGATCACTCGAATGGATCTGGTTACAAGAAGACTTTAAACAACTTAGAATTTCATCCGGTAACCCAATGGTGTCTAGAAATGAAGATACGTGACCTAATGATGCTGAATGGTCAAACGTTGGGCGATATTCCAGCTGCTCCTACTTGGCGTCGAGGCGAACTGAATTCCACCTTGGATTACATCTTTGTATCCAGTACGATTCATATGAGAACGACTAGTTTGTCTATCCAAACAATGCAACACAGCGACCATGACATGGTGGTCTTGACATTCACAGAAACGGTTGAAATCCCTCGAGATCTTTGGGCCTTTCCTATCAGAACAGGAACTGGTAGGATCCGTTTAAATCTAGATTGTACTGAGACAAGCCACATCTTGAGGGGCTTTCAGACCTCTGATGTCACGGAATATGACTATCTTTTAACCCAATACCGCGAATGCACGACCCACACGGGCAATAGTCTGTTCTCATCGAAACACAAATTCGATCTAGAGGTACAAAAACGGAAACGTCTCTTACGCTGGCAGATAAGATCCGCCCGCAAACAAATACCCAGTGTTGCCAACGGACTTGTCAGAAAATCCAAACAACGCTATAAGAACTGGCTTAAGTCCCATAAGTGTATCATGTTGCAGAACGATGCAGAGCTAATGTTATCAAAAATGAAGAGTTCAAATGCCGCTGAATACTGGAGACTGATAAACGACCATCTTGCTCCTCAACACGCTCTCCAGGCTAACTTGGTCTCTGAGGCCGAGTGGGTATCCTTCTATGCAAACCTCTTCTGCAATAACAACGAGATCGCTGCTTGGAGGCCTCCTGCACTGTCACATTGGGACTTGGTCTTCACCTATGAAGATATATTGAGAGTCATTAAGAACTTACATAACTCAAGAGCCCCTGGGCCTGATGGTTTAACAAACTTTACGCTCAAGCTCCAACCTGAAATATGGTCCACTTTTTGTGAGATACTGTTCAAAAGGATTGTCAATAACTGCAAGACTCCCACGTCCTGGAAAACAGCAGTGATTATACCCATCTTCAAAAAAGGTGACCGCCGCAAGCCAAAGAATTATAGACCAATTGCTCTACTTGACGTATTGGGCAAGGTCTATGCTACTCTCCTTCAACAAAAACTGATGGAATGGTTAACAAATTGCAACCAGATGGACCCTAGACAAACTGGTTTCATCAAAGGTTTGGGCTGCGGTATTAACCTTTTAACTTTAAATTTACTGAAAATGGAAGCCCTACGTTCTAACTCCAAGATTTATCTCGCCTTTGTAGACTTGTCCCAGGCATTCGACGGTATTAATAGAGAACTGCTTTGGTCTAAATTGACCAAATGGAACTGCCCTGCAAGTCTGCTGGCTGCCATTTATGAACTCCACACGAACACGACCATCAGAGTTCGCCTAGATCAAAAGGGTAACCTCTCTTCACCTATTGACACCTTTCGAGGTGTCAAGCAAGGATGCCCGCTTGCGGCTATTATATTCAACTTGTTCATATCCGATATCAAGGATGTATTTTGTGGTCTTCGCACTTTCCCGCCAAAACTCCATGGCTCCCATGTGGACTATTTAGTCTATGCAGACGACATCATTCTGATAGACTCAACGCCTATCGGTCTACAGCGTAAACTGAATGCCGTGGAAACATACTTAACAGATAACGGGTTGGTTATCAACAGAGGGAAATGCGAAGTCATGGTCCTTGAAAGACTCCAAGGATCCAATCTGATTCGGCAGAAACTCAAATGGTATGTGAACAAAGAACCCATTGGGCGCGTGCTCAACACCAGATATCTAGGAATGCAGCTAAGTGCTAGCAGAAACGACGCACCCTGGGTTGACTCAGCTAAGAAAAAATGCCGTCAATTGGCATGCCAAGCAGTCTTAATCAACAAAAAGTTCGGAAAATTTAGCTTAAGACCGACGCTAACTTTTTTCCAGCAAAAGGTGGTACCGTCTCTGATATATGCTGGCGAAAATGCTTTTGGGTGTGGATCTGAAGTGTGGAATTCCTTAGAGAACATCTTTTGGTCTAGGGTTCTCCATCTCCCCAAAGGCACCGCCACAGTGTGTATTAGATATGAACTTGGATACATATCTATGCATGCGAGAGTTGCTTGGAATCTACTAAGTGCTTTCAGGAAATTAAACGCAAATACTACATTGCCCCAGTTGGATATTTTATACAACATACAGTCTGCCAAGGCCCCTACAATTGCATTTCAATGGAACAAGCTATGCCATGATGTGCTTAGCACGTATGATATCACGATGCAATTGCTGCTTGAAAATCCAGATGCCGCGAAATTAAAGATCTGGAGAAATGACTGGATCCAGACCTGTGATAAACGAGCTAATTCTAGGTCCATGCTTGAAGTGCCGGCCGAGGCAAGAGCTTATGGACGTGTACCACCGTACTTAGCTTGTTTTCCGGACCAGTGGGCTCGGGCCTCTTACCTCCACTTTAGGCTGAATGTTATGACAACCAAAGAACGCCTCTGCTACTGGTCCCAATCTCCGGACTTGGACCTTACTTGTCGTTTTTGTTCCACTTCCAAGGAAACTCTCAAACATCTAATCCTAATGTGCCCCGAGTTTGAGACTAAAAGAGTTAACATCTTCAGCCCAATAACAATGAACTTTCAATTCCTCACCCGAGATGACTGGTGGAGAGCCCTGTTTGATGGGTCAAACAGAGCGGTGCTATATGCCCTGGTCTCCTTCCTTCGTGTCATAAAAGATCATTTACACGATGTCTCGGTGGATCAGATCGCTGGGTTGCTCTGAGATCTGTACCCGAGGCTATGTCATGGGAAATAGATGCTGGCATTGATTTGACTTGAGACGAATGTAGAAATTTTGGCTTGGCTTGTTTCTTTCTTTTTAAAGGGTTGTAATGTAACCCAATAAAAAAAAAAAAAAAAAAGTACGACTTTGCCTTGGCTTTAAAACGGTTGAATGGTCCTATATTTCTAAATCGGGGGAGAGGCCACCTCAACGTTCACTGAGAGGTCTTGTTCCTGGCAGCCGATCAGGGCTGGGTTTGTACCGAGGGAAACCTTGTTAGAACCAAAGGACAGCCGTGGCACAGAAGACGGGTTCACCTGTGTCACCACCTACACACCAATTCCTATCCTATACAAATAAAAATCATTGGGAAATACTGGTCAATGGTGGGGACATGTGTGCCCGACACACAGCTACCACTCTTTGCATTTAAGCGTTCACAGAATCTGAAAGACAAACTGGTCCATGAAGGCCGAAACAGATAAAGAGCACCATCAGGAACTGGGAACTACGCCCACTAGTGGGGCATTTCGCTTGCGGCAACAGTACAGCCTGTAGATACACCAGAAAGATGCAATCCTTTAAGATCAAGGGTAGGATGTGGGAGCTCAGATTTCTCGCAATGCGGTCTATTGCATACAGTGCCCTTGCGACTCAGATGTGCAGGGCAGAACATCGGTCAAGGATCCAGTGTAGAAACATACCCGCTCGACTTGTGTCCCACTTTTTGGAGTGTCAGAGGAGGACCTTAATCCTCAAATAAGTCTCCAGAATAAAGAGGCCCAGTGGATACACCGCCTCGATACTCTTGAAACAGGACTAAACAAGGAAATGCCGACATATTGGTAACACCACTAGTTCCATTTTAGGATTATCTCTCACATGGGGGTCCCAACGGGCGCCTAACATTATACCTGCATCACCATCGTGGAATGCCACTGTTCCATATGTGGTTCAGTGGGCACTTGGTGAGAGCCACATTCGCTTCCACGCCAGCTTGTCCTACCCCCTGCCGCTGCAGTCCATTCTTTAGATCACAAATGATTCTTTATGATCCATGAGACACTACAGATAGAAGGGCCTCAGCAAGGATAGACCCCATTCTAAAAGTAATTGATAAAGAGGACCCTTCAGCATGGCCCATTAACATCAGGTATGAGACAGGTATCTTTCATTGATATTCTTATGTATATATTTTGCACATCTATATAGGTTCTAACACAGGCTGAAATAACAACTCTACATCGAGCCACAGAGGAAGCATGTATCGTACAGCTTTTCTGAGCCACCAATGTGTTACCACACGATCGAGTATAATGCTTACACACGCATATACTCCAAGATAGCGCGTGATAGACACACCTCGCATAGGCATAGTCGTATGAGAATACATATGTTGCCCCCGCAAGTTCGACGCTAGCGGTTTCCAAGGCAGCGGAGGAGACCGAGCGATCGGGAGCCAGATACGCAGCGCCAGATATAAGCCTCGCCCACCATGCACCCGATACTGAACTGGCAATAATCGCTTAGTGCTCGATCCGTTCAGACGGATCAACAGTAATATTCTGCTTTTTCTCATAGTTTTGCTCGCAAGCACGTCACCAGACAACAGGATTTGTGCAATCCAATACGTTGCTAGGAGATGCCAACGCCTTACGTCATACAAGCTAGGAAGCTTCTGATCTTACAGGTTTAGCCAGCTTCCACCAAATGAAGGCTGTAAGGGGGTTATCACATTTGGCCTCATTACAAATGAGGCGGTCCGGAAATAACGGTGGCGGTAAACCCGCGGCCAGCGTTGTTTCCGGACCGCCTGATCCCGACTCCTGCAGGCGGGAGGTGATGTTCCCGCCAGGTTTGACCTGGTGGGTTTAACACCGCCCGCCTGCAGGCAGACGAGGAAACACCGGGAGATGCTGCCGGTGTTTCCATGATCCCTATTCCCATTGAGTCCCATCGGAATGGGGATTAACACCAATCCGCCTCCGTGATTCCCGGGAAATCGGGGTTGTAATGCCCCAGTAATTCCGGGAATCACAGAGGCGGAATGGTAATACGAGTCCGGCAGTAACCAGGCGGTTTTACCGCCTCGGTTACCGCCGGACTCGTAATGAGGCCCATTGTCATTCAGTTTGCTATATCCATAGCACAGAGTGGATGTATTTACATCTAGCCGCCGCTCTCCCATTCTCTGTCCTCTCTCTTAGAACCATTTCTTAGCCTATTCAGACACCACCAAATGGGATCCCGGAATGACACAGGGGTCTGCGCTCTACAGTGAGAGGATCTCCTTCCCTCTGCATACTGGGGACATCCTTGCAATAGGTATGTCCATCTCCCTGTCTACAATTACTAAGGAAGACTGTTAAGTCTGTTGCAGTACACCTGGTCACCAATAAGTGTAACAAACAGTTTCCTTCTTTTTTGGCGCTCACTCTGAGACCGCCTGGTTTATGGAACTTCCTCCTAACATATGAAAGCATTGAGAGAAGGCCTCTTACACACCACCCCAAGAGCACTCTGGAGGTGCTTCTCCATCATAAGCGAGGGTGAGTCTGATGACATGGGTGGATGCTCACCTGCCTACTAGCGAAACCTTTTACTTTGGTTACGGTTCCTTTCCCCTCTTTCCTTTTGGCGCAGGTGGCACCTCGGTGTTTTCATGAGGACTTAACACAGGTGAAGGAACTGTCGTAAGTCACAGTTTCTAGGTATTTGAGTTAAGCCAAGTATTCTTTCTTATCTTGTGATTTTATGCTTTGGTCCTCTGGAGTCCCCCATTCTCTTTGGTCCTGAGGACGGCAGAACAGTTCTACCAATGCCACCAAAACGTATAGCCCGTTGTGAAACACTGATGGACACAGGAGTGTGGCTTCGCAGTCACAGGGATCACAACTGAGCCTTACATAGACCCCTGAGCCCATGATTTGGTCAATGTGGGCACTTTTAGTTGTGGAATGTTGTGTTTAGTTAGATAGAGAGACAATTGATGCAATCATACTGTTTCTATTATTAGGACGCCATTTTGCCTCCCCCCCACCCTCTGGGATATCTGACTTACACATTTTTATCTTGTGTAGAAAATATCTGCATTTTTGTATGCCTAGATGTTGTGTATAGCTTTGATCACATGCAAAAAGAATGTATATGTGTTTGTCCGAGCATCTAAAGGGATGATATACTCACAAAATAAGCTTGCAAGAATAAATGGAAAATAAATAACTTGCAATGTGCAAGGTATAAAATAATAACTTGCATATTTGTTTCTTCCAAGACTATTACATCCAGTGCTTTGATTAAAACTGCCAGGGACTAAACAAACCCCGGACCTTCGAACAGTGCAAGGAGACTTTTCGGCTTCAAGAGAGGGACAGATTCACGTACTGCCAGCTCCGCCACTGGTGTTCACACCCCCAGACCCTCCAGGCGGCAACTCGCCCCCCGACTCCTCTGGAGCTAACTCTCGCGGATCTGCCGGCTAGAGGAAGAACTTCAGCCATATATAGACGCTTCTCGGGGGACTTTCTGGTGGCAAAAACTCGATCCATGGCCCAGTGGGAAGCGGACCTAGGCCACCCGATTGATGACCAAACTTGGGTGGACATATGGTCCCGCACCCACTCCTCCTCCACCTGCGTCACCAACAAAGAATGTGCATACAAACTCACCCTGCGTTGGTATTACCCCCCCCTTAGACTCCACCACATGAATCCACGAGTGGACCCCGTCTGTTGGAGAGGCTGCACTCAACCAGGCTCTTACTTTCACATGTGGTGGACTTGCCCCAAGATCCAGCAATTCTGGACCAGGTGTCTCTCAACCATTGAACAAATCACCGGCTCCGCCCTCCCACTGGACCCTGAAACAATTCTGCTGGGGATCCCGGTCCCCGGAATCTACCCCCGCTTCGGCAATAGGGCTAAGCTCCTCACACAATGCCTCTTGGCGGGCAAGACAGTTCTGGCCCGTTTCTGGAAGTCGCAGGACGGCCCCTGCCTAGCCCACTGGTGGGGAAAATTGTGGGACATCTTAATAGCGGAAAAGGTCACCGCAGCGAGAGCAGGGACTCTGCACCGCTTCCAGAATATATGGGCCCCAGTGCTGGACTATGATCAGCGATTTCCTGCAATGACGTTCAAACCAATCAACGCCCGTTGGGCCCTGAGGGACCAGGAGAGTACGCACCAGGTGGGGGCGATGGACTGAATCTCCGGCCCGGGAAAACCGGAATGATGGGGGGAAAAGGGACACAAAGCCAGAATCTTTCCTTTGCTATGTTACACTGCCATCCGATACTGTTTGTAACCTATACTGCCTTGCTATAAATAAACATATTTTAAAAAAAAAAAAAAACTGCCAGGGACTGTGTTAGGGAGAATTCTCTTCTAAGGCTAATTTCCCTTATCTATAGAGTCCCCAAGCAACTTTGCTGGATTTTAAGGGTTTATTTTTTTCTCCTGCTAAGAGTGAGACTCTTTTTCCCACTGTTAGACATGTTGCTGATGTGTGTTTTAGGCTATTTTTGTGCTTATGGTCTATGGGGTTTTTCTCACCCTCATAGGTATAATCTTTTTACATGTGTGTTACACAGCACCTTCAGTGCAGTAACACAGGGGTGTCATAGTGACCCCCAAACATAGACTCCATACCCTGAGACTGATTACTTTCTCCCAGGGCACGTAAAGTCCCCATTGACTTTACTAGTCAATAGTTATGAACCAAACTAGTACAACCCATCTTACTATGGAAGTACTGAAAAGGGTTAATAGTTTTTCCCTAGTGTTCAATTTCGAGAGGGTACCGTCCAGTCCTTCTCTCCAAAGTTTCTGGCTGGTGGCAGCGATTTCTACCGTAAATATTCGACCGCAAATATTTTCCTATGGGATTTTCCCATTGTTCGAGGCTACCACTTTTACTGACAGCCTCTAACATATTGCCGGTTTATTTTATTATTAACTTTACTCCAGTAGGTTTTTATTGCCAGATCTTTTATAATATTTCTTTCTCGTGTCTTTCTCTGAAATCCTAACCCGGGTCGAGGATCCTTTGTTCGTCCTTTTGGCAGGCTTCTACACAGAAGCCCTCCTCTCAGTGCCACTGAGTCTGGGGTAGACAGGATGTGTGGGAGGGGGAATAGGCACCCTGGACAGGGTTACCTAGCAACCCAAGTCGCACTCTGCCCTGATAGGCTGGGGGGTTACCCCGCCAGGATAGTCACCCCACTGTGTGAGTGACAGCTAGGTTGTATGAATGGGGGTCTTTCTGCATTAAAGCAGGCCTCTGAGGACTGGAGGACAAGACGTCACCACTGGAACTAAGAAACCCGAAGAGGAGAGAAGCTGAAGACATCTGCAACGACTGAACCACTGATGAAGCCCTGCTGCAGATCCTCACCACTTTTCTCCAACGACTCGAGAGGATCTTCACCTGCAAGAGTCTTCTTCCCTTGAGCTGGTGGGGCCAACCAGTTCGCCAATCGCCTTCCAGGACCTGCCTTGGTCGAATCGCCAGTGCCCAGCACTAGGGGACCGGATAGCCAGGCACCCGTCCACCACGACCGCGATTTAAAGGAGCTTACCTTTTATTTTTGTTTTGGCAGCACTGCAGCTGGCTTCATTCCTGGGCAGTGCAGTAACTCGAACCTTCCTCCATGAAGAGAGCCTCTCCTCCTCTGCTGGATCTCCCGAACTGCAGAAACTGCCAGGAACTACCGCCACCGCAGGAGCCTCTTCCACTTTCAAGGTACATTGTTCCGCCAGGCCGCCCGTTTCGCTGGTTACTGCTAAAGGTGCTTTAACTCCTTTACTTACCTTCTGGGTTGGCCGCCCCTATCGTCTAACATTATCTTTTTACCTTCTGCAGCTGTGATTTCAAATCAATAAAAAAAGACTTGACTGCAGCTACTAGAACAGTTTGATCCTGGGCACTTTGCCTTGTACCACTGACTCTGGCACAGGCTTATTGACTCTGGCTAAATCTGTTACAACTGCCCTCTCTAGATTGCTTTTCATCAAGAATTGTGTTGGTGCACCTAAACTCTTATAACCACCTTTTCCTTCCCCTTTTAATATTGTGAAGTGCCATTTTGCTCAGTTTTCACCTAAGTATTGCCTATGCTTAAGTACTACATTGCCTAACTTGTTCACAATCCAATTGGGAAATGTTGCTGCTGTGTTTAGGAGTCTAACCCTGTATGACTTGCCCTTTCCCTCCCTCTGAAGAAATTGTTAGAGTGCCATTTCTGCTTGGTTTTACACTGTGCCGTTTTACTCAGTTTTCACTCTTGCTCAAACTTGTCTACAATTTAAATAGGGAGTTGTGTATACTTTTCTTGACTGTTTTAACTTGCTTTAATGATAGTGATGTGTGTGTTGAAATTAAGAGTGTGTAAAATAAATATATATTCTTTTTGATACAAAGCTTTGGTCAGTGGTTCCTTGTTCCATAGTACTGTAGTCCTATTGTGTAAACCCTGAATATTGCTCATCTCCCTCTTGAGATAAGTCTGACTGCTCAGCCGCAGCTACCATCTAAATCTGTGTGGTACAGACTGATACCAAAGGGGATTCATTGCATATACTTGTAGTCCTAATCTTCTTTAGTGCTCCCTAAGGGAACTGCATAGGATTCTGGCTAACAGACTGTTACAATTTACAGAGCATTCTGCAACCACCCACACGATGAATTATTAGGAGTTTGCTTCCTTTCAGAAATAATTTCCTGACAGGACACCTTTTTTGGTTTAGCCGATTATTCCATGCTGACTTTGTTCGCTCATCCTCACCTCGCCACCCCCTGATTGCTTTATAATTCTGGCCTCAATAGCTACCTCCCTGATGTCTCCACACAAAAAAAAAAGATGGCTCCACCCGGGGAAGGTCCTCGGATGGCTAGCAACAACATGCAGAGACTGTGGGCTTCATTAGGAGTCCAGCAGTAACCCTGCCGGTTCTAACAGCGGATTGCCTCCGGACTCGTCATAATTTGCTGTTGTCTGACTTTCCGGTGCTAGCCACTCATTACGAGTCTGGCGTGCCGGGAAGTCAGGCGCCAGTAAATTTTAAGTCCCCATTCCCATAGAGTCCCATAGGACTCTAGGGTAGTGGGGACACGGAAGCACCAGCACCATAGGCACAGCGGCCACGGCAGGCAAACAAGTAGTTTGCTGGTCCAGAAACAAGGGTGGCGGTGAGTTTACCAGCACCATTGTTTCTGGACCACCAAACGTAGAATGAGGCCCTGTGTATTCTCCGCACTGTTCCAGCCACCTGATTGGCTGAGCACCCTTCTCCGGGTGTGAATGAAGCAAGTACACAACCCACTGTAGTATCTGACATGCATTGGAATGTAGAATGTTATGTGTGTGTGTGTGATCCATAATAGAATTCAAGAAGGCTCCAGGAACTCCAGGTATAGCTGGGCTCACCTGGCTGATCGATGGATGTTCATTTGGTTTTCTCTTCCGTGTTTACCTATTACTTGTAACTGGACTATATGAAGAATAAAGTATTAACCTTTTCTACTTACCTGGTTTTGGTCTGGTTCTTGCAACACTGTTGCTTCTGTAAATGCAATACCTATAGTCAGGTGTGGTTTGCAGGTTCCTCAAATGGAAGTGGCAGCTCTTGTCGTACAAAAGATCTACTCTTCCTGGGCTTCCTATATGTGTCTACTCACACCTCAACAGTCAGGGAGAACAAGCGTTCCTTCTTCTGGAAGCCATTCAACCGAAGAAATCATCTTCATAGTTCCCTCAGCTTCCTGGAAGCATAGTTGCTGCGATCAGATGTTGACGCCAGACACAGGGCACGCCACCTCTCATTGGGTGGTTATTGACATTCCTTACTGCATTAGAGCCCAACTCTCCTGGGCCAGTTAACCTCTCCATCTTCCCCTTATTCTGTTTTCCCTATGTTCTTCTTTTCCCGTTTGTGTGTATATATACCATTGCGAATATTTGCATAACTACAGTTTGTTACTGAAACATAGAAGCGAGAAGTGAAGGTGAAGCCCGCGGAGTTAAGGGCGTGCATTTCTTTTGATGCTGTTTGGCTGTTTGCTGTGCTCTGTGCGAGGAGCGGTGAATCTTGACCTTCAGTAAATCTTCAGCTGACGGAGCGACATTGCCGTAGGAAGCAAAGAGGATTTGCTCAGCACGCTTATAGCAGGCCTAAGGGAATTAAAGGAGGAGTCGAGCAGCTGAGTCTTGCGGCGCTGTGGTCTTTGGGTCTGCGGCACTGCGGCCGACTCCCCTACTTCCCGAACCCACCACAGGGCATTGAGCGACAATTGGAAATGAAGAACTATTCCCACTCATGACCCTCTGCACGGTGCCGCCGCCTGAGGGACTTGCGGTAGGTGATTTTCTCTGAACTTCCTACACTTCCACGACCATCAGCCCTGGGGATTAGAGCTACCAGGAGACTGCGGGGGCTTCCCCCTTTGATCCTGTTACACGCTCTTGAAAACCCTAGGTATCTATTATTTTTCAGTGCCTAACTGCCTACTTTAGTAAATACACCTCTACTTCAGGAGACTGTGGGGGCTCGCCCCTTTGATCCTGATTCACTTGTCCACACTTTACGGCTTTGCAAATGGCCCGCATCTAACTTGAGCCACTGGAATCATAGCGCCTCGGCATAATAGAACACGAATAGTTCACTATTAACTACCCTTTTTGGTTGTTCGGTACTGTGCACAATTGCCTCTTCTTTAAACTAACAGACACAGCACGAAAGCACTGTGGTTAGGACACTGCAGGAGCTGTCACTCCCCCGCTGATTATACAAGGCGCTAAGACCTCTGTTTCACAACCTGGCGATTTTGGCAGCGAACTCCTGTTAAATACCCACAAATGACCTCTCGTGTAAACATGTCCATCGCAGGAGTAGACCAATCACCAACAATGAAACCTGGCCCACATACCAGGCTACTAGGGAAGCGTGATAAGAAACAACAGACAAACATTCTGAACGACTCATCACAACCCTCAATAAAGGAAGCACTCCTCAAACATGAAATTGCAAAAGGAATGACGCACCCACTCACATATCAAGTGCCAAGCAGAGACATACATGGTGTGCCTACTCAGACTGCCTGCTCATACTCGACATCTCGGCGACATCTCCCCTACCTTATCTCGGCGAGAAGCCTCGTTATCATCAGAAAATAACCCACAAGTAATACCTGTATGTATGAATCCTCAACCAGCCGCAGGAGGACAGCTACCGATCTCCCCTCTACGGGCTAGTAGCTCTTTTATCTCGAGCTCGAAGAATATTCTGGAGCTAGTCACCGAGACTGAAGTCCTCACTGCTGAAATCCTGTTAGTTCACACTAAATCCCCTCTGCCCATGATACCCTTAGTGCAAACCCCACAATCGTCTGTGAAAGCTTCCACAGAAGGAGGAGAAATCCTAACAGAGCCACTCAATATGCCCATCCAAGGAACTTGCAAAACAGACCAAGCCACTGAGACCAATCTGGCCCTTCTATCAAAGACGATCACAGCCCCCCCAACCATACCTCCTCAAGAGCAGACACAGAACCACAAAATACTTGAATCATCAAAAAAAGAAAAAGCTAAGCAAGCCAAACTGAGATGGCTACAATCTTACACTGCTCTGAGCCACTCTAAAGCTGTAAATTCTAAAGACACTCAACATTCCAGAGCAAAAGTAGCTCGCCTGTCTTTAGACATCATGGAAATCGAGTCACTGCTGACCAATATCGAAAAAAGAAAAGAAGTCTTTGGAGACACACGTGCCAATCGTCTAAATGACTTACCTACCACGTCAACTCCGGCCTTGAGCACAATACCTCCGCCAGAGAACCTGCTACCAAACAAACCTTTGAATCGAAAGGAGCAAATGATAAAGAACCTCAATCTTGAATACAATGAAATGGACGCCTCCTTCCCCTTCGGTTCTGGCATCCAGAAGAAGATCGACAGCCCCCTTAACTATGCAGAAGAACAAGATGCATCTAGCAAAAGCCTGCCTACTACCCCTGAAGACCAACTACCCCAGAGGATTCCGACCACAATGTTCGATTTATAAAATATGCTCACAACTATTACCACACAAGCCATGATCCCGTTTTGCAATCTTTATGAAATGATTAATGAAAGCACCAAAGATCAAGCCACGTTTCTAGCATTAATCCACATGAAGCAAATCCATCTAGAAGCCTTCATTACCAACGTAGAAAAACGATTAGATAGAGAAGCGCAGCTCTCTCATCAATGGCAAACAAGACTGTTCGAAATGGCTGCAGCTGAACGAGCTGAAAAAGCTATGCTATCTGCCACAATGATCACCTTGATGAAGGCACATCCGTTGCCAACTCCTAAAGCTCCCCAAGACCTTCAAACAGCACCTTCAAACACCCTTGTACTACCCGTCACCTCGCAGAATACCCAAATCCCATCGGCTCCAATGGCAATTCCTTCAGTTTGCCCCCAGCCTGCTTATTAAGGAAAGCGTCTCTTGGGCGCTGAGTACCTGAACTTCCGGTAGTTGATCGTGGTGAGGTCGCCAGGCTGTCCGACTGATGGCTGCAGAAGGTGTAGCGTGAGAAACCGGTGCAGCCCTCTCCCAAGTATCAACAGGGCTAGGGGTGGACCAGCTCCCAACGCCACAAGTGTGCACCTCCCTGATTCTCGTGGCGCTGGGACAGTGCAAGCACTGTCAGAGAGGGCGGTTCTTGCAGACTGTACGCAGATGGACAACTTCTGAGATGACTCCGTAAGTAGGAGGATGAATAAAGGCAAATGTCCACAATAGAGGTCAGCAAGCTTCCAAGAAATGGCTGTGGACCAATGGTAGAGCAGAGAAGATTGTCGAAGGCAGTGGCTGCAAGGTTCAAGGAAGATGGCAGCAGGCAAAAAGGCTGGTCTGAGGATAATAGTCCACAGCTGAGGGCAGCTAGGCTCCAGGAAGGCAGCAGCAGGCAATTGGCTGGAGCAGAAGCAAGGCTGAGAGGGAAGGAGTGGGAAGGAGAGGACCAAGGCAGCCTATGGGAAAACCAAGGGAAGCAAAGACCAAGACCCAAGGGAACAGAAGGGAAAACTGGAGGGAACTGGAAACCAACAAGAAAGATGGAAGGCAGCGGAAGCTGCGGGAGCGAGGAACGCGATCCAAGAACAAACCGTGTTGAGACGCGGTGAGTCTCAAGACTCCGTCCCTTAAATACCGTGCCCAGAACGAGGCTTGGGAAGCAAGCTTGTGGCTTCCCAAGCGTCTCGGGGACCGCGCATGCGCGAAGGACAAAACGCGGCATTCCGCGCATACGCGAATCCCGAGACACGGGAAACCCGGAAGCGCCGAGTGCCGCAGAAGACCGCGGTCCCCCCAGCCGGTATCGGTGATAGCAGCGCTAGGATGGGGCGTGCCGGGACCCATAGGTGCGCCCCCTACCCAAGGTAAGTGAAGTGGAGCGCCTCCTACCCCAGGTAAGTGATGTGGTAACACTTTGCCTCCTCCCAGAAAGGCCAGGTGCCCCAGGTTTCCAAGGAAAGCAGTGATAGAATTCACGAACCAGGCGGGGAGCATGCACATAACTACGTGGTTCCCAAGTGCGATCACAGGCGGGGTAGCCTTTCCAGTCCACCAAGTACTGGAGAACCCCTCGCCTTATGCGTGAATCGCAAATCTCCTGCACCTCAAATTCTGGGGTCCCCCGGACAATAACAGATGCGGGACGAGGGGAAGACCGGCCACAAGTGTCAACCACGTATGGCTTCAACAGGGAAACATGGAAAACAGGATGCACCCGCCATGACTGAGGCAAATGCAAACAAAACGCTACAGCTGACAAGCGCCTAGTAATCCTGAATGGGCCAAAATAGCGGGGAGCCAATTTGGTGGGTAAATTACGTACTGGAAGATTCTTAGAGGACAACCAAACCAAATCCCCCACCTGGAAAGCGGGTTCCGGGGTCCTCCCTTTATCAGCCTGTTGCTTCATTCGTGCCTGTGCCTCCGCTAAGGTACTGCGTGCCAAGGAGTGTTGATCCTGGATGGAAGTGATGAGCTGATCAGCAGAAGGAACCGCACTAGGTAGTACGGGACAAAAGGGCACCAGTCTAGGATGCAGACCAGACAAACAGATGAACGGACTCAGGCCAGTAGCAGAATGAACCCTGTTGTTATAGGAGACTTCAGCAAAAACCAGATGTGACTTCCAGTTAGATTGAGTGGCATTGGAAAAACACTGAAGGTACTGTTCCAGAGTCTGGTTAGTCCTTTCTGTCTGGCCGTTAGTGTGAGGATGATAACCAGAACTGAGTGCTCGATGAATGCCGAGAGGACTACACAATTGACGCCAGAAAGATGACAAAAACTGAGATCCTCGGTCGGATATGATCTTTTCCGGTAATCCGTGTAACCTGTATACCTCCTGAAGAAATGCCAAAGCCATCTGCTAAGCAGTGGGAATCCTAAAAAATGGAACAAAATGGGCCGCCTTAGAAAAACAGTCCACAACGACCATAATACAGGTATATCCTTCCGAGGGAGGGAGTTCAACGATGAAATCAACCGCAATGGTGTGCCATGGGTAAGGAGGTATCTCAGTGGGATGAAGCAATCCCCGGGGTCTCTTCCTAGGAGTCTTAACCTGAGCACACACAGGACAGCTCTTAACATAACGGTCAACATCTTCGGCCCAGCCAGGCCACCAGAACTGTCTGGATATCAATTCTCGAGTGGCTCTCACTCCACGATGGCCACCCACTCGGGAGTCGTGAAACCCATGAAGCACAAGAGTTCGAAGAGAGGTTGTGGGGATATATAGCCTGTTCCGAAAGAAAAGCAGCCCATTATTTTCAGTAACCTGCGAATGTCTCAGGAGGCCTTCCCAAGGTGGATCAGATCTTGTGTCTTTCAGAATCTTCTGAAGATGAGGTGAAAGTGTGAACAGAAAATGTCTTGGGGATATTAGTGGCACATCCCTGTACTGACTTCTCACGTCAACATCCAAAGACCGAGATAAGGCATCGCCCTTTAAGTTGTGAGCACTGGGGATATACGTAATATGAAAGTCATAGTGAGAGAAAAAGAAGGCCCATCGGGCTTGACGAGAGGTTCGGCACTGAAGAGACTTCAAATACTGTAGATTACGGTGATCAGTACGTACTTCCACCGAATGCCGGCCCCCAAGGAGATGATGCCTCCACTCTTCAAATGCAGCTTTTACGGCCAACAATTCCTTTTCAATCACTGCGTAATTTCGTTCACTAGGAGTGAGCTTGCGAGAGAAATATGCCACAGGGTGTTCCAAATCAGTTTCAGATTCCTTCTGTAGGAGAACAGCACCAACAGCAAAATCAGAGGCGTCGGCCTCCACAATGTACGGCATCTCATCATTAGGATGACGCAAAATGGGAGCAGTACTAAAGGCTTGTTTCAAGGTGTCAAAAGCCTTGGTGGCCTGTGAATTCCAAAGAAAGGGCACTTTACTGCTGGTTAATTGAGTCAAGGGAACCGTGACTTGTGAAAATTGGGGTATAATCTGCCGATACAAATTGGCAAATCCCAAGAATCGTTGAAGGGACTTCAGATCGGAAGGTCGAGTCCAGTTCTGAATGGCTTGTACCTTGGCTGGATCCATGAAGATACCTGTGCCACTGATCACATAACCCAGGAACTCCATACTTTTCTGATGAAAAGAAGACTTCTCAGCCTTAGCGTACAGTTGGTTCTGGGACAACCGTCGAAGCACCTCCCGAACATGTCCCACATGTTGTTTCAGGGAAGGTGAGAAAATGAGAATATCATCAAGGTACACCCAAACTGATATTCCGATTAAGTCGCCAAAGATATTATCCATAAAACGCTGAAAAACAGCCGGAGCATTACATAGCCCGAATGGCATGACCCGGTATTCTTAATGCCCAAAAGGGGTCTTAAAAGCCGTCTTCCATTCATCTCCTTCTTTTATTCGAATTAAATGATAAGCGCCTCGCAGATCCAACTTGGTAAAGATCTGGGCTGCTCGAAGGGATTCCATGATGTTCCAAATTAAAGGCAATGGATATCTATCTTTTCGTGTGATATCGTTTAATTGACGATAGTCGATACAGGGTCGTAGAGTTCCTTCCTTCTTCTTCACAAAAAATAACGGAAAACCAGCTGGTGACTTTGAGGGAGCAATGTATCCCTTCCTGATGCAATCTGACAGGTATTCTTGAAGGGCTGTCTTCTCAGTAAGGGACAAGGCATATACCCTCCCGTGAGGTATCACAGAACCAGGTGCAAGTTCTATGGAACAGTCAAAAATTCGGTGAGGAGGCAGTGGTATGTCTTCAGGCTCCGAAAACACGGTTTGAAATTCGGTGTATTCCAGAGGGACAGGCGACAGAGAACAAAACCCAGGAGGACCAGTACCCCTCGTGAGGGGTATGGAAGTGATATCCTTTTTTGACACGCCGGGCAAGCAACAATTTCGGAGGCAATGAGCAGAAGAGAAATCCAAAGTGCGAGCTCCCCAATCGATGGTTGGATTGTGGTGAAGAAGCCAGGGCAATCCTAGGACCACAGGATAGGAGGGTGCTCTGATGACATCCAGGGCGATTCTTTCCCCATGTTCCTTAATCTGAATATGTAGGCACATGGCTTGTTGACAGATTGGGCCTGAGGATAAAGGGGTTCCATCGATCACTTCGACGGGCAGGACACTTCTCCGGGCGAACAAAGGTATGCCATGACAGGCTGCAAATGTCTCGTCTATGTAGTTTCCGGAGGCCCCACAGTCCAATAAGCCTAGAACTTCTGCCTCTTTGTCTAACCATGATAGCTTGATCTTCACAACCAGTAGAATACCAGTAGCCGGTTGCATAGGCTGGAGCAAGGAATTGGAATTGGAAAGGACTAAGTACGAGTCAGGACCTGTCGTTGCCTTTCCTACTGACGACAGGCCTTCTAGTTTTCCGACTTCCTTTGGGGACGTAGAGGACAGGAACCCAAGAAATGCCCGGCAGCCCCACAGTATAAACAAAGTCTTAAACTTCTTCTGCGTTTTCGTTCAGCTTCGGAGAGCGGACCCCTAACGGCTCCCAACTGCATGGGTTCTGGACCGGGGTCCGAAGACCTGGAATTTCCGGCCTGAGCGTTGGGTGGTCTTGCGAACATCTGCTCGTCGTCTCTCACCCCTCCGTTCTGCCAACCTATTGTCTATGCGCAAAACCTGTTCAACAAGTTGCTGAAGGGTGTCAGGCTCTGGAATATGCAGTAATTCGTCCTTATACTCCTCTCTCAATCCTCTTCGAAACAAAGTTTTTTGGGTTATCTCAGGCCACTGTGAATTGGTTGCCAATTGACGAAAATGGCCAATGTAGGCTATTATATCCATAGATCCTTGTTTCAGATCCATCAATTGGTTCTGGGCTGTGGAGGCCAGATTTGGTGATTGGAAAACCTCCAAAAATGCTTTTTCAAAAGCTGCGAAGTCATTGAGTATGGGACTATTGGCGGACACCAATGGGGCGGCCCACGCCAGGGCATTCCCAGTCAAATTTCCCAGAATATATCCTATCTTGGCCTTGTCAGAATTGAAATAGGAGGCTCTAAAGAGGAAATGTATCTTGCAGTGGTTGCAAAACTCTGCCACACGTCTAGAATCACCGTCAAACTTGATGGCCGCGGTCTGAGACATAGCTCCTTCACCCTGAGGTGATGCCCCAGAGGCTTGTGGCACCATCTGTCTTAGACCAATGTTCTCTTGACGGAGTGCTGTCATTTTGGCCCGAAGAACTCGCATCTCCTCCCGAAGTTCTTGAGCCTCATCCATCCCAGAGTCGGAAGGTAGGCGTCTCAATCTATTAAGGAAAGCGTCTCTTGGGCGCTGAGTACCTGAACTTCCGGTAGTTGATCGTGGTGAGGTCGCCAGGCTGTCCGACTGATGGCTGCAGAAGGTGTAGCGCGAGAAACCGGTGCAGCCCTCTCCCAAGTATCAACAGGGCTAGGGGTGGACCAGCTCCCAACGCCACAAGTGTGCACCTCCCTGATTCTCGTGGTGCCGGGACAGTGCAAGCACTGTCAGAGAGGGCGGTTCTTGCAGACTGTACGCAGATGGACAACTTCTGAGATGACTCCGTAAGTAGGCTGATGAATAAAGGCAAATGTCCACAATAGAGGTCAACAAGCTTCCAAGAAATGGCTGTGGACCAATGGTAGAGCAGAGAAGATTGTCCAAGGCAGTGGCTGCAAGGCTCAAGGAAGATGGCAGCAGGCAAAAAGGCTGGTCTGAGGATAATAGTCCACAGCTGAGGGCAGCCAGGCTCCAGGAAGGCAGCAGCAGGCAATTGGCTGGAGCAGAAGCAAGGCTGAGAGGGAAGGAGTGGGAAGGAGAGGACCAAGGCAGCCTATGGGAAAACCAAGGGAAGCAAAGACCAAGACCCAAGGGAACAGAAGGGAAAACTGGAGGGAACTGGAAACCAACAAGAAAGATGGAAGGCAGCAGAAGCTGCGGGAGCGAGGAACGCGATCCAAGGACAAACCACGTTGAGACGCGGTGAGTCTCAAGACTCCGTCCCTTAAATAGGGCCGGCAGCACCCGGGAGGCTTGGAACGCAAGCCGTGCTGTCCCCGGGTGCTACCGTGCCCAGAACGAGGCTTGGGAAGCAAGCTTGTGGCTTCCCAAGCGTCTCGTGGACCGCGCATGCGCGAAGGACAAAACCCGGCCTTCTGCGCATGCGCGAATCCCGAGACACGGGAAACCCGGAAGCGCAGAGTGCCGCAGAAGACCGCGGTCCCCCCAGCCGGTTTCGGGGATAGCAGCACCAGGATGGGGCGCACCGGGACCCATAGGTGCGCCCCCTACCCAAGGTAAGTGAAGTGGAGCGCCCCCTACCCCAGGTAAGTGATGTGGTAACACTGCTACGATTCTGGTAGATAGCTTAAGGATAATGAAACCACCAGACACCTTTCACATTTTTTCAAATAAAAAACCTCTTAAGGTAAAGCTACCGTCAAGACAGATCCCAAAACTCCAAACCAAACAAACCAAAGGGAATAAACAAACAGGCTCCCAAGCCTTTCTAAGGAATATTTCCTGAGGACCTGAGCCAAACAGACCAATCGCACTCCCAGAAACTCGAAAATAAAATACAGCAATGAGATCAGATCCTAAGGGTGAGCCCATGCTACGTCCCATACAAGAACCTTCTAATATCCCAGATGTTGAAATAGAAGATCTCCTCAATCTCACTATGTACTCAGGCTGCCCTGAGAACAATGGCCAGACACCAAATATTAACGAATCGATACTTCTAATAATAGATGAGTATGCCATTGACTCAACCGACTGCACCAATGATTCAAATTGGTCCTGCAAAACTATCTCAGACGCTTCACTTCGCCATACGGGAGACCTCACAAACACATCAGATGCCCCGTCAAATTACTCAAATGACACAAGTCGTTCCACTGATAAGTCCATCTATACTGAGGAGTCAACACCAGACTCAGCAATTGACTCCCCAGAAATACAGCGAAAAGACACAAGGAACCCCACAAGGCTGATACTTATAACCTTCCACAATTCATCGACCCTTGGAAGAAAAAGCAGAAATATATCCTTCGAATAGGCTGTATCAATGAGTCATGTACATCCATCACACTTAACAGGGCTCATTTACTAAGACTGTTTCACGCAATTCCACAACTCAAATCTATCAACTCACAAGAAATAAAGACGGTGAGCTTCAAAGATGAACATTATCTAGATAAGGTTCAGATTGAACTTTATACTCCAGAGATATGAATCGTATTTTACACATGGCCACTCCTTTGCTCACATTAGGATTTGCACTTACGTCAATTGCGGATGAAATAAGGGATGCTGATGAACTAAAGCGCCTCCATAAACACCAAGCGAATTCCTCCAACGACCATAACAAGTCACGAGATGATAGAGCAGTACGACATATAAGTATTAACTTATACCCTGGCAGAAATTTCACACCTTTGTCATTTAACCAGTCTGAAATCAAAAGACAATTTCAAGACAAACAACCCTTTTGGAGAGATTATGAAGAAGATGCACTACAACCGACGAAAGATCCAGAAACTTGTTCATAACCATCAATCAAACCGAAGATCGACAGATGGAAACTGTGCTCTTGGAATACGAGAGGATCATCCCATCTATTTGACTCTCCAGACTCTGTACTACAATCTTGTCACATTATATGCCTCCAAGAGACTTGGATGATCAACACGCCGGCTTGCGATGGATACATCACCGTCCTTAATCCAGCCCTGAAAGGCACCAGGGGCCGTGCGGCTGCGGGCCTATTGACGTTGATGAAGATATCTCCACTCTGGAACTTCGTTGAAACAGAAAATATAAATCCATGGACCCAACTGACCATCATTAAAATTCGGAACGAGATGACCTCAGAATCCCTACCTGAACCACAATCCAGGTCAATTAGAATGATCGCAGTTATCAACGCATACTGGAATCCAACGGCAATCAACAACAATAACTTCTTGGATGGAGTATTCCTAACAATGGACAGAATTTGTGATAAATTTCCTGACATAAATTTCATCATCTGTGGAGATCTTATTGTTCACCTGTATGACCCCAATGGTCTCCTCAGACAACCTCATGACCTCTCAACCAGAGCACTTCGCTGGTCTAAAGAGACCTCGTTGAGAAATCTAACTCGGGAGTTGGTAACCCCCTGTTTCTCCCTCCACCCCCTCGGCTAGAAATCATTGGAGGTAACACCAGATTAAGAATCAGCAAAAATCCTTTGGCCACCATTCCGCAGGTCTTCCAACAAACACCCTTGCCAGACGAACAGAAAATAAATTATGATTGGGTATTACTCCCTTTCCAAAAACACAAGCCTGCTATAGAGAAACCGATCTACCAACACTACTATAACCAGGAAATAGTAAAAAAAAGGAAACTGTTGCGCCAAAATCTGTGAATATGGAGAAAAGATCCAATCCCAGAAAACCTGGAAAACATCCGGAAAGCAAAGCAAGTATACAGAAATTGGAATAAAACAAATGTGATGGCCCTGCAGCAAACGGATGCTGAAACTATGCTCAAAATGCTCAGAAATAAGAATTTGAGATCTTTATGGGACCTGCTAAATAACAATGCCCAACAACAACAATCGATGGTATCTAACGTCACCCAAGAGAATTGGATTGCACATTTCTCTAACCTCTACAAACCACGGAATAGTGACGAAAATATGGAGATACTGCCAATTTCAAATCAATGGACCACTCCAATCAACTCCTGGGAGAAGCACATATTTGCAGAAATGATCGTCAAGTTAAATTCCTCTAGAGCACCCGGACCTGATGGGCTATCCAATGCTGCCCTGAAACGTGACCCGGAGACTTGGGCGAACCTAATGGATCTCATACTAACTCTAATTAATACAGTCAAGCTATTACCAACTACGTGGACTAAAGCGGTATTGATTCCAATCTATAAACAGGGTGACAGAGATAACCCTGCCAACTTTAGACCCATTGCCCTGTTAGATCCATTGAGAAAATTGTTTGCTTCATACCTGCTCCAAAAATTGACTATATGGGCGAAAGATTCAAACCGATTTGATAGTCGACAAACTGGCTTCACCTCGAATGTAGGAACTAATGTCAATCTCCTAATTCTAAATTTGTTAAAACACAAAGCCATACGAAACAACGTGCCTGTCTATGCAGCGTTCATAGACCTGCACATGGCTTTCGATGCCATAAACAGGTCCATCCTGTGGGGAAAACTTGCCAAATGGAATTGCCCTCTAGAAATCAGTGAACCGATCAAACTATTATATTCCAACACGACAGTTTCGATCAGGCTAACAAAAGAAGGAACAACTACGGAGCCCATAAGAACATGGAATGGCCTAAAACAGGGATGCCCTTTAGCGGCGACCCTGTATAACCTGTATACTGCTGATTACTCCATGAGTATCGACCCTGCAAACCTCAATCCGCCAAAGATAAACTCACTCCCGATTACATACCTTATGTATGCTGACGACATCGTACTCCTAGATAAAACGCCATCTGGACTACAGGAGAATTTACGCATGACAGAATCATACATGATCAATAAAAATTCCAGATTAATAACAAAAAAAACAAAATCATGGCACTAACCAATTATCACAAGTCTTCTAACCGAAACAGACCAACAAACTTCATACTGGACAAAAAAGTGCTGGACATAGTTACCTCCTTTAAATATCTTGGTGTACCATTAAATCAACAAAAGGAAGAAACAGCCTGGGTGACTACTCTGGAAGGTAAAATCCAAATGCTGGCACGCCAAGGTGTGATGCTACATAGGCGCTATGGAAAATTTTCTGCGAAACCGATTATAGCGTTCTACCACCAAAAAGTAATTCCCATCATTACATATGGGAGTGACGCTATGATCACTGCTACCAATATAAACTGGCAAAAGCTAGATGCATTATTCTGACGGAAAATCTTCCATCTCCCAAGGAACTATCCTATGACCAGAATACGTTTTGAGGTAGCCCTACAATCACTAGCCTCAATAGTGCGCTGGAAGCAGCTTGATCTCCTGCGTAAGGTCATAAATGAAGATCCAATCCCAGCGATGCAAATCCTGGAAATAACGCCACAAGCAATGCATAATACCATCTTGAAAGCATGGAAGACCGAACTGTTCAACCAAATGGCAAAGGAAGATATTACGGAGGAAATGCTGATAAATCGCCCACAGCGGGCAAAGGTCAAGCTACAGCGCAATGATTGGTCCAAAACAATGGGAGAGAAGGCATATTATTCAATGAACCTACAATGCCCGATTGACATACGAGCATTGAATGAACTCCCACATTACTATACGAACAATTTTCATGAAAATGCGATTAAATATCCTACCTACCAGACAAAGACTATCTCAAATTCGTTATCCACCAAAAGAGGAACATTTCTGTCGTATCTGCAAGAATAAAGAGACACCAGTCTCTTAATCATCTAATCATGATATGCCTTGCACTAGTCGACAAGAGAAACCTCTTTGGAGACCTATTTAAGATTTCTCAACAACAAGAACAAGGCGACTTCAGATGGCTAAAACTCCTTCAAGGACAAAATAATAAGCTGATATACACAGTTGCACAATTTCTTGATAATATTTTGGAGCTTACCCAAGTTACTTAAAGTGACCTCTTTTTGTTTCTCTTTTTTCTCTTCCCTTTTTTTTGTTTTTGTTTTGAATGCTGTGTCTTGTATTTTGTAATCTGTAAATGATGTGAAATGTCTTATGCAATCCAAATGTGAAATGTTTTATGCAATCCAAATGAAATATATCGTTTTAAATAAAATAAAAATGTAATATATATATATATGCATATATATACATATATATGCAGAAGAATGTCAGCAAAAAGATACAGGTAGGCAGATAAAAAACACCTCCAACTTAATACCAAACTTGCCCAAGCACTCACGACCATTTACTAAGTTTAAAAAAAATGTCTTTAATTAATCAAAAGTTGTGCAAAATGTTATAAAAAGCATACATGGAAATACCTGGTCAGACCAGGCACAAGGCACCACTCACCCCAACGGGTGGAAAGACGCCACGCGTTCCGCTCGACTCGCGAGCTTCCTCAGGCTTGTAGTTGTTCCCAACATGTGTATTCTCGTTTTTATAATGGCTCCTGGGCTATGTGATGTGCTTCCCCCACCTGCTACTTCACGCGTCACGTGATGCACTACTACAATCCGGCTAAAAAAGAACTCTATGGTTCTACATGACGGAGAATCCGCCATCTTGGAATGGCTCAGGTCTAATGGACCTTGAGTGTAAATGTAGGGAGGTAAAATACTCGGGAATCCTTTATAAATTTAAATTCAGACTAGCGCGAGTGAATGACAAAGGCAGGGGGAGTCATACATGTCCCATTGAGAGAACAGTATATATAAAAACTTTGTAACGAGATTTCGCGCCAGTGCGCAATATCAATATTTGTTGCCTCACCGTGCGAGAAACATTGTCCACGGTGTGGCAAACTATCCGCATGAAGGGGTGAGTGCAAAAAAACGAATGTCGCTGCTATGGCCCAATGTTGGTAATGTCCACCCGCACAATACATGAGAAGGAGATAGCCTTAGTTTATACAGCAGGTGTGCTCAATCAATGACTGGTTTTGGCGCAATGCATGTTGGACCGGCTAGTCCCTAATTCGCCAAAATCACAAATGCTAGTGCATATTTTTAGAAATGAAGGCGAATTTAATCAAATATGCAAGCACCTATCATCCCATACCTCAATGCATTGATAAAGTGCTAGTGCATGATAGGAGCAGCTTTAGGTTAGGGATTAAGGTGAATTCAGACAAAAATGAAAACGCCTGTCGTCCCATATAGAGTAATAAAAGGTTATCCATGGATAATACCTTAATGCATTGGATGGATGCTCGTGCAAGTTAAAAAAGCGTATGACGAGACTAGAGGAGAATCTAGAAAGATTCGAAGGAGAGCTAAGAACAAGGAAACAGCTCAAATTCAAAAGAGACAGGATAGAGTATGAGCAAGGAAGAATATACATCTTTGCCAAGAGATTCGATGGGCCCATGAAAGCAAGAATGGAACAGAAAAATCCCCCCACTAAACAAAATGAAATTACTGCAGAGGATCCCAGCAGTTCAGATATTGACTTTTCAGATTCTGAAGGAGCTCACTCATCAAAAAAGCTGAACTTTTTAGACAAATTCAAGCTGCTCCACATGGACAGCAGAATGGACAAAAGAGGACGAGGCCAATCAGCCGGTCGAGGAAGCGGACCAAGAGGAAAGACGGGAAGAGGGCACCCAGGCGGGGCAGTCGTGCAAAGCGGGGAAGATCAAATTGGAAGGGCCACAAGATCTGGGAACAAACCGAGGGGGAGACCGAGAGGCAAGAACATGAACAATTAAAAATATTCAATATTTCAGCTAGAAGCCTCACCCAGAAGGAAACATCAGTCCTATCTTTAGGACTATCCTATAGCCCAACCTACGCCTACGACTACACATCTGCCAGAATAGATCTTTTCAAATTCACACGCAAACTGTAGCTCACTAAATTCTTTGCTACACAAGTTGGGCATAAAACACAGAAAAGAGATTCAGATACAGAAATCGCCTCCATTCTATCAGAGAAAGATCTGGCCACTTTATTCTATATAGATGAACTGCATTCCAACCCCAGTTCTGTGAATACATACACAGAAACAATGGACAACAGCATGCTGGCAGAACGATATGGGATCAATACCAACATGAGCTGTTTCAGCAAATTCAAGCCAAAATCAGCCTTCTGCCCGAATATAGAATGCAGCCCTATAGATGTTTTTGAACAACTGGTAATGAAAGATCTCAAAGGCCTGTCCAGCTCTATTAACATGAAATCAAAAAATCTCAGTCCTACACAGATAGAAGCATTAAATACTTAGAAAAATGATCATAACATAGTCATCCGACCCTCGGACAAAGGAGGAAGTATAGTTGTCATGAACAGCACCAGCTATGTCAAAGAAGCAAACAGACAACTTGATGACACTTCTTGCTATGAATTAGCGGATAAATCAATTTTGGGAAACACCAATAGAGAATATTATGAATTGCTGTTCCATTGGTGTGAAGAAGAATTGCTAAATGATGATGAATATCACTTCTTGAAAAATGCACACCCAATAACTCCGCTTATTTACTTCAATCCTAAAATCCATAAGACTCTAATAGATCCTCCAGGACGCCCAATAGTGTCCTCAATTGGTAGTCTTCTGGAAAACACCTCTAAATTTCTTGATCATTTCCTTCAGCCATTTGTGCTAAGCCTTAATTCATACATTCGGGACACATCAGATCTTCTGTTAAAATTAGATGAAGTTAATTGGGAGCCTAATTATTTTCTGGTCTCCCTGGATGTAGTGTCCCTTTATACGTCTATTAAGCACCAGCATGGCTTAAATGCATGCCGTCACTTTCTGAACAGCAGATCTGTTAGCTACTGCCAGCACAACAATATGTTGCTGGAAATGTTGAAATTTTGCCTGGAACATAATTTTTTCCTTTACAATGATGCGATTTACAGACAAACCCAGAGCACAGCAATGGGGTCCTGTATGGCGCCAACGTACGCCAATCTCTATATGGGTTGGTGGGAAACGACAGTGGCATGGAGTGAGGAGCTGGAACAGTTTACCAAACATATAGTTACGTGGCATCGATTTATCGATGACCTGTTCCTGATATGGGATGGAACAAAGAAGGAACTAGAAGAATACATCACTATTTTGAATTCCAATGCCCTTAATTTGAAGTTAACTAGCACTATAAGTAAGAATGCACTGGTATTTCTGGATGTTTCCTTGCAAGTTGACCAAAACCGACTAATCACTACCTTGCACAGGAAAGACACAAGTTCCAACTCTACGCTCCATGCTAGTAGTCATCATCCCACAGCTCTCAAAAAGTCTATACCTTATGGAGAATTCCTTAGGGCGAAAAGAATATGCAGTAATGAGGCAAATTTCCAAAAAGAAGCGAAAAATATTGGCAACAGATTTGTGAATAGAGGATACTCAAAAAGTACAGTGACGAGCTACAATCAGCAAGCTAAACATATCAGGGCTATTATGCATAGACACTGGAAAATACTAACCACTGACAGAGACTTGTGTAAAGTTTTGGAAGAGAAACCTAGTGTAACTTTTCGTAAAGCTCCAACACTGAAAAATATACTAGCACCCAGTACTGTAATTACCGAGGCTTCTTCATCTAGCTGGTTTCCTAACAAACATGAACATACAGGTTTTAAAAAATGTGGTAAATGCAAAATGTGCAATTATGTCTCGGGAAAACCTCCAATCAGTGCTAATGGGCAAGAATGGAAGTACAAGCATAAAATAACTTGCCTTACAAAGTTTGTGGTTTATGCAATAACATGCAGCTGTGGGTTACATTATATAGGATCAACTATTGGCCTGCTAAAATTGCGTATTTTACAGCATTACAGAGCCATAAAAAATGGAGATTTGACATACCCTCTAGCTTTACACTTTGGTGAGAAACATAATAAAAATACATCAGAAATGAGCTTTGTGGGTTTAGCACACATACCACAACATAAGAGGTTGGGCAATAGGGAACTCAAACTGCGCCAACTAGAAGCCAAACTAATCTGTAGGTTTGATACACTAAAGCCTAATGGTTTAAATGTGGACCCAGAGCTATATGTCTTCCTATATGATTAATCAGGGGCTAGAAGCCATTTTCATTAATGAATGTCCCATATTCCAGTACAATGCTTGTTTTAGTGTTACACACTCATCCTGTATACTTTACAACTTAGAAAGCAACATCATAGTGTGTTTAGGCTAGTCTCTGATGTAGACAAAACACATAGAGAGTGACTTAACACTGACTCTAATTCGGGTAAATGTGTAGTGATCTAATATCTCTTTTTCTTTCTCTTTTTCCTTTTTAAAGTCATGTTTCTATGAATTTATACATACATGTATCACTTTGCACTTTATGAATGAACCAACTGCACATGTCACTTTATATGACAGGCAGAATGTTCACTCACTTTTTAAAGATGGTAAAATTGATCATTCAGGAAAATATGGCTGTGTTTTGGTACGCCATATGCACAATGTAGGGAGATAAAAAGAGATGGACATTTGTCCGGATACTTTAAATCGTGCTGTTTTAATTTGCACAAGCATCCATCCAATGCATTAAGGTATTATCCACGGATAACCTTTTATTACTCTATATGGGACGACAGGCGTTTTCATTTTTGTCTGAATTCACCTTAATCCCTAACCTAATGCTGCTCCTATCATGCACTAGCACTTTATCAATGCATTGAGGTATGGGATGATAGGTGCTTGCATATTTGTTTAAATTCGCCTTCATTTCTAAAAATATGCACTAGCATTTGTGATTTTGGCGAATTAGGGACTAGCCGGTCCAACATGCATTGCGCCAAAACCAGTCATTGATTGAGCACACCTGCTGTATAAACTAAGGCTATCTCCTTCTCATGTATTGTGCGGGTGGACATTACCAACATTGGGCCATAGCAGCGACATTCGTTTTTTTGCACTCACCTCTTCATGCGGATAGTTTGCCACACCGTGGAGAATGTTTCTCGCACGGTGAGGTAACAAATATTGATATTGCGCACTGTCGCGAAATCTCGTTACAAAGTTTTTATATATACTGTTCTCTCAATGGGACATGTCTGACTCCCCCTGCCTTTGTCATT
Source organism: Ambystoma mexicanum (assembly GCF_040938575.1). Taxonomy (NCBI): domain Eukaryota; kingdom Metazoa; phylum Chordata; class Amphibia; order Caudata; family Ambystomatidae; genus Ambystoma; species Ambystoma mexicanum. The sequence goes on from NC_090925.1 coordinate 206,640,224, forward strand.
CACGCGCGCTAGTCTGAATTTAAATTTATAAAGGATTCCCGAGTATTTTACCTCCCTACATTTACACTCAAGGCCCATTAGACCTGAGCCATTCCAAGATGGCGGATTCTCCGTCATGTAGAACCATAGAGGTTTTTTTAGCCAGATTGTAGTAGTGCATCACGTGACGCGTGAAGTAGCAGGTGGGGGAAGCACATGACATAGCCCATGAGCCATTATAAAAACGAGAATACACATGTTGGGAACAACTACAAGCCTGAGGAAGCTCGCGAGTCGAGCGGAACGCGTGGCGTCTTTCCACCCGTTGGGGTGAGTGGTGCCTTGTGCCTGGTCTGATCAGGTATTGCCATGTATGCTTTTTATAACATTTTGCACAACTTTTGATTAATTAAAGACATTTTTTTTAAACTTAGTAAATGGTCGTGAGTGCTTGGGCAAGTTTGGTATTAAGTTGGAGGTGTTGTTTATCTGCCTACCTGTATCTTTTTGCTGACATTCTTCTGCACATTTTAGAGCCCTGTCCACTCTAGCCCAATAGCACCAGCTCAATAATGAGGCAGAGCGCAGTTTAGGGGCAGACAAATGTTTTCCCATATATATATATATATATATATCTACATATATATATATGTCTTTCTCTGTCTCATCCAGTTCTTCCCGTCTATAACTGTGCTCACTGGCCCAATATCCTCATGCCTATCCTGTCAGCCCCATTTTCCTTTCAATAATTACTTCTCAGCCTCTGCTTCCTCAGCTCTAAGCCCTTCCTCCTCTTCCACTTATGATTCTTCTCCTCCTGGTTCCGCAGCTCCTTAAGGGTTTAATGAGCCACTGCCTCCTCATCTACTTCCTCAGCCGCCTCTCACCTTCTTCCCGGCTCCCCTGTTCTTTCCTCTTTCTTTTTGCTCTGCTCCTTCTTCTCAGAATATCTTCCTAACTGCTTCATCTTAGGTCAGAGCGCTCTAGGGTACTGCTTCCCGCTGGATGGACGGACACATATGCAAGACCAAAATGTGATGACTAACATGAAGCTTGACAGATTACCGCCTCAACACTCATCCAGTGGAAAATCTCTCTGCTTTTACCTTTTGGCTAGACTCTGGTCTTTTATTCAAAACTCACATCACCAAGAATATGAGACTGGCTCTCACCATCCTACACTTCAGGAAGGACCTGAAGCCTCTACACCTCATAGAACATCTTGACAATCAATGACACTCCACTCAATGCTTCTTCCCCTTTTGGGGTTCCCCCTTCGCCCTGCTCTCTTTGCCCATCCAGCCTCCTCTGCTACCCCTGCACACACTTGTAACAGCTCCCTCTGCACACCCGAACTCCTCTGCTACCCCTGCACACCCTTGCAATTGCTCCCTCTGCACATCCAAACTCCTCTGCTACCCCTGCACACACTTGTAATTGCTCCCTCTGCACATCTGCACTCCTCTGCTACCCCTGCACACACCTGTAACAGCTCCCTCTACTCACCCAAAATCCTCTGCCACTGCTCCCTCTGCCCAGCCAGCCTCCTCTGCTACCACTGCATACACTTGTAATTGCTCCCTCTGCACATCTGAACTCCTGTGCTACACCTGCACTCACCTATAGCTGCTCCCTCTACCCACCCAAACATCTCTGCTACCCCTGCTCACACTTGTAACTGCTCCCTCTGACCATCCCCACTCCTCTTCTACTGCTCCCTCTACCCATGCAGCCACCTCTGCTACCCTGGCACACACTTGTAACTGCTCCCTCTACCCATCCCGCCTCCTCTGCTACCCCTTGCACGCACTTGTAACTGCTCCCTCTACCCATGCAGCCTCCTCTGCTACCCCTTGCACGCACTTGTAACTGCTCCCTCTACCCATGCAGCCACCTCTGCTACCCTGGCACACACTTGTAACTGCTCCCTCTACCCATCCCGCCTCCTCTGCTACCCCTTGCACGCACTTGTAACTGCTCCCTCTACCCATGCAGCCTCCTCTGCTACCCCTTGCACGCACTTGTAACTGCTCCCTCTACCCATGCAGTCACCTCTGCTACCCTGGCACACACTTGTAACTGCTCCCTCTACCCATCCCGCCTCCTCTGCTACCCCTTGCACGCACTTGTAACTGCTCCCTCTACCCATGCAGCCTCCTCTGCTACCCCTTGCACGCACTTGTAACTGCTCCCTCTACCCATGCAGCCACCTCTGCTACCCTGGCACACACTTGTAACTGCTCCCTCTACCCATCCTGCCTCCACTGCTACCCTTGCACACACTTGTAACTGCTCCCTCTACCCATCCTGCCTCCTCTGCTACCCCTTGCACGCACTTGTAACTGCTCCCTCTACCCATGCAGCCTCCTCTGCTACCCTTGCAAACACTTGTAACTGCTCCCTCTACCCATCCTGCCTCCTCTGCTACCCCTGCACACATGTCTAACTGCCTTTCAGGGACAGTGTGAAGACTAATTTGAAAACAATGAGTTCCCTTCTGTAATAGCACATAAGCAGTGGTATAACAATTGTCCTAAATTGCAGTCTGGTTTGAAAAATATTTAATCCCATATCTATTTTAGTTTTGCTCAATTATTTGGAAATACCTACAGATATAAACCCCTCTAATTCGCCACAAATCCAGTTAAGACAGACACATTTGCCTATATCATTCATATACTGGCGTAAGCCTGGACCTGCATTATCTGTGTACACTGAGGAACAGCTTTGCTGCCTAACCACAAGCGGTGTTATCTTTGTTGACCCACTATCTCCGCCCAGAAAGTTAAAGATTATTCAGAATGACTCCAACATATAGAACTAAATGAGTAGAAAAACCAACAGAAAGCTGCTGCACTCTCCGGATACTGAGGTTCATCTCTTGGTTCATTGGATCCCCCAGAAACCTAGTCTAGAAGGTGCCCATAGATTGGCTTCCTTTGGCCTTGGACAATCCCAGTCAATTGATCTTGAAGATTAGTAATGTCATCTATATGGAATTGGAGGTAGCACACCCATCACTTTGTCCACATACATAACAGCTCTTAAGATCTGGCATCATTCAGTACACATTATTTTCATTGTATCTAACAGATTTTTCTGGAAAATAATGTAGTGTTTCTTGATATGATTTTCGATAGGCTGTACCCTTTCAGTTATCACGATAGGCCTAAGCATGCTACTGGCTTTCTTCTGAGCCCCTTTCTGTCCTGTAAACACTTCTGTTTGCCCAATGGAATTCCCCGTAATGTTTTCATCTGGTTCTTGGGGTTGGTACTGCGGACATGCAAGATGCCTTTCACAGCTGAGCTTTAGCAAGCCATACAACCCTTGTGTTTATTATTAACGGCCTCCCTGCTTAAGTCAAGATTCACTGTAGACAATGTATATGTGTGTTTAATGTTGTAGTTGTCGTCGTTCAATCATCTAGCAAATGTGCTGTGCCATTCCACCTGTGACAAATTGTTTACTTTCGTCCCACTGCTACAGATGAATCGACGCGGCAAGACACCCTCAAAATGTCGAACCGCAAGGATCTACACCTCCCATGTTTCCAAGCTTCCTTCGAGTCTCAAACCGATTGCCGCTTGTTGAACCTACTCAACCGTTTTGACACTAACTCAACCCTGAAGAAAGTGCCCAGAAGCCTAGCTCGACACTGTTGTGCCCCAGAATACCAGAAGATGATTTTAAGGTATACCACAATGGTTCTTTTTGACTTATTGCACAAAAACCCAGACTCGTTAGAGTGGAAAAGGTTGCTTTAATGTGACAGGTCAAAGCTTACAAATAAACGCTTACCTGTCTTCCTGGCCTTACAAACTATTTACACAACCAAATAACAACTACAATTTTCATTTTCCCAACAATTAAATAATTAAAGAAATCAACTTGCTCCCTAAACATCCCTTGGTCCCTACAGTCTCCTTACCACTTCTCAAGGCGTCCCGTATTTCCCCTGGGGCCATGCCCCTTCAGGTTCAATACCTGCTCCCCAAGGGTAGCCCGCTTGTGCAAACAGCACCACCCCATCCTTTCCCGCGCCATTCCCCCATTGTGCTTCCCTCCCCCCACATCTAAAGGGGCCATGCCCCCGCCACCACAACAATTTCCCAGACCCATCCAAACTCCCCGCTACACCAAATTCCTCTTTCCTATGACCTGCAGCCAGTCTGACCTGCCACATCAGCAACGGATAATATACATCACACAAATCTAATGCCCCAACCTGTCACATAAAACTACCAAAAGTACAAACTAAAAACGGTACCCTAAAGCCCCCCAGCAACTGTTTACAGAAATTTGATCCAGAGAAAACAAAATTAAGAGATGGAACCCCCCCCATTAAACTAAAACCTGATACCAGAACCCAACAACAAAGGGGGCGGGCGGGCGGGTCAAACCAAAGTCCCCAACTGTCGCCTGCTTCCCGAACCTTCCCTGTCCCTTAAATACCCCTGAAGACGCTCTGCACATGGCCACCTCGCTGGCCTGTGCAGCGTCAAAATAACTCCGGGGGGAAACGCTTTGCGTTCCCCCCGGACCCCCTTTTTGACTTATTGCAAAAAAAAAACAGACTCGTTAGAGTGGAAAAGGTCGCTTTAATGTGACAGGTCAAAGCTTACAAATAAACGCTTACCTGGTTCCCTGGCCTTACAAACTATTTGCACAACCAAATAACAACTACAATTTTCATTTTCCCAACAATTAAATAATTAAAGAAATCAACTTGCTCCCTAAACATCCCTTGGTCCCAACAGTCTCCTTACCACTTCTCAAGGTGTCCCGTTTTTCCCCTTGGGCCATGCCCCTTCAGGTTCAATGCCAGCTCCCCCGGGGTAGCCCGCTTGTGCAAACAGCACCACCCCATCCTTTCCCGCGCCATTCCCCCATTGTGTTTCCCTCCCCCCACATCTAAAGGGGCCATGCCCCCGCCACCGAAAAACCCTCCCCCGAGGTGTTCTTTCTGCCTCACCCCGCCAATCCTTCCTACTTCCAACTCTTTAACATGTCTCTCACCAACCCGATCACTTCCGACAGATAGTATTACCAATCATAGATAAGTGGACACCATCCTCCCTAAATAACATAAATCCTTCCTGAACGATATCCTTGTGGTCTAAAACCTGCACCGCCACAGAGGCACAAAATGTTACCATCCCCCTGTTCATGCCCTTCCATGCTCGCTCAATTGCTCCTTCACTTCTCGCTCCCCTCCAAACTCTCCTAGATAACAACTTGGTCCAAACTACAGATGCTTGTGGCCACATTTCCCGAACCCATAACAAATCCCTTTTCATTTTTCTAAGGAGAGCCACACCAGTATCCCTAAACAGGTCATTTTCCGCAGCATGAATAATCAGCCCATCTGGAGTCCCGTGGCGCTCCCTCAACACAGCCAACATTGGGAGTAACTGATCCCAGCGAAGCCCCCCTAAACCTGGCCATTTTACCAAAACATCTCCATAGCTGCAACCCAATTGCCTGCCAAAAACGCTTTTCTCAGCCTCTTTCCCAGCCCACTTAACAATGAAATGACCCACAATCCATAACTGTGCCATCTGCCCCGGCCTCCGAGCAGCATCTGAAAAAGAAATGATAAATTACTGTCAAAAACCAACAATATGTTTAATACAACACTCCTGAAAATTCTTAAAACTATTCTTTCAAACATCCCGTTTATCCAAATCCCTGACATACCCTTTGTATCTTTCAGACTTCCAACGCCCCAAACTTTTCACCTTGTCTTCATAATAGCCCAACCTGCTACCTTCAGATGCTGCCCCAATCCTAAATGAATGAGTTCCAAAATCCTCTGCCTTCTCACCCACCGCTAACAAAGCTTTCCTTAACACCCCCAAAACTTGTTGCGCTAACAGTGGCTCTCCCTTCTCATGCTGAAAAACCAAACCTAACCTACCCCCACAACGCTCCTTCCAAGCCAAACCTGTCCGAACCGGGCATAACTCCTTACTCCCCCGCCCCAGCAAAACCCAAGAGCCCTTTGCTTTCTGATCTGTTTTAGACCTCTTGATCTTGATGTCCAAACCCACGTTAGTGAACTGAACATCTTCCCATTGCAGACCACCAACTCCCCTCTCCCCCCCCACCAACTCAGAAATTCCTAAAAGCCCCAAAGAATAGCCAAGTAAAACAGGTTGTAAACAATTCACCTTCCCAGTCCGACCAGCAAATTCCCCCTACGGCCTGACACAGCCTAACGAGCAATTCAGCCGATATCGGTCTCCTCTTAACTTATTCCCTCTTGCTTTCCCTTGCCCAACCTTCAATCATCCTGCTTGACATTTCTCCCCCGCTCGGTTGAAAACCCCAAAACCACTTCACGTAGAAAGCAATCCCTGCCATTTTTCCCAATATGGTTACTTTGGACCAACCCCTATCCATGCACCTCAGTAGGAAATTAGTGACATTGTCGCTTCTCCGCTCTTCTGCATCCCCCAACCTTTCCAACTACGAGCCCCTACTCTTATAAAATCCTCCCAAGCTCCCCTGTAAGCCTCTCTAGATGCCAGAGCCAGCGAACGCTCCACCAATGAAAGCGCTCTCATCTTCCTATTTTCCACAGCTTCTCCGGAATCCTCTGCCCCTCCTGTTCCGCATCTGGAGCCAATCCACGGAATCTCTGCCATTGAAAGCGAGATAAGGCATCAGCGATGCCATTATCCTTGCCTGGCACATGTGTTGCCTTGAAAATCACATTCAATTCCATGCAACGCAAAACAAACTCTCTCATCAGCCTCAACACCCTCTGATCCCTTGCTGACTGTCGATTCACTACATGTACCACGCATTCATTGTCTATGTTGAAATTCACCTTCTTGTTTTGCAACTCCTTCCCCCACAACTCCAACGCCACCAACAAGGGAAAAAATTCCAGGAATGCAATGCTCCTTCCCTCCTCCAACCAAAGCGATGGCCACTTCTCCGTGCACCACTTTCCTCCCCAAAACACTCCAAAACCTCCTGCGCCTGCTGCGTCTGAAAAACTTTGCACTTCCCAAGAAACCAGCTCTCCTTCCAACCACATGGAAACTCCATTAAAATTCTCCAAAAACGAAGCCAAATTCTACAATCTTCCCTCACTGCACCTGTCCCTCTTATCCGATGATGTGGGCACTGTGCTCCTGCCATAGAACTTGCCATGTTTCTGCAAAAAAAACACCCTGGGGCCACCACTTTGCATGCAAAATTCAAATGCCCCACCAAACTCTGCATTTCCACTAGCATCAACTTCTTGGCCCCTACCGCTTTCTTCAGCAATCCTACCAGTTTGCTCACCTTGTCGTGAGGCAAGCGTGAGGTCATAGCCAACGAATCCAGCTCAATCCCTAGAAATGTCAACACCACTGCCGGCCCTTCTGTTTTGTCTTCCGCTAAAGGCACTCCCAGCTCTCCCATCAAAACTTGGAACAACTTCAGCATCTCTTCACACTCTCCTTCTCCTTCCACCCCGCTAATAAACAGGAAGTCATCTAGGTAATGCAGAACACTTTTACAGCCAGAGATGTATGAAAAGACCCATTGCAGGAAGGAACTGAAACGCTCAAACAAGGCGCAAGAAATTGCACACCCCATTAGTAAAGCTTTGTCGATGTATTCCTCAATCCCAACTTCATCATTCCTGAAATCCCATTGTTGCTGAGAACTCATGCTCGGGTCTCGTGGATCATTTTCTTGTGAGCCCGGGGCATCCGCCCCGTCACTCCTTTGACGTCTTCTTGGCGGGGCTGCGGAAACCCCTTCCTGGTCCTCTTCTCTCGGGCGAGGCGTGCTCCCCTCCACCCTGTGATCCTCCTCGCTAGGGGCCGTGCTGCGCCCTCTAGACTGACCTTGCGCTGCCCAAGGAGGGGCCATACCTAAACCCTCTCCATATTCATCCTCTCGAACAACGGGGGCTGCGCAGTGCCCTCCGCTACCTGTCCCCCTTTTTGGTGGGGCTGTTCCGCGCCCCTCCCTAACATAACTTAATGATGGGGACCTCTCTCTCCTTCTCCCAACTACACTTTGCTTCAGGTATTTGCCACCCTTGCCCCTCTGCCCGGCTGCCGTGCCCTGCGCCCCATCACCCCCACTGACGTGGATCTCTTGTCCTATCCCTTCTTGAACATTCCTCAAATCCTCCACCTCCTCCTGATCAATATGCCCTCCAACCCTAACCGGTTCCTCACCTAAATGCGATTCCCCCCTAGAAGCTCTCATATCGATCTCCCTCCTCAACTTTCTGCCCCTGGATTCCCATGCCTCCCCTTCACCAGCCACAGGGGTGCAAGCCACCACTGCTGCTAGAGCCCTATCTGCCGCTGCTCTGCGCTGCGGTCTACCACCACCTACCTCTTTTTCTCCTGTAACCTCCCCTACCGCCCCTTCCAGTTGGGCTTTAGATGCCCTACTAATAATCTCCAGGGCCTCCGTAAGTGCCCTGGCATCCACTAAACCCTTCTTGCTGGTGCCCTGGCCCACCATTGTACACTAAAAAATCTGACCCGGGTTCTAAATAATGCCCCTATATAATTAATAACTACACTAAACCCCCGGGCAGCACCTAACACAGACAACTGACCCCTGTGAAGAAAAAGGAAAGAAGAAATTAGGTGTAAACCAAGATAATAAAGAGAAAGAGTAAAATAACTGTCAACCTTCCCCAATTTAAAATTACCCATAGTTCTTATATAAAATTACTAACCCTTGCTCTTTTTTTTAATTTTTTTAAAAATAATTTTGCATCTATCGAAGGATGAAAGGCTGAGTTTGTGTCAAAGCGAACGCTCTACTCGCTGTGCCACTTGACCAGCTCTAACTCCCAACCACTGCCTTATCCTTGTAGACAACCATTATAGCAGGCACAAAACTGGTCAATCACAGCAAAACAAAAAACAAAGCACAAAATGTAAATTCTGTTAATAAACGGCAGAAAACACACTCATTACGACCCTGGCGGAGAGGGGTTTACGCCAGCGTAATGCATGGCGTACCTCTCCGCCAGACTACGACATTCCGTAGCGCCATGGTGATTTTTACGCCTGCTTTTTGCAGGCGGAAAAATCCATGGCGCTACGGGACTTGTTGTTAATTAAGCCACCGTAATTTACGGTGGCGTAATTAACGCCTTCCCCACTCCCATTATACCCTATGGGGCAAAAATGGGAATGGGGAAGGGTAAATGGGGATTGGGGACTTACCGCCCCGCCAACCTCGGAATGGGGCGGTAAGTCCGCCAACCCCCATGGCGGTGTTGGCAGCTCTGCGCCATGGTCCATGGTGCAAATTGCACCATGGACCTCCGCCAGGGTCGTAATGAGGGCCACTGCCTTCTACCGTACTGTTTATAACATCACTAATGGCTCCTAATCGGGTTACGGTCCCATTAATAAATGTATTTTGCCCCCTAACGGGATACGAACCTGCGTAGGCAGGCTTTGCACGTGTCAAAGCGAGCACTCTGCCCGCTGTGCCACTTGACCAGCTCTAACACAAAAATGGATTTTGCCCCATAACATACTCTACCTACGTTCCGGGCTCTTAAAAAGGACGGATAACGTCCTTAACCCCCTGCACAGCTGTACTTGAAAGGAGGAAAAGCCGCGTGCAGGAGCATGAAGTGGACTGTCGGAACCGCGCACCTCCAAAAACGGACACCACCCAAAACATGTGAAATACAAGGTAAGTGGGGGTACCTTATATACGGTACCCCCAGCTACGTGAAACCTTTTTTTTTTTTTTTTTTTTTACAAAATAATATGTTAAATAATTCCCCTAACCGCCCTTAATACAACAAACTAACCTACCTCACCTCACTTTAGACTAGTCACCAAGTCCTCACTACCAGGGAAGGCTCGGGAGCAGGCGACAGAACTTCTCAAACCAAAGTCCCCAACCGTCGCCTGCTTCCCGAACCTTCCCTGTCCCTTAAATACCCCTGAAGACACTCTGCACATGGCCACCTCGCTGGCGTTCCCCCCGGGTCCCCTTTCCACGTCGCCTGGTTCAAAGGGCTAAAGTGACAACTAAGACCCCATTCTATACCTTTTTATTAAACATACATTTGAACTTGAACTTTGCTACAAAGACAATTGCCTCCATGCCCCTGGGTTCCATGTCTTAAAATTGCAGCAAACATGGCCGTGAATACAAAATATTGCGGCAAAAATGCTGTTTTTTTTTGTGCCACAATCATTTTTAAGGATGCGGAGACACCCCCGCAATCCCTGCTCCCCTTAAATGATATAATGCAGTACACCTTTACCGGGTCGAACCACTGCATTTTTGCCGCAATTTATTTTACAAGTGACATTTTTACCGTGATTTTATTACCTGATACCTGCCCCTGTCTTCATATGAAAATGCCCCTTTCATCCAAGTCTGCATATCCTGTGTATTTCTTTACAGAGGTGGGTTGTTAGTGTGTTTAATAGTGTGTTTATATTTTTAGTTCAATAGTATAGTTTTCTTGATTGGACAATTCCCAAATTTGGTACCACAATACTATTGTTGTAGGATGCTTCCTTGCAGACTCACACCACTCTGGAGCGTATAGCCTGCCCTCGGCTCCTACTACCTTAAGATAGTTGAAGGTTGAAGGCAGTGTACCATTCATATTGTGCCCGTTTCACCTTTATGATGAGATCACTGCTGGTTTAGTAGTGTGGGGTTCCACCACTCACCGCTGTCCCCCTTCATCAGAGCAATAGTAATTCCATGCCACTGGTGGCAAACGGTTGGGATCCAGCATGGACTGCGCCTACCGCTTAGTCTGCCAAAGTAAAACAACTTTGTAGGCAACGTTTGGCAATACTTTGTTGCACAGAAATGAGCATGGATTTAGTGAACGGTTTGAAAGTCGGCGGAATTCGTGACCTCTGTTGGGACAGGGGACTCCAATTTGGCAGTAAGGAGAGTAATCCTAATTTGCTAAAGATCCTCGAAGTATGTATGGTGGTCAAGAGAAGAAGGCGGACCAAGTGGTGGCATTATAGTATTTAAATAATAAGAAAAAGGACTACCTATCCCTGTTCTAAGGGTTTTCCCTACCTAATACAAAAATAACTAGGGTACTCATTGTCAATAGTGTAGTCCAAAGCAATAGTCTGTCCTCTGTCCAAAACGACTCTGTCCTGACCCTACCACTAAACAAAACAACCATAAAGGGTTCCAGGAGAATGACTCCCTTTTCCTGGACAGTCTTGCTCAGCCTTAGTAAGCTATCTACATTTTGTGATTTCTTGAATTAGTTAATTTAGTTCTTCCAGGGGATTTTTCCACCTCCGGGGTGTCCCCTTTTCTTCTTGTACAAAAGTCACTTGGTTTATTCAATGAAGGTTCTGAAACTTCCCCTTATTGGCAACTTGCAGTGTCTCTTTCTCACTCCCTGTATTGAGGCTTACTTGTTCTGATCCGAACCAATTTTTCTTCTGTGGATTCTTTATCCACTCGTTTCCTTTCTTTGCTTTCAATATACTGGGACAAATAGACTGCGTCCCCAAGCACACTTCCCATATTTTGTCTACTGGGACGAATAATCTAAATCCCCAAGTATTCTTCACTTATTCTTGTACTGGGATGAGTAGGCTGTGACCCCAAGTATTCTTCACTTATTCTTGTACTGGGACAAGTAGGCTGTGACCCGAAGTATTCTTCACTTATTCTTGTACAGGGATGAGTAGGCTGTGTCCCTATGTATTTTTTACTCTTGAATTCCAATCAGCATATTCACTGAGACGAGTGAGATTTGCACGTTTGTTAATTCCGACATCCCTCCCCATTTTCCCCCTGTCCCTGTTACCTTCTCTTGAGGGCTTTGGTATCACAGGGCGGTTCTCAGGATGGGAATTCTTCTTTTTCTAGTCAGGTTGGCTTTGCGGTCTTCTCTCACCCTCTTGTTCTCTCTACACTCGTTCCACGTAGTCCTGATTGTGGAGGTCTCTGCGCTGTTCATGGATGGCACTGTCCACCCTTCTTGGGTTACGCCACCACTTGCGACAGGTTCTTTGTGTTGTGGTTTTATTCTCTTTTGTTCTCCTTGTTCCAGCTCCCTCTGTACTTCCTCTGTACATCAGCTGGTTGCATTTGTGGGGCACAGGACTTCCTTGCTTCGTTCTGCTGTTCCTGCAATACAGGTTTGAAAATCCTTGGCTTCTCCTTCCCGGCACTGACTCCCTGTGAGAATCCTTCTTCTCGTGTTAAGCTGCTTAGTTGGGTCCTCCCCACTGGAGGATAGTAGTCCTCTTTTGCTGTCCACTCCTTTCACAGCATCACTACTCTATTCTTCATCTTCACGGTATGATTGATTTTCGTGTTAGAAGTAGTGTCACAATAACAAACTGTGGTTTGTTCAAGTTGGATTTCCTGAAGCCCTGATTGTATGAGGGGCTCATATGATAGAGGGTTAGTGAGTTCCTTAATGGAATAGGAGCCCTTGTCCCCAAGAGGGGAGTCGGTCCCTGAGATCCCGCTTTCCGCCACCCCTAGGGGGAATATTGCATAGCGGGCTCACCTCCTTAGCCTCTCAAGGAAGGGCTCCCCTGCGGGTAGAAGTGACAAAACCCCGCGATTCGTCACAGATGACTGAGGAGACCATGGGGACGGGGAGTTACCCTAATCCCCAAAGTGGAGCATTCATTCTAGGAGGGTGGATGTAGCAGGAGAAATGCACAGCGACAGTGATAGCGGTTCTCACTCTTCTTCCCAAAGGGATGGTAGTGTGGTTTCCCAAACGTACAGAGTTTCAGTTGGCTCTGAGTTTCAGCTAGTTCCTATGATGGTCGCAAGGGGAACCAACTTAGCTACTTGGAACTCCTTCTTAAAGAGAGAGGAAGGTAGCACTAGTGGAAACAGAAACAGAGATCTGGTGATGCTAAGCTGTGCAAGCTGGAGCTTGAGGAGAAGAGGGAGGCTTGCAAACAATCTCTGAGGGGCAGGGAAGCGTCTGAAGCCAGGACAGACCTAGGTACCATATACCCAAGAGCTTAGCTCAGCCATATGAGGTGGAGAAGGATATCATTTCATAGGTATGAGGCACTCAGGTTAGCCTTACGATTCCAGAAGGTGGATGAGGGAGAATGGGGTGTCGTACTGATGAGTCACCTCCCAACCCAGCGCACGGATGCTACCATTCAGCTAACTCCTAAGGAGAGGCCCATTTACCCATAAATGAAAGCAGCCACCCACAAGAATTTTGGAAACACATTCAAGCAAAACCTCATGAGTTTTAGAGAACTCTGAAAAAGGGGTAATCAAACCTTCAAGTCCTTTACATAATTGTCTTGAAAGTAAATGGGTGGATTTGAAGGAGGTACTTTCACATTGATGATTATCCAGAACCTTGGAAGGTTTTTTTTCACCAATCTTTGGCTGGGGAGTATGTGAGGGAAGAGGGAGAGAGTGAGTGAGTGAGTGAGTGAGTGAGTGAGTGAGTGAGTGAGTGAGTGAGTGAGTGAGTGAGTGAGTGAGTGAGTCCGAGCATGTTTGATTTTCACTATGGAAAACAATGCTACTTTTTCTGTCTCAGAATGTAAGCTCTGCTAATTAGGCCTAACTTTCTAAGTACTCATGCTGAAAAGGTATAGTACTAAAGTACACATGTGTTCTCTTGCTTGGACCTGTCTACTGTCATCCCATTAGCTGCCTTGTGGTTTGGCAATATAGCAGCCACAGAGTAACATATGCATTCATGACAACAGTCTGCTGGAAAACCAATTATTTCCAGCAGCCATTGGCTGATTTTCGGCTGTCATCCATGACTTACATTATATATAACTGTGTATTCCTAAGGACTGGTCGTGGTTTGGTTAAATGTTCATTAAAAGACATATCCAGTTTGATATGGTGGCCTATGAGGAAATACAGTTATACATTGCCAAAACCATCTCCTATAATTTTATTATCCAGGGGTTCCTGTCACTCCTACACTTGCCAGAGCTTTTTTGTATTGCTGTGTAAGGCTGGGGGCTCACCCATGAAAGGTTAGGTCCAGCTCAGGGGCCTCCTTTGTTCTCTGACTGTGAAGTCTTGGTAGCTTCCCAGAGGAACATGACATACCCCCCGGTGGAAGGATAGGAGCCAGTCCTTCTAAGACCCTCATGAAGAGTTGCAGTTCCAGGTTTGAGAGCCAGAAACCCAAGGCAGCAAGGCAGGATTTATTCCAATAGAAGTCTGTAGAAAACCATGGTATTTAGAGCACCTGTTGAAACTCACCACCACGGACAAAGGGTACCCCTCATGGTAAGTTTCAAGAATACCCCATCAGCTGACTAACAAGAGGTAAGCACTCATAGCAGAGAACACAGCTCAGGAATAACCTATAAAAAAAAGTGAGGGGACTCATTAACATATCAATTGAATGTTGCATAAGCAGAAATTAGCATATCAAGGTGCCTCTTGAAATAAATGGAAGGGGACACCATCCACCCGCGTGTTCCGTTGCCTTGAGCCCTGCTTCCCACAAGTGTGACCCACCATGCAGTAGTGAAAACAAAGCAAGGTACACCCCAGGAAGATGCTACTTGACCAAGTGGATCTGGAAGGCTCTGAGGGCAGGAGGGGGCAGAACAGATCCTATGATGGAAACAGTGGTGGCAGCCTGGGACAACTCAAACTAACAGCAGACACAGCATAGTGGCATCCCACCATCCTTCCAGAAGACAGGAGCTTCCTTCCATAAGGTGCCACAACCAGGATATTTCGGGAGAATGGTAGTAAAACTGCCCAGAGTTCATCCCAGCACAGAATATACAGCCCTTCCAGGGATCAGAACCATGGGATGACAAGTAACAGCCCAGCAGGACATCCAGCAGCCACAAATAAAAACCAGAGCTAACCGTGAAGACACAGGGCCAAGCCAATGTGTCCAATCCTGGTCCTACAACTGAAGTATTTGCTTTGTGGCAAAGCCCCCTTATAAGGTAGGCAAATTTGCAGACTTCTAGAAGAATTGAGGATGGGTTAAGGTCTCCCCTAGATATACCCAATCACTCATCTGGTGGCTTAAGCCTTCCCTCCAGTCACACACAAGGGCACTCGCTGAAAGGTTTTGGCGGCAGCCAGTTGGTCTAGCCTTAAAAACTGCCAACTGAAAATGATACAACCCCAATGCAGGTGCTCTAGAGTGATCAAATTAAAAAAATGAAAGAGGTATCATATTGATCAAGGTTTAATCAGCATCTAAGATATTTTAGAGTAACAATACCAATTGAACAGTATTTTGTCAAAAGATAAGTGTGTGGGTTAGAAAAGTGCACACATATGATCTCATAAATACAAATGCCTACAGTGAGACATTAAAGCAACACCAAGAAGTACTTGATTGACAACTACATAGACAATTTCTTTTACATTTTGTTTTCACAACGGGAGATGTGCTCGCACGAAGCTCATCTCCCCATCGGAAAGAAAAACAAATTAAAAGTATCCGCACCCTGGGAAATCCCAGGGTGCGGATAACTTTCACACTCCGGTTGGGGGCAGACATGGCATTTAATGGTCTTCCGCCCGAGCCGAGTCCCTCACTTCTCTCTGCCCTACCAAAGCTCGGGCGGGCGGACAGTTAAACGCCATGTCCGCCCCCCCAGCTGGGGCGTGAAAGCTACAATATGAGAAGAAGTAATCATATGTGAATATTCCATACATTTTAACAAACAAAACCATGCATTTTAGCAGGTTACAAATCACCAAATTCGATGAAAAACTATTGCTTGTCCCCAGAAAATGCAAGTATATATAAAATACAGCATGGGACCACGGTTCTAGTGGAAGGTGGGAGACAAGACATGAGAGAAGAAAAACTATAAAACTCAAAGTTAAATCGATATATAATAGAAACATTGCTGAACTGCATTGGATCAATGATACCAGAATTTGAGAGTGAACAATATGTGTACGCAGCTTTGCACATAGCTGCGTACCTGGAGTGATTTTTCTCATAATATAAAAATAATTAATCGTATGTGCATATTCCTAACAGTTGAGTCTTCCGAAGGGTGCAATAGTGCTGAAAAATAAAGGGAAAAAGAGAGAGGAGAAGATTCTCTAATTGGTAAGGGATCCTTGTAAAGACAAATAATGTCAGTATATCAGTTCGAGCTAATCCAAAACTTACTGATCAACACTTCTAATAGAGTTCATACTTCAGAAGGTGTGTGATTAGTGTTATTTGCATGATATCTGTTCAATGTTCTGAACTAATGTGCAAATATAAAGTATAGCTATCAAAATGTGTGTCACACAGCTATACCTCACCATTGCAATCAATGCCAGTAAGATTCATGTACTGTGGATGCATCATGAAGTAGACACAGACAACTGAATACAGTTGGGCCATAAACTTTTAATAAATTAAGAAAAGGGTTGGAAAAATACCTAACTTGCCCTATACTATGGTGGGATTTCCCTAACTAAATAAAACTAATGATAGTCTGTGTCAGGAAGTCCAATGCAAGGGCGTGTGTCAAAACATATACTTGCCCTCACATCTAACTCTATACAATGTGTAGGGATGTCAGAATCAAAATGAAAAGTGTTCTTCAAGCTCTGGGTTGGAAAAGGGGTTTCCCTTCCCCAAGGTTCAAGATAGTTCATTTTACAAAAAGAGGGGTTCCCTTCCCCAAGATTTCAAGTCTTTCAACTTTCCAAAACACAATTCCTTGGCATACTTCCCCACTCTTTAGCTTGGTTACCTTTCACCAATACTCAATGATCGCCAAACCTATCTGCCATTGGACAGTGACACAATCACCTCAATAACGGACATGATAAAAAGGGTTATAGACAAAGCAAGTGAAATGGGCTGGATCTCAGAAAGAACAGAGGAATTTTTGATCAAGAAATTTCCAGTAACACCCGTCTTTTATGGCTTACCGAAAATACACAAGCATGACTGATCCACCTTTCAGGCCAATAGTCGCCGGCACCAACAGTATTTTTATACCAATAACTATATACCTGGACACAGCATTACAACCTCTGGTCCAGAAGATTCCTACTTACCTGGAAGACACCACACACTTCCTGCAAACCATCGGAATGCTGACGATTGACCAACCAAACCTACTGCTATTCACAATGGACGTTAGCAGTTTGTACACATCCACCCCCCCATGATGAAGGTATCACAGCACTGGAATGGTTCATGTTAAGAGAAGAGGGAATTACAATTCATAAAATATTTGCAATAGAACTAATAAATATCATTCTCTATAACAATTACTCTCGGTTCAACAGCCAATATCATCTACAAACATCAGGGACCTCAATGGGTTCAGCAATAGCTCCCTCATATGCCAACATCTTCATGTACCATTTTGAAAACACTATTGTCCTGGAAAATAAACATTGGAAAAATAAGGTCAAAAGTTAAGGTACATAGATGACATTTTGGAATTTGGATTTGAACGGAAGCAGAACTACTACCATGTTGGGAATATCTTAACCACTGTAATGAAAGAATCTAATTCACAATAGAAATCGGGAAACCAAAGATTAACTTCTTGGATGATACAATTGAATTGACAGAAAGAGGTTTCAACACGAACATCTTCAGGAAACCAACCGATGTGAACAGCTCATTACATTACAACAGTTTCCACCCAAAGCATCTAAAAGAAAATTTACCGTACAGTCAACTACTGAGACTGAAAAGAATTACATCTGATGTTGGGAAACTAAAGGAAGAATATGAAAACATGAAATCCAGATTCCTGAACAGAGGCTTCCCCGAAGTAATACTCGATAAGGCCATCCTCAGAATTTAGGCACATAGTCGAGAGGATCTTCCTGGACCCCAACTCCACAAATATAAATCTAACTTGATCTGTACACTAAAATACTCCAGCCAATGTTTTCAAATTAAATGGATCATCAATAAAAACTGGGACTTGATAAGAGCTGACCCAAACCTCAACCAACTTTTTCCTCAGCCACCAAAGCTGACATACAAGAGAGGTAACAACCTGTGGGATAAACTCATAAAAGCAGAGAAACCAAAAAGAATTCCACAAAGATGTCTCAGTAGACAAAAATTTGGTACATTCACATGCTTAAACTGCCAACATTGCTCAAACATAATCAAGGGGGATCACATCCGCCACACAAATACTGAGAAATTATGCTATCTGTGACACCAGAAATGTGATATATGCAATTCGTTGCCCATGCAAAAAGTATTATGTGGGCAAAACCGCAGAAGAGCAAAAGATCGGTGGACCAAACATAAGTCCCACATCAGGACCTGCAATACTAAATCACCAGTATTTAGACACTTCATGGACAATCACCATAACATTTCACAATTGAGGGTAGCCATTCTAGAGGTGATACACCCGCTTCCCAGGGGAGGCAACCTACCGAAAATCCTGTCACAGCGGGAATTGTTCTGGATCCACAGATTGGATGCCATGACGCCCGTGGGTTTAAATGAAGAGCCCCTTTCTATAGTTGAATGTTAATAGGAAGAACTATCAGTCTGTCAGTACTCTCTTCCAGAAGCAGTAATCAAACATAAAAATCACATGTATTTAGAAAAATGTACACCTGTAAGTCTACAGAGAGAATAGAAACTAGACTAATTGTCATCTATCTAGAAACATGTCGAAATATTTTGCAATGATTTGTGTTTATGTAAAAAATACTACTGCTTGAATGTTATCAGATTGTGATCCCATTCAGGGACAGTGATGATGATGACTGACTATTCATATAATGTCCTCCTACTATGGAAAATTGTGATCCCTACTAGGGACAGCCTTTACGATGACCAGTTCCATCAACTGTATAGGAGGAGACTACAACACGAACAGAAATGAGGACCATCAGCAGTTTCCATGTATACATACATATATTCATAATATCCATGAGTGCAAAGATTTTTTATATTCGTCACTATCCCACGAATACGCCATAATAAGTATTACACTACTCAACACTGGTAAACCATAGGGGATACTTTTATCCCCTTAGACAGTTCAGGCTAATACAATGATAAGGAGAAATTTACCGATACACAAGAATTGACATACCATGCCTAGGTTAGCTATTCAAGAGTTTGACGACAATTATCACTCTTTGAAGCATGCGCATAAAGTCGCTGTTTCCATCTGATGACCACCGTAAGTTTGGGTACACACAATATAACCTCCATATCGGGTTACTATCCTCTGAACAGAAGAAACACAAGTTTATTTTATTATTTTATTGGCTAAATACACATTCTCGGAGTACAGCTGATGATGTCACTTGAGCATGCGCAATGTGACGTCATGACCTTCTACCGCAGATCAGGTCACTAATATTTATCAGGATGATCATTGCTTTAGTAGAAAAGATATGAGCCCTTCTTTTAAAATTCCCTTATCATCTCAATTCACCTCCTCGGAACACAACAAATGACGTCTCGTGCACATGCACGATACGATGTCATTACCTTAAATCGTATTACAGGTTACTACTGTTTACCGGGTTTAGAGAGACATGAGCGGATTACACACCGTTATCAGCGTAATACACTTATGCATGCGAGAAAGTGACATCATGACTGTCTACTGCATATAAATAGCGTCCGTTAGCACAGACGGTACCAGACGCTTCTGGCTGTCCCCATTACCACTGGACCTTCGGACAGAGACATGGACATCTAAGCATACACCAGTGAGTTCAAACCGTGTGAGTTACAAACCTCCATGGTTCCCCCTCTTTATAATATATCCTCACAATATTTTCCTTTCTTTACCAGATTTACCCTCCAAGATTGGGCGCCTTACCAGTCTGCAAAGTCTATTAGACGCCATAGAGAGACCACACACAGGCAGATCGTATCTGACATCCCTCTTGCCACAGCATTCTTAAGTAAGTTTTCTCCAGATATTCTTCCATGGTTTAGTTCTCCTGTGCTAGGGAAGTCATTAAGTATCGTACTAATGCTTTTCCCTTCTCACTTAGACTAACTACAGGTGATGAATGGTGTGAATAGTCTCTGACACACCGGAGAGAGGAGCGCACAGAATCCACTAATCTTTCCACATCAGACGTTTATTTTGTTGATGGACCAGACAAAAATTAGTCGGTAAAACGACGCAAAATCACTCTCCATTAGATTTATTAGACAAAAAGATGAGTAGATGCACCACTGATTACCATATGTTTACTTGATATTTGCAGCTCACACATTGAAGACAACATCCCATTGGATGACCTTAATTCTTTTGGTTAGATTAACCTGTTGATTCCACACAAGTGTTGAAATGAACACAAGATTAGCATCTCCTTACTATTTAGTCAGTCATCATATGTCGAACTTTCAAATTAAGAGTACTTTATTTTTGCCAAAACTAAGTAAATTAGCGGTTGTTTCCTGCTGAAAGTCAATTTCTAAACCCACAAGAATATTGTATTGTTAACTATCTATACAATTGATGGTTGGTGAATTCATAGTGAGAGATTACATTTTTTCTTCAAGTATATGTCCAAGTTGTGATATTGGTGAAATTTATAACATGAAGAAACCTGATTTGGTTTGACTTAGTTTAATTAATATAATTATCTTATCTAGAATGTACATAGTCCAAGATGAAATATGTATTTAATTTGTTTTATTCATATCTTTTATATTGAATTATTTCTTTGCCCCTGATGAAGAGTATTATCTCGAAATGCGTTGGGCTTTTCTAACAACATGAATAAAAAAAGAACTAGCTGTTATTTTGAATTCCTTTCTGTAAATACCTACTATAAGTTGACTTGTTATTCTATTCATCAAAAATTAGGAAAACTACCTTAAAGTTATTAGTGTGATTTTCACAGACCCCAGATAGTGTGCAGGGGACGGAGTTCCCTAATTGGGAAACTTTTTTCTTTCTCACAGGTCCCAGGTATGACACCCCTCTTATTCCTCGGCTTAAAACCTGCCCAACACTCTGGTTACCCCATAGAGTAATTGCACTGGTCTATCTGGAGCTATGGTCTAAATCATACAAACCACAATGGAGGGAGTAGGGCTGTGTTCAGCACGAATTTGTACAATTGTCATTTTAGGCCTGCCTCCTGATTTCTCAAAGTAAAGGAATGGCCCAAAAGCTAAATGGCAGAGAGCAGGACTCATAAAAATACATTAGTACCCTAATTCCTACCAAAAAGGTACATTGGGCTATAAATACAATACAATTGTATGCATCCCTGGGGAAGCCAAAACTAAATTATAGCTATCACCAGCCTACTCCTAAAATCAACGTAGAGTAATAACATCACCCTAGGACCATCATGGTGGTCTTAAAGTTCACCAATATCCTACAAGCTATATAGGCTACCATAGGACCATCTACTCAATAAGGACTGCAGTGGCAGGGTGTCTGCAATCCAAGTCCCACTCACCCAAAAAAAAGACAGATATCCTAGAAACCAAAGTGCAAAAAAGGCAAAGGTTCTCTGGGGTCCCATAAAATGGTACAACACAACCACCAAACACTGAATACTCTCCTAAGAGGTGGAATTATATTTATATATTTTCCCACTGGGTTAGATTCAGCTGTGTCATATCACAGCTTTATCATCCTTTTCCAACAGGTGAGATTCTGCATAGTTGAAAAGTGCAGGTTTTTCAAGAGTTCTTGGATCTGTTGTGCGGAGACTGATCATATAGGAGGAAAGAGACTAACCATGCGGACATGCTAGCGTGTGGAGACTGATCAGATAGGAGGAAATAGACTGACCATGCAGACATACTAGCATACAGAGACCGATCAGATAGGAGGAAAGAGTCTAACAATGCAGACATGGTAACAGTCAAATCCTGTGGTAGCGTAGATCTCGCAAGTAACCAGACCATTGGTGGAGTCTCACGGACCAACAAGGCCATGGCAATTGAGCGAGGCTTGGTGTGCATACAAGGGACTGACACAGAGTAATAGAGAATGCACCGGGTAATACACTCTGCCATGTGCTAAATCAGATGGACCTATATCGCGAATTAAATGCTTGAGAAATCATGTTGCAGCTTCTAGAGTAAAATCTCTTGCGTATAACAGTTTCCAACGGTGGAGCGCATTACTACATTTTGGCGACAAGAGGGATCAACCTCAAATCAGGAAGGAGGCAACCTTTCAACACATCAGGAATAATGCAAGGAGCCACACCACCTCCACCATATCTGCTAAGCCCAGCTGGGCCGGTGATGCAATGTAAACAGTGGATAACTTTGTTTACAGCATATGTGGAGTCCATAGAGGGATCCAATTACGCACCAGCAAGGAAGAAAGCAATGCCGCTAATTGCTCTGGGAGTTCAGAGGATTAAACATGGACCCACCTCCAGGTGGGGATGACAATGAAAATGTGCTGCAGCAGCGGCTCCTTTCTAGGGGCGACCGAAGCCGCCTTGCTGTGGGTGAGATATGTACACGTTTAAATTAACTTGCTAATGTACATCTGGAATTTTAATCTAAGTGTACATCTTTCGCCAAAGCACAGTGCTAGGCAGCACAGTCCACTTGGGTGCTTTATTTGCATGGGGGACTGTGCTACCTGCCTCTAAGCAAGGGCGCATTGTCCCGCTACATATTTTTATTTTATCTGCAATGCAGAGCCCTTTGGGCTTCCCAAAATACATAGATCTCAATAATGAGTGGCTGGCAGGGCATCAACTGTCTTGCCCCAATGTCTCTCATCATGGGGCCATTAGCGTATGCAATGACTGACAGGAAAGGAATCCCCTCCTATCAGTCAGCATGCTCAGTGTAGAAGAGTGATGGGCCATCCAGTCGTGTATTGTGGCAACAGTGCTCTAAGAGTGGAAGCAGGTAAGTGAAGTATTAATGTGTATGTCAAGTGTAATGTTGTTGCATGTGTGCATGCATGCATGCAAGGGGGGTGTCTGTGTGTATCAATGTGTATGCATGTGAATGTGTGTAGGTTTGTGTGTTTATTTTTTAGGTTTGTGTGCATGCAAGGAGCTGTCTGGCTGTTGTATGAATGCAAGGGTGAATGACTGTATGTTGTATGTATGTCTGTGAATGAGAGCATGTGTGCTGTATGAGTGTAAGTGCCTACATGTGTGAAGGGGTAGTGAGCTTCTAATTATAAGGGGGAGGAGACTTCTGTCTGCATGGCATTTTTTTTTACTGGGCATCAAAGGTAAAGCAAACATGATAAGTATTAATATGTTGTATAACGATTCACATGGTGTTGTCTCTTATCCCAAAGGGGGACCCCTTTTCCATGAGGCTAGGGAGGTACAGCCACTACTCAATAGTCCCCGCAGGGGTGGTTTACTGCGTGAGGACCTCATGGGGGAGGGACTCCCCCTCTGGGAATAAGGACCATCACCTGGGGTACAGCCCATTGAATGTTGCAACTCCCCGACATTCCCTAGCCCTCCCTAATGTTCAGAGTCACTACCTTGAAAGCAAACCTATGCATTGTTGTCACTTAGGAGAGAAAGACAAAAGTACTAGGTCGAGGAAGAGCACTGGAGACATGAAGCTCATTGACTGTGCTAACACTGGTACAAGCTGGCCTGAAGAGCCAGGAGGATTAAGTCATTAACAGAGATGAAGGACTTGGCATGGGAGGAACTGGATACAATGTGTAGAAAGGAACAAAGGACTATCAGAGGTGTCAAGCCCAGCTGCGGAGCCGAACGCAGCCATCAGAGGAAGCAGGTGTAACAGGTCTCCAATGTGGGAGATTCAAATCCTGCTGGCGGACCAGCGGGAAGAAGACACAGAAAAAGCCAAAGTTCTCCGTTAGGTCAGCCAGTGCAGACCTGAGCACACAACCAAGAGGGAAGCGAGCTGAGATGTGCAGAGAGACGCTGCACTGCAGGTCCTGAAGAAGCCCAAAGAGCCGACAGAGTCCATCCCGGTCCCGGGAAGCCCTGGTGATGTACTGGAGCCCCCGAGAAGGTAAGGGGAGGTACGGGAGACCCAATGGGGATGCAGGAACAGGCCCGGAGAGACGCTCAAACAGCGTTCCCTCGGCCGAGTCGAAGTGTCGAAAACCAACTATTGGGTCGAGACAGTGTCAGTCGTACCTCCAACATCCTCTTCCTCATGTCAGTGGCAGACAGAAACCCAGTGACTTCACAGAAGGGTCGGGGACTGTACCACAAATACAAGCGGGGTCAGGGACCCTAACCAGAGCCTAAGAAGCATCAGTGGCAGAGATAAGACCACTGACCAGCATGGAAGGGTCAGGGACCCTACCATGAACAGAAGAAGGGTTGGGGACCCTAACTTGAGTCCAGAAGGGTCAGGGACCCTAACAAGAGCCAGAGAAGTGTCTGGGACCCGAAAGGAGATGTCAAGAACATAAGAAGAAATGTTCCTCGTCACAGTGGGAAAGAGAACCACTGAAGAAAAAGGAGACCTAGGCTAGCTAGCCTTCGGTGTGGGCTGCACACCCTAATACCCACTAAATAGTTGCATGAAAAGTATAATACTGTTCCGTATCATTTCTGCTTAATGAGTTACATGAGTTACATTTTCTTGCTAAAAGAGGACTCTTGATATTCTTCAATTCCAAAAAATCCATAGCATTTTATTAGTTAAAGAGTAAGTGCAGATGCAAAAATGGCCAATGCATTTTGGACTACATTGAGTCGCTCATCAGGGCAAAAAATTCTAATCTAATCATTGTACAGTAAGTCAATTGATATGATCACAGTTAAGTCAGAAGCCAAAAACAGAACATTATCAGCCGCCACGATGTGTGGTCCAATCTAGTTACACAAAGTAAAAGAGTTAATCACATAATCCCACACCAGGGTCCAAATAGGAAAATGTCCAAATTCGATACATTCAATCCATATATCAATCACAATGTACCGTTCAGGTGCATTACGTGTCAACATATATAGTGCACAGCAGGAAGTTTCTCAATAAATAAATAACCCACATTTGGTAGATTCGGTTGACGGTCCAAAGTAAAAAAGGAGCAGGTTACGGTGCGCATACCAGTAGTTAGCATTAGACATGTCACAGATAGCAAGCAATAATATGGATAAGATGTCATTACAACAATACATACCATCATTTCCAGTATTCAAAGCGCGTAAGGCCACAAGACATTCAGACGGACTCCCTCATTTCACACCTACTTCCTCATACCGTCACCAGGCTGGATGGTGGACGATGCAGAACAGGGCCAGATTGAAAGGTTCTCCTGGATCACAAATCTATCCACAGAAAAGCACCACTGTACCTACGGTTCTCCAAACAAGTCTCCAAGCCGTCGCGTAATCTCCGCTCTGCCTCCGGGACTAGTCTTGTGGCACCTCACCCTCCCTGTGCTTCCTCCCGCTTCCGCACTTTCTCTCTTCGTGCTTCTCTCTCTTACTGCTTCGCCCTGTTACTCACGGGTCTCGTGCGCATAAAAAGTGAATAAACAAATAAACAAACAAACTTGCATGGAATTCACTTCCCCTGGACATCTGAGAAACAGTCCACAACGATTTGTTCAAAATCAAACGAATTTGATCAAAATCTGTTGTTGTATGCAGAACCAGGAGGAACTGGCGTCTGTGCGTGTAAACTTTCTAGATGTGCTTTGTTATGAGCACTGGACCTGTTGTGTCAGTAAGGGTGGTGTCCAGTGTCTGAATTGTTTGTTGTTTGCAGATATTGGGTTAGTAGTATGATTATTAAAGAAAGAATTAGGGAAATCCAGCCACCGAGAGATTAGAACAGCATTCTTCCACAACCCACCCGACTGCATCTTATGGAGTACTAGTAAACATCATTATGCCGTCTGATGCGGAAGAATACTGTTAGGCAAGATTTGGAGCAGTACCCTTTGGATGCACTACAACAACCTTGACATCCTGGCAATAGGAACCCAACCTTTGATATAAGTCTGTACTACACAGGTTGGTAGTGTGGCTGAGCAGCCAAGCTTCTCTCAAGAGGGGTCAATGTGAGCAGTAGGGTGGTTACACAGAGATTCACAGTGACAAGTATCCAAATAAACACTGACACTCAAGGTTTCTTGATTAAACAATTATTAATTTATTTAACAGTCAGTTTGAATAAGCCTTCTTCAGAAGGGCAAATATAATAGTAACACACAAATGCACTCCAAAATACACACTCTTAGTTTCTCTAAATCAGCAAGTACCCATTTGGGATGGCACACAGACACTTCCAACACCCTCAGGTGACTTAAATAGTTATGACACTGTGGACATTAATATGCCACTGTTACATTTAGGGCAATACTGAAGTTGGTGTCAAAGAGAAGAGGTTTCAGAATAAGACAAGAGATCACACAAATATTCTGAAGCAGGTAAGTACTTTTGAACCCCCAATGCAAAGTAAGTTAACCCTTTCCTGGAAGGAAGGTAAAAACACACAATCAGAGGAGAGAAGAGTCATTCAGGGAGCCAGGCCAGCCAATGTCAATTGGACAAAAGTCTAGGTGAGCTGAAGCCCTTCTTGCAGGTAAGTAAAAGTCTTGCACAAGTTTTTAGAAGTCTTTGTACAAAAAGTAGAATCAAAGTAGGGCCACAGGCTGGGAGGCTTGCGAGATGTAGAAGATGCAAGCAACTCTACAGGAGCAACCAGGACAGGTCTCAACTGACTGAGAACAAGTAAGTCTACAAGACAAGAGGTAAGTTTGTAGAAAAGTAGAATCAAAGTAGGGCCACAAGCTGGGAGGCTTGTGAGGTGTAGAAGATGCAAGCAACTCTACAGGAGCAACCAAGACAAGTATCAACTGAGAACAAGTAAGGCTACAAGACAAGAGGTAAGTTCTCTTAGACAGTGCAGTACCTTTGGTTAGAAGAACTGGTTCCAGCTGGCTTCTGTTCCTGTGTGGCTCTGCAGATCCTTTTATTCCTGGGCCTCAGTCATGGGGACAAGAGAGAGGACTTCTGGGGACTCCTGCAACACAACAGGAAGGTCGGCAACAGAAAATGACAACCTTCTATTCAGGGGCTCTTCGCCGTTTCAGCGCCTCACGTCTCTGCAAATAGCACCACCGCAGTCTCACGGATGCCACTCTGGACTTTCCTTGCATCTGTGGTCCAGCACTCTGTTGAGGTGGCTCAGGCTTGGTCAGTACTGCTTACTGGGAGTCCGGGGGTTATTCCAGCAGCTCGGGTCCATCTTAAAAGTGATGCACTCCGTTTGGTGTTCCTCTCCCTGGAACTTCGGTTCCAGCAGCAGCAGCAGTGGAAGTACAGCCAGCTCCGAGAGGATGTCCAAACGAGTTTGCTTTGGAGTTGATTGGTCCCACCAACTCAAGGGGAGAAGTTGTCCTTGCAGGGATTCTCTAGCTGAGGCAAATTCAGCACTTCAGCACAGCAGCAGGGCATCAACGGGCAAACCAACCATCCAGGATTTGCAGCAGGCATCCTTCATCCAGTGGTCGACCCTACCTTCCAAGTCAAAAAGCCTTGCCTTTTATGCAGGTTTCTCCCATTCATTCCAGCCTAGCTGTCAATCACACAGCAGGGTGGCTGTCCTTGCCGAACAGCCAGCCGGCCAATCACCTTTGGGTGCATTCCTGTAACCAAGGGGATTAAGCACAGGGAATTTCGGGCACATCCCTCACTTCCTACCCCTGCCAGACATACTGGAGCCAGAGGTGGGCTTCACTCATGAATCCCGCCAAAGACACAACTAACAAAAGGACCAAACCTGGTTTGTAAATCTCAAGAAGGACCTTTCCAACAAGAAATGGCAAAAAAAGACCAGGGCCAATTTGACAGAATGGGCCCCAGAATGGGCTTTACTGCAGCTGCGAACGCAGCCCGCGGCAAAAACACACAATGGTAGGAAAAAGTAAACCACTGCCACCAGCCATTAATTGTAGAAAGGGTAACATAAAAATATTACTTAGAAACTAGACAAAGGGGATACTAAGTAACCCCTCCATCACCCTATTGTAAGATGGTGTGTGCTGGGTCTAGAAAGTTACAAATGTAAGTAAAGTCAATTTCACTTTACTGCTCTTTACTGTAGTTTATCCAAGAGAAGGTATTTAAGCCTGTGAGAAATCTGAAAGTCTTCCCTGTGCCACTGCACTGAAGGTGCGATGTGTCCCAATGTAAAAAGATGATGCCTATGGACTTTGTCAGACTCCAAAAACCAAAAGAAACACAGAGTTTAAATCACAGTAAAATACACGAGATAGTGGGAAAAAGGTCTCACTCTCTCCAGGTTGAAAATAAAAGGTCCTAGAGTCCAGCAAAAGTGCTGGGGTCTCTAAGGTAGAGAGGAATTAGCAGATTTCTGAGAATTCTCCCTAACAAATAACCTAAAGAAATATCTGTGAATGTTGACAATGACCGAAACTTGAGTAATACTGTAGTAGTGAGTAATCTTCGAGGGGAGCTATTTGAGGAAGTCCCTTGAAACTGTAGTGGTTCTGACCCGATGCAGGAAAACCATCCAGGAGCAAAAGGAAGCCTGAAAGGTTCTGGGAATTCGTATTTAACTAAAATGTCCCTTGGGTTCAAAGGGAAAGAGGAATTTGTCAGCTCAGTTCTCTGTGAGCAACCAGAATGTTACAGGAATCTCACAAGACCAACAAGGGGGTGGCCCATATGAGAAGATTGGCACGCATACAGGGGCCGATTCATGGAATTACATGCAGAAATCACGCAAGGGCTGCGCACCAAAAAGGCCACTGCACGAGCCTGCACGATTAAGAAAATCTGCACGCAACCTGTATTCATGGGATTGTTCGCGCCAAGTAGCCGTATTTGCAAGTCATGGCTGGAACGCCCCGAGACGCAAGGCAAGAAACAGCCAGATCAGCTACCTTTGCGCACTCCCACGGGTGCGAATTCACGCACCCTTCAAACAGTGAGTGGGGTCCCCGGTACGCAGGCCTGCAACTTGGGGAGCATGTGCTTGGTCCCCCCTAACTGTATCCGGCACCCCAACAACATGCGTATGAAAAATCGTAACTCGGCAATAACTCTAGAAATATGCATGCAGACCCACGTAAAATGTTCCTGCACCCCGCTACACAGCTTACGTGCACCGCTACATTACATCGGAAACCCGATTGAGTACACGCACCCTGAAATCCGGCAGGCGATCCCTTTTGCGTGCCGGAATCCTGCGCGCAAGTGTACTTATGCCAGCCTTCGGGTGGCAGATCCTGTGAGGAACTTGCATGGCCATTTCCCAGCCGTGCCGCTGCTCGGTCGATTCCATGAATACGTCTCTTGCCGTGCAATAGTGGGCATGCGAGGGACTGCCTGCAGGCCGTCCCTTGGAACGGCCACTTCTTTGCAAGTTATTCCTCATTTCAGGTGTTGCGCCCCCTTCCCAGCCCTCTGCGCAGGCCACGCCCACCCTCTGCTCGGAGTCTCGCACAAGGCCATCCACGGTTCGCACAGGTGTGCCAGGCCAGCGTGTAATCTACGCAAGTCCAGGAAAAGTGCCCGGCATTAGATTCCATGAATCGACAGAGTTGCACACGCACATTTGGCACAAGTAGCATATTTTATGCGCAAATAAATTCCATGAATCGGCCCCACAGTGTACAGACATGAGAGAACATGCTCTGCTGTGTGCTAAAACAGATGTATACATGTTGTGAATAATACACTTGCGAAATCATGTCGCAGCCAGCTACTGAGTATGATTTCTTGCGTATAATAATTTCCAACTGCAGTGTGCATTACTATAGCCTTATAGACAGACTCCACACCAAAATTCAGCGCCATACGTTGGGAAGGGTCCTTATCGCAAGCAATAATGACCCCTCCCGAGGTCTATAAGGCTATTACCACACAGAAGTAATTTGAAGTGGTGGGGTTCTTGGGTCAAAAACAAGGGGGGTTCTGGGAGTTTCTCTACTACCAGCCTATATCCCGGGTTAGAGCCTCAACCAGAGTCTTTAGCTCACCATCCTTTCACAGAAGAGAAATGTCCACTACATATCAGTCTTTGTTCTGTCCAAGGGCAGTCCAGCACTGAAATGCCAGGCAATTCTCTTCTGAACAAGAGTACCAACATCAACCCCATACACATGTTCTTGGGTTACACACCATGCACAGAGCCAGCAGGTAAGTTTCATAGGTAAGTTTATTCCTAGTATGTTACTTGCTACAGGGACACTGGCACATCCCATCCAGCCAACTTCCAGATCTTATCTGACACAATTTGAACCCTCAGAGCCACTCACACATCAACACTGCCACCCTGTCATAGTGACATGGGTACATTCCACACACCTTGCTGTCCATGACATTACGACCCATAACTCACATTACAACATAATAGCAATATATGTTTTGGAGATTTTGTGGTGTAACAGGGTTACTTTAATCATGAGTAAAAAGAAAAACACATGTTTTTATTTTGTAGTATTTAAATAAGGTTGTCTTCATAAATTGCAAACTGTTATATTGCAGCAGGTTTAACATGAGCGTGTATTAGGTGTGTCATGTAAAAGTCAACTATTTCTCTATAAGAAAGTCGAAATAATATGTTTTAGCGGTTTTTTTTTTATTAATAGAATTTTGCAGCAAAAAAGAAGCCTTGGGCCTGATACATAGAGCGTTTTCCAATGGGATTGCGCCATCATAAAACGCTTCTGTGAATCTGGCTGAAAGTGCCTTGTTGAAATAAATCTTGCCTGGAAATGTCATTGTTGTTTTCCTGTTTGCTTTTGAACAAAGAACGTTCTGAATGCAGTCAATACCAGTAGTTATTGACTGCACTCTGAACCTTCTGATTGGCCGAGAGGAGGTCAATAACGATATCCATCTGCTAAAACAGTCTCGTTTACTTTGTAACTAAGAATTCTAGCATAAGAAAAATGTGGTACAAATTCACAAGTATGCTCATTTTCATTGGGTTTGGGGGGCGAGAGGCAGCAACATTGGAACATGCGAGACATCTCTGCACAGTGTAAGATAGACAAAACACGAAATGCGTAAAGGCCTTGGCTGAGGTAAACTGAAGATGAGTGCGAAGTGCAGAGGTCAGTATATCTGAGAAGCTGGAACCTTTGTGTAACTACCCTAAAAAGCATCAGAAGTCCTCTGAGGACACCAACTCGCTGGCTGGACGCTGGAACACCTGTTACTGGAGAATTACGGGTTAATCTTTAGCGCCCAGTGACTGCCCCTTTCCTACCACCCCGGGAAAAGCTAAATCCTGGCACTTCTTGGACTGAGAAGTGCGTGACCTCTGCCAGGAACGGCCAGCCCTGCCGTATTGCTTCACACATCTCTCCCCGTTTCCCAGGGTGTCGGCTTTCCGCCGCTGCTTGGCGAGGCTTCGTGTTGCTGGTATCGGGCTCCCCCAGGCGGCGGATAGTGCCACCAGAGGGAGAGGCTGCTGCCTCGTGTTCTTGCCAAACTCACCCTGCGCTTCAAGTATTGTGGAGCGTAGCCGGCTCTGCCACGGCCCCTCAGCTCAGCCCCACGCAGCCGGCTCTGCCAAGGCCCCTCAGCTCAGCCCCACGCAGCCGGCTCTGCCAAGGCCCCTCAGCTCAGCCCCACGCAGCCGGCTCTGCCAAGGCCCCTCAGCTCAGCCCTACAGCGCCACGTGCTCTAGGAAGCCCTTCACCATCTGTGCTAATGCACCCAACTCAGGCTCTACAGGACCCCTTCTAATCCTCATTCACAGCCCATGCCATCCGCTGCATTTGCAGCACGAAGGCCCACGCACAGCTCTGCCAACGCACCTCCTTCCTGACCTGCAACCTTTGCCTCTAGGTTATTATGGGTCTGGCTATCAGGATTTAGGAGAATACATATTGGAGTTTAATAAACAAGGACGCCTGTCAATAATAGGGATGCGGATACGGACGTGGATATGCCTTGCTCTGAAATGACAGATAATAGAGGACCCGACATTTGCAGGAATATTGCATTGATGTCCTTGGGGAAAGGGTTAGACAGAATAGGGCGCAATGGGCTCCAGTGAGGCTTCATGCAAGAGGCATGCGTGTTTCGGAGGCCTGCTGGGGGTGCAAAGATAAAGCGGGGTCCTTGGAACGCATGGCTTGGGAAGGGACAGAGTTTCTGGGGAGAGGTGAGATCATGAATAAAGTTCTGGGACTGGAAATGGGATAGGATTTGCAAGCACTAGTACTGGAGGCAGAGCCGAGGAGACTCCTTGAGG
Organism: Ambystoma mexicanum; assembly: GCF_040938575.1. Taxonomy (NCBI): domain Eukaryota; kingdom Metazoa; phylum Chordata; class Amphibia; order Caudata; family Ambystomatidae; genus Ambystoma; species Ambystoma mexicanum. The sequence continues at coordinate 206,672,286 of NC_090925.1, forward strand.
GGAGTTGTCAAATCCTCAGACATGTTGGCTATTTAGGGCTGCCTTCACAGGAGAATGGAGATAGGATAAGTAGCCGCCTGCTTCCGATTGGTCTCAAGAACCTCCGACACCGCCCCTGCTTGAAAGGGTCCTATTTCGATGTCAAAAGAAAAGTGAACTGTGTGAAGAAATCTGGGGGAGATTTCTGGATTTGATCTAAAGCAGGGGTCTGCATCCTGTGGCTCTCCAGATGTTCTAAACTACAACTCCCATGATTCTTCACCATTGACTGCTGGCTAGTACTGATAGGAGTTGTAGTCCAAAATATCTGGTGAGCCAAAGCTTGCAGACCCCTGATCTAAAGGTTTAAGACTAGGACAGTAGGGGGAGGGACAGAGGAAGGGGGATGTACTGTTATCGTTTATGCCTGTTATTGGAGAAGTCTGTAAAATATGAATTGTGGAATAAAAAAAGGAATGGAGCCTTGTACAAAGCAGTAGAGTATATCGCGATAGGAAACTCCTAGGAAGAATTTTAGATCATTTACATGGAGGTGGGGGTGAGGATATACCAAATCGGTGCTTCAGGGGAAGGGGCCTGAGCGGCCCCTTGGAACAGTCACGTGTTCAGACTCTTTTGACAAGGGTAGCCCAAGTGGGCCACTGCAGTAAGAAGCACGAGCACAGACACACACAAAATGATCATAGTTTGGGATAATGGGATGGCGCCTGCAGTGGGCAATCAGATTTGAGGGGTAGCACATGCCACGCCACGTCACTCCCTGGACACGCCACTGCCTTGGAAACGGGAGTCTTCGGTTCTTTTCTGAAGCCCATGAGTGATGCGGAAAGATCCTGGGCACAGAGAGGGAGACATTTGCTTGCAGCTTCCCCAGCTCTGGGAGCCTGGTCCACGCACCCCATTCCTAACACTCGGCGCTCCTATCAGTTTGCACCTAGGAGCCTCATGCATACTTAGCAATGCAAATTAATCCTGTACTGTGGCCGCCCTGAAACTGGAGCATTGGCGAACACACACACAATCACAGCTCTGCCTATGTATCTCGCTCCTGCAGCGCCCCTTTAAAATGTAATGTCGCAATCACCTGTTCTGTGGCCACCCCTATAATTCCAGAATTAAGAACCACACACAGCCCCATCAATGCACCCCAGCAGGGTTGGATTGACCCGTCGGCCATTCGGCCCGTGGCCGGGTCGAAATCATGTCGAGGCCCTGGGGGCCGGTTCCTGAAGCATACGGCTGGGCATACGGCTGGGCCGGACTCCGGCCCAGGCGTGGGCTTGACTTCAGTAACCTCAGGGCCTCACCGGATGCAAGTTGAAAAGAATCTGTAAGTAATTTACAGATCCGTTTCAGCCCCGCTGGCCCGCTGCGGATGCAGAGAAAGGTAACACTGAAGTGTTACCTTTCTTTGATGAATGCGGCGGGCCGGCGGCCAAATGCTGCGGCCCGCGACACCATGGCGCCAGCAGCAGTCAGTGTTTTAAAACACTGGGAGGGAGCGGCAGAGCTGGGCGGGGCCGGGGTTGCCTCAACCCAGCCTGCCTCAGCCCGGCCTGCTCCCTCGGCCCGGCCTGCTCCCTCCCAGTGATTTGTTACAGTCTGCTCTTCGCTACCAGTGCTGCCACAAGTTGCAGCAGTGAGCTGCTTTCGTCGGCAGGGTGGGCCAGATTTCTGTGTCCCTAAGCGATTCCGATCGCAGGTGGCAGACCGGTAGGTGGGAATGGGATCTCCGTAACTATGTATTTCGCTCTTCGCAAGTTGCAGTAATAGCATGTTTTTTTCTGCCATTGTCTCTGTTACAATCATCACAAGACATTCCATATCGGTGTCCTCGATCACTTGATAAAATCCTTGTGCCTAAAAGTGTGTGCAAAGTGTAGAAATATTTGTGCTGTGATTAGTCCTGCCTTAGGCTTTTTACCGGCACCTAACCTGCCTTATACATCCCATCTGTGGGGAATATAGTATCGATTTCATAGGGAAAGAAGGGGTTTCAGCTAGCTGAAAGGGTGAGAAGGGAGGCCAGAGCCTGCCTTAGCTGCTGCCACGCCACTCAGCAGGAACATAGGAGAGCAGAAAGTGGCGGGTCGGCAATACCCCTATGGACTTTCAATCCGTGACAGGCCCGCTCTGGGTTGTTAGTAGGGGTGTGCTGAACCCGCCAACCTGGGACATTCTGGGCGGTGGGTGTAAATTCACGATTAAAGGCTACGGGAGCATATGCTTTTGGAGGCATTGAACGTCCGAAGATTCTTATCATTTGGCATAGTGACACTGGGTTATTATTATCGGTAGCCCCCTGTTTGCATATTCAAAGGGGTTAAACTCATTAAAGGATGTTATTACCAGAATAAGACGCTCATCAGAAACTGCCCACCTTTATGTTTGTTCCGCCATGAGGTACAATGTAGTTGAGTGGGATATATATAACAAAAAACGTTGTTAAAGGGACGTTATGGTTAAGTGCACTACTAAAAAACCTTTGAAATTCTATGGAAAAACGTTGCAGGAATGTTATGGTTGCAGGTAAAACCGGAAGAAAGAAAAATGTGCCAGTTATGGTAAGCCAAGCAACCATAACTCGTGCCAGCAGTGTGCACTGCAAAGACTAACACCCATGACATCAAAGATGCTATCACAAATCTCATTCATGACATCACTGAAAGAAAGCTGGAAGAGTCCTTCTTCCTATTGGCACGCTTTCCTCTGACGCAGCACATGATAGGACAATCACTACAGTCCCATTTCCATAGGCCAGCATGGTGAGGAGCGTTGGGTGTGGCACGTGCGGGTCCCCAAGTACGTTGAGGGCTGGTCCCCAGTGCAGCAGGAGTCCCTCTTCCTATTGCCGCACATCCTAAGCAACTCATTGGACAATCCCCACAGTTCCATTTTCGTGGCCACCACCCGCAAAATCCCCATATGTGACTTTCGTGCTGCGTGCAGGCATGGGGGAATAACGTGCAACCAAGGTAGGGGTACTTCGTAGTAAGGGCATACTTAAAAGAGTCTGTTTTTTTGTGTAGATCCTTCTACAAAAACACCTTTTTTGTTTATTTTTAGAAGCTTTTGTGTTTTCTTCTACGCACATTAGTTCAGTAAAGTCTTCACTGCATCCTGTAGACTTGGGTTGACACTCCACCTTCACAAATGTGAGCTCCTAAATAAGAGAATAGAATTATTCGGGTTCATATTCCAAGAAACATAAATATCAGCGGGCCGGGTCAAAGTTAAGGACATGCGCGTAGCCAAGGCACCAGAGAACACCTCTAAAGTAAGAAGCTTCCTAGGAATGGTCACTTACTGTGGCCGATTTATACAAGATCTGGAAAGGTTATCTGAACCCTGCAGAACCTCACATTGCATTCTACACTGTGGCAGTGTACACCACAGGACCAAAGGTCATTTAAAGACATCGAAGCTGCCCTGTCAGATGATTGCATATTAGTGTTCTTCGACCCTGGCAATAGCACCAAAATGTCGTTGATGCCAGTCCTTTTGGACTAGGAGCCGTGCTCACTGAGGCCAGCCCAGGTGGAACTCCAAGAACAGTTGCCTATGCAAGTCGCGCATTATCTCCCACTGAACTCAGGTACTCTCAGATTGAGCGGGAGGCCCTAGCAGTGGTATGACGTCCTTTCATCGACACCCGTTTTTACGAGGGGTATTTTTCCGTGGAGTTGAACTTTTCAAAATGTTTCTGGGGGGTGGGAGCGGGCATATAAAGGGTTGGGGCGTCAGGAATAAAAAAAATAGGTAGATGAGAGGGGGTTTGGGGTGGAACTCCCCCCAAAACATTTTTGAATTTATTTGTTCCGCAAATATTCCACGGAAAAACACCTGTCATAAAAACGGGTGTTGATGAAATGACATAGAACCCTAGCAGTACTCATATATATATATATTCAGTAAAAAAAACTTTGTTAAAGGGACGTTATGGTTAAGTTGCGCTACTAAAAACCTATGAAATTCAGTGAAAAAACTTTGTTAAAGGGACGTTATGGTTCCAAGTAAAACCGAAAAACCCCTGAAATTCACCAGTTATGGTAAGCTAAGCAACCATAACTCGCGCCACCACCGTGCACTGCTAAGACTAACACCCAGGACAACAAAGATGACATCACAAATGTCATGTCACTTTCAACCGCACCACGCCGTCCAATCAGCGAACACGTCGCATGTCCGCGGACATCACGCAAGCCGCTTGGACAATCAGGGTGCTGTCTGTGGAGCGAACAGGGAAGTCCGTCCGCGGAGCGAACAGAGATATCACTAATTGTTTTGCCTTACATTTTGGTCATTTTAAAGAAAACTACTGGACGGATTTACACCAAATGTGTAGGCGTGCGCAAAGTTTTTTCCCATTATGTCTATGGGAAAAAACAAAAGTTTTGGGACCCCCCTATAACATTGCCCCCCCTGGACCAAATCTCTCCAAAAAAATTCAGAGTGGGCCATATACTTTTTAAGCAAAGTTTGGTGAGGATTCGTCCCGAGGGAGCAAAGTTATAAGCCACCCAAAAATTGCTCTTCCTATGGAAACACCAACTTAACCATAACTACATGGACGCTACCGCGTCCATGTAATATATATGGAAAGCCAGTCCAGGTAATAACGGGTCATAAACCACTACTCCCTATTATGACAGGCGGATCAGCAAACCCCACCACACATCGAGAAATGGCTACTGGCGCTACAAGATTATGGTGTCAATTAGGTATACAAGCGGGACGTAAACAATGCAGCTTCTTTCAAAAGCTTTCTGAATCTCCAAACCCTCTCTTCCTGATTCATCTTCCAGATCTCTAAAATAGCTAACCTTTCCTCCAATTTCCTCCCCTTGTACGCAGCATGCAAGTATGTGGACATGTGTTGCAATACCGCTTTTGACAGCGATCCCACTTGTGGCCATGGCATGAACATCTTATCTGCCGTGCCTTTCACACATTCCGCAATATACTGTTTGAGCTTGGGCATGTGCTTTGGCAATGCCTTACATAAATGCATCAGAGGAGTGACATCTCCCAATGTGATGAGTCTCAATTGACTGTCAATACTTACCAGATTTTATTAAAAAATACCTTCACCAAAAACAACAAATATGAGCACGCTCCAACAATCGCTGCTCAAACCTCTTTCTGTCTCTGGATTGGTACCAACCACTTCCCTAGATAGACAACATAACTCCTTTACTTTTTATCTCAATTATTTCACAACTGTTTGTGTCGCTCTTAGACACCTTAATTCAACACAAATACACAAATAGACAGACTGGTCGACTTTTCACATGTAAAACCTCAATGATCACACTGTTTCCTCTTTGCCTCTAATCAATACTCTATGGGGGTCATTACGACCCTGGCGTTAAGAGATAACGGCGCCGTAAAAGGTGTCGGCGCCGTTAAACCCTTAACGCCTGATTACGATGTCCCTTTGCGGCTCGCAACCTTAACAGCTGGTCTGGACCAGCCGTTAAAGTAGGGACCCGCAAAGGGACTTCTGAGGCAATTTGCGGTACCGTAATTACCGCCTTCCCCAGTCCCATTGAGCCCTATGGGGCAAAAATGGGAATGTGGAAGGGCCAATGGTAAATGGGGAATTACCGCCCGTGCAACCTTGGAATGGGGCGGTATTTCCCCATTTACCATTGGCGGACTTATTACAAAACCGGCAGCAACCATGGTGCTAATAGCACCATTGGTTACCGCCAGTGTTGTAATGAGGGCCTATAACTTAGTTTAACTCATCTTCTTATATGAACCTGTTCATACGTATCCTAGAGGCTGCAACTGGAGTATAAGACGATTTTTTCTGGAACTCCCTTGAGTCAGGACTCGTTAGGCGCTATCTCTATCTGTTCATACAATATTTCCTGTTATTCCAATTACTTTTGTTACTTTTACAATTACCACAACCCCGTTCCCTTAATTTGCCATTCCCCTCAATCTACTCACCATTCGGCCGTTTGGCTCAAGCCCTTCGGTACCGTATCCTCCTCCAAACGACCACTTCGCCTTCCATCCGCAAAGCACCTGTGGAAACCAGGTAGGGATTTTCTTGCAAGTTTTCTGTTCGGCCGCTCTCCACAGGAAACCCTGCGATCTTCCAGCTAAATGGCAGAGGATGTCCGATTGTCCAAAATTCTGGAGCCTAACAGGTCGATGTGTCTTTTTAACCAAACAACATTGCTACCAAGTTAACATAAGGCCCTTAATCAGTAACATGTCATGCATGGATAGGATGCAGAGTAACTCTTACACCAAATAATCAGACCGACTCAGAAAGTTGGCAAAAGTCTCACCCGACTGTTTTAATATCAATTGTCTGAAACAGGGAGTTACAATGGACATCAACGGACGTTAGCTCGAGCTCTCAATGCATTTCATAAAAATAAGTGACGTCATACTACGTGGCAAATAAGAAAAACCTATGGGGTGTTGTGGTTGGGTCAAGGGGAACATCTAAGAATACTTTCTATATAGGAACGGGTTGTGATTGGGACTCTACAGTCAGGTAGACAACTTATGCCCACCCCTAGTGCAAGTCATCTTCAACACTTATTAAGTACACAGAATACTATTGGTGCTTAAACTATAAGGCTCTTCGTTATACGGCCTCCTATAATTGATTGGCACGCTCGTGCTCTGCCTGGAACATTCGGCTCCTTAGCAGCACGTAAACTCATATCTAGGTATCAGGAGGAGGACATGACTTTGCTTCCCAACCAATTAGCCCCTCATCTCCCATTGCTCATGCCTTCTGCCATGCAGACTGTCTTTGATCTTGGCCTTACAGTAGATTCTCTTCTCTTGGGAATAAAAGGGAGTACAGGCACACGCTTATCACAATTCTGGTCTTCATGCCCAACTCCTATTTCCATCCTTGAATCACGTGACAGGAGACCGTATTCCGGCCCATTTTCTAGCATTTAATTGTCTTGAATTAATAAACCTAGCACTCATGGTGTTCCTTCTTTGCACCTTAACACGAGATGATTCAACGTCTCACGGTTTCTGTTCTTCATGGATAGATAACCAGTTCCTGGTTGCTTCAGCTTTGATACCAGGCCAAACAGCTTCACCCTTCGAATCCGCAATCTCCAGCTAATTCTTCACTGTGACACACACATCTCTCGATCCTTCCTTCTCCGTGGGTTTAAACTTACTAAAATTGTGACACTGATGTCCAGACACGATATAAGGGCAGCACCACCTGCAGTCTGTTCACTACATATAGCTAGCTTCTAAGATTGCTTGATCTACTTGCGTTGCTGAATCTGTACAGTTATTAAACGGCTTGCATTTTCTGCAGTGCTCTTTACATATGTAATCTTCATTTCTGCATAACGATATTCACTCGATTCCTTATTTCGTCATCAGTTTCTATAAGGTCCATACATCATTTCCTTCAGCCACTCTTCTCAGTGCATCATGCTCATCAATTGTGACGTCATCAGCTTCTCTTTCTTTTGTCTTCATATTTCTTCAGGGATGATGTCTTCTCTACGGGGATACATCAGATAGGGATTTCTTAGTGGATACCTTTTATCAAAGACTCTGTGTGCAATAGGCACAACTACTGGTGTCAAACATGGTGCAGTGACAAAATCTATCCACACAGGTAATTATATTTAACTTTCTTTATTGGCGAGACCCCACAGCCACAAGCTCCGGCTCCCCTCGCTCAACGGCCACTGTGGAATGTTGATTGCTGAACGTGCATCAACATTCCACCAGCGTGCCTATGCGCGAGCCCATACATATGCATATTACAACATATCCTCTTCCCTTGTATAAAAATGTTGTCACCCAACACCATTTCTTTTTTTTTTTTCGAACATGGAAAAAAAAAGAAAACAACAGCACATGACATGTGATATTCCAACTTACTTTAAAGCTTTATCCATACAAGTAGCATGGGTAATATTAAATGTGCTTCACTCTTAACAAACATAATCCCTAAATCTTATGGGTCGTCCACAGCTCCTACCCACACGACCCCTTTGTTGAACTTCATTATGTTGCAGATCCATAGCAGACTGAAATTCCACATTGACCTGTGGATCAACAGGACCTGGACGTGGTACACCCTCTTGCTGTTCACCCCCGAAGGGTTGCGAAACCACAGGATTATAATCCAGTGCATTTTCTTGTGATTCCTCCTCATATTCCACACCTTCCCTGACCACACGTCTGCATCCATCCACCACCACTCGCCTCTTACTCCACACAGATCCATCCTCCAAGTGCACATACCCTTTTCCAACTTTAACAACCTTCCTTAAGGGCATAAAAGTGCTGTATCCTTTATGAACTAGCCTAGGATTCTTTATGTACACCTGATCCCCAGGCTTTACGTTCAACTCCTTCCTACTCATTTGTGAGGACCCCATAATCTGCTGCCGCTCTAAAATGCTGCGATGGATTTCTCGCAAATCCATATCGCATGGACCACCGCCCCCCATAGCCAAGGTTCTCAACATTGTGCCTGCCTTCCTGCCCCTCATTAATTCAAATGGAGATCTACCCGTCAGCATGGTAGGTGTTCTCCGATATGCAGCCAGGTATTGTGACACAACCTCTTGCCAATTCAAACCATTGGCCAAAGCCAATTGTATGGCTGACTTAATAGTGCCATTGGCCCTTTCAACCAGACCATTTGCCGAAGGATTATACAGAGCTGTCCTATAATGAGAAATGGCATGCTTTTCCAAGAATTCTCTCATGGCTCTAGAAGTGAACTGCACACCATTATCCGTAACTAAACTTGCCGGTAAACCCTCACGGTCAAATACTTTTCTCAGAACATCAATTACGGTATTGGTCGTAACATCTGAACACGCCGCCACCTCAATCCACCTGGATGTGTAATCCACCAACACTAACATATACTTGGACTCAGGCTCTAAACAGTCAAACGGACCCATAATATCCAAAGCCAATTTCGACCATACCTGCTCTGGAACCTCAACAGGATGAACTGGTTGTGGATGCAGTACCTTGCTCTTATCACTAATAGAACACGCTTAACACTCTTTCACCACTCGTTCCACATCCTTGTCCATTGACGGCCACCAATACTCCTCTCTCAATCTCCTTTTGGTCAAGGATCGGCCCAAATGACCTTCATGTGCCAATTCCACCATTTTTCCCCTCAAACTTATCGGGGGTATCAATCTGCTGCCCCTCGACACACCCCAGGGACCTTCTGCTAATTCCTGGAGAACCTGGGCATATCCTTTCCCTTCCAGCCTTTCCTTCACGGTGTGCCAACCCTTCACCAGACCTTCCCTAATCCACTTTAACTCAATATCATCCTCAGACTCCTGATCCCACACCGACTTCTCCACTGCAGACGTAACCGATGCAACCTGACACTCCTGCAAATCATCCTCCTTCACTACTCCCCCTTCACTGTCCTCTTCTACCCCTGGCAAACGGGACAAACAATCCGCAACAACATTAAACTTCCCCGGAAAGTACTGCAAGGAAAAATTATAATCTTGCAACTGTACTGACCACCTCGCAATCCTCGGGGATACTGCCATGACTCCCTTGGAAGAAAACACCTGTACCAACGGTTTATGGTCTGTTCTCACTACATAGGGTATGCCCCACACAAATGTCCTAAAATGTTTCGAAGCCCACAGAACTGCCAAAGTCTCTTTCTCAATTACAGAGTACCTGGTTTCCACATCTCTCAATGTCCTTGAAGCAAAAGCCACCGGGACCCATTCACCATTAATGTATTGCTCTAGGGCTGCCCCTAGGCCCACCTCACTTGCATCCACCGTCAACGCAGTTCTATTTTTTGGGTCAAATGATTTCAGACAGGTAGCCTTCTCCACATCCCTCTTAACCAACTCGAATTCTGCCGCACACTCCGCAGACCATACAAATCTTACACACTTTCTCATGAGAGCTCTCATGGCCACTGTCTTTTCAGCATAATTTGACACAAATTTAACATAATACTCTGCAAGACCCAGAAAAGCCCTCAGCTGATCCTTATTAACCGGAGCTGGCGTATCCCTCAACACTTGTACCAACTCCCTTTTTGGACTTACGCCTTGTGAACTCAACGTGTGTCCCAAATATGTGACCTCCTCCACCCCCACTTGACACTTTGTTAATTTTACAGTAAGACCTTTTTCTTTAAGAATCTGCATGACCTTCCTCACCCTCGCATCATGTTGTTCCCTGCTGCTGCCCCAAACCAAAATGTCATCTTGAAAGTAGCTGACACCCACCACCCCTTCAAACAACTGATGCATCAGCCTCTGAAATACTGCCGAAGACGAAGCCAAACCAAAAGGCATTCGACAAAATCTGAACGCACCAAACGGAGTCACAAATGACGTAAGAGGTCTGGATTCAACATGCAGGTCAATTTGGTGATACGCCGTTGACAAATCAAATGTTGAAAAATATTTAGCTTCACCCAACGTCAATAGCAACTCATTAATATTAGGCAAAGGATGCCGATCCACCCATATGCTGGCATTTAATTCCCGAAGATCCACACACATTCTAATGCTGCCATCACTCTTCTTCACTAAAACCACCGGAAATAACCATTCCGAAGCCTCAATGGGTTCTATTATTCCTGCCGTCTGCAACTTAGCCAATTCCGCCTTAAATGCCTCCCTCACTGAAACTGGCACCCCCCTCACCTTGTGAACTTTAGGCACTGCACCCTTCTTCAACACAATGCGATGCGTAAAGCCCCTAAGCTTACCCAGAATGTCCGAAAATACTTCAGGAAACTCACTCATAAGCACTGTAGGGGTAACTCTTACATCCTTCTCTTCCATTCCCTCCCTGACACTGAGAACCGGTTCTTTTTCACCTGGATGAATTTGTATCTTTAGTGCAGCCTGCTCATCCCAACCCAACACACTTGTCCCTTTTTTAGCCACATACAATTTACCTAAGGTCTGCCTTCCTTTGAATGAACAATTTGACCAATTATATCCCAGTAGATCAATGGAACTTTGCCCGTATGCATACGGTCTGACGTCTGGTGCCAACAGCGTAGATATCGGCTTACCCAAAACCTCTTGATACACTTCCGGAGACACCAGGGTATAAGGTGACCCAGAGTCTACCAGCATATCCACAGGGTGCTGGTCCACCAACACCGACACCCATGGACCCTTCCGCCCCTCACCCTCCACATGTAATATGACACTCTGTTTGGGACCGCCACCTGATGCTCCCTCCAGCCCCGTAGTAAACTCTTCTGCAGTTACATTTGCGACCACTTGCCCTTTACACATTCGTGCAAAATGGCCCATCCGTTTACATTTCCTACACTCTACATTGCTAGCTGGACATGATTTCGCATCCACTGTGTGACTTGACCACCCACAATTTTTGCACACCTCTTTACCTTTAGGTGCTCTGTTCCCTTGTACAACCCCTTTGTCCAAACCCTTCTTGCTCCTTGCCACTACCGCATGCACAGTTTCCCTATTTCCCTCCCTTTCAGTAACAATTTGTACACTCGCCTTGGAGGCTTCAATTGCTCTAGCAATCTCTAAAACCTTATCAAGAGAAGGATCGTTCTCAATCCACAATCTCTCTCTAATTTTTTGATTTGACGTTTTCATCATAATCTGATCCCTTATATGTTCCTCTCCGTTACCCGGGAACCCACATGTAGCCATGAGCGCACGTAAGGCAGTAACGTATGAGTCTATACTTTCCGCAGCACCTTGTGCCCTAGAGAAAAACTTATAACGCTCTAAAACCACATTAACTCTTTTTCCAAACCGTACTTGCAGTTTCTTCAAAGCCGTCTCATAGGCACTTACAACCATTTCCCCTTCGCCTCCCCCTTGAACCATTACATTCTCTCCAGGCAGGTGACGAAAAACTCTCAAGCCTTCAGTACCAATACAATTAAGCAAAGCAGCCTCCTTTTCATCGTCGTTGAACTTTGCCCCACCCGCAGCCCGCAAATATACCTTAAAGGCATCTACCCACTGCTCCCAAGGCGCAACCGGCTCTCCTGGGTTAGGCAAAAATGCTGGTGGAGGCCTAGCAGCTGTATGCAACATGGCCAAAATTTACTGCCCAAGACCTTGTGCCCACCAAAGTAATCGACACAAAACTATTCTTTTGCGTGCCCCCCTCTAATCCAACGAATTTCCTCTCTTTCACTTCAAGTCAGTGGTCACCACACCAACCAAGGTGACCGCACATGCATATCTTCCCTTGTAGCCTTGTTGAGCGTGCACCCCCACGCATGTGCAGTACAGCCAGGACCTGGCACCGGGTGAGTCACAACCAATGATGTTCCCACGATGTGTACAAACAATCCCAGCCCCAGACAAGCTGTAGCCTTTACTTGTCAGGGCCCAATGGAACAGGGTGCTCCAACCTTACCAGCAACACCCCTTCATAACCACCTTACTTCTGAACTGTGGCTCTGCAGCTGTGAAGACACTCTGCGCACTGCCCCCCCAGCCCCTCCTGCTTCCTTGGAGCGACCGCAGGCAGCGCAGAGCAGCACGGGCGTCCCCCCGGCCCCTCCTCGTTGGACTCAGCCCACGCTAAGCCGGATAGCGTAAACACGCTGTCGGGGGCGGAGCCAACTGCCGCATACAGGCCGATCCACCTGGAGCAGGGGCACACACAGCCTCCACCGCTACTTGGAGAACCGAAAGCTACGGCCTCTGCTCCTCCGCCGAACAACCGCCCGCCCGGCTCCCGAACCAATCCAGGCACCGGCGGCGAGCTGGCAGCAGCCAACCGCTCTTCGCCCTCCGCTCCTCCCCTGGGGCACACGCAGACTCCGCAGCGAGCCGACAGCAGCAAACTGCTCCTCGCCACTCCCCCGTGACCAGGGAAACCGAAAGCCACGGCCTCCGCTCCTCCACCGAACGGCCGCCCGCCCGGCTCCTCCACAAATCCAGGCACCTGCGGCGAGCCGGCAGCAGCCAACAGCTCCTCGCCCTCCGCTCCTCACTGGGGCACACGCAGACTCCGCAGCGGGCCGGCAGCAGCCCACAGCTCCTCGCCCTCCGCTCCTGCACAAGGCAACTTCCCGCCCGGCCCTGCGCCGGTTCAAGCCCGCAGAAGCCGCTGCAACCGATCCAGCGCCGGTCGGCCACCGTCCACGCCGACTGCGCCCAAGCCGATGGGGAGCCACGCAGCTGATCCGCACACGCGTGGGACAGGGTCTCGTCAAGATCCCAATCCTCGTCGCCAATGACAAAATCTATCCACACAGGTAATTATATTTAACTTTCTTTATTGGCGAGACCCCACAGCCACAAGCTCCGGCTCCCCTCGCTCAACGGCCACTGTGGAATGTTGATTGCTGAACGTGCATCAACATTCCACCAGCGTGCCTATGCGCGAGCCCATACATATGCATATTACAACATGCAGTTTCAGCTTTCCAACATACAGGCAGTAGGGTGGCGGGACTTTCTGCAGAGTCATTCAGCTGCTCCTCTACAGCAGTGTTTTGCTAGGCTATGCTGTGTCATTCAATGTTATCCTGTGTTTTGTTGGCTATGGTAGTGAAGGCTAGTTTATGTTAGGAATCAGTATGTTATGTTATATGATATCATGCATATGATATCATCCATTGTATGTCATGCAAAGGACTGGATTTTACATGTGTCATTTTCGATGAAAGAATGGTTGGATAGTGTTGTGATGTAGGCACAGCCATAGGGCGTGTGCCTAGTCACGTGTTTGGTGACACGTGTCACGGGTATCACGCCACGAATAAAGGGCCGAATGGGAAGTGAGAACTGACTCCTCTCTCTAGCATGTCATTGCAGCCATCAGCTGTGGCATGCTGCGTGCCACTTCTGGGACAGAGGGCCTGCCTCACCTGGCCCTGCACTACAGGGTCCTGGCAACCCTAGCCCCCTACCTTCAGGGTCACACCGATCCTCGCAGCCCCACTCTGCAGCAAGGCAGGCAAGTAGCGGGCCCTGCGCTGCGCCATGCCCAGCACCCTCATCACTGTTTCCGGTGCTCCCGGCAACCCAAGAACTGGCAATGAGTTAAACAGAAACCAGGCATGCTACTGTCGCCCTGGGGCACGTTCAAGGAAGTGCCTGCCCACGCTGCTCCCTGCTGCTGGTACGGTCTGCCCGACGACCGCTGGCTGGTGCTGGCGAGACCCGCAACAAACAGGCTCCCATCCCGGAGTCCCCGGAGCAAACTGGAGGGGCACAGCACAGTGTTTTCCGTTGTACTACACAACTGTTGGGCCGTGCCGGACGACTGTTAGCTCTGCCAACGAGGTCCTGCCCGTAGTCGGGCCAATGCTGTCGGAGAACCAAGAGCATTTTCCCTGCACAGCCCTGCTGATCTTTGCAGCCCAGATGTGCAGTGTGGGCCAGGAGCATGTGCTGCATTGTTTGTGGCTGAAAGGGGGAAGAAGTAAAGAAGTCCTGCCGCCTGGATGGTGGGAGAGCGGATTCTTGAGATCGCCACTGTGTTGTCCCTGCAGTGGGTCTTGCGGGAGCCTGTCATTGCCTCCCTGTGTTTGCTGCCACAACATCGTCGGAATGGCCCGTAGGCCGCCAGTAGCCAGCCCCAACATCGCACTGGCACTGTTTGTCATCAGGGACTGCTGCTGTCCCAGGACTGACCTCACAGAGTAGATGTGTCCCCCAGTAACATGGTGTGGCTTTGCCTGCATGTGGCCTGCTGACATTTTGCTCAAGCACTAATAAAGATGTCACCCATTGATATGTACGTCTACCAACGCCCCAACCAACAGTGGTGTACTTTAATGTTGTGCTTCTGCCCGTCTAGTGGGCTTAAACTGGACTCATAGAAAATGAATGTCATTGTTCACCTCCATCTAAATATGTAAAGTAGTGGAGTGAGTGATTGTACATTTTGTATATGGCCAATGTACATAATGGACTGTGTGCAATGTTTTGTTTCCCATCATTTTACTTTATACCCTTGGCATGGGATGTTGTGACGCAGGCACAGCCATAGGGGTCGTGCCCAGTCACAGGTTTGGTGACAAGTGCTACCCGTGTCACAGCACTTCCCGCTCAGCAGTCGGACCACCAACTCCTGTCTCCAACATGTCATTGCAGCCATCGGCTGCGGCACGCTGTGCGCCACTTTGGGGACAGAGGACCTGCCTCACCTGGCCCTGTACTACAGGGTGCCTGCAACCCCGGCCTCCTGCCTTAAGGATCAAACCTGCAGCAAGGCAGGACAGGAGTGGGTCCAGGCTGGGCCATGCACAGTTATTCATGTGGCCGGTGGGCACCTCCGGCCCCGTCAGCACCACCAGCATACAGAGCACACAGGACACAATGCTCTCTGTCCGGGCTCCACGGTCACACTAGCAATCCAACGCACGCCCTGTTTAGTACGTGCACACGCAGCAGAGTTGCATCACTCTGTCGCGTGTGTACCCTTAAAGGGGCAGGTACCACACTCCTCCTTTTTCATAACAAACACAACAAAAGAAGGCACACCTAGATACATTAAACCATTTCACTGCACACATGATAACACCCCTTTATTTGCTTCCCTCCCAGTCCCACAAGTCTCTGCTCAGCCCGTGGGCTGGGCCCACCAGTTCAGGGGTCCAACACATAGTCACTGAGATGGGCAGGTTTCCGCATCCCTACCCACTGGGGATACCTCCTGCCCGTCTCCTGGATCGGGCACTCTTCACCTGCGTCCCCTCAACCTAGAGGACTCGGCGGATGGGCCAGGCCACTGCCCTCGTCTGGAATGTCGACACAGTCTCTTCTCAGGGTCGTCTCTGGCCTGGTCTCACCCACCTTCTTGAAGAAACTGGCATTATGGGTAACAGTGGCAGTCCGTCAGATGCAGTCACCATCGAGCCACGCACCATCACCACATCCATGGGACCAGGCTCATAAGTCAGTGTGAGATAGCCTTGTGGATGCCGATTCTTCATCAGCACTTCATCCCCGGGAACTAGCTGCAGGGGTCGGAGTCCTATTCTGACGTTCTCCCGCACTGTCCTGAGTCTCCTTTCACACTCCACCTGAGAATCATCAATCACGGCCGGTTCTCGCTCCCTCACTTCAGGTAGTAGCCCCCTCAGACACTGCCGAAACATAGCTTCCGCCGGTGCCACTCCAGTTGACGCATGAGGGGTGTCTCTATACTCCTCAGAAACTGGTACAATGCCCATTGCAGGCAGAGGCCCTGGCCATGAGCGATGCAGGAACCTTGTTCAGACTCCTCACAAATCTCTCGGCTTCGTCATTGGCACGGGGCCAGATTGGTGTAATTTTCCTGTGTTGTATGCCGTACTTCTCCATCAATTGGGCGAAACTGTCCCCTTGGAATGGCGGTCTGTTGTCAGAGCACCAGGTGAGGCAGCCCGTGAGTGGCAAAGATCTTTTCTAGGGCAACGGCCACCTTGTCAAACAACACTGATTCGATTAATTCAACCTCGGGGTACCGTGACCACTCATCCACCACCACCAAGAAATTATTGTCTCTGCCTGTGGACCCAAAATCAGCATGCACGTTCTCCTAGGGGCTTGTTCCTCGGGGCATCGTCTCAATGAGGGCTCTGTCTGTGCTGAGGCAGCCACCTGGCACCACACACAGGCTGACACAAACTCTTACACCCATCTCTCAAGGTCAGGGAAGCATACTTTCTGGCATAAACTTGCTTTTGTCTTGGCAGTCCCTTGATGAACCTGGTGCGCTGGGGGATCTTGCACATCAGTATCACTATGCGGTATTACCTGAGCCCTGACTCAACAAATGTCAGCTCCTCCTTTACTCTCCACAGCTGTTCCAGCACCAACCGTGCCTCTTTGGTCCTTTGTGCCAGCGTGTCCACCACCAACTTCCACGACCCTTGCTGAAGGGCTGCCTTTAGTATTAAGAAGCACTCATCCTCAGCCGCCACCCTTTCAAGCTCTTGGATAGGTACTGAGTTTGGGGTTGTTGACTCCACAATTAGCTGCACATGCTCATCAGCCTACTCACCGTTGATGTTTTCACATCCTTCCACCCCACCTCTGGGATGCCTAGACAGATAGTCTGCTGCGTTGTTACTGCCTGGCCGATACACCAGCGAGACTCCATATTCCAGGAGCGCCAGCATCCATCGTTCAATTCGGGCTGGAGGTTTGGACGATGAACCAGCCATGATTGGCAGCAGGGGCTTGTGGTCAGTCACTACTGCCCTGCTCACGTAGACAATCGGTCTGACCTCTCCTTGTGCATCCGTTTGAGTGAGGACCACACCCAGCCCAAACAGGCTGGTGTCCACCATGATCTCTCATGTCAAGGATGGATCGAAAAATGCCATGGTGTCTTCTGCCGTCATCGCTCTCTTCACATTTTCAAACGCGGCCTGTTCTAGCGGGCCCCACTGCCACATTGCCTCTTTCTTGGTGAGACTTCTCAGGGGCTCAGACCTGGAGCCTAGCTTCCAGATGAATCGGCCACAGTATGTGACCATTCCCAGGAAGCTTCGGACTTCAGTTACATTCTCTGGAGGCCTGGCCTCCACAATGTACTTGACCTTCTGTGGGTCGAGTGACACACCTCCCTCCTTGAATACAAACCCGAAAAACTTAATGTTTCTTTTGAGGAATTTGGATTTTTCCTTATGCAAGGCCAGCCCCAACGCCTGCAACCGTTCCAGAGTCCTCACCAGCCGTTCCATGTTTCCGCCTCCATCTTTGCAAACACCAGGATATCATCGCCTATGTTGAGGATGCTGTCTAGCTCCACCAGGGCCCCACGGATGATGTTTTGGAACACCTCTGTAGCCGACGACACCCCAAAGCTCAGGCACTTGTATCTGTACAGGCCCGGTGCATGGTAAAGGTGGTAATGTATCTTGAGTCTGGGTGCAACACCACCTGATGGTAGCCCGCCCACAGGTCAAGCATCAAGAAGAAATACACCCCTTGCAGTTCTGCAATGATGTCTTCGATAGTGGGAGTGAGGTGCCTCTCTCGGTTGATGGCCTTATTCGGGAGCGTCATATCCACACAGATCCTCACCAAGTCTGGTTGCTTTGGCTTTTGTGCGATGACTATTGGGGACACCCACGGGGTAGGTTCATCCACCTTCTCTATGATGTCCAGCACCACCAGATTTTCCAGTTCTTTATCCACCAGGTCCTGCAGATGGAATGGGACTCTGCGGAGCTTGAGTGCAATAGGCTGTATGGGCTCATCAATATGCAGCCTCATGGGTTTGCCGGCCATGCAGCCTATACCTTCAAATAGCTGGCTGTACTTTGCAAGAAGTCCCTGGACATCCTCCACAGACACTGCATAGGCGAAGCTCACGATGCCCAATGCTTCTGCTGCCGCACATCTCAGGAGAATGTTGCTGCTTACGCTTGTCACATAGAATTGAGCTTTGATGGACTACTCTCCATGTTCAACCTTCGCTACAAAGGCTCCAGCCAATTAAATGAGCTGCTCACTGCCAAAAGTGAATATCCTCGCCCTGGGCTTCTGCAATGTGGGCGGTGCCACCATAGCATCATAATAATAATAATAATTTCGCATTTATGTAGCGCTACGAACCCTCAGGTATCTGAGCGCTGCTTATTATTACCCACGGTGTGTAGTGCTCATTTATCAACCTTGGAAGGATAAAAGGCTGAGTTTGGCCCTGCCAGGCTCTGCACAGATGTCAAAGCGAGCGCTCTACTCGCTGTGCTATCGGACTGGCTAGAACACCCTGGCCATTATGTTGACTGATGCCCACTGGCCCACCAGCACAGGTACCGTTGACTCATTTACCTTCATGAGGCACCGTGGCTGACTTCTGGTGGTGGCACGTAGCGCACTGTCACTGGATATTAAGAAGATGTTCTCCTCCTCATACTCCTCTTCTTCTTCGTGGGTCACTCCATCTTCTCCTATATCTACTTGGGAGACATTGGGCGGACGCTGTTGTCTAAAGATGCCTGCCCTTACCGGCCCCTTCTGCACCGCAACAGGCAATGGTGCCCTGAACATCCGGGCATAATGGTCGAGTGTCCCACAATGTCCACAAGCCTTTACCTGCGCAGGGAATTCCACGAGGTGTGGGAGATCAAACCCACACTTGAGGCATGATTCCAGAGGTCTGGATCCTCTGTCACGCTGGCTACCACTTGGGCATCGAGACCCTCTTCCTCCTTAACCTCGGCCCAGGGCACACACCTCCTCTGACTTCCCTGGCTGAATTACTGCATCAATTTTCGACGCCCGCACCTCAAACACTTCATGGCACTGGCCCAGCTCTAATGTACGGAGCAGCGTGAGTCCCGATTTCCGCAGCACCTGTCTTCTCAGCTTTTTAGATGAACATCCCTGTATGAGCTGGTTCCTGAGCATGGTCTGGGGGTTTTCCCAGGCACATGAGAGCGACATCCGGTGCAAACGTCCATAGAACGTGTCCAGAGACTCAACATCCTGCCTGGCGCTGCACATAACAAAGCGTTCATAATCTGCATTGGCCAACGGCATTAAATGCTCCTGCAGCGCATTCTTGGCTGCCGTGTACAATGCATCCACTGGTTGTAGGGACTAAAAACCTTGTATACTGCTGGTCCTGCTGAGTATAGCAGTGTTGCCACCTTGCTATCCTCATCTGTCTCAACTGTGGCCCTGAAGTACATGTCCAGCCGATCCATCCAGAGCCTCCACCTTGGTCCAAGGCTTGACAGGCCCCAAAAATATCAAACTCAAGGCATTGGTGTGAGCGCCCTCTGCTGTCTCGGCACACGTGCACCTACTGGGCCAGCTGGTCCTGCCTGCGTTGCCTGGGCTCCTGCTCCATCTTCCTGGTCACCCATGGTGGTGAGCACACGAGCACTCCACGTGAACCCTGGGGCCGCAACTCACAATATCCCTCCTCCAGGCAGACTGCACCAAAATATTGAGCGTACCAATGATAGCCAAACACGCCCTCTCGGGCTAGATATGGTAATCACCTCTCCACCAAGACCACACAGTCCCAAGATGCATTTTCCAGCGCACAGTCCAGAATGTCAAAAAATTGAGTGTGCAACCACTTTCCACCACTCCACTCAAGGGCTTGCTGTAGTGATGGCCCCTCCACTAATGCCGAAACAGCCAGGAATATGGAATAGACTTCCTTAGCCCATAGGCCAGAAGTCCCAAAAATTGTGTGGGGTGGGACAGAGGGGAAGAAGAAAAAGAAAAAAAGAAAAACGTTTGTAGTGTCCAAAGCACTCCAAACAGATTTTCCAGCAATACACTGCTGCCCCCTGCTTGAGGGGGGGGTCCAGAAATTCAAGTCGGGGGCGCATGCGCACTCTCAATAGGAGCCGCAACCCTTACCACCACGCAGACAGAATGGCAACGACTCTGCAGCTTGGAAATTTGGGAAAGAAATGCCCCCAAAGATCTCACCGCCTTAGCCTTGCAGGTCTATGTCAGAACAACCACGTGACCTCGTAGCCACTATTGCATGTGGATGGTGTGTCCCTCCGGTCCCGTCAGCCCCCCAGCATACAGAGCACAGCAGACGCGATGCTCTCTGTCTGGGCTCCACGGTTGCACTAACGATCCGTGGCACACCCCGTTTATTACGTGCACACGCGGCAGAGTTGCATCACTCTGCTGCGTGAGTTCCCTTAAAGGGGCAGGCACCACACCCAGTACCAAGGCCGGTGCTGGGCATGTGCAGTATGTGCAGCTGCACTTGGCCCTGCGCAGAGGGTACCATTGACTCGGGACTCCCTTTGTTGCAGCAACTTGCAGGCTGCAGCGTGAGCTGTGTCCATGTGCTCAGAGTGTACTTGCACCGACGGCCCATGTTACAGAGAAAGAAAAGCTATTACAAACAAGTTACGTGCAAGCAGGGGAGGAGAGTGGCAGGCAGGGATCTAACAGTTTGCTGGAGCCACCTCTGCCAGGATTTCACATGATGTCACGTGCCCACCGGCGCCATTTTAGAAAATTCCAAGAACTTCTGAAAAAGCAGGCAAGCCAGCTGAGCTGCTCCATCGCCTTGCCAGCAAACTAACTTCAGTCCCTGCAGCTGAGGCCCTCTGGACTCGCACACCGTTGTTGTGTGCGAGTCGTCGTTGTTGTGTGCCGGAGTTGTGGCCTGGTCGTTGGAGAGGCCCCCCTGCTGAAGACGGGCAGCCGGTAATGTATAGAAAGGGCGAGATGACGAGGGTCCACACACACAGCCACGGCAGGTGCGTAGGATATTATTCATGTCATAGTATACTGCTCTCTAAAGCATGCACACACTGCAGTCGCAAACACAGGCCATCCGTTAGACCAGCTTAGAAGGCTCTGAAACGTGGGATCAGGGAATCCGGGGCATGGCGCGTGTCCGGCGCTGCATTGCAGTGCCATATAAATAAGTATAAAACTGAACACAAACACCTGCCAATTGGTTTATTCAGAGGTTCCGCCCACCACAGCATTGGTGTCACAAGGCTGTGTAGCGGCTCGTGGGGGATTTCTGGCACGCATTAAACTCGAATTACATAAAAATATTGCCTCTACAGCAAAAGTGAACGTTTATGTAATGCAGGCCTCCCCTGCTGCTGCAGCCGAGTCATTCAGCTGTGAATTGTGCGTGTTGAGAATCTGCTTGCAGTTATTTTTCTGTTCTACTTTAACATGCATTCAGCACCCACTTGCCAATGCTGAAAAGACGACAGGCATGATGGTTCTTAATAGCCCCAGGCCGCCCCAGTCACTCAAGCACGCACCTTAATACAGAAAAGGATCAGACACGTCTTGCTGGTCTGGGGTCCCGATGGCAACTGTCGCGCAAGGGGTCCCGTTTATTAACTGCGCATGCATGGCCCATGGTGAGGATCGCGCATGCGCATTACCACAATGTATTGCTCCGTAACATTCCTCCTTTTCATTAAAAACAGAAATTAACAAACAACATGTTATGCAATGGCCCAACAGGGGCTGACAAGGCGGGGGTGTACCCCCTCACACAACTAAGGACCCAACATGAGTCATTAATACAAATACTGCTGCTCAGGGATCCGTGTTTTTATTGCCCAAATTGACCTTTTACAATTGACCTTTTACAATTGACCTAATTATAGTGGTCCTAATTGACCTTCGGCACAATTGACCTTTATATTATTTTAGTTATTTTATATATGTATTGGGTTGGTTTTGGATTATAAATAATATAAGGGGATTCGGTGGGGGTTTGCAGGGAGTTTTGGATTGGGTGGTGGGTTGCGGGGGTTTTTCCCCGGCATATGTTCTAATTGACCTTTTAAATCAGGTAAATTCTCCCGAGGTCAATTGTGAAAAGGACAGTTAGCATACATCCCTGTGTCCATGATAAAGTCTTGAAAACGTGCCGGACATCTTCGCCCTTCCCTGCTCAGTTATCTCCGGTTTCCAATCTGGGCTGTACATGAAGCACCTGTGAAGGGTGGTTCCCCACCACTGTCCCCATCACCATCAGCTGTACTGGATTCTGCTTCTCTCGGCCCATTGAGAGTTGTCCTCCTCCACACCGCTCTCAATTTTCTTAAAGTATGACACGTTTCTTGTTACCGTCCCTCTTTCATCAGTAGCGGTCACCATGGACCCATTTACGTGGGTCACATCCATGAGTTTTGGTTCATATGTAAGGGACAATTTTCCATCTGCGTGCCGATTGCGCACCAGCACCGTGTCCCCCTCCGAGGTGGTAGAATGGCGTAGGCCCCGCCGTGCACTTTCCCGCTCATTGCGTAATTGTCTTTCGTTCCGAACTCTTTCATTGTCTATGTGCCCTGGCTCTCTACCCTCAACTTCAGGGATGAGGACTCTGAGACATTGCTGAAAAAGTGCTTCCGCTCGGTATTCTCGGAGAAACTGAAACACATTTCTTCTAAGTTCTCCCCCTCCATTCAACGAAATCCTGAAAACTTTATTCAAGGTTTGCATGAATCTTTCAGCCTCGCCATTTGCCCTTGGCTAGAGAGGAGTTATCTTGCTATGCTTTATCCCACACTCCTTCATATAGTTGGCGAACTGCCGTCCATGAAAAGGAGGTCCATTGTCCGAACAGAGTTCAACCAGGAAACCAAGGGTGGCAAACATTCTCTCACTGGCCTGAATCGTGTGATGGCTGGCTGTGGACTCCACAAGTTCAATTTCAGAATGCCTTGACCACTGATCAATCACGGCCAGGAAGTACATGCCCCTCCCAGTGGAACCAAAGTCTGCGTGTACTGTGCCCCATGCTTGTTCACTCCTCGCCATGGATTGTATGGGGGGTTCCTTTGCTGCCGGGCTGGTGGCTTGGCATGGTATGCATTGATGGATAATTTCATCAACCCGACAGTCCATGTCCGTGAACCACACCTTGGCTCGTAGGCAGGCCTTAGTTTTTGCTGTGCCTTGGTGGCCTGTGTGCGCCAGTTCAAGCACCTTACCCACCAGTGCTCGTGGTACAACAATTTGGCACCCCCTCAACATCAGCCCTTCTTCTGAGATCGACAGTTCATGTCGGGCTCACCACAGCGCCTGCAAGTCCTGCTGAGCTCCCTTCTCCCTCTGTGTGTTGTTGCCCAATATTCTTTTCCATTCTCCACTGTCTATGGCACCCCTGACCAGTTGAAACACTTCATCTGCTCGGGATGCGTCAGCCACTTCCGGGATAGTCAGTGCCATCGGCATTGCCGCTTCCACTACCTGACGGAAAATCTCTGCACAGTCATCCTCTTCTGCTCTTGTGTGGGTACGTCCTGATCCAGGGTGTCGGGACAAATAGTCTTCTGGGTTGTTTGTTCCTGGTCTGTAATGGAGTTTCACACCATACTCTACTAGGGAGAGCATCCATCTCTCAATACGAGTCTGCGGTGTGGACGATCCGCTTGCCAGGATGGGTATCAACGGCTTATGGTCCGTAATTACTGACACGGGTTTGCCCAGAATATACAAACGAAAATGCTTGCATCCCCATAAAATGGCAAGTGCCTCTCTCTCAATTTGAGAGTACCGTTTTTCAGTCTCCGTCAAGGCCTTGCTGCCATACGCTATGGGATGCATTTGGCCCTGTGTATCCGGCTGCAACAAAACCACTCCTAGCCCCACGGGACTTGCATCCACTACTAGCTCCGACTCCATTTTAGGGTCAAAGTAAGCCATAGTCTCGTCTCCCGTTAAGGCTGCCTTGATAGTGTCAAACGCTGTTTGTTCCCTGGACGACCATTCCCACACGGCATCACTCCTGGTGAGGGCTCTTAAAGGCTCCGATAGATCTCGTATGAAACGACCACAATAGTTCACCATTTTGAGAAAGCTTCTAAAGTCTGTCACCGATTCCGGGGGTGTTGTCTCCTTGATGTCCCCAGGGTGGAACACAAACCCCAAAAACTCAATTTTGTCCCTGAAAAATTCACATTTTCCTTTGTGGAGCGTGAGGCCCAGCTCCCGTATCCTGTCCAGTGTTTTTTCAAGCCTCTTCATATGTTCTGTTACGGATGAAGCAAACACTAAAATGTCATCGCTGAGGTTTATCACCCCTTTTAATCCTGCCAACGCCCCACGGATTCCGTTCTGAAAAACTTCAGCTGCCGACGAAATGCCGAAACTGAGTCTTTTGAATTGGTACAAACCTTCATGCGTTGTGAATGTCGTGATGTAGCGAGACTTCGAATGCAGCTCCAGCTGATGGTACCCAGAGCAGAGGTCTAGTTTAGAAAAAACTTTGGCACCTTGGAGTTCGCCTACGATGTCATCCAATGTCGGTCTGAGGTGTCGTTTCCCACGGATTGCCATGTTGGGTAGCCTCATGTCTGCACAGATGCGCACTGCACTCCGTTGTCTGGGCTTGGCCGCCACAACAATTGGAGACACCCAAGGAGTGGGACCCTCGACCCTCTCAATTATGGTCAGATCAATTAGTGTCTGAAGTTCCTGCTCGACCTGCGCCATGTTTCAATGCTGTGGGCCTCACCAACTCGTCAATATGGTGGTGTATTGGGTCACCTTTGAGTTTTCCGACTCTTTGGAATATGTCAGCATACCTTTCAGTGATGTTCTGTATGTCTGCCAGATATACAGACATTGCAAAATGTACAATGTTGAGGGCCTTTGACGCAATACCACTCAACAGTGAGTGTGGACTCACCTCCGTCACAAAGAATATTGCCTTTATGGAGTGCTGTCCATGGGTGACAGGTGCTATAAATGCCCCTATCAAAGGTAAAGGCGTGTCACTCCCAAATGTATACATTTTGGCTTTAGTTCTCTCTAGTGTCGGTGGACGCGGCAGTGCTTCATAGTGTCCCGAAGCCAGGACACACACAGAGGCTTCAGTGTCTATGAGGACAGGTGTCAGAGTTTCCCCAATGTGAACCACACATGTAGGTTGACGTCTTTTTTTTTTACCCAGACGCAATGGTGGAGACAAAAAACACTTCCCCTTCCTCCTCCTCCTCTTCCGCAATATCAAGTTCTTGCATATTTTGCTCTATGGTGACAACACTTTTCAACCTTCTCGGGCCGGCACTGCTGACTCTTGCCGGACCTCTTGATGTGACCACTGGCACAGCTGCTCTGCAAACCCGGGCATAGTGCCCCGACACTCCACAGCGAACACATACTCTTGCCTTTGCCGGGCACTCACCAACATGGGGTGGGTCACATCCACAGTACTGACAGGGGTGTGCCTGTTCTGTTTTTTGAAAACCTTCTTGTCGTCTAGGAGGCCACTGCGTCTTCTGAGCTGTGTTCATCGCAGAGCGTCCTACCGCAAAAGCTTCTTCACTCTTCCCAGGGCAAACTACTGCGTCCATACGGGCCCCTCTACTCTGTGCCAACTCATAGGCTCTCCCCATGTCCAAGATTTGTGCCAGTGTCAGGCCCGGTTCCCGAAGTACCTGGCATCGCAACTTTCCTGAGCTGCACCCTTAAAGGAGGTGGTTCCGCACCATGCCCTCTTCGTTCTCCCACCTGCACATGCTGGCCAGCTGCCTCAATCTCCCACAGAATTGATCTAATGTCTCCTCTCCAGACTGTTTTTCCGCACACATAACAAACCTGTCAAAGTCTTGATTTGCCAGGGGCAGAAAATGTTCTTTGAGAGCATTCTTAACTTCATCATAAGTCTTTGCCTGTGAGTTTAGCGACTCAAAGATCGTATGCACCTCAGAGCCTGCCGAATAGAGCATGGTCGCCACCTTGACATCATCATCAGTCTCTCCTGTTGCTCTGAAGAACATTTCAAGTTTCTTTACCCATAATAGCCACTTGGGACCCAATTTGGATGGGGGTCCCGACATGTCGAATTCAGACATGGCTGCCAATGTTCCTTGCTGTCTGCATGATGGTTGTGCCGGGACCACAGCATCTTCCTGGTCCCCCATGGTCTCAGATTGCACAAGCACCTCACCACGACTATGAGGCCGCAAGTCTGTTGTTTCCTCAGTAAGTCCTGTGCTGGTTTAAGGATGTCTTTGGGTCCTGAAGAAGCATGTGGGGCATCCAATGCCACAGGTCTGCTTGTTGGTAGGCTGCAGAGTGAACTGTCCATCAAGATGCACTCTTTTTTAAATTTTGCCACAGCCATTTATGGATAGACAGCTGTGGAATGTCCAAATATTTATTCTAAATATCACGACCGGCGCACAGCACCCGTGAGGGCCGCAACCGTCATGAATTTACACAAAATGGCGGCCACGAGTGCCGCGTAGGGAGGGACACCTGGCTGGCGTTATGACTGGAATTTGAAATGTTCCAAAATGAACTCCAAAGTTCCACTGCACCCCCACACAGGCTTTTCCTCATCACCAATGTTGGTTCTTAATAGCCCCGTGCCGCCCCAGTCACTCAAGCACGCACCTTAATACAGAAAAGGATCAGACACGTTGTTAGGATGTGCAGTGCATCCAATGTTTTATCTGCTAAACTACAAGTGTCTAATATTTCCTTCTCTTTGTATTCTGTCACCTAGTTACCATAGAACATAGAACTGCATCTTATGTAGGAGAGTTCTAGGGTGGGTCAGTGAAGAAGCAGGACCCTAGTGGGAAGGTTGTGTTCCTCCTGCTGGGGGTCGTCCTATGTTGTCAACTGAACCTTTCCTTACAATAAAAGTTCCCATCTTAAAACTGCTGAATGTGTGAAGACTGCCTTATACATAACATTTGGCGACGAGGATTTCGAGTGGAACCCTGAGAACGACCCCCCGCGCTTCTGGAGGGCCTGGCGTGTTAGCTGTGGAGTGGAACCTAACGTGCCTGAGAGAGGGCCCCTTGCTGAGGATTATTGATGGCCCGACACAGACCCTGCTGCCCGGTGTCCAGCACTTGCCGGACGGACTTTGCAAGTGCTCAGGGGAAACCCTGAAGCCTCCGTGGTCCATGGGAGCTGAAATTGGACCCCTGCATTTTGTTGGGTTTGTGGAGGCTGGACCAGCGAAGGTACGGTAGTGGCGCTTTTGTCACTGTGACTGCGGCTTGCACCGGATATTAGATATATGAGATTGCCAGGCGGCGGTTGACATCCCAGCGCCACCCTGCTTAGTTGACATTTGAACGCTCGGCGCGTTCGCCTGCAGGACGTTCACTCACCTTGCACGCGCCTTGTCTCCCTCACGACTCCGCCGTGGATGCTGTCCCTGCCGGGTCTTGTGCGGTCCCGTGTCTTCCGTGTGACGTCGTCACGCGTTTGAGGAAGGCACCTAAAGGCGCGGCGGCCATCTTTGTTTTGACGCCGTTTCCTAGGCGATTTGGCCGGCACTTGGAGCAGCTCTAAGCTGGTTGCAGATGCGACAGTTTGTGGGCAGCCTTGCGCCCCATAATGAGATGAAGTAAGGGAGGGGAGCGCAAGGTTGCGAAGGGAGCCGCTGCTGATGACTGTGCTGATGACTGTGTTGAGGTGATCCAGGGTGAGTAGATGAAAGTTCATTAAGGGAGCTGATATTTAACCCTGAATTGTGTGACTTATGCTGACTGGGTGAGAGGTCACTTAGTGAAACCAGAATTGCAGGTTGATTTTACAATTTCGGTTTGCACCTGCAGCATTGAGACATGGCGAATGTGCCTGCTCCTGTGTTTTTTCTGGCACTGCCAGGTGAACCCAGGGTTAGATGGGTGGACTGGAAAGAAGGATTCAACAAGTATGCTTTGGCAGTGTTTGGTGCTAACTACTCCAATGAGCGCAAGGAGGCACTGCTGTTTCATTGTTTGGGAACTGCAGGCCAAGAGGTCTTAAAGAGATTGCCAGAGCCCTCTTATATTTTAGATGTTGGCCCATATGAAAGGACATTGGCGAAATTGGACAGGCATTTTAGAGTGGAGGAGAATATCATATTGAAAAGATATAAATTCGCCACAAGGGAGCAGAAGAATGGTGAAAGTATTGAAGATTTTATCACGGCTCTGAGGGGTTTACGGTAAAATGCAAATTCACCCACTGTCAGGATGAGCACTTGAGAGACCAACTAATGATTAAATGTTCCAATGACAGTATTAGGAAGGAACTATGGAAAGAGAGGAACCCCACTTTGGATCGAGCAATCGGGATAGCAAAAATGGTGGAACACACCGATAAGTGCATTAAGGTTCTTCAATCAGATACTGTGAACAATGGCAAACCGAAGTTGGATGAGAGTGAGGGATCAGTGCAAAAGGTGTCAAAAGTCGTTCAGAGGCAAAGTACTGGGAATCCAAGACGCGCCTCTCAGAATATGAAAAAGAGTGAAGGGAACAGACCTGCAACTGGCAGAGGGTTGCGTCAATGGGTTCCTGCAAAGGATAGCAGAGGGACACCCAGAGACATGAGTTCATTCGGGATGGTTAGGGATTCAGGACTGTCCAGAGGTTTTCCAGGGAGACGATGCTTTAGATGTGGAAGCTTGTCGCATATAGCATTGGATAAGGATTGCTTTGCTGTTCATATCATATGCAATGAGTGTGGTGTGAGAGGGCACATTGCCCGATGTTGTAGAAATTTCAATGCTGGGTCAAACCAAGTGCATGAAATAAGTGCAAGTTATGAAGATGAATCATATTGTGAGGACGGCAGGGAAGTAGTATTTATAGTGAATGCCATCAATGGCAGGGTGAAAAAGCAGAAACCTTATGCTGAGGTTGTAATTCGAGGTGTACCCATACGTATGCTAATGGATAGTGGTGCTGATTACACCTTGATAAGTGTGGAAGTGTGGAGGGACAAATTCGATAGTTGTACACTGTGGGAAAATACTGTCAAAGCAAATGCTTATGGAGATGTTCCCAATAGACATTATAGGTTGCTTTGATGCTGAACTACAGTTTAAGGACAGGAAGGCCAAAGGTTACGTTTATGTTACCAACAGAGGGGGTGAGTTGTTGTCATGGAGTGATCAGGCCGAATTGAAGATAAGGCTTGAGGCAAGTCACCCCGAGCAGGTAATGTCTGTTGCGGGAGGAGATTCCGCAGAGATACAAACACCCTTGTCTGGGAAATTGGGGTGTCTGAAGGGATTTGTACATGTAATTCGCCTAAAGAAAGGTGCTGTCCCTAAGATTGCAAAACTGTGAACCATTCCACCTGCCCTTAAAGGAGATGTAGAGGAGGAACTCAAGAGAATGGAAAGAGATGGGGTCATTTTGAGGATAGAAGCATCTGAGTGGGTTAGTCCCATAGTGGTGGTCAGAAAAGGTAATGGGTCTTTTTTAGGCTCTGTATTGATCTTAGACATTTGAACAGCATGGTTGTGGCAGACAGGTTTCCTCTTCCCAGAATAGACGATTTGATGGTGGGAGTAGCTGGGTCAAAGGTCTTCTCCATACTAAATCTGAAGTCGGCCTACCATCAGGTTGAATTGCACCCTAATTCCAGGGACTTTACCGCCTTCATTACCCCGATTGGTTTATTCAGGTGTGTTCGCATGCCATTTGGTTTGGTCTCAGCTGCAAGTGTGTTTCAGAGCATTATGCATAGATTACTTGGAGGTGAGAAAGGGGGGATGTGTTATCAGGATGATGTTCTTGTGTGTGGGAGTGACGAGAAGGAGCATGAGGATCGGTTGAAGAGAGTTTTAGACATTTTGATGGAAGCAGGCCTCACTGTTTCCTTGGAAAAATGTACTTTCAAAGCCAACAAAGTGGTGTACCTGGGTCATGAGATCACTGGGGAGGGGGTTAGACCCAAGGAGGAGGCCATTGAGGCCATAAAGAGAATGGAGGAGCCTAAGTCCAAAGGGGACATACTATCATTTTTGGGACTGGTTGAGTTTTATGGCAAATTTGTCAGAGGCTTATCAGAAATGTCAAGGAACATGAGATTTCTCACCCGCAAGGGAGTAACTTTTAAATGGAGTGACCAGTGCAAGAAAGAATTTAAGATGATAAAAGAGGCTATTGTCAATGCTCCCATTCTGAAGGTATTTGAGGAAGGTAGACCCACATTACTCTTTGTTGATGCCAGTGATTATGGTGTTGGGGCTGTTCTGATGCAAGAGGATCAGACAGGTTTACAGACTGTGGCTTTTGCATCCAGGTCCTTGAAGGGCCCAGAATCTAGGTACTCTGTTATTGAGAAGGAGGCTCTGGCATGTGTTTGGGGAGTCGAGAAGTTTAAAAGTTTTTGTGGGGGAGGAGTTTCACCATTTGCACAGACCATAAACCCCTGGTTGGTATTTTCACGAAAGGTGGTTTGGAGGGAGTGTCAAGGCGCATTATGAAATAGGTCACGGCATTGCAAGGTCTACAGTACACCATGCTCCACGTAAAGGGGCAGGTTAATGTGGTTGCAGACGCTTTGTCCAGATCTGTCCAGAGGCAATTTTCAGATGATGGTGATCTTACAGGTTCATGGGAGAGTGCAGAGATATTTCAGGTGCATGAAACACTAAAGAAGAGTGAGTGGGATGTGTCTTGCACTGAAGATGATGTATATCAAGGAGTACTTACCCTGGTTGTAGAAGGTAAAATTAAGAGCCACAAAGGCGAGATGAGTGGTTTTGCCAAAGTAAAGGAGGAGCTATGGGTTCAGGATGGTTATTTATACAAGGGTCACCAGATGGTTGTGCCAGTTGGTATGAGGAAATCTGTTTTGGAGTTGGCCCATGTTGGGCATTTGGGTCTGGCCAGGACGAAGGGTCTGGTGAGATCTGAATTTTGGTGGCCTGGTGTCAACAAAGACACTGAGGAACAAGTCAAAGATTGTGTGGAATGTGTTGAGGGCAACAAAGGGTTGAAGGTGCAAAAAGTTCCCATGACAGTGAGGGAGTCTCCACGTGTCCCTTGGAATGAAATTGCTTTGGACCTCCTCGGTCAACTTAACATTGGTGTTGGCAGAGATAGCTACTTATTGGTAGTCATGGATTTACTATCAAAATGGCCAGAGGTGTGTGTACTCAAGGACATATCCAGCGGTAGTATAATGAGATTCTTGGAACATCTATTCTGGAGAGAAGGGTTTCCAAGGAGGTGTTTGTCTGACAATGGGCCCCAACTTGTTTCCAAAGAGTTCAAAGAATTCTTAGAGAATCATGGTATTGAGCAGGTGAATACCTCTTTATATCATCCCCAGAGTAATGGGTGTGTGGAACGGTTTAATAGGACTCTAATGGAGACTATCAGGATAGCGGTGGCTACTGGAGGAGATTGGGTGAGAACAGTGATGGAACGAACGTTCCAGTATAGGTTAACTCCCCACAGTGTCACAGGTGTGAGTCCATTTGAGATTTTGAGAGGAAGAAAACCAAATACCCATTTATGTCCAGGTTGGATGGGCAAATCAAAAATGGTGGGGGTGGATCTAGAGAGTGTGAAAAGGAAAATTTTTGAAGCTGGAGTTAGTTCCAAGGAGAGGTATGATCAGAAGAATTGTTGTAGGGAACTCAAGGTCAAAGAGGGTGATTGGATTAAAGTCAAGCTCCCCATCAAAGTTCGTAAAGGAGCCTCGTTGTTTTCTGAACCCAAGCAAGTTATGAAGGATTTGGGTTCGTCAGTGTTGGTCAAGGGAGGAGGTATTTGGAATAAGGAAAGGGTGGCTCTTTTCTTTCAATCTTAATTCTTCTTCAGTTGGTTGGAGGCAGGGACTCCATGTGCAAGGACGCTATCCAATCATTTACTGGATGTACTTTCTCCATTGTTTTATTTTGCTAAGATGTGTGTCCATCCAAGGTTATGTTTACCAAATTTCAAGTGCTTAACATTTGCTTTACATATCTGCTAACCTACAATCTAACATTTGCCTTACAAGTTGCAGTGCATCCTATGTTTTATCTGCTAAACTACAAGTGTCTAATATTTATCTTACAGGTTTCAATTTCAGTGGGTCCTCACCCACACAGTTGCTTGTTATGTTTAAGGAGGAGAGGTGTTAGGATGTGCAGTGCATCCAATGTTTTATCTGCTAAACTACAAGTGTCTAATATTTCCTTCTGTTTGTATTCTGTCACCTAGTTACCATAGAACATAGAACTGCATCTTATGTAGGAGAGTTCTAGGGTGGATCAGTGAAGAAGCAGGACCCTAGTGGGAAGGTTGTATTCCTCCTGCTGGGGGTCGTCCTATGTTGTCAACTGAACCTTTCCTTTCAATAAAAGTTCCCATCTTAAAACTGCTGAATGTGTGAAGACTGCCTTATACATAACACACGTCTTGCTAGTCTGGGGTCCCGGCGGCAACTGTCACGCACGGGCTCCCGTTTATTAACTGCGCATGCGTTGCCCATAGTGAGGCTTGCGCATGCGCATTACCACAACGTATTGCTCCGTAACAAGGCGCCTCTCTGCCAGGCCATGGTACTCTTAATGTATACTCGTGTATCTGCTCAAATCTTCTACACCATAGAATGGATTCTCAAGAAAGCTGCCCATTTGCCTGCTGTTTTGAGTGCCAGCTGGCATCAATCTGCAGTGGGCCTAGCTTGCACCCATGTTGGGTTGTCAGGCGGAGGAGGAGACGGAAGTTCACGTTTTATTTAGGCTGGGAAGATGCCAGCGCAGATAAGGATAGCGCGTGTTATCATGCCAGATTGTTGATGGAAGTGCAGACTGAGCTCTTGGGCCGTGGTCTAGTTTGTGTGCATGTAGCAGCAGGTATATGTACTATGTTCCTCAGGGGTGTCGATTTTGTGCACATGTTTATATTGTGTATAGCTCGCGGGAGCCATAGATTTCACATGCCATTGAAATGCCTGTGATAGGTGAGCTCAAATATACCTTACGTCTCTGCCCAAGCACCACGTTAAGGCTACCATGTAGGGAACCTGGCTACGTAAAGTTTTTGACATGTTTATTTCTGTTAAATGTGTTGAGGGAGCATTTTCCCCCGAGCTAGCGCCCCATCACCTTTACAAAGCATGCATATTAGTGCAGCAGGAATAGTCCAGCTGAACTTGAACACGCAGTAACCGGTTCACCTTATGATTGGTGGCAGACTACTGAATTCTAATGTGAGTAATGGTCGCCAGCTAGCTTCTCTCACGGAAGGCTGTCCTACATGTAGCGGGACTGCGCTGCTGCATAAAGACAGCACATGTTTACTTATATTATGCCTTTTCATGTCTAGTAAAAGAACAACACTGGTTAATAATATTGAAAAGGAATGCATAAACACAGTTTTCATATGCTCCCTCGTGCACCATGGATGCTAAACCACCTCTTACTATCAAATATTGCTGACCCCTACACATCCAACCCCCTATGGGATTGCGCCTCCTCTTTAAAGAACCCCTTGGTCCAAACAGAGATTGTGTTGGCTGCCCCCAGCTTTGCATATAGTTACTAAGCATGTGCTTGGAGTATGTGATATAGTGGCTATTTTCAGTCATTCCCGGCATCATTAACACACCGATTTGCAATTGGTTGATTCGCTTTGCGTCTCAACCCACGTTACAATTAGTAAACATAAAACGAACTGTACACTTTTTGCCTAACATAGTTCTATTAGGATTTATATATTTGAGTACCTTACTATGATATGTGTACTTTTCAAGTCATCTTTATAAAGCAGAGCATTGTTGATTCAGACATGGGGGTGAGAAGGAGAAATTATGAGGGCAAGAGAGTTCTGAATATTTGTCCAGGATGTGGCAAGAGAGTTTGCAGTTATTTTTCCCTGATCAGGGCTTCTTTAAGTAAAGGATGCATGTCAGTGGACAGCGTAACTTTTTTTTTTCAGAGGGTGGACGCAAACCCCTTTGTTTTGTTTTTTTGAGGTTGGCAAGCTTGTTCAAGTATTTGGCTACCAGGATTTTACCCAGGTTGTCATGTTCCCAGTGCAGACGCTTACACAAGACACACTTTCCTTATTTTAAAGAAAAACATAATTGTGGCATTATTCCCTGCATCTTGACTGGGAGACCGTTTCAGTGTTTGACAAATGCAGGGTTCATCTACATGATGTGATGAAAATATTGCATTCTACCAACAATAAACACGTTTTGGTGTTAAATATGAAAAACTGAAAATAATGTAGTCAGTTACTTTGAAAGTGTTCTGTGGGATATTGCAAAAAAGGTAGCAGGTGGGTGGGACAAAGACTGATATGCAAATGGATATTCCTCCTTTGTGAAAAGTACAGTGAGCTAAAAGCGATGGCTGCGGACTCTCACAGTGGGTAAAAACCACAGAACAGGTTTTCATGCCATGTTCTTTCGAGAGAGGGGCGCCTGCTACCCTTTTTACATTTCTGTGGGATATTGGCCTGGAGGAGGGCTTAGATTTAAGCAACTAACTTGAGTTTTCTGTGTGGTTTCAGAAAGAATGCCCATTTTCATTTCTTAACACAGAAAGGTGATGAGCGTCTTGTCCAAAACAATGGTCCCTTAAATTATCCATCATTTATAAATCGCTCCTAGTTTAAAAAATCTTCTTGACTTTGCTTGGCTCCTCTTCTGATTGATAATGGTGGGTAGACATTATGAAGAACTGCGTTTGCAGGCAAGTAACTGTCACTTCCTGTGATGTCACGTCGAGTACAAATTAAGGGGCCCTGCACCTAACTCGCCCACTTGGCCCCGCAAATCCTTGGACCTGCCCTGCCCAGCACCCTCATCACTGTTGCCGGCACCCCCAGCAACCCAACAGATAGGACCTGGTAAAGATGATTTTTCTGTGGTCTCTATAAGAGACCCACGACGTGTGTGAGTCACAGTACCTAGAGAATAAAAGGAGCTCACGCAGGGCACGTGACGCAGTGCACGTAGCGGAGCCCAATAGCACAATATCAGTTTCTGTTTCTCCTCTGTTGTACCATGAGGCCTGGAGTGCATGAGAGGATCCCCGCCCCCAATAATGATAAATAGATTTAGCACCACACACCGTGGGTAATAATAAGCAGCGCTCAGATACCTCAGGGTTCGTAGCGCTATATAAATGCCAAATTATTATTATTATTATTATTATTAAGACGATCGTGTTTTCTGCCAAAACATATGCCAGCACCAAAAGGCCGACAAGGTGCGCCGAGAGGGGATCTGCCACAAAACAGCCGTGCTATAAAGATTGGCGCCAAAGAAGTCGCGCCGAAAAGTCCTGCTTCGATCATGTTACCTTTCCCCACTAAAGCAGCAGCCTTCGTCTGCCCTCTGCTGTCAGACTTTGGCTATTGCACGTCCAAAGTTCAGGAAGGCCTACCGTGCCCTCTAGCCTGAATGTCGGCCAGAGATGTTTGTGATTTTTCATGGCCTCTTATGCGCCGCCCTCGGAGCCAGCGAGGAATATGTTGGATTTTGTTGGTTGAGGTCCGAAGTTAGTATGGGCAGGGGGATGAGACGGTTGCCGAGGTGAGAATAGGGGTTATGGTTGTCGCATAGCTCTCAACTCACACGCTTTTGGCGGGTGTCACCCGCCTTCTAAACAGCTGACTCACCCGCCAAGCCTCCTGCATGCCCATTCATTTTAATGGGCCTCTCACCCGCCAAAAATAAAATCGGGTGTTTTCACCTTCCTATGGGACACAAATGGTTGAGAGCTATGGTTGTGTGGGGAGACGTGGTGTCAGGCGGAAGCTAGATAGCCCTGCCAATGGCGCATCAACCATTGAGCAGATAGCGATTTAGCCCCCCCCTCCCGATATTTTGGGCTATGTTGACTTTACCTAGCTGACCTAGGGAGCATTGGCAGGACAGAGCAGGATGCACACAATACACAGTGGCTGCACAGTTAACAAAGGTCCGGCAAATACTCACGTAAAACCTTTCATTCTTAGCATCTACATTATTATTGATACATGTTTAATCAATTGAAATCGTGATGGAGGTTAGTATTTGCATGTCAGGGGAAGGGTGGGGACAGGAGACGACTCAATGGGGCAGCAGTTCTTAAGTGTGTGGTTTCAGAGGTGAAGGAGAGCGTTAACTGCTTGTAACATTGAAGCTGCACTATAAGAGTCTCATTAGAATGCGTAAAGAAGTTAGATGCCCCCCACACAAGTAAGTCTGCCAATATTTGAAAGGTTACCCACCTGTCAACATGTTTGCCTGGATGCAGCCCTGCCCGTGGGTATATTATATGCTGTCCAGTTCATGTTTTTCGTTTGGTTTGCTTTAGGGCAGTGGGACTGCCCCTCTCCTCTTTGTGGCAGGCTCCTTCAGATCTGTTCAGTGCCTGCCTCACGGTATATCATATCCACCTGCTCCAGAGTTATGAAATGATGGATTATTTATAAAGCACTTCATAGCCAGAGGTTTCTAAGCGCAGACCCAGGGATCGAACCTGTGTTGCTCCGCGTCGTCTTGCCCCGGAGCTATCCTCCGGAGAGTCATATTACTTCCCGAGTACCTTAGAAGGGGTCCACTTATGGGCTATTTCGATGGCCGTGGGTGGATTTACCCTTATAGTTTCTGTGGGATGCCTGAGTTTCTAGGAACTAGTGAAGAACCAGGTCTTGAAGTGTATGTAGTGACGATCATTTTTGCGAGAGGCGCATGTTTAGATCACAATAAACGTGTGCTTTCCGAAAGCCACTGTGGTTTGCAGGGAGCGGAATCCTTTGGGCACTGCGTTCCAAAGCCCTGGTGTGCCACCGGGGCATTGGGATGTGGTGAGGTACTGTTCGCGTCATTGTGTACCAGGATCTTTGTGGTCTTGTTGGGATATAGTGAGAGATTTTATGCCCCCACCATGACCGTGCTTGGAGTTGTGTTCTTCTCTTGACGGGCAGAGTGATGGCATCTCTTTTGTCCAGTGGCAGCTGCAGTCTTGCGGCTGCGTCCTGTATTGTCTCTAGTTGCTTTCACAGATGTTCTTAGCAGGGCTGGACTGGGGACCAAATGTGGCCCTGGAAATGGTTTTCAGGGGCGCACATTACACCGTGCAAGAAAGCCCAACCCCACTAAGCAGAGATTGGGGTTCTCTAGCCAAGGCAGTTTGGAAAAAAGGGTCCAAACAGTGCATTTTAAAGCACATTTGGCCCATATAGGCAATAAAAAGTCCTTCCTCTTAAGAAAAATCTACATAAAACATGTGTAAACATTGAGGAAGATGAAAACTGGAGGTTTTATAACAAATTATTTGATTGACAGAGATGTGGGGGATGAGGGGAGATGGAAGGAAAGGGGTTTGTCAGCTGGAAGAGCAGGTAAGAGGAGCAGAAGAGCACACAGGAGAGGCCCATGGGGTGGAGGCCCACAGGAAATCTCCAGAGTTCCCTGTAGGCCATACATGTACGACAAACAGAAGAATACCTGCTGTGCAATGAGACTATTTTGTCTGTGGGTGCGATACCCCTACTAAAAGAATGAAAATGTTCTCAATGTTTCGAATACATCACCTTTTAATGGTTTAATTTCGCATAGTAACATTCACTTTCAACAGTGTTAATACGAGAGTGCCGGCCACGACATGCACATGTTTCGATCCGTGTGGATCTTCTTCAGGAAGGTAGTCGAAAAGGCCAGCATTATGTTACAACGCAAGTTGAGGGGTTGGAATGATGAGCCAGGAGACCAGGTTGGGTTAAGAGACTTTAGTGGGTTGGTGGTACATAAGTCACAGGTAATAAATTACAGGCAGGATAAGTACATAAGGGAGGGAAGCATCCACCGGTCCCCCTCTGTTCAGCTCATTTTCCAACTGAACAGGGAGAACCTTGGCACTCACACCAAAACATTCTAGATGGAACACTATAATACAAGCATTCCAGACACAGGCTCACATATACTTAGGAAACAGCTAAGGAACCAGGATAGGTAAGACATAACACATCTCCCCCCTTACATGACAATACAATGAAGGAAGGAAACAGAAGGCAAAGTCATAAATGGACAATATATCTAAAAAAAACTATCCTTCCATATCCCAACCAGCAAACCACTAATAGTCATATGCTATTCCCTTCCAATTCCATGATATAGCTAAAAATAGCTAATCCACTACAAGACACTCACCAGAACCATAATAGCCATTTATGGAACTCAGCTACAGGGAACCAGCCCACAATCTAATAAACAAAACTGACCACCTACATCATATCATTAAACCTGTTACAACATTCTCCAGCATCAAAAAGCTTCTTGAAAGAAACTACATGGTTAATACCCTCTATCTGCCTAATGCATATCATTTAGAGACACAAATTGCCTCCACATAACATCCTGTTGAGCACCAACCACATTAACGGTGACAAATAGCACCAATGTTGATACCCAACCAAATGATCAATCATTAACTAACTAACACATTGACACAAAAATGTGCCAACATAAAACCAGGTCTGTAACCTAGCTACTAACCTTGAAACACCAATGCTCATCACTGAGCACATTAACATTTGAACCTATGTAAGTTCACTACCTGAACAAGAGAATGCTCGCCACAACTAAGCATATTAAATATAGGCATGCTTAAAGGTCAAGGAACTAACCTATTACTAGACAATGAGCAAACCATGCTCTCATACTGGCAAACAGACGTTCACACAACCACAATCACACAGCTGACTTATTAATAACCTACACAGTTTGTTAAATAAACTAATGAACGAATTCTGCTTGAAAAATTTGGGAATATAAAACGTTTTAAGTTACACCACCATAGCGAGTCCCAAAAATCATGCTTGCAAAGTTCAGTTTTGACATATACCTGTGGAAAAATTGTTAGGTTAATAAAAACATTGTCAAAGTGAACATATCAAAGAAATGCAGTAGTTCTATGGCACTCACAATATCCACACAAAAACAACAAGACGAATTCAGCATAACAAATTTTGATAATCCGAAAATTAGGTGCGCCGCAATAAAAGTTCAAAATGTTATGCCTGCAGAGTCTTTGTTGATATGTAACTGTGGGTTAGTTACTGCAAACTACACTATACATTTTATTACCTGACATTTCTTTTGGTTGCATTAATTCCATTCCATTACCCCTTAAAACCTGCTAAAAACATTGGTGCCATAGCCATTTCCAATTAAAACTTGCCAATAACCAACATTGGCACCATAACTTTAGGTCCAATGCAATTACTAAAACACTTGCCAAACAAAACACATTGGCACCATAATAAAACACTGCTTATTGGCACATAGCCACCATATGGCTCCAAAAAATAATTCAATTGCCCACCCTTGGGTAACACTCATGCTTACAGTTTGGCACACACCAATAACTATATTCACACCAATAAAGAGACCCACAGCACATGGCCACTGTAAATCAACACTCCTGCCAACGCTATTGGCACAAAAAACAGGAAACTCCTTTCCCAGAAGCATGTTATAGAATGCCATATAACAAACCATAAAAACTACACCACAATGCCTGCAAAATGTGACCCATGTTTTCATATATCACATTCCCAAAGTGATGCATTGCCTTCATTTTCATTTTCCA
Source organism: Ambystoma mexicanum (assembly GCF_040938575.1). Lineage (NCBI taxonomy): Eukaryota > Metazoa > Chordata > Amphibia > Caudata > Ambystomatidae > Ambystoma > Ambystoma mexicanum. The sequence continues at coordinate 206,712,015 of NC_090925.1, forward strand.
AACAACATGTTAGCATGTGATGGCCTTTGCATTTACAATATAAAGAAACGTTGCATGGGTACATTGCATGTTGCTTTCAACTCTTAAATATCAGCTCAATAAAATGCCAATGTCACAAAAAAAAAAATTGCAATGTACATAAGGCAGAACATTTTGAGTTCGCACATTACACTTTCAAGAAAATCGAAAGGCAGAAACACTTTCCTGAAGATCCGATCAGACAAAATGGAAATGCTAATAGAAAATAAATGCCTGCCGCTTTCATTTTGATAGCCTTGAAATGCATCCTCCAGTCATTGCAGTACATGTAACGTTCCAGTAATGCCGAAGGTAATGAACAGTCAATCCAGCTGCGCCTTTAACTCCTACTCAGTGTTAATATGACTTGCAGCCGCTCCTTTTTACAGCCTGTTCAAACGCAGCTTGTAAAAGTCTTATGAACGTGGGTGTGATGTCAAATGCCCGGCTACTTCTATGCGCATTATCGCTGGAGCCACTTGCACTGCTGATAAGCAGAGTCTCTCTTTTGTTCCCCCGACCCCTTGCTCTGCCAATAACACGCCATTGACTTCTTGTGAAGCGCCAAACTAAAAATGCGCCTATGCCTTCATATATTAAGAAGCCCTTGCTGTGGCAGATGCAGAACAAATGAAAGTGAGCAGCGCTGCCCCCCAAAATCACTATAAATGTCCCTCACTAATCAGTCATGCAGGACATGGGGCGGGCTCACCTTGGGTCTGGGGTGTAGGGGGGGGCGGTGGATGCTTCTGGTTCCTCACTCCTTTTTGGTGGGCAACTTCCTGTGCACCATATTCCTTCTGGCACAAGTTTGCTTCTTTTCTGTCCTTTCTTGCTGCTTTTCAGCCCCAGGTACACCTCAATCACCAAAATCCTCGTCGCCAGTGTTACAACGCAAGTTGAGGGGTTGCAATGATGAGCCAGGAGACCAGGTTGGGTTAAGAGACTTTAGTGGGTTCGTGGTACATAAGTCACAGGTAATAAGTTACAGGCAGGATAAGTACATAAGGGAGGGAAGCATCCACCGGTCCCCCCTCTGTTCAGCTCATTTTCCAACTGAACAGGGAGGACCTTGGCACTCACACCAAAACATTCTAGATGGAACACTATAATACAAGCATTCCAGGCACAGGCTCACATATACTTAGGAAACAGCTAATGAACCAGGATAGGTAAGACATAACACATTACAAGCAACAACAGCTTATACAAAGTCCTAATCTCTGTCTTCTTCAGGTTCTACTAAGAAGTCCGGGAGAACTGGGCTTGTAGGCCAGTCCACCCCTGCGTCGTAGGTGCCCAAGGAGCCACAGTTCATGTAGTCCAGCTTTTGGTGGGAACAGGGTCACATGTGATAAAGGCAAGACATGTCTAATCGAGTATCTTAGCAGGAGGCTCCAGTGTGTGTATGATCCAAAGTTCTCTGGATGGTTGCATGCAGTCTACGACTTTGCAAAGGGGATTTCTGTGGGGGCGATTGATGTAGTGGTGCAGCTCATGATCCCTATGTTGCTGGGTAGCGACTCATTGAAGTTTTCGATGGGTTCACTTGTTGAAGACATCTGGGGAAGTCAGGCTGGTATTTTTTTGTCGGCTGAGAGTTTTCACATGATTTTCACATCTGCGTATGTATTTATTTTATTTATTTATTTATTGCATTTGTTGTTAGCGCCCAGACCTGGAGGTATCATGTAGTTGTAGCACGTGAGGCCCTGTTTTTTGATGAGCCTCATCAGGCAAGCCCTATAGATATTGAAAAGGAGAAGGATGGCTTCTGTTCTTTCAGTGAGGAATGGTGTCATATTACACATTTTGTTACAAAACCTACAAGAAGGTGGGATTAGGTTAGGGAAATCATCTAGACATGCAATCCATAAGGGTTAGTCTTTTCATTGGTCATGCTCTATCTGGTGACTCCACTTGAGACCACCTCTAGATTGATAGCAGTTACTACATTTAATCTCTATACTACTGGATTGCCCAGTGCAACAATTAAAAAATAGCGTTATTGGAGGACGTGGATTGGTTGGCAGTGGTTTTTCCAACCTTGACCTTCATCAGCACATGAGCAACAATGCTGACAGGGGGGTGACATCAAGGTGCTGTTTTTCTCCAATTATAACACACCATCTCTGATTCCCTAGGCCACGAGCCAGGGCTTTAGGTTTGAACTGGGCTTTGCCTTGCATCTTTGGTCTGAGAATTGGAGGGGAGTGAAGGCCTCAGTCCATCTGTGTCTGGAATTCATGAATAGCCCCTGTTCTTCAACTATAAGACCACGTTTTGAATTATTCTGGTTGACTTTTACTAGGATTTTAGCTCCTTTTAATGTGGATGTCTTTACCCTTCACTTGTCTGATCTACCTTTCTTCCAATATTAAGCCTTAATTAATGAGCACCTGTCTTGAAAGACTGTTTGTTTCTTTACTTAATTTAAGAGAAATGTGCCCTGCTCTTGGGATTTATTTTCCATTCTCTTCGATGCTAGTCCAAGCCTACCTTTTTTTACTGTAGCCTTGGCAGGTGTTATGGAGCTACTGTCTGTTCTGCTCAGGTCTGTGCTTTTAGCTAATTCAGGGAATCTATTCTTCCTGCAGCTTAGCAGCTTCTTTGATGCTTCCCATTCACTTGAATGTGGCTGTCATCCATTTGATCCAAAATGGCTACTGGTTACTGTTGCATTTCTGCTTTAGGCAAGCATTATATGTATTGTCCTGTATCTTGCGTTGCAGCATATATGTTTTCTAGTATCTATTGAATGCAGGTATATTCTTCTTGTGTGAACGCAGTTTGACCTATTGTCTGTGTAACTTCTTGGTGAGTGCGTATCTGCTTTGTGTCTAATGCGTCTACGTGTTGTCAGTTTCGGCAGTGATGTAATTTGCTTTTGTTATCTTTGTTTACAACATGTTCATGTCTGCTACAGGGTGCAGACTCACCTCTTCTTCGATTGTTCTGGGGTAAGGCCGGTAGGGTTGTCTTAGTGAGTAGCATCTCTCGTACCTACAGTACGGCAGCAGAGAGGGGACAGACGCCATGAATGATGGGCTTCTTTAATTCCTGCGGTATACGAGCGGGGGATGTTACATTCATCTGTCTTTGGACAACCCTGCCCTCCCAACCTGACTGCTGCCCCCCTTGTGGCGTCCTTCTCAGACAGAAATACCAGTGAATGAATACAGACTAGTTTCAGCCTGTATCTATTTATTATTGAGCTAGATCAACAATATCCTTATAAATCAATTGCTGAAAAATAACACAAACAACAAGCCCAAGGGAAATGAGCATGATTACATCAGTTGACACTACTAAAATGTATTCCATTAGTACACATTGGCAAACATACTTTATGTACCACACACACTGAAGCCTGGCAAGCAGGGTCAAGATGTTTCGAACTACAACGCCCATCAGCACTCCCCATTGAATTTCCTGTGTAGTACTAAAGGGAGTGGTAGTCCAAAACATGTGACAAGTGCAGAGAAAAAGGACATAGCTTCTGTAAATGTGTTTGGCCCGGGGACATATTGGCCAATTATCATTAGTAAAGATTAGTTAACACAGGCCAATCGGACACCTTTTGCTGGTATGCATATGGCGAAATAAGAAAGTTATCAACGCCAATGCAGAGAGAGAATCCTCATCCGAAGAAGAAGGGAGGCCCACTTTGGTAATGTTGAACAGCTCACGAGCCAGGAGGAAAAGGCCCCACTGCACCATCAGAGTAACCGGCATGGAGAAAAGAGTCATGGCAGACTCGGGTTCGGACTTAACCATTCTACCCCTTTGCACATACAAAGAAATGATGGGCACCGAAAGGTCCTCAGCACTCGCCACAAGCCCACAGTGTTCGGAGGTGCATCCATTGAATTACTGGGATACATCAATGGGAAGGTGGAGTTCAAAGGGAGAGAAACTACCACAAGAGCATATTTCAGTCAGGAAGGCCCAGCAGTCCTGGGTTGTGACGGTCAAGCCAAACTCAAAATCAAACTGGACCCCAGCACAGAGGATCAAGTGCTAACAGTCAGTACAAGAGGAGCGCTGGTTGTCAAAGAGGACTTTCCCAAGTTGTTTTCAGAAGGGCCAGGAAAAATCAAAAACTTTGTGCATGAGATACTGCTCACGGCTAATGCAGTACCTGTAAAACACAAAGTGAGGCCTGTGCCAGCAACAGCCACAGACATATTCAGAAACCATCTTGACAGAATGGTGAAGAAGTCGAAGCCTCAGAGTGGTTGAGTCCTGTGGTCCTCATCAAGAAACAAAACTCGCAAAACCTAAGGGTGTGCATTGATCTTCGCAGCCTAAACCTGGAAGTCATCGCAGACAGCTACCCCTTTCCAAGCATTAACAAGCTCATCCTCATGATGAAAGAAGCCAGAGTGTTCTCGAAGTTGGACATGAGGGATGCGTATCATCAAATCCACTTGCACAAAGACTCCAAGCCACTTACTGCGTTCATCACCCCTTTCGGCACCTACCAGTTCACCAAGATGCCCTTTGGCCTGTCATCGGCGGGTTCGGCATTTCAGCGAATGATGGTCTTGTTACTACGAGACATAGGAAACGTGTCCTACTTCCAGGAAGATATCCTGATCTACACCTCAGATGAACACAAGCACAACGTTACGTTAAAGAAAGTCCTCGCCAAGTTACAGGAGGCTGGAGTCAAGTTAAGGTATGAAAAATGTGTTTTAAGGGCAAGAGAAGTTGAATACTTGCGGTACAAGATTTCGTCGCAAGGCATCAGCCCCATAAATACCTAGTGCAAGCTATAATTAAAGCTCTGGAACCAACTAAGAAGAAGTGAGGTCATTCCTAGGACTCGCAGAATGCTATGCAAATTCATCCCCAGGTTTTCAGAAATTACGACGTCGCTGCGAGACCTGCTCAAAAAGGCACAGAGTTTGCATGGCTGGAAGCCCAGAAAGAGCCAGTGGGGGACATACAACGACGTATAGTGGAAGCACCATGCCTACAACCGTTTAATCCAGAATGGTGTACAGTCATCACCACGGATGCCAGTGCGTGCGGCTTAGGTGCCGTACTCACCCAAAAGAAAGGGGATGCAGAACATGTGGTGGCATTCGCCTCTAAAGCCCTGTCCTCGGCTGAGAAGAACTACCCCACAGTGGAGAAGGAGATGCTGGCCTGCGCATGGGCGGTTGAACATTTCAGGACTTATGTGTGGGGGCACGAAATTTAAACTGGTCACCAACCATAAGCCGCTATGACGCCCGAACATCGGTATGGAATAGTACTGGTGGACTACCTGTAGAAGTGGGTAGAAGCAGAGTTCATCCCCAGCATCACGACTGCCACGGTCATAGAAGTCCTCATATCCATATTTCAGAGGGAAGGTCTCCCTAAAAGTTAGTCACAGTCAATGGGGTACAGCTAGTGTCGAGGGATATGGAGTCGTTCCTGCACAAAAACAACATTCATCAAAGAAAAGCTATGCTGTACCATCCCCAAGCCAATGGACTTGTGGAGAGAGCCAACAGGTTCATTAAAGGAGCCATCCAACTGGCAACCGCTTTGGGTATGAATCCCTTGAAAACGGTCAAAGAGGCCATCGCCGCCCACAGGTTAACTCCCAATGGGATCACCCAAAGTTCCCCAATTCACGTGTTGAGAGGGAGGAGAGTGGCGTCTAGACTGGTACCACCATGGTTGACCAGAGTAAGAGAAGATGAGGAAGTGGAAATGACCGAAGTTGTGTGGAGACTGGAAAGTAGCAAGGCATGCATGAAAAGATGGAGCGACCAAAGGAGAACTACCCAAGGTCGACAGGTCATGGAAGGTGCTTGAATCAAAATACGGCTTCCAAGCAAGGACCAATTAACAGGTTCGAAGTTCAGTCAACCCATAAGAGTTATTCATAGAGGGACTAACCATGTCCGCACTGAGGATGGCTGCACAAGGAACATGGAGCGAGTAGCCATGTTTGAGAAGCATCGGGAAGCAAAAAGGTTGCAAGAGGAACCTGACCCTGGCAAGGGCCCAGACAGAGAGAGTGCATGAGAACAAGAACAAGAAGTCAGAGCGAGAGAGACCATAGAAGAAGTAGCAGAAGGAGATGCGTCACAAGCCTTCCAGGAAACTAGTCAAGAACTGGACACTAGTGGCAGGAAGGAAGATCGACCGAGAAGGGAGCACAAAAAAACGGTGAACTATAATGACTATGTTATGCAATAGGCTTTGCTGTGATATCAAGGGGAGGTGTGTTGGGATATTGCTTGACGCTAGGTCTCGTGAGATCTCGGCAGGCGAAGCAACGCGAGGCGCGAACTAGGAGAAAGAGCAGAGAGGACACAGAGCAAGTCGTGCTCCCGGCGCTTCTCTACTGAGAGGGCATTAACTCTCCCCATAGACTCATTGACATTGTTGCATCCAGCACAGTTGAGGGCCAGTTGCCCATGGACTTGAATATACATATGTGCTTATGTTTCCTGCATTGCAAATATTTATGCCTCAATAAAGAGCTGAGCCAGCCTCCCAGAAGCTTCCCGCCTACTATTATACTACACCTGTCCATCATTGTTACACAGGGGACTGCACCCTTGGCCCTATGTCGCCACAGTAGTAGTTGCTTCTCCAGAATAAAAGCATGCGGGTGGCAAAAGAATTCAGGACTTCATTAAGGAGGGTTTCCCTCCTTCCGCGGAAACAGAGAATTCTGGACGTCCGCGGAGACGGAAGAGTCCTGATCGATTCTGGGTTACTTCTACCGTCTCCTAAAGATGCAAGTGCAGATGCGCATTTATTATGCAATGGAAACGCCCACTTTCTTAGATGAAAGCGTCCTGTTGGGGACATTTTCACAAACAGCGGTCTGTCGGGGAACTGCGCATGCGTTTAGTGCACACTGAGGAAGAGGCAGTTGACTGTGAGATAAGGAAGAGGTCTAAGGAGGGGTAGGGGAGTGTGTGTATATATGTGTGTGTATATATATATATATATGTGTATGTAGGGGGCAGCCTGTGCGTGTGGATGTCGGGAATGGGAGACTGGGTCAGGGGAATGGGAGATTAGGGGACGGGAGTTCCTCCCCTCCCCTGACCAATAGATGACAGGCCCTAGCGGGGGAGGGAACGGGGGCTGCAGGGATTTCCTCTGCATTAGGAGCGGCCTTGGCCGGGGTTCTTTGATCATGCATCAAGGGTTTTATGCTGATATTTTTCTTTTTTTTTTTTAAATCATCGACCATTTTTATTTTGGGGTGTTCCCCCCCACACCCCAATCTCCTGCCTCCCCTCTCAATTGTACACTATTCCCTACCCCTAACACCCCCCACCCCTTATATACCCTTACCTACAACCAACTATAGTTTTCAATTAGTTTTTTCATGGGGGAAAAAATTAGCAAAAACTCATTGGAAAAAACACAGTCGATGAATGAATGTCGTACGAACAGGGGAATGCGATTTCCTCATAGCGCTACAACCAGACCTGGTGAATCGGGCTCCGATGAAAGCGGCCTGCGGGAAATCACATAGGACCTTAATGCAGTCAGGCTCACATCATCTCACAAACATTCTCTTTGAAGTAAGGACAACTTATACATGAATGAACTTTGGGGGGGGGGGGGGGGGGGGAGAGAGAGAGAGAGAGAGAGAGAGAGAGAGAGAGAGAGAGAGAGAGAGAGAGAGAGAGAGAGAGAGAGAGAGAGAGAGAGAGAGAGAGAGAGAGAGAGAGAGAGAGAGAGAGAGAGAGAGAGAGAGAGAGAGAGAGAGAGAGAGAGAGAGAGAGAGAGAGAGAGAGATTGTGAGTTTACATAACTGTGTGGTGAAGCTTCATTAAGCAAGAATGTGGTTAAAACGGCACGTGTGTGTGAAAAATGATGAAATTCCCTTCTTCCCTTCTGTTAGTAAGCATGTATGTCATTCAAAATGGAGTCTCTCTAACTATACTAGGCCGATGTGGGGAATAAAAGGCCTACTCTTCTTAAATCAATAAGTTTCTCTTTTTCATTTGATTTCGATTGCTATTGCATTTTAACCTACTGTCTTTTAAAACGTAATTTCATGCAAGAGCGCCAAGAGCAGAGGCATTGCTAGGGAGGAGGGGCGTCTGAGGGGGCTAAACCCCCAGGTTCTTTTGGGTGTAGCCCCGGATAGAAGCTCAGGAGTTACAACCAAAAAGGCTAGCTAGCCCCCAGTCCTGACAGTCCCAAAATTAGCATAGCCCCGGATATTTACCAGACCTAGCAACACCCCTGGCCAAGAGACCACGCAGGTGGCAACAGTGCGCGGTAAAACTTAACTGCATTTTTCTTCCACACAGGCTTTCCTCGCTACGATCCAACACGCTACGATCCAACACGCTACGATCCAACCATTGGGCTCACACCTGACTGCCCTATGTCAGAAGATGGCCATAATTAGCATATAAACATATCTGCCTCACAGACAATGGCCATTGTAGCTCTTAAAAGCTTAACCAATATTAGGTTGTTCCTCAGCTGCCAGAAACCCACTATTCCACAAGCATGGAAGCCAAGAGTTTCTACAAGACTCACGCCCTGCCACAAAAACTTGCCTTTGATGACAACCAGCTTACACCCCAAGCAAAAACAAGCACTGGCAAAGCCAACAGTTTCAGCTTGTACTTAAGTATTAGGCATTTGCCAGGCACTGCTATTAGATGCCCAGGTACTCGCACCATTTTGCACCTGCTTCCATCAATGGGCAATTAGTACCACTATGGCTGTGCCTGGTAATTGCCTTTGCCATGCCTACACAAAAGCCCAAGCTGTTGGCATCGCCAAGGCTTGTTTGAATGCTGATCGGTCAACGCAGGCCTGCGTTTAAAGGCATTGGATCCCAGGACCGCACCAATGGCAACCCCACCCCCTTTCCCAGCATAGCATGGCCATTGTGGTGCAGTTGATTTCAACAGACAGCAACAGCTTTTTCCTTGATCAGGAAAAGTGGGCCCGGTCCATTAAAGAGATCATGCCGATACATGGGGCATAGCTGCAAGGATTTCCCACACAGAGCAAGAACCCAGCTTGATGACAATGGGGTGAATTTTGTGGCAGGCATCTTTTGTCTTTTTCACCAAGTCCAAATCAATAAAAATGTTGGCGGGCCAAAGTGGGAATATTCTAACACTAGTGAAGCATATGAATCGAGAGTCGCCCCCACCGACTATGCTCCTGCTGCATGTATACCATTTCCCGCACTCCTGGCGAAATAGGTCATGGTACAAAATGACCACTTTGGTATAGGATGTTAATGTGTTGCATGCCTTGTCCTGGGCTGGTCTCAAGCAACCTGCCTTAGAGTCACATAAATTACCTGCCCCTGTAAAAAGCAGTAGGATCTGTCACACAAATCTGTAAGCGGTAGGACTGCTTAAAAAGCAGTCGCCTACTGCCTAAATTAGTAGGATTGGCAAGTATGGTAATCTAAACAGTTTAGTCTTTGAGTTACATTTTCACGATAAAAGATGTACGTCAGCTGCATTCTCAAGATAAGCCAACAATGGCTACCGCTGATATCAGCACAGGTCTGGCGGCGGCTGTGAGATACAGTCAAGCGAAATGGAGCGGCGGTGTCAGCCTGAAGCAAAGGCCATCATTTTTAATCCTTACTTATACACAAACCTGTTCCTCTGCAACCTGATAAAACTGCCTTTGCCAGCCAAGACAAGCCCTAGTTTAGTTTACAGAAATGGGTACTTCTGATAAACCAGTTTGAATGGAATATAAATTACAAGTGCAGTCAGATTTTAGAAACTATTTCTGACATTGTAATTTAAAACGAGGCCCTTGGTGTCAAGACCAACGACTATGCCATGAGCATGAACAAAAAATAAGCACACAACCGTCAGAGCTTTTGGTGGGACACCCGTCTTCATCTTTCAAATGCGCTTCCGTGGCTGGGACTGGAAAACGCAGGAAACAAAATGGCTTACTTAGAGAAGCAAAAACACACTGCACAGCCAATCGGGTGCTCCTTACATCAAAAACACTGTGCCAATCCCCCCACAAGTCACTAGATGTACATGTTTAGTGCCATTTTAAACCAAAACATGCTATTACCCTACCCTATTTATTTTTTATAAAAAATACTATAGAATGTGTAACATAACTTGAAAGCTGCAGCAAATATATTTTAAAGCATCAATCAAATCAAATAACTTTTTAAAAACATTAAAACGTGGCCACCATTTTCGAAGGAAAAATGGCTGAAAAATTCATCACACAGTAGAAAATCAGCCAAAGAGTGCAAAAAGAGGTGTGGTTGGAGGGAAAATGGGTGGAAATGGGAGGCAAATCCTACAGATTTCACTTAGCAATGGGGTTTAAATGGGTGGGACATATAGCCAAACTACATATATCCATCCTCATATGTGAACCTGCATTGAATATCGTTACAACCCTGCATTCAAAGCCCCCATTTCAAGCTCTTATTTTAAAGCTCTTATTTTAATGACAATAGTTTCGGTTTTATAGGTATCGCTTTAAACGCCACCTAATAGCCAAAACTGAAAAAATTGAACTGGATGTCTAAAAGCTTGAACAGTAGCACTGTAAAATGCCAAATATTGCATAGAAGGATTGAACTTGGCCAGCCAATATGCTAGGTTTGATGTTTTGTTATACTTATTTTAATGTTATATTTTGTTATCTTACTGGAATGTATAGTGTACCACACACCACTGCCTCTCAATCTGTCAGCACAGTTTTTGTAATTTCTGTTTCTCTCTGTCTCGCCAAACTCTCGCCCTCTCTTTTGTGCTATAATTTACTCCAATGCATGCTGCTGGGATGAAGTGCTAATATTTGTTAAGCATATTTTTTATGTTTATATTTCTGTCTGTAGAAGGAAGGTATTGACAGCACCCCTGAGCTAGAGAACATTACATATCTTATGCATCTTGTTGTCCAACTGTTAATAGGTCTCTCTCTGTAGTCTGCCATCTGGGGAGTGGGGGAGCAGCCTACTTTGCTGTGTAGCAACTAATATGCCCCCCTCTCTGTTTCCATCTCTGTTTCCCCCTCTATGTCTCTCTCCCTCTCATACTTACAGTAGCTTTCATTTTTCTCATAGAACCCCCACAGCTCGGCGGAAGCAGAGGGGGAGACACTGAACCTCACCCAAGGATGGCCCCAGTTTTCCAGAGGGCCAGGAAATTCCACTGGAACCAAAAACACCAACTAGACTAAAGATGCTCCTTTTTCAGATAGCAGGAGGCATTTGCAACATTGCATCCGCAGAGTACACCAACCCAATGCCACTTTGGACATGCTGGTGGAGGGCAAGGGATTGATTGATTTTCAGAATAATGCACACCGAGCGGACTCAACCGTATAAAGGCGCAGCTGCTACACAAACAGACCACCTAAGAGCAGTGCGCACAGGAATCAATTTCTACAGTAAGACAAACGCACCACACAGAATCTACTCACCCTCACTGCCTCCTTATTTAAAAAGAAAAGATTTGAGGGCTGTACAAAATGTATATGATTCAAAAGCTCTGATACCTTAGGGGATGCTGTTCCACAGCCTAGGGTCAAAAACAGCAAACCTTCTTTCTCCCCCTGAAACAAATTCCGATGGGGGGGGGGGCAGCCAGCAACAAAATACTGACGGGGGCAGCCAGCAACAGCTGATGATCTGATCATAACAGCCTAGTAGGCTGATAACAACCAATTTTGTCCCTCAAATAGGTGGGAGCAAGTCTGTTAAAACATTTGAAGATCAGGCATGCCACCTTGAATTGAATCCTGTCCTCTACATCCAACCAATGGAGTGTTCGGCGAGAGGACGATACGTGGGCAGACCTACCCAGCCGGCATACCATTCTTATGGTGACAGTCTGTGATTTTTCAAGCCTGTACAACTGTTTGCATAGAATGCCCACCAGAAGACTGGCATCCACCTTATACTGGAATGTGTTTAAGGGGGTAATGTTGAAGCAGGAACAGTAGCAGAACTGGCAATGTCTGACAACACCCACAATTACCCCCTCTCCTCTGCCTTCCCACCAGCCCCCTGACCTGTGCCAGCCCACTGACACCACTAAATTAGTTTAATGGGGAGATGAAGGAGAACTGTGGCATGATACAGCAAGTGACAATTACATTGCACTGTATTACGCAAGACCATTATGTTTCCGGATTAGCCTTTGACCACATATTGCCTGTTGCTACAAAAGCGATAAATGTACATCAAATAAAATAAACATGCAGACAGATCAGTAGTCCTATAAAAAGACACCAAAAATAATTGTGGTCAAGACTACCAGAGCTAGACAGAAATCAAGACTCAATAGATGATATCTCTTTATCCATTTGTTGTCACAATGAATATGTCTTTCAATTTATTTACTTAAAACCATTTTATCCTACAGATATTTACACTTCAATAGACACCCAATATTATCTTTCTGAATACATGTATATTCCACAATTCATACACGTTTGTTCCCAACTGCACAATTCACCATTACTTCACTCTCACACCCTCAATCATACATCCAGGGCTACTAACATCATACATCTACCATTACTAAACACACACAAATAATCTAATCAATATATATATATATATATATCTTTACTAGGTACCCTTATATAGTGTTTATGTCCTATAAAAAGATACAGGAACCCTTTAAAAAGTGTGACTATTGACTGGGAACTACAAAGCAGCATTGAATGTCAATGGCACTGAACGCATGCGTGTCCGGCACTGTTACACAGGCGTCACCAGCCCTGGCCCTGCCACATTGCATGTGTATTCTGCAGCACAGAGGAGTGCTTACACAGCCTCATACGTCACTAGCCAGGGAAGCCTCTGAAACAGTTTGTGATGCAGGAACTAAAATGGGCCCCTGCTCAAAACATGCATAGGCTTCAATCCCATATTGCCTACATTATGTTTTTGTTTAATTTGTCAAAATTAACAAAATAAATGACACTAAAAGAAAAACCACAAGACCAATAAAAAAATAAATCAGTGGAGGAGGCAGTATTTAAAACACTCCTCATTTGGAGGTCAGTATCCCAACCACTTCACAATCCAGCACTGCTCGTGTGAAGCGTTGATTTGAGGTGCAGATGACCATTAACACCACGATTCAGCACCACCTGCTTGCAGTGCTTAATTTGTAGGGGTGTTTACAAGGGCTCAGCCCTGGCACTTATATTTGAGCCCCAGCCCTTATTGTCTCAGACTCACTTTAATTAAGAAGTTGTGATAGTGCATCCATCAACCACAAGGAGGAGGTTCGAGCTGTAGTGTAACCCCAAATATGTCGACACTGTGGGGAGCAGCTATGGGGGGTGGCAGCAGTGGAGGTGTATTGGAGGGGCGGATTATCCTCTGACGGGCCCATAGGTCAGTGCTCACCCTCAAGTACCTGTAAAACAAGATAGCTGCACCATGTGAGGAAGGGGGTGCAGGATTCACTTACTCCAACACAACTCAATAATGAGGACTCAATAGTTTGGCAAAGGGAAGTCCGTTTAATGACAAGTACAAAAGACAGGGTAACAAATGGGAATCAGCAGTGATGCGATCGCTTGTCTCGCTTCCACTTCCACGAACTTCATACAAACAGTAACGTTTATGCTCCAAACTCGTCATCATTGACGTCTAACTGTACAAGTTCGTCATGCAATATAATTGGTTGGGAAAGGTAACTTAAGTATAGGTGCTATATCTGTATATGGTAACAAAGCATTCGGATTGGATAATTCTTATCGGGTGGGCATCTATGCCCATCCCTCTACATCACACGTGATAGGCGTCACTACAAGTACGACGTCCTATTGGTTCTACTATCTATAGGACCTTAGATTACTTGGTTCATTGTGATTGGGTGGGTTACACCCGTAGACATAAATCTCCATTTTAATTAGCAGCATGCAGAATGGACACCCAGGTGCCTAGTGCCCTAGGATTCACCCCGCCTCCTTTCCATCAATCAGTACTTTTAGGGCTATGTGTCAATTAGTTGGCTGAGGATGGCCTCGAAACTGTAGCCTCTTATCTGGAGAAGTTATGGCATCTTCAGTTCCGGGTGACATCAGGCGCTGGCAACTCTTCGCGCCTGGCTGGTCACATGTCTGCTCACCCTGAATCTGCTCCAGTTTCTGGCTTTTCGAGTATTTGATTCTTCCTTAGCCTCACCACCTGCCTGGGCCCCCTTACCTTGACCTTCACGGGGCAGGCTGGTATGCTCTGGAGTTTCGTTTCTTAAGAGCTGCCGCTCTCCTCCCTTCCTTAGGTTGACCTCGAATTCCCAGGCATGAGCTACTTCTTTGCTGAGTTTCGATACCGTTCTCCCCTCTGGCTTTAGCTGGAATATGAAAACTGGCCTTGTAGGCCTCAGGCCGCCTGGGCATACTTCTGCTTTCACAAAAATGGAGTTGAACGTGTACACTGTGCCTTATTGAGGTAGATATATGGTTGGCGCCTGCCGCTTTATTCTTCTACTAAGCATTGCAAGCTGTATCGTTTTCTCAGCGTCTTGCGTTCCAAGCCTATTTACATGTGTTATCTGGTTGGATACTTCCATCTTGTTTCACCACAACATTTTCTTACGTGTCAACATTGTCTCTTCTACCGTGTCCATTACATCTCGTTTTCATAGCTGCTTGCTCTTGTGTGCTATCCTTGATAGTCGTTTCCATTCATCCTCGAGTCTGTCCGGACCCTTGTGCCATTTCCACTGGCCATCCATTAATGCTCTTTGGGTCTCTTCGTGGACCGTCTGTAGGTATTCTTCATTTCGTGTCAGCTGTTGGTATGGTTGTCTAAGAGGGTATCGTGCAACCCAGGGTTGTCTGGTTACAGGTGCGTCAACAGGTACTGCTCTTCTGATGTACACTGGGCAGAGCCCGAGTGCTGCTCTCCTTTGGTTCATTTGCTCCTCATATGTCTCATACCTTGGCAAATACGTTTCTGGCACCTTGAACTGGGGAGTAGGGGTGCAGGCCATGTCTGGGACCTCCTCTACACTCCCCCCTCTGGTCGGTTCATCGACCACTTCTGCTTCCTCCTTTGTATTCATCTTTTTTGGTTCATCTGTGTCTTGTTCGCCGTCTTCTGGGTTTGTACAAGATGGTGTGAATGCGAGGATCTTGGGAGTCCATATTTTTATCACACCTTTCAAGTTTCCTGCTGCTTTCACGTGTTCGTCCTTATTCCAGGAGTAACCACAAAGTAGAGTTGGAAGGCAACTACCTCCCGTTTATGCCTCAATATTGTAACACTTAGAAAACAGAAGGCTAAATAATTATAAAGTTATTCCTATAGCTGAGTCCCTAGCAAAAAAAAGTTAAATGACCCTATATGTGAATGATCTCGTATCAAATGGTTGTGGGCCCTAGTTGGTGCTGCTGGGCCGACTACAAATGATGTCGAGATCCTGACCCTATTCTCTCTAAAACACTTTCCTGGTGTCTAATACATGCACACAGCATGGAGGTCGATATTTTCGTGTTTAATTTGTCTCCCCCATGGCGTGTGTCTTATCATTAAAACAAAAACTGATTCTATGACCAATGGTCAATAGAATTGGTTTAAAAACAATATTTCTCCTCCCTAATATAATGGTGAGAAAATACGTGTTGATAACAAAATCAATTTCTTTTTAGCAAACCCTCTTATTTCTTTATAAGGGAATTGGAGTCTAAGTTATCAACCAGAGCAATTGAACAGTCAACCGGTTTCAGCGGGATTCTCAAGTAGCCGCTTTCTTCATGACGAATACTTTTATTCAATTCTGGTATTCTCAAAAATATCTTCAGCTCTGTAAAGTACTAGGGAGTGTCTTCTAGGGTCCAAACTGGATAAGGTGGAGCAATTCCTGATCCTCTGTGGCAAAATCCTAGAACGTGTAGTGCGCTGTATGCCGCAATTGGTCTCTACTGCGTCTAAAGTAATGGGCATTCAATCTTATGCTGGGAGGATATGTTCTCTCTTCTCTCCTCAATTGTACACCCTCAATATCCTGGTTCTGGCCGCCTCTAATCGTGCAATCCGTCCTTATTCCAGGTCATTAGCTGGCATTGTCCATTTGGGCTGCAATATATCCATTTTCCTTCATATTTCCTTCGTTTACTGGGGTATGTAAACCTTGTTCCTTCTGGCGCAAATTCGCTGACCTTCACAAAGCCTCTTATTTCTTCATCAGTCAGGTCTCTGGGCTTCCATCCTGGTTCGACATCGATCATGATTTTCATCCCAATGGCTTTCTTCCCAGTTTTCTGCCACTGTGTGATGATTATTTTGATAACACAGAATCTTAGCAGTATTATTGCTAGTAAAGCTCCCAGAAACTTGAATATATCTGCCATCCATCGTGGGACCCATGAGAACAAGGCTCCAACCCAGCTGTCATCGTCCACTTCATCACTTTCATCGATCATTTGGTTCTGTAGGTTTGTCAACATACCTATAGCTTCTGTTAAGGTTCCATTTTCTTCGTCATGCGAAGGTATAAATGTGCAACATGATTCTCTGATTTTTGTGCAAACACCTCCATCCATCGCTGTGATCATGTCCAGCACATATCTGTTCTGGATGGTCATCAGTCTAATTGCTCTCAGCTCTTCCTTAATCGCGTTGAATCCTCTTATGGTGGTGTTGATGGTCTGCAATAACTCCCATCTGGTTATCTGTAACCATTTAGCATTCACTCTCCTACTTGGATGTGTGGCAGAAGCATTGTTGTGAAAACTGTTGAGGTGCAGCTAAACGGCCTGTGCTTGTATGGAATTGCGTGGAATGCTTCTTCTGATTTGGCAGAAAAGCAATTTTCTCTCCTCATCCTGGATACCAGTTCCATAGATCTCCTCTTTCTTAGATGAGCATCTGCTTTCGGGAAACTGCCCAGACTCAAATCACTTTTTGGGATCACTAGTGCGGGAACATGGACGTTCACTAGTGTGCATATGCCTCCCCAGTTTTTCGGTAGTCTTATGTATGCCTTGGACCCACGCCCAGTAATGATCCATTATAACTGCGGTCCCTTGCATCATTCCTGGGGCTTCAAAGATTCGTCCGCAGTTTTGATTCTGTTCCATTTTCCTTGTGCCATTGTTTCTGAAGCACAGTTTCGGGTTCTCCAGTGGTACTATTTGTAAAGGTCCTCCTCTGTCTTCGACCCATGTCAGCAGTCTTACCAACTTTGGCCATAGAGGTTTGCATAACCTCTATGAGTTCTCTATCACTTCTTGGCAGGCTCCAAGGACCATCCAAGCTCGGCAGATTACTACTCCTTCTTCCCATCCATTTGGGTAAACTACTGTTCCCCAGATCTGCATTTGGCCTCTGTTCTTCCAGATTTGAGCCGCTTCTGCAGTTTTTCCTTGAACGTTCAGTCTCGGGTTTATTTCCCATCTTGTTCCTGATCCTTTAACCTCAGGGTTCTCATATGTGATCACTTGATTCCTATTATGGGCTCTGTTTCTTGTTTTAATGTCCTGGACATAGCCATCTTCATCAGGGTAATCTTTTTCAGTGGCCCATATTAACGAGACGTCTCTTCCCATAAATTGTGCTCTGGTGTTGCACATTGCTACGTGCGACATACAGTGTGCTGTGGGGACGTCAATTTCCACTGCCACGAAGATCTTGGATTTTCCCATACTGTATGGTGGGAGTGCACAGACGAAGCATTCTCCTTCTGATTGCCTTCTCCCAACTTCCTACATGTGTTGGTATCAAATATTGTTTCCTAGATGTGCGGTGCTGTCCATGTAATCGTTCAATACATTGTCGTCTTCATGTGGGCTTCTCTTGATTCTCAGCGTCCTTCTGTAGTTTGCTATAACTATATCTCCAAATGCGTCTCTGCTGCTTTTCCACTCTGCAGGTTTTTCTGGCATGCTTTTCGGTGGAACAGGTTTCCTTGTTTTGATTGCTGTGGCGGAAGAAGGGTTTGCATTTCTTTTCTTCTTCTTTTGCAATCTTTCATAGATCTCCTTTAACTACCGTTGGCTCACCATCTGCCCCACGCGTGGCTGTGTCGTGGGCCTGGTGCTTGTTCCTTGCGTTGGAACTAGTGTGCTTGCTATTACAGTCTCTATTGCTTTACTTTTCAGTTCCTTGTGTAGTTTCTTTGCTCTAACTATAAACAGGAATAAGTGATCTATCAACATTTGTGTTTTTCCAGTGAATTCCCTTGTGGCTACTTCAGTCTTTTCGAGCGCTTTTGTTATTCTCTCTCTCTTTGGTTCTTCACTTGATTCTTCTTGGTCCCTTCGACTATTTTCTGGGACTGGTTGTTTGGTAGGCAGTCTCGTATTTTCTGTTGCCTTCATTTGAGGTCCTGTAGCCATTGACACTTGCCTCTGTTCGTGTGCATTCAATGTATGGGTGCGTGCAGTGGTCAGTGCTACGTTTTCATTCATTCCGTGCTGACCCTGCCTCCAGCCTTTCTCTACATTCATTACCTCATGTGTATTGGAATCACTGCTAATTACTTTCAATTTTAGTTTGTTTACTTGACCCTCAGATTTTCTTGGAACTGGAATAACTATATAGGGTCTGGGTGCTTTCGTGGGACTTATGCATATGTTATCTGGTGGGTGCACTGGAATTGGGACACTTCGTGCACCAATGAAGAATGCGGTTCTGATAGTTAATGACAGAAAAACAATGATAATCACTATACAAATGCACATTATCATTCGACAGGACAACTTGCAGCATTTTCTTCCATGGAAGTGGGGGCGCCCCTCCGCCTGCGGGAGGACTAGGTTACTGGTCTGGGCCCCCATTTCGATCATAAGTCTGTCGTCTGTGTTTATTTCTCTTCACTTACTCCGATCTCGTTTCTCAAAAGTACGTTAATACTAAAGTGTCGAGTGCTTTTCACGTGTCCCCGCTCTTGCGGGTGGTGATGGTAGTCTCTGGTTAAGGGATACAGTTCCTTTGCTAGACTATGGAAAAAGGTTAAGCTAACATCTTTGGTAAGTCACATTTATTATGCATATCTATGGTAGGTAAGATCCCAGTGTACTCCTCGAATTTGCTTTGGTCCTGAGGACATGCTGGGACCTATTCAATGCGGAGGAATGAAAAGAGGGTACTGCTAAGAATCACACAAAAATAAAAATGTTGTAAAAATAAAAAATAAAAAAAATAAAAAATAAAAAAAATAAAAAATAAACATGGAAAAATAAGGAAAAATAGAAAACCAAGACAGTGGAGTTCTCGTCTCTGCTCTCCTCGATCTGTCCCTCGGCGGAAAGATAAAGTACTGTCTCTCTGTCTCCTTGATCTGTCCCACGGCAGAAAGATAAAGTACTGTCTCTCTGTCTCCTTGATCTGTCCCACGGCGGAAAGTTTCACTGGAATCTCCTCAGGTATTCTCGCTGGAAGTTAGTTAGCTCCACCTGGAGCATGATGCCGTTGAGGAGTGTGCCCATAGGTGCGACATTGGCTGGATCTCTGAGGAAGGTTATGACGTCAACATCAGCAGGTCTTCCCACCATTTCTGGAAAGTCAGCGACTAAGCGAAATAGCATATTGTGTGCCAGCTGGGTATCCTCAGGTGACAGGGACATTTGTCCTGCTTTGCTGGGTCCTGGATCACAGGCTTTTCTTTTGACGCAAATAGTCTCTGCACTTTCCTGCTGCGTGGATTGCAAACACGTAGTTTAGCTTGATCCACACTTGGTTCAGGTATTCATTGTTTCTTCGATCTCTGATGAATGTTAGGGTGTCCGTGGTTCTCCCGACAAGTCCTGGGCACTCCTCTATTATGCGAAAGAACAGCGTGTACGTCAGTTCATCAATGACCACTTGTGGCGGAAGCATCTGTGTCCTTATTCACCATACTCAGGCAACTCGGTGAAGGCCTCCACGAGGACAGTCAGTAGTTGACATATTACCTTCCTGTTCGCAGGATCTTGAATGAAGTCTGGGATACTGGTGTCTCTCCCTACAAGTGATGGATATGTCTGTAATACTAGCCGAAAGCAGGACAGTATATCCCTTGTGATACTTCTGCTGGGGGATACCATAAATTCTATACACAAAGTCTTGACACTGGTTGCTTCTGGATTTTGAGTTAAGCTCTCGGACAAGTCTCGTTTTGCCGCCTATCCGAGTCTTGATTTTTTATTATCAATGTTGTTGTGGCTGTGGATGCGCAGTTCTCTCCTTTACCCTGCACATGTGGTGCACAGAGTGTCCGTATTATTGTTCTTTATCACCTTTCTCTTTTTGCTCAGAGGAAATGTCCAGCTTGAAAGCCACAATTTTAAAACAGAGTTCTTTTGCCGCTCATGCGTCCTTCTTCCTCGTCATGGATCTTGTCTGCACGTGCTGAGGTTCTTCCCCGTTGTCTGTGGTTTCTTCATGGTGAGGTGCAGCTGGAGGGCTCTCTCCGATATATGGTTTAATGTCATTTAGGAAGAGCCATGCCCTCCTGCCCTGGAGTTTGACAGCTGAAGGTGTGCAGTCCTCCAAGATGAACGGACCATTACATCTTGGCTCGTCCCACCTTTTCCTTGTATCGTTTTCGATTAATACTGCATCACCAGGGAAGTTGAGGGGTGCACATAGACCTTGAATTGGATCTGTCTCAGCACCTCCTGTTGTGTTTTGTGCTGTGCTGCCCCCTTTTTGCCGTCGCTGCAGTTGGTCTGAAACGACAGAAAGGCTCGATGTCATGCAGCTCAAATACTCATGCATTTCTGACCCCAGGACTTCCCTAGTTGGCTGGGCATCCCATCTAGCCCTATCTCGGGGGAAACAGGGGTTCTCATCCTTCTGCCCGTGACTATCTCGTGCGGCGTGAGATGATGGTCGGAGCCTGGTTGGTTCCGAAGTGCATACAATGCCAGTGGTAGACAGTGCAGCCATCCCTTTTTTTAAGTGAGTTTCAACTTGGCTATCTTTTCTTTTAACAAGCCGTTGAGCCTCTCACATATGCCGTTTCCCTCAGGATGATTACGCCGACGAGAACTTGTGCTTTATACCAAGCAACAAGCTGATCTGTTCGAATATTGTATTGACAAAGTGAGCCCCGTTATCTGACCTCATTACCTCACACACCCCCCATCTAGGGGACACTTCCCTCACCAGGAATTTAGCAGCACAGGTTGAGTCTGGGTGTGTACAGGGACCTGCTTCTATCCATCTAGAGAATGGACACACCACCACAATTAAATACCTGTACCCATTGCACACTTGAATCATGTTGACATAGTCGATATGTAAGTGCTGAAAGGCCCATCTGGCCAGGGTATGACTCCTCTCATTACTTTTAATGTGTGCCCAGCAGTGAACTGCTGGCAGATTATGCAGTTTACCATAAAGAATGCAACATGCTCCGCTAAATTCGGTGTAAACCAGTCTTCTGTGAGCGTTGCAGCAAGATTTTCTTTTGACATATGAATAGGGTAATGTAATTGCTCCAATGCTACCTTTAGTAGGGCGACAGGCATTACTGGTTTACCAGTGCTATCTTGCCTCCACAACCCATCAGAGGGGTTTAAAGAACACCCTTGATGTTTCCATAGATTCTTCACTTCTTGGGGAGCCTCCCCTTGGAGCTCCATCAGATGAGTCTGCCCCATATTGCTATAGGCTTCTGGTGTGGCTCATGCTACCATCATACGCTAATGGGTGCGTGCCACCTCCACGTCCATGATTGTTTCATTCCTGGATGCCATACGCTTGGCTTCCGTGTCCGCTTCATGGTTTCCACGTGACACGGAATCCGTCCCCTTGGTGTGGGCGGCGCATTTCACGACTGCTATGCCCACAGGGAGCTGTAGTGCCTTTATCAGCCTATCCAATAAGGCTGCATGTTGCACAGGCGTGCCGTCCGCTCAGAGGTATCCCCTCCTTTTCCAACATGCTAGTCCTGCATGCACGGTTCATGTCACATAGGCTGAGTCACTGTATACCGCTACTTCCTGATCTGCGAGATTCTCAATGGTATCAATGCCAATAGTTCTGCAGCTTGTGCAGAATAGTGGGATGGTATTCGTGCACTGACGAGTACTTGAAACTCTCCATTTGCTATGTGTTTTACCACGACCACGCCTGTGTATCTTTGTCCATCCTCTTGGTCGATTCTTGATGAACCGTCAATGAACACGATCTCACCCCCTGCCAGGGCATTTTCCTTTACCCTGGGGATTTCATCATAGAATTCCTCATAGTTTTCACAGTCGTGTATAGGCTCTCCCTCAGTGACTGGCTCAGCTATGAACGTAGCTGGATTGACAGTTTTATATCGAACTATCTTGATCGATGGGTTAGAGATAATCACCTCATAGGCAGACGCCCTTTGTGATGTCAGTGTGCCCTTTGGTTTCTCTAGTATGGCAAATAATTAATGTTGGGCATATACCGTCATGGAGCATCCCATTACAAGGGATGACGCCTTCTCGATGGCGTACACTGCAGCAGCTAGATTTTGTTTGCATGGGTAGTGGCCTCTCATAACCGGGTCCAGACTTCCGCTGTAATACGCTAGAGGCTTATATCCAAGTGAGGTTCGCTGAGTGAGTATTGTCGTCATAAAATTGCCATCTGTGTGTAAACATATGTAGAATTCCTCTGCATAGTTAGGAATCCCAAGAACTGGGGCCTTACAAATTGCCCCCTTGAGTTCTGTAAACCCCTTCTCCATCGCCTCAGTCCATTCAATCTTTTCCTTTGTCGCCTGGGCCTTCTTTAGGGCCTGAAGCAAGGGCTGGGTATATGAGCTGTAATCGAAGACCCATGCTCTGACATAATTGCACAGTCCTAGAAAGCTCTGCATTTGCTTTATCGTGATCGGATTAGCCGTGTTCATGATAGCTTCAGCCTTTTCTGGGGTTACCTTTTTCCCTTTGTGTGAGATTAGCTGGCCTATGTATAACACCTCTTGTTGACAGTACTGTAACTTCTCCTTATCAACTTTATATCCTTTCTCAGCCAGTATAGTCAGTAGCTGGACAGAATCGCGCCTTCATTGTTCTTCAGTGTCGCTTCAGATCAGAATGTCATCCACATACTGCAAAACAACACTGTCCACTGCAATATTGCTTAGGTCCATTTGCAGGACTCTGTTAAAAATGGACGGGGACTCACAATACCCCTGAGGCAGTCTCGTGCTCTTCAAACGCATTTGTCTGAAAGTGAACAATGTCAATTCTTACAAGTTACGGTGAAACGGGATAGAGAAAAAGGCATTTTTCAAATCAATCACAGTGAAATATTTTGCCTCAGTGGGTATGTTGCATAGAATTGTAGATGGGTTAGGGACTAGAGGGAATTTGGCTTCAACAATATCGTTTAATGCTCTTAAATCTTGGATTAAACGCCAAGACCCTCCTCTCGATTTCTTGACGGGGTAAATCACTGTGTTGCAGGGTGATTCTGACGTCACAAGGATGCCCTGCTCCATCATGGCGGAAATTGTCTTTGCGATCCCTTCATCCGCTTCTCTGGACATGGGATATTGCTACGCTCTTGGTAAAATTGCTCCTGGTTTCAATTTAATTTTCACTTCTCCTCCCCCTTTCAGGAGGCCTACGTCATAGGGCCCTGTGGTCCATACTGTGACAGGCACTTGAGCCATGTCATCATCAAAATATTCTGGACGTATCAGTGCCAACATCATTCTCTATGGCACCTCTCATTTGATCATTTTGACCCAGAATATGAGACTCACTTCTGCCCTTGTCTCTTCTAGGTCAGGGTGTTCTTCGAACAGATCGTCATCAGTGACGTCAGTCACTCGGTACCCTTCTTCAATAGCGATAATTGCGCACCATTGTCTGCCTTCGTCATCATACCCTTCAACAAGTGCTACTTTCCCTCGCACTGCAGCAGTATGTATCATTAAGGGAAATATTTGTCCCTCTTCTTCATGCATGGGTATTCTTGGTCTGAATAGGAACTCATCAGTGGTTCTCATAATTCTGTCTGCGAGGCCTGCCAATCCCGCCATTAGCACCCGCAGCCATATGCAAAGACTTCTGGCTCTAATGGTATAGCCCTCATGGCTCTGCGTCTGGAATATGCTCTGATCATTTCGCATACCGTTGAGTAATGCATTCCTGGAGTAGAACATACTATGCCCTCCTCCGTGCACGAGATTGTCATATTCAACTTTGTCATTAAGTCTCGACCTAGAATGTTTACTGGGGTCCGACGTGAATATAACAAAGGTACATTCATTTCACACTCTTCTACAGAGACTGGGAGCGTGTCTGTTAAGGGAACTCTACTGTGAGCTCCTGTGAAACTCTGAGTATCTATGACCTGGCCGGACAAGGAAAACTTGCCTTCTCGAATGCACGAGCGCGTTGCACCCGTGTCAACTAAGAAGGAATATTCTTTCCCCCCTATGACAACATTTACCCTTGGTTCCCTGTTAGGGTCTGGTGTCACTGATAGGATAGAGCACATCAGAGTTTCCCATGAGCTGTCCTACTGTTTATATATAGGTTTGGTCCACTGTATACTTGTGGATTTCCCCCATTTCCAGGGTTGACTCCCCCTCCGGAGTTAGTGCCCTGCAACATTTGCGGCGGTGCCTGTTAGGATTGCCTCTGCGGCAAATTTCCTGTGTTCAAGGGTTGAACCCCTTACGGCGCACCTTGCTGCGACCCTGGCGCCTGCTGCTTCAATGTGTGGTTCTGTGCACTGCCTTGTTGTGGGACGGCAGGCTGATTTACCATGCCTGTTCCCATACCTTGGCCATTTTGTCACATGCCTTGACTTCTGCACACGCGCGCCACATGTCCTGTCATTCCACACAGCCAACACACTGGCGGTGGTCGGGCCGCCTGTCCATCTAGCGTAGCTGGACTGCCCATCTGCGCGACCTGAAAGCCACCTTGATTATTCTGAAAACCCCCCTGATTACCTTGAAACCGTCCTTGGTTACTCTGCCATCCTCTTCCTCTAAATCATTCGACAGACTAGACGGACACCAGCTGGACATACATATACCTGCCTTCTAATTAATACCCCATCATGGGGTCTAAACAAACTCACTTAGTGCCGTCTTTAATCGTCACGTAGCCTAATTGTCCCCCATTATGTGGGCTATGAGTTCAGGTTTCTTCTGACCGCTGTATTAAAGCGCAGGAACAAGGCAAATCCTTACCTTTTTACCTCAGGTGTCCCTCCTGGTATCCTTTGTTTTCTCTTGGGTGTCCCACCGGTAATCCCTTGTTTTTCTCTCGTGTGCCCTCCCGGTAACCACTTTTTCTCTCGGGTGTCTATCCCGGTAACCGCTTTTTCTCTCTTATTTATACTCGAGTCATTAACCCCTTATATATATACAGTCTTCTCTGCTTCTGACTATTTTATTATGTTTTCTCCGCCACCCCTCCGTTACCTTTCCCTTACTTGTTCTAGTGCCTACAAGACATTTGCCAAAGTAGTGAGTTTATTGTTTCACTCACCGCTCGCATCTTTTCCTCTCTGGGACCTCGGGATCACTGCCCCTCCT
The DNA here is from genome assembly GCF_040938575.1 of Ambystoma mexicanum. NCBI lineage: Eukaryota > Metazoa > Chordata > Amphibia > Caudata > Ambystomatidae > Ambystoma > Ambystoma mexicanum. The sequence goes on from NC_090925.1 coordinate 206,737,466, forward strand.
TCCAGCCTCTTGCAGTCTTTTCTTCCGATCCGCTGCCCGTGGGAATGAGAAGGGTTATGCTTTGAAAGGCAGGTTCCTTCAGACCCACTGCAGATTTTATGGACTTACACTATCATTGTCCACGGGAAGCTTCTCAGTCTACTCAGCCGAATGGCGGAAGGACTCGTGATATTGCCGAAGGCCTAGAGTTACTTCATGCCGTCGGTCTATGGGTGTCTTGAAATTATATAATCAATAATTGATGGCCGAAACCATCCTCACGCTACCAAGTGTATTGAAGGGGCGGATTATCCTCTGACGGGTCCATAGGTCAGAGCTCACCCTCAAGTACCGGTAAAACAATATAGATGCACCATGTGAGGAAGAGGGTGCAGGATTCACTTACTCCAACGCAACTCAATAATGAGGCCTCAATAGTTTGGCAAAGGGAAGTCTGTTTAATGACAAGTACAAAAAACGGGGAAACAAATGGGAATCAGCAGTGATGCGATCGCCTGTCTCGCTTCCACTTCCACAAACTTCATACAAACAGTAACTTTTATGCTCCAAACTCGTCATCATTGACGTCTAACTCTACAAGTTCATCATGTAATATAATTGGTTGGAAAAGGTAACTTAAGTATAGGTGCTATATCTGTATATGGTAACAGAGCATGCAGATTGGATAATTCTTATCGGGTGGGTGTCTATGCCCATCCCTCTACATCACATGTGATAGACGTCACTACAAGTACGACGTCCTATTGGTTCTACTATCTATAGTCCCTTAGATTACTTGGTCCATTGTGATTGGGTGGGTTACACCCCTAGACATAAATCTCCATTTTAATTAGCAGCATGCAGAATGGACACCCAGGTGCCTAGTGCCCTAGGATTCACCCTGCCTCCTTTCCATCAATCAGTACTTTTAGGGCTATGTGTCAGTTAGTTGGCTGAAGATGGCCTCGAAACTGTAGCCTCTTATCTGGAGAAGTTATGGCATCCTCAGTTCTGGGTGACATCAGGCGCTGGTAGCTGTTTGCACCTGGCTGGTCACATGTCTGCTCACCGTAAATCTGCTCCAGTTTCCGGCTTTTCGAGTATTTGATTCTTCCTTAGCCTCACCACCTGCCTGGGCCCCCTTATCTTGACCGTCGCGGGGCAGGCTGGTATGCTCTAGAGTTTTGTTTCTTCAGAGCTGCCGCTCTCCTCCCTTCCTTAGGTTGACCTCGAATTCCCAGGCGTGAGCTACTTCTTTGCTGAGTTTCGATTCCGCTCTCCCCTCTGGCTTTAGCTGGAATATAAAAACTGGCCTGGTAGGCCTCAGGCCGCTTGGGCATATTTTTGCTTTCACAAAAATGGAGTTGCACGTGTACACTGTGCCTTATTGAGGTAGATATATGGTTGGTGTCTGACGCTTTATTCTTCTACTAAGCATTGCAAGCCGTATCGTTTTCTCAGCGTCTTGCATTCCAAGCCTATTTACATGTGTTATCTGGTTGGATACTTCCATCTTGTTTCACCGCAACGTTTTCTTACGTGTCAACATCGTCTCTTCTACCGTGTCCATTACATCTAATTTTCATAGCTGCTTGCTCTGGTGTGCTATCCTTGATAGTCGTTTCCGTTCATCCGGGAGTCTGTCCGGACCCTTGTGTCATTTCCACTGGCCGTCCATTAATGCTCTTTGGGTCTCTTCGTGAACCGTCTGTAGGTATTCTTCATTTCGTGTTAGCTGTTGGTATGGTTGTCAAAGAGGGTATCGTGCAGCCCAGGGTTGTCTGGTGCTTCAACAGGTACTGCTCTTCTGATGTACACTGGGCAAAGCCAGAGTGCTGCTCTCTGTTGGTTCATTTGCTCCTCATGTGTCTCATACATTGGCGAATACGTTTCTGGTGCCTTGAACTGGGGGGCAGGGGTGCAATCCATGTCTGGGACCTCCTCTACAGTGGGGAACAGCCCACCCGCAGTGTCACAAGCGTGCTAGAAGATATTTGGCCCTGGCATTTTTTTTTTAACAAATTAAGCGCCGTCTACTTGGCTCTGGCAAAACCTTTGCACATGGGCAGCACTTTCTCTGTAGACATGTTGATGATGGGAAAATAGCAATAAATGAACCAGCGGGGGCGTGGCCAACAGCGCAATGTGGTAGACTGCGCCTCCAGAGATCCCACTGCCTTGGCCTACATCCTGATCGAAAACGCCTGCCTGGTAATTCCTGCCAACCCCCAAAATACACCCTCCGGTGCGTAAAGGCACCAAGCATACCCTCGCTCGAAATTGGCTTATAACGCACTGGGGCTGCAAGACAGGAGCCCGGTGAAAGTGCCGCCGATTTCACCCAGCAGACAACCAAGATGGCCGCAGGTGCATTGGGCGTGCTCTGAGGGAGGAAAGGAGCGGCCCATACGCCGACACCCGGAGACAGTCAAGGCGGGTACTGAGGCGCTGCAGGCAATCGCGGGTCCAGAAGTGAGGACCGACACGGTGGACGCCAGCCTGCAACAGTGACGAGATCCGGGAGGCTGTGTCCGGGAGGTCGGAGGAGTGAAGGGGCAGAGGCAGGGCTTCGGTGGATCCCGGACCGGCGGCATAGAAGATCTGAGCCGCTCGCCTGGGTGTAAGAAGGCGGAAAAGACTCACCTAATCAGCACGGCGGTGGCCTAAAGACAGCGGAGGTTGTCCCACCGGTGAGTGCCTGCGCCGTAGTCCCCATGCGCATGAGGGACACCCCATCTGCTCTCCCGTCAAGGGGGCACTCTGGGCGAGATCGGGCTTCCCCGCCCCAGAAGAAACAGCAGTGGTGGTGAGACACGGGAACACAGCCCGGCCTTGGTCCACCGGTTCTGCCGCGTAGTCAACCTGGAATTGGCAGCTGCTGACACGCAATTCTCCCGAGGGAGCGGCGACCTCCTGGTGGTCAACCGGGGCCCCAGCCACCTGGGAGGCCGTGGGGCGCACCACACACAAGGACGCCCACTGCGACAACATGACCCTCCCACCCCCAAGCAGGACAACACCAATAGCATGGGGTGTGCACCGGGAAACAAAAGGCAAGTAGAGGCTTGATAAACTCATAGCGTACCAAGGGAACAACGCCCGCCGTACGTTACAGCTACCGCCTCTGGTGGCCGTGAGGGGCAGGGACTGGCCAGACACTGCTGCACGGAGCGTAGAGTGATAAGCGGACCCGCAGCGGCTCGTGGGCTGGCTGCTGGGGCTGAGAGTTCAAATCCCCCGCTGCCGTTATAACAGACACCAGGCTTCCGAAAGGAACATGGAGTGATTCATCAGCACACATGATCCGGCTGAGAGCGCTGCCCCCCCGGGGAGGTCGATCAGGTGAGGAGTGCGGTGCGGAAAGGATTACCAAACTGAAAAAACGAGTCGAACATTGAGGTCCACCACCGAACTACACCCTGCAATAAGGGAGGCATCACCCTGTAAAGCCCCCCTCCTCCATGGAGTGAGGAGGCTCCTCAACCCGACATAGTGCTGCACGTGAAGAACGACCTCTTAAACAAGTCTGTGCAACAAAGCCCCTCGAGCAGCAGGACATATCCTTAGAAACAAGAACGTGCCCGTAGGGTCGCACAGTAAGCATGGGGAAAGACAAAACTAGGAGGCCCACCATGCAGAATAGGATTGACCAGTACACAGTCCCCCCGTCGCAATCCCCTGAACCCCAACCGCTACCTTCGGAAGATACAGACGCTATACCCGCACTCTCCCTGAGAGACGTCATGGCAGCCATAGCGGACTCCCGCTCGTCAATGGAGCAAAAGATGGACAGAATTAGCCTGGATGTGTTCCTTCTCCGACACGACCTACAGAAGCTGTCAGCGCACACTGGGGAGGCGGAACAGCATATCTCTAATACAGAGGATGGACTACACAGTGTGCAACAACAACTCCAAGAAGTCTCAGCCAAGCTCAAGATCCTGGAGGCCAGGGTCGAAGAGGGAGAGGGGAGATCTAGACAAAATAATATTCGAATCCTTGGTATTCCCGAGAAAGCCGAAGGACCGTGTATGGAACTTTTCCTGGAGCAGTGGCTAATGGACCTGTTCAACCAGCAATCCTTTTCAAAATTCTTTTCTATAGAGAGGGCACATCGTATGCCCACAGGTAGATCAACGCCCGGCGCTCCTCCAAGAACGATGATAGCGAAGCTGTTAAATTACCGTGATCGAGACGCACTCCTGCACCTAGCACGAACCAAAGGCACGATCACCTTTGATGGCTCGAGGATAGCCTTCTTCCCAGACTACACGAAGGAGGTACAGAGGGCGAGGTAATCCTTTGAAAAGCTTAAAAGACAACTTCAAGCACTAGGAGTCAAATACGGCCGGCTCTTTCCTGCCCAGTTGAAAATTTACCATAATGGCACAAAAGTCCACTTTAATGACCCTAAAGAAGCCTGGCGATGGGCTGAGCAGCATATAGAAGGGGACTGGTCGGCACCTCAAGGTAACAAGGGCAGAAACCCCAGACCACCAGCAGATCAGCATCAAGTGCCGGACCAACCACCTCGGCCGGACCGCCCAGCGGACGTGGGGGACTGACCCCTGATTTAATCCCCACCGGGGACATAGACCCTACCGGCAGGTATGAAACCGAACTATGGACTGTGCAGAACTATGTCACAGTAATTCACATTCACAACGCGGCAAGTGGAGGCGCATGGCCCTCGCACCCGGGGAGAAGGAGGAACTCCCCCCACAACAACCTCAGTTTATCTTGATTGGGAACAGGTTAAGTTGACACCCTACCTTTTTTGAGTTCAGCAATGTTGGGGCGACAGGTACTTCGTGTTGGGTGGAGTATGGGGAGGGGGAGGGAAGGGATAGTTATGAAGAGTTCTTTGTTACCCCAGGAGCAATGTTCCATTGCAGTTTCCCTGGGTGGTTATGGTTCTGGGTTAATCGAGGCCCCAGCGCTTCCAGACAGCAATCTACTCACCAATTAAGGCATGTGTCACAACACACCACCACACACAGGGATTCTACCCCCGCAGGAAACTCACCCAACCCTCTAGCAACCTTGCCAGATGGCACCTGTACAATCCCAGTCGGTACTGACTGAACGTCCCAAGTCCCTCAAAGTGCCCACCTGGAACGTAAACGGGATGTGCACCGCGATTAAAAGACGCTTGGTCAAGCAATTGCTTAGTAGACATTCTCCCGACATGGCCCTGCTGACAGAAACTCATTTGGCGGGATCACACTGTACCTTCTTCCAACGCACCAATTACAGGTCCGCCTTTCACGCGGGATACACGATGGGATCCAGGGGTACTCTCATTCTCATACATAAACATATTCCTTTTGACATGCAGTGACTAGAACAAGATCCCCAGGGCCGCTTTGTGCTAATCCTTGGAATGATGTGGGGTGAGAAAGTTGCTTTTGTTTCAGTATACTCCCCACCCGGATTGGGGCAGGAACTATTAGATGAGTTAACTACCCTCATAGGAAAACACCAACCTGATAAGTGGTTTCTGGGGGGAGACTTTAACGATGTCATGAGCAATGCCACTGACCGCACCCATCTGAGACAACGTAACCCGAATACCCCCACGAGGTTGTTTAACTTTGCATCCGTCTTGGGCCTCTGTGACGTATGGCGGGAACTACATCCGGAGACCAGAGGCTACTCATTCCATTCCGGAGCCCACGGCTCCCTCTCTAGGCTTGACTAACTCTTCCTGCCGCATACAGACCTTTTCAGGGTAACTTCGGCAGACTTCCTCCCCCAGGGCGTCTCGGACCACTCACCCCTGCTGGTTGAACTGCAACTACAGGGTGCATTCCCCCCTAGAATGTGGAGACTGAATGGTTACTACCTGGGTTTTCCCGAACTCGTGGATCACCTTGCTGAAGTCTCCACTGACTACTTCGAGCTCAATGACACTGGGGAAATCGATCCAGTGGTGATATGGGAGGCCTATAAATCCGTGCTGCGTGGTGCAATATTCTCCTGGGTTGTGAACAAACGGAAAGAGAGACTCTTGAGAGTGGTTGAGGCGGAGAAGGAAGTGACCCAAAGGGAGAATGAACACACCCTTGATCCAACCCCTCAAACCCAAATGTCCCTTAAACGGGCCACTGAGTGCCTCCGAAACTTAATGTTAGACAACGCCAAACAAGCCCACTGGGACTCTAAAGCAAGAATTTATGAGCTTGGGGACAAAGCCGGCAAAATGTTGGCCTGGTTGGAGAAAAGGGATGAGGGACAACGCTGTGTCCGGGAGATCATCACCCCACAGGGTGAAAGGATGCCGAGATAGCGGAGGCTTTTGCCCAATTCTATGCGGCATTATACCAGGGCCCAACCTCGGCAATGAATCCAACCCTCCTAAATGACATAACACTCCCAACCCTGTCTGCGCAACAGAGGGCGGCTCTGGACTGTGACCTCTCGGAGGCCGAGGTGGCTGAAGCTCTAGCACAATTGCAGACAGGGAAAACGGAAAAACGCTGGGCCCCAACGGATTCCCAGTCGAAACCTGGCAGAAACTGGGCTGGACGAACATAACGGCCGCCCTCCATAAAATGCTAGTAAGCGCCCACGAACAGGGCACCCTCCCGCCGGACCTCTGTAAAGCCACTATCGTAGTCATCCCTAAACCCGACAAACCCCAGGAGGATTGTGCCTCTTACAGGACAATCTCGTTAATTAACGGCAAAGCTAAGGGCCTAGCCAAACTTCTAGCCAATAGGTTACAACCGATTGCTGATACTTTAATACACCCGGACTAATATGGCTTCATGCCACACAAATCAACCCGAATGAACTTGGGCCGGCTCCACCTCGCACTGGAACGGGCTCCCATCATTGACAGTCCACTTGCCCTTCTGGCAATCGACTTTGAAAAAGCCTTTGATTCGGTCCGATGGGATAGCCTCTGGGAGATCATGGGACGCATGGGGTTTGGCAAGGGATTTTTAAGATGGGTGAAGCTATACACTAATATCCAGGCAGAGGTCAAGGTGAACGGGTGGACCTCTAGCTCCTTATACTTGGGCAGGGGCACGCGTCAGGGATGCCCCCTCTCCCCTCTTCTCTTCGCCCTCGCAATTGAGGCACTCGCCATATGGCTCCGCCAGAACGCATCCTGGACAGGATTTAGATGGCCAGAGGGATATGAAGACTGAATTTCCCTGTACGCAGATGACCTCTTGGTATATCTGGGTGAACCAGCCCGTTCATGCCCCATGGTAACTCAGATACTTCTCTACTACAGGGAATTTAGTGGTTTGAGGATCAACTGGAAGAAATCAGTTTTCTTCCCGGTGAAGGGTGGAGATCAGGTCAACCCACGGGAGTGTCTGTACCGTACGGAGCAGCATGGCGTCCGGTACCTCGGGATCTGGATAACAACAGACCTCACCAGCTACGCAGTGCACAATCTCCAACCAATCATTGAACGGTTCACTAATGACGTCCATCATTGGAAGCTTCTCCCCCTGACCCTCATGGGTAGAGCCGCACTTTTTAAAATGATGGCCCTTCCAAGATTTCTCTATGTCCTACAGAACACCCCACTACAGATTCCAAGCACCGAATTTGGCCGGGTGGAGACCATTCTTAGAGAGCTTCTGTGGGGAGGTGGCCAACCGCGCATAGCACTGACCACGCTTCAAAGATCAATCTGGGAGGGTGGGATAGGGGTGCCCCGACTCCAGACCTATTACTGGGCCACACAACTCACGGTGGTCAACGACCTGCTCCACGAGGATCGGGAGCTACCCCACATAAGGGCCGACATGAGGGCCATGCAAGACACAGACCCAATACACTTATTATACCAACTCCCCCAGAGACACCCTCCGCTAACAACCAGGACACATATCACTGCCATCTGGAGACACGCACACGTGTTTGTGGGATGGGTAAACAAAATAACGACGGCACAACCCCTATGGAAAAACGGCAATCTGATGGAGATTGAGAAACTTGATCCATAGCCACGCTGGGTGAGGGCTGGGATTATGAAAGTGGAGGATGTCTTAAAAGATGGGAACCTAGCCCCATTCGCAGACTTGCAAGTCAAATTCCATCTCCCAGACACCAAACGGTACCACTACATGCAAATAACCCACGCCCTGAGAACCCACATACATGCAGAGGACACTATCCTGGACTTTACACCAATAGAACACAATATACTACCTGAGTACATCCCTACCAAATGCACTTCTATCCTTTATAATGCGATTACATCCTTTGCTAACTCCTGAATTGACCAGCTTAAAAGCCAGATGGGAAAGATGCACCCACGCGAAGTGGCCATCTCCTCTAGGCTTAGGCTGGTACAGCTCAAAATCTTACACAGAGTATATTATCCTAGGACTGCATTGCATGGCTGCAAGCGGGCCACAAACCCAAACTGCCTCCGGTGTGGGGAGGAGGAGGGAACCTTCTTTCATATACTCTGGACATGCCTCCGCATTCGCAACTTCTGAGACGCTTGCTGCCGGGAACTGGCAGGATACTCAACCGCACGATAGAATTGGACACTAAGGTCCTAATCCTGGGTGCACCGGGAGAGAGCGACCTCAATAAATGGGAGAAGTTGTTAATGCACACAGCAGCAGCCCTAATCAAGTGCAATATCGCACAGAAGTGGGGAGTGTCAGAATCCCCGACGATGGAACAGTGGGCAATGGACATGGACACATGTGCTATGATCGAACGCCAGATCTACAATGTCTAAAATATGGGGGACATGGGAAGAGGGAGGGCCTTGAGGTGCACGAACTTCGGTGAGGTAAACCTGAATGTTCACGCAGTGGGACAATGGAGGTGGCTTAGATGTTTGGTGATGCAGATACCACTGCCACTTTAAGCTTGGACGCGCTGGTCCTCGATTGCTGTTGTTTTTCTTTTATGACTGTTTTGTCTATGTTATAAGCAATAAAAAATGTTTTATTAAAAAAAAAAATGAACCAGCGGTTACTCATCATGACAGCATGTCTCGTTCCAGACAAAAGGGTGATGGGGCTCCAGCCGAGATTGCAAATCTCAACTTCAAGCACGGTGGGCTCTCATGTGCGCAGGAAAGGCTTTAAAGTGTGAAACAAGGAGAGGTAATAAACTCAGACAGCCCCATCTGGTTTCCCTATATAATCCGAGGGTAGAGCCCTGGCAGTTAACCAAAAACCAGGCTAATTGCTCAGAGCAACAGCCTCACTAAACCATCAAATACAACGAGAAATTGTTCCGGGTGTGTAAAAACATATTCATTTTGCATTATAATGTTGACCTAAGCACAAACACATTGAACCGCGCTATCACGGTTCGCGAATGCCATCTTGATCGTTTTGCTCTCTTTGCCAAGTTTTCATTCCGAACGCGATAAAGATTCACAAAGTCACTGCTTCAGAAGCTCCTGCAACATGCACCTGCACAAGAATGCTAAATCTGCTGAGCACATTGTTTGTTTTTGACTCAGATCCTTGAAGTACTGACACAAACATAGCTTCCGGGGCTCTCTTGACCTTCCTGCAGCTAATTGTGAATGTGCATTTAGACAAAGGAAGCACACAATTCATGGCATATTGTTGTTCTGAAAGACCAAGCTACTGAGTAGAAATACAGACTGACCTTTTAGTCTAGAAACAACATAGATAAAGTAGCGCGAGGAATGTTGCCTTGGGTTAGAAACACAATATACTCCTACACCCCACTCTGCTCTGCTTCCCAGACAGTAAATTGTCTGCGGGATGACAGAGAGTATTCCAGCATATGTTGCTATGGTAAAATACCCACGTCTGTAGGTCATGAACTATCATCACGTGATGGGTTAACATGGATTCACCATGGTATTCTAAATGTATAAAGTGTGCTCACTCCCCCATGTCTGAGCTCACATTCTCTATGCCTGTACACCTGCATTGACGAACTTGGGTCCGCTTCAGCGATAATAAACTATTGTTTATGTATTTGTTCCTCGTGACTGGTGTGTCTTCATTTCTTTGCAGTAGCCTCATAACTTTGGACTAACAGATGGCGCCCAACATCGGGCACATCCGATAATGTTGCTTTGCAAGGACAAGGTGGACAGACCGAGATCAGCGAGTATCAGGGGCCCCTGCACCTTGAAGCGTGATTCCTCAGCAGACTGCTGCTTGCAATCTCTGTGTGCTATGCTTCGCCCAGAGGTGGTTACGGCAAGATTCCTCGACTAGAGGCTTTTTGGGAAGACGGCCAGCCACGGCGAGGGTTTGATTTGATGGGGGATCCCTCTTTGATTGGAATCAGGTGAATCTGTTTCAAACTGACAGTGCCTTAAATTCGTTTTGTTTAGAGATATCGTACGTGCATACAATATTGGCCTGGTAGAACTGTTTTTTTCAGACATGCCAGGTTTTAGTAAGTTATCCTCTTGTTGGGCAACACTTTGTTGCAGAAAAGACAACTGAATGGTTTGGAACATAGTCAACCAGCGCCACCCGCACAGTCGCCGGCATATGATATGTATCCAAAATTTGGTTTAGGAGCTATAGTGTTCAATAGTATTTGGCATTGTCAAACCAGACATGAACCAGAGCTTCATTGGCCAGAATTAGGGAGTTTTGAGACGGCGAGAATTGGGGATTTGGAGACTGTATTTTTACGCAAGAAAGCAAGACCTGCTGCATTTGACGCCGTTAGGGATTGGTGGAAGTAAGCCACCCAATGCCTCAGAAGCACAGAGAAACACACACGTAAACATCTTACACAGGCTGGTAGAGCCATAGCGCATGACCAACAAAAGGAAGAAGAAGCTATTAACAGTATGGATAGGGGGTTCCAATTGGATGTGCAGAAAACATACCCTTCAAAAGATTTGCATGCATCCGATGAATTGATAAATAAACTACTGAATGAAAGGAGAGCATCTCCTACCGCACCTCCTCCATATGTACCGCCACAAGCACCACAAGCACAACCAGTACCTGCACCTGACACACGTTCTGATGATTTTCCTTTGCCTTCTAGTGCACACGATTTACTCTTACTTTCGTTACCGACTACTTCTGCTACTCCACTTCTGACACATGACGATACCGCTAGCAATTGAGGAAATGTAACATGTAGCACAATACAGCCAGCACATAAGAGGGAATTGCGGGATTGGGCAGAACAAAATATCGAGGGGGTGACGAAACAGCCACTCTGGCTTCTCTACAAGATGATGGGGGTATTCCCGAACAGAAAATATTGATAGAACAGATGGGTTTATATTTAGCCGAGATTTTGGGTCATTTAACTGATTCAGCTACACCACAGGAATTGCGGGATTTGAATTTCGCGTCCTGCACTAGAGATACTGCACTGAAAGTGCCTAATCATTTATCAAAATTATTTTTCTTTAAACATGATCTTGATCATTTGCATCAAATAGCATTAGATGAAGGTACGCAACGAACATGGTATGTACAGAAAACCTTTTTGCCGCCATCGAAAACAGTTAGTGAAGAAATGCGCATATGCACGAGAGACGCTCTTAGATGGATCTCAGATGCCTCTATTTGCCTATCGAAGTGCATGATATGTTTAGTCAATATTCTACGCCTATGCAGAGAAAGGTGTTACAAGTAATGGTAGAATATTTGCAGGATGAATGTTTGAAGAAGAAATTGTGTTGTCCTGCTGATATTATGGTAATTTAGAAACGCACATTTTCTACTAACACTGCACTAACTTCATTCTCGCTCCACTTAGCCTTACTGCTTCATAAACGTTCAGAATTTCCCACTGTACAATTGCCTATGAGGGAGGTTCCTCCACCTCTTGTGCCTGGTGTGAATGGGGCACCTGCTACGACTATTCCAGCTCATTATATTTCACAGTTTGTTCATGTTCCATTCTCACGACAGGAAGTAAACACTCTTAAACAATCTATTCCAGACATTAGAAAGAATCCTACAGGATTATATAAAGAAATAGAATCAGTCCTGAATTTGTCGGTTTTCACTTTAGGTGACATCGACTTATTATTCCCTGTGATTTTACCAGCAGACTTATGGAAGCAGATTAGGACCGTAGATGATCAAGCTGCAATGGGAGATACTTGGGTTGCATTAGAACTAGAGGATAGGTCTAGGAAAGCTGGAGAAAAACTGCCTCATAACATATTAATGTTACGAACGACATAGTGATTAAGTTTAAAACTTTAGTGCCTGAAAAGAGAATTATTTGGGATAAATTAACCGCGTGTATGCAACGGAAGACAGAAGGAGCAACCACATTTTTTCAACAGGTTTGAACAAGTATTTTCACATTTCAGTGGCCAAGATTTAAGCACGGAACCTGGGAAGAGATTGTTTGTTGACAAGTTTGTACGAGAGTTATTGCCAGACATTCAGTCGCCGATCACTGCCTCTGAAAGTGCATAGCAGGCTAAGTCGCAATCTGAGGTTTTACATATGGCTCAGTATTACGAGAATAGAGTAAACAATGAAAAAGAGAACAAAGAGAAGAAAAAGGGAGATTTGAAAACTAGGGTACTTTTACAACAAATCGCGAGAGGAGCACGGGGTGGGAATGCACAGCCAAGAGGCCAGTTCGTACCGTAAACCTGTTCATATGAATCAATGTGCCTATTGTAGGCAAGAGGGTCACTGGAGGGCACAATGTCCGACCCTCTAGCAGAGAGCAGCAAATGGTATGATTGGTAGAAGATCGAGAGCACGCAACGGCATGCCTGTTCCAAATAGGAATCAGTTTGCTCAGAATCAACAGAACCAACCACAGGATAATAATGCAGGTAATCAGAGAGTTCAGCAACAGAATACCGAGAAAACAAGCACTTTTGACACCAATTATTTCACTGAAGATTTCACACCTGACAATGTTTTATTTCGCTAGGATAGCCCAAAGCAGAGTGTGGAACCTCTTCCTATTCCCGTAGATCAAAAAGGACCCTACATAGAAATGAAAGTCGGGAATAGGGCACATGTTTTTCTAGTAGACACCAGAGCACAGAAGTGCTCCATTGACCATCTGCAGGTTCCAGATATCCCACTGTCAGGGCAGAATAATATTTCCGTAGGGTTTTCTGGCACTCCAGTCGTAAGTCCGGTTTCTAATCCGGTGCAAATAGCTTTGGGTCCATTCACTGACTCGTGTCCATTTTTATTGACTACAAATTGTGGTGAAAATCTACTGGGATTTAATATGCTGAAGAAATTGAATGCAGTGATTTACTGCTCGCCAGATGGAGTGTATTTGACTTTCACCCCAGCTGAATTCCACCACGCAATTTATGACTTTGCCTTTACCGAGTGAACTACAACAAGTGCTTACACATTTATGGCCAGTGAACGACAACGATGTAGGGATACTGAATGTTGAACCTGTACAAATAGTATTGAAATCCGGTATTACGTTACCACACACCCCACAGTATAAAATATCTGTTGAAGGTGAACAAGCACTTAAAAGTATTGTCTCTGATTTAATGCATCAAGGTGTTATCTGAAAGATTTCTGGTAGTACATGTAATAGCCCGGTTTTGCCTGTTTATAAGAAAGGTGATAATGGGGGCGTGGCCAAGAGCGCTGGCAATGCGGACGCTCTCTTAATGGCCTCCGTGGAAGACTCGATGCTCCGCATACAACTAATGCATTCTATCGGGCCTCCGATATAGCGGGACACCTGGAGAGGTGTGGGAGACTCTGGAGCCCCAGCAGCCGCAAAACCGATTGCACACAACCCACGATGCCACTGTACGAGGGCAACGAACTCGGCGGCTCCGCTGCCGCATCATTCCAAAATGGCGGGCGGAGAAGAAGCAGCGCACTGAATCACCGCCAGTGAGATCGAGGACTGGGCCCGCCTGTCTTAAGCGGATCCAGCCCAGCAACTGAGCCCTGAGGGACAACCCCCCCTGGGGGGCTCGGCCTGGGGACTGGAGGGGCAAGCCCGGGACCCAGCGCACCCGGCCCACGAGCATATTGAAGAGGCTCTACATGGCGCGGACTGGGCTGCTCTCGGCCTCGCCTGCCTGTGCTTTGGTAAGGTGGCCGGGGGAGGAGCGCGACATCCCCGGGCTCCACCGTCCGCTTCTGAGGCATGGAGCAGGCCCCGGACCCCGGGTTCTCAACGCGGGATCCCGGCCCGGTCCTGAGTGGCATCAAAGACTTGCTGGACCTTCTCCTGGGCGCTAAGGCGTTCGGGGCTCCCTTCTCCTCCGAGAGAGCAGCAGACTCCATTGGGCTGCAGGGCTTCCCCTGCTGGGAAGCTCCATCATCCACAGCACATCAAGTGCTCCCTGGGGGCCCCTCCGGATGCACAATATATTATTTCTTTAAACTGGACCCCAAGCTGCACCGGAGCCCACCGCAGATCCAGGGGCACTCCGGACCACTCACCTGCAGGCCCCCCTTCATATTACTCAGAGTTCGGACTTCGCCGACACTACCCCTCTTCACTGCACGAGGGGCAGGTCTGTCAGCAACCTCCATGGACCACCCACACCGCATCCAGCTCCTCATCGACCCCCCCCCACCCACAGGAGCAGAACACACTTCCATTTCCTGGGGCGCCCCGGCCCACCTCAGAACCGCTCAGATACAGTTGGCCTAAACACCTGAAAACTGGAAAAACCACCTAAGCTTGGGGGCCTGGGTGACCCAGCCAGTCCACCGCCTCTCCCGCAAACTACTACGCACTTGCACCCAATTATCCTTCTTGGACCAGAGAACAGTGGCTGGGGATCCTTCCCCGCTCCCCACTCACTTAGCTGGACATAACACAAGTGAAGTTGGACTGCTCTCCGCAATTACACCCCCCTTGTTCAGGGGAACCCAGCACCCCCCTTGCTTTCATAACTCGCTGCGATGTCTAGACAATCTAAAACTACCAAAAACCCAGACATAGCAGCAATGCTTCTCTCATCAGATAAGGGGAAGAAAATGGATCAGCTAAACTCACACACCCAAAACCCGGGGAGGACAGAGGAGCCCTAGCGACTAAAGAAGACATACAAGCATTCATGTCGGACATTAAAACTGAATCCAGGTCTTGTATGACAGAACTCACAATGAAGCTTGAACACACAGACCAAAGGCTTAAGGAGGTAGAAGATCGTTCCCTCGAGCACTCTACAACCCTGGGAGAGGTTCAACGCTCAATCAGGGCGCTCCAAGACCAGTGCGAGATCCTTGAATACAAATAAGAGGACTTGGAAAACAGAGCGCAACAAAACAATCTTCGTATTCGAGGCATTCCAACATCAGTACTAGACAAAGACTTGGAGGAATACGTGGGAGATTTTTTCCAGTCACTACTGCCACAGGCAGACAAACACCTGCTGCTACTAGATTGCACCCACAGATTACGCCCCCACCGAGGGGTGGCCTCAGACCTCCCCTAGATGTCATAAGACCGGTCCATTTCTACACCACGAAGGAAGCAATCTCAGCCATAGGGCGGACTTGTGATGAACTCACCTTTCAGGGTTCCCCTCTTCAGATATACCAAGAGCTCTCCCTCCTCACACTACAGAGAAGAAGAGCTCTTCGTCCCCTGACTCTATTCCTGCAGGACCAGCATATCCGCTACAGATGGTTATTCCCGACGGCGCTGCAATTCGTCTATAAAGTCTCCCCTCTGGGATTCAGTCACTTGGAAGATGCAGAAAAGATCATGCACTCAGGGCCCCTCTGAAGATCCCCGGAATGCAAGTCCTGAAAAAGCGGCAGAGATACTCAACCCCTCCTCACCGAAACCAAGACAGGGCTCCTGGTCTAAAGTCCACAAAAACAGAAGGGGCAAATAACCCCACAGCGGCGCTCCTGGAAATCCCTCATCAAGGCGATGAAGCGGCAAAGAGGCAGATGAACGACACATAGAAAATATGCATCAGGCTTCCACGGTTCATGCATGTTTCCAAGGTTCATTCCACCACAACGACCTCGGAAAGAAACACACGTTTGGCCCAGTTGGCCAAGGGAAGGGCCGAACCTACAATGTCGGCCCCCCTACCAGTTGAAGTTACGGCCCCCTATTGGGGGCATATGTTAAAATCCCAAGAGCAGGGTGTCATGTTCCTGATACCCCCTCGAGATGGCAGTTAACTCACACCTTCCCGACCTCTCCCCCCCAGACGCGGCAGCGAGGACGGACCCAGCTCAGGAGCATCGAACCTTAAAATGTCTCTCCCTCAACGTCAATGGACTGAATTTCCCCGCCAAACACAAGTTGATCTTACAAAAGCTCCAAGATGAAGATGTAGCAGTGGCCTTGCTCCAGGAAACTCATCTGCTACCAGCAGATTTTGGGCGCCTCCGCTCCAGACTCTCCCCTCTCCAATTCCATGCTTCGGGAGGCTCCAAGAAAGGAGGCACAGTAATCCTCTTCAGGAAGGACCTGAACCCTCAAGTCCTGGAAACAAAAACATGCCCGAAGTACGATTTGTGGCAGTCAAATGCTTATTATTGGGAGACCTGTACACTTTTGCGTCAGTATATGCCCCCAACTCCGGGCAGTCAGCGTTCTATGATGCTCTGGGCTCCTCCCTTTCCCCCTTTATAGAGGGCCAGGTCATAATTGGAGGAGACTTCAATGGAGTACCAGACCCCAGGACAGACAGATCTCACCCTCCCACCCCCGGAGACTTCACTCAGGCGCTCAGCCTCCTACGCCTGTTCAGATCCCTGGATGTGGTGGACTCATGGCGGGTGCTCCATCCCTCTGAGAGGGACTACTCCTATGTTCACCGAACCTTCTCAAGGATTGACCTCCTCTTGACATCCTCTCAGCTGCTTCCCTACACCAATGAAATATTTATCAGCCCGCAAATCCTGTCTGATCACGCCCCAGTAATTATGGAGATCCGAGCACGAGACCAAACCAAGCAAGCACAATACCTGCATGGAGCCGCCCTCTCCCGACTACATGATTGAGCTAAGGAGAGCCTGGAGGCCCCGATCACTGGTGAGGAGATTGAGGAAGCCATTAAGTCTCTAAAATATTGAGCTCCAGGCCATGGCGTAGTCTCCTCCAGGTTCTACAAAATTTTCAAACCTCAACTGGTTCCCCCCTGGTGGCCCTCTTTAATTCCTTCGGGAAGGCGGGGCAGTGACTCCCTCAATGCAGAAATCCACCACCGTTCTCTTACCCAAACCAGGGAAAAACCAGAGGGACCCGGCCTCCTACAGACCAATAGCCCTGCTGAATATCGACGCTAATCTGTACTGCAAAATTCTTGCTAATTGCCTTTCACGCATACTACCGGATATAATCCGCCCCGATCAAGCAGGCTTTGTTTTGTACAGATCGGCAGGAGATAACGTCTGCCGTGCCCTGAACCTGGTGGACCTAACCTATCGAAGCTCTCGGGGGCTGGTGTTGATGGCCCTGGACGCCACCAAAGCATTTGATAGGGTGGATTGGTCCTTCATGAGCCTTACCCTGGAGGCCTTCGGGTTTGGCCCGGCGTTCCGGGCAATGGCCCTGGCTAACTACAAATCGCCAAAAACATTTCTCAGAATCAATGGCTCTCTCACTGCCCCGATCACCCTAACCTGCGGAACCAGACAGGGCTGCCCGTTGTCTCCCTTACTGTTCGCACTTATCATGGAACCCTTCGCTCAGAGGATCGGACTGAATAGCCACATTAAGGGCCCCCAGGTCGGCCCATCCCAGCATAAAATCACCCTATACGCTGATGACGTGTTGCTCATGATTCCAGAGGCTCGCTCCTCACTACCATACGCCCTATCTGAAATAACCAGCTATGGGGAGGTCACCGGCTTCTCCATCAACTTCAATAAAGGTGTGGGCCTCTCTTCGGAGGAACAACAAGCACTAGTCCTGATGTGTCCAATAACATGGAAGGAGAAGGCCATACCCTATCTAGGGGTCCAGGTACCCGCGAACCTGAAAGACAAATATCGGGTCAACTTCCCCCAGCTCTTCGGGGAACTGGAAGGTGACCTGAAAAGCTGTGCAACTCAAGAAATCTCACTGATGGGGCTCATAACGGCTTGTAAAATGAACTTACTCCCAAGATTCCTCTATGCCTGCTCCTCCCTTCCGGTTGCAATCCCAGCACCTGCCCTTCGCGACCTACAGAAGAAAATTCTGCGGTTTATCTGGAGAGGTAAGAAGCCCAGGATCCCCCACAAGTCAATGCTAGGCAACGCGAGACTGGGCGGTCTGGGGGTTCCCGACCTGCAGTCCTAAAGAGTGGCAGCACAACTAGCACACGTCTGTGCATGGCAAATACCCACTGACTGCCTCAGATGGGTGGAATTAGAACAATCACGGCTCCCGCTCCCCCTGCGATTTCTTCCGCACATCTCGCATTCCCTCAGAGAACGATGGGATGGACTCCTGCTGGCAACTAAGCACACCCTGAACTCCTGGGATTGGGCGCTGAAACATAAAGGAATCCTGAGAGGAATGAGCCCCCTATCCCCAATCTTTCAAACCCGACTTTCTCGCCCGGGGGGACCCCGCAAAATTTCCAAAACTGGATAGCAGGAGGCCTCGAAACCCTGAACCAGCTATACGAAGGAGACCTACCTTGCACCTTTGAACAGTGTAAGGAGAGGTTCCAACTCCAAGAAAGAGACAGATTCACGTACATTCAGCTACGCCATTGGTGCTCCCAGCCCCAAACTCTCCATGCAGCCACGTGCCCTCTCACCCCCCTGGAACTAACTCTCAGGGATCTTCCAGACCGGGGCAGGATCTCCACCCTGTACAGACGTTTTCTTGGGGACTTTCTGGCCTCGAAGACCCGATGTATGGCCCAGTGGGAGGCCGACTTGGGACACCCGGTAGAGGACCAAGCCTGGGTAGACATTTGGACTCGAACGCACACTTCTTCCACCTGCGTCACCAACAGGGAATGTGCATACAAAATCCTCCTGCGCTGGTACTACTCTCCCCTCAGGCTCCACCACATGAACCAGTCCTTCGACTATGCTTGCTGGAGAGGATGTGGCCGACCGGGCTCCTTTTTCCACATGTGGTGGACATGCCCAAAGATCGAACAATTCTGGAAACTATGTCTGGCTGCCATTGAACAGATTACTCAGACAGCCCTCCCTCTGGAGCCTAAGCCCGTCCTCTTGGGGGCCCCGGTTCCCGAGATCTACCCATGCTCTGGGAACAGAGCGAAATTGCTGACTCAATGCCTTCTGGTGGGGAAGATAGTGATTGCCCGCTTCTGGAAAGCCCCGGATGGCCCTCATATATCCCAATGGTGGGGGAAAATATGGGACATATTGATCGCAGAAAAAGTAACAGCTGCAAGGGCCGGAACCCTCCACCGCTTTCAGAACATTTGGGCCCCAGTTCTGGAGTATGACCAGAGATTTCCCACATTAACTCACAAGCCTACCAATATCCGGTGGGCCATGAGAGCCTACAATCCTCCTTGAAAGGGGTGGAGGCATCCCTGGACCAAGAACCATGGGGGAGGCGGTTGAGGAATTGGAGGGGAGTTATGGATTTGCTTTACATGCTTTATGTATACTGTACTGTTGTCAATCTGCCTTGGTTTAAAATAAACATATATAAAAAAAAAAGAAAGGTGATAATGCTTTACCCTACCATTTTGTTATTGATCTTTGCGCGATTAACAAAATAGTAGCACCTCAGTTTCCCATTGTCCCTGACATCACCACTATCCCAACTATGAATCCTGCTACGGCTACACACATTTGCGTCATCGACTTGAAGAATGCATTCTTTAGCATATCCATACACCCGGACAGTAGATACTTGTTTGCGTTTTCTCTAGGAGGACGTTTTTTCACATTCGCACGCATCCCACAAGGGTACACTGAGAGTCCTAGCATTTACAGCAGAGCCCTTAAGGAACAACTCGAAATGCTTGAATTGCCTTCCACTTGCACATTTATACAGTACATAGATGACCTACTTATTGCTGCCAATTCCGAATACGCTTGCAAGGAGGGCACTCTTTTATTATTGAAGCATCTAGCTGAGCATGGCCATAAAGCATCTTTGAAACAATTCTAATATTGTCAACATGAGGTTGCCTATGTAGGCTATCTCCTGTCGAAGAAGGGTAGGCGCCTAGCACCTGAACGCATAACAAGCATCTCTGGCATGACTGTTCCAAATACGCAGAAAGAAGTTAGTGCCTCTATCGGCATGGCTACATATTGTAGGCAATGGGTTCTGAATTTCTCACTTTAGATTAAGCCGATGTTAGCATGAACAAGGAAGGATGTAGCCTTACCACTAAATTGGGATACGGATTGTCAGGAAGCTTTTGATCTGCTCAAAACGGCATTATGTTCGGTGCCAGTTTTGGGCACACCAAACTATAAAAAAGAGTGTTTTGTTTGTACATGAACAGAATGGATGTGCTTTGGCTGTTTTGACACAGGAACATGGGGGAAGAAGCCGACCATGCAGTTATTTTTCCTCCACGTTAGAGCCTGTTGCATGCGCTTTGCCGAAATGTCTCAGGGCTGCAGCTGCAGCTGCAGCTGCTGCTGCCACCTCAGTGAAACAAAGTGAGGGTATGGTTTTGGGTCACTCCTTAACCATGATGGTAACTCACTCAGTAGATGTTGTATTAAATAGAACAGAGACTCTGCATCTCAAATCTTCCCGACTCACTAGGTATGAGTTGATTCTATTTGCACCTCACATCAAAGTTAAGAGATGCTGTTCTTTGAATCCGGCTGAACTATTGCCTCCTCTGAACATGGATTGCACTAAGAATGCATCCCATGACTGCCTGTATGTCACTGAACATGATACTAAAGGCAGAATTGATTTGAACGATATACCATTGACATCTCCCGATGGAGAGCTATTCTGTGATGGCTCTTGTTTCAAACTGCCTGATGGCATGTCCACTGCTGCCTATGCAATCACCACTTTAGACAATATTATTGAAAGCAAGAGCATTCCACACAACTCTGCCCAGGCCGCAGAGATAGTTGCCTTGACTAGAGCTTGTGAGATATCCCAAGGGCTCCGCTCTGCTTCCCAGATAGTAAATTGTCTGCGAGATGACAGAGTATTCCAGCATATGTTGCTATGGTAAAATATCCACATCTGTAGGTCATGAACTATCATCACGTGATGGGTTAGCATGGATTCACCATGGTATTCTAAATGTATAAAGTGTGCTCACTTTCCCATGTCTGAGCTCTCCTTCTCTATGTGTTACGCTCACCTGGGTTCCACAGGGGCGCCGAACAAAGCTGGACTGCAGCGGTCTCCGCCAATGTGACTCGTAGCGTAGTGATGAGCGACTGCACTTGCCCTCTCAGTTTCATCTGTCTGGCACGTTGGATGATTTTCCTAAAGTAGTAAAAGGGCAATTAGCTGACCGTGGTAAAAGGGGTTAACTATGTCTTCCCCGAAACCACCTTGTACTCCCCTTATAATGTCTCACCTTATTGTTAGAAAGAATGGGCTCTCCATCCTGCGTCGGCGTGCAGGGGTGCGTAGAAATCAGGTAACTTCACTGATCCGTACGTTTATGGCAGAGTTTCAGACAACGATGACTCCGAAGTAAGTTTTATGCCAATCCAAAGTATTATGCAATGTTTTTAGAGTTTGATTGTCTTATAGTTTACTCTTGCTCCTTTTATATATTTGTCCCCTTGCAGTATGGTCCAAAGAGAATGTTCCGTCTCCGATGGATTGACGTAGCGCCAAGGTAAGAGTCAGTTGCACCAAGCGATATTGTTCATTACGAGATTAACCAAATGTCCTCTCTATAATTTGCAGGTGTGGCACTTCTCCGAAATGATGGACGTAGGATGATGACTTGTGACTCTTCGAGCGATATTGTACCAAGTAAATATCTTGCGGTATGAACGTGAATGTCTTTTGCGGAGCGCAGCTCACCTGTTGTCTTTCTTTCTTTTGCAGATGCAGATGGTCCGAGCGGCGGTTTCAACAGAGTGCCTCGCGGGATGTTGTGGATGAAGGAGAATTGGTGATTATGCCGCGGCGCTCCTGCTGACAGTGCAGCGCGGTTACAGATGTTTTCTCTTCCTCACAGGTGCGGCGACTCCCGGACGAAAGCGACGATTAATGGTGAGTTTCCTGTTCTAATTTGCTTTTCTTCTTCTCTTTTACAGGTTCGGTTCACGGAGAACAAGACGGATGTAGCTGTAAACTGGATGCTGGGCTGCAGGCACGGTGAGCGTTACGCTGCTGAGATGCAGAATAACGCAAAGCGTGTGCTATTCTCCGGGCGTGGTTTAAATAGCCACCATAAAGTAGTTCCCAGGTAAAATAGTTCCAGTACCACACCCAAGAAAAATAGTCCCTGGAAGGGAGTAATCCCTTCAAGGACTCACGGTGGCCTGTACAAGATTTCTCTGCAGGATAACCTGCTCAGTTTTAAAAAGGCAATATGAGCCTGGCGCCAACGGCGCCAGGACTGAGTCCATAAAGGCCCTAGGCGATGCCTTGGGCCTCCCTGAGTTCTCTTGGGTGCCTGTACTCTGGGCAGATGGGTCTGCTCCAGATGTGTGGGGGCAGGCATCGTGACACTATGCCTGTACACATGCATTGACGAACTTGGGTCCGCTTCACCGATAATAAACTATTGTTTATGTATTTGTTCCTCGTGACTGGTGTGTCTTCATTTCTTTGCATAACTCATAACTTTGGACTAACAGGATTTTGAAGGGAATTCATTATTTGGTGTCTGAATTAATCCAAAAAAACAGTCTGAACTGGGTACCAGAAGATATGAGTGTTATATTTTTACTCATAGGTAGTTTCCTTTATACCTTATTTGGCAATATTTAGAAATACAGGAATATATTCATTGATTTATTAACATTTGTTCAATTCTTCAAGGAAATCATATTAAAATAAACTGGTTATTTCTTACTTTAAAGTAGCATTAATAATAAAATCACTGTAAAAACATTTATAATTAGGATTATGCTTGGCAAAGGTTTATCATGAAATATGGCACTGGTTAATTAAAACAATTTGAACTGTAGTGTTGCACCCTTAATTTGAGAAACCTCCAAAAATATTAAAAACCTGCAACTGTAATAGTTGAACTAGGCAGGCGTACAGTAACTAACAGACCTCCATTGTGTACTACAAAACCTATTGTTTTATTTTGAATTTTACAACAGCATGGCGTGCTGGTGCTGGGCATCAGTGCTGATTTTGTGATGTTGGGCAAACAGTACTTATCTTCATGAGGAGGAATCATCCAGCACTGGTAGGTGGGCGGTGTCACTGCAGCACAGCTTTGAGCCCCGAGCAAATCACATCTATTCTGCACGCATGTGCATGGTTTGGGGTATAGGACAGCAGTCACCTGTGGAAGATGGAACTGATGACTGCAACACAGCCTTGAGACCCTGAGCATATAGTACCTATTCTGTACCTTTGTGCATGGATTGGGGGTATAGGACAGCAGTCACTTCTGGAAGAGGGAACCGGTCACTGCAGCACAGACCTGAGAACCTGAGCAAATAGAACCTATTCTGCACCCTTGTGCACGGTATGGGGGTATAGGACAGCAGTCACCTCTGGAAGAGGGAACTGGTCACTGCAGCACAACCTTGAGATCCTGAGCAAATAGCACCTATTCTGCACGGTTTGGGGGTATAGGACAGCAGTCATCTCTGTAAGAGAAAACTAGTCACTGCAGCACAGCCTTGAGATCCTGAGCAAATAGCACCTATTCTGCACCCTTGTGCACGGTTTGGGGGTATAGGACAGCAGTCACCTCTGGAAGAGTGAACTGGTTACTGCAGCACTACCTTGAGATCCTGAGCAAATAGCACCTATTCTGCACCCTTGTGCACGGTTTGGGGGTATAGGACAGCAGTCATCTCTGTAAGAGAAAACTAGTCACTACAGCACAGTCTTGAGATCCTGAGCAAATAGCACCTACTCTGCACGGTCTGGTGGTATAGGACAGCAGTCCCTTCTGGAAGAGTGCACTACCCACTGTAAAGCAGCCTCAAGACCCTTTCCTTCTGAAGGCTGGTGTCATGTATGGCAAGTTTGATAGTATAGCAGGTTAACACAACTCCTATGGAAAGCAGTGTATTGCTTGCACATTACCATTTTGAATGTCATGCAAGCTCAGTTTCCCATTTTCCTGAAGTTATTAAAACAAGTAAAATTGAAAAACAGAGTAAACGCTGTGAAAAAAGTTGCACCAATATGATTTTGCTTGGTTGATAATTTATTAATTGCTGGTAATGGTGCGTCGAATTAAAGCTTGTTAATAGTCTGTTATTTGTATTGATTACACATTGTTGTAAAATGTGCAGCCCTAAAAAGGTGCTGGTCCCCGAAAAAGAATCCATCAAATAAATCCGAAAACATTACAGCATGTTTCACATACTCGCTTCCTAAATCTGGGGCCACAAAATAAACCAACCTCCAGTGTGTGTGCTAGGCCTTGGCCGATAGAACTAAAGCCAACCTCCAGTGTGTGTGCCAGTCTTTGGACGATAGAACTAAAGACAACCTCCAGTGTGTATGCCAGGCCTCGGACGATAGAACTAAAGCCAACCTCCACTGTGTGTGCCAGCCCCTGGACAATAGAGCTAAAGCCAACATCCAGTGTGTGTGCCAGGCCTTGGACGATAGAGCTAAAGCCAACCTCCACTGTGTGTGCCAGCCCCTGGACAATAGAGCTAAAGCCAACCTCTGGTGTGTGTGCCAGGCCTTGGACAATAGAACTAAAGCCAAACTCCAGTGGGTGTGCCAGGCCTTAGACGATATAACTAAAGCCAACCTCCAGTGTGTGTGCCAGGCCTTATACGATAGAGCTAAAGCCAACCTCCAGTGTGTGTGCCAGGCTTTGGGTGATAGAGCTAAAGCCAACCTACAGTGTGTGTGATAGGCCTTGGACGATGGAACTAAAGCCAACCTCCATTGTGTCTGCTAGGCCTTGGACGATAGAACTAAAGCCAACCTCCAGTATGTGTGTGCCAGGCCTTGGACGATAGAGCTAAAGCCAACCTCCAGTGTGAGGGCCAAGCCTTGGACGATAGAGCTAAAGCCAACCTCCAGTGGGAGTGGCAGGCATTGGACGATAGAGCTAAAGCCAAACTCCAGTGTGTGTGCCAGGCAATGGACGATAGAGCTAAAGCCAACCTCCAGTGTGTGTGCCAGGCCTTGGACGATAGAACTAAAGCCAACCTCCATTGTGTGTGCTAGGCCTTGGACGATTGAAGTAAAGCCAACCTCCAGTGTGTGTGCCAGGCCTTGGACGATAGCGCTAAAGCCAACCTCCAGTGTGTGGGCCAGGCCTTGGACGATAGAACTAAAGCTACCCTCCACTGTGTGTGCCAGGCCTTGGACAACAGAACTAAAGCCAACCTCCAGTGGGAGTGGCACGCATTGGATGATAGAGTCAAAGCAAAACCGAGTTAATAAGACCCAACACCTTGGTGATCAGTTATTCTTTTTTTTACAGAATGTGTAATGTTGGAGAAAACAAAATGCTGTTACCTTAGAAGAATGTTTAAAAACGTGCACAATGTCATAACTGCAGTGTACCATTACACTGACATTTAGTTATCATGTAGTTGAAAAATCAATACTGTGACATCCCTGCACCTGGGGTTAAAAATTAAGTAAGATTCCAGGTGCCTAGCCATCAAATTCAGCACCATATGTTTCAAGTCGAGCCAGCGGTCTCCTCTTTCGTCAGGAGATCTTGTCTGCATGATAGCTTCGTCAATGGAGACTGAGAAATTGAAGCAAGTCTGTGTACCACCATCGTCTCTGCCAGGCTGGTGCTTTTAGAATCATTGAAGCGCTGGGCGACTTACTATTTACTTACAATGGTCTGGGAGATCAGAGGAATTGAAGGCTGTGTGTACAGAAAATGTCCCGACCAAGACATTAAAAGGCCACCTCCCAGAAAATTGGGTTTGTGGCACCTGGATGCAAAGCTTGATTTCTGTGGCAAAAAAAATATTCTTCGATGCCCCCATTCTGTGACCAGTTGGGTTTAAACCCTCATCATTGAGAACCCTCTTTGGCTCTTTAGAAGGCAGTCTGCATGGACTGTCAGCTTTAAATTGACTGTTCCGGGGAAGTGAACCTCTGAGTGTGAATCCTTTTGCCAGAGTCCAAGTGCTCAGCTGACCGCGAATAATTATCAGTATTGATGTGGTCTTGTTGTCTGTTTGGACCAATACGAATTGGTGACAGGGAGGCATTCAGCAATGGAAGATCTTCCCAAAGTTTTAATAGGTGGATGAGGTACAATGATTCCTCCACTCAGAAGATTCTTGGCGATATTAGGGGGCCAATGGGGATTCCCCATCTCTTGTGCTACAACTGTCACAATTCTCATTCCCGTCAGGTGCTCTTGAAAAGGGCTCCCCAACCAATAGCGGTTATGCTTTTGTGCATCATAATAACAACTGCAGAGTAAAAGGATGCTGTCTTTCCGCCAGTCCATCTTCTATTTTCATGCTCTGGACATTCCTAAAGAGTATGCACCTGAGGACGATCTTAAGTTAGGTACAATGAAAGTAGACAATGCCATAAACTCCAGAAAAGTCAAGGTTTGGCTCACCATCAGACAGGATATCTTCCTCAGTGTTTGGATGAAACTGGACCTTTCTTGCAAAGGATTTGATACACTTATAATGTACAAGGCCGGGCAGACCTAATTGCATCTGGTTGCAGATTTTAATGTATGCATTGAAATTACCAACAAGAATCTCCAAAAATCCAATAAAGGACATGTATCTCTAGACTAATTAAACACATAGGCCTTTAAAGCACTGCGAAACTGTAATAACTCTTTCAAGTTCCTAATGTACAGAGGTAAGATGTTCCACAGTCTAGGACCATATACTGTGAAACGTCTATATCTCCCCTGGAAACACAGCGAGATGGCCAGACAACCAATAATAGTTTCTAGCAGAGCAAAGCTCGATTGGGTTTGTACCAGATCAGCTTCTCGGCAAGATTATGAAAGCACTTATTGAAGGATATGTGCTTCCTTCTCGGGTGTCAATGGTTGTGCCCATGTACAGTCATTTTGAGAACCAGATTTGTCCCTGCTTGCTTGGATACCTAATTCATCCAGTTGTTGAAGTGTAATCTTTAGAGAATGCATGATCTAGCCTTCTGTGGACTCTCGAATTAGAGTAGAGATTTAAATAAAAATGTTGTTCCACCCTAGAAAAGCTGCCACTATTGCCATGCGGTTAGAGGAGCACACTTGAGGCTAACACGAACAACTTGTACTGGTAACTATTTTTCACTGTGGTGAACATTGGGAAGAGCCTGTGACCGTCACTGTCAATGTAAAATAAGTCACCCTAGAGATCGAAGACTGCTAACCAGTCCCCTTTTCACAGATGTGGCACAATGTGGTGAAGGTCCAATATCTTGAAATGTTCTCTTTTTTTATTCACTTGCAAATAAGTCTTGATTTTAAGGGTGGGTCTTAAACTGTTAACCGCGCTGTATTCCTAGAATAGCAAAAACCTAAAATACACTCATTGTCCTCTTTGCTTCTGCAGCACGGTTCATATGGCATTATATTTGCAAGAATGAGGTCTAGTACGACTAAGGCCTAACAGGCCTAACTTGACTCCACTCTCTCAGATAACACACTAGTCAACCTACATAACCTTCCAACCCGCACACAAGGAAACTCTCTTGATCTAATATCCTTATCGTCTACTCTGCTCCCACAAATGACCCTGTCCCCCTCTGTTGACTCTCTCGTGCATTTCACAATCTCTATTCAACCCTTTGGTCGAGGGATGGTCCCCTACCTCAACCAAGTTAACATCTCCCTACAATCACACTCTTCTCCACTTGCTCACTCAATTGAACTCACATGTACCGAGTTCAACTCTGCACCGTCTACCCCGATCAACGATCACTTTCCTGCCCACATCCTCAACCATGGATTTCCACAGCCATCTGTTTGCTGTGGACAACAATGTGTCACTGCTTACGCTGCTGGCACAAGGTCTGGAACCGAACCCCTCTCGCCTCCCACCTTCCACCACTCTTCTCACTGTCTTTAAGGACTCACACTCAATGCCAAATCCTCCTATTACACTAATCTTGTTTCCTCTGGAACCCCCCAAACTATGCAGGACCCTCCAAGTAATGATTTCCCCCTAAGAACATCTCCATGAGCTCCTCTCTCACTGCCGATGACTGCCTTCTACTTCTCCACTAAAGTCACCAACATATGGGATGATTTAACCACCATTCTATCCCCCCTCCTACCGTCTTTCTACACTCTTACTACACTCTTCACTTTATCTCACTTCTCCCCGGTGAACTCCTACCCATCGTTTGCTCCAGCTGACCCATTTGAACCACAAATTGTTAAGAAAGTTGCATGTGTCACCTTCGCTCACCTCTCTGACTTATTCAACCTATCAACTATACCGTTCCTAAAGACACCATGTGCTGACCCAAACAGCCCTTCATTCTAAAGAACTCCCACTCTCCTACAATGCACACCCATTTGCGAACCACCTCAAATGTGGATTCCAGTCCAAAACACTCCACCAAGACTGTGCTTAAACACATCAATTCTATTATCCCTGTCAACCACCCTCAACTCTCTATTCTTATCCTTGTAGACCTTTCTGCTGCTTTTGACACTGTGGATCATCCCTTTCTCTTTTAAACACTTTCCCTCCATACTGAACTGAATGTCTGCCCATCTGTCAGACTGCTACTATTCATCTCTTCGGAAACCAGCAACTTCATCTCCTACATTGTTCCTCAAAGATCAGTCCTATGCCCACCCCTCATCTCCCTATACACGTTGCCCCTTAGTAACGTCATTTCATTGTTTGCTTTTGTTAGGGAGAATTATCAGAAATGTGCTAATTCCCTTCTACCTTAGAGACCCCCAGCTCTTTTTGCTGGACTTTAGGAATTTAATTTCTTACCTGGACAGAGTGCGAGTCATTTTTCACACTCTCCCATGTATTTTTCTGTGATTTATTCTTTATGTTTCTTTTTGACTTTGGAGTCTGACAAACTCCACAGGCATTATCTTTAACATTGTGACACACAGCACCTTCAGTGCAGTGACACAGAAGTCTCTTAGATGTCTCAAAGGTTTAAATACCTTCTCTTGGTGAAACTACTGTTTCCAAGAGGAGTAAAGTGAAATTGACTTTACTTACAAATTGTAACTTTCTAGACCCAGCACACACTATCTTACCATAGGGTGCTGGAGGGGGTACTTAGTATCCCCTTTGTCTATCTTCTCATGTAACATTCTTATGTTACCCTTTCCTTCGAGGAATGGCTGGTGGCAGTGGTTTACTTTTTACTACCATTATGTGTTTTTACCGCAGTCTGCAATTGCAGCCTTGGTAAAGCACCCATGGGTGCCCATTTCGTCAAAATGGCCCCAGTCTTCTTTTTTCGCCATTTCTTGCAGGAAGGGTCCTTCTTAAGATTTACTCTGCGTGCCAAACCAGGTTTGGTCACTTTGTTCATTTACCTTCGGCAGGATTCACGAATGAAGCCCGCCTCTGGCTCCAGAGTGTCTGGCAGGGACAGCAAGTGAAGGAGGTGCCCGAAACTCCCTTCCCTGTGCTTCGTCTCCTAGGAGACAGGAATGCACTCATAGGTGATTGGCTGGCTGGCTTGCTTGCTGTCCAGCAAGGACAGCCACCCTGCTGGGTGACTGATAGCTGGGCTGGAATGAATGGGAGAAACCTGCATAAAAGGCGAGGCTTTTGGCTTGGAAGGCAGAGTCGACCACTGGAACGAAGGAATCCGAAGAAGAACTTGAAGAAGACGCCTGCTGCAACTCCTGGACCGTTGGTTAGCCCGGTGAAGCCCTACTGCTGTGCTGAAACTCTGAATTCGCCTCGACTAGAGAAGCCCTACAAGGACGACTTCTCCCCTTGAGTTGGTGGGACCAATCAACTCCAAAGTAACCCCATCTGGACATCCTCTCGGAGCTGACTGTACATCTACTGCTGCTGCTGTTGGAACCGAAGTGCCAGGGAGAGGAACACCAGTTTGTGTGCGTTGCATTTAAGTTGGCCAAGAGCTCCAGGAAGATCCGCCGGACTCCCAGGAAGCAGGACTGACCAAGCCTGAGCCACCTCAACAGAGTGCTGGACCCCAGATGCGAGGAAAGTCCATCTCGACAGCCAAGAGTCTGCAGTGGTGCTATTTGCTTAGACGTGAGATGCTGAAACCGCGAAGTGCCACTGAATTGAAGTTTTTCCAATGCTGCCCAGATGTCGTCCTTCTGGTCCCCACACTGAAGCCCAGGAACAAAGCATCTGCAGACCTTAACCGGAACAGACGTGCAGCTGGGTGCAGTTTTTCTTCATTCAAAAGGTACTGTAAACCTAAGAGGACTTAGATCTTGTTGTGTAGCCTTACTTGTTCTTTGTTGAGACTTGTCTTGGCACACTTGCAGAGTACCTTGCATCTTTGCCATTCACAAGCCTGACCGCTTGTGGCCTTTTCAAGTGTTCTTTATTTCTACAAACTTTTAAAAACTTTGTACAAGACATTTATTCGCCCATCAGAAGATCTTCAGCTTCCCTAGACTGTGCTCAACTAACATTGGCTTGCCTGGTCTCCCTGTAAGACTCTTCTACCTCTGACTCTATGCTTTACCTTTGCCCAGGAAAGGGTTCATTAACTTTGCATTGGAGAGTCGTAAAAGTACTTACCAGTTTAATGAGTGGTGTGTTTAACCTATGTTTTATTCCTATGACTAACCTTTACACCTGAAAAATACTGATCTAAATGTACTAGTAATAAATCAATGTCCACTGTGTCCTAGCAATTTAAGTCACCTGAGGGTGTAGGAAGCGTCTGTGTGCCATCCCCAATGGGTATCAACTGATTTAAATTAAGTGCAAGTATGTTTTGAAGTTTACTTAAAAGTTACATGCCATTAGCTCTCTTCTGAAGAAGGCTTATATAACTGACTGTTAAATAAATAATTGCCTAATCAAGAAACCTTGAGTGTAAGTGTTTATTTGAATAACTGTTGTGTGAAACTCTGTGTTACAAACCTATTGCTCACATTGACCCCTTTTGATATAAGCTTGGCTGCTCAGCTACACTACCAACCTGTGTAGTTCAGACTTATACCACAGGTTTGGTCCCTATTGCCAGGAGGTCAATGTTATTGTAGTGCACCCAAAGGGTACTGCATACAATCTTGCCTAACAACTTTCACTATCACTTCTTTGCAGATACCCCGACATTCTTCTCCTTCCCCCTTGCACTCTCCAAATAAACTACCAAACCTCCATCTGCCATTAGACGGTTCTATGCTTCTTCATGCTAAACCATCCAAAGACAGAAGTTCTCTTTCTCTCATCCTCCAACACTTATCCCACTCTCCCCTCTTCCTTATCTCCTCAACCCTATCACCCAGAGCTTGTGTTATGAAAGAATCTTCTTTAGCTACTTTCCTTCCATGGGTATCAATGGAACACCCTGATGAATTGTGGAGGTAAGAAAGGAAGGCCTTTTTTGTTGCCATCCCTTGCTCAACACACCCATTTTTGGGGCACTGGTCAGCCCTTAAGTTTACTTGTGCATGCAGAATCTCCCTTGTGGATATCCCTGTATTGTTCTAATGTAGCACACATCACCTTACAGCAAAGTGCTGCAGGGGTACTATGTATCCCCTTTTCTTTTTCTGTAGAATTTTTTGAAGAATAGAGATGTCAATTTTAAATAGAAATGACTAACACATTTACTGAGGGTGGAGGCATTCCCAGAAAAGATTACTGTAAAATAGCACATACAAAAGAACAAGTGGTGAGCCAGTTTATGAGAGGGTGAGTGGGACATACCAGGGACAAACAGAAAAGCAATGTGT
The DNA here is from genome assembly GCF_040938575.1 of Ambystoma mexicanum. NCBI lineage: Eukaryota > Metazoa > Chordata > Amphibia > Caudata > Ambystomatidae > Ambystoma > Ambystoma mexicanum. The sequence goes on from NC_090925.1 coordinate 206,769,249, forward strand.
AAGTAAACAGGTAACATGCAAAAGAACCATTCACCTAAGGGAGCAAGGGTTTCAAACTAAAGAGGAATATTTAAATATACAAAATTACATTGTTAAGCGTCACTGGAGTTGGTGGTGGTGTCAGGTAGGGAGGATAGGTGGGTGACAGGGCAGGGGGGTTTAGCAAGTAAGTGACGTTCAAGCCAAACTTGGAAGAGAGCCACAGAGGGCTGAATTGGATTGTGATGGGCAGTGGATTCCAGTGGAGCAGGTCGTATAGGGACAAAGAGCAGAAGCGAGAGGAGGCACAGGGAGGGTATGGACATGCTTGAGTGCAGAGGAGGATGCAGGAAACGAGATGGCGAGTAAACGGAGATAGAATTAGACAGGTGCTGAGGAGCAAGACCATTTATAGCTTGGTCGACTACGAAAAGGAACTTAACAGAGTAGTTGTGCATGGAAAGTCAACCAGCATATTGTTGGTAGGTAGAAGTTGGGTGGGGGGACAGAGTATGTTGGCAGCAAAGTTAAAGACTTTGGGCCTCATCACAAGTTGGGCGCTAACCCCGGCGGTATTACCGCTGGGGCTATTAGCCCTACCGCCAAAACCAACTGCGCTATTAGCGCCGGATCACAGGTTTGGCGAAACGGTAAGTCCCCATTCCCCATTGGGCCCATTCAGGAATTTCCCATTCCCCATTGGGCTCAATGGGGAATGTTCGGCGCTACTAACGCCGGCGGTAATAGCACTGAAAATCGGCAGAATCGTGGCAGATTTGTCCCCATCTCAGAGCTGGGGGAAAGTCCCCCAAGCCTGTGATTTGGCGAACCCTTAAATGCGGCGGTAATAGCGTTACCGCCGCATTTAAGGGTTACCGCCAAACACGTGATGGGACCCTTTGTCTAGAGGGAGGAAAGAGTAGATAGGAAGTCCAAGGATTAGGCTTGACCAGTAGTCAAGTTTGCTGAGCATGAGAGTGAAGATTAGAGTTTTTGTAGATTGGTTAGTAAGAAAATGGCGACTTTTACAAACATTGGAGGATAATACAGGCGCCAGTGGCAGTGATAAATTGTTGCAGTCATAGGTCACTATCAAAGAGGATCCCCCTTTGAAGACATCAGCATGAATGGGGAGAGAGCCATCCAGTGACAAACTGCAGTGAGACAGTTCATAATCCATTCTGAGGGGGCAGCGGTGAAGGAGGGAAATGAGAAAAATATTTTGAGTGTCATCTGCAAAAAGGTGATGGTAAAAAGCCTAAGAATTAGATAATTCTTCATAGGGCAGACGTTAACAGGGTGAGGCAGAGGTCCAAGGACTGATCCTTGGGGGATGCCAACAGGGAGACAGGTGGAGTCAGAGGTTTGCGAGTTTGCATGAGAATTTAAAGGATCGACCTTCCAGGTAGGTGATCATCCAGGCAAGAGCAGATTTGAAAAACTAAGGTACTGGAGAGAGGAGTGGACGAGTGTTGAAAGCAGCAGAAAGGGACAGGAGGTTGAGTATAGAAGAGATGCTAGAGCGGTGAGAAGCAGAAAGAAAGTTGGCGACATGCATGAATGCAGTCTTGGTGGAGTGTTTACTACAGAAGCCAGATTGAAGTGGATCTCCAAGGCCATTATCCTGAAGGTACTTAGTACTTAATGATCTGATCGAAGACCACTGCTCAAGGACTTTTGAATAATGGGGAAGGAGAGAAACTTGGCAATGGTTTACGGGGACATCTGGGTCGGCAGAGGGTTTCTTCAATAGATTTGAAGGAGACAGGGAAGAATCCAGCTGTGAGAGTAAGCGAGAGGTTAAAGATCTCAGGGAGATAAGGACATGTGATTGAGAGCAAGTCTTTGAACATTTGGAGAGCAAAAGGGTCCATAGGAGCACAAGGTGGGTTGGCACTGCAAAGGATGGGTGCTAATTCAATGGGAGAGGTAGAGGAGAAGTAGTTGAGAGGAGGATGTTTGGTTTACAGAAGGATGCATAGGTGGGGAAAGAGAAAAGGGCTGGGTCATGAATATTAGAGATGTTAGCAGAGTAGTAACATCCCGTAGTAAAGCCATCTGTGAGAACTTGAAGTTTCGAATCCATCTATGTAGTGCGCCTCAATGTGCAAATGCGAACTGGCTTCTCTCCCATCTGCAACGGCTCGCTTGGCGCATTCTAAGGCCCCAATTTTGTCCTCGTTGTCTGCGAGCTTCAAAGCCCCAAAGAACCAGAACTATTGAGACTTTAAATTTTTGGGGAAGGTCAGGGAAAGTATAAAGTACCCGAGGTGTTGAGTTGAAAGTGAGTTTTATTGTTTGTTTGTTTTATTATTTGCAATACTCAAGCCTCCCCTCGGTTAACAGTGCCCAGCATTTATAAGAGATTGCGAAAATTAGTTACATCAACAAAAATATATACATAAACATATAGGCAAGGTCAGCAATCTGAGGTGAATAGAGAGAGAATTCAAAGATGACACCCAGGTAGTTCGGCACCCAGGATGGTGAAGGTAGGGGTTAGGGTTAGCGTACTTTGTATGCACACTGTACGATAAAATCTATTTACAAAAAGACAATCATATTACAATTATTTAAACCGGTATTTGTACTTCACAACCAGCTTTCCTTTGGGTGGACATGGCACAGTGGCAATGTTGGGTGGCAATGGATCAGTGCTCTGCACAGAAACGTTCAAAATTCCATATCTGTGCTTCTCTAATACAGCAACAATAAGGCTTTTGACAAAGTCGAACTCCATTTCCTCCAACTCCATGCCTTAGTGTAGCGAGGCATCCTTACATTACCCTTAGTCCTAGATTGTTCACGGCCGAGATTCTCGTTATGGGCCAAGACGGCAAGTAGAGTCCTATGTCTCATGTCCTGTATGCTGAAATGCAAGCGCTTTGGCCTGTACTTTAGGCACATATTGTGGAACACCTCCAAACCTCCTGTGTGACAGAATTCTGTCAGTCCACTCAAATCTCTTGAGAGTTTTATCGAAAACAATCTTCTCAATGGCTTTGTGTGTCGGTGAAGATGGATTCAACCACTTCTTCTTCCGTGCCTCCACTGGGGATAGAGGGCCATGTTCACATTGGTGGAAATCTAGGTTTTCTGACCAGCTGTGCACGTTGGTACAGTGGTGCATCAGTGACTGCCATTTTTCAAGTAGTATTTCCACTGACCCTTCACAAGTTTTGGAGCTCCACCAAAGATGGTTGCTGATAGACTGAGACCACTCTGAAATACTTTCCAAACCTTTTTTTTCCCTGCAGCTAAGATTTTCTTATTGATTGATTTAGCAAGATGCCTGTTACACCTCGCCCTCGGCCGCGCCGCGTTTCCCGGGTTCTGCCTCGTTGCTCTCGTATGAGCAAGAACAATTGGGGAATTCCGGTTAAAACCAAAATAAGGGACAGGAAAGTGATCGCCCTTCATAAAGGGTTACGGCGCTGGCATGCGCCCTTCTTATCGCGCTGGCAGCTGCCATGGCAAATATCTACACGAACTACAGTATCCAGAAAACCTGTTACGTTGTAGTTCTCGGCGTTGAGAGGGGAGCCTCATTTTCAAACGATACGCCTCTTGTTGTTATTTATTCCACAGCAGCATACAGAACGCTGCTTCTGTTTAAAGTTACAACCGGCATACTTTCCGAAGTGCTCTCCCGGTATCTTGAATTGTGAAGTCCTTGTTTTCCCGTGTACCGACCCTGCCTGCACACGGACTCCTTATTCTCAGCTCCCCGATTGAACTGTTTTCTGACCACCCGTGTACCAGACCCCTTGCCTGCTTTCGGAACTCTTGGACACTGACTCTGCTGTGTTTCGTGACCGCCCGTGTACCAGACCCCTTGCCTGCTTTTGGAACTCTTGGACACTGACTCTGCTGTGTTTCGTGACCGCCTGTGTACCAGACCCCTGCCTGCTTCCTGGACTCTGAGACAGTAACTACTCCGGTAAGAAAAACTCTAATTGGAACACCATTTTCTGTGGAATTCGTCTTCATTTCCTAAGTGCATCTTTTGAACGCTTTGCTGTGGTGCACCATCCCGAAATCGTCTTCATTTCCTAAGTGCATCTTTTGAACGCTTTGCTGTGGTGCACCATCCCGAAACCAGTGCGACCCTCGTTCCGTTCGGGGATAGCTACCTTACTAACCTCCCTATTTTTTATTTTATACTTTCGTTGTTTCCCAGGACTCTTACTTCAATCCTATTTCCATCAGGGGTAAAGTATAGTTTTTCTTGTTTTTTTCCGTACTGCAGAATTATACGTTAGCCCTATACTAAGACCTCTCTACTTTATAGGTTACTCCGGTTCCTTTGGCTTAAGGGGAGATTAAACCAGGTACTACTAAAGGGGAATAGTCTTGGGAATAAACCAGTTTCATTATCGGCAGATTATTAATTTGTTATCCTTTCCTTTACAGCCTGGGTTTGAGACGGTCTGTTCTCCCCGCTTTTTTGATCGATCGGTCCCCTTGTCTGTAAAGTTCAGCAAGTGGTCATATCGGTTTAAAGAGCTCATTCCCTCACAGAGAGGAGGCTTGGGTAGGAGGCTCCAACCCTAGCTCCTTCAAGCAACTCCCCAGCAATAGAGGTCCGGCCTGTTTACGTACTCTCCATTCCGGTGAGTAACAATACCATACGTCAAATTGATGTTAAATATGTGGGAACTGCTCTCTCATTGTCTTGGCAATTGAAACGTGCCTGTCCGTGGCTATGAGGTCGATGTGCATTCCGCTCGATTGTAGATATTCCACTGATTTTATAAATCCTAGTTTCTCCATGGCCACTGAGGATGTACATTGTGTTACCTGCATGACCACCAAACTCACAATTTTCTTACTATCCATGTCCTGAAAGTGGTAGGTGCAGTACTTGGCAGAAAATCCAGGGCTGTCGCACTGTCCATCGCCAGCTAGCCTGAATCGTTTGTCTTCGAATGTACTTGCTAGAGACAATTGTTCAATTTTTCAAGCATCACTAATGACCGGAAACAGATAATCATGTTGGTATTTGTAGTACTGCGTTTTTTAAATGAAATGGAGTCCCACAAACTGAAAGAAAGACTCTAACTTTCTAAAACTGGAGCCACTAAAAAGTGATGCAGCTGCACACAGTAGATTGCCTGCTGGCAGTTTCCCCAGCATCGGTTGTGCAGACCATGAGAACGTATGATGTAATCTACAGGCGGCATGTATTGTGACGTTACTGCCTTGTATTTGACGAGTCACATGAATCAATGGCTTCCCACATACTTTCCCTCTGACGGAATGCCCACATTTCAGCATACTTATAATATCCATCAAACAACTGTTGAATACTATGTATTTGCCCTCTTTCATTAGACTGTCATCCTGCGTCAAAGTTGTTTCGGCCTGTGACGTTGAGGACATATCACCACATTTGAAAGAAATATCGCTGCTATCAAGTTCTGATGCGTCGGTGAATGCTGCTGCTGGTTCATTCTCTGTCATTTCAACATCTGCTACCTCAACATTGATGGGAGAACACAACAATGTCGACAGCTTTTTTGGTGGCAATTTTTTGGCGGGTGTAGATTGTGTGAATTGATCTGCGACTACTTCAGAGCTATCTTCAATACATCCAGTATCATGTTGTTGCGGCGGTGCGGTCGTACTGTAGCAATGATCCAATACAACTTTGCTGGATTCTCCGGACACATTCATTTCATGTTCTGGCCATTGGACATGAGCATCCCCAGTCTCAACATGCCGCGTCTGAATTAATAGTTCCTCCATAGTGTAAATGGTCTGGAAAGCAACATCACTCATTCGCTTCACTGTCTGTGTATGTATAGTTTGTAGACCCATGGGTAACTAGAGGACATATTGGAAAAGGGATGTTCAGTTTAAACACAAGATAAAGTATAGTACAATTGACTGGAAAAAAACATAAAATAGTCCCAGCACAAAAAAATGTCTAAAGTTATGAACTGTTTGTAACTAACCTTATTTTTGTTTCTTTTCTTTGCAACTTTTTTGACTCGACCTTCAACATCTGCCCGCTGTTGCTCCGATACGTATCCACATGTCTCCCCTTCCTCTTGCGCTGCAACAACTATATTTTCTGTATCCGCATAGACAGCACGGAACAAGGTTCCATCGACTCCCTGAAACATAGTATTTTCATTACTGTGTATCAAAATATTGTTAGCATAAAACGCACGTGAGGACGAACACACATGTACATCTCAATAGCCAAACACGATTTAAACATTGTGTGGAACAATCAAACGACAAGTATTCGAGCTCTGATGACCTAGTTCGATGGAGCTGTCAGTATCCATACCTCTGGCTCTACATGGACTGCCACGAATGATTGTATTGAAGAGGAGGCATCAGCAACTCCCTGAATCACAGTACTTGCGTTAGTATGGTTTTCAATATCATAAACATAACACACACTTGGGGTCGACGGCACAGCTACATATAAAGAGATAACCACAAATGTTGCATTGTCTAAAAGAATCAAGGAATATTTAAAAATGATCAGATTTAATCGACTTATTTCTCTGATTTCTTTACATCTGCATCATCTAAATGGGATCTTGTGATTGTAGTGGAAGCTCCATCATCTCCCTGAAACACAGTACTTGCCGTTAATAGGGAAGAAAGTAAAGCAAATGGAATCACGTTATATGATCACGCTCGATGGAGCTGTCAGTATCCATACCTCATGCTGCTGAAGAATATCTAGGGCTGTTGTCAATGTGGTGCGCACTTCCGAAAGCTGTTGCGCCGATTCGTATCCGCATGGTCCCGCTTCCACCGGAAATACTTGAATGTCAGGCTCTGCATCAAGTGCGTGGGTTGATGATTCAACAACTGCCTGAAACATAGTATTTGCATTAGTAAGGATTACAATATTGAAAAGACAACACGCTTGGGGTCAACCCCACAGGTACATATCAACGGCTAACCACAAATGAAACATGGTGTAGAACAATCAAACGACAAGTGTTCCAGTCCTAATGATCACTGTCAGTTGAGCTGTCAGTATCCATACCTCGGGCTGCTAAAGAACATCTAGGGCTGTTGTCAATGTGGTGGACGCTTCAGCATCTCCCTGAAAGACAGTACTTGCATTAGTATGGATAACACTAATTATAACTGAAAACAAACACCAGGGGATGACAACTAAGGCGTATATCAATTGGAAAGCACTAACCAAACAATTGGTAAAATAATCACACGATACATACAAACTATTACTTGACATGCATAAAACAAGTCTGTAGCGGAATAGCCAAGTATGATTACCTGATTCGCGCTAGAAGTGGTTGATAACTGCGGGCACGTCACGGATGTAGAATGTTCTTGCTTCAGATTCAAGGGATAGTCAAGAAGTTGTAATGGTAAATTATTGTTTGATAATGAAATGCCAATATTTAAAATTGCCATGTAAGGAGACAGAATACTTGAGTAATGCGCAATATAGCACAGTTCCCTGTGCCCATATATAGATTTCGTTTGTGGGTTATGAAATCTAAAAATAATATATTGATAAATGTCATTATTCAAAAAGCTATACACTCATATCAATGTCGAAAGTATTACAAATTGGAAACAACACCTAAAATATCAATGAATCAATTCGGCTACCTACACACTACTGCAAGGCCTAAAGCTAAAAACGGACACTTGACTCACCAGTGGCGGATTGTGGACGAATAGAGTGGGAATAACGTTTGCGAGCAATTTTTGTGTAGATCGCCGTTTATTCTTCTTTGTTACCCAAGATGTGGTGTACATGTTCGAGGGAAAGTGCCGGCTGCAGATGCGGTATCGATCACCCCTCTTGTCCTCAAAGACTTGTTAGACTCTACTTTCCAGCTCATCCAGTGGATATCCGCAATGTCTGACCCATTCTCTTATTCGATCAACATTTTTCGGGAATACATGCATTGTAGTGCCTTCAGATTTAGCATGGGTCTTCGAAGGGCAACCACTAATCGAACAGGCAGGCATTGTTGAAAATTCTGAAAAGTAAATATCAAGATTATTATAAAACCTTGATGAATAAAAATGTCAAAAAAGTAAATGAACCATACCATGCTTAATGCAAGGTTTGTTTTGGTCGCCGGAACTATACCATACCAGTTCATCATGTGCGGCTTAGTATTTGCATAAGTTACAGAATTTTTTTAAATTATGTGACTAAACTCAGCACATGTGACTCGTCCCTTGGATGTTCTGTCTTGCACGAAAAGGAACCATGCTTACATTATAGACTGGACCCCCGAAGGATGCAATTCGATGACAATTGACAGATGAAAATAAATAGATCTATTGATAGCATAACAATTGAAACTCAAGTCAATAGAAATGAGACCAATGACCATAGCTCTATTGGGTACTGTAATAGGAAATAGATTGAAATGTAAAAATTACCGAAATATGACTAGGATACATGGCCTTACCTTGACCAACAAACAGTTGGATTCAGCAGGCCGAGCAGTATGTTGCAGGAGAACAGGTAGATGGCCACAGGTAGCACACTGACGAGTTTGCTCGAAGTGGTCACAGATTGCACGGCGATGAGCAGATTAGCATAGATCTCAGTGCTTCTCAGGTGGAAGGTTCAGGAGTTGACTTGCAAAGCACAAAGATGTTCTCATGAGACATATAAGTGGTTTATAAAGTATTAGAAACAGGGGTGTGTTTGTGAATGAATGACATGTGTATGTCGTGGTATTATGTTTATTTCAGGGGGGCGGCCTGTCTGAGGAGGCCATGTTTGCGATGGCCCCTGGGCGTGGGATACCTTTTGAAGTGTACATGCTGTTTGGCACCTTGGCCGTTTGCGCCCGTCACAGCCCCCCATGCCAGCGCTCATCCCCGGGTGCGAACCGCCTTAGAGGGGCTGGGATGGATGGGCCTGCGGCGTGCAGATAAGGCACAGGAAGACTGCTGAATGGAGACACACTTATGTGGATTGCAGGGGGGCAGCCTGCCTCAGGGGAGGCCTGCCTGGAGACACGGGATCTGAGGAGGCCATGTGAGCGATGGCCCCTGGGCGTGGGATACCTTTTGAAGTGTACATGCTGTTTGGCACCTTGGCCGTTTGCGCCCGTCACAGCCCCCCATGCCAGCGCTCATCCCCGGTGCGAACCACCTTTGATAGAGGGGGTGGGATGGATGGGCCTGGGGTGGGCAGATACAGCACAGGAAGACTGCTGAATGGAGACACACTTATGTGGATTGCAGGGGGGCGGCCTGCCTCAGGGGAGGCCTGCCTGGAGACACTGGGTCTGAGGAGGCCATGTGAGCGATGGCCCCTGGGCGTGGTATACCTTTTGAAGTGTACATGCTGTTTGGCACCTTGGCCGTTTGCGCCCGTCCCTTGCCCTTATGTGATGTTAACTTTGCATGACATTCGCGTAGATGGAAACACTGAGCAGTAGACGGGGCATCCATTTTTGTACCCCCTCCATTTTGGTGACCAGGCCTCACTGCGATAGTACAGCGCGCAGAGCACATGGCCCACAGCCTCGTTCCCACTCTGACTGGAAAACTCTAGAGGTATTTCCAACAGCTAATACATGTAACACATCACTCTCTGAGATCACGCTCCTGCATGTGAACCGGCCTGAACCAAGCACATGGTTTGTTCATCTCCACAAACGTGTCCTTGCCCACGCATCCTCGCCAGTGGAAATTTACTGCCATTCTGACCCTGTGTCCCTGCAAGGTATTCTCTTCATGTGCCAGACCACTGACCACGCCATGATGCCCAACTAGCAGATCCCCAACTAACATTAGACCCCTACTGCAGTATATTGTTGCCTATCAATAACAAATGCTTCATATCGGAGATTCTTGTGAGCACAGACCCACACTTCAAACAGTGTATTATAGTGGTCAAGACTCTTGACCTAAGGCCTGTATAATCCAATGTTAATTGATAGTATTGATATATGTGTGACTTTTATATAGACATAACCGATCGAAAGACTTTGAACAAGTGTTATTTAGTGCATGCATTATTGATAATATATTATGTTAGCTTAGATAGTGACCACCCCACTTCACAGCGACCTGAACTTCACCCATTCCGAGCACAGGTGTCTGAAGTCCATCCTTGAATGGAGACACACTTGATTGATTTAAAATATCGAAACAACCGTTTTTAAAATATATGTGGTGTTTTATTTTGTAGCTTATTTTGATGACACAAAAATACAAAACTGTACACATTGTACAGTTCAGGTTGCAGCACAGCGAGAGGAAGACCCCTGTACTGACCGCTGTCACTCGGGAACGTTTTTCTTATGGCACGAAGGGCACAGGCGGGTATCACTCTTCGAACGCGGTGTCCAAGCCTCCCGTGAAGCCACCATGTAAAGGAACGATAGGCCACCAGCCTGTACCACCTGTGAAAAGGAATGAAACCAACTGTTTTTAAATGACCAAGATAAGTTTAATAAACGTTTATTGACAATGACAATTCTTGTAACTAATGGCATTCTGCTCGGACAAATGCTATCTAGACACGACACACTATTGAAAGACTTTCGTGCGTTACAATGATATGTATATGTAATTTTGGATATAGTAGAAGACCATGAAATGGGAGTGGCATGACAAGCAGAGTATACTTACTCGTTACTCCGATTACGAGGACGAACAGTTGCGCGAAGTTCGTGCATAAGCACCATCATTATCCTCAACACGGACCGTTTAAGGCAGGCTGCCCTGAAGTCTGGCAGCTCGGTGATGCATTGCGGTCGTGGATCGCCTTTCGAAATGTAGGCCATGCATCCCGAGTTTTCACAGCAGCAGCAGTTCTCGTCCTCGGTTGGCATTAGCTCGCACCGATTGCATGTGCACCAGGTGGAAACACCGTCCATGTGACTAGGTCCAGGCTCTTCAGCTGTTGAATCGTCCTCCAACTGCTGTCCGAAGACCCATCGTTTTTGCGTGTTTCCCTTTCCAGTAGTTCCTCCTTGGTATACTCGGGCTCATATATGTAGGGCATTATTGTATCCATTGTGTGTTGCACAAACTAAAATAATTGATAGCGGTGGTACTGGTATCTGTTCACACGGGCTACAAGCAATGAAGGTAGCTGACCAGAGCACAGAAACGAGTCACAGAATACTCAAAGTAGCACAGAGAGAGGAATGGAATCGGAAATCTGCTGCTGTGTGTTGTGAAACGGTCTGTTTATACTTATTGAGGAAAGAGGCTTCCTGCCTTTCCATGGCGACCCGTCATTAGCTGAAGCGCAGCGAATGTTGACACGAGACGTGCTTTGGCGTTGTGAAATGGGCGGTACGCGTCTGCAGATGACAGGCTCAGGGGCGGGGGATATGATTTAGTGCCGCAAAAGCAGGTCAGCCAGGGCGATGGGGGAAATGATAGGATTATCACAAAATGGCAGCTCCCTGGTGCCTGTTTTCACGTGTGTTTAATGGACAAAAACTCAGGTAAGGTCCATAGGAAATTTTTCTAAAATCGAGCGACTTAGGCTTAAAAACACATGGCCGACCGGTAGGGGCAATAAAAAATTTTGACCGAACCATTCCTTTAACGTCGGCACATGGTGCAGCAAGCAAAGAACATTCTTTCTGTTGGGAATAAGTCCATCTCTGATGGTCAAAATGCGTTCCAAAATTAGCATGTATTTAGCCTGTTTTTTTTTTATTTACACTGGTTTTTGGCATTTGGAGGTTTCACCCCTTTGCCACACTGCTTTCCTGGTCTCTTAGATCTGTGTTTTTCTTCGTACCTCCTTACCGGATCACCCCCCAGCATGCTACCCGTCAAGCTTTGTACACCAGTGTGTGATTCCTGGCCGGAACCGGACCTATTAAGGTAAATGCGGCACTCATGCTCTTCACTCGCCTTAATTTCATGTTTTCAAACTTCGCCCTACTCTGATCAAGTGTACGAATGCTTGCTGCCCCAGATTTTGATGATCTGTCAAGAATGTCATCCGTCGGCGGAATTATCTTACACACCTGCAACAGCCTGGTTTCTCGGATTCCTGAAGTCAGTCCACTATCGTGTGACTCTGCTTCTGTGTGACTAAGCTTGACACTTGGGTCCTGTTGTTCATGTTGATATTTACCCTCCTCATGTTCTTCGTCAGTGTCATAAGTTGATGGGTTTATTAACTCCATCATATCATCGTTATCACTAACAGGCTCATCAACCACAGACACCTCATCGATTGTTTTAGAAGGGGCCTGGTTTTTCTTAATGCTGTCTGCTGAGTTAACTGGAGGGTTTGAGTTAATGGTGACATCCAGGGCGTTGATAGTTCTTAGAAATTTTCAGGAGTTGTTGGGGCTGCACCCCTTGCTTTTGGCTAGATCTTTTGTCTTCTTTTTTACTTGTAGAGTTTTGACCACTCTTGCTTTGTTGCCAAGTGCTTTTGTTGGATGAAATATTGAGTAATTACCATCGCTTTTATGGATTTTGTTTGCCGACTCGCTCACCGGGCTTTGTGGGTTACCAATTATCCCCTCGGCATTGGCTGAGGTGGATGGCTTAGAGTTTTGAGCATCCTCAGCACATAGATCCTGGATTGCCATACTTGTAGCAGCACAAGGGATCAACCTTGAACTTAAATCAACTTCTTGGATTTCTTTCAGAGCGGTATTTGTTAGATCAATTGTTTGCAGGCCCCCACCTGCATCCACATTGTTCTGGTCACAAAGGCGGTGTTGGATCCACGCCTTTATCACTCGGAGGAAGTTCATATTGTGTGCCAGTCTGCCTATTTTGACAACAGTGGCCAGTTTCCTTCGAGGTTCTTAGCCCTTCAATAGGAGAGGTTTTCTTGTTATGTTTTAACAGACCAAGAGCTTCCTTTGCGACTTCTGCGAGGAGTCTTTTGTCATCGCTGTTATTTCTTAATTGCTCCATTAAAAGGTTGAGCGAAGATTCGGTTTGCTTGTTCTCGTCCATTGTTCTCTGTTTGCTCAAATTAGTTTCGACTTCAATGCTTACTAACTTGGAGTTCATCATGGCAGATAGAGTGGTCAGGTCCTTTACATTATCATTGATTCGTTCATACATTAAAAAAAAAGGAGACACTGCAATCGTCAATGCAGCCATAATGCTGTAGTTTAACTCTTGCAGTACTCGTTCAGTCACTTCCTTATCAACCAGACCCCTATCTTGTTTCCCTGAACTTCCTTTGACCAAGGTACGTCATACCTTGGGGAACTCCCATTCAATAAATGAAGAATCTGAGGATGACTCATTTGAAGATGTCTGCGATGCATTGCAAATTATCCAAACATAAGCTGGCATTATCCTTTGTTGCTTCTATACGATAGTCCGGGCATCTCCTAAAAGCTTGCTCCACAGCACATTTTTGAGGAGCTTTCTTTCTTTGTTGGGAACAATTCAATGGTGGAGAGACACTCTAGTCCATTCTTCTTCGGTTTTGGGCTCTCACACCCCACAATTGTCCTTTCCTCTCATCTGAACAGGGTGCAGGTGCACTTTGAGACCCATTTCCATGGCTCCAAGTTTAAGTGTTTCAATGTCACATCTCCACTCTTATTGCCTATCACACTGTTCATTTTACATTAGGTCCCAAAGGAGTGTGTCCACTATTGCCAGTGAATTTCTCCTTTTTTGGACTCGGCTCTACCTGAGGGTAAGCACTTGCAGTATTGTCAGGGCATACAAAATTATGTAAGCAACTCACAGGATCTCCAAAAACCTCATTCAGAGGTTCCCTCTGATAGCAATCAGACTGTGAAGTAGCTTTCGTTGATACAGGTACACGGCTCATGACCCACAATATTAGGGAAAACGGAAGATGATCGGTTGGCAGCCACATCCGCATCAGTCATTGGTTCATTCAACTGCCCAGCATCATGTGAGATCTCCAATCCGTGAGGTTTACTTGCATCTTTACAAGCCGGAGACACAGCCTGTATAGGAGATTCCCGCAGGTCCAATTGACATGCCCACTTTTACCTGCTCATTGCACGGTCGGGATGAAGCGAGGTTTGCTTGCAAACACTCCACCACACGCCAGGTTAGTACGCGCAATGGCGGCACCACACCACCCCACTGAAAATGCGTAAAGGAGTTCCTAAGACCCTCACCGCCAGTGTTCCAAAATCCATAAACTGCACCTGACGCAGCACATGTGGATGGGTCCAGATCCATACAAGCACCTCCATCCATACACTGTTCAGTGGCCGCCGAAATGCCACTTTTTCAGGCACACAATTGCACAAACTCTTACACTGAGTTTTGTGGGCCGACTCAGAATTGCACAAGGCATTAGTCATAGTCACATCTCCATACACCCAATTGCCTTCGGGGGGAGGAGCAGCAGAAGGAAAACAAGGGGAATGAACACACTTGCTTATGTGGCGGTCAGCTCTTTTACTTCGCAGTTCTTTCAAAGAAATGCTCGATAACATCAAGGCGCCTTTCCGTAGTTGCTGTCTTGTTAAAGGCGGTTTTTGACTGCGAGGCCTATGTTTGGGGGGAATCAGGATACATGGTAGAAGAGCTTACGATGGGGCAGACCAGTGTCTCTGGCACACCACGGCACCCCAAGCAACACAAGTAACACTCCCTGCACTCCACGTAGTGGGGGTTTAGAAGTCTTTAGCTCCTCCTCCGTAGCAGTAAACAGCTAAAACACACTCACCAAGAGTACTGCGGTCTCTCCCAGGTCAGCAGGAGTCAAATCCAGAAGTCAGGCCTCCCCACATGGGCGTTATTTAGGGGGGGCAGGGGCGTTTGTCCCCCCCCAATTTATATGGCACAACATTTTGTCCCCATTCATTTGCCTGGGGCAACTTTTCTTCAGATGTGATGTCCCCCCCAATATTTTCAGCAACGTTACTCCACTCCCCAAAGTGGCAATTTGTGTTACCTGGAAGGAATGCAGATCCTTTGCAATGGTGAGCTGGGGCAGCCCCAACTCCGAATTTGGCATAAGCCGTTCAGGAGTTGAGATTGATCATTTACTGGAGCCAAGGCTTTGAGGGAGAGGAGCTTCATGCTGAACACTCCAAGGCACTGATTTGTTTTCCTTCTTACTCAGCTCAGTTAATTTTTTTTAATTTTTTTTTTAATTAAAATGATATATTTTATATATAAACTTTTCATTTAAATTATCATACACATTTCATTTATCAATAG
Organism: Ambystoma mexicanum; assembly: GCF_040938575.1. Lineage (NCBI taxonomy): Eukaryota > Metazoa > Chordata > Amphibia > Caudata > Ambystomatidae > Ambystoma > Ambystoma mexicanum. The sequence continues at coordinate 206,784,363 of NC_090925.1, forward strand.
TTTACAAGATTTAGAAAAAGAAAAAAGAAAAGGCAAAATAAATACATTTCACAGTGCTGACTATATGCTTCATTCTTGGTTATAATCTAGAATATCAACCAGGAATTGGACGATTGTGAAAATTATTTTTTTGTTTTTGCCTCCAAGAAGCTTTAGCCATCTGTTATCTCCCTCCTCCTGTTGCTGGGCAATGTTAAATGCTTCTCCGTAGAGGGCTCTCTTGGCGGATAGTGCAGGGCATACCATGATTAAATGTTTGAGGGATTCTGTGGCATCTATATCCTTGCAATATCGACAGAATTGTTCATCTTTTGGTACTTTGTGGATGTGGGCTAGTCTTTGTCGCGTCGGCAGGATGTTAAAGCGAAGTTTCATGAAGATTGTCCGGATAGTAGGATCAGGAAAGAGTGCCAGATACTGTGGAAGTTCATTCAGGGCTTGTGTGTCAAATGAAGAAAGTAAGTTCATGTTATACCTAGTTTTCTCTTCTGTTGTTTTGTGCCAATCATTGTGTTGCAGCTTAATCTTTGCACGTTGTGGCCGTTTGATGAGCATTTCGACAGTAATATCTTCTTTTACCATGGCCAAGAAAAGACGTGACTTCCACTGTTTCAACACTGTATTATTCATTGCCTGAGGGATTTCATGTAGAATTTGTAAGGCTGGAATGTGTTCCCCATTTATGATTTTTCGTAGGAAATCTAACTGCTTCCAAAGAACTAGTGAGGCGAGAGATTGCAATGCTACCACAAAGCGAATTTGGGGCATAGGAAAGTTCTTAGGGAGATGCAAGATCTTACACCAGAAAATAGCTTCGAGTTTTTGCCAGTTTATGAGGGTAGGTGTAATCATAGCTTCACTCCCATAGATAATTATAGGGATGACTTTCTGGCGATAAAAGGCTCCAATTGGTTTGAGCGAAAATTTAACAAAGCGCTTGTGTAGCATCACCCCTTGTCGGGCTAGCAATTGAATTTTAGTCTCCAGTGTAGTTGCCCAGGCTATTTCTGCCTTATGTTGGTTCAGCACAACACCTAGGTATTTGAAGGTAGTTACACTGGCCAGTAGATTGTTATCCAGTGTGAGATTCGGTGTCCTATATCGATGCTTTGTATTTTGATAAGTAGTTAATGACAGTTTTTTTTTTTGTATTGATCTGTAATTCGTTAGCTTTCATGTATGTTTCTGTCATACATAGATGTTCCTGTAATCCTGAAGGTGTCTTATCAAGGAAAATTATGTCATCAGCATACATAAAATATGGGATCGGAACTGAGCTGATTTTCGGTGGATTCAGAAGATGTGATCTGATATTTGAAGAATAGTCAGCTGTATATAGGTTATATAACGTTGCTGCCAGAGGGCAGCCCTGTTTTAGGCCATGCCAAGTTGGTATAGAGTCAGTAGTGGTTTCTTCTTTCGTTAATCTAATCGAAATTGTAGTTTTGGAATAGAGTAACTTAATGGGTTCCAATATCTCTGAAGGGCATTTCCAACTCGCAAGCTTGTTCCACAGGATATTCCTGTTTATGGCATCAAAGGCCATATACAGATCTATGAAGGCCGCGTAAAGAGCAGTTTTAGATGTTAATGCTTCATGTTTTAGAACATTTAGAATAAACAGGTTCACGTTCGTCCCAACTTTTGGAGTGAATCCTGTTTGTCGACAATCAAAGTGGTTGGTCGCTTTAGCCCAGGCGGACAGCTTTTTGAGGAGATAGCTTGAAAATAATAGGCCTAAAGGGTCTAACAGGGCAATGGGTCTGAAGTTGTCAGGATCATCTCTGTTGCCCTGTTTATAGATCAGTATCAATACCGCTTTCGACCAGGTGGTGGGTAGCACCTTTAGTGAGTTGACCAAAGTTAGAATGTGGTCCAGAAGGTTCGCCCAAGTCTCTGGATCTCGTTTCAAGGCGGCATTAGATAATCCATCAGGACCAGGTGCTCTGGATACATTTAGATTGTTGATCATCTCTACAAATTGCTCTTTTTCCCAGGTAATGGTCCATTTGTTTGTGCTGGGGATTTTGTCCAGGTGTTCATTTTGGGTTCGATCTTCATGGGGATTCGCGAAATGTGCGATCCCGTTCTTTTCTGTGACGTTGGCTACCATCAAATGCTGCTGTCTTGCATTGTTGTTTAGGAGGTTCCAGAGGAATCTCAGATTTTTGTTACGCAGTGTAGCTAGCATAGCTTCTGCGTCATCTTGTTGTAACTTAAATGCATTTGTTTTATTCCAATTTCTATAGGCTTGCTTAGCATTCTTAATCTTAAGATTTTATGCAGTGGGATCCTTTGACCACTTCCGAATGTTTTGTCGAAGGTTTTTTTTTATACTATTTCTGGATTATAATAATGACGGTGAGCTGGTTTCTCTATAGTGCTCTGTTTCATTTGATACGGAATCAGGATCCAGTCGTAGTTTATTTTAAATTCGTCTGGCATCTCTGTTTATTGAAAGAGCTGTGGGATGGCAGCCAACTGGTTATTGCGGATTCTTAATCTGGGTGTTGCTCCTGTTATTTCCAGCTCAGTTAATAACAAATACACCTCATCATCTATTGATACTAACTTGTTTCTTCGTTTTGTAAATAATTTTCTGTGTAAAAAAAATGTTCTTTATCTACGTTGCTTTGATATAAATATCTTTGGTCTTACACAACTGTGTTTGTTTATATTTGTCATAAACAGAATCCACATGATTCTTTTAAATCTTTTTTCAAATAACAGTATTGGACTCGTCCAAACATTTGAAAGTGTGCAGGGGATGGGAGGATTCCTAGGTTGAATCCTCTTCCTTTTCACCGATTGGCTGAATTATCAAGAAATGTTTGATGACTTATCTAGAAGTGATTGTTAACTAATGGCTGGTTTTAAAATGCAATTCCAAGTATTTCAATAATGTAAACACATTTCCAAGTAAATCTGCATGGCAAGTTGTTAAAGCTCAGATTGTAATATAGAACTGGGCAACGGAGCCCAGGATGTAGTTCACTCCTTTGAATGTCACTCCTGGAGGGCCTTCCGAGCTTGTTACGTTACACTCATGGTCTTCCCTCTTCGTGCCCCCACCACTCAATCTAGACAAATCTAACACACTAAAATGCATGCCCAAATTATTAGATTGAACCGTGGAATAAACTGTATGTGAGCTGAGAGGCGATGGAGTGACCTTGGGCTGTATTGCCTAAGCCCATTGATACAGGTGCTCGGAATCGTGTCATTGGTTTCTAAAAGAATTGCAATCGCTGCGCCCTTAAAATTCCACTCTGAGCAATGGATGTATATAGAGCACAGATTTTGGGGTAGCGATAGCATTTGGTGCACCCATTGATGAGCCACTTTCACCCTCTGAGAGTTCATGAAAACACTCCACGTACAAATATTTTATTCAGTTTATGTCCCAAGCAAGGCAATTTCACAAGGTAGCCAACTTTAGTGTCCCACTGAGCATCCTTTGCATTCGTAGAAAAGTAAGCTGTAATTTTGCCCTCCGATAGCCATCTGCTCTTCCCACAAAAACTGTGATGCTATTTGCTTAATCCGACTCCCCGGCCTTTCCTTACTTCATACTTGAATGCCAACTTAACCGGTAGAAAATATATTTCCAAACAGCGACATTCAAGAGACACTTGGCACACTTCCATGCAGTTGAAAAATGGTGACAGGAGAGTATGGTTGTATGAAACCAGCACTTATACACAATGTTAGGGAGAACCCCTGCCCAATACTTGAGAAGGTTCCAAGACCACAATAAGGTTGTGTGCGCATTGGGTTACTTAGGTCAGGGACTCCCTTCAAAACATGATTGATGGCCAAAAAGAAAACACCATTTAAAGCATGGGTCATGCTGGAGCACCATTTTGATTCATGTACCCCGGAGCTAAAGGCTCCCGAAAGGCAGGCAGTAGCTGCTGATATATGGCATCAGAGAGTGTCCCAGAAGGATAAAGAGAATCCTCAAAAGATTGAGGCAGACAGGAAGAACAAGTGAGGTCAGATAAAAAAAAAAAAACATTTCAAACAGGGGCACTAACATTGTAGGTAGGGCAAGAAGTCCAGTAACCATACAAACAGGCGTATGGCCCCCACAATCCCCCACGAGAAAGCATTTAGTAAATGTGTGGTTTGTGCCGATGGTGATCATGTGATGATACACCCCTAGTCCTCACCCCAGATGTAAGGGTTAGACCTTAGGGGTCACATCTGAGTACTTCAGATTTCTTTCAGGGTGAGGAAGTCTTTCGCAGGTGCAGCCTTCTCTTCTGCCGAAGAACATGTGGTTGTTCAGGTTAATGAGGTTCCTGATAATACAATATAGGTGGCCTGAGTGATGGCAGAGAGCCCATGGAGACACTGGAGCCAACAAAACAATGGTGGGCTACACTCTTGTAAACCCATAGGCTGTGCCCAAGTCCCTTACGAGGTTCAACAAAGTGGCTGATGGACCCTCTCAAAAGGTTCCCCATGATGCCTGTTAATGACAAGGCAGTCACAATACTGGTCAGTATTCAGCAGCAGGTGCCTAGTAGGGTGCTGCTTGGCAATGATTTTACAACAGTTTGGTTTTGCCAGTGATACAGCAGATTCTCAGCGGATCAGGTTTCATGCCAAGAATGCCAACGCTTCAACCAAGTGTAAGCTTTCGTATAGTGGTGCCAACCCTCTCCTCCCCCCCTCAACTGAGTACAGATATCATGATGGGCAGATGAATGGTTCCAGTAATACAGAAATCAGAATTATAGTATCTTTATTTTTAGGTTAAATAGTGCACATGGCACAGCGCATATTTGGATTAGAATGACCCAGGAAGTGAAGAGTGCCTCAAGTATTACACACATCATATGTAAAAAATATATTATGAAAAAGAGACACAAAATGAGAAATGCTTAAAAGTAAATAATGACTCCCTGTATGATAGCACAATGGTAGACTGGGATATGTTTCAAAATGGATGCCAAAGGACAAAATGATGTCTTAAGGGCAGGTGTGGAAGTCCTGATTCATGCTGATAAGGAATGGTCTTTTGGCAGCATCTCACTGTGAAATAATTACATCTGGGAGATTAATCTTGGAACTTGGCAAGAAAGACGGATATGATTGATGATAAAGTCAGATAAGGCAAGAGCCATAACAATTTGTACCGACCAGCTGCATTACTTGGCGCCAAATAAATGAGCTTATTTGTTTTTCCACGGTATGAGGCATTAACTAAACTTGGCAAGGCCTCAAGAAGCAAATAAGAGATTGACAGGGATGTGAATAGAATTGCTTTTGGCAGGCGATAAAGGATGTGCAATTGTGTTCAGCTGGGTTTAAAATAGCCTATCAATTTATGTGCCAGACAGCGATTGTTTGCCAACTATGAGCTAATGTGGGCTTGGTGTGCGACAGATGAGCCATCCGATCAAAAGACAGGGAGGGTTTTTCTCTGACTAAAAGGACCTATCAGATATATGTTCTGACAAGCCAGTAACTATCTCACACTCCAATCGGAGTAAACATAGGTTGTTTACAGGACAGGTCTGTATGAGGAGATAATCTACACTCTAATCAGGGTATTATTAGGGGCAGAGATTAAGTGTGATCACTAAGGATTAATGTGAAGAGTCAACTTGTTTGCCTGTTTGTTTATTTATGTATGTTGAAAAGGAGTCAAAGAGCGACATATGTGTAAAGAAATTGAGGCGACGTTATATCATTTATTTAGGAAAGTGGTTGGCCTCAATCAAAAGAATAGATAGGCTACTGAAATTAGAGGTTTGAGGAAGCCATTGATGGGGCGAGCTCATATTTGATGTTTTGAGATGTTTCAAGGCTGCTGGGTATACAAAAAACAAAAAATGCTGTCAAATTGTGACTCCACTTGCACCTTTAAAACAAGCGAGTGGAATCAGTTAAATTGTATATACTTACAAAGATAAGACTCTTAATAATCTAAAAAGTGTTCAACAATATAAAACCGCCAAGCGGAACATAAAAATGAACGAAGGAACAGATAAAACATGTATAGGAGACACTGCAGGCATTTTTCTCATGGCTAGGGAAACTGCGTAGTTAAAATGTTATTAAATTGAGTTATGAGGCAGAATCCGACAATGGGATCCTTTTCTGCTTGAGCAACCGAAGATAATTTGATACACGACATGTTTTAAAAATGCAACAAGACAAAAATATAGCCACTTATCACAGGGTGTGCAGCTGATAAACAGCGCTGACATACACAAGTGAAATTTATGTTCCAAACCACGGTGCTGTTGAAGATTAGCCAAAACTCCTCTTTCAAGGGCTTCGTTTCAGAGCTAAAGAAAAAAGCTGTCTGAGCCAAGAATGAAATAGTTGCAGGAATTCAAAGCTGCATGAATTGTGTAAAAAAAACAGCTTTTCAAAACATTGATGTATCAGTTTGCACAGAGAAGTAGTGATATGCTGTTGACAATATATTTTATGAGACACTAGCGAAAATTGTCAGTAACCTAGCGAGAAAGGATGTATGTATATTAAACAGTGAAATAGGAAAATACATAAAAGTTCATGAAGAGATGATTGAAACATGTGACAATCAGTAGGGAGAAAGCTGATGTATATATGTTTGCTTGAAACAAGTAGTGGGTCATCTATGTATTCCTTTTGAAAAATTCATATTTTTTTGTACGAAGCTGTAAGTGAGCAAGGGCTGACCGTTATGGGAATATAGAGTTGAAGCAGAACTCATTAAATACATTTTAGTTTTTGGGGGATTTTTATGATGCATATATGCAATATGTGTGTTTTTGAGTAGGGACGCTCAATTATGGGTCGAAGTGACAAACACCAATTGAGAAATTGACAAATAAGTAGGTTTTGAGAAACAGCATTTTTTTCATGGCATTTGTGCATGTTCATTGAAGCCAGATGCTACAGAAGCACTGGATTGAATTAGGACATTGTGGGATAATTAAACCCCTGGTTGTTTAGGTTAAGCAAAGGTGTATATTTTGAAAGAATTGTTGATTTTGCCAAAGAAACCACATGTGAATTTATTGTTTTACAGAAGAATCTGCTCCCAGTTATTTCACATGTGTGAACTAGGGTGGTCCCATTGGGTCACTGGTTGGAAATCAAACAAGTCACTTCCCATTGTAAGGGGTTTGTTGGTTATTTTTGGGGTTGGTGCTGGATGCTTTCTCTGTTGGGCACACATTGGAGCGCCCCATATTTGTTGATTTCATGTTGGACAAGGTGGCTTATTAGTGATGGATGGGACATTTGGAAAGAGCATGGGTCCTGGGGCATGTGTGTGCCAGTTATAAGGGTGAGGAAGAGAGGAAAAGTGTTTCACTAAGAAAGACAGATTGCAAATGAAAACACAGGAGAGTGCTGTGGATGGTTAGAACAGTGAGAATATTGGTACTCAAGGACAGAGAGACGATACATGAGATATGCACTATAATACAATACAGAGTCATGAGGATGTTATACATGCAGACTCAGACATGTGCGCCAGGGCCACAGCAAATTGGACAAGCTTCAAGAGGGGGGACAGTATTTTCCCCACTGTACTGCATAACTACACAATTATAGCAGGATTTGAAAAAAAAAGGAAATATATGTATAACGTCACAATTTGTGAAGCATGTTGCTGAGAGTAAAAATATAATTAAGAGTGCAAATTACATTAAAAAATAAATGCAATAATGAATGACATTAAACTAAGCACAGTGAATATTTATGGGGAATAGCAAAGATAAATTAGATAAAGACACCTTTTTTGGCAATCATGTTAAAGGTGCATGTATTGATGAAAAAATGTGTATTTAAAAATAGGGAAGCAGTAAGTAATGAGGGGAAGTACTCGCAAACACATTAAGGTTACACACAATATAGATGAAAAGCAGGATATATTTAACGGTTGTATTGAGAAGACATTAGGTCAAAAGAGTATTTTCTATAGAGCACACAACTTGATTTTCAAGAATAAGGAGTGCATTATTTAGATTTTTGTAAAAGTTTGTTTAAATGAATTGTATTTATGAATAAGTACAAGCAGGCTGTGCATTGATAAAAAAAACGAGTAAAGTTTGACACACTCATTAAGCACAATATGAATTATTACGCATGATGAATTAATTTAGGTCAGCGTCCATGATATGCTTATAAGGAGAGGGGGAGTCACACATTGTTGCACGCGTGTGCGCACACACACTCTTACGGAAGTACTGGCAATCAATGGATTACAGGCTCAATGCACATACAAATACACATAGGTAGTCAGAGAAGGAATTCAATACTGTAATGAGAACACACATATGATGCTTTTGTTTTACATTAAGAATAACAGATGGGAACATTATGTCTTACTGAAGCAAAATATAAGAGTAGCTGGATTTTTGGAGACTATAAATGGAAGAGGGATAGGGATACTAGGGTTCACCCAAGATCAGACATTGTATCAGACGCAAGCGCCGGGAGTGCAACAGGTACAGCAGATCGAGCAAAGGCAATTGCAACAAGAGGAACCAAGGGTTGTGACGGTAGGCGGCAAAACCTTTGCTTTGTTAGTAGACACTGAGGCTACACATTCATTTACACAGGAGGAAAAGTATCCAATGGTGGGAATTGCCATAAATGCTCACAGGTTCTTTGGGGCTACATGTTCAGTTCCCTTTTACTGATGAATTGCCAGTCTCTATAGGAGAGTGTGACATGACTGTTCCTTTATGATATTTGCGACAGACATTAGTTAATGTTTTGGGAAGGGATCTGATGACAAAACCCAACATGATGATTTAATTCACTGACCAAGGGAAAGTGCGTTCCACTCCAGGAATACACTATTTAAACGAGGGCAAATGTATACTGGGATTCACAGGGCAAGTGGCTCTGTGACGTGCTCCAGTTGAGTCAGATGTTTTCCTATTATGAGTTGAGCATTCTATTAACATGGCTACCTGGCTTAGTGGGGAGGACTGTGAGAATACCCGACTAGTTTTTGCTCAGACCATAGATACCTATGGACAAAGAGGGGGGACAGATAATCCCTGTAGAGTTAAAAGCAGCCAAAGTACGAAAGGAAATGGCAATGCTAGAAGGAATGGACAATAAGGGTAGACCATGGAGAACTGTAATAGCTCTTGAAGAAGGGTCTAGGTTGACTGATGTCATTGATATGCTTAGAGACAACTCAACAGATGATGAAGTGTTTTTTTATTTTTTTGGAGCATCACATTCTGAATAAAAATGGAGAAGAGGGAACTCCCACAGCGAATGATAAGAATGCAGCAGCGCCCAGCAGATTTTCAGGAAGGCTTGGAGACAGTGCAAATGTCCTGTGGACCACAGGCCCTTATGACATAGGTCCACTGAAAGGAATATGGGAACAAAATAAAAGTACACACGTGAGGGATTATAATATGAGAAGTTTGTGTTATAGTTAGACTAATTAATGTAAAATAATAATAAACAGTTAAACTTAAAAGCACTAAAGTAAGAAGTTCAAAACCAAAAGATTGGCGACAATCCAGGGGGTGATATTAATAAATTAAAACATTTAAAAAATGAACAAATGAAAAAATTAACAAATATTAAAGCAGCAAAAAACACAAGTTGATAGAGGTTGCAAATAAAGGAACGAAGAAGAACATTGAGGGGACAAACGACAAGCACAATGGATGGTAATGAAAGGCCAAAAAAGGTATGGGAGGCCAAGATTGATTTAACAATATGAGACAACTGTTAGTAGAACTGCACAAAAGAACATACGAGAGTAAGTAACGAGAACACGGTTTGTTTATATGAAGATGTTGATTTATGTTTTACAGATGAAAAATATTGTCATTTTTGGAGCACAGAAGAACGTCTATATGGCCTTAGTGGAGTGTAGCAATATAATGGGAAGGAACATTATATAATGACAGAACAAAAGTGTAAGTACTGGTTGACACAGCAAGTGTGTGAGCAAACTTTATTGATCATTATTAGGAGTAAGAGGACCCAGGAGAGTGCAGAAAAAAGCAGTAAGGGATACAGTCCCTTTGAATAGATAGCATTTTTCCCAAGAAAGGTGCAAAACAGGTGTGAGCATAGAATAGCATACATATGCAAGCATGGCCATATGTAATGATGAGAAAAAAAGAAGACTTTGGATAGAAGGTGCAGTAACCTTTTTGTAATTCTAATAAGGAAATGCCAAATATGAACATTTGGCAAATGCATGAGATTTTAAGGATAGGCAAAACAATGCATTTCTATATGCCACACTCGTATGCACTTAATAGAATCAGTACTGGGTTCCCCATAACATGGGTAAGCAAGATTAGTGTAAGAAGGACAACGAAAAAAAATGTTAATTTTGTCTCAACAGAACAAATACAGCAAAGAAAGAAGAGACTGCAGTCCCAAGCTTCCAGGAGGAGGAATTCAAAAGCACAGAGAAAACGTTCAGCATAGCAGAAGAAACTTAAAAAGAGGCCTGTTACTACACTGATGACAGATCAACCAAAAGTGCACCAATACATTTTAGTTTTCAGAAAAGCAGCCTACATTTTAGTGGGCTGAGAATGCCAAAGAGATGACCTCAGTAACATCACATCGAAAGAAAAAACACAAGGGCCTCATTAGGGAACTAACTGATCACATTGCCAGCTTAAACATGACTTTGCCTCTATTTCGGGTTTCTGCAGGGAGCAAGAACCCATACCAGCGTCTTCTTCAGCTACGGATGCACCAAGAAGAAAGAAAGGGAGCGACTGAAGAAAATGCATCCTTTTTAAAGAAAAATGTTTTATTGGTTATGTTGTCTATTTTGTCTTTTATTATTTTTATCATAAAGAAGGAGACTGTATGACTATGGTTTGAAGAAAGACATCCACAGGGAAAATGTTTCCTTTAATACACTATACCATTTTTAGAAAGGAGCCCATGATAAAATAGGGTAGTGCCAGGAAAAGGCAAATGCGTATATGCGTTATGGTCTCATGTTATTGCCACACCACGGTATCAGCCACAATGTATGATGCGTAGGTGACACTAAGATATGTCAAAGGGGGAAAGGAGCAGCCATCCTATTTTGTTAGAAAAAGAGAAAATGCAGTAGCAATTATTTTTAGGAGGTAGAAATGTTTAAAGGAAGATACGATTATTCTAAGGTTTGGGTTTGGGGAGGCAGTACTGATGATAAAGACACTTATTTTTCAAGAAACTCATTCAGTTTTATATTACAGATGGACAGGAGGTACCTCCACACCAGGTGTTTGACGGCAACCAATCTTGTGAGCAGGGATAAAACCCATTGTGAAAGGGGTTTTGAGGGACCCAGCCAGATGCCCAGTTGCAACTACATTTGAATTTTCTTTTTTTTCATAAAAACTCCCCCAACCTTGTGTTCCCCAGAAACAATCAAATACCCCACCCCATTGACTATTGTATGTGAATAAAGAAGATTGAGGGTTTGAGTCCTCCGTGGTCGCAAAGAACAGTGAAACAAAAAAAAAGGACTGGCCTATGAATTAAGAGGCCCTTGATCTTGCTGCAAAGCAGCCTAATGGACAAATAAAACAAATGGACTAAGAGTAAAGAAAGTCCTTGGACGCAGAATAAGGAAAATAATATGAATGGTGTGGAAGATGTGCTGATGGAAGACAAACAAAACGACAATGAAATTAAAATGTATATGGGGAAAGGGCAGGAAACAAGGAAGTGTTGTGGGATGGGAGGAAGGAAAAAATTCATGTGAAACAATGGTGGTGCACATAGACAAAACAGGAGAAAATGGGCTGGTGGGTTCCCTCAAGAAATGATCTCTCCCGATTTTCATGGTGGCTGGAATCACTTGCTGTGCAGGTTATGTTTATATTTAATTGGGCAATAGGGGTAGGATCCAGACAGTAGCAAATAAGGTTATTCTTTGAGGATACGTACATACAAAGGTTCAAAGAGGGTGAAACCGTTTGAAATGGTCTTTTGACCAAAGGAGATACATATATGCCTTAGATTAGAAGAGTACAATATGGTTGAAGACACTGTTGATTCCTCAGAAATGTTTTTATGATACCCCCTGTTGAGATGAAATACCACATTGAGGGGGGTGACTGAGATAGGGATGCGTAGGTACACTGTATATGGGAGAGGGTGGCCACTGGGTGTAGTGGTTTTTTATTGAACAGTGGTCAAATACCGACCAGAAGGGGGTGTGTAGAGTGGTGCCAACCCTCTTCCCCCCCTCAACTAAGTACAGATAACATGATAGGCAGATCAATGGTTCCAGTATTGCAGAAAAAAGAATTATAGCACCTTTCTTTTTAGGTAAAAAAGTGCACGTGGTTAGAATGACCCAGGAAGTGAAGAGTGCCCCAAGTACTACACACATATTGTCTTATTTATTTTACTGTTATCCTATGTACTGCACTACCCCCTCCCCTTTGCCCCCACAGCTTTTCCCCTTCCCCCCCTCACCTGCACTTGCACGATCTCAATGTCACCTGGCCTAGTAGATCGCTATCTCTGTCTTCCCTCTGTTTGCCCACCCTTGCCTCGTCGCACCTTGAAACACTTGTGTATAAGGGCATTATAAATTCCATTTCATATCATGAATATGTAAAAATATATTATGAAAAAGATACAAAATGAGAAATGCTTAAAAGTAAATAATGACTACTCATATGGTAGCACAATGGTAGACTTGGATATGTTTCAAAATGGATGCCAAAGCACAAAATGGTGTCTTAAGGGCAGGTGTGGAAGTCCTGACTTATGTTGATAATGAATAGTCTTTTGGCAGCATCTCACTGTGAAAAAAGTTACGTCTGGGAGATTGATCTTGGAACTTGGCAGGAAAAATAGACACCACTGATGATAAAGTCAGATAAGGTGAGAGAGTTACCAATTTGTACCGACCAGCTGCATTACTTGGCACCAAATAAATGAGCTTATTTGTTTTTCCACGGTATGAGACATTAACTAAACTTGGCAAGGCCTCGAGAAGCAGATAAGAGATTGACAGTGATGTGATTACAATTGCTTTGGGCAGGAGTTAAAGGATGTGTAATTGTGTTAATCTGAGTTTAAAATAGCTATCAAAAGACAGGGAGGGTTTTTCTCTGACTAAAAATGACCTATCAGATATATGTTCTGACAAGCCAGTAATTTATATGGGGGTGTTGCATCAGCCAACTAAGCCTATATAAGTAGAGGAGGGCAGAATGACTGTGTGCTTTGCCAGAAGGGTCTTATAACCTCAGATAATAAAAGACTGCTGTGAAAAACAACCCAGGCGCTAGTTTCCTTTGCTTGCTGTCCATGCCTCAAAATGAATTCACAGATGCAAAAAAGCTTGATGGGATGGAAAAGGACCCTCCTGTATACTGTAGCCAAAGGGGAAACCCAAAGCCTAGAAGGGTATGAAGATAGATTTCTTACTACCAGAGGCTGGTGTGCCTGATCAAACTCCAAAAGAGGAGAAAGGGGGACTGGTATGCTTCTCTGGAAAATCTAAGCTCTAGAAACCGTCCTGAAACGGATATAAATGTCAAATTGCAAGCTACTAGCCAGATATGAAAAGTCACTCGCCCCCTCAGTTACCCACATACACAGGGTAAACCATTTCTTACTTGCCAAGTCAATTATTAGCCAATAATAGTGGCTACTACACATTTTGAGCCCAGTTCACATGCATAATTTACTTTTTGAGACAGTTTCCTCTAGAGAAGACTTTGCCATGGGTCAAATGCAATGTCACGCCTATGAAGGTAGGCTTGTTCCCAGTTGGAGGGTGAGCCTGTTGCGATACACAGACTTTTTAGAAAGCTCTGCTACCATGTCATGTATTTCAGCTGAGCTGGAAGAAAATGCATTCATGTGATATGGGCATTTTATACAAACCATGTAATCCTGTTAAAACATTAGAGCACACATGAGAGTTAAATAGGTAGACATGTATGTTGCAGAAAGCCTTTTGGTACAATGAGGCAGTTTTGCATTTAAATTGTATTTTACAAGTGAATAATTATACAATACTTTACTGTCTTGCAAGCAGTCTGGGCTTCGAGCCAGATGTTTAGTACAAGAGTGAACACTATAGGCATAGATTCTGGCGTGGGGTCCAGTGGCTGTTTTGTTTATGCAAATAATAAACAATGTTCTGATGCACTCCAAGCCACAAGATACACTTCTAACATGACATAGGCAAGGTCAGGTATTCTCAAAGAATATGTTTTGAATCCATACAGTTCAAGGAAGTTGGTGGTACCCATCTGTGAGGGCCTTTGTAAGAAAAGATTTCCTTTTTTAGTTAAATTCTCTGCACCTGCGAGTCCCCAATCACTATTTGTTTCACTCTTGGGTTTTCTCTGACTCTCCTGAGGGAGTGGGAACCTTTTTCCACACTCACTACTCCTTTTGCTGTGTACTTAGGAAGCCTTTTTATTGCTTTTTGATACTTTTTAATGGAGGTTATTAGGCTTTCCTCTGTGTTTTCTGGCATCTACATTTTACTATTGCAGCACAAAGCACTTTCTGTGCAGTGTTGTACGAAGCTCCTTGAGCTTTCCTTGTTATTATACCTGGGTTAACTACAGTTATCAGGGAAGACTGGGTTGCACACCATTTCGTCCCTCCTGTATTTTATTTTGTGAGAGCAACACACACCACTTTATGTGGAGTGCTGAGGGGAAACATTGACTCCCTTTTCTCACTGTTCCAGTAACTTTTAGTTACTGTTACAAGTTAATCTGTCAGGCTGGTGACCGTGTACCTTTTTGCATTACTTGTGTATTCACAGCTGCAGTAGGTACACAGGTGTCACCATGTGCCTAAAATGGTGGCTGTACTTTAAGCCCTGTTCACGATGACTTGTTCTTACTTATTTATTTTTTTATTTTATGTTTATTTAGATTTGTAGAGCACACTGCAGCCCGCGGGCATCGAGGTGCTATAATTGTTATTGTTATTTTGCATTTATATAGCGCCTTATATACCATTGGTATGGTCTGAAGGCGCTGGTAGGTTGAACGCCCTTGGGAACCGAGGTTCGAGTCAGTAGAGAGGGTGAAGAGAGACAAAAGGTGCGTGTGCGCACAAAGTATGTGTGCAGCTGGTGCGGGGTTAATGTGGTAGCTGCTTCTTAGCGGTAGGTGTGGTGGTTGAGAGGTCAGGAGAATGTGTACGCTCTGGCAGAATTAATCCAGCTCGAGAGTGGCTGCGTTAGGCCTGAGGAGAAACGCCTGGCTGGGGGTGTTAAACCAGCGGTGGTTACTTAGAGTGATGGGGAGTGAGCGGGAGATGTTGATATGAGAACAGTTATACCGAATGGTGTCATAGTATCCCTGTGTTCTATTTGAGTGATGGTGTAAAGAGGAGAGTAGGTGTGAGGTGTGGTATCATATATGTTCATTCGAATGTTCCCGCAAATCAATGCATATTATGTACGTTCCCCACACTCAGCTAATTCCCTATACTCGGCCATTCCTACACATTCGGCCATTCCTACACATTCGGCTATTCCCCACACTCAGCCATTCCCCACATTCAGCCCTTCCCCCCACTCAGCCGTTCCCCCCACTCAGCCGCTCCCCCCACTCAGCCGCTCCCCCCACTCAGCCATTTCCCCCCACTCAGCCATTTCCCCCCACTCAGCCATTTCCCCCACTCAGCCATCTCCCCCCACTCAGCCATTCCCCCCACTCAGCCATTCCCCCCACTCAGCCATTCCCCCCACTCAGCCATTGCCCCACACTCAGCCATTGCCCCACACTCAGCCATTGCCCCACACTCAGCCATTCCCCCACACTCAGCCATTCCCCCACACTCAGCCATTCCCCCACACTCAGCCATTCCCCCACACTCAGCCATTCCCCACACTCAGCCATTCCCCACACTCAGCCATTCCCCACACTCAGCCATTCCTCACACTCAGCCATTCCCCACACTCGGCCATTCCCCACACTCGGCCATTCCCCACATTCGGCCATTCCCCACACTCGGCCATTCCCTACACTCGGCCATTCCCCACACTCGGCCATTCCCCACACTCAGCCATTCCCCACACTCAGCCATTCCTCACAACTCGGCCATTCCCTACACTCAGCCATTCCCACACTCGGCCATTCCCACATTCAGCTATTCTCTCCTCCGCCCTCTCATCCTCCACATATTTCTGCCCTTTTCATTCATCAGCTCTCGACACTCGTCCACTCTCGACATTCATCTGAGTCCACGTGCTCATGCGCTCTACAATCATTTGCTCTCTAGACTCATCCGCTCTCCAGTCACATGCGCTTTGCAGACTCCGTGCTCATGTGCTCTACAATCATTTGCTCTCTAGACTCATCCGCTCTCCAGACACATGCGCTTTGCAGACTCATCCGCTATCCAGACTCATCCGCTCTCCAGACTCATCCGCTCTCCAGACTCATCCGCTCTCCAGACCCATCCGCTACTCACATTCATACACTCCCCACACTCATATGTTCCATACATTCATACGCTCCCCACACTCAGTCTCTCCCCCATTCGGTTGTTCCCCACATTTCTCCGCTCTATATGTGCCTCTGTTCTCAGCGCTCTTCCGTTCTGCATTATCTTGCGCTCTGCACATTCTCCAGGCTCATTTGCCAACAGCATTTATCCTCACATTCATCCATACTCATCTATATTCATCCATACTCATTCGTTCTTTCTACTCATCTGGTCGTGCCCTCTATGCTCATCCGCTCTCCTTGTTCATCCGCTCTCCACGTTCTCTTCTTTCCATTATTCAGTGATTCTTTTTCTATTTAATCATTTCCCTGTTTAGATCTAGTTTATTCGTTTTAGTTCTGTTTGTCAATGTAGGTTACAATCTTTTTCGGTTATTTTATTTATTTATTTTAATATATATATATATTTTTTTTTTTTCTTTTTTTTGGGATGATGGTGGTTAGGGGCTGGTTGGTTTTAGGGAAAGAGCCAGGTTTTCAGTAGTTTGCGGAAGGCCGTTAAGTCCTGAGTTCGGCGGATGTGGGGTGGGAGCGAGTTCCACAGGGTTGGGGCCAGGGCTGAGAATGATGCTCCG
Source organism: Ambystoma mexicanum (assembly GCF_040938575.1). NCBI lineage: Eukaryota > Metazoa > Chordata > Amphibia > Caudata > Ambystomatidae > Ambystoma > Ambystoma mexicanum. The sequence continues at coordinate 206,801,389 of NC_090925.1, forward strand.
CCTAACCTGACTGAGTTTGTTTTAGGAATTACTAGGAGGCCTGCTGAGCTTGATCTAAGGGTGCGGGTAGGGTGATAAGGTATTAGCTTTTTTTGAAGATAATGGGGTCCAGTTTTATGTAGAGCTCGGTGGGTGAGGCATAGGGTTTTGAAAGCTACCCTACGGGCTACTGGAAGCCAGTGCAGTGTCTTAAGGGCAGGGGATACGTGGTCCCTTGGACCGAGCGCGAGAAGCACTTTGGCTGCTGCGTTTTGTGCTCTTTGTAGTTTATTCAGTTGGTAGGCATGAATTCCGAGGTACAGGGGGTTACCATAGTCCAGTCGGGATATGACGATTGATTGGACCGCGGAGACTCTGTTAGGGAATGAGAGATATGGAAAGATGCGCCTAAGGTTTTTGAGGTGGTAGTGGCAGGACTTAGAGACATTGTTGACTTGGCGCGAGAGTGTTAGGTCGGAGTCTAGGGTGCACCCAAGATTTTTTACTGTGTTAGAGGGGGTCGGTGAGTTGCCCATGGCGGGTGGCCAGGGTAGTGGGTGCGGAAGAAAATCTGAGTTGCCGCAGACCATGATTTCTGTTTTGGAGGGGTTTAACAGGAGGTGGCTTTGGGTCATCCAGCGTTCGATGTTAAGGAGGCAAGAGGTCAGGTCAGGTTGGGAGTTGGGTTTCGCGTTCAGGAACTTTAGAATTAGTTGAGTGTCATCTGCGTAATTGTAACACAGGATGTTGTGAGCACGTATTATTGGTGGGAGGGTGATCAGGTAGAGATTGAACAGGAGGGCGGATATACATGCTCCTTGTGGGACTCCTGTGTCAACTGGTCGGGCTTGTGATGTAAAGTTGGAGAGTGTCGTTATTTGGTGCCTGTCTTTGAGGAATGAGGCTATCCATTTAAGGGCGGTTCCACGGATTCCTAGGGAGTGGAGGCGGTCAAGGAGTATTGAGTGATTGATCGTGTCAAAGGCGGCTGATAGGTCGAGAAGGATTAGTGCGGCGCATCCTGCAGAGTCAGCAGTCATTTTTAGGTCATCCCAGATCGAGGTTAGGGTGGTTTCAGTTCCATGGCAAGATCTGAATCCTGATTGGGCGGGGTCTAGAAGATTGTTGGCTTCAACAAAGGCGTTTAGTTGGGAGTAGGCTGTTCGGTCAATGAGTTTGGCAAGGAACCTGGTGTTAGAGATCGGGCGGTAGTTTTTTGGTTCGAGAGGGTCGAGTGAGAGTTTTTTAATCAGAGGTTTGACGTACACTAATTTGAATGCATCTGGAAAGATACCGGAAGAAAGGGAGGCGTTTATGATAGATCTTGCGTGTTCTCCTGCGCAGGTGGAGGCAAAGATTTCTTTAAGGGTTGTGGCTGGGCAAAGGTCTAGTGGTGATCCAGATGGCTTGCGGTCGGACAGGAGTTTGAGAAATTGTTCTGGTGATATTGGACTGAAGGATTCGAACGTTGGTTGCGTAGTGGTCGCAGTTGGAGGGCTGGCTGGTACGGGCTGAGGATTGCCTGGTGGTTGTAAGAGAGCCTGTTTGGTGGTCAGAGATTTTGTCCTTTCAATGGCCGTGGAGTAGAAGTGGAGGGAGAGTGAGCCACATAGTGATTGTGACGCGGTCGGGATGGTTGTGTTACATGCCGGTTTGGTGAATTCGGAGATAATTTTGTGAAGTTCTTTGCATGGGTTTTTGCAGTTTAGGATTCGTGAGTTGTAGTGGGCTTTTTTTGCTTTCCGGATTTCGGCTTTGTACTGGTACAGGTGTTGTGCCAAGGTGGTCCTGCTGTCTTGGGTTTTCTCTTTATGCCATTTGCGTTCTAGGTATTTGTAATGTCGTTTAGTGTTTTTTAGCTCAGGAGTGAACCATCTGGGGAAAAGGCCAAGTCGGGTTGATGGTTTGCACGAGGGGGTCAGGCGCATCAGGGATGAGTTGAGCCATGAATCAAAGGCCTCAGGGGTTAGTTGATTGTTGAGATGGCAGGTAGGTTGTGGAGACTGGAGGAGTGCCTCGGCTAGGTCCGGGGTGATTATTAGTTTCTTCCAGCTTTTGCGAATGTTCGGAGGTTCAGATACGAGTATGGGAAGGGGTTCAGGTGAGCGGATGGCGAACGAGAGAATGAAGTGGTCGGACCAGATGATAGGTGTGGGCGGCATTAGATGAATCAGGGTGTTGGAGCTGAAGATGGCATCAAGAGTGTGTCCTTTATAATGAGTCGGGCCGTTTATGTGGGGTTGGAGATTAATTGCATCTAAACCGTCAATCAGGGAGTATGTCATGGGGTTGGTGGGGATGTCGAGCCATATGTTGAAGTCTCCAAGAAGGGTGAGGTTGGGATGGTTTAGTTGGAGGGTGGAGATGGAGTCGCAAAGGTTGTTTGCGAAGTGTCTATCATAGCCAGGGGGCCTGTAGATTATTAGGAAGCTGTATGAGAGTGAGAGGGAGAGGGATAGTTTAACAAGGAGCGATTCGCAGGATGGAATGGAGGGTTGGTTGTCGATGATTGGACGTGCGGTTCAGTGGGATGAGGGAGTAGTCCGGAGGAAAAGCTTCATTAGCGATTGGGCCGAGGTCATTAGAGAACCAGGTTTCGGTGATGAAAACTAGGTCTGGTGTGGCAGAGGAGAGGAGGTCAAAGATGGAATGTCTGTTTTTTGCTACCGATCGGGCGTTAAATAGGATGCAGTTCACATCGGCAGCTAAGGATGGTCTCGGTGCTGGAGCGGGACGGGGCGGTGGTGGGGGGTGTGGACGGAAAGGGGTAGGGTGGGTGGTGATAGATGGGAATAGTGGGCGAGCAGTGAGATTGGCAGGGTTCGGGAGGGGTTGGGAGGCAGTGTGTGATAGGATGGTCGGGTTTTGATTGGGGGGTTTGGAAGAGGGATGTTGGCGGTTAGGAGTTTCAGTTGGAGTTGATGAGAAATCGAGGGAGAGGGGTTTCAGGCAGGGAGAAGCGACGGGGGAAGGAGGGGATTGCGGGATAGAGGTGATGGGTCGAGCCAGGGGAGATTGAGGGGGACCAAGAACGTTTCCTCTTTAGTTTCTTTGTTGCGACTGGTGTGTGGGAGAGAGTTGGGGGGTCGGAGGGTGAGCAGGAGGCAGCTTCGGTTCTTGCTAGGGCTAGCCGTGCAGTTTTTAGGGAGGGGAAACGGTGTGGTCGGGGGGGAGGGTGGCAGGGGTATGAGGGGAGGGCGGGAGGTGGGTGATGGCAGGGGTATGAGGGGAGGGTGGGAGGTGGGTGATGGCAGGGGTATGAGGGGAGGGTGGGAGGTGGGTGATTGCAGGGTGGGGTGTGCTAGGTAAGATAGTGATGGGAGCGGGTATGGGGAGTGCTGGTGGGTCGGGAGTGGGGTTCAGGGGAAGAGTGGTTTTAGGGTGGGTGGTTCGCCATCGTGCTCCCCTGGCTTGGTGTTTGGAGAGGGGAAAGGCAGGGAGAGAGGGAGAGGGTGCGGGGGTTTCGGGGGGGGGCGGGATGAACATGAAGATGAACATAGGAAGGCTCGATACTTAAACCTTCTTCTACCTGCCTGGGTGGGGGTGGGGGGGTCTTGATGGGTCTTTTGTCTTTGGAGGGCTTACCTTGGAAAGCCCGCCAAGGCTCTCTGAGTGCCTGTGGGGGGGTAACAAACTCCCCTGGTCTTTGTCCTGCAGTGTGCCTGCCTGGAATCAGTTTGAACTGAGAGGCTGGCTGCTCCACTGGACAGCCACCCCCCAGATTTGCTTGAAAGGCTTGAATGGTGATTGGTGGGCTCAGCCCGTTTTCTTTCACAAAAGGCAAGGGTACTGGAGCTGAACCTCAGAGTCTGCAACTGGACTGAAGATCCAAAGAGGAATTTGTAGGACATCGTCCCAGCAACGTCTAAGCAATCACCAGAGCCATTGAGTGACCACTGAAGAACCAACCCCGAATTCCAAGTGACCAGATCTGTTGAGGATTACTTCCTCCCCTTGACTGGTGGGCCCTAGCCAGTCTCAAGACTACCTGTATTTTGTACCATCCCATGAAGAGCTGCGACCTTCCCTTGCTGCAAACGCCCAATACATCGGACCTCTGCCATTTTGTGGTGCAACGTTGTGCGAAGTGTGGATCCGGCTGAAATGTTGTAGACAACCTTCTGGGGCTGCAGTGACACTTTTCCACTCCGTGAAGTCCCCTCAGCTGAGTAGTGGGCCAAGAACCGAAGAAATGTCTCATGGACAACAGGCACTCTGAACCAAAGCCTGTGAAGGACTCCAAGGCACCAATGCTGCGAAGATCCTCTGCCGGGCGTCCCACTGCAACAGTACATCCATCTGTTCCCTCTAAAGCTCCTCCTTAGCCATCCAGGCCAAGAAACCTGAAATGGGGACAACCGCCACCTCACCTTGGGGACCAACATGCTAAACCAAGTTCTTTATTCATAAGGTACTGTCTGTGGCCTAGGCACTTCATTGGTCTTGCTGCATGGCCCTGGGGTTCTTGGAAGGCTGCAGCTAAGCGGTTACTGGAACACCCCTTGCAGGGCACCCCGAGACCCATTGAGGTGAACAACCCATTGGGCTCTAAATTACAGAAGCAAACTCTTACTTACCTACAAAACTGAAGAAATCGTCATAGACTTTGCTCTGTCTGCTGCTTACCTGCCTTTTTCATCGTCAGACCTTGGTCACTGGACCTCCAAATACCCCTCTTGACTCTTTGTGACCCATTTAGTATAGGGAGTGGTTAAGAAAGGGTTAACTAAAGCGGCAAGTAAGAGTTCATCTAAGTTTGCTTAGTTGTATCAGCAGTTTTCACTTGTGTTGCTTTTTGATTTAAAGTGTGGTACCTTTTATTCTACTGTGATATTATTATGTGGATAGTACTTACATGACTTATTTACTTTATATACGTTAAGGCTTTAGAAAATAACTATAATTGCTAGTGTGTCAGTGTTGGGTAAGATTTCCATTTTAGTGATAAGTCTTCCTGACCTGTGTCAACCCAGGACTTTTTGCTGGACTTTATGTTTAGATTTCCCTTATTCCTAGGTTTCCCCGCTCACCTAGTCTTTTACTCTTTTTATGGGTGATCTTTTTATGTCTCTCCATAGTGTGTGATTGGAGTTATAGTTTCCTATAACTTTTGGGCTTAGGATGGGTTGCCACTTTGGGCTTCCCTTTGTAATTCTCTTATTAAGTAAAGAGGAATTCCCACCCCCTTTACATTTATTTTACTAAGCCAGCACACACCACCTAATGTGTTGGGGAGATACTATGTATCCCCTTTCTTACTTACCTGGTAACAATTCTGTTACAATTGCAAGTTTACTTGAATGGCTGGTGGCAGTGGTTTTACCTCAATGACTTTTCAGTCAAATTACTCTGAGCCTGTCAAATCAGCCTTGGTAATGCACAGGAGGGCCACCATTCTTCAAGAATGGTGGGTTCCTTCTTTTTTTTCGTGATTTCTGGTTTGCTTGTTGTTCGAGGTCTTCTGTGGGAAAGACCTCGTTTGAAGTTTTGTCTTTGGCAGGAATCCTTTGTATTTCCCACTTAGGCTCCCCAATCTGAGAAAGCAAGAAGCAAAAGGAGGAGTCCAAAACTCTGCAACCCTTGGCCTTTTACCTTTCCTGAAAGGATCCAGCTCCCACTGGGGGGCTGGCTGTCCTGATTGGACAGCCAGGCCACCCCTTTCTGTAAACTGCAGGGAGAGTTTGCAGAAGTTGTGCTCTAGTTCCAGATAAAGATTCTGATTGTGGAAGTTGCTGACAAGTCGACAACTGGAACCAAATCCGAAGAGGAAGATGAAGAAAAGACTAACGATTTCCAGTGACTGGAGAGCATAGCAGGCTGTGTAACCGGAACCAGATGTAACCCTTCCTTCCAAGTGCCCTGGGGGTCCCAAATGCTACGACTCCTACCCAGACTCCTAGCCACATACAACAATACCCTTGAGTCTGAGTGCAGTACATTGTCTTCCAAAGTCCGAATCCTGCTGAAACTTTGGACTCCTGCTGGTCCTCCAGAGTCACAATTCGAATCCCTGAAGTCCCCGCACCAGCATGCAGGACCGAGAGAGTGAAGAGAATCCAACTGGCAATATTAGTTCTTCATCTGGCTCCTGTCAAAAAGCGCCAGATCCACAGAGCTGCAAGAATCCAAGATGAATCCTTTGTTGAAAGCCTCCTCTGACTGCTGCAAGTTCCCATCCAGAGTTCATTTCTTCAGTCTCCAGACCAAGAATCCAGGAACTGGGTCCTGTGCTGCTGCATCCTGAATGCATCCAACCAGAAGTTCTTCTTGTCTCCTAAGGTACTGTGTTGGCTTGGGAGATTCTTACCTTAAATCCTGTTTGAATCCTGTGAAGCCGAGTGGGTGATTCGGGAGTTTGCCCATACCATCCACCCAGGCCTAATGCTGGAATGCATATAGGGAGCCTTCTGTGAACACTTAACTTACTCTGAAGCTAATACTTGTTGAAGAAGATATCCTCCAGAACTTCAACTTTCCTGCATCTGAACCCTATGCTGACCTGCCTGCAGCTGGCTCCTAGACCACTAGGGTCCCTCTTCTGCCTCTGAGAAAACTCATGCTATAGACTACGGGAGGACTACAAAAGATAATGCTTCTGTCTTGAAAACTATAACAAGTATAAAAATCCTAACTTGTAAATGAGTTAGTGTTGTAACTGTATCTCTGAAATAGAGTAAGTTACAAAGTGTTGCACAAGTTATTACTTGCCTTTTACGTTGCTGGTCGCTCCTTTAAAAAGTATATAAGTTGCGTTACTTACATTGAATAGTGTCCTACTATTCTTCAAAGTAATTATGTTGGTACGGTTTTATTATTCTTAACTGAATGAATGTAAAAGCTTACCAATAGGTGTATCTACCTTGAATAACGGATTGTCATGCTTAAAGTCTACCATTGGGTTTTGCTTTGCCTGATCTGCTTAGTGCATTCTAAAATGGTCCTGGGGTCGATACTTTTCTTGTAGTTGCTTGTAGCCCCTCTAAAAAGTATATAAGGTTCTTCCTTACCTTGAACACTGAATTGAACTTAGAATTGTATAATACACTAGTGGAAAGCATCATTGATCCAACTATCTATTCTTGGATTAGTAATAGTGTAAATGTTATTTATCGATAGGTTATACTGACCTTGAATAGCTGCTGCTCTTCCAAATTTGTAACCCTGGGTAGCTTTCCCTGAAGTGCTCTAGGGCACTTCTAAATTAGTTTCACTGTGTGTATACTTATCCTCGAGTAGCTTTAGGCCTCTAGGTAGTATACAAGTTCAGTTTCTCCCTCTGAACTGTGTTCTAGAGAGTAACATTGGTGTGTAACTATAACCATTCTTGATAGAATAAAGTTATAAATGTTGCAATATCCACTTGTAACAGTGTTGGTCTAATTCAGTGTGAATAACACTGTATATTGGCACCAATAGGGCCTACAACCCTTGATTTACTGAATGTAATCTAAAAGTAACTATTGTGGTTTTACTCCCCAAGAATAGCTTAATGCCATTCTTAATGTGTTTTAGGTTTGACTCACCTTGACTGTGTATTTTAATCTAAATAAGGTCATACTTTGGTTTGTGTACCAGAAGTATTGAGTTGGTTTTTAGAAATGTGTTTATATGATATGTTATAGTAGTTACCTCCAGAGATTTAGCTTGGCCTGCTTGTATTTAAATAAAACATTTATATTTTGCAATACATAGTGCTTCAGTGTTTCTTTGGAGCATATGTATGCTACGATTTCCAAGCTACAGCCCTCTCTCCCTCCGAAGGTAAGCCTGGCTGCTCCGCCTACACTGCCAAATGTTCTCAGGTGGTTTATACGAAGAGTGGTGCTTTGTACTGCCTAAGATATGTTTTTATGAAGCCATTAGTTGGACTTTAGAAAAACTTTCCCCAACAGTCAGTTTCCTTGAACCCATTGCACGCTCCAAGTACTGTGTGCCTCACTGCAGCCCTTACCCCGCCTAGATTAAGCCTGGCTGCTCATCCATTGCTACCAGCAATTTGGGTAGTTCAGCCTAAACCTAAGGTGTTCCAACCCTGTCACACAAGGTGGGCTTTTCCAAGTTCTGTCACAGATTGTAACTTGTGTAAAACTCCTTAACAAGTGGTGTTACAGTGGTGGGATTGTGTAGTTGTGTACACACAAACTTGGAGATACAATTGTTCAGGAAAACCATCCTCTGAGGCTGGTCACCAGAAACGTTGTGTGTAAAAGTAAACCTACAAAATCAGTAATATCGATAATTTTAAGCATGAGGCTCTCGTTATCCTTAAAGTACTTAGGAACTATGTAAGAAAAAAGGCCTCATCCCAAAAGGCAACAAAAGTGATCTGATCTTTATTTACTGGACTCCCACAAGTCTCACAGTAGTCATGCATCACCCAGACTAAACATTGACTTGGGTGAAGATGTTGATTTGAATTCAAACTTGGGTGAGGAGGAAGACATTGAATTTGAGAAAGACTTTGCACCAGCTAGGACTCCACCACCAGCTCTTCATACCATGCCCTCATTCCCACTTACTATTACTGAAATCCTTCCTGAGTTAGAGAAAAAAAAAACAGGATTGTAGAGATGAAGCTACAACTAGAACACAGAAAGCTGGAACCGAGGGGAAAAATAACCAAATCATGAACTGGAAGTGAGGAAGATGTCTTTTTCTAACCCTCCTTCACTTTCAGGGTCTGGTGGTGGTGCTTCCAGGACCAGGAAGCACAAGCTCCCTAAGAACTGCTGAGTCAATATGGTGGAAAATGTGATGTAATTGATTGGCTGAAACCTTTTGAGTTAGCATACGAGATGTGATTGAGGAAGATCAAGTTCCTTGAATTCTTTCTAGGCTCTCCCTGAATGGATATGATGTGATTCCAGAGATGGAGGCAGTAGATAGAGGGACTACAGCTTGGCAAACAAGCTGATAGCCAGGTATGGGAAGACACCTTCACCATACCTGAAAAGGTTCAGGGAGCATAAAGGAAAAGATGGAGTGCTGTGGGAAACTGGGGTTTGTTAATCCCTGAAAAACCTAAATAGGTGGATTGAAGGTCAGAACCTTTGAAGGCATGAGGAGTTGTTTCATGCTAGAGAGTATTTTAGATGCCTGTTCCCCAGAATTAAGACACAACCTGGCTGACTCAAAAGATTTAGACCCCAAGAGGTTAGCCCTGGCTGCTAGACTTGTGAGTAGCCAACAGGGCCACCCACAAGGATTCGGGAACCTCTCACAAGGAGGGGGAAGAAGCACAAAAAGGAAGGGAAAGAAACTCCCTCAAATAATCCATCCAAAGAGGCTCACAAAAGTAACAAGTTCCAGAAATCCCATGGTAAATTCAATAGGGCGACTGAACCCTCTGGATACAAACCCAGAGGGAGCTTACCAGAACCACCACCCATTGCAGAAACATTTGGCAAGTGTGTGGTTTGTGGGTCTTTTGACCATGTGAATGGAGATCCCAGATGTAGGGGTAAACCCTTGGGGGTCCCACCTGTCTGCTTAGCATTCACCCAAGAGGGAGAAGCTCGTATGACAAGTGCCAACTTTCACTCTCTAACTCAAGAACCCATTGGAGTTCAGGCTAGAGTTACTTGTCTCTAGGGTGCTGGAAACAACAGAGTCGGAACATGTGCAACTCCATCCCCGATAACCAATGAATATTTTAAGGACACTGTAACTCATCAATGGTAAACAGAAAAAACACCTTCCATTAGAGACACTGGGGCCAGCATAACTGTGGTGAATGAGAGCTTGGTCAACTCAGATGAAGTAGCTAAGGCTTCCCTGAGACCCAGCAAGCTTGCTTAAGGCCCTGTTCAAATGCTCCCCATAATGCCAGTCACCATAAAATGTAATGACATGCCTGTCAAGATACCCGTCAGTGTTTAGACCTGGTACAGCGTTCTTGGTCAATGATCTAAAGACTTTAGGTCACATCTCCAGCACCTCTGACCCTTCCAGATTCCTCCCCCCCCCCCCCACTAGCCCCACCTTCCCCCCAGCTCCCGCCCCCAAGTCGAAAGATAAGGCTCAAGGAAGGCAAGAGGGGCCACTTTGAAGGACCTCTCTCCAGAGACCAAGGAGAAATCCAGAGTCTCAAAAGGACAAACAGGCCCCAAGCCCAAAACCTTCCTTAGGAAGTATGCTCCCAAGTCCAAAAAGCCTAGGGGATCCCACCTCCAGCTCAGGCTGATGTGACCAAGTTGCCAGAAGATCCACCTACTGGTTACACTTTAGAGGAGGCGGTTCAACCGTGCTTAGAGGATCTGGATCCTAGAGACAACCCTGATCTGCAGGCTTTGCTTGCAGAAGGTGGACCCTCAAGGAAGACCTCAGTAAGCGACAAAAAGAGTGTCCCAGTCTTGAAGGCTTGCAACAGCAAGCTACTTCCCGGCTTGAAGGACAAGACCCTGAGAAGCAGAGGCTCTATTGGGAGGATGGCATCCTACATAGTGAAACTGTGGAGTCTACTCCAGTGGACCACAGGAGATTGGTGGTACCCAAAGCAGTACAACCTCTACTTCTGCAGTTGGCTCGTGAGGTACCTCTTACTGGTCATTTGTGTACCAAGAAGGCCAATGAAGGGTTATCTTTGTATTTCTACTGGCCCCCAGATGGGTGTTTCAGTAGATTAGCACTGCAGAAGTTGCCATAATTGCCAGTTAGCGGGCAAAAGGGGAGCCAAGAATGTGGCACCCCTTGTAGCTCTCCCAGTTGTGGAAATACCTTTTGAGGGGGTAGGGAATGACATTGTTGGTCCCTTAGATCCTCCCACCTCCTCAGGCAAAAGATCCATTGTTGTTGTAGTGGACCATGCTGTAACGCTCACCTGATTCTCGCAGAGGCGCCGGTCTTGACTGGGCGACTACCGTATCTTCAAAGGTGATGTGTAGCACCCGGTTGGCTCTTTGGGCTGGACCTCTGTGCACTGTATGCCTGACTTCAAGAGTAAGATGTCTGCAGACAGAAAATATGGGATTAATGAACTGGGGTTATTGGGGTGTCCCTATCTCTTCCCTTTTTTGCTCTCCTGTAGACCCCCAAAGGTTAACGCTCTCACCTTAGGTAAGTGAATGCCGAGCTCTCCATCTGCCTCGGGGCAGGGTGCTGTAACCAGTTTCTTCACTGGATCGGTAGCGCAGGCCTCTTGACTTCAGAGGACTGCTGTCCGTCGTTTACTGCACGAACGGTAAGTTTCGAGTAATTCTATTGTCTTTAAAGTCTTTAGCAATGATGTCTCTTGTTTTGCAGGTTCCGGCGATGGCGGATGACGGGCTGAAGTGAGTTGAAGATGGAGTCCGTATGATGAATAGAAGCGCTTGGAAGCACGTAAGTAAGCGCTTGTTGCCTGCTTCACAATGCGCTCTAACTGTCTTTTATTTTGCAGGTACGAGTTCGGAGCGGCTGCAGGGTGCCGGAATACCCACTGGGGTTGATGTGGAAAGGAGTAATGGCACGTGAGTATCAAAGTTCCCCAATGTCTTTAAACGCACCTTGTTTTGTCTTTCAGATGCAGGATGCAGCGCCGAAGGCCTCCGGAGCGTGCGAAGAGTCGGTAAGCTTTTGTCTTTCAGATGCCAGAATGCAGTGTGAAGACCTCCGGAGCGCACGAAGAGTAGGTAAGCCTTTGTCTTTCAGATGCCGGAATGCTAACCTGTACTTTCTTGTCTTTATAGGTGTTGCTGAAGACTGGATTCAGGATGGTAAGCCTTTTTCCTTAGGCCTAGGATCCGATGCAGAAGACACGATGAGCGTTCTGATGCAGAGGATGCAGAATAACGCAAAGCAAGATTCATCCACCGGGTGTGGTTTAAATAGCCTCCTGTAGTGCTTAGGTGTCTCCTTCCACAGCCACGCCTAGGTAAGAAAAGAGTTCCTGCTTTCCAGAAGAGTTCCAGTGTTCTGAATCTAGGGAGTGGCTCCTGCCCCACCCAACAGGAAAAGTAGTTCCAAACAGAAGAGGATCAGAGGCTCAGCTGGCAGGCAAGTAAGCAGCATGGTCTGCTGCAGGTAAGTCCACCCAAGCATCATGAGCCCGGCGCTTCCAGCGCTGGGACTGGGCACATTTATGAGCCTGGTGCCACTGGCGCCAGGACTGGGTCCAAAAGGTCCCAATTGGGACTGGTTGGCCCTCGGAACCTGGGTTATGGATCTGCTTCCAAGGGAGTTGGGAAAACCCTGACCTTTTGGAAGCAGAGATCATGACAGATGCCACTATTTACCCTAAGGCTATTCCAATGAGAACTGCCGCTGCTCAAGCAGTTGTCAAAGCCCTTCTAGGTATTTTTACCAGAGTAGGATTTCCTAAGGAGGTGATCTCTGACAGGGGGGAGGGGGGAACAACGTTATGCCCCACTACATGCACGTCATGTGGAAAACTTCTGGGGCAACCTACAATTTCTCGACTGCCTACCACCCACAAACCAATGGATTGGTAGAGAGGTTCCACAGAACTATGACGAGTATGGTAGGAGCTTTAGAGAAACCCCTTCACAGAAAGTGGGACCTTCTACTGCCATGCCTTCTCTTTGCTTATAGAGAAGTCCCTCAAGAAGGTGTGGGCTTTAGCCCATTTGCACTCCTCTGTGGACATCAGGTCAGAGGCCCTTTGGCCCTGTTCAACTAGTGTCTGGAGGCTTCTCCACCTTCCAAGCCAGTAAACATGACAGACTATGTGCTAGGCCTGAGGAAAATAAATGGCACTTATGATGTCTGAAGCTACTTTCGAACTTGAAAGCTGGACAAGCCCTTAGTGAAACATTGGTATGACCAGAAGGCTAACATTGTGGAGTTTACTATAGACCAGCAGGTTCTGGTGATGGTCCCAGTAAGGAGGCCTAGAGCCCTACAGGATAAGATGGCTGGACCCTTCAAGGATGTAGGCAAACTTGGAGAGGTTATTTGGTGGACTTGGGCAACCCCAAGGAGGCCCCTAGAGTCTTTCACACCAAGCATCTCAAGGCTATGTCCCGAGGGCAGAGATGGATGCTCCTAGCATCGGACCAAGAAGAGGAGTGAGAAGGTGCTCAAGACAGCTCACTAATGCTGGTGAGCCTGGAGGAGACAGACATCTTTACTCATGAGGTGCACGCTAAAATATTGTGCCAAATCCAATTGAGAATCCATTGATCAGAACTCCAACAGAAAGGGGAGCGGGCACGGATACCTAACAAACTGATGAAAGACACGCAGACATTGGAGTAAAGGCTATACCACATAATGGTTGTGACAAACAATTGATAATTCGATCGGAAGTCTACACTAAGACTGAAAGGAAACCAATCACTAGGGTATCAACTAAAGAGATAGAAGCAGCGAGGAAGAGAAACAGTGAAGCACATAGGGAATTGCATGCACAGTGCAAGGGTCCCAACACAAGACACGGTCCAGAGGAAGGCAGCAAAACCTTATATCCACCAAAACATCAATATTAAGAAAAGAAAACTATGTAGAAAGTTCTACTACACCAGATGCAGAGCTGGATACTAATAAATTGTGTTTTGGGGTAATTAGTGGGAGTCACTTCACAGGGTGATTTAGAGAAAGAATAGCTGTGGAAACAGCATTTAGTTTTTAAAAACAGGTTGTTAATTGTTTTGTGTTATTTACAGTTCTGCTGGTGTGAAAACAATGAAATACCAGGTCTGTTGAAAGAACAAAAGAAAAAACATTATGTCATCCTAAATGAATGTGATTAATATGTGAACGTGCAGATATCAAAAAGAAAAAGTGAATACATTGTTCATGTTTGGCTATTACAAATGAGTCATGAGATCTTTTGCTTTAAGCATTCAATGCAGTATTTATGTAAGAATTGAAACAAGTAAGACAAAGAAAAAATGCATGTCGGGTACAATTGTGTAATTATACAAGAAGAGGAGTGAGCCTCTACCTGATCTTCTACAGGGATGGCTCAGTAGAAGGGGTAAAACCCTCTACTAATCTGAAACAGGAACAGCAAGGGGAGTGCAAAGCTCCATTAACTCAGTTTTCCCCGATGTATTTTACTACACCAGACCTGACTCATTGGAGCCAGCATGATATTGACACTGGTGAAAAGCAGGGTTAACAGGATATTGGATACTGTGAGGAATCACATTAAGACAGAGGTCAACAAGATGCTTGATGAGTAATTGAACACTTCAGTACACTCCGGTAGCCCTTGGTCTAGTCTAGTTGTGCTAGTACCAAAGGTAGGAATTTAAGAACTTAGATTATGTGTGGCTCACAGGGCTTTGAATGCAGGCACCATGACTGATGTGCATCCACTGCCCAGAACAGATGAGCTGGTGGATAAGCTGGGTTCAGCAAAATTCCTCAGTACATTTGATCTAACTTCAGGCTATTGGCAAATAGCCCTGACAGACCATGACAAGGAGAAGACTGAATTGGTAAAGGCCCTCTGGAGTAGAAAATACTAAGTAATGCCTTTAGGGCTGAAGAATGCATCTGCCACTTTCCAAAAGTTTATCAATCATGTCCTGAGTGGTCGAGAGAATATCTGTACGACATTGCAGTGTTCAACCCTACATGGGAAGAACATCTTTGCCACCTTGCACAAGTGTTGCAGGGCCAATCTGACCATCAAAGCAAGCAAGTGCCAAGTTGGTCAGAGCACTGTGGTTTACCTTGGACATGAGGTAGGAGGGGGTGGGATAAAGCCCTTGCCCAGTATTGTACAGGCATTACAAGACTGGCCAACCCCCACTTCTCAAACTCAGGTGAGAGCTTTCTTAAACCTCATTGGCTACTATAGGAACTTCATAGCCGACTATGGAACTATAGCAGCACCATTCAATACAATATCCTCTCCAAAGTACCCTAGGAAAGTGAAATGGAATTAGGAGTGCCATATAAAGCTTTTTCATGGGTTGAAAGCTAGCTCCAGAGCTGCGAGCTCCAGATTAGGGCCAACCCTTCCTGGTTCAGACAGATTCATCTAATACAGGCATGGGGCAGTCTTAAGTCAAATGGATGACAAAGCCAAGGAGCACCCCATCTGCTTCATCAGCAAGTCATTAACATATAGGGAAAAGAGGTGGACAACAATAGAACATAATTGTTTTGCCACTGTGTGGTCATTGAAGTAGTTTAGGCCATACTGGTATTCAGAATTCAAACTGACCACCAATGTCTGACATGACAGATACAGATGAAGGGAGAATATCCTAAACTGCTCAGGTGATCAATAAGCCTGCAAGGGATTGACTTCACCATAGAGCACAGGTCAGGAACCAAAACATAAGAATGCTTATGAACTCTACAGGAAGTATGAACAATTGGCACAAGAAATCCAATCCAGGAGTAGATTAAATCCTTATGTCCCGGGAGGAGGAAGCCGTCCATGGTTTCCCACTGGTGTGCTGGCATACTAGGACATATTTTGGCAGCTGTGGACTGTGTTTCAGCCCGCTTGGTGGTTCTGTCTGTTCTGTTGTGGCGACAGAGAGCACAGGCAGACCACATGGTGAAGGGGGCGGCGAGCAGGCTGCTGGGTGCACTCTGCAGCCCCCCGGCAATCGAGTGATGAAAGAGGAGAAGATGGCGGCGTGAGCTCCTGGTTGCCGCCACTGGGTTGAAACTGGCTCCCCCTCCTAATCTGGTGGCATGAGGGACTAGACTCCACTGTGAGCACTGCAGCGCTCCGGCAGTCCGCTGGGAGCAGGCCCCTGCAGCGTGAGGCAGCATGTGGTGGGGAGCTGGTGAATGTATGCTTTGCGGTCTCCACTGGAGAGTGTGCTGCTTGGACAGGATCTTTCTGCTTGCCAGCGATGTTCTGGATGCTGGAGGCAGAGGGGCCCCATCCCCATGCTGGAGCCATAGTGGGGGGCCAGCTTGCTTGCTGGCAAGCTCTACTTGTAGTGGAGTCATTGGCCAGGTGTCCCTGAGCAGCTTTGGGGTGTAATTGGCTTGAGGATCGGACGGTGGTACTGCTGGCTTGACAGCACCTGGCTCGCATACTAGGGAAGGGCCTGCAGGTGTGGGGTGTGAGGGGAGCCTCACCCACTTCAATGGTGCTGTTTCAGCTTTGCCTGCCCCAGCTGTGGTTGGGGCTGGAGCCCCGGACCTGGCCACTTGACGTCACAGCTGGAGGGCCGGCGTGTGTGGTAAATCTGTGATACCAGTGTGCTGTAGGGTGATCTTTGCTGCATAGGTGTGACGTGTGCCTTTCCTGGAGTGTGGGGGGGCATCCATTAACACCAAGTTAGACGGCATGGAGTATAAAATGGATCACATGCAAGACCGTATTGAGAAGAAAAGCAGCTGCATTCGCGAGGCTGAACATTGAGTGGGGGTGCTGAAGGATATGAGCAGTGAGGTAACCCAGACGATACGCTCATTACAGTGGAAGGTGAAAGAGATCTATGATGATAATGAAGATCTGGAAGCAAGCTCTTGCCACAATAACATGGATCCCAGAAGCCGTTCGAACGCAGTGCATGGAGACATTTATGGAGGCCTTTATCGAAGAGTTCCTGGGGGACCCCTCCCCCCACTTTCTTCCTAGTTTTTGATCGAAAGGGCCCATCGTCTGACTGTGCCGAAGGCTAGGCCTGGGCAGAACCTGCGTCCCGTCATTGCGAATTTGCTAAATTATCACGGCAGATGCTACCTTGCGTAGAGCACACAAATTGGGAGACTTACAGTACAAGGGGGCCAGAGTATCATTTTATCCAGATTTAACACCGATGGTACAGAGGGCCTGACTATCTGTTTGGGCAGCCAAACGTCCGCTCAGAAACCGGAGGTTACAGTATGCCGTGCTGTATCCTTCCAAGTTGTGGGTCATTCACGATAAGACACATTTTTTCTCTGACCCTGCTGAGGTTCACTTTTTTGGAGAATCTGCCTAGAAGCTGATGCACAGGATTTGGGGGTGTAGCGAGCTGTTGTCTTTTGGTACTTTTGTGATGTTCACCCATTTGTTTGAAAAGACAACATTGGATTGTTGGGTGCACAGGGCCCAGGACGTTTGAGAGTATATGAGTCACAGATGTTAACATGATGGGTCACTTGCTCTGGATCCTAATAAATTCTCTGGTGGGTTGTTGCTGGAGGCAGGCCCGATGGCATCACATAGTCAGATGTCCCTGGGTGGTTGCCCACTGTGCTGGTGTTGGTGTGGAGTGGGGGGAGGGAGGACTGAGGGAGTCACTGCAGGTTGGGGCTGGGCAGTAGGGGGATGGAGGTGGCCACGGCCTAGTTGGAGTTGGCTGTGGGGGTGGAAGTGGGAATGTTTTTTGAAAAAGGTTTGCATTGATCCCTGCCCCCGGGGGCGACAGTGTTTTATTTCAAGTCACAATGTGATGGTAAATGTTACATGGTGGTTGCAAGGGTGGCGTTTGGGATGGTGAGGTCGCGGTTATGTACTCTCCTTAGTTGGAATGTGCATGGCCTTCATATATTTTTTAAAAAAAATATATTTTATTACAAACTTTTAAAAAAGAACAAAATAAAAATCACTGAAAAGGAATCTCCAATACTACAGCACGAGAGGACAAGTTCAATTATTACGGTTCTACTCTCTCTTCTACGGAGCATAATTAACCTATAAACATTCTTTTCATGTCATCCACTATTATTAGTTATACTGTAGCAATGTCGGAGCTATAGATGGTGAAGCCCCAACCTCAGTTAACACTAACAGTAATGCTCGCAGTGTGGGATCCAACAACAAGATTCTCGATCTGTAGTGTTCCTAGTATCTTTTTCAGAAACTTTCTCAAGGCAAAGGTTAGTTTATTGTTTGTGCCCTCAAAAATGGCTGCCCACCTTTGCTCGCCACTCCAGGTGGATTTTTTTTCCGATTTCAGATCCCAACAAAGTAGTTCTCAGGTCTCGTAGAGCGGGACAGCAGAGCACTAAATGTTTTAGATTTTCCTCTGCAATTCGACAGAGCCTACAAACAGTATCATTCTCAGAGTTTATTTTCCTTAGTTTTAGGATTTCCTTTGTTTCAAGTTGGTTCAATCTAAATCTTAAAAAGAGATCCCATAAGGATCTACCTGGGAATTTAGTAAAATATTTAGTCAAGGTATTGTACGCCTTCACTTCAGGCGGTACCAGCTGCATACACTTGTGGAGGCTTCTTTGTTGTATCATGTGCACCCAGTCTGATTGCCAGAGCTTTCTTTTGACCTCGTTGGGATTGCGCCATAGTGTGTCTTTTGTTGTGTTTAGCATTTCAAATCAAGTCTACACAACTTATCTCCCACATTCCTTGTATAGTTCGATCGCCTTTTACAAAGGCTTTATTCAATACCTGGAATTGCGGAATGTTATCCATGCCGTACACTTTTGTATAAAGGGAGAGTGAGTTCTGCAAAACTTTGGGACGGTTATTGACGTAAGTCCCAGTTCAAATCTGATACACGCCATCAGAGTTCCATTGGGTAGGTTTAAGATCTTTTTCCAAAACGTGTATTCGCACGCCTCCCACATCTAATAGGAGCAACCGAACAGAGTCTCGGCTCCATGAATTAATGCCGGAACAACCTTGCTTTTCTAGAAGTCAAGCACAGGTTTTATACTGAATTTTCCATATTTGTTATTAATCATTACACCCTGGGTGGTGACATGTTTGACTTTAGAATGGATTACTTTTGCCATGGGGTCATCGTTAATACTAGCGCTTATCGTCACACCAAGGTATCTTGTCTGGCTGACTCTCCTCAAGTTCTCACTGCCAATTTTCCATTGGAATTTGTCATTCGCTCTTCTTTTTTGGCCACGTAAGTTCTTCAGTTCCATTATCTCTGTCTTTGAGATGTTAATTTCGAGACCATTTTTGTTGATGTACTCTTGCAAGGCGTGCAATTTTCGTTGTAGGCCTATCCGGGTTAAATCTAAGAGGACTAGGTCATCAGCATATAGGATCAAATCGACGAAGTTTCCATTAAGTCTAGGTGGAAACTATGTTGTATTTCTGAGAGCATTACCAACGTCCGATGTAAAGAAGTTGAATAGGACCGCACCTAGGGGAAACCCTGTTTGACCCCTTATTCAGTGTTTATTGGTTTCGACAGGGCGTCCTTACCATCCAGGCGAATTTTTATGTTGGTGTCCGAATACAATTTTCTTATAGCCCGGATAAGACCTTCAGGGCATTTTCTCTCCCTTCGCTTTTTCCATAGCAGATCCCGGTTGACTGCGTCAAAGCCGTGGGCTAGATCCACGAATGCCAAGTATATGGGATGTCTTTTTTTTAAAATCGCCTCAATTTTTAGCATGTTGATTATCAAGCATGTTGATTATCAGCAGATTCAAATTACACCCTACACCCTATTCTCTTTTCGCTTAGGATGATTAAAAATAACACTTCACAAAAGTCAGCCCACTCCTCAGGGTTTTGTTTTAATGTACAATTCGTCATGCCATCCGGGCCAGGAGCCCTTGAGAAGTTCAATCTTTTGATGTGATCAATAATGTCATCTCTTGTTATGATGAGATTCCATGGTTCATCCTCGTCAAAATTTACTTGAGCACACACATCATATTTTTTAAAAAGATTAGCATAATTTTTGATCCATTGTGCTTCATTTACCATGACACTAGTTAGGGCTTGTTGTCGTACTTCAGTTCTATTCGTTATTGCCCAAATATCTTTTGAGGTTTTGTTCGCCATGCTTAATTGCATAAGCTCTGCATCATTTTGGTACATGATTGCCTTGTGGGATCTTAACCAGTTGTTGTATCTTTTCAGTTTTATGATCTCATTTTTATTCGACATGATGTTCTGGGATTTTAGCACTCGGATGTTCCGACGTAGGTCACGCTTCTTGGTTACAATTTCATGGTCAAAGCTATGTAAGGGCTTAAAATGTTGTTTTATGTTGTTTGCCCCGATTTCTTCATATTGATCCAACAATGGAATATAGTTCATGTCAAGATTTCCTTCAATTGTATCTGTCATGTTGGATATTTTTTACCATTTAATCGTAGCCTATTCCATCCAGGTTCGACTTCCACCTCGTGGTGATACAGTTCATTGATGTTTAGATGAGCTGCATTTCTCGTCGTTATTGTTACCAAGTTGTGATCGCTCTGTGTCATGTTGACTACATTTAGTGATGATGTATTATCAGCAATACAACTTGAGACAAAGATGTAGTCCAGAACGGAATGTTGTTTCTCTCGGTTCCACGTCGGTTGTGCGGGAATGTCGTCAGGGGTGTTCCCATTTAGCATTTTTAGTAGTCTCATGCTCATTTCCAGTGGTCTGACATCATCAAGGTTATTTCGTTGAGCTCCTTGCTTCACCTTTTTGTTATCGTTCATGCCTCAGGTCACATTCAAAAAGTCCAGGTTCCAATTGCCACATATGATAATTTGAGGGCCCTCGACCATAGACATTATTTCGTCTATAATTTCACATAGCCCATCAATAAAGGCCCACGTCCCGGTGGTTTTGTGCTGACAATAGATGTTTATTATTAGCAGCCGTTGGTTCGGGCCAGTTTGACTGGCGTCCAGGGCTATCGTTATTTGAACATAAGGTGATTTGTTACAGGTCTTTATTATTTGCAGTCCACTTCGTTTTTTTACTAGAGTAAGCAACCCAGTCATGGAACAACCCTTGTTTGGCTTAATAACAGGATTCATGGCTATTTCATAGTCGCAGCAATAGGTGTTGTTGTCAGCCATGTTTCCTGAAGACACAGGATGTCCAATTCAGTTAGATCCCTTGGTTGATCTTGGAAAAGGTGAAAGTGTCCCCTTGTGTTCCACGAGCCAATTTTTATATGCTCCTCATCGGCGATCCTTGAGCATTAACTGGTTTTATTTGATTTTAGTGCTCTGGCTAGCAAGTTCCACTTTTCAGTTAAATGGTTGGCTTTGATCTGTGGTGTTTCAATGGTGATGTTATCTTCTTTATTATCATAAGGAATTGTGATTTTTATTTGTCTTTTTGGAGCTGCCGCTGGTTCCTCTTCCAATTCATTTTCAACGATAGACCTCCCGGGTACGTTGTAAAGGGACACAAGGTGTGTTAGACCTTTGTCTATTTGCGATGTGATTTTTTGTTCTCTTCCAATGGCACCCCAGCCATCGGAGTCGCTTCCTGCCAGATTTTGGGATCCTGGCTTCCGTTCTCTGTCCATAATTATTTCAACAACTTTGAAGCCCAACTGCATCAGATCAATTGCACCTTCAAGTATCAGATCCTTAATGGCACCATCATGGATATGCAATATGAAACAGTTGGTTTGGGTTTCATTTAGAAATTCGACCGTTTTTATGTCTTTCAATGCTACTGATTTCAATCGGTCGATATGATGGTATAGGCCTGTTACGTTGGTCCTGTTTAAGATTAGCCCATCGTCAGAGTGGTAACTCCTTTCCAACATAATGCAATAGTTGGCGGCTATCTTTTCATAGGACTTCTCTTGAGACCTTTTTTGGTAAGTTACTGTTTGCGGATCTTGTCTCCAACTCATGTCAGAAGTGTTCTGAAACTTCCTAAGGTTATTGGATTGGTTCTGGAAGAGGATTTTCAATATTTTGTCCGGCTCGGATTCCGCTCCGTTGTACCAAGTCTTTGTTGTTGCCTCTACGAAAGGCAAAGTTCGCATTATAAAAGCTTTTAGTTGGATGGGTTTTCTTTTGTCTTCCATGGTCATGAACTTGATGGATGCTGCAGACTTTGATGCCGTTTCAGTTGTTTGTTTGGCTTTTTCTGGGCTCAGGAGAGGCCTCCATTTCAATCATTCTCTGCGGTTGAGTTTTTGAAATCCTCACTGGCCCGATACTTGAGGTCCCTGCAGCATTCTCAGTGTTCAGGCCAGGTGGGCATATTTGAGGTTCGGTCTGAGAGTCTGACCTTTCGTCCTGTCTGATTTGTTCCTCATCGCTTATCTCATAGGTCGATAGATTCATCAGTCCTCAGTTGTTTTTTCATTGTTTTCTAGAGTTGGGACACTGTCCTTGCTCTCATCAATTTTAGCATTTTTTGCTGTCTCATTACTGGCGGTTATTGCTGTTCCACTTGTTGCGCCAGCTGTATGCACCACAAGGTTTAACGATTTCAAGTTTCTTAAAAATGTCCACGATCCATTCAAGTTTTGTCATTTCGTGCATGTTAAGTTTTTAGTTTTCTTTTTACACCTCCCTTGTTTTTGTTGAGGTTCTTGCTGTGGGATCTCTGGGAGTTGTTTTTTATTTCTAAAATATAGGATAGGATGTTGAACTCTTCTCTACTGCAGGCCCTTCCACTGCAGCAACCGATATCAGGGAGTCATTGTCAGAGGTTAGGGAGGTTAATTTCTGGGCAAGTTCTCTGAAGCACTCGTGTGCCCGGCAGTTTCCTTGAGTGGGGAGTCTACAAAGTTGCGGTCCATTATTGTAATAACACTCGTTTCTTGTGGTTTTGCCATCAAAACACTCTCACACTCAATTTGTTTTGTTACAGCGGTTTGGGTTGACATTACAGGTCTGAGGCAGTGTTGCTGCTCCAAGTTAGTCACTCTTAACTCTGTTGATTCTGATGGGGAAGGTAGCAATTCTACGTGAACAGAAGTAGTTGGGAGACTGTCTTGGTCCTTTGGAATACTACAGATCAGTGCTTCACCCTTTTCCCTCGAACATGTGCATGATCGTTTTCTTCCCAGACCACAATTACTTGTATAGTTTCCAGTAGGCCGATTCCCTGTTGCTTTGGCAATATTGTCAAAATGTGTGTTTTTTAAAGTATTGAAACAGCTTCTCTTGCGACCTCTGCTAGCAGTTTCCCATCATCTGCAGAACAGCGTAGTTGTTCCTTTAATAGGTCACTTGCATTTTCCATAGCTTGGAGATTATGCATCTGGATTTTCATTTCTCGCATTTCAAGTTCAATGTTAACCATTTCATTTGGAGCTTGTATTTTTGCAGTTTCATAGAGGGAATCGCAAAGTGGCGTTCCTTAAAGCTCCTCGTACAGAGTGCATGGCTGTGGACAATCACGTCTTTTGTCTTTGTCTGCATTTACTCCGTTCCTCAAATGCTCTTTTGCACTGATTGTTTCGCTTTGATCAATTTCGTTTGTGTTGGCATTAGAACATGTTTTGGGCCTTTAGGCAAAATTGGGACCAATCCTTTCTCACTTTGTGAGGGATCCAGTGACCGTGTTGCTAGATCTACCAGTGGAGGCACGGTCATGTGGAGGTGTGCCAGCCTCACGTCCTGGTCACATGACGAAAATGGACGTTCATCTCCCACGTCTGCGCCCGCGGGCAAACACAGGGGGCGATCCGGGTCACCCCGCACAACACTCAGAGGAGCCCTGGGGCACGACTACGCATTCCCCACAAACACCACTCGTTCCAATGAAAATGCCTGCCCAGCAAGGATAGGCTGCGACCCGCCCCGACCGCTCATTGGCCCTGCGGCTCCAGTCACAACATCAGACACGCAACTTCGCTCAGCGTCCACAGAATCTAGAACCGCAGTCACGCTGGATTCCACCGAGCGAAGAGGGGCGGGAACATAAGTGTGCGATGTTTCTAACTCCTCATGACTCGCAGGGTCCTGCGATTGGGTTCGGTTGTGTGATGGTGTATTGATAAATTTCTCACTTAAGTTCTTTTGATCAGCTGAGTTACAGCGCCTGTGTTGGAGGCGAGTCTGCGGCTGTGGTAAAGCCGTAGCAGTAATTTGTGTTCTTTTCCATGCGCATATTCGCGTTGCATTTGCGCACTGTGGGGGTAGAGCCATTAGGGGGCCAGCCGTATTAATACCGTTCAAGTTTTCCATGAGTCTTACCTTTAGGCACCAATGTATCTCACCCCACGAACACCACAAACACCCTGCCTTAATTAACCATGCTAAAATGCACAAGATCCTGGCTTATCAGGAACGACACAGGGCTAAAATCCTTATGCTTCAAGAAACTCACTTAGTGGGGAAATTAAATGAGATGTTTGCTAAATATTGGGGCGGATTCCCACTTTTACACCTCTTATTCGTTGTATTCCCAAGGGGTTCTCACCATTATCCATAAGTCCCTGGGGTTTCAACCATTGCAGTTGCAATGTGATCCTGAGGGGAGATATGTGATTGTGACTGGCATGCTCACCTGATGATTGGTTGCATTGATTAATGTATATGGTCCAAACATTCACAAACCAGGTTTTTATGACCGTAAGTGCTTAACTTACTTAAATACTTTAATACAATACTGGATCCGGGGGCAGACAGATCCAACTCCTGGCTCAAGGTCGCTGTCGTTGGCTGTGTAGGCACACCCCTAAACGCACACACAAGAAAAAAATACAACCTGCTAGGGAAAAAAGGGCAAGAGATTCTTGCAAGGATAACAAGTTTTAATTATACAACAATAAGTGTGCCAGCAAAGAACTCTGCTGCTTAGGAACATTCTGAGCAATAAAAGTGCAATCAAGAGCTTAAACAGGGGCACAGCATTATCAGTATACAGTAAAATCCCACATGGCTGGTTGGTGCAACCCTATGCATGGTCAGCACCATAGGGGATGCCAGGCCATTGGCCTCAGCCCCGCCCGTCTTCCATCACGTGGGGTCAGTAGGGCTCATCGTCGCCAAGGAACCAACGTTGATATTACAATTAAAATGTGTTATTCTAACAGTGCTACTCTTTGTTACACAGGGCATCTGACATGATCATGTACTGGTACAGGGGGGAAGGTTACAGAGGGGAGGGTCGAGGTCACTGACTCACACACATTTCACTCGGCCCAGTTGCGTCATCTGGCGTCCAAGGCTTCTACCCTCACTTTTGGACTATGATTTATCCCTCCCCGCACCTCGCATTACAAATCATGCCATTGTAAAGTACAGATAGGATGACCATTCTTTTAGATCTTTTATGGTGGTCTGGTCTATGGTCGGTGGCCTGGGGTCAGCTGGTATCTTGGAATTCAGGGGTCTTGGGCTCACACAGTTGTGGACCACCAATCACACACGCCCGTGACGTCTTCTGAGAAGACGAGTTGGAATCTAAGCACACTTAAATGCCCTTCATATTTTGAAGCCTATGCGTTTGTACCCCGCTGTCTAGGAATCTCAAAACGTAGGTGTGTTCATATCTGCCACTCTGTGAAAACTAGGCTTTTCTCCCACTATATAGGAATTTCAATTAGAAAAGTGGGTCGCGTCAGAGACTTGAGTATGGGAAAAGGCACTATGGGAACAGAAAATAGAGTTGGGAACGGATATCAAACCGTGGATCGCTCTAACTGTGACACTGTTTACAAGCAATGAGGAGGAGGAGGAGGAAGTTGTGCAGACCACAATGGGAGGGGTAGATGCAGTAGGAGAGAATGTATAACTAGATAATTGGGGCAGGCTGAGTTCAGGGGGTCAAGGTAGTGTTATATGTAGTTGAGGTGCAGATTTGAAGATGACTGCTGTATAAAAAGATGTGATCATTGTTTGGAAGTTATAATACATTTTTTTTTTTTTTTTTATGTAGGAATCTGAAATGTAGGGGCCTGACACTCAAATGTAGGCATCTGCCACTCTGAAAACTAAACCTTTCTCCCACTATCCAGGAATCCCAACCATAGGTGTGTTTATATCTGCCATTTTGTGAAAACCAGGCCTTTCATCCACTGTCAAGGAGTCTCTAATTTAGGTGTGCTTATATCTGCGACTCTGAAGCCTAGGCCCTTTTCTCACATTCCAGGAATCTCAAACGTAGGTGTGTTCATATCTGCCAATCAGCTATTTTGTGAAACTCAGTCCTTCACCAACCGTCCAGGAACATACGGCTACCCACTGAAAGCAACTAACCATAGCTTGATCACTACCCAACTAACAACCAAGGTCAGGTCATTCCCCACAACCGACTGATAACCCAACTGCCTACTATCGCCCCAACTCTTAATATCCAAAAACCCCTGCACCTAGACCCTCCACCCACAGGAAAGAGATACGAAACCCAAATCCACTATTTAGGTAGCCACCCGGGAAACCCCCAGCAAACTATCTGCACCCTAGAACAACCCAAGCCCAGAATCCCCCAAATATCTCAATATCACTCATACGCAGGCACCCCAGCCAATCTACAACAGCAGCCCACTATATCACAAATACCCCACAACCAGGCCCACATTATAACTACGTACAAATGAAGCGAGGCCACATAATGCAACGCGCAATAACAAGGTAAAAAGGTAAGTCCCAACACCATCCAAACCGCAAGAGATCCTACAGGTGGGCTACAGCCCCTGTAACCCAAACCATAAAGGAAAAGAAAAACAATATATAAATAAATAAATCCAAGCCCTGAAACCAACTAGAGCCACAAGAAGCCCCGACACAGAACAGGACGCCACCAAAGAAACACAGAACAAGGAACAATCCCAATGCAGCCATTCCCTCATCCAATAGAAACTGCCACGAATACAGAACACACCACAACCAACAGAACAAACATGAGGAGTGAAAAATCCCTATATCCAGCACTACCTCACAACTGCCTCCACACCGCAACACACAATGCCACCAGCAGTTCTAGGCAGACAGAAAACCTATTGGAACCTCGCAGGAAAAGGAGACGATCCGAGAAGAGAAAGGAGCGAAATCAACGCCCTCACTCCGTATATCACAAAAATACAAGGGCAGGGTCAACAACTACATCAAAACATGGAAGATGAAGAAGTAGAAGATTTCTCAAACACAGCTAGCTAACAGAACGATTCAACGACGAAGCAGAGCCCACACAGCTGCGATCAATTTGTGTAAGCAAAACAGAAGCACCCCAACAGAACTACTGCAAGACAAAACAGACAAAATGAAAAAAACATAACTGTCGAAAAGATCCATTGTAACCTAATGAACACAATATCAATGTCCAAACATGCCACAGAAATGTTTTACCTACTGTGCGACGGGGGTATAAACATCCTATAAGAAAACTACAAAATCACAGTGCACAACTGTTCCCTGACAACTTAAAGTGCTCACATGCAAGCAGAAAAAACAAAAGAGGAGGAGGACTGGCAGTAGCTTAACAAGGAACACCTGAAAATTAAAACGGATGAACCACTAAGCAGCATCGAAAACTGAATCCTTAATCGTTCACCTAACAGCAGACCCCAAAACAACCTCAAATTTGTTCTAGTTTACAGACTCGGACATATGATGCGACTTTCGTGGATGCCTTCACGGAAGCCATTACCAACCTAGCCATTGAGCAGGAACACCTGATCATCCTGGGAGACTTCAAAATCTGGTTTGAAGAACTCACAAAAAACTCTAGACAAACAATTGAAGACAATGAAACTACATCAGTTAGTCAAGGAGCAACTCACACGGCGGGTCATGCACTAGACACAATTTTCGCCAACAAAACCTCATTACCACGGCACCACCGATACAGATCCTCTGGAGCGACCACATCATCATCCCTTTCGTAATCACGCTACCCAAGACAACAGCCAAACAACCGGACAAACTGACCAACATTAGCCTCCTCGACCTCCTACACGTCCAAACTTATCTCCCTCAGACGTAAATTTCTCTCACCTAATAATTGCATGACATTAGCAAGATCACTCATATTATCGAAGCTTGATTACTGCAACATCCTTTTCCTCGGCACCTCCAAAACCAATATAGCCAAACTTCAGCTTATGCAGAACAAAGCTCTCTGAGCTGCCCTAGGCATAAAAAAATCCGAACATATCTGCAATATCCGAAGAGACAACCACTGGCTCCCCATCCAAGCTAGGATACTATTCAAAATCCTAACTATTACACAGAAATGCATTACGAACAAAGCCCCCAAATACCTCACTAATACAGTCCTGATGAAATCTCAGACCAGACTTCTCAGATCCAACAACAATGCCCAACTCGAAATCCCCTGTTACAAAAGAGAGAAATCCAGGGGCAGCAGCTACAAGGTCCTTGCTCCCAAACATTGGAACTCCCTACCCACCATAATAAAAAATGAAACATCTTACCCACAATTTAAAAAAGCACTGAAAACTTGGTAAATCAATACTAAACTGAACAATGATGTCCATTGTATATACCATGTATGGAACACTGCCTTTGTCTGTAATACTATTGTACCGTAATTAAGCCTGTTTTTACACACTGTAACTATGCCGTGATACCTCTGGGTCTGGGCGTATTATAAATGTAATAAATAAATAAATAAAAATCAAGAAAAGAAACTGGAGGACCATCAAAGCTAGCAACCTAATAGAACAACTGGAAATTAACAAACCACCGACAAGGGCCCTGGATGAAGCTAACCTCGACAAAAAAAACAGAACTACTGCACAGGTGGATTGCCGAAACAATCGACGACATCTCCGAGGAAAAACCTTTCAACCCATCACACAAAAGAGCAACAGCAAAATGGTTTAACCCGCTTCTCAGCGACATGAAAAGACAAAACAAGACACTTTAACTAGGGTGGAGGAAAAAATATCACCAGGCAGAGAAATTACAATTCCAACAACAAATCCACTCATACAAAAAGGAAATTCACAAGGCCAAAAAGAAATTCTACGACAACCGAATCTCCAAAGCTGCCAACACTAAAAAAAAAAAAACTGTTTAACATCATTAACAAAATGAGAAACCCCCCTGGCTGCAGCAACACACCCATGCCATCACAAACTATGTAACATCGCAGATCACTTCAAGAACAAAATCAGCACAATCCACCAAATTATACAAAGCAGACCAATCTACCACAACACTCAACCGACCTTGCCAGCCGAGGATCGTCAGAACAAACTACACAACTTTCCCCAAATATCAGCAATGACATTCACCAAGCTGACAAGAAACAGCAACAAAGCTGGCTCCCCCATGGATCCCTGCCCCCCAGACATACACAAATCAATCCTCACAAGGAGCACCCATGGAACACTACAGAAACCTTTTCAACCAA
Organism: Ambystoma mexicanum; assembly: GCF_040938575.1. Lineage (NCBI taxonomy): Eukaryota > Metazoa > Chordata > Amphibia > Caudata > Ambystomatidae > Ambystoma > Ambystoma mexicanum. The sequence continues at coordinate 206,830,226 of NC_090925.1, forward strand.
TCACTGTTAACAGGAAAATACTGCGATCATTCAAATCGGCGTACATCAAGCCGCTCCTCAAAGACACAGCAGGCAGCGTGGAAGACCTTGACAACTACAGACCCATCTCAAACATCCCCTATCCAGCGAAACTGCTCGAAACCTACGATTATAGAACAATACAAGATTACATAGAAGAACATCTTCTGCTGGACCAGGCACCAGTAGGCTTCATACCAATGAGGAACAGAAACAGCACTGCTCTCAATCTGGGACGACCTGAAGGCTAATGCAGACTTGGATACAAGCGCAGATCTAATACCTCCATCTCTCAGCAGCAGTTGATAGTCAACTGAAATCCTCATCAAGATATTGGAAGAAATGGGAATCACCGTCCTAGCCTTACGCTGGATTAAATCTTTCCTAACAGATAGAAAAGAAATCGTCTGGATCAAACCCTTCAAATCCACCCAAAGGGAATCCACCTGTGGAGTACCACAAGGATCCTCCCCATCTCTGCTGCTCTTCAATATATACCTGGCTCCACTAATCAAGCTCATTAAAAGACATGGCCTCACATGCTGCAACAACGCCGATGACAAATCATCTACAAAGTACAAAACAAACGTGAAGAACACACAAACCTACAAGAATGCCTACAAGAACTCTACGGCAGGATGAACACAAACAACCTCAAACTCAACCCTGAAAAAACAGAAATAATGGTTCTATCCAAAAACAGCCACTACATCCCATAGCCTACAGAATTAGGAACAGCACAGACACCATCAACAACAGTAAAGAGGTAGACCGCCACCAGGGGGGGGGTGCTGAATGCAGACCTAGCCCTGCGTCGCTCCGCCGCGGCCGCCCGTATCCTGCCTAATCCTGCTGCCTTTTTTGGTCCCTAAACGGATTAAATGACACACGCTTGGAGGGGACTGTGCCTGCACCACCCTCCTTAAATCCTGACGAAAATCGGAGCTCCCTAGGGTCTCCCCGACCGTCCTGAAGATCCGCTGGAGGAGACCATGTGGCAAAGACGGCAAGAGGGAAGCCGCCGGACGTGGTCAAAGCGAGGCCACCGGAGACATGTCCTCGGTGCCGAAACCTGTGGAGTGGGGCCTGCCACCGGAAGCCCCCGGACAGCTGCCCAGGGAGCCGGGACCACATCTGAGAACCCGACAGAGCAGTGGTAGCACGGAACACAGCAACTCCGGAAAAGATAGGTGAGCCAGAGGGGTGAACGCAGGCAACCTCACCCCACCTCACCCCCCCCATTCGGGTTGCTGATACCTCGAAGGAAGGCTGCAGCGAGGGGAGCCCAGCCAGGACCCGCTATACCCCCTATACATCACCCTCACATGGGGAGCCCCCCCTCCCCCAGCACCTGCCGTGTGCGCTGCGTGCAAGCGGCTGGGCGGTCCGGGCCGAGGGGCACCCGCAGGGGGACAACGACCCAACGGGGAAGAGATACATCCTGGGGGGAGGCACATGCACCCGACAACCCTGCACTGAACCACGGAACACAGACACCGATAAATTGCCGGGACGCTCCAGCTATAAGCGGACTGCACAGGTTGGGCCCCCCCCCCTCCAACTTGGTGAGTTTTGACGCACTGCCACAACAAGGGGCTCCTCCTCCCCGGCGCCCACCGTGTGCGAGCAGCGGGGCATTCAGGTCAAGGGGTGCACCGCAGGCGCAGCCAGCAGCGGCGGTGGGGATAAGGCCAGGGGCCTCCTGTACCGGCCAGGGCTGGGCGTGCAGTGTGCTCCCCCTCCCCCCCCGCCACAACCTGCCGATAGCACCGGTGGAAGACGCCTACTTCGGAGGAGGACATCGTGCCAACGGCCCACGCTGCCCATCCCCCACCAGCAGTTGGAGGTCCATATTGTGCCAACAGGGCCCCCATCTGGTGACCAACACTGAGGTAGGGGGCAGTGCCCCGCAAATTCGGCCAGAACCTACAACAGGGTTGAAGCAAAACAACCTGAACCTCTGCAGGCGGCCACTGCGCAGGGCTCCCCCTCCCCGATGCCTGCCGTGTGCTCTGTCAGCGAGCAGTTGGGCGCCCGAGTTGAGGGGTGCCCCACTAACACAACTGGCATTGGTGGAGGTAGGTCCGGGGGCCAGCTATACCTGTGGGTAACAGAGGGGGGGTGAACCGGTCATACGGCCCCGACGGCTAGACACTACTGCAGCCCATGAAGACAGAGGCCACCCAACTCCAGTGAAACATGGGGTCTGCACTCCAGAAAGACATCGAATTCAGGGCACATGTTAAGCCGACCAGGGGACTAAAAGTACACCTAAACCATTGGGAACACAGGCTGACAAATACTAGTCTGGTGCACCGCCCCTGGCCCAGACGGACCCCGGCCATACAGAAGACGACCTGGGGCCATCACCCCAAGCAGGCACGAACACCAGCAGTATAGACTGGAAGACAGGGCGCACGCCCCAAATGGGGAACCCTCCAGACATGGAAGCTAGGCAGAGTCGTATGATATAGTAACCTGTGGTCCATCGAACAGCTCAGAGGGGGACATACCAGCTGAATAGACCCCTCACAAGCCCCCCGCCCACGGGGGATCCACGACATAACGACCCACAGCCTTGCAAATAATCCGGAGGGGGGTACACCAGCAAAACAAACCTGCGGAAAGGGTTCACACCCCGTACAGGGAAGCCTCTGGTCACAGAAGATAAGCAGGGACCTGGAGCACAACTGCCCACGGTCCAGGGAACAACTCAAAGGGAGAAACTACGACGGAACCAAGAATGGGGAAGGACCTACCCCGCAGAGGGGCAATGCAGAACAAAATAGACAAATATACAAGTACCCCAGCAAGGCTCCCCGGACCGTCAAACAAGGGGGAAGACAACGCCATGAATGGGGGCACGGGCCCTGCACTCTGGTTTACAAACATGGCAGCCATCAGTGACTCCCGGACCTCGGTGGTGGCAAAAATTGACGGCCTGGCTTCCGAGGTGTAATTCCTGAGACAGGACCTGAGGAACCTAACCTCTAGGGTAGGAGACACAGAACAAAGAATATCCGATACTGAGGACAATGTTAAAAATCTAGGGGACAGATTGAAACAAATGGAACGAAAAATCACCCTCCTGGAATACAGAGCCGAGGACAACGAGGGAAGATCCCGCCGCAACAATCTCTGCATTCTCGGCCTGCCCGTTAAAGAGGGACCCTCCATGGAACTCTTCCTGGAAGACTGGTTAGCAGACCTGATGGCCCCGAAAAAACTTTCAAAATTATTTTCCATTGAAAGAGCACACATGGTCCCGACAGGCAGACCGGTTCCCGGGGCCCCCCGTGCACGGTGATCGCTAAACACATGAACTATAGGGACCGGGACACGCTCCTCCAGATGGCGAGAGCGACGGGCCCAATCACCTACAACGGCAACCGGATTGGTTTCTTCCCTGACTACATAAGGGAGGTCCAGAAGTCACGGCAATCGTATGACTCCGTCAAAAAGAGGCTGACGTCCCTGAACATTAAATATGCGCTATTCTTCCCAGCAACCTTCAAAGTGTACTACAAAGGTGTGGTCCAGGTGTTCCACAACCCCGGGAGACATGGGAATGGCTCTAAACAAAGGTCCTTTCGGACCCACGCACCGACAGCCCGAGAGGAGAGACACCCTGCAGAATCTACGAGGGCATCCGCCGAACCCCTGAACAGTCTACACCCCTGAGGGGGACGGACGGGATGGCGGGGATACCGGCCAAAAAGGGGCCCACATGAGAACCAATCGACTCAGAACGAGGCTCACAGGAATCGGGAATAAGCCTCGATGAGGGGCGGCCGAGATGGGGAGGAGGTGAAAGGAGCGCCCCCTCCGCCCCCACTGAGAGTAGCTACAAGTTGCACGAGTTGGAGCAGCTGACCCTTCTTGCCACCCACACAATTTAGTTTTATGGTTTGTTTGGTTTGGGCGACAGGTGCTTCTGGTTGGGGGGGAGGGGAGGGGAGTGGAGGAGAGTTCAGGAGTTCTAGTTATTAAAGGAAAAAGCTCAAAGACACAAAAGGCACCTGAGACTAATGTATTAACAAACTGGAACCACCCTCACTGCAGAAGAAAAGGGAATCGGTATGCCACTCCTAGGGGCCCATGTATTCCCACTTATACTCAAACTGAGCTGACCTTAAGTTCACAGTTGTTAGGGAGAATTCTCTGTTTAGGCTGAATTTCCTAACCTAGTGAGTCCCCCAGCAGCTTTGCTGGATTTTTGGGGTTTAATTTTGTCTCCTGCCAAGAGTGAGATTCTTTTACCCTCACTCTTGGACATGACTTGAGAGTGTTTCTGTGACTTGCTATGTGCTTATGGGCTATGGGGTATTTTTTCCCCATAGGCTATCATTGGTTTTTGAATGTGTGTTACACAGCACACTCATTGCAGTAACACAGGGGTGTCATAGTGACCCCCAAACAGACTCCACACCCTGGGACTGACTACTGTCTCCCTGGGTCTGTAAAGTCACCATTGACTTTACTAGTCTTAACTTAGGAACTTAACCAGTACAAACCATCATACTGTGGAAGTACTGGTAGGGGCAATTAGATTGCCCCTGGGTCTGTTGTCGAGGGTACTGTCCCGTCCCCCCTCGCCGAGTTTCTGGCTGGTGGCAGTGGATACCACGGAAATATTCCACCGGAATATTTCCCAATGGGTTTTCCCATTGATTTTAATGCACCACTTTTTGGTGCAATGTTAAAGATACCGCTGGTTTATTTATTTAATATAAATTCACCGGTTGGGATTTTTTGCCAGAACTCATCGCCAAAATGGTGTCTAGGTTCACTTCAGTAACCCTGAACCCGAGTCGAGCCTTTGTTCCACTTTTGGTGGGTTTCTGCACAGAAGCCCTCCAAAGTGGTGCCATTCTGTCTGGGTACCAGAGGGGGTGTGGGAGGGGGTTTAGGCACCCTGGACTGAGTTGCCTTGCCAACTCATGTCACACTCTGGTGTGATTGGCCCAAGTGGTGAGCCGCCCCGCTCACCACTTAGCATGTTTGAGTGACAGCTAGGCTGTATGAATGGGGGTTTGCTGCATAAAAGCAGGGTTTTTGGGACTGGTTCTTCAGAAGTCGCCACAGGACCTAAGAAGCCGAAGAGAGAGAAGCCAAGCCGACCTGCCAAGACGACACCACCGGTGGAGCCCTGCTGAACCGTCTCACCACAGAGGAGATCTCCCGCCGGGAGAGTCTTCTTCCCTTGACTGGTGGGGACAACCAGTTTCTGCCTTCTTTTCGCCTCCCTGAAGCATCTCGTGGCCGCCTTGCCTGTGCCAAGCACCCCGGCAACCGGGATACCACTTTTTACCTCAACCGCGAAAGAGGGGTAACATCCTTTTAACCGGAAAACTCCACGGCTGGTTTCTTCCCTGGTAGTCCAACGACCTTCAGCTTTCCTCCACGTCGAGATCTTCTCTTCCTCTGGACGACGCCGCGACTTGCAACCACTACCAGGAACAACTGCCACCGCTGGAGGATCCTTTCCATTTTAAAAAGGTACCGGTTCCGCCCGGCTTCCCTTGCCACCGATTGTACAGGGTAGATTTAGCCCTCGGCTCTCGAACCTGGGTAAGCCTGGGACACCCTACCTAAACTTTTCTAAACTTGGTAAAACCTTTTCTACTCACCTGTAAAGACTTGTGACATTGTGTGATCTTGGACATCTTTTCGCCTGGCTTTCCCTAGAGTGGGCCTGGCAACCGAACTTCCTGGCTCCGCAATAGACTGCCTTTCTAAACTTACTGTGAATCTCTGAGAAGTGTTTTACCTTCCTGTTTCCATTACTTCTGCCTTTTCCCTCCCTTTTTAAGTAACTTGTTGGAGTGCCATCTAACGTTAAGCGCTCACCTCTGTTTGGAAATAAGTGGTGTTAACTTAGACTTGTCCAACAAATAACTAGGTATGTACATATAAGTAATAGTGACTGTGTTTTGACTTACTTACCTTTTCTGTGCTAGTGTAATTTATGAGTGCGTCTTTTAAATAAATAATTATATACTTTTACACCTAGCTCTGGTCAGTGTTTGCTTGTACTACTGTGCCTCTGTACCTATTATGTATGCTCTATATACTGCCTAACTCTTCTTGAGGGAAGTCTGACTGCTCAGCCACAGCTACCAGGTAAATCTGGGTGGTACAGACTGCTACCAAGTGGGTTTACTGCCAAACACCTGTAGTCTTAAATCTTTTGCAGTGGTCCCAGAGGGAACTGCACAGGTTTCTGCCTAACAACAGTTTACAGTTTCAAGGTTTGCATATGAAGTACACAAAGGCAAAAGTACAGCGAGAGGGATAATGAAGGGGCACCAGAGCCCGGAACAGAGCAAAACACTGCACGAGACAGGGATATTGAAGACGCACCACATCCTTCAGAATCCCCACACTGTAGTAAATAAGCAGACGTAGCACAAAAGAGACAGATCTCCCTGCTGACCTGGAATGTGAATGGTTTGGGTTCTGGTATAAAACGAAAACTGGTACTCCAATACCTTAACCGGCACTCCCCGGATGTCGCATTTATCACTGAAACTCACCTAATAGGTACCACCAGCGGTTTCTTTCAGGAAACTACCCACACACATACCTAGCAGGGTTCTCCAGAGGTTTCAGGAGAGTTATGATCCTCCTGCACAAGCGGGTCCCATTTAAGACCAAAAGAGTGAGAACGGACCCTCGGGGCAGGTTCGTTGTGGCACTCGGGGAGATGTAGGGGGACCCTGGGGCCTTATTAGAGTGTATGCACCCCCCACGCTGACGGCAGAGCACCTCACCGAGCTCTAAGCCATAATGCTAGAGGAACATGCAGACTCGTGGGTAATTGGTGGGGACTTTAATGAGGTCATGGAAATCGCACAGAATAGAACACACAGAGGCAACAGGGTCGTAGACACCCAGACCAAGCTGTGCACCTTCGCGGACGCAATGGGGCTATCCGACACTGGGAGAACAATCAACACATCAGAGAAGGGCTATTCATTCTACCCCAACGCGCCTAGATTGCTCTCCAGACTATATCTTCACCCCAAAGAACATGGCCCACTGACTAATATCTGCAGAATTCCTGGCAAGAGGGATCTCGGATCACTCCCCCCTATTGATCAAACTTAAAGGGATACAACATAAGCGGGATCCCACCTGGCGTCTAAGTGCCTACTATCTGGGGATACCGGAAATAATGGAAGGGCTCACTAATAAAACATCGGAATACTTTGACCTAAATGAAGCGGCGGTTGCCTGCCCAACCATGCGGTGGGAAGCATACAAAACTGTCCTGCAGGGGGAGGCAATTTCCTTGGTAGCTGCTCATAGAAAACGGCACAATGAGGCAATCGTTGATGCAGAGACCCAAGTAACCCGGCTGGAAGAACAACTGCCGAAGCAGGAACCCGTGAGGCACAAGACGCCCTAGTGACAGCCCAGGCAATCCTGAAAGACAGGGACCCAGACAACGCCCGAACTGCCCAGTGGCAAGTTGGAAGCCAGATATATGAGAGGGGAGACAAGGCCGGCAAGACCCTGGCCTGGTTAGAACGACGGGAAAAGAGTATAGAGCAAGTACGGGCCATTCAAACCCAGGAGGGGGAAATACTAACGGGTGATTCCGATATCGCGGAGGCCTTTGCCAACTATTATGAGAAACTATACTCCCCACCAATAGAGAATCCCACACCAAGCGCCCCACACTTTCTAGATCTGATAATGATCTCTCAACTCTCCAGAATACAAACAGAAAATCTAGACACTGGCATCACTGAAGAAGAAATCAGGGAAGCTTTATCACAGCTACAGGCGGGGAAAGACCCCTCGCCCCGATGGCTTCCCGGTGGAGATTTGGAAGTGATTGAGCAGAACAACGACAAAACACATGTATAGCATGTTCCTCCGTAGCAGAGAACAGGGCCACCACCCCCCGGACCTCAGGAAAACAAACATAGTAGTCATCCACAAAGCAGGGAAACCCCCAGAATGCTGTGCCTCGTATAGGCCCATATCATTAATTAATGGGGAAGCTAAAATACTAGCCAGAGTCCTGGCAAACAGGCCGCACGGGGTGACCGGGCAGGTCTGTGATCTCAACTGCCCGGTCTAGGGCCACTCGGATCCTGCAGAGGTTCATTTGTGTAGATTTGTCCGGCATGAAACCGCACTGATCCGGGTGGACCAGAGATTTGGGCATTACTTTATGTCATGGGTCAAACTTCTTTACACCCTCCCCGTAGCATCTGTGCGGGTCAACGGAAAATCATCCCGGACATTCCCCCTGGGTCGGGGGACCAGACAGGGCTGCCCCTTCTCGCCCCTGCTATTCCTTCTCGCCATTGAGACTTTGGCAATCAGGCTATGCACAGATCCACAATGGACGGGGTTCGTCTGGCCAACGGGGGGTGAGGAACGCATCTCACTATATGCGGATGATCTCCCGATTTACCTGAGCAAGCCAGCAACCTCCTGCCCGATAGTAACCAGGACCCTGGAGGAATGCCAACACTTCGGGGGACTTCACGTAAACACACAAAAAACGATATACTTCCCTGTCCAAGGGGGAGACGAAGCGATCCCAGAACCCTACCCATACTCTATCTCGATACTGGGCTTTACCTACCTGTGCATACAGAGAAGAGCAACACCAGACAACTTCCTCAAACTGAACCTACACCCGATAATGGAAAAAATTGAGAATGACGTCTCCCACTGTCAATCTCCCCCACTCTCACTACTGGGGGCAGGGCGGCACTATTTAAGATGTTGGCACACCCGAGATTTCTATATGTCCTCCAAAATGCCCCACTCCCAATTCCGGCTGCCACATTCACAGACATCGATAAGTCCCTATGCACATTGCTCTGGGGAGGGAAACAGCCCTGCATTGCCCTTAAAACAATCCGCTGGTCGGTGTGGGAGGGGGGAATAGGACTACCTGATATCCGTATATATTATTGGGGTGGCAAACGAATGGCTGCATGGGGACCCAACGCTCCCACACATCCGGGTCGAAATAAGAGAACCAGCCTCCCGACCCCCTCCCCCCTACACATACTGTACGACAACAGGAATCTGGAGGGGGTTGCGAGGGGGTCCCTTCACATCCGTCGAATTTGGAAGGAAATACATAGACACATTGGCTGGGACGGCAAACCAACCCTCACCCAACCCTTATGGCACAACGCACACCTTCCCGAAATCCAGCGAATGGGCCACTGACACCTGGGAGAGAAGAGGGATATCCACACTGGCAGATATTGTTTATGAGGGATGGCTGAGAGACTTAGAAGCGTTGAACACAACACACGGATTAATGCCCATTGATCGTTTTAGGTATCTCCAACTTACACACGCTATCAGTGCCCAATTTCAGAGCCTCACTGACCTACCCGCATGCTCCCCTCTGGAGGCGAATACCCTCCCACACCGGATCTCCTCCAAGGTGATTTCCACCCTCTATCAGGTGATCAATTCCTTTGGTTCTGGGGAATTCGCACACCTCAGGAGGAAAATGAAAGCAAGATATGGGGGCACTAGAAGCAGAAGAATGGGCGGAAGCATTAATTTCCCCACGAGAGATTGGCATAGACACAAAAATCAGATTGATACAACTCTGAATCCTACACAGATCTTACTACTCCAGAACACATATCTAGATGGGGGTGGGGAGGGAGACGACGACACGACCTGCCTCCGCTGCAAGAGGGCAGAGGGCACCTTCTACCATATGATCTGGGAATGAGGGTGCTGCAAGAATTTTGGACAACGTGCTTATCGCGCCTCTCTAGAGTGTTGGGCGCCCCAATACCAAAAGGACCCCAAACTCATTCTATTGGGAATAGGGGGCGAAACAGACCTTACTAAATATGAAAAAGAAATTGAGCGTGGCACTAGGGCTGGGAAAGAGACTAACGGCAAGCACCTGGGGCTCAGCGGACAGGATGAGCATTGACCGGTGGACCTATGAAATGGACAGGTGTGCCTCCATGGAAAGGCGAATTTACTCGGCAAAGGGGTGCCCCCGGAAGTATCTGACAATATGGGGGAAGTGGGAGGAATAGGAACAGTACCAGTAACCGGGGAGAGCCCGGACGCACTTCGAGCGGCCTCATGACTCATTGAACCAATCTTCTCCTCCCGCAGGGGGGATTCACTACCAATTGCAGTGTCATGTGCTATGTTCTCGCTGTTAAGTCTCCTAATGCGGATGTGTACTTATGCTGTTTTCTTGTTGAAAAAACCTAATAAAAAGAAGTTTAAAAAAAACACAACAGTAAAGAACCTCATGGTCATGATGGACTACGAAATAACACTTGAGCCGTAGGTATATGCAATAATCAAGAAATGCTTCTTCCTCCTGCACAAAGTAAAAAGGATCTTACCATTCCTCTCCTTCACCCACAAAACGTTCACTATCATCTCACTCATGTCCAGAGTAGACTACACCCACCAACAGCCTATACCTAGGAATGCCAGAACGCCTACTAAAGAAACTTCAGTGTATCCAAAACACAGGAGCCAGACTCCTTTCAAACTACAATGAAGATACACATTAGCCCAGCACTGAAACTACTACACTGGCTACCAATAAAACAGCGAATAAGGTTCGAAACCATGTGCATAACGCACTGAGCAATCCACCGCTGGAGAGCAGAGTTCCTAAAGAAGAAAATAACTATCTACCATCAAGCAAGACAACTCGGATCAAGCTACGACATTCTTCTAGAACCAAAACCATACAATAAAGGAAAATTCGGAGAATCATCTGTCTCCGACCTAACTCCAAAAACATGGAATTCCCTCCTAAATACATGCACAATACAAGGGATCATCTTGAATTCAGAAAACTAAAAACTTGGCTCTTCACCCCATAATCAGAAGGGAACGAGTAGGAATCAAATTCAGGCATAAACAGGAAGCCCAGGGAGGGACCTACAATCCATTGCCCAACCATCCCCAACTGGTGGGTGCAGGGAGTACATTTTGGACCTTGCATGCATACACACCGCCAAGCTTACAGAAATATTCCACAGTAGGCAAGACCCCCCACTAGAAGTCAAGGGAGCGACCCATAACCTTCCTAACCATCTCTAACCCTAAGATGGGGGAGAGGGGACACCTCCACGACCCATGTCCACATATTGCTAGATTTCTACAGAAGATAATTACCACACCGCAACGTACCAACCGACTAGGATGCCAAATATCAAAGCACACAGGATGGTCATAGATGCCGACCACAGAAACCAAAGCAAAGAGGTGAGAAAAAAACTTGCTAACCCAATACTAAAACCTCTTTTTGTCCGCAAACTGTTCCCCTACAGAAACTCAGATGACCACATTTCTGCACAGCAAACCACACGTACTTCACCACACTGCAACAACATACAAACACATAACCATGCACAACAGCACATGGGACTCGCTCAGATTCGAAAAATCACACCTAAGCTCAGCGAACGGTGCAAACCAAACTGAAGCTGCCAACAGAACATCATATCTCACTTTCCTATTCCCACTGCACCCTACTAACCGCTCCCACAGCCTCCCCGTTTCACACCATCCTTTTTCAGATCCGCCAGTGGACCACTCCGGTGGTGTTAGTGCGCAGTACAAGTAACCTTTAACATTAACATGATATTGCGCTTCGAAAAGAAGTGACTCCGGTACACATCACACTGAAGGCTGGAGCTGTATTACCCTGAGTGAAACAGTACCCACTATCAAGAGAGGCGGAGGAGGGAATAAAGGGCATGATAAAGGACCTACTCAATCAAGAGCTAATAGTGCTGTCCACTCTAGTAGTGCTGATCTACCCTGTCAAAAAGGCCACAGAGGGCAATTGGAGAATGGTCCAGGATTTACGTCCCCTAAATGCTGTGCTACAGAAAGAATTTCCTGTGGTTCCGAACCCGGCCACCATTTTGTGTAGTATCATCAAAAAAGCAACCCACTTCACTGTGGTAGATAAAGAACGCCTTGTTTTCAATAACCTTGCACTCCGACTCATAGTTCCCCACTGCCTTTACCCATGGCGGAAAGTGTTAAGAGCACACTCGTTTGCCCCAAGGGCATTGAGAGAGCCCAAATATCTTTAACAGAATGCTACACGCTGACCTAGATAACATCCAAGTGCCCAGCACAGTCATCCAGTATGTGGATGACTTGCTTGTGTGGAGCGACAGTGAGCAAAACGGCCGAAGGGACTCCATTACTCTTCTACAACTTTTGGCCCGCAAGGGGTACAAGGTGGACAGGGCCAAACTCCATTATTGGCAACTGGAAGTGCTGTACTTGGGTCAATTAATATCAGCAAATGGCAAAAGAATAATACCAGACAGAGCGGCATCTGTGCGTGCCATGCCCAGACCTGTGACTGAAAGATATGCACAAATTCCCAGGGTTGTGCAATTACTGCAGAGCATGGATTCTAGACTATGTAGCGTACACAAGGCCGCTCCTGCAGAGCCTCAAAGAAGCGCAGAAAGGCAATATCAAACTCGAATGAACAGCAGACATGCTAAAAAAAAATTCAATGATTTAAAGGAAGCCCCAGTTCTTGCCACCCCAGACTACACCCAAGAATTTTACATATTCTCACATTCGAACGGCAAGATTATGACCTCTGTGCTAACACAGAAATGTACAATGGGCCACAAGCCACTGGCCTATTACAGTGTTACTCTTGCTTAAATTATGCAAGGCCAATTTGCGTGTGAACAGGCACTCGCTGCAGCAGCGTTTGCAACAGAAAGAAGTAATGGGATGCGCAGTAACTTTGTACGTAGAGCATTCACTATTCGCCATTTTAGAAAGGTCGAAATCTACCCCGACAACACAGAGCATCGGCATATGAGATTATCCTCCCGAACTCAAACATTCATGTTGTGCGATGCATAACGGTAAACCCTGCCACTCTTCTGACAGAAGTATGTACCGACGAAGATTTGGAAATGCATAACTGTGCCAAATTTGAAGGGGAGTTGGATGACATTCCTAAAGCAAAGGATAGCCCATTGCAGAGGGGCACGGTGGTCTTTGTTGACAGATCAGCAACAATTGATCAAGAGACGGTACAAAGACATACAGGCGCGGCAGTAGTACACCTCAAAGGAGGTGAATATGAAAAACTAGTGATGAAAACACTACCCCATGCATTACTCGCCCCAAGCTGCAGAGCTTGTGGTGCTCATCGAAGCGCTAGATGCATCACAAGGTTGCTGCATGACCATCTATTCAGGCTCGGCATACGTCACTACAACAGTGCATGCCGGGTTGTCACGATGGAAGAGGAGGGGTTTCGGAGGGCAGACTGCTCCCCAGTGCACCATGCTGCACTGCAAGATACATTGATTTCCACATTATCACAACCCACTCTGGTGGCGGTCGTCAAATGCACTGCCCACACCAATAACAGATGAAATTCCATTAGGAAACGCTGCAGCGGACACTGCACACAAAATCATCCTGTCCCAGTAATTTCAGAGTATGCCCTGACAACACCAACACACGGGCAGCAAGACCTACCGTATACAGCATAGCTTGTTGCACAGCTCATCGAGCTGCAAAGCAAAGTGCCAAATGAAAAAGAAATGTGGTCCAAAAGCGGGTCCCTGACAGATCTGTTATGGTGCTAGGAATGCTCTGGTAACGCGGTATTGCCATATAAATTGCTAGCTATAGGTTTTGAACAACCTCATCATGTTATGGGTAATTTTCCCTCCAGTTGTGTACCCCCCAACTTTTTGGTGTGGTCAGACCATCCTAGCCTGACCTTTGCCAGTGGAGGCCAGCCTTCTGCTGTACTCCACTGGGCTTTTGTTCATTTTGTTATGGAGAAACTGACATGCCCTTAAGACAATCAGTACTGGGAGACTGTTTCCCTTCGTCTTTCACTTTGTTGCTATTCTTTGGTAGCATTTTATCAGTTCACTAAGTACCTTACACTACAGTGCGCTGAGGGTCCCTTAAGGCCCTAGACACCCTCGAAGGATTTTTGGTTTTTGGTACAAGTGTACCTTGAACAGCGCTGGTGGCAACTGTTACTTTTTATGTGTTTTCAAAGCTTTTCAATGGTCCAATCTGTGTTTACCACGTTTGGCCCAGGGCAGTGGCCAGTGCCAAAAATGGCCATGCCACAAGGTCCTTTGTTCTGTCCTTTGACCATCTTGTCCCTTTGCCTTCCCCATGTCAAGCAGACCCGGGAAATTCCTTATTTGGTCATGCAGACCCCCGTGCAAACCGAAGCTTATGCAGGCTTCTGAATGCCTTGTGTGTGCACCCAGAATGTGGGCTGGAGCGGTCTAGTTCCAATACACATCCTGGGTGCCAGGATGTCTGGTGTGGTGGGATGACTGGGACCACCGTGGTCCGTGATTGGTCCATGTATGGGAGGGCTGTATGTGAGCAGATCTCCTATTGGTTTCTCTTCATTTTTGGCAAAGGAGATTTTGGATAAGAGAAGGCATCTTACACCCATTCCAGGTCGATCTTCTGAGTTCACACCAAACTTAGTAAAGGAGCCAAGCATCCTGAATCAACTAAGCAGATCCGTGGAACCGCTGGTGACCCGCTGGAAGGTTTGGCGCCTTGAGCCCACGGTTGTCCCGTCGGACCCCCTGTTTCTGATCGAACCTAGAAGACCTGCAAGGGTGCTTCGAACCATTGGAATAGTGGGACCAACTGTTCTCAGCACCTTTAACAACCTGTAAGCAAGCCTCTTCGGAGCCTCTTCGGAAGTGTTCCTGGACCAGCTCGTATGGGACCTTTGCCCTGGAACCGCCGCCGTCTCGAGTTTTGACATGAGACTTTGGAGACTGTACACCTAGCATTCCTAGGTCTGGAATTAGGAGAGTACGCCTGAATTCAAGCATACGCGGTCACTGTGTCGATGAACCTCGTTGGTGCCTTGCTGCTGTGCCCCTCTCCCCCCTCCCCCCGACTTGCTGCATCGGAATTGGCATGATCCCTTCACCAGGAGCGGTGAAATTGCCACTGTCCCGCCACAGAATCATTCCTGGAACGCAGCCCCTGAAAGCCGCAGAGCCACGCAACTGCAGCATTTGAACCTATAACTGAAGTGGACTCGACTACCAAAGCTTGGTCCGGAGTGCACAGAGGGTCGGTGGGTACTTACAATCCTTACCGGTGGCCCCTGGTGCATCCATCCATTTTTACGCATGAGTGTACCCTGAGGGCCACTCTTTATCGAGGTAGCCTGTGCTACCAAGCTATTCCCAACTCTTGGATCCTATTCTGCCCTCTTGGCGAGACCCTCCTTGAATAGTGGGAACTTTTCTTCACCTCCTCACCCACCTTCCTGAGTCGCTACAGCCCCTTGAAGAGACCCCGTTTTGCCTCTTAGCTAGGGTGTGAATTGTGAAGGACTACCACAGAGATGATTCGCACTATATAACCCCTTTCTTTGCAGGTTGTGGAACTGTACTGAGTAAAATCCCTGTTGGCCATTGGTTACTGTATTTATTTTTGCTAGATTAGTGTTGTATTGGTTTTGTTATTACTGCTGAATAATTACTTTGTTTGACTTAAAAGGCCTTTAATAAATGTGTATATATTTTTGATATACACCTGACAAAGTAATTTGTGGTTTTGTTTACTGTGTGTGCTCATTGTGGGCTTTTGATCAACCTCACCCCTCCTGAGAGCTAGTCTTGATCGCCGTCAATGCTACCTTGATTGGTCTGGCTTGTCCCGAAGGTTACCCTGTTCCAAGAAACTAGGCCGGCCTTCTGAACCTCTGCCCACCAGGTCAGAGTTCAGAAATCCATCTTAACACATCACCTTGATGGGTTTTGTCTGTCGCCGGGGCGGGCTACCGTTTGCCCCTCCACCGTACCCCACCCTCTCACACTCCTCTTCAGCAGACTGGGTCACCCTCCCTCAGAGCCAAGGTGCAGAAACCGCCAGACCTCAGAAGTGAGGCCTGTTCCCTTGCCGGAGCAAGGGGAGGGCTATTACTCCAGTCCATTTACAGTGCCCAAACCCAACCAGGCTGGCCTGCGCACTATCCTCGACCGCTCCAATTTCAATCTCTTTCTACCCCAAGAGAAATTCAAGATTACGCCCAGCCAGATAAAGTCCTCTCTCCGGAAGAGAGATTGGTACGGCGTGGTAGACCTACAGGACGCCTACATGCATATCCTGATCTGGAGCCCACATCGGAAATATCTGCTGTTCTCCGTGGGAACGGAACACTTCCAGTCTCGAGTGCTACCGTTTGGTCTCAGCTCTGCGCCACTTATCTTTACGAAAATGGCAGTCATCGCAGCACTCCTTAGACTGCAGGGAGTTCATGTATGTCCTCCTGGGAGGAAGTCCCCACTTGGACCATTGGCTCCGGCGCAGTCCTTGCCCACAAGCCGCAACGGCCAATCTTGAGTCACTCCTCCATCTCGAGCTGTCGGTGAAATGGCAGAAATCGTTGATGACTGTTGCTCAAAACCTGATCTTTCTAGGTTTCCGTTGGGATACTGTCAGTACCAGAGTATTCCTGATGGACAGGATTGAAGAACTTTCAACCATGTTTCAGCACTTACTGCAGTCTGCCCACATGTCGGCCTGGTGGTTCCAGAGTTAGCTCTACCTCTAGCTCGACTGAAGATGAGGCACACTCAGCTTACTCTTCGGAGCTGCTGGTCTCAGGCTTCGGATCCAGTCTCAAGATGATTCTAGTTCCATCCTCCAAGACTGCAGCTCTTCAATGGTGGTCATCCGCCAGCAGCCTTTCAGTGGGGACCTCCTCCCAGGAGCCCTGCCCACAAGTAACGGTTACTACAGACTCCGCCCTTCTAGGGAGGGGAGCAACACTGTCACCTCGAGGCGTGCAATTTGTGGACGCCCCGGGACAGGCGGTCCCATATCAATTACCTAGAGCTCCTGGCAGTTTTTCTGGCACTCAAGGCTTTTCAACCCTCTATCACCAACAGTGTGGTTCGAATTCACATGGTCCATTCCGTAGCGATGTTCTACATCAACAAGCAGGGAGCACCACGTCTCCTCCTCTGGTGGACCTAGCTATCCAAATCTGGAATTGGGCTATCAAACACAATGTCTTGCTTCAGGGAGTGCACATTCCGAGTCACATCAATGTGACTGCAGACTCCAATCTGTGGCGAGTTATGAGTGGGAGATGAACACAGATGTTCTCACCAAGATCTTCCAGCAATGCGGTTCTTTGCAAACTCAACAAACAGTAAACTTCCTCTGTATGCTTCAGGGAGGGATTTGGAGCGTCTTCCTTGGGGGATGCTCTCGATATCCCTTGGGACAACATGAAGGCTTACGCCTTCCCTCCTTTGCCGCCGATTCATTGCTCGGGAAACCCAGGAGTGCTTCCAACTGCACTCGCCTCTTCATAGCTCCTTGGTGGCCAGCCAGGTTCTGGTTTTCAGAATTGCAGCACCAGTCAGTGTGCTCCCCGATCAGGTTGCCACAAATTCCCGATCTTCACCAGAGCAATCACCTGTTGTGGCACCCCTACCCACAATCCTTCAGCTTGGTGTCCTGGTACCAGAGTTCAGATCATTAGCGAAGTTCAACCTCTCTGAGGATAACATGTGATTAATTCAAGCGGCGCATAAGCCTTCTACGAGGGCCCAGTACAGGAGCAAATGGCTCCAATTTTGTCATTGGTCTCTAGCCAAACAGCCTGATCCCCGACAGGCTTCTATTGACTGCTTGTCTTTGGTATCAAACCTTGCAGCCTCGGGCATCCATGTCTTATGCAGGACATACCTATCCACCATTGCGGCTCATCTGTCCACAGACAGTTGATCTTTTTCACTGGCAAACCCAGTCATCAAGAGACATTTTGCAGGTCTTCATCTTTTTCCACCAGTTCGGGCCCCCCATGCCAAATGGGATCTGAATGTGGTCCTCACTGCCTTGTGTCATAAGCATTTTGAACCTATGGCCACTTCCGAGCTCAAGAACCTTTCTTGGAAGATGGCTTTCTTGATTGCGATAACATCTGCAAGAAGGATAAGTGAGCTTCAAGCTCTGTCGAACATCTGTTCCTATCTTTCCACATGGCTGTGCTTCGCACTCAAAGTTGTTTCTGAATTCCACTTAAACCAGTCAATATCTTTACCCGTTTTCTTTCCGAACCCGGTCTCCAATGCCGAGAGGGTTTTACACAACCTAGATATCAGACGAGCTCTGAAATTTTACCTTGACAGAACAAGCAAACTTAGAAGTTCTTCACAACTCTGTTACGTTTGGTGACCCAAAAGGGAAACCAGCCACGAAAGCGCCCATCTCTCGTTGGATAACTTCAGTATTTCCAAGGCCTACAAAATTCAAGGCCTTCAGCCCCCAAAGGCTATTCATGCACATATGGTACATGGCAAAGCGGCTGCTGTTGCCTTCCAAAAATACGTCCCCTGGGAGTCCATAGCTAGGGCTGCTACATGGGCTTCCCCTTTGGCTTTTTGCAGACATTGTCTTGAACTGAGCTCCCGGGCTGATGCCCAATTTGCCAGGCAGTTCTTAAGAATTTGTTCCAATAAGGGATATTTCCATCCACCCAATTTTCCTTTGGTCAGTGCTTGGGAATCTCCCAAAATTATGGAGGAAAAGGGACAGGAAGTAGGAGTATGACAAAGTTACTCACTGTCGTTACTACCCTACTCCTAGTCCACAGTCCACTTTCCTCCATACGCACGCCCACCGTCCCCTCTAATAAGTAGCCTCTATTGTTGTTCAAGGATCCTGGCGATAGAAAAGGACGGAAGGGCATCGCGCGGGGAAGAGCTCAGGAAGGCAGGGCTGCGGTCACGTGTGGTGGCACTACGTAAAAATAAAAGTGCTTAAAAAGTGCTCCGGTCCCATCCCGATGGACAGAATGTCCCAAACGTACAGAGGAAAAGGGACTATGGACTAAGAGGAAGGTAGTCACTATGGTGAGTAACTGTCAGATTATCTCTCCATCACGGTCATTGTTTTCAAAAAGCTCTGAGTAGGTTACCTCTTTCAGGAGTACGGTGGGATCGATGCAAAGCACTGTATGCCATTCGCGCCCTTGCCCGTCTGTTTCTAGCACAACCACTATTTTTGCTGACACCACCAACCCATGTGGGTCTAGAGACAAGATTGGACCCGCCACCAACTCTAGGGACACTACAGGGCGAAAAATAAAATCTGTTGGCACTCTCCCACAGCCCCTGGCAATTTGTGGCACTGCCTCCATAAGTACAGTTATGCAGTAAATGATAATGTCTGGGTCTACAGGTATTCCCCGGACCACCATCTCACCTGCCATTGCGTGTAATATCACCATCGCCCTCATCGCGCATATCGCTGGCAGGGCACAGACAATGCCATGATCAGCAAGTGAGATTGTCATGTTGAACTTACTAAGCAAATCTCTGCCCAGCAGGTTGACGGGAGAACTCTTGGAGTAGAACAGGTGAGCGTGCACCACCCTATCTCCTACTTTTACATCCAAATCTGTAGTGTATGGAACCGTGCAAATAGCCCCAGAGAAACCCTGCATGTTGAGAGTTTTTCCAGATAATGGTAAGTGCCCTTCACTGATGCATGATTTCTCAGCGCCCGAATCAACCATAAAAATCAATTGCTTCCTATCTCTGCCCCCCACCAAGGGATCCTCTTCAGGGTTAAGGGTCATTGACAGGACCGGACACGCTCTGTGGGCTGTCTTTGTCTGGATATGTATTTGTCCCGGGACATGAGAAGGGTTTTCCCTACACCACGGTTGCTCCTTGAAATGGGGGGCCATACCATTCAGTGTTCCATTAAATGGGTTTGTGCCACCCATCAGTTGGAAAGTGATCTGGGGTATATATTGTTGCGTCGCTTGCTGTTGCTACAAGGGTGGGCCTTGGATCTGCAGGGGCAGTTGTGTGTATTCCTGGTGTATTTCATGGGGTATAGAGGTAATTCTGAGTGTCGGCCCTTGGGCAGGTGGGGGGCCCTTAAGGTGGTGGACCATAGCTCTGTTGACTATAACCCATTCCCGGTCTACTCCTACACTCCTTTGAAAAATGCCCCCATTTTCCACAGTTCCAACATTGTGAAGGCCCCATTCCTCCTCTTCTTGGTGGTTCATAGTCATTTTTTCAAAAACAAAAATGTCGAAAGTCATTTTTTTGGGAAAAAAGTCAAACAAAAAAAAGTTGAATTTCTTTTTCAATACATTTTTTTTTCGAAATCCCCCTTTTTTTTCTATTTTACCCTTTTTTTTTAAATGGCAGACCCCAAAATAAATATATAATGAAAAAAAAAAAAGAATTCAACTTTTTTTTTGTTGATATTTTTGTTTTCGAAAAAATTACTGCACACCCTTCTTGGTCCCATTCCTCCAAATCCCCAAATCCCTCTCCCCTTGACCCCCGGAACCCACCTCTTCCTCGCTGCTGTCCTCCTTGCCACTGTGAGCCGGGATACTGTGCATTCCCGCCCCACTGTCCTCCTCCTTCTGACCACATCATGGCTATTTTAGTGTTGGCCAAATTCAGGGTGTATCCTGCTTCTTCTGTCTGTGCTGGCGTCGATACAGACACATCCACAGCGGCCTTAGCCAATTTGTTTTGTACTAGTTTTGCTTCCTCTGCCTGCCGCCCCCGAGTGGTTTCCCTGTCACACTTCTTGATTCTTCTTCAATGGTGTACTATTATGCTCTGTATTTCACGCCACCCCTTTGCTTCAACACCCACAATTTTGTCTAGTGCCTTTTGCACCTCCTTGGATAGGCCCTTTTTAACAATGAAGTAGAAAAAGGGTATTGATTGAGCCCATGAATTACCTGTCTGCGCTCTCCACATTTACTGAACTTTAACAATTAATTTAGCGGGGTCTTAATCATCGCCCACAGTACATTGCATAATAGACTAAGTCGGGTGCGTCAGGAAATGCTTGCCATAGTGCGTCCCATATCTTTGTTCGAATCTTAAAGAATGCTCCATCATGTGCATCGTTTCCCAGAGTGACTCCCAGGTATCCTGCTTTTACCCGCACATCGGCAGCCAGATCTCCGATAGATGCTACCAATAGGCTTTCGAAGTTTCCTACTCCTAGGGGCACTCCTGTGGTCAGTTTCTCAAATGCATAGATCCACTTACCCGTGCACCCGCCGGGAGCACTTTTATTAGGTTGTTTTTGTCCATCTGTGCCCATGGCATACAAGGAGGCCTACCTGACCCTTTATGCATGAGTGGCACTTGCATTCGTACTTTGTTCCCCTCAGCCTTCTTCCCACTTCCCTTTTTCCTTGCTACCGCCATCCGACCAAATCTGCTCCTTAACGTCCCATCCCATAGGATTCCACCTGTGGTGTGCGTTCAGGCGCTTGTTCTGCCTCGTCACCCTCAGACTAATGTACTCCACCTGTCGGCATTGTCATATCCCAAGGCTGGACGCCCCTTCACTTCCTCCCCCCTCTTTTTCTACATGTACATTTATTTATGAGTGTATTATCTACCATGAATAGGAAATCTCCTGCTTTCCATCCATCTAGTGCCTGCTCTACCTGTCCGTCAGCCTTCACTTTGTTTTGCACTGTTCATAGTTGATAAATTCTGCTCTTGCTGATGCCAATGCCACCTCCAAGTCCCTCTTATTGACATCGGCATGTGCTGGGGGTGCTCAGAGTGAATACATATGGGCGCGGTGGGGCTGTCGCTGCTGAGGATACATATGTTGGGTTAGTATAACCCACTGCGGGGCGGCTCGTCAGTGGGTATAAATACCTTTGTGCTCTATCGCTGCCCACCCTCTCTCCCTGGACAATCGCCCTTGCTACCGCCTTGTCCATCCTCTCCCTTACACTCTTCTGTGACTTCGAACATTTTCCAAAGATCTAGTATTCCCTTCCTTCTTTGTAATTGTTTCCCCATTTATTTAGCTACTGGGAATATGGACATATGCACTACCATACCCTTATTATGTGAGCCTTGCTCTGGCCATGAGCGGGGCATCCCCCCTCCTCTTATTTCCGTCACCCACTGTTTATGGTATTTCTCAAGTCTTTCTCGATACAGCGTTATGGCCTTCCACATGTTATGTTATTTGGCATTTATATATCACCCTATATATCATTGGTATGATCTCAAAGTGCTTGTGGGTTGAACACCCTTGGGGACCGTAGTCCAGGTCAGTCGAGAGAGTAGGGTAGAATATAGTGCTTGGGTGCACTCAATGTGTGTGCAGCCAGTGTGATTTGCGTAATGGTGGCTGCATTCTAACACTAGGTGCAGCGGTAATGAGAGATCAGTTGAATGTGTGCAATCAGGTGGTTGGTCTCCGAGACTGCATTCTGGTGGCATTAGGCCTGTGTAGGACGTTTATGCGTGCAGCTAGGCCGATTTTTTCATGGGGTATAGCTGCGTTCCAACAGGTTGTTGAGGTCTACATGGAGCGATTGTTCGTATGTGTGTAGCTAGGCAGAAAGTGATCGAGGGGTATAGCAGCGCTCTATTGTTTGCTGGTGGAGAGTGAGCATAGAAGTAGGAGAGGGGAGTGTCTGGAGTGGGTGATGTACTCTAGGGGCCCATTGTTCGTGGTTACTTTGTGGGTCTGGATGAGCAGACATTGACTGTCCTCATGTTTCGCGGTAGCGGTACTCTGAGGTAGATCTACAGGTTGGGCCGCAGCGAGTTATGATTTGCACAGTCAGAGGGTCATTGTTCTTAAGCTCGGCACTATTTACCAGGGAGCCCATTTTCCAGGTCCCTGGTTGTGGTTTATGGTGGGTTACATGGAAGGTCTTTGGCAGGAAACTGGATATAGGTAATGATATATCTCACAGCAACGTAGCCCTACCGAGGCAGTGGTGCTAAAGGACAGGCTGGACAGAGGCATTGTAGGGGC
Source organism: Ambystoma mexicanum (assembly GCF_040938575.1). Classification (NCBI taxonomy): domain Eukaryota; kingdom Metazoa; phylum Chordata; class Amphibia; order Caudata; family Ambystomatidae; genus Ambystoma; species Ambystoma mexicanum. Next base: position 206,853,077 of record NC_090925.1, read on the forward strand.
TGGTTGTTTTGGTGCCTTGGGAGGGTTTGTATCTTAGGTGTGTAATTGGGCAAGGTAGGGACTGAATCGGTATGAACAACTTGATGGCACAAGGGGCTGCTGGGCCTGTCTAGTAGTATTGGGAGGCGGAGAGTCGGCAGAGGCATATTCTGGAGCCTGCCAACTGAGGCCTCACAGTTCCTAAATCCGCGTTAATGTCTTATTGGTCGCTTTCTGTGGTCCCTTCTCTCGGTATCCCTTGTTGGCCGGCTGGGATTACTTTCCAATTTAATGTAATTGAACTCCTCATTCTATCATTTGTGTGATTCGGAGGCCTTAGGCGGTCCCAATCATGGTTTAGGGAAAAGGCCAGGTTAAGGCTTTACGGAAGGCCATGTAAGTCGTGGGTGTGTCCAATGTGAGGAGGGAGAGCATTCCACAGGGTTGGAGCCAAGGTTGAGTAGGCAGACCCTCCAATCCTGGTTGAATTGGAGGCTGGAATCACTAGTAAGAGAGCGTTGCTAGACATTAGGAAGCGTGAAGGGTGGTAGGGTGTAATCATCTCTTGTAGGTATGCTGGGCCGGTCTTGTGCACTGCTCGGTGGGTAAGGTATAGGATTTTGAAAGTGGACCTTCGTTCAACAGGGAGCCTGTGCAGGGTGCGGAGAGCGGGGAGATGTGATCCCTGTGTGCCAGTGCAATAAGGAGTCTGGCGGCAGCGTTGTGGGCTCTTTGCAGTTTTAGTTGGTATACCGGTGTACCCAAACATAAGGAGTTGGCATAGTCCAATCTCGACAGAATAGTAGACATAATAGTCTGTTGGGGTAGGTGAGGTAAGGGGAAATGCGTTTTAGGAGCTTGATGTGGTAGTGACGCGATATTGATACATTATTGATTTGATGGGAGAGGGTTAAGCCAGAGACCACAGTGCAGCCAAGGTGTTTGACTATTTTGTAAGTGGGAGGGGTACCAAAGGAGGGGGGCCATGGGAGTGGTTGCGGGTGAAGGGCAGTGTTGCCGCTTCCCATGATCTCAGTTTTATCTGGGTTCAGAAGGAAGTGGTTTCACGTCACCCATCGGTCAATGTCTCTTAGGCAAGCTTCAAGGTCGGGTCGTCGGATGAAGTTGGTTTTGGGAATTCTCAGGATAATTTGGATATCGTCAGCGTAGTTGTAGCAGGTGAGGTTGTGCGCACGGATGATCCCTGCTGGAGTGGTCAGATAGAGGTTGAAAAGGAGAGCAGAGAGGCAGGCGCCTTGTGGTACTTGAGTGTTCACGGTGCGGGCAGTTGAGAGAAAGGGGGAGAGGAGAGTGATTGGTTTCTTCTTGTTGAGGAACGAGGCAATCCATTTTAATGCCGAGCCTCGGATTCCTAGGGAGTGGAGTCGGTCAAGGAGGATGGAATGGTTAAAAGTGTCAAAGGAGGCTGACAAAACAACCAGCGCTGCATAGCCCAAGTCCGCCAAGACCTTGAGATCATCCTAGATCCAGATCAGAGTGGTTTCTGTTCCATGGCGTGGCCTGAAGCATGATTAAGCGGGGTCGAGTAGGTTCTTGGATTCTATGAACCGGTTGAGCTGAGAGTATGCAGCTCGATCAATGAGTTTTTCTAGTAATCGGTTGTTGGAAATCGACCTGTAATTCTTAGGCTCAAGGCGGGGTCGAGGGATGCCTTTTTCAGAAGAGGTTTGACATGAGCTATTTTAAAAGGCATCAGGAAAGATGCCAGAGGTGAGGGAGTGACTTAGTATGGACATTGCTTGTTCTCCTGCGGATGTGGAGGAGAGTATTTCTTTCAGAAGAGAGACCGGGCAACGGTCAAGGGGGGATCCTTTAGGGTCCGCTGTTGGATAGTAGTTCCAGGAACCAGTCTCTTTCGATGGGGTTCAAAGAGTCAAAAGATGGCATTGCGGCGGGCGGTGCAGCGGAGTCTAGAGGGGCAGGTGAGGAGTATGGGGTGAGGGTAGACAGTTTGTTATTAAGGGTTGCCATCCTGTCTAGTGATGTGTTGTAGAAATGCAGGGAGGGAAGAGTCGCAGAGCGTTTGCGTGGGTGTGGTCAGGGCAGAGGTGCAGGAGGGTTTCATGAATTCGGAGATGATCTTGTGGAGCTCTTTGCTGCTGTTGCGACAGTTCAGGATTCGTTTATTGCAATAGGTCTTTTTGGCCTTTCGGATCTCGGATTTGTAATTACGGTGGTGGCAGGCAAACAGATCTGCTTAGAGGGGTTTTGGATGTTCGTCATTTGTGCTCAAGAGAGTTATTTTGGCTATTGAAGGTCTTCAGGTGGGGTCTGAACCATTTGGGGGACGGTCCTTTGCAAGAGGCAGCGGGGCAAAAGGGGGTGAGAGGAAGTAGTGATTCATTAAGCCAGGAGTCAATGGATTTGATGGTCAATGGCCTATCGGAGGTTGGCTGTGCTGGGAGACTGTGCTGCAGGGCATCAGCTAGGTCAGGGAATAACTCGTCTTTGTTCCAGCATTTGTGATCATCTGTGGGGACAGGGTCAGCCTTGGGTCGAGGGTGTGGAGTGTGGCCAGAGAAAGGGATGGCAAAGTGGTCTGTCCAGATGAGCAGTTTGGGACTAGATACAGAGACAAGGTCATAGGATCTGAAGAATGCATCCAAGGTGTAACCTCCAGAGTGGGTTGGACCTGTGGTTGGACCTGTGGTATGTCGAGAAAGGTTGAGTGCCTTGGCATATCAAACCAGATATTGAAGTCCCCCAGTACTGTGTTGGGTGGTATACCTGTATGGTAGCTAGCAAGTCACAGATTGTCTGTCATATCCGGGGGGTCTGTATATGACTAGGAAGCTGTGAGCGAGTGTTGACAGTAGAGCGTTTCACTGCAAGGGATTCACAGTTAGTATTGCAAGCTGGCTTTCGGTGAGTGAGATGGTGGAATGAGGTTTGTAGGGGATCGCTATTCCGCCACCTCTGGAAGGTCTGTTGTGCGAGATAAATGAGTAGCGGGGGCGGGGGGGGCCCCTCACGCGCGACTGGTCCAAAATAGTCAGAAAACCAAGTTTCCGTGATGAAAATGAGGTTAGGATTGTCAGAGGATAAAAGGTCAAAGATGCTGTGTCCGTTTCTCGTCATGGAGCAGGCATTAATAAGGAGGCAAGTGAAATTCATGAGGCGTGGGGGTTTTCCTGACGCTCATGGCTGGGAGGGCTTGTTTGGATTGAGATGCAGTGGGTAAGCTGTCAGTCATTGCAATGCAAGGTGTGGTCAGAGCAGCTGACAGAGGAGGTAGTGGGAGTTCGGGACACAAGTGCTCTTTGGGGGGGGTCAGGTCGAGTAGAGTAAGCGGGCGGTGGTAGGTATTCGTGAGATGTCTTGGGGTGGAGAAGGGAAGGTGGGGGGTGAGTGGTGCACGGGTGTTGTGTAGGGTCAGACGAGTTGTTGAGTGTGGTTTGTGTCTGGATGGAGCTCAGGGTTTAGGTGTATGGGGTGAGAGGTCATGTTCAAAGAGGTGGAGACGGGGGGTTGGCAGGTGGGGGTGGGCCTGACGGCAGGGCTGGGAAAGGATGAGGGGTTGGACTGATGAAGAAATGGCGAGGTATGGAGACTCGAGGGAGAGGGCCCGTCACCCTTTTCGCGTTGTGTGCGTTTGCTGCAAGAGGAGTGAGAGAGTGTCGGAAGGTCAGAGGGGGAAGGGGATGAAGCGACTGTTTAATAAAGGGCAAGACTTGCTACTTTGAGTGAGGGGAAAAAGGTTGAAGGGGGAGGTCTGTGGGTGGGGGTCAAGGAGGAGCAGAGGGTGGAGGGGAGGGGCAGTGAGGGTGGTAGGACTAGAGGGATTCATAGGTGAAGCGGTGAGTGACCGAGCTGTGCGGTGGGGAGGTCTTTATGGGTCTGCGCGGTCATGAAGACGCTGGGATTTTGAAGGAGTGGTGTTGGTGGGGAGGAGGTGTGAGGTTGAGGGGGGTGGAATGCATTTTGGCAGGGGGGGTTGATTTGTTGAGACGTGGAGTTCTGAACGAGTGGGTGAATGCTAGTGCAGGGGTCCAGGGGGTTTTGGCAGGGGCTGGGAGGACTGAGGTTGGGGGGGGCAGGTCGGGGGTTAGGGGAGTTCCTATGTTGCTGCATCAATGTTGCGGTAGTGGTGGGGGGTAGTTACGGGGGGGGGGCTCATGTTGTGTTTTGGGCGCCAGAGAGCTCCTCTGTCTTGTGAGTTGGAAATTGCGCAGGGTGTAGGTATGGGGGTTAGGGGGTTGTTCTCCGTGGATGCCCAGGGGGTGAGCGGGCGGATGGGCTGAGGTGTGAGGGAAGTGTATAGGGTGCAGGGTTGGTGTTTGGCATGTCAGAGTGCTCCTCTGATTTTAGAATTAGAGGGGGTATGGTGGTTGGCGAGGGGGGTCATAGTGTCTGGGTGTTTGAGTGCAGAGGTCAGAGATGGCGGGGTGAAGTGGTATGCAGGGGGGTTTGTGAATGTAGGAGCTAGCATGGAGTACCAGAGTCAGGTGTGGTGCATTGTTGTTTGGCGGGGCATGGGGTGGCAGTGGTGCAGAGGGGGCAGGGTTGTGGGGGTAGAGAGGCGGTCTTGGTTGTTGTGGTATTTCCGTCAGGTTGGGCAGGTCAGTAATGGTTGTGGTAAGGAGTAGTGCAGCAGGTGAGCGATGTGGGGGTCAGCGAGTAACTGCAGATACAGAGGTTTAGGAAAGGAGGTATCTGGGTTGATGGACCAAAGACTAGGGTACCAGCAGATGTTGGGAGAGTTAGTGCAATAACAGCAGCTAGGTTTAGGGCACCTGGATAGAGGGAGAAAGGGCAAACACGCGGGTCAACAACGAGTGTAGTAACAGTAGATACGATAGCAGCACCTAGATTTCAGACACCTGGATAAAGGGAGAAAATGCCCAACAGGGTACAACAGTAAATGCAATACCTGTGAATGTGATATCAGTGAATGCAATAGCAGCACCTAGATTTGAGACACCCAGAGAACAGGAGAAAGGCCTAGCTTTCACAGAATGGCAGGCCATAATTAAATACACCTACATTCTAGAGACCTAAATCACGGGAGAAAGGCCTAGGTTTCACCGAGTGGCAGGCAGTAATTAAATATACCTAGATTTGAGACACCTAGATAACAGGAGAAAGACCTAGACTTCACTGAATGGCAGGCAGTAATACAGTACCTAAATTCGAGAATCCTGTATAGTGGGAGAGAGGCCTAGGGTTCACGATACGATCAGTTTTCAAATAGTTTGTCTTCACAGTGGATTTCCTAGTGCCAGTGATGGGTGCGAGTGGTTGGTGTACCTCTTTCCAGTGGTAGTGCTGTATGGTGGGTGAATGCTAAAGTGGTTATTGGTGCCAGTGTGATTGTGCGAGAAATTGCACCTACCTTATCCGTTGATGCGGGTTGACAGGAGTCTGTTCCTCGTTTGATGCGTCTGGGTACAGGAGCTGGTTGCTACTGCATTGCCTCAGGTGGAATTATGCCGTTGCAACCACCTCATTAAATGTGATAAGAGCAGGGAGGTATTAGCTGTGATGATGTTAATCTTAAAAGATATTTGTACCGCGCACTATCACCTCACGGAGTGGTCCCCTGGCGGATATGAATCAAAGGGGGGGTAGATTAGGCGTGTTAGTAGGAGCCGCTCTTTGCCGTGGGGCCTTTAGCTGCCAGGGCTGCTAAGGGCAGAGGGCTGCCCTAGAGCTATGCTATTAATGGCATACTATCAGCCAATCGGGGTAGTGGGCGGGACATGAGGCGGGGAGGAGCAAAGAATAACATGGAAGGGAAGGCAGGCAGGGGGGCTCACGGAGCGTTGGAGCGCTCAACAAAGCAAAAAATTCACAAACTGACAAGTTTAGCACTGGGGTGCAGGGGGCCTCGCCTCAGCGACGCCAGGGACCAAAGTTGCACGCTGGGGGTGGCACTACGAGGGACTAGGTCCCCGTTAGGGTTCAAGATGGAATTAGCCAATTGGGGGAGGGACACGAGGCGGGGAGGAACAAAGAATAACACGGAAGGGAAGGCAGGCAGGGGGCTCAAGCAGCGTCAGAGCACTCAACAAAGCAAAAAACTCACAGGTTAGCACTGGGGTGCAGGGGGCCTCACCTCAGCGGCGTCAGGGACCAAAGTCTCACATACTCAATAGGGGTTTCTCCTCCCATGGTAGTAATGGTCATGCCCTTGCTGTCCTTACGCCTGCGCTAACGCGCTGCGCACACTGTTACTGTTCGTCAATAAAAACTCAGTCAACGTTTCATCTTCTCCGTCACGTCAAAAAAAAAATTTAAAAAATAAAGATGCTGTTCCTCTAACCCTCCCTTTTTCTTCCCACACTCCCGCTCACACACAAACAATACAGCTACTTACACAGTGCCCCTCCTCCTTGGGCGTTCACCCTACACAATAAAAATACAAATAAAACAATCTAAAATAACAAGCTAAAATAAGCACCACTATTCCCAAGCCCTCTAATTATAAGGGGTTCCTATTAATTTCCATTTTCCTCCGTTATACATTGCTCGTGGTACCACCTTCTCCCCTCTCTCGGGGAGGCTCCCTACCATTCAATTTTCCTTTCCTTAATATTTTCTTTAAAAGATAACAAGCCACAACCACAACAGACCATCAATTCTATTCTACTCACACTCTTCACACTCTCCCATTCATCTACCCCCTAATTGTTATTACTTGCAAAGCTATACTCACGTGTGCGTGTTCACCCAAACTCCTCCATCACAGGGTTCCAACAACACCGGCCTGCACTCTCCTCAGAGCCACGCCCAGCTCAAGAGAGCAGGCAGGAATTCTGCAAGGATGGCTCCTGCACGCCACTGGGGAATACTGCGTTTTTGGGACTGGTCGCTGGAGGTGGGGGCGGCCCCTACGGAGAAGCTGCCTGGACACCTCCACAGGTATCAGGGGCAGTGGGATCACATCAGGGTCACCAATTGAAGACACCCCCCTAAACGCTCACACCAGAAAAAATACAACCCGCTAGGGAAAAAAGGTCAAAAGATTCTTTAACAAGTTTTAATTATACAAAAAATAGGTGTGCCAGCAAAGACCTCTGCTCAGTAACGTTCTGAGCAATAAAGGTGCAAGAGCTTTAAAAAGGGGCACAGCGTCATCAGTATAGAGTAAAAACCCACACGGCTGATGTGTGCAACCCTATGCATGGTCAGCCTACCCCATAGGGGATGCCAGGTGTCGGGGAGAATTCTCAGAAATGTGCCAATTCCGCTCTACCTTAGAGACCCCCAGCAACTTTGCTGGATTTTGAGGAATTTTTAACCTGGAGGGAGCAATACCCTTTTCCCTCACTCTCTCATGTATTTTTAATGTGATTTGAACTCTGTTTCTTTTTGTTATGGCGCCTGACAAACTCCATAGGTATCATCTTTTGCATTGTATCACACAGCACCTTCAGTGCAGTGGGACAGGGAAGTCTTTTAGGATTTCCCAAATGTTTAAATACCTTCCCTTGGATAAAGTACTGTTTCCAAGAGCAGCGAAGTGAAATGGACTACTTACATGTGTAACTTTCTAGACCCAGCACACACTATCTTACAATAGGGTGTTGGAGGGGTTACGTAGTCTTTGTCAAGTTTCTCATGTAACATTTTTATGTAACCCTTTCCTCGATGAATGGCTGGTGGCAGTGGTTTACTTTTAACTACCATGGTGTGCTTTTAGCGTGGGCTGCATTCGCAGATACAGTAAAGCACCCAAGGGTGCCATTTTTGTCAAAATGGCCCTCGTCTTCTTTTTTCGCTGTTTCTTTGTAGAAAGGTCCGTCTTGACATTTACTCAGCGCGCCAAACCAGGGTTGGTCCCTTTGTTCGTTTGGTCTTTGGTGGTATTCAAGAAGGAAGCCTGCATCTGGCTCCAGGGTGTCTGGCGGGGACAGGAAGCGAGGGAGGTGCCCGAAACGCACTGTGCTTAGTCTCCTAGGAAAGAGGAATGCACTCCTAGGTGATTGGCTGGCTGGCTGTCCGGAGAGGATAGCTACTCTGCTGGGTGACCGATAGCTAGGCTGGAATGAATGGGAGAAACCTGCATAAAAAAGGTGAGGATTTTTGGGTTGGAAGGCAGAGTCGACCACTAACGAAGGAATCCGAAGAAGAACTTGGAAGAGACGCCTGCTGCAACTCCTGGACCGTTTGTTTGCCCTGAGAAGCCCTGCTGTTATGCTGAAGCTCTGAATTCTTCTCGACTAGAGAAGCCCTGCAAGGACGATTTCTCCCCTCGAGTTGGTGGGACCAATCAACTCCAACGTAAGCCACCTGGACATCCTCTCGAAGCTGGTTGAATTTCCACTGCAGTTGCTGCTGGAAACCGTAGAGCCAGGGAGAAGAACACCAGATCGTGTGTGTTGCTTTTAAGTTGGCCAAGAGCTCCAGGAAGATCCTCCGGACTCCCAGGAAGCAGGAATGACCGAGCCTGAGCCACCTCAACAGAGTGCTGGACACCAGATGCAAGGAAAGCCCATCTTGACAGCCAACAGTCTGCAGTGTTGCTATTTGCTTAAATGTGAGGAGCTGAAACCGCAAAGTGGCACTGAATAGAAGTTGGTCCTTTTCTGTCACGGTCAGCCCGTTGCAGTGTAGGAGTCCTCCAGACGTCCTCCATCTTGTCCCCACGACTGAGGCCCAGGAACACAGGATCTGCTGAGCTCCACAGGAACAGAAGCCAGCCAGAGCCCTTTCCTTCTAACCAAAGGTACTGTAAAGTCCAAGAGAACTTACCTCTTGTGTAACCGCACTTGTTCTCAGTTGAGACTGGTCTTGGTTACTCGTGTAGAGTTGCCATCAGCTTCTTTACCTCACAAGCCTAACCAGCTTGTGACCCTTCTTTGATTCCTTCTTTTTTACAAATACTTCTAAAACATTGTGCAAGACTTACCTACCTGCAAGAAGTGCTTCAGTCCACCTAGACTTTTGCCCAATTGACTTTGGCCTAGCCTGGCTCCCTGAATGACTTCTTCCCTCCGACATTGTGTTTGGTCTACCTTCCAGGAATGGGTTAACTAACTTTGCATTGGGGGTTTTTCAAAAGTACTTACCTGCTTCAGAATATTTGTGTGGTCTCTTGTTTTATTCTAAGAATCCTTTTCTTTGACATGCTCCTCAGTATTACTCTAAATGCAACAGCGATATATTGATGTCCATAGTGCCCTAGTTATTTAAGTCACCTGAGGGTGTCGGAAGTGTGTGTGCCATCCCAAATGGGTATTTGCTGATTTAGAGAATCTAAGAGTGTGTATTTTGGAGTGCATTTGTGTGTTACTATTATATTGCCTTTCTGAAGAAGGCTTACTCAAACTGACTGTTAAATTAATATTTGTTTAATCAAAAAATCTTGTGTGTAAGAGTTTATTTGAATACTTGTCACTGTGAATCTCTGTGCAACTCCCCTACAGCTCACATTGACCCCTCTTGAGATGAGCCTCGCTGCTCAACACGTCACCAATCGGTGTAGTACGGGCTTGTACCAAAGGTTGTGTTCCTATTGCCAGGGGTTCAGGGTTGTTGTAGTGCACCCAAAGGGTACTTCATACATTTGTGCCTAACACCAGGCAATTGGCCCCAGCCCCGCCCGTCAGTCAGTCATGTGGGGTCAGCTGGGCTCATCGTTTCCAGGGAACCATGGTCAATATTACAGTTAAAGTGTGTTATTGCAACAGTGCTACTCTTTGTTACACAGGGCACCTAGCAAGATCATGGACTGGTACAGTGGGGAGGCTCAAGGTCACTGATCGGCACACATTTCACTCATCCCAGGTGCGTCGTCTGGCGTCCAAGGCTTCCACCATTGCTTTTGGACTAAGATTTATCCCTCCCCGCACCTTGCATTACAAATCAGGTCATTGGAAAGTACAGATAGGATGACCGTTCTTTTAGATCTTTCATGGTTGTCTGGTTTATGGTCGTTGGGCCTGGGGTCAGCTGGTATCTTGGAATTCAGGGGTCTTTGGGCCTGGACAGTTGTAGGGGCTTAAACCTTTAGTTGACTGGGTTGTGGGTCAGAGGATTGCTCTGGCCCGGTTCAGATAACACAAATAGTGAGGCACCCAACACTGTCTCATGGCCTTGAAAGACACATTCTTTGTCAGGTTAAAAACGTATTGGAAACATTTGAAGAACAAAGGAGGGTTTCTGTGGAAATAAAGCAGATCTCTGTCTCGTAAGTGCTTGGGCCTATTCAGATTTCTTCATCAGGTTTGCAGCCTGTGTCTAACGCGCAGCCATGCAGGCCCAATGTTTCCGCCATAGCTACAAAATGGCACCCGTTTATATGCGCACACTAAGTCTAAACATCAACAGTTTGCGTGATATTATGTCCGTGCAGGGTCTCTTAGTACACAACCCTCACCCCTGGCACATTACAGGTTTCTTCACAGGATTCGCCTCACCCTAAAGCGCCTAGGGGGGTGGAATAGGTTCATTTTCTTCCCATCATTTGCTAGGGCAATACATGGGGTGGGTGAGCAGGGATTGGAAGGCTTGTGGACCTTTGGAGGGCATTACACCCGGACGATAGGGATGTATCATCATTTTATTCCTCAGTGCACGTGTTCACGTGTGGATTATATTACAGCTGGACAGCAGTGGGTGCATAGTACTGGTTACCGAGGACGTTGCACGTTATCGGACCACTCTCCTATTGAATGGCAGTTCACGATGGAGCTGGGGGTAACGCCTTGCTAGACGTGGTGTACTGGAGTAAAGTGCATGAGGTTATAAAATGTTTTGCCGTCAATGAGGGGTCGGTTGCTTCTGTTGGGATCCTTTGGGATACGTTTAAGGTGGTTCTGCAGGGGCGCTGCCATTCCATTGAGTGCGGGGTGCTTAAGGCCATCCAAAGAAGCCTGGAGGCCGAGTTGAAGGTGTTACAGGCTAGGCGATGGCCTGGCTGCAGTGAAAGAGGCGCTTGATCATGTTCAGGCGGAGGCCGATAGGGAGGTGCACTTCCTTGCATCTCTGCAGTTGGCACAGCGGGATGGGGAAAAGGGTAGGCGCAGGAGGCTCCTTGCTAGGCTGGTGCGGGGGTGGGGGGGACGTGGCAAAATCGACCCCCCCCAGTGCTGAGGAGAGTAGATGGGTTGCTGTGTCGGAGCCCAAGGCGATCCTTGGGGAATGCAGAGACTTATATTAAGCTGTATGAGGCTCAGAGGCCGGCAGACCAGGATACTTTGCAGGCTTTTGTTGGTGGTGCAGAGTTGGCGGGTATTGAGGTGACTGCAATGGAATTGTTGTGGCCCCCCCCCCCCCCCCCAATTACTGTCGCAGAGGTCTTGAAGGCAATTTAAGATTTGCCGACCTCCAAGGCTCAAGTTCCGATGGTATTCCTCCAAAGTTTAACAAGGAATTTGGTCCCATTGTAACAGAGTACCTCATTCAGGTGTGGCAGGAAACATTGGAGACGTGGGTGTTGCCCCAAACGATGCAGGAGGGGGCTCATCTCTAATTCTAAAACCGGGGAAGAACCCACTAGAGTGTGCTTCGTATAGGCTGATTTCCCCAATTAATCTGGATGCAAAATATTTCCCAAAGTACTGGCAGATAGGTTTCTCCCTTTGGTGGTTCACTGGGATCTGTCTGGGTTTATCCTAGGCCGCTGCACAGCATTGAACTTGCATAGGTTATCTGGTGCGTTGGCTCAGATTGATCCATCCATTATTGGCGCGCTATTGGATATGGAAAAGGCGTTCGACTCTGTCGCCTGGGACTATCATTTTGCGGTCATGGAGAAGGTGGGGTTACCGCAATACTAGTTGCATATTCGGGAGTATATGCACAGTTTGGGCTTTTTTGGATGCACTCTGTGTCCTTTGAATTGAGGTGGGGACACGGCAGGGGTGCCCGTTGTCACCACTTTTATTCGCGATAGCTATAGAGCCAATCGCAGTCCGGTTGCTATCATGGCATAGACGCTATAGGCTGGCGGTGGGTGGGATCAGAGAACTGATATCCTTCTATGCAGATGATGTCATTCTGTATGTTTAAGACCCAGAGAGGAATATGAAGCCTATTTCGGAGGATGTTGCGGCATTTAGGGAGCTCTTGGGTCTGCAGGTGAATTGGGCGAAGTCCATTTAATTTCCATTGAATGAGGACACGCCACGGCCGCTTCGTGTAGAGGGGTTTTGTTGGGAACAGATCAGCCCTAAATACTTGGGTGTAGTTAGTAGAAACCAACCACAGTTACTGAAGGACAATCACAGGGCTTATCTCGAGGCATTGCGTGGAAAGGTTGAGAGGTGGGCCGCACTCCCACTCCCGCTTATGGGTAAAGTGGCTATCCTTAAAATAGTAATACTTCCTAAATTATTGCATTTATTTAACATACCGGTTTGGCCTGGTACACGATATTTTAGAGACCTGCAAACACTGTTTCTTAAGTTAGTGTGGGGCCCTAAATCTCCTAAAATTAAATGGGGCTCACTTACTAGACCGTGGAATCAAGGTGCCCCCCCCCCCCTGACTATAGCCGATATGGGTTTGTTGGCTCAGGTCTCGTTTGCATAGTATTGGATGCCTGGTTCTCCACCCTTTCCCCATGTGCTCACTGAGTGGCGTTCGCCTTCTTCCTATTCTTTGCAGAGTACCTTGTTGTCTAGGAGGGTTGTTGATAGGTGTCTGTTTGACCCAGTCGCGTATACAGTCCACGCTTGCCTGCGGATATCGTGCCGGTAGTCCCCAGAGTTGGCGATCTGGGATACTCTGTATATTGCCCCTAAGTTCCTTGGGCATCAATAACATGTTTAACTTTTAAGTGGGAGCTAGTGGGGGCTACACGGAGGCGCTGGAGAGGTTTGGGCTAGCATTTCAGTATTTTAGGCTGCGGGAGGTGTTTCATGCATGGTCTCTTGATTTCCATGCTGAACCACAGGTGTGTCCGGTGCTTGTTAACTCAGCTAACGCCAGTAGGGTGGTGTGCACTGTGTATCGAATGGTCCAGGTGATTATTCCTAAGGAGACACCGGTGTAGAGGTAGCAGCGGGCGAGTGACATTGTGATGGAACTGGAGGACAAAAAGTGGCAATATATGTGTTCATATACCTAGAAAGTAGCAATTTCTTCAAGGTTTATTCAATTCAAGGTCCTTCACCGGGCTTACTCTACACTGGCGGTTCAGCAGAAATGTGACGATTCTAAGGACGGCACATGCCCCAGATGTCATTGCAAAGGTGCTGAGTTTATACATATGCTATGGGACTGCCCTGCTTCATCGTCTTTCTGGTGGCAGATGGCTAAACTGATGGGGCAGATGCTCCGTCATACGGTCCCACATGATATTCAGTGTTGCTTGTTCGGGTGGCTCCGGGGTATCTCTAAGAGTGAATGGAAGCTGCTCTCTATTAGTAGGATTCTAGCTAAGAGATGCGTTTTAATTCTTTGGTCTAGTTCTGCAGCTCCCACTGTTGCCAAATGGCTCCTGGATTTGGCATGGTGTGATGTGGGCATGAATATTGTAAGATGCAACCTGGAAGTTCTAGGCCTGGGGATATGTGGGACCCTGTTTTTGCATTCCTGGTGGGATGACAGAAGTAGGGGAGGGAGCTGCAATACCTTTGCTGGAGCAAGGGCCGGCAACCTGACTGTACTATGGGTTCCTGGCTACTACGCGGTGTCTCTGGAGAGTGGGGACAGCAGATTTGACATTTGTAATCTGATTAGGTGTATTGGGGGGGGATAGAAGAGGGAGGTGGGTGGAGATGGCTGCAGGGTGCTAAATATGTTCATGGTTTGTTACTGGCTACGGGTATATGACATGATGTCCCCCTTTGGTTGTTTATGTTCTTGGGGTATCGGATGTAATGTGAACCTATTAAATAACTTTTTTATCCTCCTGTCCCTTAGTCTGGGGGGACAGTGGCAAGTGTTAAGAGTAGATTTCCTTTTTGAGTGTAATTCTCTCCACCCAAGTCCCCCAGCACTTTTTGCTGAACACTGACTCCTGAGTGAGTGGGAATCTTTTTCCACGCTCGCCCGTTCTTTTACTTGGGAACCCCTTTTCATTGCTTTTTAATGGAGTTCTGTGTTACTCCATGTTTTCTGGCATTTACCTTTTGCCCCACTTTCTGTGAAGTGTTGCTGGAAGCCCTGTGTGCTTTCCTTTTTATTTTACATGGGTTAACTACAGCTATCAGGGCAGGGGGGAGGGGGGGGGGAACACCCCTTTGTCCCTCCTATATTTTATTTTGTGAGATCAGCACACCCCCACCTTATGTGGAGTGCTGAGGGGAAACATGGTCTCCCTTTTCTTGAGGTTCCAGTAACTTTTGGTTACTGTTAAAAGTGAATATGACAGGCTTTTTACAAGAGTTCTGTGGACTTCTACCACAGGCTGTCTTATAAACTGCACTAGGGACACAGGGGTCACCACTTGCCTAAAATGGTGGTTGTACTTTTTTTTTACTTTAAGCCCTGTTCATGACGATATGTTCTTACTTCAGCCTTCTTCTACCTTCCTGGGTGAGGGAGGTCTTAATGGGTCTTTTGTCTTTGGCAGCCTTTCCCGTCATATACACTATGGCTTTTTAAAGCCATAGTGTATATACAATGAAATAACTGCGAGTGTGTGTTTCCTTCGAACAATTGTACGCTCCAAGTACGGTGTACCCTAGAGCCCTTATCCCTCCTTGGCTAAGCCTAGCTGCTCAGGAATTGTCAGATTGAATGTGTGTCCCCACTGATTAGTGGCATAGCAATCTAAACCATATGCCTCATTAACAAGACAACTGTGAGTATACTACGTTGTCATCAAGAAGACCGTCATAAAGAAGGTGGGCAGAAGAAATAAGCATACCACTGAAACCGGTCAACTTACTGTATGTAGTAAATGGTACACAGTTGCTTCCCAATGACTATAGTACTCCTCTTCCAATGGACCAATTCATTTTGGCTTCCTGTGTAGAGATCAGATGGGTCTTCATAGACACTTTTAGAAATATTTGGTTTATCTGCCAATAAAGAGAATGTGTCCAATAGTATCCTGCGACCACAGATATAGAAGTTAGAGCATAGAGCTTTACTGTTCTTTTTCTATCCACTTTTAGAAAACGGCACACCAGCACTGACTGCGGATCGTTTTTTTCCAGGCAGGGTAAGAGTAGAACCGTTCCCTGTCCCCCTTTGCCTATGAATTAAGTCTATACTGGTTACAACAGACATATTTCTGCACAGACTGTACTTGTCTTATCTCCTTATGAACGTATGGTTAAGTGTAGGTCAGTGGCACTATAACATTTTGTGTTAGAATATTAGCTGCCAGGGCTTACCCTGTCCCAACTAAGTTTGGGGGCCTCCCTATAAAGTTATTTGGTCCAGTGGGTGGTCTCCATTTTACCTGGTTTTGTCCTTTTTGAACACCACCCACTGCCCCCCAATTCACCAAAGTGAAGGTTGTAGTTGTTCCCTCAAAGACCTGAGGGATCACAGGACTATCCCTTGTCCCTCTGTGCACGTGGGAGGAAGTGGCCACCTTTGGTCGGTGTACGTTTGTCTATCAAGGATTGGATGCCGTCGTCAGCTGAAACCAGTTCCGACAGGTAAATGGATATGGCCTGTCCGGGACAGTGTAGTAGATTCATCCCTTTGTGAGAGAACTTTCCAGAGTGCATGGGTATGCTTAGAGGGATAGTATGCCACTGGCTGACCACCTCCGTTAGAATTATGCATGGTTTATGATTGGGTGCAGTGTTCATTCACTGATTCCCAAGGGGGATAGAATCAGACACCCAATTCTGCACTCTGGCAGGGCAACTGTTCAAGCAAGTACCAAATCTGTACACCAGCACCTTTTACAACTCGAAGAATCAGATGGCAAAGCTCTGTCTCAAAGGACACCAGAAGAAATCCGCGGAGGCTCTCCTTTCCCCTAATTCGGTGGAGACAACTGGACCAGGGCACCTGCTCAAATGCCTCCGGCTCTCTGAAGCGGACGTGTCTGCATCAATGGACCCAGAAACACATGCCCGTCGCTGCCAGGACCCCAAGGTCTTAGCTAAACTGACCAAAGAATCCTCAACACAGAACCGCAGGCAAGCGTTCTGGTTCAGTCTTCTCTCACCTGGCAAGCTCCAGGTGTCGTTCTGTCTCAGTTCTGCTGCAACACTGCCGAACTCTACTTCTCTGGTGAGCTGTCTTCAGCCGTTAATATCCACACTTGCTGGGGTGTCTCACCAAGCCAATCCCTTTCCTCAGATGTCAGATCTGTGCCACTCGCCTCTGCTCCTCTGGCCCAAGAGTGTGCCTGTCGCTTAACAACCCATGAAGAAACCACCTCTGGAAACCGCCAACCACATCCTGGTCCATAAGCCTTCAAGTGTTAGGCTTCACTACAGAGTGTATGCTAGGCTACAAACATTACAATGAAGATTTGTCCAGTAAGCATAACCAATTTGGAACAAAAAACACCCATCCAGGTATGGATTAGATCCCCATGGCCCTAGTCTGCATAGGAGTGTTGGGGAAACTTTTTTGCAACTTCCCTCCATACCTGCCTTTTGTCTGAATGCTAGCTGATTTTTTAAAGTGAGGCTCTTTAGCCTCACCTGTTTCATTCGGGGGTTCACTGGTCCGTCCCTACAGCCAACCATGCAGGGAATGTGTCTCTTTATCACCTTCCTTTTTACATGGCCTTTCTTTTTCTTTCAGTAATGTCCAGCTTCTTTTGTGATGTGTAGTGAACACATTGGTGGCAGTGAACAAATTCTTATATTTATCTAGTATGTACCCATAAACCTATTTTTACTGTGATGCCTTTTTGAGCATCATAAACTCTTAACTGCTGCTACTCGTTGTACAAGCCATGCGATTTGGTGGCTGTGAGGGAAAGAGGGAGAACTGGCCAAAAGAGACTCCTGGTACAATTTAGTGCCAATCCACACTTCAGCCAGGGTATGTTCTGTTGCGGGCAGATTGTGAGGTGGCAGCCTGTCTCCGAATGGACAGCCACATCCTGTTGCAGGCCCCTTCCGTAGGTGGACTGCGGCAACCGATCAGCCCAAATTCCGGATAAAATAAGGACCTGGACATTTGGGATAGTTAACCGCTGAAGGCCTGCTGCAGCAACCAGCATTGTAAAAGCCAACCAATGCATACCAGACATCTGCCATTAAGTAGACAGGGAAGGGCTGAACCAAGTGCCTTCCTCCCCTACTTCTGGAAAGCATCACCACCGGGTCTGCAATTGGCCTGAACCTCACTGGACCTGGACTGTACCGTTGCATGGACCCTCCTGCCTCGTCACTGGAAACATTCTGGTATCCAGAGAGCTTTGCTGGGACCTTGTCAAACGGCAGCTGCCATCTCCCACCACGAGGGCTGCTGGAATGCAGAATTTGACCGTACTGCTCCTGTGGGCCTGCCAGTCCTATCTTGAGTCCAACCAACTTCATCTCTTGGCTGCTGTTCATGCTTCTAGAACTGAAATCAAAGGGTCTTCACCATATCCAAGGGTCTCTAAGGGCATGACCCAACTATCAGTGGGCGCCTTAAACCTGCAGCCAGTGAGTGTCCAGGAACCAAGTCTACAGTGAGCCCTATTGTCCTCCTCACCGAGTCCCTCTGCCAGGGTGTCTGGTTTCACAGATCTGAGTCTGGGAGTCAAGATAACTTATATCCCATTAAGTGCCCCTAACACCACTAACTTGTACAGAGTGTTGTCCTTATTTAAAAAGTAGCTACCTTACCAGGACACAGGCAGTGGAGCTCAAGTTTCAGGTGGCATCCCTACAGTCACCTGGGGACTGTTAGTCTACATAGCTGGAGGACCGTCTGGGAACTTTCTACATTTAAATTCTGCAAAAACATGCTTGATAAGCCCACCTGACAGACGGACAACTGAGGAAAGGCTAGTATGGATTTCCAAGTTGTTGCTCTTGTATGCGTACACAAACCCTTTCGAAGGCTTGAGCAATTACTTCTTAGCTTCCCCTCCACACTTTTGCTGCCTTACAATCTACAAACCTACATCTCAGTTGAATTCTTTGGTGGTAGGTAACGAACTGTGGAAGCATATATTTCTAGTAGTGATTTTAGCAGAGATTGAGAAGCTGTCGGAAGCGGCCAGTACTCTCGAGTCAGAGTTTTTGGTGCGGCTTGATGGCTAATGAAGGGGCCGTGTAGGTCAGCTACTCTAATTCTTCCGAGCCTTCCAAAGTTCTCGTTGGAGCGTTGTGATGAGCCAGAGGGAGAGAAGACACATCAGACCCTATTGAATAGTGAACGGCTGTCCAGGAAGAATGGTATGCAAGGATGATGTCAAAAGATCCTGAAAGGAGGGCCTTCTTGATTGACAGACAAGCAAGTGCCAATAAGAGAGAGTGAGGTGCTTTGCTTTAATACCGTTTTTTTCTGATGGGCTGTTTTGATTTGGGTTTTGACAGGAGACAGAGAAAGCTGGAGAAGAAAGCGACCCTCCGGAAGGAGAGATAAATGAGTGGGCCTATTGATTGGACATGCTATACAGAGTTAAGGCGGGGATCGCTCCCGTTGAGCCACCCCTGAAGTTACATTTTAGATAATAGTTTTTACGCTGAGTTACTGACTAAGTGAACGAAGCGCTGAAAGACACGGCTTCGACGGCCCAGCGAACCGAACAACTGTATCCTTGTGTGTGAAGAAGTGACAGCGTGTCCGAAACGAAGACCGGAAGTATCCAGGGCCGAAGCAAGAGGGCCGACGTGTTACATATGTTGCTGAACGAACAGCTGTGGGAAATAGAGGAGCGGCGCTAGCCCCCATCGTTGCGGAGGTGGGGCTTAACTCCGAAGGAGCAGAAGAGCCCCTCGGAGTCAGCAAGCATCGAATGACAGGTCCGAAGGACGTCAACAACCGAAACGTTGTATGAGGAGTTGACACACCCCTTTAGTGAACGGAGGAACATGATCGCATTCAGAAGAGGTGAGAGATTGTATTTCTCCTTGGGAAAAAAAGTTTAAAGTAATTGTCTGACAGTGGAGCAGATTGATGGGAAAGGGTTCCGACCCCACAACCCAGAGACTTGGTTAAGGACTTTACAACTGAAGTAACGTTTTTATGGGAAAGTTAATTCCGGAATGTTGACTTTATTGTTCCAAACGAAACAATTCCCTTCCACAGTTCGAATGAGACTGTAAGAGAGACGCACAGAAGGAAAAGTCTCGCTGAGAGTCTGAGTTAGCTAAACAAGGAGAAGACACTCTACAGTTTGAGTTGTTGGACAGTAGACCCTAACTCAGGGTGAAGAAAAGGTGCCAGAGAAATTACAAGTCTAAAGAGGTCCTCCAGCTGTTTGACAATGTTTTAAAAGCAAAGAAAAGAGAAAAGGAGTTAATCAATAAAAAGAGTCAACTAAAAGAGCTGTGTGTCTGTCTCTTGACTAACCGCTCTATCACAAGTGTCCTGAGCTGAACCGCAGTTCATGCCCCAGAGCGAGGAGACGAGAGGTAAGGAGATGGGTGTGGGGGGGAGGAAGTGTTCTGATCACAGTGGATGCCGCAAGTAGCTACGATTCTACCCAAATCCTTCCCCGATTACCCCGCAGGTACATTTTCTCCAGCCTCAATGGACGCATGAGGCTTGGCTGCTGGGCAGTGATTCGGGCAGCGTCCGACTTGTCCGACTCGTCTGCTCGAGCTGGTCCAAGCTAGTTGAGCTTATTGGGCTTGCTCGCCGAGAGCTGCCTGAGCGAGGGACCTTGAAGCATTTTGGTGGGCTGTGGGAGTTCTCTCTTCTGTTTACTGCAGATCTGCATTTTTGCACTTTTGACCGCAACCCACAACTGTTGGGGACCGTACACCCATATCCAAGTCTTACTACCATCCCATCTTGACGAGTGTGGCAGGGAGACTGTGGGCAGAGTGCCTTTGATCCTGACCTTATTCAAGAGGGACGGGCCCAACTCTTGAGTACTTGTACACTGCATATTGGACATTTAGCTTCAGAACTAGCTTTAAACTGATAAAAAGGCTGGTGGAGTGTAGAGGAAGTGCTTCTGCGGGCCGACGTCAACTCCAGTTTAAATTTTTTACTGCAATTATACCCGAATTTTAAACCTTGCTGCTTCCCGTTTGTGACTCCAGGTCTCCAAGTCTCAATTACGTCTCCATTACGTATGGAGGACGACTCAGACTTTGTGATTGCTATGGCTGAATCCACTTTTGAGGACAGCCACACTGTAGCGGGGAATGGTGGGGGGGTATTACAGCTAATACTACAGCTAATATGGAGGATGAAGGTAGCCCCACAAACCCCCCAATGAGCTTTCAAGTGGCCCCCAGTCTGGAGCGCACTTTACCCCTACAGTGGTAATAACCAAGAACACACTGACACACGAAAATGCCCTCCAAAAGGAAGGGAGGGCACACGTGAAACAAATACCAGAGGCAGTAACAGAGCTATCGAACAACATTGACCTCACTGTATCTCCACGTGAGGAAAAGAGCAACAATGGGCATGACCCACGGCAGACACCAAAGGACCCAATTTGGGGAGGCTAAAACACTGGCAATTCTCAACACTAGTAGGAGTAAACCTACACCTCCCCCCAGATGTAGGAGTGACAGAAAATCACAAAGTAGGAGAGACTGCCAAACCACGCCAAGATATCCAGGATACTCGGGAGGAATACAGGGGAGTCACATTAACCTCCTCATATACATTTGGTACAAACACCAACTACATAACCACCCGGCTCAAGATACTCTGGGAACTACCTGGAGACCCCGGGGAATCACGCCCATCCTGTTGAAAGGGAACCAGCGTTTCCACTATTACAGGAAATACGATAAACAAGGATGGGACTGGGGCCATACTAAAAGCATCTCGAATACTAAAAGACAACGGTCTAATGCCCACAGAAAGAGGTGGAAAGGGCAGAGAACTTTCACCCCGTCTGACTTCCGGATTAAAAGTAGTTGGTCAGAAACACTCCCAGGTGCAGACACCACAATGGAGGGGGGAGGCTGTTCTGGACAATGAACCAGACTCAAGGGTTCAGATTGCCACTGGATGTTCGAGGCTTGCCGGCTCCTGCTTTGAAGCGGATGGAACCAGCGACTACGGATCCTAGTATAAAACAACACGTTTTAGCAGGCACAAAAATGGGCAACACACAGTGGGCAATATTATGCTCAAAACCAACAGTCAATCCCTGCAAACAAACGACAAAGGACTGATTTGGATAAAGTAACACCTTACTCCCTTGATGAGGACCTACTGATGGATTTAATAGCTTCACAGGTAGAGCAAAGTAAGGATGAATCGAGTAGACAAAGCATAATTGATCCTAAACTAATAGCAGCCTTTTCTCCAACCATGGCACCTTTCATGAAGCCGATACGATCAGATAAGAGACCAAACTACAGTGATTGCAATGTTGCATAGCAAAATGATCTTTGTAGAAGGGTTTATTATGGCCATCCAATCAAAAATGGACAAAATCGAGTAACAAACTCCTAACATCCTGAAGAGTATACTAGAGCCCGTAATTCGAGACAGGGAGAAGAAGATCATCAGAAAGATTCTTTCCATTCACAACACACAACATCCGTTGGGAGGAGAGCCCCTGAATATGGATGTCCTCAACAAGAAAGGGCCTTGGGTAGGAGAAAGTGAGATCTCTAACAAATCAAGGAAAACATACACAACTGTATAGACACTCACAGAGCTAATGCCCCCTGTAACTATAGTTATCGCAGACACAGAGGCTGAATGAACAAGTCAAAATCTAAGTCAACCTATGTCTGAAGAGCCCCAAAACACTGTTGGTACCCCCGTTGAAAATAACAAAAAACCAACAAATGAACCGCACTCGCCCCTGAAGATCTTCAACATCTTTTATAAACTAGGTGAGGGCGATAAAGGGTTAGTAAAAAAGGCGGACTCCCCACAGTCAAAGAGACTATCTTTCCGTAAAATAATTTGAGCAAGCAAAAAAAAGCATTGACGAAAAAGACACTGGCCAAGACACAGCCAGCTAAGCCACAAGTTGAAGTAGGAAAATTGGGGGAAAGGATAGCGCAGATTAAGAAGGGGACAAGACTAAATGCAAGCACTACTATTCGAAACATTCAGAGACCCGAAACTCCAGAGATGTTAGAGGATCAAAGAAGCCTACGGTCAATGAAAGTGCGAAAGAGATCCCAGATGTGGACGCTCAAAAAACTCCAACACAATCACCCGAGGCTCAAGGGCAGCACGATGACACCAATGTAGACTTACTTGTCTACTTATTCTGACAACTCAGCTTCAATATGCTCAATTGGGTCTGAAAATCAGTCACCGAATGGAGAACCTGACTGTAAACTCTCCAACAAGGAGGATGATGGAGAACAGGCTGAGGAATTGGAAGAGGAACCATTCAATGTAACAAACAGGGGCCCACCACGAAAAAGACTCTAAAGGTCAGACTCTCTAAAGACTGTAAAACCGTTGAATCAACCAACTCAACTAGTGAAAAGACAACAAGCACTAGTGGTCAGTCAAATGAGAATCATGACGAAACCATAAAGGATGACCTCGACCCAGAGCAATTGGTAACAGAAGAGTACAAAATCTGGAATCAGAACAGACACAGTAACCTGGAAAGGAAGGAGGCGGCTCAAAGATCGAATGGAAGACTTGTTACACAAGAGAAGAACTAGTTACTCTTACCTTGTAACGTTCTTTCGATGGGATGTTCCTCCGACGTATTCCTTATCTTAGATAGAAATCCTTCAGCTTTGCTGGCCTCGGAAAATTTTTTCGCCAGAGGGCGCTGCGCGTCGATGATCGCCGAGTCGATGACCCTCGACGGCCTCCGTGCCGACGTCGACGTCATCCTGCCTATAAAGGCCGCGCGCAGCGTCCGTTGCTCAGTTCCGTTTTGTAGTCCCCAGTAATGTTTTTGGATTAGACTAATCACCTTGAAGGAGCATAGGCTGCAAACCCACAGGAAGTCATACTGCGGGGATGGATGGGAGGGTCGATAAGGAATACGTCGGAGGAACATCCCATCGAAAGAACGTTACAAGGTAAGAGTAACTAGTTCTTCGAAGGGATTGTGTCCTCCGACGTATTCCTTATCTTAGATAGACTCCCATAGCAGTGGTATTGTGACTGGAGGCGGGAGTAATAAAAGTTATGTTACCCTTCCAGAATGGACAGAGTGTAACACAGCCTTGCCGAATCTAGTTTCTTGACTAGAGGAGGAATCCAGGCTATAGAATTTGGTAAATGTATGTGCGGACGACCATGTGGCAGCCGCACATATATCTCGAATTGGCACCCCTCTTTGAAGGGCTGAGGATGTTGCGATACCCCTGGTAGAATGAGCCCTTAGATTTTGAGGAGGCTCCTTTCCTGCCAATTTGTAGCACTCCAGAATGGCTAAAATAATCCATCTGGAGATGGTTTGTTTTGTTATTGGAAGGCCCAACTTATGTCCTGCATAACCTACAAAGAGTTGGTCTGCTTGTCTGATCTTAGCCAATCTGCTGATATAGAAGCTCAAGGCTCGCTTAGGGTCCAGCCTGTGCAGTCTCTCTTCCTCCTTCCCCGGATGAGGAGGAGGGTAGAAAGAAGGTAATATAATCTTCTGAGTGATGTGAAACTCCGAGACTACCTTCGGGAGGAAGTTAGGCTTCACCTGAAGAACAACTTTGTCCTTGTAAAAGATTGTATGTGGAGGTTTACACGATAAGGCTTGCAACTCGCTAACCCTTCTAGCAGATGTCAATGCTATTAGCAAAACAGTTTTGAGGGTGAGAAGCTTCAATGAACAAGAGTGTAGTGGTTCAAAAGGGGCACCCTTTAGGAAGTTTAAAATTAGGTTTAAATCCCATAAGGGAACTTGAAAAGGTTTCGGGGGATAAACATTAGTTAATCCTTTTAGGTATTGTATTACCAATGGAATTTTGAAGTATGAAGGCTCCTCTGCAGTGCGCTTAAAGATTGATAGCGCTGCGAGATAGCCCTTAATTGTGCCAACCTGTAGGCCTGAATTAGCCAGGTAAAGTAAGAATGACAACACCATAGGTGTACCACAAGAAAAGGGTTCAATATTCTTTTCTCTGCACCAGCTGCAAAATTTGTTCCAACGGCAGCGGTATAGAGTTTTAGTTGCCGGCCTTCTGGCCGAAAGCAACACCTCCATAACATCATCCGGAAGGTCCCAATCCTTGTACCTCAACCTTTCAGACACCAAGCGTGAAGGTTGAGGGTCTTGATGGCTGGATGGAGAACCTGACCTTCCTTCTGCGAGAGAAGATCCTCTCTGTATGGCAGTCGAATTGGAGGGCAGATGGACATGTCTAGAAGGTCCGGGTACCACGTTCTCCTGGCCCAATCCGGGGCAATTAGGATCATGGTCTTCCGAAACCTTCTCAACCTCCTGATCATTTGAGGAATGACAGGGACCGGAGGGAACGCGTACAGAAGTGGGAACTCCCAGTCCACTACGAACGCATCTCCTAGAGCTCCTCTCGGGGGAAATTCCCTTGAGCAAAATCTGTCGCACTTCCTGTTGATACTGGTGGCGAACAGATCCACTTGAGGGGTTCCCCAAAGGGCGAAGATCTCTTGAAGGACTTCCTGAGCTATCTCCCACTCGTGAGAGACTGTGCTCTGCCTGCTCAGAGCGTCCGCTGTCAAGTTCTTCTCTCCGGCTAGGTGAATTGCCGATAGAGAGATTCCTTCCTGAATTGCCCAAAACCAGAGCTGCATCGCCTCTCTGCACAGTGGTAGTGAGCCTACGCCTCCTCTTTTGTTGAGGTAGTGCATGGCCACTGTATTGTCCGTCATTATTAGGACGTTTCTTCCCCGTACAGACGGCAGAAAAGCCTTCAGCGCTAGTCTGATGGCTCTCAGCTCCAACAGGTTGATATGTAGTCTGGACTCCGATGGAGACCAACGACCGCTGATGGTCAAGTCGTTGGCGTGAGCTCCCCACCCCGTGAGTGAGGCATCCGTGACTACTGTTATCTCCGGCCATGGTTGCCAAAACATTTCTCCTTTCAGGATGTTCTCCCGACAGGCCCACCACTGAAGGTCTCGGGCTACTTTGACCGGGATCCGAAGGAGATCTGTCATCCTTCCTGAGAACTGTGACCACTGAGTTCTCAGTGCCCACTGGAGGGATCTCATTCTCAGGCGAGCCTCCGGCACGAGGAATATGCAGGATGCCATGAGGCCTAGCAACCTCAGAAAGTCGTAGGCTGGGAGATATTGGGCATTCTGAAATCTGATGACCATCTGCAGAATATCTCGAGCCCTCACCTCTGGTGGCAAGGCTTTTCCCAGGGAAGTGTCCAGGACTGCTCCAATGAATTGGAGTCTCTGTGATGGTATCATCTGTGACTTCTTTAAATTGAGGGAGAAGCCCAGCTTGTGAAGGAAGTGGCAAACATAATCTAGTTGTCTCTGAGCCTGTTCCGAAGATACAGCTCTGATCAACCAATCGTCTAGGTAAGGGTAGACATGAATCCCTTCCCTCCTTAGACTTGCAGCCACAACCGACATTAGCTTGGTAAAGACCCTCGGGGCGGAGGTTAGCCCAAATGGCAGAACTCGAAATTGATAATGAGAGCTGCCAATTGCGAACCTCAGGTATCTCCTGTGCCTGGGATGGATCGGCACATGGAAATAAGCGTCCTGGAGGTCTAGAGATACCAACCAGTCCTGAAGCTGGAGGGCCTGAAGGATCTGAGAGAGAGTCACCATCTTGAACTTGTCCTTTCGGAGGAATTTGTTCAATTCCCGTAAGTCTAAGATGGGTCTCAGTCCTCCGTCCTTCTTCGGTATTATGAAGTAGGGGGAGTACCAACCCTTGTTCCTTTCCGCTACAGGTACCAGTTCTATGGCACCTTTCTCTAGCAGGTCTAAAACCTCCTGCAAGAGGAGCGGATCTGGAAGCTTCAAAGGGTTGTTCCCCGGTGGATGACTCTGAGGGATATGTAGGAAGGGCAGGCAGTAACCTTGGGCTACTGTCTCCAGAGCCCAAGCATCTGACGTAATAGCCTGCCATTCCGTCAGATGGTGAGTTAACCTGCCCCCTACTGGTGTTCTGTGAGGGGAGACCTCAGAGTGGTTTTGAAGCGGCTGATGCAGTTGCCGAAGGTAAAGTGGCTCCTGCTCCTGCGGGTGCGGCTTTCTTTCCCCTACCCTGTCCACCACGGGTAAATCTTCCTTGGCCTCTTTGAGCCGGTCGTCCCCTGCCCCTTCCATATGAGGAATAGTAACGAAAGGACCGTCCTCTCCACGATGATCCCGAAGGACGAAAGGTATTCTGACGGATAGCAGCTCCCAATGACTTGGCTGCTGCCTTGGACGTTTGCAGTTTCTCCAAACTGTCATCCGCCTTCTTTCCAAAGAGGGTAGAACCGTCAAAGGGCATATTCAAAAGCCTGGTCTGCACGTCAGAGGCAAAACCAGACTTCCTCAACCACGCATGCCTGCGGATTGTGGTACTTGCCGCCATGGCCCTGCTGATACTGTCAGCAGAATCTAGGCCAGTTTGTAGGGTCTCGCACATCGCATCTTTACCATCCCTGATGATGTTTAAAAATGCGTCCCTTTCCTCTCCTTCTTGGAGGCAGTCAGCCGCTGATGAAGCGCACTCCCAAAGGGTGTGGCTGAACCTAGCGAGCGTACAGGTCGCGTTAATAGACTTTAACGCCATGCTACAGGCAGAAAAAACCTTCTTAGCCATGGCATCATATTTTTTGTCATCCCTATCCTGCGGAGCAGTGGGGTATGCAGATGTGCTGCCTGATGAGGTTGCAGCCTGTACAACCAAGCTCTCAGGAGTAGGGTGTTTTGACAAATATTCAGGGTCAGAACTAGCCACCCTGTATTTTGTTGACAGTTTTTTATTTACTGCCGGGATAATTTCTGGCGTTTCCCAGTTTGTCAAAATCCTTCTCTGTAGAGCAGAGTGAAATGGAACCACAGGATCCTCCTGTGGGCCCTTGTCCAGTATGTCAGTGAGGTCATCCTGCTGAAAGGCAGGAGAAGGTGCAGACCAACCCATAAATTCTATGATTCTAGACATCAGAGCTCTATATGGAGTCTCCGCATGTTCTCCTGGGTCTGGTTTGATAAATTCTGCTTCAGGAGAAGTGTCCAAGCCACTAGCTTCCTGAAGTGCATCCTGAAGATTTTTTAATCTTCCTTCCTCAGAGGCGAAAGTCTCTGGCTCTGGTGATGTGGTCCTCTGTAAATCAATATCTTGGTCTGAATCCTCCCTTTCCTCAAAAATCGAGGTTAAAGGGGGATACATTGGTTTTTGGAATGGTATAAACCCCATTTCCAATGCAGAAGGAGCCATCATCACAGGCCTTGAAAACGTCGATGTCGTCGACACCGACGTGAAAGTACTCGAAGGCGCCGTGAAAAGCGTCGAGAAATGTGTACTAGGCCTCGAAGAACTCGAAAGGATCGGAGTCTTGCTCGAGAACGACGTCGACGTTCTCGGCGTCGAGTCGGAGGTCTTTTGTCTAACCGTTGGCTGTGGAGTAGCCGTGGTTCTTTCCTTCACCGGCGTCGATATCGGCGTCGACGTCGGCGTCGACTCGATCGACTGATGCGCCGATGAATCCTTCGACAACGGCGTCGATGGCGCCGACCTCTGTTTCGAAGGAGTTTTCGACGATGGCGTCGATGATGCTTTATCTCCCGATGGCTCGAGGCGCTTTCGGGTTGACTTTTCCGCCGGGTACTGCGACTCGCGGCGTTTAGATTTTTTGGGTTTTTTACCCGGGGTATCACCCTCAGCTGTCTTCGAGGGGGACGAGGCCGCTTTCTCGAAGACGCTTAGCATCTTTTTCCTGAATTCCTCCCACTCAGCTTGCGAGCTGCGTTTTGTGGGGCAATGAACTCTCTCAGGAGAACTCGACGAAGATGACGAAGGGGATCTCCTACGTCTCTTCTTCGAGTGTCTCGATGTCGACGAGTGGTGGGAGCCACTTCGTGATCTAGATCGAGAGTGTTTTTTATGGTGAGGAGACGAACGTCTCGACTCTACCGAAGAAGCTTTCGAGGAAGTTAAAGTTGACCTACCTCTCTCGAGCTTCCCCCTACGCTCCTTCAAGGCTTTCGCCGTCATGGAAAGGCATTCCTCACACTCCGAACTCTGGTGCGTGATTCCCAGACACCACAAACAGACCCTGTGAGGGTCCGTCAACGACATTTTCTTCCCGCAGTCTCGGCACTTTTTGAAACCGGACCGAGGGGTCGTCGGGTCGGAGGAGGATGCCATCGATATCGAGGTAAATAGTAGTTATTATATACGTTATCTTGACGAGAACTGAGCAACGGTGTTCCGAGGCACAACGAAGCGCGGAAAAACGGAACTGAGCAACGGACGCTGCGCGCGGCCTTTATAGGCAGGATGACGTCGACGTCGGCACGGAGGCCGTCGAGGGTCATCGACTCGGCGATCATCGACGCGCAGCGCCCTCTGGCGAAAAAATTTTCCGAGGCCAGCAAAGCTGAAGGATTTCTATCTAAGATAAGGAATACGTCGGAGGACACAATCCCTTCGAAAGACCTTATCAGAATAATGAGGGTGGTCTAGAATTGTGACAACAGGTCTCCCTCTTGTTTTCTGCTAGAAAGGGTCTTAAACATCAAAGACAACTTGATCATCAATAGAACCAACATTATGAGACTTGTTGGGTCAATTGAGGAATGTAAGAAAATACAAAATCGAGGGACATACTGCTAATTGAATTTCCAGAGGACAAGCGCCTAGATAGAGCTCTGATTTACATATCGGGCCACAGAACTAAAGAAGGCCACAGACTCCTCACAATGGGCTTCTGGTTAAAAGAAAGAAACACCGTCTCCCACATCAACATTTGTATCCGAAGAGGATCGTCATTGTCCTGTCAAACCGGTATATGTGAAGCCTACAAGCCTGAGAGATAAGGAGGTCCGTCCTGAGGAATTATTAAGCAAGAAGCAGGCAGTAGGAGATAGACAAGCCCCACACTGGGTAGGATCAGATGACTTGGGAAGCGACTTACCGCTGTTTAAACAGCCCGGAGCGACCTGCCCAGGTAGCCCAAGAGAAGATTGGACTGGCTAGCGGGCAGA
Organism: Ambystoma mexicanum; assembly: GCF_040938575.1. Lineage (NCBI taxonomy): Eukaryota > Metazoa > Chordata > Amphibia > Caudata > Ambystomatidae > Ambystoma > Ambystoma mexicanum. The sequence continues at coordinate 206,882,090 of NC_090925.1, forward strand.
CTGGCCAGGAAGTCCTAATGCCAAAAGCGTGCAGAATCCGTCCTCTTCCAGAACTTGACCATCTGTTCTTGGAACACCAGGGGATTCACGCCCCTTTTCGGGGAAGGGGAACTCGTAATTGAGAAATACGATATATTGTGCCTCCAGGAGACATGAGGAACCATCCCTGGAAGGCTACAAAGTATTCCTGAATCCCGCTGTTAAAGGGAATCTAGGACGACCCATGGCAGGACTGATCACAGCATGCAAAAGAACAAACGGCTGGACCAAGTTCTGTGTGCAGAACCCTACGCCATTGATTCAGTTTGTGTTGCTGGCAAAAAGGTACAACCAACACAACTGGCACCTCTTGATATTTAATACCTACTGGAATCCCGCGTCTCCATTTAAAGTACATTTTCCAAGGACTGTTATGAATTACATCGATGAAGTCAGAATTATCTACAACACTGAGGTTCTGGTATGTGAATGCTTCGATTCCAGGAACAAACTGATAATTAATCCACCAAGAGCTGCCACTTTGAAGATATTAAGGGGTATTAGTTGGAGAGAAGATCTACAAAAAAGAAACATAAACCTGCTGAATTGCAATATAAGGGGTGACATCCCACCGAAAGCAACCTGGAAAGGAGGTCCCTACACAAAGATCTTAGACTACATTTTCGCGTCAGAGACCCTTTTGGGCCAGATGAGTCATCTAGAAGTGATATCCTGCAACAGTGAACACAATCTGTTGGAGATGGTGGGAAGCCATGCCGAAGACACCGTTGGGCAGCTTCCCCACTCGCACAACATTGAGGTTACAGCGGGTCTCAACCGGTTAAGAATCTCTTCCATTGACCCCAGTAAACTAACCACGTCCCTGTTTATTGGCAAAAGCAGGGACGCTTCTGGCATCATACCACCACTTCACTACCCGTTAGCTTTGAAAATCTTTCAGGGCAAATTCGGAAAAGGTTTAAAAAGTGTGTTTACAAGGAAACAAGTCTTTAACAAGGACATCTATGGAGAAAAAAAAGTCCATCAAAAAACTATCTGTGCAACTTAAAAAAGGTGTGCACCCTGATGTAAGAGAAAAGCTGAGAAAAGAGAAACGATCACTCAAAAACTGGTTGAAAATGCACCAGCACGAGCTCTTGCAGGCTGACGGGGAGAGAATGTTAGGCCTGATGGCCAAAAAGAACACGGTCGAGATTTGGAAGTTGCTGAACTCCACAAGACGCGATCCCTGAAAATGCAATACCATTGTCAACATGGGAGAAACACTTTGCGGGTTTGTTCTCCAAGAAGTTGGGGGAAGGACATGAAAAGGTTACACTCTCCAACTTACCTTGGACATTTGAATTCGATAGGGAGGAGATACTTCTCCTAATAAAAAAAAGCAAGCGCATCAAGGGCAGCGGACCCTGACGGCCTAACAAGGGAATAGTTTCTTACCTGTAACTCCATTTCTCCAGCATTGGTATCTTTCATGGATTCACATGCTTTGAATATTCCCCGTCGTCAGGCTGGGAATCCCCGGTACATTATATAGACCCTTTCCCGTAGGAAAACTTTTTCGACGCTTATGCGTCCTATCCACCTCGTTTTGTATCATGCGTGCCCGTGCCGTCAGGACGTCATGATATAAATACAGGCCCCGCCCCCGCGCTCCCTCAGATTTCGGCCCCCAAAGTAGTGGGGGAACCGGTTTGCATGATCAGGGGAGGCAGGTGGGCGCATGTGAATCCATGAAAGATACCAATGCTGGAGAAATGGAGTTACAGGTAAGAAACTATTCCCTTCTCCAGCATTGGATCTTTCATGGATTCACATGCTTTGAATAGATTACATAGCAGTACTACCCCCAAGAGGAGGTGTGCATGCAAACCCCTATACATTCTTCGCAAAAGGCCGTTCCCTAAGATTATGTATACATCAGTAATAGTTTACATAGGGAAAAAACGGACCACATACAGTCATAAATTCCACAGGATGCCACCCCGCAGCCGGGGCTTACCTTACTGGAATAGGTGTCGAAGCACCGCCTGTCCCATCCGGGTGTCTTCGGCATGTTGCTGCGACAGGCAGTAATGGCGGGTAAAGGTGTGTGTAGTCGCCCAGGTAGCCGCCATGCAGATGTCCCCTAGAGGGACTCCGGCCCACAGTGCCGTCGACGATGCCGCTGCTCTAGTTGAATGAGCTCTTGGCCGTCGTAGAAGAGGCTTCCCTGCCTTGGAATGGCAGTACGAGATGGTAGATGACACCCATCTTGAAAGTCCTTGCTTTGAAATGGCTTTTCCTCTAGCACCCAACCCATAGGCCACAAACAGCTGTCTCGTTTCTCTGAACGGTTGCGTACGATGAAGATAAAACTTGAGAGCCCTTTTTACATCCAATGTGTGTAGCATGCGCTCCGCTCCCGAGCATGGCTCCGGAAAAAACGTAGGCAACACGATAGAAGAGTGTTTATGAAACACCGAAGGAGCTTTTGGTATGAACTGTGGGTTAGTGGCTAGGACTACCTTGGTCTTGAAAAATCGTAAGTATGGTGGGTCCACCATTAGAGCCTGAACTTCTGAGATACGTCGGGCTGAAGTGATGGCCACCAGGAAGGCCAATTTCCACGACAGAAACTTCAGAGACGATGATGACATTGGCTCAAACGGAGGTTTCATAAGAGACGTTAAGATCAGATTGAGGCTCCACTCCGGTGGAAATTTCTTCTCTGGAGGGAAACTCCGAAAGAGGCCTTTAAGGAAGTGCTTAATCAGGCGGTCGCTGAACAATGGTGCCGAGTGCCGTCGACGAGTAAACCTGGAAATGGCTGCTAGGTGTACTTTTATTGACGACACCGACAGGCCCATTTGAGCTAATAACAGCAAGTATGGAAGGAGCTGTTCCGGCCTAATCGATTGCGGGGCCAAACCTGGTTGATCCTCACACCATTGACAGAACCTTTTCCATTTGTACGCGTATGAGGCGTTTGTGGAAGGTGCTCTTGCCGCTTGCAGGATACGTCGACAGTCCTCCGGAATCGTTAGCCGACCAAATTCGGCGAAGTCAGGAGCCAGGCCGTCAACTTGAGGCTGTCCGGGTCGTGATGCCAAACGACACCCTCCTGTCGAGACAGAAGGTCGGGGGTCTTCTGGAATCTCATCGGTTCCGCCGCCGCTAAGTGTAGTAGGTCTGAAAACCACACTTGTCTGGCCCAGTATGGGGCCACCAGAATTACCCGACATGGGTACCTGAGGATCCATTGCAACGTCCTCCTGACAAGGGGAAAAGGAGGAAATGCGTACAGGAATTTGTTCGTCCATGGGAATGAGAACGCATCCCCCAGTGAGCCCTGCTGAGGCCATCTGCTTGCGTACTGATGGCATTTCTTGTTGTTCTTCGTTGCAAACAGGTCTATGGAAGGGTGTCCCCATTCCTTGAATACTTGTTGAAGTTGTTGGTCGTTCAGCACCCATTCGTGAACTTCGTTCATTTCTCTGCTGAGGGCATCGGCTTCCACGTTTTTCACTCCTGGTAGGTGAAATGCTAAGATTTGTATGTTGTGTTGAAGGGCCCAATGCCAGATTTTCTGTGCCTCTGTCGATAGGGACCTGGAACGTGTCCCTCCTTGTTTCCTCAAGTAGAACATCGTAGTGGTGTTGTCCGTCATGACACGCACCACCGAGTCCCTCAGTTGCGGAAGAAAAGACTTCAGAGCCCATCGCACTGCTCTCAGTTCTAGCAGGTTGATATGCAGGGAGGACTCCTGCAAAGACCACTGGCCTTGTACCTGTAACATATCCAGATGAGCTCCCCATCCGCTCAGCGATGCATCCGTCACCACCGTCTTTTGGAACTCTGGTTCCAGTAGAGGCATCCCTCTCGTTAGGTGAGTAGACACTTTCCACCAGCCGAGTGCTTGAACTAGTTGTTCGTCGACGACCAGTCTGTCGGACCAGCGACCTCTGCTCTGTGCCCAACGGTCCGCTAGAAATTCCTGGCAAGGCCTCATAAACAGACGGCAGTTGTTTATTAACGGAATGCAGGACGACATGGTCCCTAGCAGGGACATGTACTTGCGCACAGAGACTCTGGTACCGCCGCTCCATTCCGACGCCTTGTTTTGAAGTTTCTGAATTCTTTCGCTGGATGGTTTCACCAGGCTTGTGTGCGTATGAAACTCCGCTCCTAGAAAGACCAAGGTCCTCGAAGGCTCTACTGAGGACTTGTTGAAGTTTATTGCGAAGCCCAGTTCCTGTAAGATGGACATTGTGGCTCGTAGACTGTCTCGTGTTTGTTCCTTGGATGACCCTCTGATTAGCCAGTCGTCTAGATATGGATAGACATGATGACCATCCTTCCTTAAATGGGCCGCTATAGGGGCCAAGCACTTGGTGAACGTCCTGGGGGAGGACTTGAGCCCGAACGGGAGGACCTTGAACTGAAAATGCTTTCTCCCGACGACGAATCTTAAATATCTCCTGTGTCGTGGGCGTATTGGGATGTGAAAATAAGCATCCTGAAGGTCTAGTGAAGAGAGATAGTCCATGGGTTGCACCGATCTGATAACCTCTTGGAGTTTTAGCATTTTGAATTTTTGGCTCTTTAGCCACTTGTTGAGTACCCTCAGGTCGAGAATGGGCCTCCATTTGCCGTTTGGCTTTTTGACAACAAAGAACCTGGAATAAACTCCTTGGCCTTCCTGTGCCACAGGAACTCTCTCTACCGCCCCTTTTCGCAACATAAGCTCCGCCTCTTGTCGTAGGATTTGGAGGTGGGGCTGTGTCGAGAATAAAGGAGGAAGACGCGGAGGCTTGTCTTTGAATTGCAGCGCATGACCCATGCGAATCGTGTCTAGGACCCATCGATCTTTGGTGATGCATTTCCATCGGTCGAAGTGATGAGAGACTCGACCCCCCAGGACGTTCCGAAGGCCGTCATTGGTTGCTGGTTTGCTTGTTCTTCGTTGACGACGGACCTGAGCCTCGCCGCCTGGAGGCTTGATAGTCCCTGCTTCCACGTGCCGACTGGGACGCTCGTCTGAACCCTTGTGAAGAGTACGAGGGCCTGTTAAATCCACGGTCCCTCGAGGCTCCAAAGCGGGAGTTTCCAGAAGCACCTCTGAAAGGGCGAAAAGAGCGAAAATTTCTACCCGTTTGAAGGGCGCCGAGGGACCTAGCAGTATCCGTGTCTTCTTTCATCCCTTTCAGCGCTTCATCAACCTTTTCGCCAAACAGGTGCTCCCCTTCGCATGGCATGTCCAGGACTTTGTACTGTACTTCAGGACGGAAAGTAGTACATTTGAGCCACGCTTGTCGACGAAGCACTACTCCATGGTTGATTTGTTTGAAACCAGACTCTGCTAGGTCCACTGCGATATTAATAGCGTGGTTCGAGGCCTCCTCGCCGTCCCGCACCAGTAACATAGCTGCTTTTCGGTGTTCGTCTGGCAGGTGTTCTAGGATAGGGGCTAATTTGTGCCACATTTCCCTATCATATCGTGACACGATCGCTAAGGAATTGGCTGCTCTTACTGTCGTCGCTCCGACCGAGAGCACCTTCTTTCCAAATGCGTCCTGCCTCCTAGCCTCGCTTTCCGGTGGCGTTGAACATTTTTGCTGGACCCTGGCCTTCCTAGCTGCTGCCGCCGACACCACCGAGTCAGACAAAGGCTGTGATGTTAGACATTTTGGAGTGGACTCCGGAGCTTTAAACTTTTTCTCGATCCGTCCCTTTATGGCTGGTTCCGAGAACGGATGGCGCATCGTTTTGAGACCTTCTTGCCACACGTGGTCAAGGATTGGGATGGCAAATACCGATTTTCTCCTTTGACCCATATGGTCAAAAAGGAAACAGTCTTTCCTCTGCTCCTCAGGAATCAAGCCGAATTCGGAACACGCTTTCCCCATCATTGCATGGAAGGTTCCCACATCATCAGGGGGAGATGGCTGTGTCTGGCTCCTCGTAGACTCCAATTCTACATCCGAATTCCATGTCGGGTCCCTCGACGGTGACAGGGAGATGTCTGACCCAGAGTCATCATGTATAGAGTCGGACTCCGACAACTCACCCTCCTCCTGAGCTCGAGGACGATCTTTTACCGCCTGGGGAGCCGATGGGTGATTCGTCGACGAGCGAGCCGTACAAGTTTGCTCGTCGACGGAAGGTACAGACAGAAGTGACGATGACGTCCCAGGTTGAGGGAACTGGGTATCCAGCCGCTGTAGTAGCTTCTGAAGAGTATTAAGCACATCCAGAGACAAAACTGTCTGGGGGTTCAGCAACGTGGATGATATAGGTACCATACCCCCGCTCGCACTCGTCGCCGTCGTCGTCGACGTGGAAGGCCGTAAGCCTAAATCCAATGGCTGCAGAACCATGTCACCTTCCCCTTCCGCCGAGCAGGCCGTGTCTGGCTGCAGTAAGACCTCAGGGGGGATCGGGTCATAGACCTCAGGCAGCCAAGCCATAGACTGAGTTTCCGTCGACGAAGGAATCCCAACCGCTGCTGCTTGAACGGTAATAGGCATCGTCAATGACACCGAGGTCGACGAGGAAGTCGTCGTCGTCGAGCCTTTAGACTTCGTTGTCGATTTTGATGCCGACTTCCCGGCTGAAGCTTCTCGACTCACGGAAGACCTGGGACGGTCCCCTGAGGAGGATTTAGACAGCGCCAGCCTCTCCGTCTTAGATGATGAGGAGGAGGAGGGCTTTTTATGAGATGAGGAGGATCCAGCATGTTTCCCCTTATGCTTGTCCTCAGGGCGAATTTCTGCTGGCCGCACCTTCTTCGATGGAGGCTCCGACTTGCTCCTGGAGGCCGTGGAGCCAACTTCCGAAGCCGGGTAGGCACCCGCTCCGTCATTAAGCCAGTCGACCAGCCTTCTTTTACGGTCCTTAAGGGTTTTTTGGGAGAAACCCTGGCATATCTCACATGTATCCGCCGTGTGGTGCGGGTGGAGACAGTAGATACAGTCCATGTGGCCGTCTCCTTCATAAACCTTTTTGAGGCCACAGGTTGCACATGGGCGAAATAACGCCTTTCCAGACATAATTCTCCAGATTTGAACTTCGCTTACGCGAAACAGACAAAAAAACAATCTAGTTATCACTAGTAGTAACACGAAGATCCCACTGCTTTGAAAGACGGTTGAAATCTGAGGGAGCGCGGGGGCGGGGCCTGTATTTATATCATGACGTCCTGACGGCACGGGCACGCATGATACAAAACGAGGTGGATAGGACGCATAAGCGTCGAAAAAGTTTTCCTACGGGAAAGGGTCTATATAATGTACCGGGGATTCCCAGCCTGACGACGGGGAATATTCAAAGCATGTGAATCCATGAAAGATCCAATGCTGGAGAAATGCTATTCTGAAGCAACATCCAGATCATTGGGCCGATTTCATGCTGTCTGTTTCAGGAAATTAAAGTGACAAAGAAAATACCCACTTCTTGGAACAAGTCAATCGTGGTCATGATTCATAAAAAGGGCAACAGGTCTGATCCTGCCAACTACAGACCCATCGCCCTTCTGGACGTAACGGGAAAGTTGTTTTCAGCAATACTCCTGAAACATTTGAACACATGGTCCCAACAAACACTCCATCAAGATGGTTGGCAATCCGGGTTTAAAAAGGGACGGGAACTGCCCTAAACCTTTTCCTGATAGACTTGCTGAAATGCAGGGCAAATGTAACTAGGCAAAACAAGACCTATAGCACATCCATAGACTTGGCCCACGCATTTGACTCAAACAGGAAAATTCTATGGGAAAAACTGTCAAATAGGGCGGTCCGATAGATCTGAGAGAAGCCCTGGAACTCCTGCACTCTAGAACAACATTAAGAATACGGTGGGATAGGGCAGGAACCCTGTCGAGTGAAATTGGATCATCGGGGATAAAACAGGGCTGTAGACTAGCACCAGCCATATTTAATCTCTACATGTCCGACATTGAGGAGGCATTTGAAGATGTGAGATGCTTCTGCCCAAGGATTGCAGGCATTCCAGTAGGAAGATTACTTTATGCTGATGACCTTTTAATCATGGACCAAACTGAAGTGGGTCTGCAGAGACAGTTGAATGCCTTGTCTAAATACGTGGGTGCCAATTCATTAACCATCAATCCTAAGAAGTCTAAAATCATGGTTATAGGAGAAGCGAAAAGAAGCTGGAGTCGCCAAGGGTTAAAATACTAGAGGTTTCATCAATGCAGTATTTGGGGCCAACAGTGAACACTAGTATGGTAGACTCATATGGGGTAAAGGCCGTGAAGTCAAAAGCCACGAACCTAGCAACCCAGGCTAGAATAATCAATCATAAGTACGGCAAATTCACCCTACTACCCATCATCAACTTCTATAAACTGATGGGGATTCCCATTTTGACGTACGGCTCTGAAACTCAGCTACAACTTGCAGGCTCTCTGCGGCGGCAGTTCAAGGGAGCATTTTGGCGATGGTTTTGAACATGCCAAGCGCTCTCCCGGTAGAAGTGATCAGGAGAGAAATGGGAATGGGGTCACTGTACTCCATCATGGTTTGGAGATCACTGTCACTGTTGAGGAAATGTTTACAACCGCCAGGCGAAGGAGAGTACGAAGTCTTACATAAGGCCATTCGAAGTCTTACATAAGGCCATTTACTCAAACAATGAGAAGTCTCTAACTGAATGGAGATCTACATGTGTGGAGATACTAAAAAGCTTAGCATTGAGTGAAGAGCTCCTATTGGAAAACCCTGGTCATGTCAAGAAGAAACTTTATGATCAGGACTGGATAGACACAGGTGAACGGATTCGGAGCATGAAAAGTGGTGGAGGGTTAACGAAAGACACTAAGAAACGAGGCCAAGTTCCAAGATACTTGACAAAGTTCCCCTCTCCCACCCTGAGACAAGACTTCATGAGGTTCCGTTTTAACCTGTATCCAACAAACGCAGTTCTTGAGAGACGTTAAGTAGCCTCAACGTGAAATTACACGTGTCTGCTCTGTAAGGGCAAGCCTGAAACTCTTGAACATCCAACTACTGAATGTGAGTCACTGAAGGACTTAAGATCAATGTACCTGGGACCTTTGTTTCAAAAGTCAACACCACCTCCCAACTCACTTTGACCTAACCTGTGTCAAGGGAGGATAAACAGATTCTAGCTTTGTTGGCCTTCGTCAAAAAAATCTTTGAGAGACTGACTGTAGAAGAAGAGGAAAGCAAGAGACTCATTGGGACGAGAGGAAAAAAACTGATGGAGACTTGAAGCTTTTATTGGAACGTTGGGAAGGGGTTTGGGCTTTTTTTTCTTCTCTGATTTTATATACTTTTTATCTTGGTAGCAATTCAATGGAAGTTGGTTTTCTTTTTTTTTGTAAATGGCATAAAAAATAAAAAAAAGTTGTGTTTTTACACCAGTAGTGTGTTCAACTCGATATTTTCTTGTTTTGAATAAATACCATATTCATGTACATATCTGTATGGGCTTCGGTTTCTTACCAAACCTTGTTCTTTTTAACAGTACTTCACACCAAACCTAGATCCCACGATCAATTAGGATTGTACAGACATGCATACACCTTACAAATTCTGTCTGCACTTGCCCTAAGAACACATTCATAGGGACTGAGAAGATTGGATTCAATTTCTCGCTTAGATGCACTCGGAGCCTATGTCTGCAGTCCATGCCCTGTACCATTGTTCACTGGTGTAAGAGTGGTGGTCTTGAATGCTAATGTCCACGGCCCTGGTAATATCAACATTACATTTCTCAATAGTGAGGAGAACAGATTCTTAGGAGAAAACAAAATAAAGTAGTACAGTCTTACAGACCTTTTTCTTTTAAATGATCTAGACTTCCTGCAGTATGTGCATTGTAGGAGCCATGGCATGGTTCCCTTTTTACAAACGGAGGGCGAGATGCTTGTTTGTCATGGCTGCCAAGGCAGAAGCAGCTACAAATAGAGGGGAAGAGATTACAAATAAAGAAAGCCCACAACTATGTCACACTGGCCCAGTCTCCAGCTTCACTCTTCTAAACCATGTGGGCTTGTACATAAGGGGAGCCAGCGATGGGTCGATATTGTAGCTTGCTAAAGGCAAGGGCCTGCGATTAGCATACTACCGCCATCTGGACTTGCATTCTTTTTTATGCTCATCACATAGCAATCCCTTCCTCGACTAATCAACTGCAGGTAAGTACATCAGACGGGAAATACTGCAGGAAGAGTATCCTACACAACAGCGGAGGAGCAGCAGAGGGTATTTTGGGAAGCAATTGATTCACACCAAATCCTTGTAAAGGGGAGATGGAAAGGCAGCACGTATTCTAGTATTCTAATCTTAGGTCCACTTGAAGGAGTGGGTGGGGGGCAGAAGTGGGCACTTGAGGGAGGTTGCCAACAAGGGCAGAAAAGGTCAACTGAGCTAATCCACAGAGCTCCCCTGGACTGTTCTACCCAACTTCCTCGAACTCCAACACCATGTTCTGTCTCAAGATGGCAGGTAATTTTTTATTTTTTTTTCGGTCACAAATCTTTTATTCAAGTAAGATCCATATCAAACAGAATACAAACAAAAACATAATAAAATATTAAACAAAAGTGCAATACTTCAGCGTGGCCAAGAAAATGCTTTTTGAGAGCAGAAGTCAAAGGGGTATGAAGCAGAAGGGAAAAGGAAAGAGAAAATAAGTAATACTTCACGAAGGAGAGGACAGGTAAAAAGTGTGGTGGTAGATGGGTTCAGTGACCGATGGTCAAACAAAGGCAGAAAAAAAAATGGTGGGCGAAATACCAAGTTTTATACACAAAATATGGGTGGTGCCATTCTGGAAAGGAGAGCCTCTAAAAATCAACGGTTCATGAAATTGTATGGGCAGAGAATAGTATGACGATTAACTAGGAAACATGGGATAGGGATGGATTTGTGACCGATTTCCCTGCAACACTTTGCAAAACACATTAGAGGCTCCCACTTACTTGAAGATAGTTTGAATACATTCTGGTGACCTACCATTGCTTTAAGCACAGCAATAGTCTGGATTTTAATAGAAAAAGTGGGCTGGCAATGTATACCTGAAGAGGTCATGATGGCATACATCAGGGATAGCTTGGCCGCGATCTTACATATAAAGCAGACAGTAGGCCATATTGCGATCATGCAAAGGAACGTAGGTTAACAATCTAAGATCACACAGACTTAGTTCGGCAGGTAATAAAAAATGATTGGTTTCACATATTTCTAGTATGCTCAGCCTACCTTTCCACACGCCCTACTTAAGAATGAAGACTTGATTGAGCAGGTTTATATGTTCAGAGCAGTTCTGATGAGGAATTACATCTATCTTAATAAAATGAATAAAAACAAATTGAAATATCTGTGCAAAAACTAAAGCGTGGGGGGGGGGGGTTCCTATTTAGCAGAGAACTTTCCCACCAATACACAATGTTTGCAGGCTTCTGCGTCATCCGTGGTGAAGGCGGCAACTGGGGTACTATTCCAAGACTTTGATAACCTGGACCATATCAAACTATCCAGGGTGCTTCAAAAGCAGATGGAACCTCATTGTTACTGCTTGTTCCTTTACTCAGTTGTTACCCTTAACCAGTCCTGGGTATGTTAATCAGTTATTGCAGAGTTAACTGTGAATATAGTTTGAGGTTTTCTTAACGTTCAGTGACTTTACCCGATAGTTTATGTCAAACATGCACGATCATGGAATGCCTGTACGCTTTGGTTTTGTATTAAAAATCAACTATTTAACACAGTGTCTTGCGTTTTTAGTGGATTTAAGTAGACTTATTTGAACAGGACAAACATAAGTATGTCTAGGTCTTCTTTCAAGAGGGAGTCTTAATGTTCTGTGGTTTTGCATCCCTACTCTTTCAGCGAAAACATTTCAGTCAGATTTTGCAAGAGAACTGACCCAGTGCTCAATGAGCTTACAACAACTTTCAATGAAGTACAAGAAAATACCTCTCACTGCACAACTTGAAGCCCAGGCAATGGCAGCCTTCCGTAAACAAACTAAAAAGTGGTGTGGTCCACAGTGCCAATCACTGAAACGTAGGCTGGCAAGTTTTGAAGAGAGGAATTTGCCAATAATACTAAATACTTTTGTTGAGTTTTTGTTTTGGTGGACAGGCCGCATAGAAACAGACACGGATATACGCCAGCGTGTGGGCCAAAAGAAATGGTGCTCTTGCATTTGTTCAAATAACTTTTATTCTTATTCTTATTCTTTCAACCCAGAACATCCTTTTTTTGTCTTTTCTTTTTATATTAAACTGCATCTAAATATCTAGATACAAGTTACATGATGCAAAGGAACACGATTTCCCATTCCTGGAACGCCCTCCCCTATCCTAGGGCTACGGGCCCAGAGGCACCCGTAAGCAAACTTGCTCAACTACGGTTTCTTAAATTATTTGTAATTTGTAACTAATTTTCAACCACCTCCCGCTACCCACAAACAAAGCAAAGCAGGAACTCAGCCATGCTGACACAAGGGATTAAAATTGCTTCATGGAGAAAAGGAAAACTGTCATACTATTTAAAAAGTGGGGAAAGACGCCTGCAAAGTGTGTGCATGTGAGCGGTGTCGAGGCACAGAATGAAAGAAAAAAAATGCAATTCAACCTCCTTGCAAAAATAAAAACAGAAGTAGCCCCTGTCCTTGTTCCTATATTGCTTCATCCCATCTCGCCCCACCCCTTGGTATTTTCTGCCGGGCTCCGAATGGCAATGGAGGATTCTTCATTTCTCGGTCTGTACCTGTAAGAAAGAAGAAAACAGCCACTCAGAACAAAAAACAAAGATGGGCTCTGGCTAAAGGTGAGGGAATAAGGATGTACATGCAGATACAAAAGCTCATTACATCCATGGCTGGAGGCTAACGGCAGCAACAAGAAAACCAAGCCTGTGAATCCTAGGGTTGAATTGCCCACTAGATGGGCACAGGGAAACAGCATGCCACCACAGGGGTTGACTAGGAGAAAGGATAGTCACCAGATTGCACAGCCTGTCGTGTCAAAAGCTGGCAGTGCTTAATTTGTGCTAGTGTTCGCCGGTGTTCAACCCCAGGACAGAATTTGCAGGGAGGGGGGCTGAACACAGGCACTTCTTTTGGTAATGCATATCATCACGTTAATCTCATGATGGCATTTCACGGCAGAGTAGAGAAAAGACAAGCTGCAGCATGCTTTCTTAATGCTGTTCTACTGCTAGCTCGAAGCCTTTCCGAAAGGTCGCTTTGTAGACCCCCCCCCTTTCAAGGCACTTCTTCTGCCTAGGGGCTTAGAGCGGCACAAGAACAGGGTGAAGAAATCGTTCCTTGCTCATTTACACTGAGTGTAACACAGTTCTGCTGAGTGGACATTTACAGTTTTTTGGGGTGGGCCTTACCCGCTTAGGCCCTGCCCAGTCTATGCCTCTCTGCACGCAACCCAATAAGATCTGGCTACAACCTCCAGAACAGAGTATTAACTCACTGTCCCATTACTGAAAAGTGCAGATGACCGTCACAAGTTTTTCATACGTTTATGCCATGCACTGCTTTGCTCAATTTGGTTGTATACCAGAAACCTCCTTTCTCTGGTGGAAACCCTGCTGTAAGCAGCCCAGCCCTCACAACCTGCCTGAGGCACCAGGAGGTCCAGGGGATACCACAGTATTCGTGAAATAGGAGTGCTAATGAAATTGGAATCTGTAAAGGACTGAGTGAGTAGCATTATGAATGTCCAACGCTACAGTGTACTTCAAATGCTTTCAGCGGTACATGAACTACAAGTATCATTTGGAAATTGTTAATGTATATTATGAACAAATTATGTTTATATTGACAAAGTATTTTTGAATGCGAGTGAGTGCAGGCATTTAGCACAGATAAGTTGTGAAATGAGGGTGTGGGACTATGGAAGATTTGCATTGTCAAGGTATCTGCGTGTGCTTGTGTGTGCTACTTTGGGGAGTGCGAATGACATGCATTACTTACCATAATACCATTTCTGATTGTATCTGCTTCGATTCCATGCTGTGCATATAGTCCCACATCTAGTGTTAATCGTGGAGTACTGCATCTTTGAGTATCGAAAGGGGAGGTCGATATGGGCGTGCCTGAAACACTATCCCTAACGCGATGTGTAGTGTACCCAAAAACCCTCATGCGTCAAGGTCCCTACGATTGTGTTTCTTCTGCCATGAGGGAGCCTTAGGACTATGGTGAGGGAGTACAAAAGAGAGAGGTGTAAGATGTCCATGTTCCTTCTACTCCAAGAAGGGAGGAAGGGTGGGTGCATGTGATTCTAAGCAGAATCAGATAGTCATCAGAAATGCTATTACAGTAAGTAATGCATGTCTTCTGATGCTCGTTAATCTGCTTAGAGTCACATGCTGTGAATAGACTAGCAAGCAGTATCCAGAGGTGGTGGTGGGATGCGTGAAGGAACAGTACCAAAGATGTTTTAGCACCGCTTGTCCCACCTGAGAGTCAGACTTGGAGTGTGTATCTAGGCAGTAGTGTTGTGTAAATGTGTGTGCAGAACTCCAGGTTGCTGCTTTACAAATGGACTCAAGAGGAACATTTGCAATTAATGCTATGGAAGCCCCAATGCCTCCCGAGTAGAGTGTGCTCTAGGCTTGAAGGGCAGCTCTCTAGCATAGTGTGATGCAGTTTACAATCCACTTAGAAATAGCTGATATAGAGACAGGGTCTCCTTCTCTACCAGCGGCCACTGAAACGAAAAACTGGTTTGTCTTTCTTAGTGGTTTAGTTTTCTCCAGATAATATATCACTGCTCTCCTCACATCAAGTGTGTGGAGGCTTCTATCTGCCACGTTAGTGGGGTTCTGCAAGAAGGTGGGTAGTTCTATCGATTGGTTCACATGGAACTTTGGAATAAATTGTGGCGCAAACCGTGGGTGAGGGGGTTGGGGAGGTCGGAAGAGGAGCATAGACAAATTTCCCTGACCATGTTATCCAGAGACTGTTTGTCATGATGCCTACCCCCAGGCATACGGACCAAGCCCATCAGCCCCAGGAGCAGGCATCTAGACATTTAGTAAAACCTCAGCAGCCCCGGCTATGGGCTATCTGCGTTCAGTCCTGGCGCCCTAGGCGCCAGGCTCATAGTAGGAATCAGTCCTGGCGCCTAAGGCGCCAGGCTCATTTATTTTTAAATGTTTTTATTGGCATTTGTAAATGTACATACATAAGAAAAGAATATCTGTTAAGCAACTTCACTGGGTCATATCGTCTGATGCATATGTTGTGTGCCAATTAGTCTTATAAAGATGCAACAACAAATAAACAAACCAACAAAACAACAACGTTGACTGTCCCACCGTGTATTAAGGGCTCGTATTCCTCATTTCTAGGTTAGGGGCATGGGTCTGGAGCCAGTTCTCTGTATTTGTCCACTCGGGGCGGGGACAACGTTGGATAGTTAGGTTTGATGGGCCATTTTTTGCTGGCTGTCGTCTTCTGGGGTTCGGGAGGGGACAGGCTCAGGGAGGTTTATAGGTTGTTGAAAAGATCATGTTTCTGAGGAGGGCCCTCCAAGCCTCTAGTGTGTTGCTCACGTCATCACCTCCCAGTCTGTTCCCCTCCTCCCAGGCTTCGGTCCCAGCCGTGGTCCACCTCTCCATCTATTTGATCCAGGGCTCATATCTGGGGCCTGCTGGGGATTTCCAGGCCATGGCAATTGTCCTCTTGATTAGCACGCAGGCCATATCCATGACCTTTGTTAGGTGTTTGATTTTAGATAGTCTTGGGTAAGTGCCCAGTAGGCATTCCTTGGGTGTCCACTCGTATGTCTCTAGGCCAGCATTCCTGCAGGTTTGTTCGGCGGCTTGCCATAGTTTGAGATTTGGGGCAGGTCCAGAACATGTGGATCATGTCTGCCGGGTCTGAGGAGCACCAGGGACATTTTGGGTCAGCTATGTTGTTGAACGTGGATATCCTGTGCGGGGTCATGTATGTTCTGTAGAGTATGTTCAGTTGGATCAGTCTAAACCTGGCATTCCTAGATACCTCCTTTGGGTATATCAGGGCTCTTGACCACTCGGTCTCCGTGATTTCAGTTCCCAGGTCTGTCTCCCATTTTTCTTTCAGCTTTGTGCTCTTTGGGTTGGGTCTGTTGTTTATTTGGGTGTACAGCCTGGATGTCGGTCTCCATCCATCACTAAGTTCGTATATTTCTCTCAGGAGGGGGTGTGTCTCTGGCTCCTCGGGCCATTCGTCCCAGTTCTCTTTGGCTGCATGTTTCACTCTTTGGTACCAGAGGAATTGGCCTGGCGGAAGCCCCTCCCTTTCTTGGAGTGAATCGAAGTCCCTGAATAGTCCCTCGTGGAACATGTCTCCTCATGTGTAAAGGCCATAGCTCTCCCATCTTCTCATCGTAGCTAAGTCACTGGAGGTTTTACAGGTGTCCGCCAGCATGGGAATGTCGGGTGTGTATGAGTGATGTAGTCCGACTATGGATTTCACCTTGCTCCATACCTGTCTCCCCACCTCCAGTATCATGGGTGGATTGGGCGGCCCTGCTCGAGTGTTCCAAATTAGCTCTTTGGGGTGTAGTGGTGAGGAGGATTGGGATATCAGATTTAGCTCTGCTGTGGGTTCATCCGATAGCCATTTTGCTAGGTGTGTCGATTGAGCCGCCAAGAAGTACCTTTGGAAATCGGGGAGTTGGATACCGCCTTCGGCATAGGCGAGTGTGAGGACGTTTAGAGTGAGTCTGTGCCTGGCTCGTCCCCAAAGAAAGTCTCTCATCATGGATTCTAGCTTCTTGAAGAAAGGTGGGGGGATGTAGAATATCACGTTGATGAAGTAGTAGAGGAACCTGGGGAGAATTATCATTTTGGATATTGCAGCTCGGCCCATCATGGCGAGCGGGAGCTTCGACCAGAATTGCATGGATCTACGCACTCCAGTCATTGTCGCCTCGGTGTTGTACTTGTGGGTGGCTATTGGTGTGTGTGTGTGTGATATCAAGGCCTAGGTATCGAAAGGTGTCGACCTGCCAACGGATCCCGATCTCTGGAAGCTCTTCCACAGGTTTATCCTTTAGCCTTGCAAGTGGGAACGAGCATGGCTTCTGTCTACTGAATCTGATCCCCGAATATTTTGCGAAGTTGTCCAAAACATTCAGTACTATCGGGGCATTTTCGAGGGGGTCGCGCAGGTATAGAAGGACGTCATCTGCGTATAGGGAGATAATGTTGTCCGACCCACCAATGCTGATGCCAGCGTCGAAGAACTGTTTCCTAAAGTATATTGCCACTGGTTCCAGTCCTAGGATATACAGCATTGGTGAGAGCGGGCATCCCTGCCTGGTGCCCCTTTGGATGGGCCAGGCCCTAGATACCATTGCACCTGTTTTGACTCTTGCTACTGGGTCGGTGTAGAGGACCTTGATCCAGCGGATGAAGTGCTCTCCGAGTCCAAATTCCCTCAGGGTCTCTATCAGCCATTCCCAATAAATAGAATCGAAGGCTTTTATGGCATCCAGTGAAAGTACTGCTAGGTCCTCTTCGCTTTCGGTCGTGTGTGCTATTATGTGTTGGAGCCTCCTGAGGTTGGCAGTGGTGTTTCGTCCTGGAACAAAGCCATTCTGGTCCTCGTGCACCAGAGATCCAATCACCCTCGAAAGCCTCTTAGCCAATATGGTTGTCAATATTTTGGCGTCATAGTTTAGGAGCGCCAGTGGGCGATACGAATCGCACCCGTCAGCTGGTTTGCCTGGCTTAAGCATTGGGGCGATAAGAGTTTCTCTCATGGTGTTGGGGAGAGTGCCCAACTCATGCCTCCATGTATACTGCATGCAGTACAGGGGACAAGGTCTCCTCGTAGGCCTTGTAGAATTCTGGGATGAGGCCATCTGTTCCGGGGGCCTTGCCTGTGGATAGGGATCTGATCGCATCTGTGACGTCCTCAATCGTGATGGCTTCTCCCAGTTTGTCCCGTTGTTCTTGGTTCAATCTGGGTAGTCCTACTTCAGCCAGGGTGTCTCTTATGTCTGCCGCAGGAATCTCTATCTTGTGAGCGTACAGGTCATTATAGAAATCCGTGAAGGTGTCGTTGATCTCTTGTTGTGTCCTGCGGGTCACATCCATGCTATCTTTGATCTCCTTGAGGGCTTGTCTCGGGTGTTCCTTTCTACACAACCATGCGAGTATTCTGCCCGGCTTATCTGCTTCCCTGTGGGCCTTCAGGGTGCGGACAGAAAAGTCGAACTTTGAGAGTCTCTCCCATGCTTCTCTGCAGTCTTCCCTGATCAGTTTCAGTTCCGATTCCTTTTCAGTAGTCAGTGGACCATCCCCTTCGAGTTGTTTAATTTTCTCCTCCACTGCCCCTAGATCCCTGCGTAGTTGTCTCCTGATCCCGCCAGCTTCGGCGATTATCTCTCCCCTTGTCACCACTTTCATCGCCTCCCAGAGTGTGCTCCACTTCTCAACTGAGCCATTGTTTATCAGTAAGTATTCTTCCAACTTTTCTCCTAGGGTGTCCTTGAACGCTGGGTCGGTCAGGGCATCTACTGGCATGCGCCACATCGGGATGGGTGGGCGAGGGCCCTTGAAGCAGAGCTGTAGCAGTAGGGGGGGAGTGGTCCGATATTGATCTGCCCATGTATTCCACGAGTTCTACTTGTGGGGTTAGCTCATTGGCGATGAAGAAATAGTCTAGCCTGGTGTGGAGGTTATGGGGAGCCGAATAGAATGAGTATGATCTGTCATAGGGGTGGAGGTCCCTCCAAATATCTGTTAAGTGTAGGTCTGCCACCATCTTGGAGAGGGGCCCTGGGGAAGGGCTGTTGGCTGTGCGTGGGGTTATTGATCTGTCTAGTTCAGCATTCATGACGGAGTTGAAGTCCCCCCCCCCCATATGAACGTGTATTCTCTGTAGTGCAGCAGTCTGGCGCATAGTTCCTTGATGTGAGAGGGTATGCTGTGATGAGGAAAGTACGAGTTTACTATGCATAGGGGGGGAGTTCTCGAGCATGCCCCACACTATTGCATACCTTCCTTCCTTGTCCAGTTCAACCCCCATTTGTTGAAAAGGTATTTCCGGACTCACCCACGTGCAGACTCCTCTTGCGTATTTTGAGAAGGATGAGCCGTTGCCCTGGCCCCCCCAGTAGTCCGCCATCTTGTCTGTGTCCTCCTTGGTTAGGTGCGTTTCTTGAAGGAGGGCCAGGGATATTCTTTTCCTCTTTAGGTAGGAGTATATTCGGTTTCTCCGTATGTATGTTCCCATCCCTCTGACGTTCCATGTGATTAACTTGAGTTTTGCTGCCATTGCGTGAGTGGGTTCCTCATTATGGGGAGCACTTCCCCTTCCTCATTTGTCGAATGTGGTGCATCGTGAGATGCATGTTGCCTCGCTTGTGTGGGTTGGGTGGAGAGAGCCCCTGGATCGGGGTCCAGACCAGGCCAGTCATTGTTCATCTGAGGTAGGACAGTCGAAACGATAATAACTTGAAAAAAGTAACTGTAACTGACGCGCCCAGCTTCTGTCACCGGAGTGCAGTGCTCGGGAGCTCTCGCGCTGTCTGACCTAATCCGGGTCTCTGGCGCGAGTGGGTGCGTGTAGGCAACTGGCCTGCACTGGTCATCGGTGGGTGCGCGGTCTGTGTCCATGGGTGAGGGGCCAGGCAAGTCCCGCAGTCATTCAGCATTCTCGCTTGGTAGTTTTGCTTCAGTGGTAGTGTAGCTTCGTTCTGGGTTAGGGTGCGATGTGAGGGGCTTGGGTGCCCCGGCCATGGTAGTAAGCGATCAACCCTGGGTGCTTTCTTTGTGATTCTCAGGTGCGGATTCTGTAGGAATCTTAGCCAGGTTGTTGTGTTCCATCCACATGGTGGCCGCCTCTGGTGATTCTAAGAATATCGCACGCCCTTTATGGATTACTTTTAGTCGTGAGGGGTATAGGAGCATATATTTCAGGTTTAGTTTCCTCAGCCTGGCCTTGATCGGAACAAAGGAATTCCTTGCTCTCTGTACTGATTGGGTGTAGTCGGGGTATATGGTGATCTTTGAATTGCCCCGCTCTATTTCTCCTCCGTCTCTTGAGAATTTCAAGATCACCTCACCATCGCGGAAGTTGAGGACCTTAGCGATGATGGGGCGGGGATAGGATCCGGGAGGAGGCCTCTTCTGAAGTGATCTGTGGGCTCCCTCTATGGCAAAACCCTGTGAGAGGTTCGATGCCCCTATTTCCTGCTGTATTAGGGCTTCTACGTAGGCTGTCGGGTCGATGTTCTCTGTCCCTTCCGGTATGCCCAGGATCCTGATATTATTTCGTCTGGCCCGCCCTTCTGCTTCCTCGGACCTTGCCTCCAGGAAGCTCACTTTGTGTTTTAGGTCTGCAACCTCTTTCTGTAACGACGATGTCCCGTCTGAGATGTCTTTCTGGGAAGATTCAATGATGGTTACGCGCTCTGTTAAGTTGCGGGCATCTTGCCTTATGAGTTGGATATCAGCCTTAACCTCCCCTATTTTCGTGTCGATGAATGTTCTCAGGGCTGCGATCGCCTCGAGCAGTTGGTTATGCCTGGCCTCCTCTTCTGGGCCATCGCGATTTGTTGGGTTCTTCGGGGTGGATTGGGCAGTGGGGAGAGGCTTGGGTGTCATGAAGGGGTCTAGTGTGGCGTTCTTGGCTTTGTTCCTGGCAGCGGCCATCTCTTTTTAGCTTGGTCTCAGCAAGTGATGCAGCGTGTCTGTAGTTCCCCTTGAGGGAAATATCTTGTGTAGGCACTCAGAGGCTGTCTCAGCCCAGTGTACCAATGTGTGGTTCCGCCGCTCACCTTGATATTCTGGGCCTCAGGGAGTGGTAGCGTCTCTTGGGACCATGGGGTGGTCTATGATGTGATAGGGCCTCTGAGGGGGCTCCTGAGATGGCACCGTTTAAGTGGTGTGGTATGTGGCTGGAGCGGTAGGGGAGGCTTCCCCAGAGCGAATCGACAGAGTTCGATTGATTGATTCGTCCAGTGTGGTGTGGCCGTAGATTCACTTGATAGGTGAGGAAGGTTGGGTCACCAGCCCCAGGAGGGGATTTTCCGTGAGCACCACGGATGGGCTACAATGTAGGGTCGCGGGGCCGGGTGGTTGGGTGATGACCCGGTCCCCGTCGGCGAGGCAGGATCCGCTTCGGGGAGCAGGGGGTCGGCCCCCCTATGTCGAGGTGGCTGTCCGGGAGTCCGGAATTATGCTGCTGTGGGTTGGGGAGCCGGGCAGCAGGCCCCCGATGTTGGAGTGTCCGTTGGGTGGCGGGGTAAGCGGCCCCGGCGGGGTCCGTCGGCACACCTCCCCGGAATGGAGTGCAGCGCCCCTCCAGCGGGCACAGCAGGCCCGACGATCGGTGAGAACACTCACCAGACGGGCCGGCAGGCGCAGCTCCTCCGGCGTGGGTCGGCGCCACTCCGCGTCGTGCAGCTCCTCTGAAATGGGCCCTAGGCACCACCAGCTCCGACGCCTCCGGGCGTCCCCGTCGCACAGAGATCTTGCGTGGCGCCGGTCCTCGGCGGTCGCCCGGGGCACCCAAGCCGTGGGGGGAGGGGGCACCACCGGTCCTTGATGGGGATTTAGCGGGCTCTGGCTGTCAGGCCGTGGGTTCGCCCTGTGCTCCCAGGGAGGGACATCAGCATGGGGGGGGCACTCGCGAGCAGCCCGGGTCCGCCTGTGTCCGCGCCCGCCAGTCCCCGGCCCCGATGCGCGCGGCGGGTCCGTCAGCTTGAGGCGGCCGCCATCTTGTGCGCCTCGCACGGGGAGGAGGGGGAGCCGGGCCGAGTCGTGGCAGAGGCTTCTCGGGGTCCGATTTTCGTCGGAGTAAGGCGGAAAGCAGAGTTCTTCGCCTCCTTTGTTGGTGGGTCTCTGTGTCTGTAATGTCTGTGGGCCAAGGCACCCAGCAAAGGATCGGACTGCCGTGGGTTAGCCGGAGCTCAGGGAGCCTGCGTCCTCACTCCTCGGACATCAGGCCACCAAGCCGCCAGGCTCATAGTCATTACTTACCTCAGGCAGACCATGCTGCAAATGACTCCAATCCAACATGAAGCCTGAAAGGGACTATTTTTCTACAGGGACTATTTTTTACTCTGGTGTGGTTCTAGGGACTTCTTACCTGGGACTACTTTTGAGGCTATTTAAACCACACCCAACCAGCAACACACGCTTCGCGTTACTCTGCATCCAGCAGAGTGACACTCACCATGCCTGCAGCCCGCATCCAGTCTTCTGCCACGCCCGCCTCGAATCCGGAGCTCCTAAAACAAAGAGGAAAGAAAGGGACAAGGTTAGAAAACGAACTTATTTCTATTCCACACCCGATTCTGGATCCATCTTGTATCCGGACCAGTAAAGAACATCATTTCTGCACGCCCCGCACCTCCAGCTGCAGCGCCGCGCCATACTCATCGGCACCTAGGAGACAAAAGAAAACCACAAGGTGAGCCGAGGGAACCAACAAATATAATTCTTACCACCATAGACTTACCTGATTTACCACCGAAGGCATCCTTTTGTGACTCCATATTTTCATGTGCCGCATCTGTAAAGAGAGACAAAACACGTTTTCCTCGTGCAACATTTACCGGACAGCGCCGGGTAATACAGACCCTTACCTGAGCGCCACCAGCTGCCACAAGAGCATCTTCTCACGAGCCAGCTGCAAGACAAGAAAGGAAGGGGGGAACAAGAGTGAACATCGGACATATTGAACTTAATACTTACTGGTCCTCACCAGGAACCTCAGAGTCAATACTCTCCGGAACTCTCCCGAGCCTTCAAACCAGTGAAGTAACGGGAATCGACGCGCCCCTGCAAATCCACGCAGGAATGGAGAGCTCATCTTTCAAGAATATAAGGTGAGATTGCTGTGAGGGCATTTCAGAGGTGATTAGTTGGGGAGGACTGTGGGGGTGCCATCACTTGAATCCACAAGTGGCTAAATCCATCTCTCCACTTGCAGGAGAATATTTCTACGGGTTAAGCAGACAAGATTAGGAGGGCAGATCTAGTCAGTCATTGCTGCACTACGCATCACGTGGGTGGAGACCGCAGCTGTCCGGGTCCGACCGACGCCCCTGTGGGAGCCAGGTGAGCGTAACACTGTTCCCCTTGGAGCGTTCTGCTGGTACCTGGAGGCCTAAACTAGGCATTGCGTTCTCCAGAGTTGCGAACAAGTCCATCTCTGGGAATCCCCAGTCTGAGAAGATGTTGAAAACAATGTCTTTGTGTAACTGCCATTCATACCCTACGGGTAGTGGGAAGTCTCTGCTGACCACGTCCGCCAGATGATTGAGTTCCCCTGAAAGTGTTGTGACAGGAGGAACATCTTGCGTTTGAGATCCCACTTGCAAATGTTCTGGGACAGTTTGAATAGCCCTGCAGAGTGAGTGCCCCCTTGTTTGTTCAGGTAATACATAGCTGTGGTACTATCTTCCCCTGGATGTCTGTCTGGAATGCCTTCAGGGCTTTGGATACTGTTGGCTGTTCCGACAGGTTTATGTGGTTGCTTGCTACCACTGGGGACCACACGCCGTGCACTGTCTGGTGGAGGTGGTGAGCCCCCCACCCAGTCAGAGATGCGTCCGTGGTGAGAGTGGCTTCTACTGCAAAGGTGAAGCGTTTCCCTTGCAAGAGGTTCTCCCTCGACCACCACTGCAGAGACTGAGCGAGGGCTGCCGAGACAACCACTAGACCGTCGCGTTGTCTGCTGGCCTGACACCATTGGCTCGAGAGCCACTCTTGCATGGGGCGCAGATGCGCGTGTGGGACTAGATAAATGCAGGAGGCCATCATCCCTAACAGTCGCGTGGCCTTGCGTACGGTCACCTCGAGACTGGCTACATAGTGAGGGATCTGGAACAGCATGTTCTGAACCATCTCGTTGGAGGGAAAAACGAGCCAGTCTTTGGTCAGAATTAGAGCACCCAGAAATTGCTAGACTTGACTGGGGTCTAGGCTGGACTTTTTCTCGTTGATCGAGAATCCCAGACTGAAGGGGAGATCTACCGTCTTCTGGGTATTTGATAGGCATGAAAAATCCCCTGTTATTAGACAGTTGTCGAGGTAAGGATAGACTGCAATGCACTGCCTGCGCAGGTGAGCCGCTACTACCGCCAGTACCTTTGTAAACACTCTTGGGGCTGAGGCAATGCTGAAGGGTAGAACTTTGAACTGATATTGCTTGTCCTCCATTATGAACGTTAGGTACTTTCTGTGCGCTGACAACATTGAAATATGAAAGTATGCATCTTTCATATCCAGTGTTGCCATGTAATCCCCCTGCGTTAACAGAGAGATTACTTCCAGCAATGTTGTCATTCTGAACTTTTGTGCCTTGACAAATTTGTTCGCTGGGCGCAATTCTAACACAGGGCGCATGGGGATATCCTTTTTGGGTACAAGGAAGTACACTGAATAAATACCCTTGTTTTCTTGATGAATGGGGACAACTTCTATGGCACCCTTTTCTTGAAGGATCTACACCTCTTCCAGCAAAATCTGCAGGTGAGCTGGCGATAGGAGTCTGTCTTGGTGGATGGCATCGAACGTGATACAATAACCGTACGGTCTTGAACACCCACTGGTCTGAGGTGACCCCCTCCCATGCGTGAAGAAAATATGTTAGACGTCCCCCAACCAGGGAGGCATGGGAGGGGGAACCAGACTGGCGAGTCACTTGGGAGCCTAAGCCGGGGAGCCTCTTGGGGTGGAATTTCTGCCCCTGCCTCATTGTCCCCTCTGCTGGTATTGGTTGGTGCCAGCTGCTCCTTGTGCAGAGGACCATGATGTACCTCCTGTGCCATACTGGTGTGGAGATCTGGAAAAATGACTGGCTCCGCAGGGACGGCAAGAGTTTCCTCCCTGTTGCTGGTAATGCCTGACAGTGATCTGATTTAGAGACTCCAGAGTCTCATGCTCTTTCTTTGCAGTCTCCAAGGCATCATCTACAGCCTTGCCATACAAATTTGTCTCCTCCACTGGTTAGTTTATTAAGGAGGCCTGCTTCTTTGGCCTAAAACTGAGTGTTTTAAAGCCAGGCGTGCCTTTTGAGAAGGGGGCCTTGGGCCAGAGTCTGTCCCGCCATCTCTGCTGCATCAAGTGTATTCTTCAGACTGTTGCGAGTCACCAGCTTCCCTTCCGAGACACCCAGCTTCCCTTCTGAGACAATCACCAGCAGGCGTGATCATACCGGTTCAGGGACCTCCTGGAGGCCTTTCTAAAGCAGGTTCCACTGCATATCAGAATAACTGGCAAGAAGAGTTGAATTATTAGCATTTCTTGTCGAATATGCTGCTGAAGTGGTGATGCATTTGCCAAGAGCGTACAACTTCGTACAGTCTTTATCGGGGGTGGCTCAGAAGTGGCTACTGGTACCCTAGCCCTCCTCCTGGTGGTAGTGACAACAAGGGAGTCTGGAGTGGCATGCCCTCGGATGTATAACGCGTCAGAAGGAGAGGGGCAAAACAATTTTTCCACTCCAGGGTTCAAAGCCCTTGTAAGGGAAGGGGACAACAAGGATGGTGCAAGGAGTTTGATAGAATTTAATAATGGGATAGCCTGACTCGTGGGAGGTTTCTCCTTCAGGATATCTTCCACAAAGTCAAAATGATGAACAGCCTACTGCGTGGCAATCTGGAAATGTTCTGCAGCCCTTTTCAGGATTGCATTAAAATCCGATCAGATCATCAATAGGTGATGCTTGCCTTTGAGGAGGTGAGGAAGGAGGGTCCAGACAAAGGGCGCCTGGGTCCGGACTATGAGTGGGGGAAGTCCAAGGTGCTTGCTCTGCAGGCTGATCGCTACCCCAATCTGGGCACGGATCTGGTATGTCATGGCCAAAGGGTCATCCTGGCCATAGGGATCACCGTAGGCCTCTTCAGGTTCTGAAAGTTCAAAAACCTCTTTTTGTGGGGCAAGACTGGAAAGCTTCTGCATCTTTGGTATGGTCGAGTGGGGTCGGTATCCTCCTCCCTAGCTCTTTTAGGGGTTCTAAACCTTTCTGAAAAGTCCACAAACTGTGAAAGTTTATCCATTTAACTCTCAAACCTCACTCTGGTCCACAGAGAGGAGCTAGAAGGGTCAGGAGGGGAGGGGGAAGAGGGGACTCTTCAGAAGGACCAGAGTCCTTAGAAGGAATAGATTTGTCAGACAGAGTCTTAGAGAGGGACTGGGACCCAGCTGGATACTCCTCTCGACAAGAGGATGAACTATTTGTCTATTTGCAAGACTCTTGCGTAACTCCGGTGGGTGAGAAGGAGATTTCGACGCGCCTACGGACATCGTCGAGGTTTTCGGCAATGCCGAAACCATTGGGGCTGATGCGCTCTTTGACAGCGCATCAGGGCCCAAGTGTCTTTTTGAAGAGACGCCCTTATGGCTACAATGCCCAGACGCATGTCGTGGTTGCCGGGAGGGAGGCCGATCGTTAAGACCGGTAGGCGCTGCCGAAACTTTCAACGGGCCTGTTGGCGTCTGCTGCTTCCTCAACGTATTCGTCGAGTGAGCATGTGGGGTTGAATGCTTAGCCTTCAATGGTGCGAGTGTGCACCTGTCGCTGGGGTGTGAACTCCCCATAGCAATGCCAGCGGCATGCCTGTCGGGGACAGGCAACTGGGAACCAGACGGTTCTGCGGAAAGGTCTAATGGAAGCATGACTACCGCTAGAATCCTCGCTGTCGGCGACGGCACCTATGGAGGAACCACTCTTGGCCTGCATAGCGTAGGCTGCCCACTGTTTTCGTCCGCCTATCCCCCTAGTGTCTTAGGACGGAATAGTTTGTAAGACTTGCAGGATTGCTCGTTGTGATCGCGAGGGAGAAACTTGTTGCACTTGCAGTGTTCGTCTTTCCACTGGAACTTGCCGCTACAGAACGGGCAAAATTTAAAGGGAGTCCTCTCCATAGTAGAGGTAAAGTGTGGCAGCCAGACCAGAAAGGGAAAGAGGTGGGGAAAGGAAATGTATTCAAGGAATCAAACCCCAGGGCCCCACTCTCCCTACTATATAGGCTTGGAAAGAGGGCCAAGGTCACGCCATCCACAGAAGCACCAGTCGCCGAAAGCCACAGACGTCTTTGGCAAAGGGGTTCACAAAACAACCGTCGAGATGCAAGTTGAAGATTAGACAACCACCGGTCGAGGGACAAAGGAATTATGAAATGGCAATATAACGCTTGAGCTCTGCATATGGCGACCAACTAGTTGGGTGGAAAAAAAACATCTGAGGGACCTCGACGCGTGAGGGATTTTGGGTACACGTCACGTTAGGGATAGTGTTACAGGCACGCCCATGTCGACGTCCCCTTTCGATCCTTGAACGAAAGATGCAATACTCTGCGATTACCACTTGATGGCGGATTATATGCATAGCATGTAATTCTAAGCAGATTAACAAGGATCAGATGTTTGTATATATGGAATGAGAGAGGGTGCATGTGTTTGAATGAGAGTGTGCTTGTTAATGAAAGGAGTTTGCAAATGTGTGCATGGGGATCCTAAGCACACAAATGCAAACTGATAGCCTATTATGAATGCAGAGTGTATGCTTGCACATACAGGAACATGATTGTTTATACGCTTTGAAGACAGTCACTGTTGGTGATAATGTAAGTTTGCACATGCAATAGGAGAGTATATAAATGTATATGAAGTAATGATCATGCATGGCGGAGTGCACGCTTTTATGTAGCAGAATGCCTGCCTGTCTTTTTGGAAGGCGAGTGCAGGTCTACCTTTAAATTAAATGCATTCTTGTTAGGCACGACAATGTGCGCTAAAAGGGAGTGTGCGCTTGGGTTTGTGGAGAGTTTACTCTTTTGTGTCTCGTAGAAGGGTGTGCGACTCATGTATCAAGAGAGAATATTAAAGTTAAATGTATAGTTATGTGGTGGTTTAAGATGAGCAAATGATTGCCTAGCACTTCATGTTTCTTTATCGAGCAAATTAATGAATGCCTGCCTGTGTTTATGTGGGTCTCAAGAGAAAATGTATGTGAAAATGGAACACAAATAATATTTGGGAGTTGTAGTGAGCGAGCGCTCAATGATCCGGAAAGCAGAGGAAGGGATTTCTTTGTGTGGACATAGAAATCAGTCTTCATGTTTAATTAGATGACACATATTCACATGTGTAAAAGAAAGGAGACAGTTCCATACATGTTTGTGTGGAAGGTGCATTATGTGTGTGCGAGGGGAGAAGGCATATGCTTTGGTTTGTGATGGGAGGAAAGTGCATACTTGTATGTTTCAAAGAAGAAAATAACAGATCGGTGGGTAATTATTTTATGTATGTAGGGAAGAAGGAGCATATGTGGATTTAAAAAAGGTGCCTGGTACATTCTTTTAGGTTTGGAAGGAGGAAGGTTCATACTTGTGTGAAGGTGCATCATTGCATTTGTTTTGGGTGGACAGAGAAGTGTAGCATGTTTGTTGGTGTTAACGGGGAGGTAGCTTGTGCAATTTGTTTGTTTGGTAGCATAAGCTATTTCTAACATCATTCACATGGTGGGGCAATTTAGTAAAAAGAAAAAAGTCAACTCCCTTGAAATGAAGGCTGCACAAAGCACCGATTTCAAACACCCTTTTCAGAATTACATATTTATCTTTGAAGAGGTTTCAAGTTGTTAAAGATCACAGACTGGCATCTTGAAGTAGGCTTGATTCCTCAATCTATGGTTCACCAACAGCATGCTTGCTTGCAACTTTTTCTTCAAGCACATAATTGTAGTTTTTTACTTTGTCTTAGTGTTAACAAGAAATGGGCATTCTGCTAATCAAAAGGACCACAGAGCGCTACCAATGATGTTATTGATGTAGCATCATATGAATATTTCGCATAGTCACAGGAGACCAAAATCTTCAGCCTTTCCACCTGCAAGAGACATTTCTTATGGTTTGTCACCACCACTGGCTAATGACATACACCAAAGACTGTGGCAATTTTCAAGTTAGAAATTACAAGCCAGGTACAGAAAGTTACCCATCCCTTCAATTATCCACATACACACAGCGCACCATTTCTTACTCGAAAGAGTCAATTGTCACCCGCCAATGGCTACTAGGAGGACACCATGAAAGTGATCATCTCTGTGAGCAGTTCCTCTGTAGGCAACACCTTTGCCTTTCCCAATACTTTGATTTAACAAAATAATTACTTCACATAACAGCAGCTTGGGCACTATTGTAAACGCGGGGGGGGGGGGACAGACTCTTTAACATAGGGCTGCAAAAACCTTGCACTGGCCCCGTTCTGCCCTTCAAAAGCATTCTGTAGCCAGTGACTTGATATATAAACAGGTAGCTGGCAGTGTCACAATCATTCTCTCAAGAGTTCTCTGCTTGCCTTGAGCCCGACCTCTGTGACCGCCGGCCTACATGCATCACCCCAGCGCAGACCCCTGGAATAGCGAGCAGCCTCTAGATCCGCATTTAAATTTTGAGGAAGACTTTGTGGGTTTATGAACTCCTGTGACACCAAGCACATAACTCACCAAGCCCAAGCAGCTCATTGGCCCAGATCTGTTTCATTGGGGGCCTGTCCATGGACAAGGCCTCCCCGTAACTCTATATGGTCGCCATGTATACAGTAGCTCGAAACCTTTCCATAGATTTAAGTGTCCTGTTGCATTGATGTTTTTGTTAAACTTGAACTTACAAATTCATTCCCTCCCCATATTCATTCTCTCACGATGCCTCTAGTCAGCAGAGATGGCACTGAATGCAGTGGTAGTGTGGATAGGGATGTTGGTGGTATTGATAGTGTCAGTGGGTGGCGACACCAATCCGCTGCAAGACTTTGTAACAAAAGTGGCAGGGCTCAAAATGTTTAAATTAAGCACTGGATAGACCTATATATGAACAAAATGTATACAAAGTTAGTCACCTAGAAAGCAAATAACATATGGGACTGGAATATGGATACAGAGTCTGTTGCCTCTAGAACGGGATGTCTTAGGAGAGGTTTGGTAAAGCTGTCAGGTAATACATTAATAGCTGTTGTGAAAAAGCTAAAGGAAAATGCTTTACTGAATGGGTAATTTTTTCAAGAGGACAGGTTGTGAAGATGGACACATTTTTTGAGGCATGGACGATGCCAGACTCCTCACCTACGAGATGCGAAAGGGTTCTCAGATGGTGATAAAAAAATAGAAAAAGAAGTCCCCACACATCTCAAACCGCAATAAGGCCATCACATAACTTACAAGAGGTCCCAGCGAGTCTTCGGGGGAGTGACCCTACCACCCCCCCACTTTTCTTGGTCTTCACCAGTCATATCGCCGCGCCTGTCCGGAGGGTAAGGCGTCTGGTCCCTGGATGGCCAGGGGTGCTCCCTCCAAAGCACTGCGTCTGCGAGCTGCGCCACCCCGCTGATGCGGTCGGAATCGTCCCACCTCCCTCTGGAACTCCTCATTGAAGGCTGGTGCCTCACCTGGTGAGAACAGTGGGCAAAAAACACAATAGTCAATGAACTAAAGTTATTTTTCAATTGTGGAGGAAGACTAAGTTTAATTGACAAAATGATAAATCCACCTACTTGGACTGGAACCAGTGACTTGCAGGCTACACACATCTAAAGTAGGTCAATTAACCCCAGATACACCTTACATGGATTTAAACTTGTAACTTGCAGGCATAGACTCACATAGCAGACTCAATCCAGAAACTCTGGAAAAGGGAGGAATTAATGGAGAAGAGCCCACCCGGGTAGCTAAGGCCTTATTGTCCACCGTCTTGCATAATCCAGCAGATTTTGGGCAATCTGATCTTGATTTTGTTAAAATAAACATATTGCATATAAAACTAAGACTAGAGCAGACTAAAATTTGAAGAAACAATACAAGCATGCAATGCCAACGTCCAATGTCTCCAAGGGAGTAACTGTCGGTACTATGAAAGCTCAAGTGCTCTTTAGAACTAGTGGCCATTCCAGAACATGGCATTCTGAGGAGGATGTGAAAATACCCCAAATGCTCCATCCTCCCCTACTGCATAACCTGACCAAATTCTTGTTCAACCCTCCCTCCCCGCCCCGGTGTCACATCCTCCAGGCTAGTATCCTTGCGCTCCAGCCCAGAGTCACCAGCTCTAAACCTTAAATACCCCCAAGATGGTATGGTAGTGTCAGCAACTAAGTTTCCTCTTATTTGTGGATCATGGCATTGCATTAAAAAAATGGAATGGCTTCCAGTAGAGGAAAGGAACTCTTGCCAGAGCAAAAAACTCAGTTTAATATGCCAATTCCCCTCTACATTAGAGGCCCCAGCTCTTTTGCTGGACTTTAGGACTTACATTTTTTGCCTGGAGAGAGCAGGACCTTTTTCTTCCCCCTCTCTCATGTATTTTAATGTGATTTCTGATCTCCGTTTCTTTTGCTTGTGGAGTCTGACAAACTCCATAGGCATCATCTTTTGCATTGTGTCACACAGCACTTTCAGTGAAGTGGCACTGGGAAGTCTTTCAGATTTCCTCAAGGTTTAAATACCTTCTCTTGGATAAAGTACTGTTTCTAAGAGCAGTAAAGTGAAATTGACTTTACGTACATTTGTAACTTTCTAGACTCTGGACGCACTAGGTTACAATTAGGTGCTGGAGGGGTTACATAGTATCCACTTTGTCTAGCTTCTCATGTAACATTTTTATGCTACCCTTTCCTCGATGAATGGCTGGTGGCAGTGGTTTACTTTTAACTACCGTGGTGTGCTTTTAGCGCGGGCTGCGTTCGCAGTTGCAGTAAAGCACCTAAGGGTGGCATTTTTGTCAAAATGGCCCCAGTCTTTTTTTGCCATTTCTTTGTGGGAAGGTCCTTCTTGAGATTTACTCTGTGCGCCAAACCAGGTTTGGTCCCTTTGTTCGTTTTGTCTTTGGCGGGAATCACGAGTGAAGCCCGCCTCTGGCTCCAGGGTGTCTGGCGGGGGCAGGAAGCGAGGGAGGTGCCCGAAACTCTGCTTACAGAAATGCACTCTTAGGTGGTTGGCTGGCTGTCGGCAAGGACAGCCACCCCGCTGGGTGACTGACAGCTGGGCTGGAATGAATGGGAGAAACCTATATAAAAGCAGTCAACAAAGGAATCCGAAGAAGAACTTGAAGAGGACGCCTGCTGCAACTCCTGGACCGTTGGTTTGTCCTTCAAGGACAACTTCTCCCTTGAGTTGGTCGGACCAATCAACTCTAAAGTAAGCCAACTGGACATCCTCTCGGAGCTGGATGAAATTCCACTGCAGTTGCTGCTGGAACCGAATAGCCAGGGAGAAGAACACCAGATTGTGTGCGTTGCTTTTAAGTTAGCAAAGAGCTCCAGGAAGATGCTCAGACTCCCAGGAAGCAGGACTGACCAAGCCTGAGCCACCTCAACAGAGTGCTGGACCCCAGATGCAAGGAAAGCCCATCTCTATAGCCAAGTGTTGCTATTTGCTTAGGCGCGAGGAGCTGAAACCGAGAAGTGCAACTGAATAGAAGTTGGTCTGTTTCCGTCGCTGATCGTCCAGTTGCAGTGCAGGAGTCCTCCAGACGTCCTCCCTCTTGTCCCCACGACTGAGGCCCAGGAACACGGGATCTGCAGTACTGCACAGGAACAGAAGCCAGCCAAAGCCCTTTTCTTCTAACCAAAGGTAAGAGAACTTCCCTCTTGTCGTAACCTTACTTGTCCTCTGCTGAGACTTGTCTTGATTGCTCTGTAGAGTTGCGAACAGCTTATTTACTTCACAAGCCTAACCAGCTTGTGGCCCTGCTTCGATTCCATCTTTTCTACAAAGACTTCCAAAACATTGTGCAAGACTTACTTACCTGCAAGAAGTGCTTCAGCTCACCTAGACTTTTGCCTAATCGACTTTGGCCTAGCCTGGCTCCCTGAATGACTCTTCTTCCCGGTCTTCCATCCAGGAAGGGGTTAACGAACTTTGCATTGGGGGTTACCAAAAGTACTTACCTGCTTCAGAATGTTTGTGCAATCTCTTGTTCTTTGACATACTCCTAAGCCTTATTCTAAATACAAACAGTAGTATATTAAATGTCCACAGTGTCCTAGTTACTAAAGTCACCTGAGGGTGAAAAGGTGTCGAAAAGGGTACTTACTGATTTAGAAATATTAAGAGTGTATATTTTGGAGTGTATTTGTGTGTTACTATTATATTGCCCCTTTCTGAAGAAGGTGTACACTAACTGACTGTTAAATGAATTAATAATTGTTTAAGCAAGAAACCTGGTGTTTAAGAGTTTATTTGAATACTTGTCATTGTGAATCTCTGTGCAACTCCCCTACAGTTCACATTGGCCCCTCTTGAGATAAGCCTGGCTGCTCAACACGCTACCAACCTGTGTAGTACAGACTTATACCAAAGGTTGGGTTCCTATTGCCAGGATGTAAGGGGTTGTTGTAGTGCACCCAAAAGGTACTGCATACAATCTTGCCTAACAGGCAGGATGGTACGTGTGGGTGTTTACAACTAGGGGGTCGCAAGTAAAGGTGGGGTTACACCCCCTGCCCCTCAGGCTCCTCTTCAGTGACAGGTGCACTCGACCTGGCTCCTACACGCCTGGTGATCGAATATTAGTCAAATTAACTTTTCTGTTTAGAGAAAGGAAAAAAAGTAGGAGCAGCCCGGAGTCAGAGACTGGCCTGCAAGTTGCCTAGCAACGAATTTGCTTCAATGGGTGTTCTGGATCCTTACAAAAACTGACGTAGCCTGTAGTAATACGGAGGCAATACATACGAGTATTAGAATAACAAAATCTAAGATACAAATTGCATCATCAAAAAAGATGAACTCCCAACCGTCAAACGTATATAATGAAGGTAAAGGTTGAGAAGAAAGCGTAAGGAGGTATCCATTTTAATAGGTATACTTTGTTTACCTCAACCTGAAGTAACAGGCAACCACAATCCAGACCCTGTTTTTTGATACATCACCCTGAAAAAGCTTCCAACTGCAGGGAACTGCAGCATGTCAGGGTTTTGGTTTGTTCAGAGACAGTCGTAAATACAACCTTTTAAAAGGTGTTGCCACAGCATGTTCATTAGTCGTTACGTTGAATTCGCTTGGATTGCACACAAATTGCTTGCTAGAGAAAAATATTCGTTATTTTAGCGCTTAATATTGTAGTAGGGGTGGACACAAAAGTTGCCAGCCAGTTACACAAGATGAAAACATATGTATTATCATTGGTACTAAATATATTAGTATTATTTATTAGGTCTACATATTTGTATCGCCACAAGATTAAATTGAATATAAATCTTTGCCATAGAAGGAAGACTCGCAACATGGAAGGCGGTTCCTCCGTTGATTGGTTCGAGTATTGCCAAATATAACTCTTAACTTGCAATTAGGACCACTCTCAGACTTTCGTAGTTTCTCGAGCAAACAGAGAAAGCTGGGTTTCATATTGTATTTGCAGGGGGAACGCTCAAGTAAATTGAATTTGCAGTAAAGCCTGGTCTGGAAAGTGGATACTGGACTAGTGCTGATGCTGGGCCTATTACCAACAATTCAAGATTAGACAGAATTGTGGCTGATACATAAGGGGATGAAAATAAAAAATATGTAAACCGGAGGCAATATTATTGGACCAAGCAAGTCAAATTCAACCTCCAGTTAGTCTGAACCTCAGCATTCAATATTTTGCACTTAAACAAATCCCAATATTTTGCTCTGAAACTACTTGGTAGCAGGCAACATGTAAGAATTTCCATGAAACAGTAACATTTTTGACCTGAACATTTTTTTTTTGTTTAATACTATTTGAATCCTCAGCTTCTTGTTTCAGTATTTGCCAGGTAGCATGTTACAGGGGTTAATTATGGAGCTTCTGCTTACTTTTATGATGGTATTTATTGAGCGCGAACCTAGTTTTGTTAAGCGCGCTGTTGCTTCCTATCATGGAGAGGGGAGTAGGGGAGGAATATGGCGAAGGAAGCCGAGAAGCAGGGAGCCAACAGGGGAGGAGGACAGGCAAGGGATCTACAAGCAACCAGGGGTGGAAATAGAGAGGAAGTTGGGGTGGGGGAGATAACCCAATCTCAGGTAGGGTGGCGAGTCGAGTGTGTGGACCTGGGCATTAGATAGGAATCATTCCTTGCAGGAGGGTCTTGAGCCCTTTCCTGAATTGTAAAAGTGAGCAGGAGAGTCTTGGGCCGGAGACTGAAGGTTCGTTTACTGGTTCTTTCCTTGCTGCACTAGCAGAGTTCAAGTCTGAGTCCCCTCTCTGACCCCGGCTGAAGCAAAATACCAACGTTGTCGTAATTGGGGAAAAAAAGTAAACGCCGATATTATGTCCAGCATTCAGACTCCGTGCCAAGCGGTTGATTCAATAAACTTTTCTACACCAACTAAAGTTTTTAGCAATGTAGCTGATACTCTAGCCCCGCTCACTCTACAGAAGTTAAGAAGCCATCCATCCCAGCCTTGGTTCTCGGATGAGCTGAAAGCTCTACGAGCAAAAAAATGGCAGGCCGAGCAAAAGTGGAGGAAAACTTACTCTGCTGGCACCAAGATAGCCTTCTCCTCGATAAGCAGCATTTACCATCTGGCTATTCAATCAGCCAAAAGTATCCATTATACGGGTAAAATTGGAAATGCCCTTAATCAACCTCAGGAATTATTCTCTGTGGTTCGTTCTCTTTCCTCCCCATGTCCCCCAGACTCTAACCTGCAGGCTGAACCTTCCCAGGCCTTCTGTGATGACCTAGCCGCTTTCTTTATTGACAAAGTCAATGTGATACGAGATAAGATTCGTTCATCTGCTTTTCCTGTCCCTGAGCAACAAATGTTGCCGGGGGCATTCGATTAACATTTGGTTGACTTTTCCCACCTTCTCAGTTGAGGAGGTGGAGTGTGCAGTTACTAAACTGCAATCTGCTTACCCCTCTGATGCCATTCCCTTGAGGATTTTGATATCTCCCCACATATATCTATATGGCTGACAGAAGCGGTTAACGACTCCTGCCTATCCGGCTCTATTGCGCCGGAGATTAAACAGGCGGTGGTTATCCTACTCCTGAAGAAGCCCTCATTAGACCCCACATCCCCGGTTAATTTCAGGCCCATTTCTCTACTCCCATTTTGCATGAGGTTAACGGAATCTTTTGCATCTCCTTTGCCCATGTCTTTTCTTGAGTCTTCTTCCTTTCTCAATCAGTTTCAGTCAGGGTTTCGCCCGGGTCGTGGGACAGAGTGTGTTCTGGTCTCTGTACGATGACCTGTGTCGACTGGCCGAAGAGGGCGGAACCAGCGCCCTTATCTTACTAGACTTAGCGGCCGCGTTTGAGGTGCTATTGGATCGTTTGGCGGTGGCCGGCCTGTCTCCGGCCAGGTTCTGGCGTGGTTTGCTTCTTTCTTGGCCGACCGCAGTCAACTATTGACTCTTGCCTTCTTCTCAGCTGCTACGATGCTGCTTTGTGGGGTCCCCCAGGGATCAGCCTTGTCCAACATCTATATTCAGCCTCTTGTCTTGCTCATCCGCTACTTTGGCTTCAGGTGCTACACCTATGCTGATACCCAGATCATCGTCCGGCTAGATTCTTCCCAGCCGGACCTCGCATCTCAGATTAGGAGCTGCCTTGCGGCCGTGGGTGAGTGGATGGGCAGCAATTGGCTGAAATTGAACAGGGATAAGACAGGGGTCCTGGTGGTGCACCCCCCCCCCCGTGCGGCCCCCGGCACGCTGTCACCGAGCCGCCCTGTCTTGGTCTCCGGCCTTCTGGTCTACCGAGCTGGGGACGTGTCCTTCTCCTGTCCTTTCAGGAGCCAAGCAAAGATTGAACACCTCGATTCCAGACCTCTGGACGAAGCTGGTAGGCCTGGGTTCTGCAAATGCAGGCAGTGATCAAGACTGGGACACCTAGCTAACGGGAGAAGGTTTAGGCCTCGCAGAAGGCAGGCAGTGATCAAGTATCAAGTTGGGACACCTAGGTGACAGGGGGGGGGGGGGCTTAGGTTTGAGCGTGGTAGGTGGTAATTAATGCCTACATTTACAATGCCTAGACATCAGGCGGAAGGTCCAGGCCACAGAATGGCTGGCAGCAATTGAGCACCTAGACTGGGTCACTAAGACAGCAGGAGATCATGCCTCACAGTATACCAGGTTTGATTGTATAAGGCCAGGTATGGGAGTACACCTACAATTGACTTTCGCGTACAGTGGGGGAGAGGCCCAGGCCTCACAATGCAGTTCAGGGATAGGGGCGCACACCTAGGTATAGTTTAGGTACAGGAGAACACATCTAGATTGTGAGTTCCGTGCTTTGGGGGGAGGGGGGAATCCAGTCTCTACACAGCAGAGGCCACCTAGCCTCGAGAGTCCTGCACAGTGGGAGAGAGGCCCAGGCCTCACAGTGCAGTTTGGTACAGAAGAGCACGCTGAGATTTGAGAGTCGTATGTAGTGGAGAGACCCAAGCTTCAAATGCAGTTTGGTACAGGAGAACACTGAGATTTGAGAGTCCTGTAAAGTGGGGGAGAGGCCCAAATCTCACAATGTAGCTTGGTAAAGCAGAACACACCCAGAGTGACTGTCTGTATAGTGGGAGAGAGGCCTAAGTTTCACAATGCAGTTTGGTACAGGAGAACACACTTGGAATGAGGGTCCTGTATAGCGTGAGAGAGGACTACGTTTAACAGTGCAGTTTGGTATAGGAGAATACACTTAAAATGAGGGTCCTGTATAGAGGGAATGGCCCAAGTTTCAAAATGCAGTTTGGTACAGGAAAACTCACTGAGCTTTGAGAGTCCGGTATATTGGGAGAGTGGCCCAGGTTTTGTGCGACAGTCTGTATATGTTGTAGATAGAAAATTGTTCCTACCTTATCCGTTGATAGTGGTTGACGGCAGCCTATTCGTCATGTGTCATGTCAGGGTACTGTGGCCTGTTGCAACAGCTGGTTTTGGTGGGGTGTGCCTTTGCAGCCACTACTTGTTGGCTGTAGTTGTGGGGTGCTGTTACTGTGTTTGGGGCTAGGGTGTGGCACTGTGGGCTTATCTTGGCTCAGTGCTTGGGTGTGACTAGGTGGAAGGGCGGGCTGATTACGCGGACAAGTGCCACTGGAGTAGGGGGGATAGGAGTTAGGTTTGGTATATGTTAGTGGCTGGCCCATGACCTCCCCTGCCGACACCTGCAGACACTGTCTGGAGCCACTGCTTCAGGAGCCGCCCTTTGCCTTGGGGCCTTAGCCGCAGGGGCTGCACAGGCAGAGGGCTGCCCTGGGAGGATGTGCTAAAGGTGGTGAAGGATCAATCTGGGGAGGTGGCGGGAGCGAGGAGGGACCAGGGCCAGGCTTGGGAAGGAGAGGAGAGGGACACGCGTGCAGGTGCACTACACAATTTAATAAGGCTGATCACAATACTATTCAATTATGAGCCTAATGGACTCCTCCTTACCTTCTGGATGTCATGGGCCACAATAATAAACATAGTATTCCAGTGCTGGGAAGGGCTCAGGAACCAATGACGATCAGCATCAAGAAGATGCAAGCCACAAAAAACAAAATACTTTTGTACAAAAGGCTGTTGTGTCCTTTCTGCAGGAGAAACAGCTCAAGGACCACATCTCCCAAGCACCCCTGGGCCAAGAACTACATGTTGAAGCCCACGTCGGGCGGGGCACGCGCACGCGTTCAACAAGAGCACGGGGCTTGTGCTCAGGACAGCAACCAGAGATGACGTGTTCTCCGGAGCTCCGAGCAAGGGGAAGCTCACGAGGGGCCACACCCCATGCAACCTCCACCCGGGCCCCTCAAGCCATACAGATAAGTACCGCAGACAATCAGCAGCGAAGGCCGAGCTGGGGGAAGGCGCGCAGCGCAGTGCAGAATACTAGAGAGTCGGAGAACACCACCAGCAACAGCGGTCAGGGGCAGGCGCAGGGGGGCTCCGACCAACCTCCTCATGTTCCCCCCCTGCTCCAGCAAAGCTAAGTCTTGAATATTAACGCCATAAGTGCCTGCAATTGAACTACGCGCAACTATAGAAAAACACGCAGCGCATAGTTGGGCATGTTTAACCCACCAACAGCCGTCTAGATTACGCCACGAGTTGTTGCTGCGCAGAAACCTTTGGGGCAACACGATTTGGGCGGACGGGGAGCCACACGCGGCTGCAAACCGCTCGTAAAGAACAGCTGCATGTACTATACTAATGAGCACTGAAGGGTGCATGAACTTCTAGTGCAAGAGTGAGTGAATGTCAGCATTCAGTGTGTGATGTAACACGCAGATGGTAATTCCCACTCTCTTTTCAGCATAACACTGCTCCGGATTCCGGACCTGAGAATGCGCAGGCAGGAGGCCAGCACTCACCCCTTGAGATAAGTCCCTTTCTGGTTATAAGCCTTGTTGTGGGAGCTGGGGGGGGAAAATGTGCATGTTGTGAATATCTATGTCTATGAATACCAGTTATTGCTTTGTGTTATCCAATGTCCCCTTCCCTGACCACCTCCCCTCTCCCAGCCCTCTTTCCGGTTACCCTAACTACTGAACCTATCCAACCATCGAGATCCTAACCCTCTTTCCCCGCCCGGGTCGCGGAAGCTTGTGTAAGTCTAACTTGCAGGCGCCAAGACCCTGGAGGGGTAGGTTGGTTTGTGCTACTCCTGAGCCTGGAAGCTGAAGTCGTGACACTGGGAATGAAGGAACGCACTGGAAGGGAAACCGCGTGGGCCTTGGGCATGCGAGGGAAGAGAACCAATCAGGGGAGGGGGCTGGAGGGAGGAAGGACCAGGGCCGGTCTTGGGGAAGGGAAGGCGAGGAGAGGAGAGGAAAATCACACGCACGCAGGTGCACTACACAATTTAACGACAACAGGCCCAATTCGAAGTGTATGTACTCAACAGATGTCGATGGAGATAGCTTTAAAACACAGCACCAAAAAAAGCCATCATTTACCTGCAACCAATCTAAGTCATGGAGTTCCAGTGCCTCCAACCCATATAACATGGTTTATAGTGAAAAGACCGAAAAAAAAAATATCGAAAAAAAAGGTCGAACCAAAAAATCTCGGAAACAAATAAAAAAAAAACAAAATTTTTTAAAAAAGCATTTTTTTCAATACATTTTTTTTTCGAAATGGGGTGTTCCCCCCCACCCCCCTTTTTCCATTTTTTTTATTTTACCCGACCCCAAAAATACATATAAATGAATAAATAAAAAACAAATTCGAGATTTTTTTTTCCGATATTTTTGTCATTCGATTTTTTTTTCGGCCTTTTGACTGACCACCGTATAACATTACCGGACAGAACAACCGTTTATACAAAACAAGGATCCCACCCAATGAAAACCCTGCATGACCAAGTGCAAATTTACAAACCATGAATGAAAATGGTTTGGCTCTGCGAGATTTGGATGTTATGATCTTGCAGTATCCCTTTTTGGTAGTCATTTCTAGTCCTAAGTACGAATAGCCCTGGGTATATTCTATACAGACAAAGTCTGTGCTCACTGTTTGCCTCCTTATGTGGCGTGATACCACCAACATGGTTTTGGTTTTTCCTAGATTCACGGTCAAACCACGTTCCTCTGGATAGGAAGCAAGGTCATTCAACATTGCTTTCATCCCAGACAATAGGTGGTCACATAGTACAAGGTCATATGCATATAACATGGCTGTAACCGTACACTGGCCCATCTTCGGAGGGCATTTAGCACTCAATGACATCCTGAATGGGAGATCTGAAATGTAGAGGTTAAAAAGCGGAGCAGCGAGAATGCATCCCTGCTTTACCCCTCTATCAATACGAATGTCCCTGGGAAGGAGTCCATCGTTACCCAACCGTATATATGTGCTGATGTTTCTGTGTGTAAAGCCACAACGATCTGCAGTAGCCATTCCGGGCAATCAAGTGCTGAGTTTTTTCCACAACCCCTCTCGATTTACTTGGCCAAATGCTGCCCGAAAAGTCAATGTATGTAATATAGACAGATAGACTATCTTTAGCTTTTGCCTGCATCATGACTGCATCCAACACTGGGATGTTAATGAGTAGTACCTGATCCCTTTTGGAAACCAGTCTGTAATGCATGCAGAATGTTATGCTCACTGACCGATGTCTGTAGATGATCCAGGACAAACCCTGCAAAGACCTTTTCTGTGATATCCAGGAGTGATAGTAAACGATAGTTCTCTCAGGATAGACAATCCCCAGTAAAACTCTTTTCGAAGAGCTGGAGATACGTCTCTCTCGACAGACCTTGGAGTACAGGTCACAAAGAATAACAGCCCATAATTCATAGTCACATTTAAGTACTGCTGCTGATGGGCTTTTAGGCCCAGGGGCTCAGGAGTTTTTTTAGATTGGTTAAATGGGCAATCATATTGGGTGTGCCAAAAGTCATGGGCCAGCTGTTATTTTTG
The DNA here is from genome assembly GCF_040938575.1 of Ambystoma mexicanum. NCBI lineage: Eukaryota > Metazoa > Chordata > Amphibia > Caudata > Ambystomatidae > Ambystoma > Ambystoma mexicanum. The sequence goes on from NC_090925.1 coordinate 206,923,389, forward strand.
GATGAATCAAATCTGTCAGAATAAGCACACTTCTATTTTTTCCCCCTCAATGAATGTTACCCATACACTCGGCGGGATGGGGTTAATAAAAGCTTTAACTGTGGAGGGTCTAGCTAAGTTTAGAATACTCGACATTCGTTTAGTATTCTGGTTGTTGAGTGCCCTTATCTTTTGCCAATTAGCGGTCCGACCCATATGTTTCCAATGCTTCAACCGATTAGTGTGTTGGTTTTTTATTTTACAAATTGCCTTCTGTACTTCTGGGGTTGCACCACCCACTTTCCAACTAGCAAACCTTCATGCAGAGTTTTTTTGAGTTTGAATTTCAATATCAAATGCTCCTGCATTCAGCTTCTCGGGTAGAATCAGTATATTTATCTTAGGCTTGCTACTTTCAAAAGCAAACCCTTTTAGCCAAGCTTCCATCTTTCAAAAGCAAACCCTTTTAGCCAAGCTTCCTGTATAAAGATTTAATAAGGAATTATTAGTGTATACCGACAACCATCAGCCTACATGCTTTGTTAATATTTTTCTCAGTCCAAACCACAGTTTCCTGTCTGGTTAGAAACCAGGTCACAAGAGGCATACTGGCGACTTTCTAACAAGTCTAAATTTAGCAAACAAGATAAGTTCCCAATTAAGTAACTCACATCCCCTGCATAATTGACCTTTTTGAGCTTGGTTTAATGCAAAGGTTTCAAAAGATATTATTAGAAACACTGTTTAGAATACAAACTAATTGTTGGTCTGGTTTTCCAGACATTGGAAATGTGTGCAGGGGACGCAAGTTCCTTAATTGGGAACTTATCTTGTTTCTTATTACTTTGTGCAACCTAGGTGTCAAGGTTGCCTATCTCGCCTCTGCATCTCATATCTATTTTCCATTTTCCTTAAATTTCCTACTTAGACAATAATCCAATATACTATTACCCACATTAATAGGGTGTGCCTTATCCGTCCAATTTTCTCTTTTTCAAGTCTAAATTTGGGGTCAGACTTAAAGTTACATGGTCACTGTTCTGGTTCTTGCTGATAGACAGACGGTAACAGTACTGATCAGTTTGGAATTGCTGCAGAGGTAATCAATCGTGGCAACTTTAGCACCACAGTTCCAGGTAGTTAAACCAGGTATATCGTCAGGCGTGCACCCAGTGAATATCACCAAATACCATTGGTTCAGGAAGCGCAGCCAGTTCTTACCCTTGGCATTTGTAGGCTTCTGTACCACCACATTCTCAACTGCGATAGTAGGATATCTTTCCTAGGTGGAGTGTTCAGTGCATTTAGGTCTCCACCCAGGAGTAAAAAGTCGGTATCTACATTTCCACCCCAGGTGGTTGTATGGCCTCAAAAACCTCATCAGTGGTATCAATCCATGGGGGCGTGTACAAATTCACGATTAGCATTCTGCGTTTACCCATCACTGTGTTGGGAGTTAATTCCACTGTAAGTACATCAGAATCGTATGAGTATTATCATTGAGGACTCTACTTCCTGTTCGACTCCGATGGCAAGAGCCCCAAACGGGAGACCATTGCAACCTCTCCTAGCCAAAACTTGGTAGATCACATATTTGTCAATAATGACTGTGTCAACCATGTCTCTCGGAGCATTAATAACGGGTACTTAACCAAGGAGTCAAGTGAAGGTCCATTTTGTATCAAGTGTGATTGGCCACATGTATTCCATGAAAAAACTTCAAAAATTCACATCTGGGGTACTTTAATCCCTGGCAGAAGCTTTCATAGCCATTGCCACCCTTTTTTGTTGTCATTCTTCGCTTGATTTTATAATGTGCACATCCTCTTCCGGGACCATCTTCGCTAGCACCTGAGGTATACATGGTTTGTCAAGATTATATCCCAAGACCTCCAATGACTACTTGGTTTCTAATTAACGTTACTGTCACACGCCATACCCTAAGCCCCCTCTCGCTCAGGTGCTATGAATTCAAAAAGTCAAAAATCTCATGAATTTGGAATCCGGACAGAGGGAATTTTCGCAAATAGGTTAAGTAACTTGGGTCTATTAATATGTGATTCAAGATCTGGGGTTCTAACTTCACCACCATACTAGATTTACGGGGAAGAGGGTTACAGTCAGCTTCTACCTCTGTGACCACTTGATGCAAAGCGGGTAAGACCACAGAGTGGAGCAGAAGTCTGCTCTACAGCACCCGCTACAGAATCGTTGAAGAGTGAGGAGTCATTGGGACAACTTGCATTTGTCTCATTGTCTTGTATTAGCCAGCTAGTGAGCGAGTGTCCCAGCATTTTTAGACGTTGTTTCCTCCTCCTTACTACTTTTTGCTTTGCTTTCGTATTCCTCCGATTCCGATGTGTCTCAGCTAAAATCGTGGAATTCAGGAGGCTCAACAGAAACTACTGCCACCTGCGAGTCCACGGTCTCTGATGGTCTTTCATTGGGTGCTTTTTTCTTTAGTTTCTTATTCCTTCGAGGCGGTTTATGTGTCGGGTCGCCAAGAGGTGATTCTGGCTGTTCCGGAAGCTGATGCTCTCTTGAGACTCGACTAGAATGGCTGTGTTGTTACTGCGGTCTGCCTCTTGGGATGGTGGCATTGAGAGTTCATTAGTGATTTAGTGGTCTTTGTCACTGCAAGTGTGTATTTCGGCAAAGAGCAGACTTTGCTTCGGCACATCCTCCTGGATGCGCCCACATCATTTTAAAATAATTTTGATTGCAAAGTTTAGTACACCCCACGCAGGGTTATCACTTAGTTGTTTGATCGCAGCCATTAATCAATTTGGTGGTAGAGTGATCGCTAGCATCACCCGCTGAATTATTTTCAGCCACGTTTATGGTGGCACCCTAATTCCCTGTGTACTGGATCATACACAGTCTGGGCGAGGCAGACAATCTTGGGGTCATGATCGTTTCCTGCTCCCCATGCCCACACGATTCTGGAAAGTCATTACTATTGCCGTCAGCGGGGAGAGGAAGGGCGGGTATTCGCTTGGCACAGAGTAACATAGCTCCAGCAAGGAGTTATTATCGATGTTATCCAATTCCTTGCAGGTAATGTTAATCGTAGATTGTGGGTGTAGCGTTGTTGTGGCTGCAGGTCGATTACCAGCCTCATTAGGGGCATTTTCTGAACCAGCTTTTGTATTGCTTCCCACAGTTTGGTTTAAACTAAGACGTAATATGTCCATCATCTAGGCCCCCGCTCCCCCATCCCCATCAACCACCTGTGCTGCATGCTTTGGCACCGCTTCACTCCTGCGATCTATACTCCCGTCGTTAACTGCGCATTTATAACCCTGTGCCTTCACATACGGTTTAGAGTTACGCAGGCTGTAAGTACGTTTGTTTTGGGGTTTTCCTGGCATAATGATCCATCCTACACTTGAGTTCCGGGGCGCAATGCGCACGCTGGTTGGCCGCAAATGTGACTATTATAGGTTGTCAAAGCCAGCAGCAAAGGAATAAGCAATGTACGCAACAAACGCTTACCGCAATCACCGAACAGAGGTACTTCACAGTCTCATGGCACTGTCTACGGCATCAGTTATCCTCTATGCCGATCACTTGGCTCAATTCGCTTCTGGAAGCGTTTAGAACCAGAGATCTGAAAGGGGAATGCAGTACCTACAAAGAGCTCCAACAGGTTCCTCGTACAACACAGACTGATACAAATCCAGTAAGGCCAATCACTTGGCTCACTTCCTTGGCCACAGGTCCTTACTTCTGATGGATCATAGGCCTCCGTAGATGCAGAGTTTCTCTGGGAGATAGCTTGGGGACTTCAAATCCTGCTGCGTCCTCTACTAAGCAGTCCCCATGAAGATGATACAGGCTTCCAGCAGAATCCACGCAGTTCGATGAGGGTCTGGGTAAATGTGGTGGAATTTGCAGAGTCCTTGACGAGTCGTGCTGCAGCTTGCAGGACACATCTCAGGGGTGCCACAGTAGTTGCTGAAGGCCTTTCAAAAGGGCACTGCCACTATCCAGGTGGGAGAGGACCAAGGTTTGGACAGCAGATCTGAAATGGTTTTCTGGGATGAAGGGCTTGATTTTCCACAGGAGAAAAAGTTGGTACCATGCCGTGTGTCTTCCTTGCTGTGTGCTGTTTGAAGAAGAGTGGTCCGTCGATGTCAAATCCAATGGGCTTGGTGCACGTGGCCAACTGGGTTGTGAAGTCGTTGAGGTTCATAGCAAAGATCCAGGTCTTGGCGTTTAGTGTGGTCAGCAGCAGGAATTCACTCTTTGAGGGTTTGAGTTTCAAGTAAGCATTGGACATCCATGACTAGATCAATGTGAGGCAGGCCTTATATAATCCAATAGACCAGGCACTATATGTCTTTTTTTGTCTCTATGTCTCTCTTCAAATCATCTGATTCCTTCAACACTACTGCCCATGTGAACTCAGTTTATAAGCCCACATTCTTAAGTGCGGTTTGCTTATGTTTCATGATTGTATTATTTGGAACATGGTAGACTCACTAGAGTTTCCTGAAAATAAGATGCATTTTTATCAAACTACAGTGTGCAACATACTATTGAGACATTCACATTTCACCACATTGATGTAACAAACCTCCACCAGGCATAGTTCCACGTATATCTCTGGCCAATCACTCTTGCCAAGGTTAAGAGAATGCAACTGTCCTCATCCTATTCATAGGTTTCCACCATCCTGTTTAGAACACTCCTATTCTCCCCCTCCCTCTTCCCACTCTGGTCACTTACTCTCCTCCAAGTTGATGTAGTCTTGCTGCTCCTCTTGGTCTCCAGTACGGTGGTTTCGGGATCGCTGCATCACATGCCCCCGCTCACGGATGTGATGACCAATTGACATCTGTTCCAAGCCACTGCTGGAATCCCGCACAGTCCGCCGCGTCTCTCGCACCTAGACTTGAAGAAAACATACCCAAGCTGAGAATCTGCAACCAGGCTGAGGCCTGGTCCACAACTTCACTATCCCTGCTCATGAATCATCACATAAGTGCATTCAGGGATATGTATAGTTCTGCATTTTATGACATCACAAGATGTTGCCACTTGATGGGAGGTGTGGATTAGGACAGAAAAGACAATTTAGGCAAACTGAAGGGTGGGGGGAGGAGGGATTGGTAGAATGGCAAAGAATAGGCGAGAGGAGTAATTTGGATGTGATCGATGGGATGGCCAAGAGGATATAGGTTGAAGAAAGAAACGTCAGGAAAAGAAAAAACAACTTGGCGCAGGTTGTTAGGGAGAATTCTAATTTCTGTGCCCATTCCCTCTCAACCCTTGGGAACCCCCCCCCCTCCAAAGCTTTTTTTCTGGACTTTAGGACTTTTAAATTTTAACCCTGGAGTGAGTGAGCCCTTTTTCTCACTCATGTGTTTTGACCTGATTTGGATTATGAGTTTCCTTTGTTTTGGGAGTCTGACAAACTCCATATGCATCTACTTTTTGTATGGCGACACAGCACCTTCAGTGCAGTGTCACAGATAAATACTTTAGATTTCTCCTAAGATTTAAATACCTTTTCTTGTTTTAACTACTGTTCCCAAGAATAGTAAAGTGATATGGACTTTACTTACCTTTTCTCTTTGTAGGTCCAGCACACACCATCTTATGTGGAGTGCTGGGGGTTACTTAGTAGCCCCTTTTCTTAACTACTAATGTAACATTTTGTATGTTAACCTCACTACTTTAAATGGATGGTGGCAGTGGTTTAATGTTCCTACCATTGTGCTTTTCTACCGCAGGCTGAATCCTCAGCTGCAGTATAGCACCCATGGGTGACCATTTTGTCAAAATGGCCTGGTCTTGTTCCGCCCTTTTCTGTTTGCGAGGTCTTTCTTGGGTTTTACTCTGCGTGCCAAGCCAGGTTTGAGCCCTTTGTTAGTTTTGCCTTTGGCGAGCTTCAGTAATGAAACACGCTTCTGGCTCCAGTGTGTCTGGAACGGCAGGAAGTGAGGTGGGTTCCTGAAACTTCTGTCCTTTAGGAATGCCTGAAAGCACCCAGTCCTGATTCGCTAGCTGGCTGTCGTTTTAGGACAGCCACAATGCCGTTTGAGTCATAGCCTAGGCTGTGCATGAATGGGAGAAACCTGTGTAAAAAGGCGAGGGTTTGGGGACTAGAGGCAGAGTCGACCACTGGGAAGAACACCGGACAAAGAAACAGTGAAAGAAGCTTGCTGCGTCCTCCTGGACCTTGAATTGCCCGGTGAAGCCCTGCGGTTGTGCTGAACCTCCTTTTTCAGATCGACAAGAGACGCTCCGGAAGGGACGACTTCTCCCCTTGGGTTAGTGGGATCAACTAACCCCGAGACAAACTCCACTGACCATCTTCCCTGACTAGCTATACTTCTTTGTTGCTGCAGGAACCGAGTGCCAGGGGTCGAGAAATCCGTAGTCCAGTGCAACGTCTGCAATCTGGCCAGAAGCTCCGGGAGACTCCCCAGGACCCTCCAGAAGCAGGACGATCAAAGCTGGAGTCCCCTCACCAGAGTGCAGGACTCAAGGAGTGAAGGAAGCCCAACCGGTGTCTAAGATCTGCAGTGGTGCTGTTTAGCGAGCACTGAAACCGCCAAGTGCCGCTGATCTGAAAAGAGCCGGTAGCTGCCGCCGCCCTCCAAATTGCTGCCGCAGGAGTCTTCCAGGCTTCCTCCCTCTTGTCCCCACGACTGAGGCCCAGGAACCCAGGATCTGCATCACTGCAACCAGACATACGCCAGCTGGATCACTCGTCTTCTAACCAAAGGTACTGTTCAGACTTGGGGTACTTACCTCAGTGTGTTTAGCTTTGCTCTTCTCAGTAGAGACTTGCAGTAGCTACTTTGCTAGAGTTGATTTCAGCTCTACCCTTCACAAGTGGAACAGCTTGTGATCCTGCAGTGATTCTTCTTCAACAAACGCTCTAACTTTGTGCAAACGGTTAACTAAGAAGCGCATCCACTCCATAGACACTGCTGCAATTGACTTTGGCTGTCCTGGCTCCCTGCAGACTCTTCTAGTCTACTTGACTGATATTTACTCAGAGGTGATCCTTGGTTTTAAACTAGTATTGCTGGGAAGGTTTTGGTCTAGACTTCATTGGAAGATGTAAGTGCTCACAGGCACTGAGAAACTGTTTAACATTTTTCCTTCTCTTAACCTTTCCTTTCTACAAACCTCAGAATCTACAAGTGCACTAGTGATATATAAATGTCATTACTGTCCTAGTTAGTGAAGTCACCTTAGGGTGTGGAAGTGTGTAAAAAGCATCTCTAAAGAGTATCTACTAGCTGTGTGTTGATTCTGGAAAGGTATGTTTGATTGAGACCTATATTGTCCTTTTTAAAGAATGCTCATTTAAAAACGGATGTTAAATAATTATTTAGAACTAAAACCTTGACTGTGTTACTTGATTACTTGTATTTGCGAATTTCGTTGCTACAGCTCACATTTACCCCTCTTGAGATAAGCCTGGCTGCTCAGTCACACTATCAACTTGTGTAGTACAGGCCAATACCAAAAGGTGGGTTACCTAATACCAAGAGAACAAGTGTTGTGTAGTCTCCAACAGGGCTACTCATTAATTCTTGCCTAATACAGTTTACAAAAACCTATGAAGGATAAATAAGCTCAGAGAAAAAGGGAGGAAACAGCAGAGGAGAATACAACAGTAGAAGTCTAGAAGAAATCCTGAAGCCACCCGGCAAAGAGGATCGACATGCAACTTTGGACTCACCCCACCAGGAACTGCCCGCATCTGGGAGGTCTCCTGGTAAACCTTGGGGGTGCCATCAGGGGACATGTTGGAGTATGATACAAATGTGGAGGAGGAGTAGGACTGACAGGCCGGCATCCTGCTCTGAAAGGGAGAAAGTGAGTATTTTTCTAAAAAGATCAAAAACAGGCTCCAACATATACAAACATGAGGCTTAGGTGGGATCATCAGTACAAGTTGGTTGGGGAAAGGAGTCCAAAAGAATGGTAAGAGCAAAGGTCAAGAGGTGCCCAAGGACAACATTAAACAATCAGGAGCAGTACTTACCATGTTACCCATCATGTTATTCATCATCCCAAACATGTCAGCAATTCCTCCTCCCTGCCAAACCGAAAAATGGGGAAAAGGAGTTAAAAGGAAATCAAGCCAGTTAAAGATTCTATCTGCCATTGTTGCCAAACCAACCTGGTTGCTCATCAAATCTATCTGCAGGCTTATTTAGAAAGATACATTTCATCCTCATCCCCATGCAGTCAGTCCTAGCCATTGCCCCTCAGTCCAGGCCCTCTGATACACTTAACATGGAGCTAATATCGCTTCCCCTTAGCCCACACTCATACTTCGGTCGATTGGTCTGATGGCACTTCAAAATGAGCCTTCCAATGAGCTTGAATAAGGTAATCGTATCTCTTTCTGGCTGAGGACTTCACAGGCTTGTGCAGGGTGAACATACATCAGTCCCAGAATTCTGGTATGCTCAGCCTCCCGGAACAGAGTTGATACTTCCAGTTGTACTCCCTAAAATCAGGTGAATCCCATCACCAAGAAAACAATGTACAAAATATATATTGGCTGCCCTTTGATGCCACCAGCACTGCTCCACTGATCTGTTCAGACTAAAGGCATCACTATCACAAATAAGCGCTATAGTATTGTGCTGGCAAAAATATTTGAAAATTAGAGGGTACCAGTATAACGCAGGTAGTTAAAAAAAGAAAAATTGATGGCAATCTGAGAAGGACTCTGCTGAAAAAGAATATGTACACCAATCCAATTGTGTGTTCTGTGCGCTGTAATGCACCCATGAAGCTCCTAATCATAATAACTTCCTGCGCCATACCAGATGAGACTATTTAAAGATCAGATTCTGGCCAAAAATCCAGGCAAATCTCTGAATCAGTGTACCAACAGCAACCCAAGATATATGATCTTGTCTCACTGGCGTCATAAGTGAGGAGCAGCTGCCCCCCAAAGCACAGAATGTTTTTTACATCTGGACTACCCTGCACAGATAGGGTAAAACCCAAAGTCATTACAAACAAAAATACCTAGGTTTTAAAAATGTATACATATTTCACCTTCCTAACGATTTTAAATGATCGTTTATGCTCAGAAAACAATTTGATACCACCATGGGGCGCAGGCAAGATGACTGCCAGCTAGTGTAGCTCCACATATCCCCCTCAAAGCACTTGATTACGGACACGTCAACACAAACCCCCAGGAGCACCCAGTGTTACGGTACTGATGAGGAGGACCCAGAGAAGCCCATGGACGAACTTGAGATGGAACAGATCATCCTGAGCCGAGCACCAGGGCATGTCAAAGACCAAGAGCCGGTATGGAGATGGACCCTCTCCCCCTCCCAGAGACGGCAAGGAGCACACACGGCAGCGCACAGACTCGAACCTGGGGAAGCACCCCAGGTGAAGTTAAATGGTGAGAAGGACGGGAGTGACAAGGGCATGCATCAGGGCCTCCGGAAAGGAGGACAGGAGGTGGCCAGGAAGATCGATGCAGAGGCGCCGGGAGCACTTTGGAGTCCACCAGAGTGTGCTCATGCTTGGCCCGATTGCTGAGTGACTGGAGCGGGAGAAGTGCTGCCAGGGGAAGGAGAAGGTCCGACGCAGGCAGCAGAGACACTGCGTCGGAGGGGATGATCGCCTCGAGGGCCTCAGCATGACACTCAGGGGCAGAAACATGGTGGGAGGCCTACGTGGGCCAGGGCCTTGCGGAAAGAGTTAGGGGTGGTCCCGCCCACTACCCTGGGTCCATCTGGAAAGGCCCAATGGTCCAGGCGGAGGTCAGTGGCGAGCTGAGTGGGGCAAAACCAACTTTTGGTACAAGTCTGTGCCACACAGCTTTTGGTAGCGAGCTGAGCAGCCAGGCTCATCTCAAGAGGGAATGTGAACTTGTAATGAGGTTACACAGAGGTCTACAATCACAAGTATTCAAATAGACTAATAATCAAGGTTTCTTGGTAAAACACTTATTAATTTATTACACAGTCAGTTAGAAAACATTCACACTAAAAGGAGGCAATCAAGATCACACAAAAATATATTACAATACTACAAACGATCGGGTTCTGAGGCATTTAAACTACTTTGAAGGAGGAGCAAAATAGCATTCATAGCATTAAGTGGGAGCAAAAAGGCATAAGTTGATAAAACGAATAATAGAGTTACTCTTACAGTGCAAATAGTTCACCAAAAGGAGTTGCTCCAATGCAATAGCTAGGCCAAAGTCAATGGGCTAGAGTCTTGTATAAGTAACACTGTCCTGGTAGTTAAACGGAAAAATCTTTGCCACAGTTCTCAGAAGTGATTCATAGAAGAAAGGTTTGCATGTCGGGTCACAAGCTGACTAAGCCTGCAAGTTGGCAAAGTTTCACGCACTTTCGCAGTGAGAGGCAAGTTCTCTCGGTCGGGTTTTCACAAAACCTTATTTTGAAGAAAAAGATGCAACTGAAGACTTCTGTTCCTGGCAGTTCCTGCAAATCTTGCTGTTCCTGAGCCTCAACTCCAACCAGCTCAAAGGAAGAAGTTGTCCTTTAAGGGCTTCTCCGTCGAGATGAACTTGGCGATTCGGACCTGCAGCAGGACATCACCGGGCAAACCAACGGTCCAGGAGTTGCAGCAGCCGTCCTCTTCCAGCTCTTCTTCGGTTCTTTCGTTCCAGTGATCGACTCTGCCTTCCAAGCCAAGAGACTCGCTTTTTAACAGTTTTCCCCCATTCACTCCAGCCTAGCTCCAACTCACCCAGCAAGGTGGCAGTCCTTGCCGGACAGTCTACCAGCCAATCATGCCAGAGTGCATTTGGGTTCCTAGGAGACTAAGCACAGGGGCACCTCCCTCACTTCCTGCCCACCCCAAACATTCAGGCGCCAGAGGCGGTCTTCAGTCCTGAAGCCCGCCAAAGGCTTAGGAACAAAGGGACCAAACCTAGTTTGGTGCACAGAGTCAAACTCTAGAAGGACCGTTCCAAAAGGAAATGGTGAAAAAAGAAGACCGGGACCAGTTTAAACAAAGGAGGCTCAGACACCATCTTGAAAAACATGGCTCCCGCGATTTAACGCTACTGGTGTTCACGGTCGGGAAAAATCATGGTAGTTTGTTGTAAAACCACTGCCACCAGCCATTTCGAGAGGAAAGGGTAGCATTGGACTGATGCATGCGTTTCTAGACCTAGGGGATACTAGGTAACCCCTCCAGCACTCTATTGTAAAATAGGGTGTGCTTGGTCTAGGAATTTAAAAAGACTAGTAAAGTCAATGTAACTTTACTTTCTCTGGGAAACAGTAGTTTATCCCAGAGAAGGTGTTTAAACCTTGGGAGAGCCTAAAAGGCTTCCCGGTGTCACTGCACTGAGGGTGCTGTGTGACACACATGAAAAATAAAAAAATGATCCCCATGGAGTTGTCAATCAAACACCACAAGAGTAAAACGCACATCAAAATACATGAGTGGGAAAAAAGGCTCACACTCTCTCCAGGAAACAAATCAAGTCCTCAAAATCCAGCAAAGTAGCTGGGGGTCTCTAAGGTGAAGGGAATTAGCACATTTATGAGAATTCTCCCTAACGCAGGCGGAGGCCCTATGAGTTCTTGGGAGTTGGACCCCACTTGGTTCTTTATCGGAAACTGGAGACCACATCAGATAGCAGCCTGGGGCTTATAGGCCTGAGACACGAGGCTCGATGAGCTGGAAGGAATCATTGTAGCAATTTAGTAACCCTCATCTGAGAAGGCCCATGCTGAAAAGGCCCCGTTTGCCCCTGTTCGCCGCAGAGAGCCAGGAGCCTTCGCCCACAACCATGAACTGCAGGTAATGCGTGCCCTCACCGCTTTAACCCACCAACTTGCCGTACTTTGAAAATGACCACTTGAGTGCCTACTCACAATATCCTAATATTGCACCCAACCTTTTACCAGAACTCAATGCCCTAAACAGACAGTGTTACGCCACATGCATTAGGGCTTGTTAAAATGTCAGTTATTCCTGGTACACTGTGCTCTACTGTATCCTATCCCATGAATACCGAACCTGCCTATTCTCCCAATTTGCACTGTTGGTAGTAAATGGAATTAGCCTGTATCTGATTCACTGTTAGAAAATGCAAAGAGCATACAGCAATAGACCGTGCATGACTGCATACGGATCTCCCATAACTACCTTGCATTATTTACATACTACCTGGTAAACACTATTTTAGTCGGTTTGCATCCTGCTCAACTATCTCAAAATGGAATCAACCTATTAAAGCAGACGATGCTTAACCATTCACCGCCATGCCATAACTAAATCGCATTGTTTGCATTCTGTGTTAATAATGATTTTAGCCTTATACTTGTTTGTATCTTGCCCCACTGTTTGTAAACAGAATCAGCATACTACAGCAGATAGAGTTTGACCATTTACTGCCAGGCTAAACTAGACTTGCTTTGTTTGTAAATCGACTGTTAAACAACAGATTTGCCCTAGACCGGTCTATCTCGCCCCCACTGATAGCAAAACGTAATCAGCCCTCTACAAACAGACAGTGTTTGACTGCCTTCTGACTTGCTATAACTAACCTGTATTGTTTGCATACTGCCTGTTAGATAATGAATTTAGCCTTTATACCCGTTTGTATCCCGACTTGCTGTTAGCAAATTTTAATTAGTATACTACAGCAGATAGTGTTTTACTATATACTGCCCGCCTAAAACTAGACTTGTATTGTTCGCACATTATCTTCCTAAAAACTAATCTAGCCTACTCTACTGGTGCGTATGGTGTCACACTGTCAGCAATCTTTATCTAACTGGCGCAGTTTATCGCATCCCGGTATACCCAACCCTGCGTGTGTTAACTACCATACAGTAACTGACCTTAAGTGCACTATGTATGCTATTCTCCTACTCTCATTGTGGACCGTACTAACACTAGGTTCAACTCCCACCATTACAAGCCCCTACACCCCTCCTGCACCGGACTTCACCCCAATAGGAAACATGGCAACCTTAATGGATGCTACGCTCATCCCACCGATTCCTAGCAACATGAACCAACTAGAATCATCAATCAACACTGCTCGCACTCTTGAGTCCACCTAAAACTAATAGACCTTGCAACATAGCCCATAGAAACCTCAGACTCCGCTCGAGACAATCTAAACTATTCAAACCCCTGGCTAGCGCAATGACTAATATAGGCCTCAAGAGAAAAAGCCCACAAACAAAATACCATAACTGAATATCGATCCTCTCACTCCACCCTCACCCAAGACCCACAGTCCTTCTCACAAGCAAAACCAGCAGAACCAACCCCACACACACTGCAATACTAGAATACGAAACAAATAACTATACCTCACCCAGTCCCTCAACTAGACACTATGCTCATGACCTCAAGGGGGCATTAATAAATGCCAGATCTTTAGTAGCTCATGCCACGGAGGTAGCCGATCTAATCCAGGTAGAACATTACAATTTTCTAGTTATTACTGAATCCTGGCTACGTGCAGCAGCAGGCCCTGCCCTTATGCTCACAGTTCCCGACGACTACCCTATTCTTAGAGAAGATACATCCGAGGCTTGCGGTGGAGGCATAGCTCTCATAGCGAAGGCTAACCTAGACAGACTAGCCCCCCTCTCCTGGCATCAAATCTTGTGAATCCCTCACGGCCATTTATTTCTGGTTCCCAAACCTTACTATTCATCTAATATATAGACCCCCAGGCCTCATCGGATCATTCGAGGAGGACATATCTGTTAGGCAAAGTTTGTATGCAGTACCCTCTGGGAACACTACAAACAACTAGGACTACAGGTATAGGAAACCCAACCTTTGGTATAAGCTTGTACTACACAGTTTTGGTAGAGTGTTGAGCAGCCAGGCTAATCTCAAGAGGGGAAATGTGAGACTTACAAAACGATTCACAGTTACAGATATTCAAATAAACTCTTACACTCAAGGTTTCTTGCATAAACAGTTAATAATTTATCAGTCAGTTATAAAGCCTTCTTCAGAAGGGAGCAATAGAATAGTAACACAAGAATATACCTCAATACTGTACACTTTGAGTTTCTCAATCAGACAAGACCCTTTTGGGATGGCCCACAGACACAACCTACACCCACAGGCGACTTCAGTAACAAGGGTGCTGGGGACATTAATATCTTACTGTTGGCATTCATAATAATCTTTAAAAAGTAAGTAAAGGCCAAAGGTTTTTAGAACAAGAATTTACAAATATTCATAAGCAGGGAAAATACTTTCAGATAGCACTTAGAAGAGTTATTCAATTCAAGAGGCTAAGCCAAAGTCAATAGGCCAGAGTCTTTGTATAGGAGGCAGCAATTCAGGTAAGTAGCTGGAAAAGTCCTTGCACAAGTTCTTATGAGTCTTTGATAAAAAGAAGAATCAAATGTAGGGCCACAAGCTGATTAGACTTGTGAGTTGCAGAAGTTACAAGCATTTCCACAGTAAGAGGCAAGTTCCCTTAGGCTAGTTTTACAGTACCTTAGTAAAGAAGAAAAAAGATGCAGCTGAAGACTTCTTTTCCTATGCAGATCTCTGTTCCTGGGCCTTAGTCGTGGGGACAAGAGGGAGGACATCGGGGGACTCCTGCACTGTACTGGCACCGTCAAAGCTGGCAACCGGCAAACTTTACTTTCACTGGCTGTTTCGCGTTTCAGCTCCTTGCAGTACAGCAAATGGCAATTAGCGCGGTTCCTGGCTGTCAAGGTGGACTTTCCTCACATCGGAGGTCCCGCACTCAACTGAGGGGGGGAGGGGGTCAGGCTTGGTCAGTCCTACTTCATGGGAGTCCGGAGGATCTTCCAAAAGCTTTAGGCCAGCTTACAAGCAACCCACAAAATCTGGTGTCCCTCTCCCTGGCTCTATGCAACTCTGAGGAAATTCAACCAGCTCTGAGATGCGTGTCCAAGTGGCTTACTTGGGAGTGGATTGGTCCCACCAACTCAAAGGGAGAAGTAGTCCTTGCAGGGCTTCTCTGTCGATGCGAACTTGGCGATTCGGACCTGCAGCAGGGCTTCACCGGGCAAACCAACGGTCCAGGAGTTGCAGCAGCCATCCTCTTCAAGCTCTTCGGTTCCTTCATCCAGTGGTCGACTCCACCTTCCAAGCCAAGAGACTCGCCTTTTATTCAGTTCTCTCCCATTCATTCCAGCCTGGCTGCCACTCACCCAGCAGGATGGCGGTCCTTGCCGGACAGTCAGCCAGCCTATCGGCACAGAGTGCATTTGGGTCTCCTAGGAGACTAAGCACGGGGAGTTTCGGGCACCTCCCTCACTTCCTGCCCATCCCACACTCCTGAAGCCCGTCAAAGGCGAATGAACAAAGACCAAACCTGGTTTGGCACGCAGAGGATAACTGTAAAAGGACCTTTCCACAAAGACCTGGCGAAAAAAGAAGACCTGGCACCATTTTAACAATGGCTAGACACCATTTTGAAAAAGATGGCTCCCACGGTTAACGTTACTGGGTCCTCGAACGGTCGCGGTAAATGCAAACCTTGGTAGTTCAAAACGAAACCACTGCCACCAGCCAGTCAACTGAGGAAAGGGAAACAAAAGATGTTACATGATCATTTAGACACAGGGGATACTACGTAACCCCTCCAGGACTCTATTTTAAGATAGTTTGTGCTGGGTCTAGCAAGTACAATGCTAAGTAGAGTCAATTTCACTGTATCGCTCTAGGAAACAGTAGTTGATCACAGAGAGGGTATTTAAACCTTGGTAAATCTAAAAGACTTCCCTGTGTCACTGTGCTGAAGGTGCTGTGAGATACAATTGTAAAAGATGATGCCTATAGAGTTTGTTAGACTCTATAACCAAAAAGAAACATGTAAAATTCACAAAAATGCATATGAGAGTGGGGGAAAAAAAAAGTGTCACACTCTCTCCAGGTTAAAAAATCAAAGTCCTCAAAATCCAGCAAAGTTGCTGGAGGTCTCTAAGGTGGCGGGAATTAGCACATTTTTGAGAATTCTCCCTAACAATATCCATCATTCTCTCCGATAATTAAAAAAATTCCTCACACGTACTCTTGTTAGGGGACTTCAACTTGGGACTTAACAACCCCAAAGACCTGCACGCAGCAATAATTACCAATGTTATTACTCACCTCGGACTCTCTCAAAGATGAGACTACCTACACATGACAAAGGAAGAACACTTGATTGGGTGGCAGACTACAACTGTAGCGCCCATATCACTGCCATAACTCCACAGCTATGGACAGATCACCATCTTGTTGCATTTACATTAGCAGTTACTCCCTCAACCAAAAACAACCCACATGCCCCCTCAGAAATAAAAGAAATATTACGGGAGATAAATTACTACCCCTAATATTACTGACACTTAACTCACTACCAGAGACTACCGATCCCGCTACTCTAGTTAACAAATACAATACACAGCAAAAGGAATGTTGGTAATCCTGTTAATGTTAATGGATATTTGTACTGCGCACTATCACCACCGGAGTGGTCCCCTGGCGGCTCAGAAAGAGGGAGGCGGGTGAGTTAGTGGTAATAAGCTGGAAAAGTGCAAGAGAGCAGTGATGTGCTGATGGCAGCCTCAGCCCAGTGGGTCCGTCGGCTGGGATTGGGGTGTTTTACGGTCGGTAGTCGTCGTGTGCTGTTGTGCAAGTCTATGTGGGGTGTTGTTGCAGTGTAGTGAAGTTAGTGCAGATTGCTGCGTTTTAGGCTTGTGGTTGTGTTTGGTTAGAGTTTGAGAAGTGTATGCAGAGGGATGAAATTGTTAGTGGATTGGTTATTTGGCATTGCTGTCCTTGCAGTTATGTCTATGTCTGATGTTTGTTATCATTTACTATTCCATCGTTGCTAATTTTCAATATTCTGTCTAGATGTGAGGCAGGCTAGTGATCACGATTCCAATCAAGTGTTGCACTTACCATCATTCACAGTTTCATCTAAGTGTGGCGCATGCTAACATTCACATTTCTATCTAGATGCGACGCAAGCTAAAGTTACGAATTCCATCTAAGTGGCGCAAGCTAACATTCAAATTTTTATCTAGATGCGACACAAGCTAAGGTTAAGAATTTCATCGAAGTGTGGCACATGCTAACATTGTTAACCCTGTCTAAAGATGACGCAGGCTAATCTTAACATTTCTGTATAGGTGTGGCACTAGTTAACATTGGCTAGTGTGTTAGTGCGTAATGCAATGCAACATTTACAGTCAGATCAAGAATGGAATTAGGCTTGTGGTCACAAATCTCTCTATGAATGCATGGCGTAATTCTAAGGCAGTCTACGTTATGGAGAGGTGAGGTGAGGTAGAGCGGCAAGGGCTTTCTGGAGTAGACTAATTGCTCTACACCCCACCCATGCCACACTTAGTTTTGTTGCCGTCTGTTGGCTGCTGGCTCCCTTTACTTCCCCTGCGGACACCTGTAGACACGCCTTGGAGCTACTACTGTAGGAGCCGCCCTTTGCCTCGAGGCCCTCAGCCGAGGGGGCTGCCGGGCAGAGGGCTGCCCTGGGAAGGTCTGTTATGACCAGGTGGACGCACCAATCAGGGGAGGTGGACGGGTTGGAGGGGGAGGGTGGGGCTGGGAAAAGGCCAGACATAAACAAAGGACTACATCCCACAGACTGCACCCTTTGGATGCAGCCCAGAAACAACAGGCTCAGAATCCAAAAGAAACACTAGACAGGCACCAGATTAGCACGCAATGCTCACCAAAAAATATAGATGCATAAATGATTAAATAAATACATTATTTTTAAATAAAATATATATTTAAAAAAACACTCCCACCACTCCAAAAGAGTGCATAAAGCATGCCAAAAACGGATTACAATCATGAAATTACTCACTCAGAATCAACCAGCCCCTAAAGGTGCTTCCACACTGGTTTCCTAAAATCCTAAAAGAACTTGAAACCCCGGTCCCTATGCCAGACAACTGCTTGAAGGACAAAAGTTGGTGCACAAATATACAAAAAGCCCTAACAAAGTAGCCTCCCTCCAGGATAAGATTGCCAAAAAAAAGCAAATCTACACAAGATGGTCCCACCACTCAATACTCTCACGCTTTCTCATAAACCATCACTCCGCTTCAGTTTCTCTAAAGTTTCTATTCTCGAGATTGAAAGAGTCATTCTCTCACTCAAGCCTTCAAAGTGCCAGGGGAATAAATGCCCAGCCCAACTCATTAAAGATGCTGCTAGAGACCGGTCACCCTTCATATCGAAGCTCATCAACGCATCATTCTCTACAGGTACCATCCCCAGCAATTTAAAGGAGTCCTGGGTATTTGTATTTCTATTTATTTATTTGTATAGCGCAAACCAGGCCCGGAGGCTACTGGGCGCATATCTTTGAAGCAGTGGTTACATAACAGTATGACATTACAAAGAACATTTGAGTTGAACATTAGAATTTGATCACAATGGAGGTTAAGACAGAAATACATAAGTAATCAGGTTTTTCAAAGTGACAATTGGTCGTTTGAGGTGACTAGCCAGAGTTTGGCTTTGTATTTGAATGAGTTCAGGGAAGGCAGGTTTCTGATAGCGAGTGGCACAGAGTTCCACAGTTTGGCTGCCAGAACTGGGAAGCTGGCCCCACCGGCTGTTTGGAGCTTGTATCTGGGGATCAGTAGGCTCTGACTAAGGGAAGACCTTAGTGAGCGACATAGGGTGTACTGAGCGAACCGTGAGGAAAGATAGATAGGAGCCTGGTTATTCATGCATTTGTAAGTCAGGGCAAGAGATTTTAGTGAAATCCTTTGGGAGACTGACAGCCAATGAAGGTTCTTCCTAGTTTCAGTGATGTGGGCTGATCTAGATGTTGAGGGCTGCTCTGATGGCGTTATTTTGTACAATCTGGAGTTTGTCAAGGTTGCATTGGTTAGTGCCTTGGTACAGTGCATTACAGTAGTCAAGTTTGGACATGACCAAAGTCCTAGAAAGGGTTATGCAGTTCTGAGAGGAGAGAAAAGGGCGACATGCTGTGATCAGCTTGCATGTGTATAAAGCGGCGGCAGCGACTGCATTTGTCTGTCTGTGGTGGGAGAGAGTGGAGTCAAGGTAGATTCCGAGAATTTTAGCATCTTTGGAGACTTATGGAGTTACCGTTGATATTAAAGGAGCTTAACATGGGGTTCAATTTGTTAAGTCTTTGCTGTGTACCTAGGATGAGGAGATCTGTCTTGTCGTCATTAAGACACAGCTCATGTTGTGCCATCCATGTGTGACTGACATGGTATATGTCATTTAAGGATTTTGAATCTACCGTGTAATCACCCGTGATGGGGACGAGTATCTGGGTGTCATCAGCATAGTTGGTGTAGGCGACACCCAGATAGTCAAGCACATCAAACAGGGGTTTAGTGAAAACATTGTAGAGGGTGGGGGATACGAACGATCCTTGGGGGACCCCGCAAGGGACTGGTGCAGGGTCGGCAGAGGAGGTTGGGGAGAATACCCTCATATGACTGTTGTCCAGGAATTATTTAATCCAATTAGTAGCATTGTCAGAAAAGTGGGCTGCAGTTTTCAGATGATGACAAAGGATTTGGTGGTTGACCAAGTCCAAGGCAGCGGATAAGTCTAGTAGTAGTAGCAGGGCTAGTTTACCTTTGTCTTTTAGATCCTCAATTTGGGTTTTGAGGTCTAAAAGGGCTGTCTCCGTGCCATGCTTAGGTCTAAAGCCGGATTGTCTAGTGCCTAGAAGATTGTTAGTTTCCAGATAGTTCTGTATGACAATGCATTACTTACCGTAAAAGCATTTCTGATGGTTGTATCTGCTTAGATTCACATGCTGTGCATAGGTCCGACATCCAGTGGTCACTGCGGAGTATTGCATTTTGTTTTTCGTAGTCGAAAAGGGGACGTCGACAAGGCGTGTCTGTAACACTATCCCTATAGTGACGTGCGTTGTACCCACAATCCCTCACGCGTCGAGGTCCCTCTGTTTGTATTTTTCTGCCCTGAGGGAGCCTTATAGACGTGAGTGAGTACAGAAAAGAGAGATATAAGGAAGTCTATGTTCCTTCCATCCGAGCGGGGAGGAAGGGTGGGCGCATGTGAATCTAAGCAGATACAACCATCAGAAATGCTTTTACGGTAAGTAATGCATTGTCTTCTGATGTTTGTTAATCTGCTTAGAATCACATGCTGTGCATAGACTAGCGAGCAGTACCCGGAGTTGGCGGTGGGTTATGAGAAGGAACAGTAGAGAAAAGATGTCTTAATACTGCCTGTCCCACCTGGGAGTCAGATCTAGAGTGTAGTGTTTTGTAAAGGTGTGCACAGAACTCCAGGTAGCCGCTTTGCAGATGGACTCAAGGGGAACATTTGCAATGAATGCTATGGAAGCCCCAGTGCCTCGAGTGGAATGTGCTCTTGGCTTGAAGGGTAGTTCTCTCTTAGCAAGAGTGTAGAGAGTGATGCATTGAACAATCCATCTAGATATAGTGGATTTTGAGACCGCATCTCCTTCTCTTCCTGCTGCCACCGAGACAAAGAACTGATTAGTCTTTCTCAGTGGTCTGGTTCTTTCCATGTAGAACATGACAGCTCTGCGTACATCTAGTGTATGCAGACTTTTTTCTCCCGAGCTGGAAGGGTTTTGAAAGAACGTTGGTAGTTCTATAGTTTGGTTTACATGAAATTTCGAGATGAATTTAGGTGCAAACCTTGGGTGTGTGCGTAGAACCACTTTATCTTTGTGAACTGTTACGAAGGGGTCTAGTACAGAAAGAGCCTGTAGTTCACTTACTCTCCTAATGGAGGTGATAGCTATTAGGAAAGCAGTCTTAAGGGTGATATCTTTAAGAGTTGCCTTGTGCATGGGTTCGAAGGGAGGGCCCATGAGTCTGGAAAGTACCACATGTAAGTCCCATCCGGGAGCTGGGTTAGCTATCGGAGGGTGTATGCTCTTTACCCCCTCCATGAAGGCTTTGATAACTGGTATCTTCCACCACGACACTTTAAGTTGGGAAGTGGTGTATGCAGAAAGTGCCGCTAGGTGGACTTTAATGGAATTGAACACTAAACCTGAATCCAGTAAATGGGTCAAGTATAGAATAATGTCAGTAGGAGAGCAGTCAACTGGGTTGATGCTAGTACCTCTACACCAAATAACAAATCTTTTCCATTTGCTAGAATAGCAGTGTCGAGTATTAGGTTTTCTGGCTTCCCTGAGGATGTCCATACATCTCTGTGGGAGTTGTAAATGTCCAAATTCTATGATCTCAGGAGCCAGGCTGCTAAGTTCATGGTCTGAGGGCATGGATGCAGTGTCCTGCCCTTGTCTTGTGACAGCATGTTGTACGGGCAGGGAAGTTTCACTGGGGGAGATGGGGACATCTCCATCAAGTGAGCGAACCAAGGTTGTCGTGCCCACATTGGGGCCACTAGTATCATGGTAACCTGCTCCTGGTGCATCTTGTGCACCACTTTGTTGAGAAGGGGAGTCGGGGGAAAGGCGTAAACAAATTTCCCTGACCATTGAATCGACAGACCGTTCCCCTTGGACTGGTTCTGGGGGTACCTGGAGGCGTAACTTTGGCATTGTGAGTTCTCCAGGGTTGCGAACAGGTCTATTTCCAGGAATCCCCATTGCGTGAAGATGTTTAAGACGATGTCTTCGTGCAATTGCCATTCGTACTCTTCGGGCAGGGGGAAGTCTCTGCTGAGTTTGTCTGCTAGCAGATTGAGTTCCCCTGGTACATGTTTTGATAGTAGGAACATGTGTTTGAGAGCCCACTTCCATATATTCTGGGACAGCTTGGTCAGTTCTGGAGAGTGAGTGCCCCCTTGCTTGTTGAGGTAGTACATGGCTGTGGTGCTGTCTGTGAGGACCATCACTGTCTTTCCTTGTAAGTGTTCCTGAAAGGCTTTCAGTGCTTTGAACACCGCTAGTAGTTCCAGCAGGTTTATATGCTTGGATGCTAAACTCGGAGTCCACACTCCGTGTGCCGTCTGATGGGATAGGTGAGCCCCCCATCCTGTAAGGGATGCGTCTGTGGTTAGAGTGGCTTCCACTGCGGGTGTGGCAAAAGTTTTCCCTAATAACAGGTTTTCTTTTGTCCACCACCGCAGCGAGAGAACCAAGGCCTGCGAGACCACCACTAGATCGTCCCATTGTCCGCTGGCCTGACACCACTGGCTGTAGAGCCACTCTTGCATTGGGCGCATGCGCAGGCGCGTGTGAGGTACCAAATAAATACATGACGCCATCATCCCTAGCAAGCGCATTGCTTTGCGTACCGTCACCTCTCGGCCTGCTACATAATGGGGAATTTGAAACAGCATGTTTTGGACCCTCTCGTTGGAGGGGAATACGAGGCCGTCCTTTGTTCGAATTAGAGCCCCTAGGAATAGTTTGGTTTGGCTGGGGTCTAAGTTGGACTTCTTTTCGTTGATGGAGAAGCCCAGTTGGGACAAAAGGTCTACGGTCTTTTGGGTATTGGAGAAGCATGTTTCGAAAGAATCCCCTGTTATGAGCCAGTCGTCGAGGTAAGGGTATACCGGGATGGATAATCTGCGCACGTGGGCCGCTGCCACTGCCAGTACTTTCGTGAATACCCTTGGTGCAGATGCTATCCCGAAGGGTAGTACTCTGAACTGGTAGTGTTTGTCCTCTATTTTGAACCTGAGGTATTTTCTGTGCGATGTCAACATTAAAATATGAAAGTATGCATCTTTCATGTCCAGTGTTGTCATGTAATCCCCTTGTGATAACAGTGGGATTACCTCCTGTAAGGTCACCATACGAAACTTTTGGGGTTTGACAAATATGTTCGCTGGGCGCAGATCGCATGGTTAAGTCCTTTTTGGGTACAAGGAAGTACACTGAATAAATACCTTCTGTTACCTGTCTGACGTGATTCCCTCCCATGCTGAAAGGAACGATGTTAGCCGGCCCCCGACCGGTGATGCATGGGAGGGGACCCGAATTTTCGGGTCATTTGCTGGTATTGGGCGTGGAACCTCTGGGGCTGGAGCCACGACCTCTTCCTTTGCCACGGCGTTGGCCTCTTTGACTGAACTGGGTGTTACCCTGGTTGGTGGGCCAGTTGGAGCCAGAGTAATATTGTTGTTGTTGTTGGTGGTTCTGCTGCTGTCTTTGGCCACGAAAGGAGCGTTTATTACCATAGCCTCTCCTGTTAGGGGGCCTAGAAATTTGATCAAGAGTCTTGATGGTATCAAACTCTTTTTTAGCATGTTCTAGGGCCTCATCTACTGCTTTCCCAAACAGATGCGTCTGTTCAATGGGTTTATTTATGAGGGAGGCTTGGGTTTCGGGCTTAAAACCTGAATTGCGTAGCCAAACGTGGCGCTTGAGAAGTATTCCCTGCACTAGGGAGCGGCCAGCCGTCTCAGCGGCATCTAGGGAGTTCTTAACGATGCCCTGGTTTACCAGTGTGCCCTCTGATATTATAGCTAGCAGGCGAGAACGCAGAGGTTCAGGTGCTTCCTCTAATTCGCTGCGCAGCTTGTTCCACTGTGCATCTGCGTAGCTAGCTAAAAGTGAGTTGTTATTAGCAATTCTAGTAGAGAAGGCGGCGGAGGTCGTGATTCTCTTCCCCAGTGCGTAGAGTTTTTTGCCTTCTTTGTCTGGAGGTGCTTCACTAGTGGATAGTGGCACCCCTGCTCTTTTTCTTGTGTTGGTAACCACCAAGGGAGTCCGGAATAGAGTGTCCTCTGATGTATAAAGGGTCAGGGGATGAAGGGCTGAAGAGCTTTTCTATTCTAGGGTTGACCCCTCTTACTACAGCTGGGTTAGTAAGGGAAGGAGAAATTCTTCTTTTAATAGAAGCCAGGAGTGGAATAGATTGGCTAACAGGGGCTTTTTCTTTGATGACTTTTTCTACAAAGTCAATGTCTGGAAGAGTTTCCCCTGTATCAATCTCAAAATGCGCTGCTGCCTTGCGCAATAGTGCATTGAGGGAAGGTTGGTCATCTATGGGAGAGGAGTTCCCATGTGAATCTTTGAGAGGAGAAGGGAGAAAGGCATCAGGGTCTGAATGTACTGATGGGGATTGCCAAGGCTGCACTGACGGTGAATGCCAGGGCTGCGAGGTAGCTGTATCCTCTTCAAACCCTGTAGCAGAGGTGTAAGGATCTTCTTCGAACCCCTCTTCCTCAAGTTCTACCTCTTCTTCTCCACCCAAACACTCCTCATCTTCTTGGAGGTATTGCTCCTCCTCAGTGAGGTGAACCAGCCTAGGAATCTTGACTCTAGGGTCATCCTGTGGCCATTCTCTTTGTCTTTTGTGAGTGGGTGGGTCTTGGTTTCCTAGAAACCTTTCCATTTTCTCCATGCAAGAATGGAGTCTTTCAAGGGTCTCATGGGGTACCCCTGAATAGTCTAGAGGGGGGAAATTAGTGTTTTCGCCTTCGAATCGTTTCGAACGCTCCCACAACGTCGACGAGAGGTTCCCGTCTCCTTCTGAAAAGCCTTCAGGTAGTTCGGAAGCGTCCTTTGGAGAAAGGGGCAGTTCCTGGCTACTTTTGTGTTTTTTCGACGCGGTATTCGACGTTTGTTTCGTCGTCCGCGTACGTTTGTCTTCGGCGACAATTCTCGCTAGGCTCTCGGCCACGATTTTGTCCGTCGAGGGCTCTGGTGTCGACGTTGTGTGCGTTGCGCGTTGTACCTCGACGGTCGCTCTATGGAGCGTTGCGTCGGATGTTTTTGGGGTAGCGCCCGTGTTAGATGGAAGCCCAATCGCTGGTCGCGACTGCGTTTGCGGGTGGGGCTTGTGACCTTTACGGTCTGCGGTAGACGCCGGAGAGCCCTGCGTCCCCTTCGGCGCTGATGGATCCTTCGTTCTCGACGAAGAAGAGCCGTGGGTAGTGTGTTTAGCCTTATGGGGCTTGTGTGCGTCCTTGTCGCCGGGGTGTTCATCCCCATAAGCAGGGCGTGAGCCGAGCCCGTCGGGGCCGGGGACGGACGACGAGGAGTGGGAGCGCTCCTTCTGGGGGTTCATGACTTCCGTAACGGACGTCGAGTTATCGCACTCCTCGTCACTTTCAGTAACAGCGGCAGCGGGTGAGGAAACTGACTTCGACATCGCGTAGTCCGCCCACCTCTTAACCCTACGTTCTTTAAGAGTCCTGGGTTTTAAGAGCTTGCAGTCTGCGCAGCTGTTCTCTATGTGATCGAGGGGTAAGCAACGATTACAGAGCTTGTGCTTATCTTTCCAAGTATATTTGCCCCTGCAGCGTGGGCAAAACTTAAATGGTGTCCTCTCCATAGCTGAGGCAATAATAGCTGGCGATAACAACCCCAAGGGAAAGAAAAAGGGAGAAAGAAAGACATTCTCAAAGAGAAGAGACCAAGTTCTAACCCCCACTCTCCCTACTGTAAGTTGGCCGTCGAGGCCAGGCCACGTGTTCGGCAGCGCCGAAGGATCTCCTCCGCTCTTCCTCTCCGTCGAAAATCAGTTCGGCGGAGAAACAGCTTCACAGCTAACGTCGAGGGGGAGGGATCGTTGTCAGTATATTAAGTGATGACAAAAGGACCGAGGTACGTGGTAAGTATAGCAATGTCTCTCTAGGAGCTCCGCGAAAGGCGACCAGAAACTGGGCGGAAAAAAACAATCTGAGGGACCTCGACGCGTGAGGGATTGTGGGTACAACGCACGTCACTATAGGGATAGTGTTACAGACACGCCTTGTCGACGTCCCCTTTTCGACTACAAAAAACAAAATGCAATACTCCGCAGTGACCACTGGATGTCGGACCTATGCACAGCATGTGATTCTAAGCAGATTAACAAACATCAGAACTGAAGATACGCTGCTCTAAGATTTTTAGCAGAAACGGGACCGTCGTGATGGGCCTGTAGTTGGTTGGGACCTCAGGATCTAGGGTTGGTTTTTTAGAAGAGGGATGACCCAAGCATCCTTCAAATTGTTAGGGACCACGCCCAAGTGAAATGAGGAGTTGCTGAAGGTAGTAATGAATGGAGCAAGGTCATGGGTTGATTCCTTAATAATCGGGGCTGGACAGGAGTCCCCTTGGCAATTGGAGGGTTTTAAGTTGCAGATGATTTTTTCAACCTCAAGGGAGGTGAGCGGGTTGAAGCTGAAAGGCACAGGAGAGTCTGGGGTGGTTATTTTAGGTGGCAAGGTATTGCTTAAGGTTTTGCTTAAGAGGGGAGTGTGGAGAGAGTTTTGTTTAACGTCGATTTTAGATTGCAGAATGGTTATTTTGTTGAGAAGTGCATTTTGTAT
This sequence comes from Ambystoma mexicanum, assembly GCF_040938575.1. Taxonomy (NCBI): domain Eukaryota; kingdom Metazoa; phylum Chordata; class Amphibia; order Caudata; family Ambystomatidae; genus Ambystoma; species Ambystoma mexicanum. The sequence goes on from NC_090925.1 coordinate 206,949,564, forward strand.
ATTGTTGCACCAGGTGCTGTCTTTAGTGCATGAGTCAGGGGCAGGTGAGTGGGTTTCTAATTCTTTGAGAATTTTAAATAATTCTTTTGTGTTAGATTCTGCTTGAGATATGCGTAGATTATACATCTCTTTTTTGGCTTGAAGGATGGCTTCTTTATAGTTAAGTGAGGTGATCAGGAGGGAAGCTTTATTGGTCGTACTAGGATGACTTTTCCAAAGGGCTTCGGCCTTACGCTTTTCTTTGCGCAGAGCGTTAAGGTGCGGGGTGAACCAAGAGTTCAGGTGGGACTGTTTGGCTTTGCAAATTTTTAGCGGGGCTATGGTCTCAATGGCTTTGAGCAGCATGCTGTTGAAGATGTCTACTCAAAACACAGTCATTTGATCCAATCATACCAACCAATTACAGGCCTATTACTACAGTGCCATTCTTACTCAAAATCTTAGACAGGGCAGCTCATCTCCAAATACAGAAATACTTGCAGCAGAACCAATTATTAGGAGTCCGTCAATCAGGTTTTAGGCCCCAACATGGCACCGGAAAGGCACTGATCTCAAGGCCCAAATCGACGAGCTTAAGGACAATGGGCATTCTGCCTTACTACTCCTACTTGATCTCTCTGCTACGTTGGACTTGGTGGACCACGAGGTCCTATGTAATCACCTTGACTCAGCAGCCCACTTTTCTCAGGAAGCCATAATCTGAATCTAATCCTTTCTGAGTAATAGGACCATGCAAGTCTTCTCACCCTCAGCAGCAGCAGACTCCATTCCCATGACTTGTGGAGTGCCACAGGGCTCATGTGTCTCACCCACAATGTATAATATATTTACTTAACCCCTTTTCGATGATCTTGACCTCCTTGGTGTCACCTACACTAACTATGCAGATGATACCCAGATTCTCATATCACTTACTGGGGATTATGACAAGGATTTGGCCTTGGTAAATAGAATATACCTCATCCAGGCATGGATGGCCGCCCACGGTCTATGCCTGAATGATGACAAAACTGAGCTCATTATCCTGGGAACAACTTCCAACCTCAATACATTTGGGCACAAATACACCTCCTTTAATATGGATTGCAACACTATCAAAGTGGCCAAAGAGGTAAAAACCCTAGGCTTTTACCTAGATTCCACACTCACCTTTGCCAAACAGGTCAACTCTATGGCCTCTGCCACTGCTTACACATGCAAGCTGGTTAGAGCAGGTAGACCATTCCTTTCCAAGAACAGCTGCACCATTTTGGCCAGAGCACTTATCTGGTCTAAATTGGACTACTGTAACTGCCTCTAGCTTGGTGCCAATACGTACATTACCAGCAAAATTCTGATTCTCCAAAACAACACCCTTAGAGCTGCTCTGGGTATTGCGAGAAAGGGACACATCAGAAATAAGGAGACAGAACAATTGCCTCTCTACCAGCAACAAAATCCTGCTGAAAACTGCCTTGTTAACACACAAGTGCCTAAACAACGCTGCACCTCGCTATCTCAGAGAGATTCAATAGAAAACCCCCCAGCCGGCCCACTAGAACAGTCAATACAAATTGCTTGATCGTACCAAGGTTCAAACTCACAAAAGCTGGAGGGGGGGGGGGGGGTGAGGGGTGCGGGGTGTCAAAGCTGTACAGCTCAGGAACACCAACCCCCTCACTGGGCGGACCACTAATGCATCCCAGTTACTGCCGGCCAGTTACAATCCATTATCGTGCATTGCATATAGTTATCCTATATGCATCTTTAATTATGTTATGATGCATTGATGTATTGTTTATGCCCATTGTATGTATATACTACGTACATAATCCATTGTCCTTACCTTCTCTGTATAGATCGGTCTTTGCTTCCTACACAGCTGTGTAACCCTAAGCTGAAAGTATTCTGGTCCCTCATGCGCCCCGATACCCTCGGGTCTGGTGCACATTACAAATAAATCAAACAAACAGAGCCTGGAGGTGGGCGAGGAGAATGGAGCAGACCGTGAGCAGGGCACCAGATATGGAGGTGGGGGCAACAAAGTCATATTAGGGCCATCCTGGAGGAGATCGGGGGATGAGAACCGACATTGGTACCAAGATGGCAGAAATTAATGAGAAGGTAGAGGGGATGGAAATACAGTTGCAAGGGTTGGAAACTAACCAATTCTCCATGGAGATCTTCGAAACACAGCTGGACAGGATTATCTCCATGGGCATAATTTTAGAGGGGGGTGACAGGGGTGTTTGTCCCCCCCAACTTTCATGGCACACCATTTTGTCCCCATTCATTTGACTGGGGCACCTTTTCTTCAGATAACATGCCCCCCACCCCCCAACATTTTCAGCAAAGTTACTCCACTGATTATCTCACAGATGGAAAAGCAAAATGAAGAAGTGGACGATGTTGAAAATAGAGCTCAGGTTCTTTGTGTACAGGAAAAGGATGGGGAGACCCAGAGGAGTTAGAAAAGCTGATTCAGGACATTCTCTCTCTGGTCTATAAAGGTGCTGACAGACCTGGCTGCACAATCAACAGAGTCCACAGAGCTGGGGGAGGAGTAACGGGACCCCACACGATTAGAGTCTGGTTCCACTACTATGTGGAGAAAGCCTGGATCTTGTACAAAAAGAATTGGGCTCCTTTGACTATGGCAACTCAAGGTCGCAATCTATGAGGACCTTTCATCCTATAACCCATCCAAAGGGACTTAGAAGAACTGCTAAAAGAGGGAGAGGACAGACATGAGGCCCTATGCCCATTAACAAGAGAACATTTAAGAAGCTGAACACACCGTCCCCTAGAAAGTGACCAACTAGACATTTCAGGGGGATATTGCCCTGGGCGGGGGCAGGTATGGCTTTTGTTTACTGTAATGGGTGGACTCAAAGGAGAGGGGCCGTTGGTAAAACAAAGGCAGGGTTGGGTTTGAGGATCATTATTTCTAAGTGTTCTTGTAAAGGGGGGTGTTGCCGAAGAAGTGTTTAAAATAATCTCAGTGTTGGGGGTAGGATATTGGCGTTTCGTACCTGTGGGTCGGAGGGTGAATGCCAGGATGCATTGTGGACCGGGGGGGGGGCGAGAGGACACAAGTGGAGTTAGGGGGAGTTTCTCTTCTAGAATGTGTGTCCGGGAGGCTCATGTTTGGATGTTTTGTGTTTTTCCCTTACCTTTTGTGTCTTGGTGTATTTGTTCCAGGATACTTAGTTTGGAAGGTTAGGAGACAACAGGCCTGTTCGGAAATGAGTGAATGGGAAATTTGCCTACAAATAGGCACCCTCAATGTGGGAGGCCTATATTCTCCCTTCAACAAATCGCTGATGAAAAGGGAATTTAGACCATTGAAACTTGATATTCTGTGTGTAGGAGACTCACCTGGTGAGGGGACGAGGCAAACTATTAGAGAGGTGGAGTCTCCAAGGTTTACTTCTTCTCGAGTCGTAGGAAAAAAATAATAATAACAATAATACTTCCAGATTCACAAAGTAGAGTACGATGCACAAAGTAGAGTGTGATGGTGAACAGCCTCTAACAACAAGGTATTAAGCTTACGGCAGTCTCTGTATATTGCCCCAACACGGGCCAGGTGACTTTTTTGGGAAAAGGTGGGGCACAGTTTAAAATGTTTTGCTGCTGGTGGGACTGGGGACAGTGATTCCAACATGGTACTAAGCCCGCTCACTGACAGGCTGTGAACAAAAGGGCCCCAGGCTGAGTGGGATATTCCATCAAGTTCCAAGACATTAACAATGCCCTAGGGCTAGCAGATGTTTAGGAAGCAGAGTAATCGGCATCTAATTCAGGATATTTTGATTAGGTATCAGGGTCTTGAGGGTTTGCATAGGCTTAATTATTATCTCCTTATAGGGGGGTGTCACACTTTGTTGTGGGAATAAGAGTACACATACACAGGATTACCGGTTCCAAGACAACTTTTATTAAAGATTAAAATATTAAGACCAAGGAAAAGGATACTGTAGCGTGGAAGATCTTTCACTTGAAAAATTATGGCTCCTCAAGAAAGATGCTGCAGGACTGATGTCCAATGTCAAATGCTTGATGGGACTTCAATTGGCAAATAAATGTTTGGTCTTAGAACCACAGCTCAGTAACTCTCTGGAACAACGTTACTTTTCCGTGACTTAACTTTGCCTTTCTAGTTCAAAATAAAATGAGTGTCCTCTGTTAACCCCACTGCATTCTTTATATAGGTTTCATTCATTCCTGTTCTCAAACGGTTGTCTTTAAATCAGTCTCTCCCCTTGTGAACCGACTCCCTCAAGAGTCACTCTATCATTTTGGCACTATTCCCATATGTTGGTTTTTCTTCTCATTCTGTTAAGGACTGTGCACTTCCTTTTCTTAACCTTGCAGTACTGAAGAAGTACAGTATTTCCTCCCAGTCTGGATCATGTCAATATCTTCTCTGGTAGCGTGTCTGGATCATGTCAATATCTTCTCTGGTAGTGTTGGGCCCGGCCAGTTGACAGCCCCGCCTCTATGCTTTCCTTCGGTCTGCTGCGTGTCAACTTCGTAGCTAGCAGCGATGGGGCGATCAGCTGATAGCCCCGCCTCTCTGTTTTTCTTTCGCTCTGCTGCACAGCAACTTTCGGAGCTGGTAGCGTTGGAGGTGATCAGCTGGCAAGGCTCCGCCCCTCTGCTTCCTTTGTTCCATGTTTTCCCCAGCTGCAAGCGTGGAAGCGATCAGCTGGCAAGGCCCCTCGGCCTCCCTCGCTCTGCCTTTTCTTCAATACTTTACTAGCGCTACACAATAGAAGCGAAGCAGGATACTTTCCCTAACTATATTAACTTGTTTTCCAAAACTCTCAACGGGTGCAACGGCGCAACTAATTTCCTTTTGTTGTTACAATGGGCTATCTCAGTACGCCCAGTCGTAGCAGACTTTTTTCTCCTTTTCGTCCCCAGGAGTTTCCTAGCAGCCAAAACAGAAAGCAAAGCCCTATTAAAGAAAAGTACCTAACTGACTTCTTCCTTTGCATTTAAGACAGTCAGTCATTCTAGTAAGACCCGCCCCTTAACATTAACCCTTAATCTTCTGCCTAGGCTTTTTAGTACCCCCCCCTTGGATTTAGACCCATTACAGGGAGTTTAAAGTGATTTCTGTAGAGATGGTCCGACCTCATGCTCTCTTGGGTGAGGAGAATGAAAGTGGTTAAAAATGAACATACGATGTCTGGGATTTCAAGATGGCCGCCGGGTGGAGAGCACCGTGACCGATGCTCTCCTGACTCGCTGGGCCTCCACAGCTTGTTTTGCGTACCAGTGCCCTCCCCAAGTAGCAGATTAGGAGCAACGAGAAGCCCAGGAAAACAGGTGCCAATATCCCTACACTCTTGTTGGAACGCAGGAGCTCCGGCATTACTGAAGACCGGCAGTCCCCAGGAGGCGGCCGGGACGGTGGTTGTGGAGGAGGAAAGGGCAGAGCAAGGTGCTGGAACTGGAGGCGGGTGCCCCCTCCCCCCCCAGCAGAGGAGAAGGGTCCGTTCGAAACAGCTAACAAACAGGGCAATCGGCAACCCCAGTGCCCAGCAGCGGTGTGAACTGAAAATTGCATAGACCGGCACAAAAGCAGGTGGCTACGCCGGTGCTGGATGGGGCAGAGAGACAGGAGCTCAGGGCAGGTGCCGGAGGCGTTGGTGGGTGACCCACAGTGACAAAGAAGGGTCGCGAGCAGCAGTGCAAACAAACTGTTGAGTATCCCAGAGTATAACGGCTGAAAGAGACTCAATTGGGAGACGACCCGGGTATCTCTGGAAGCGGTCACAATGGCTGAGTGAGCGGGAAGTTCAGAGAGGAAGCTAGAAAGGACAAAAGGATCCAGGGAGGGCATGGAGCACCCGGTCCCGACCGTGTTCTGAAGGTGCGTGGGAAGAGGACCTGCGGCGGACCCTTCACCAGGATTTTCAAGGTGAGCACCACCGGAGAGACCCCTGGCCGGCCCGGGGTAGGGCCTGGGGGGGGAGGCGACCTCAGGCGAAGGGTCGAAGCCAGGCCAGGCGGGGCGCAGAGGGGGCCATGGCAGAGGAGGATAAGAGCCAGAGTAGTGGGACAGGAAGGGTTCCCAAGTGCAAAAAAGAAGCAAAGAGGAGACGCTGGAGGCAGAAGGAGCAGTAACTTGTGAACTGGGGAAGGGGCCGGCAAAGCAGGGTAGGTCTGATCCAACATCCCGGGCCTCGGGGGGGGCAGGAGGGCCGGACAGATTGGGGGTCCTTGCACCATTGACTGAAAAGGCGGCAATTACTTTTACTCCAGGAAGTGGAGGCGAGAGGGGCACACCTAATTTTAGCGGGGGTGGGCGGCTCAGGGTAGGTCCCCCAAAAGACAAAGGGGCATTGAGTGTGGTTCCCCTCTGAGAGGCGGTCATCAACCAGTACCGCCATAAAGACGTGCAAGGCCCAGGCGATTACGAAAATACTCCCCCCAGGAGGACACAAGAGGAGAGGAGTGAGGAGAAGGGAGAATTGAGAGTGTCAAGCCCACGCGGATAGTCCTTCCCTGGTGACAATGTCCAAGACAAGGAGGGAAATATCAGCCATTACCCCCGAAGGATCCTAGAAAACCCATGGAAAGCAATTTACAGAAAATGTGCGGGGGGGAGGGGGCGGAGGCAACCTCTCCCCCGGGAAACCTAACAGAACAGGAGCAAAGGGACCAGGGGGTACCCCAGGAGAAGGAACAGACCAGCAAGTAACACTCCCTCCTCAAGCACTACTTCACAGAGTTCAGAGACAAAATCACGGACACTGTACAGAAAGAGGACAATATGAAAAGAAGAAGACCTTGCCTCGGCACTCCAAGAAATTACACAAGACTTTAGCAAGATGGAGGAACGGGTTGACACAAATGAAAGAGCCATACAAGAGCTGATGGAGGACTCCAGGAAGATCAAGACCTGGGTAGAAAAAAATGGGCAATAGCAACCCAGAACCTAGAGCTGCTGGCGGAGGATTTGGAGAATAGATCCAGAAGATCAAATATCCGGGTCAAAAATATCCCGGAAGAAGTGCTAGACAAAGACCTTGAGACAATGATGACGGGCATATTTGAGGATCTATTGGACTCTGAGGAGGTGCCGGATGGATAGCCAGGATCCACAGAGTAGGCCCGCGCAGGACAGATCCATGGGCACACCCCAGAGATGTCTTGGCGGCCCTACAGGATTACAAGATCAAGAAGCGGATCTTACGTTGTCTTTATCAACAGTTACAACGGTCTTTTTAAATATTATTAAATTGAGCAACAATGTCCACTGCCTGCAAGACACTGGAGGAAACTCCAGCAGAAGATACTAAGAGTATTTCTTGCATTACTGGAATAAGTAAAGTGACACTACTCCTGAAGAAAGTTCTAAAACAATAAAAAAGAACTGAAACATGTCGAGTGCATGAAAATGGCTAATAGAATAACCATTCAGTCCTCAATTTTGTCAATATAAGGACATTTTTTGAACTGAGTTGCCAATTATAGCCTTGAGTGTGAAAATAAATTTGATCTATCCAGCCCATCACCTAGTCTTAAAAGTGCCATTTGTCACGTTTTGGAATTGTATTTTTATACAGTGTTTTAACTTTTAATGTATATTTTTGTAATTTGTATGTATGATAAATTCGGAATAAAATGTGTAATATTTGTAACTGTTGATAAGAGCCATCTCTTGTTTAAATTGATTCTAATTACCCATTAGAAGATAGAGCTAGGATACCTTTAAGGCTACCATCAGGGGAAGAATTATAGCAAATCAAGTCACGGAGGGAGAAGGAGTTAAGACTAGAGGAAAGGAACCTTGAGGGGAAGCTGAAGGAATATAGAGCGATTAAGGCCCAGTTGGAGATTATACAGATAAGGGCAGCGGAAAAGGCACTAGCGTTCCACAAACAAAAATATTACATAAATGCCAATAAAGTGGATCAGATAGATTGCTGGCGAGAATGCTAAGAAGGGAGGAGAAAGCTAAAACGATTCTTAAATTAAGGGTTGAAGGAGGGGGTACTAGCATGGACATCAGGGATATTACTCAGGAGTGCGAGGTTCTATAGGGAGCTATATGGTTTTACCAACCCGCCAGAACACAGTCAAGTCTAATATTTGAAAGTAAAGGAGCTGGCCTGAATTACGAACCAAAATAGGGAAACGCTAGAGCAAGACATCACGGTTGAAGAAGTGCAGAGAGTCCTTATGGCCCTCCCCAGTAACAAATCCCTGGGTTCGGTGGATTCAATACAGAGTTCTACAAAACATACAGGGAAATTCAGATTCCATATTTGGTCCCGTTATTTAATGAGATGGGGCCGGAGGGAAGAATAACATCCACTATTGAGGAAGCGAAAGTGGTGCTTCTCCCCGAAGATGGCAAAGACTCGACGGTATGCAGCTCGTACAAGCCAATAGCCCTGATCAATACAGATGCAAAGATGTATACAAAGTTCCCTGTCAAGCGCTTGGACCAACTGCTTCTCAATATAATCAGCCCAGACCAGTCCAAGTTTATTAGGGGTAGACAGACCAGCGATAACACCAGAAGAATAACTCATCTTATAGAAAAGGTCAGCACTCCAAGTTTCCCAGCGATTTTAGTGGCGCTTGACGCAGAGAAGGCGGTTGATAGGGTGTAGTGGCGATTCATGTTCTTAACCATGCAGCAAACAGGATTTCGGGACACATTCCCTACCATGATTAAGGCCAACTACCAGAACCCAACATTAAGACTATCTATAAATGGCCAACTCTCAGAGCCCATCAGGGTCCAGAGGGGTACTGTTACGCTCACCTGACTCCCACGGAGGCGCTGGCCAGGATCGTGCTGCTGTGACCTCTTCTAAGGTGTTGCGCGGGGCTCAGAAGATGGACTGGACCGGACTCCCAACTCCTGCTTGTCCGGCTTGCAAAAGTATCCTTCTTAGGGTCTTGAAGGGCGAGCTCTCCTTCCTGTTTCTGATGCAGGGGCGCCTTGGTATCCAGTTACTTCACTGGATTCTTGGTTTTATGAGAACCAAACTTGCTTGGCTTCCAGGTAAGTTCCTTGAAAGGTTCCCCTTTTGTCCTTGCATCAATATGCTAATGTCAATGTCTTTTTCCCCATAGGGGCCGGGGTACGGAATGCCGGGGAAAAGGCACCGACCCGAGATGCGAGGTGCAATCCCTGTAGCAATCAGGTAAGTCTTGATGAGCGTTTTTGGGTAATGTCTTTTCATTCGCTCATTGACGCTAATGTCTTTTTCCCCATAGGGGCCGGGGTCCGGAAAAGCCTGGATGCGGCGCGGACCCAAAATGAAGAGGGAATGACCCAACAGGTAAGTCTTAACATGGAGGTTTAGGTTTCCTCATTCCCTTCTCTCTCTCACCTTTGCTCTTGTCTTTTTCTCCCTAGGCGTGGAAGCGTGGCTGCGAATCCGGGTGATCGCTGCTGAACATGGAGGCGCCCTGTGAAGGTGAGTGGAATGCGGCGCTGTGGCGGTCGATGCAATGTGCTTTTCAATTAAGTGTCTTCCTTTGCAGGATCGTCGGCGAGCTGACTCCGGAATGCGGATCTTGCAGGTAAAGTCTTTTCCTTCTCCTATTCTCTCTTTCTCTTCCTTTGTAGGTGATCAGGATGCTGGCAGGCGTGGCAGAAGGCCGAATGCAGGAGCAAACACGGTGAGCGTCCAGCTGCTAGATGCAGAACAACGTGAAGCATGTGCTGCTCTTGGGGTGTGGTTTAAATAGCCTGTAAAGTAGTTCCAGGTATGTATCCTTCCACTCAGGTATGTATTCTTCCTCAGACCACACCCGAGTGATAAAGTAGTCCAAAAGATAAAGTAGTCCCATTCAGTCCTCAAGAGGGCCTGGATGTAGCAGCACGGTCTGCTTCAGGTAAGTGCACATTAAAACACTTACACACACATGTCTTGCTTTATGAGCCTGGCGCCAGGACTGGGGTCCAGAATGAGCCTGGCGCCAAAGGCGCCAGGACTGCGTCCAAAAGGCCCCAACTTGGGCCCGCTGAGAAGTCCTTGGGGAAAATGATGTCTGCCTCTGGGGTTGCTGGGCTGGGCCTGGCTCCTTGGAGGTAGGCATCATGACAGTACCCCCCCCACAAGGCCCCTCCCAAGGTGGTTTCCTCCGGGGGTTTTGGCTTGTTCGGGAATCTACGGTGGAACCTTCGTATTAATCGAGGTGCGTGAATATGGTTACTAGGCTCCCACGATCTCTCATGAGGTCCATAACCCTTCCAGTCCACGAGATAGAAGAGTTTTGACTTTAACATTTTGGAGTCTAAAATGTCTTTCACTTCGAATTCTAATTCCCCATCAATTTGAATAGGATCTGGAGGCTTGGACAGTCGGGTTCCTGGTTGTACCGGTTTCAAAAGTGATGCGTGAAAAACGGGATGAACACGCATGTTGGAAGGCAAATCCAGTTTAAAGGCCACTGGGTTGATTATGGCTTTGATGGGGTAAGGCCCAATGAATCTGGGATTGAAAGTCTGTGGGCCCTTGAGAGATAAATGTCTAGTTGCTAGCCAAACCTGGTCTCCTACTTGGTAAGGAGGTGTTTTACTTCGGTGCAAATCAGCTTTTTCTTTGTACTTTTTCTTGGCTTGCTGTAAATGAGTTGTAGCTTCTTTGAAGGCTCGGGTTATTGTGGAATGCAGATGATTTACTGCGGGCATTTCCAGGGTCAGAGGTGGATCTAGGTCAGAGGTTCGAGGATGGTGACCATACAAAGTATAAAAAGGAGTTTGACCGGTTCCGGAATGCATAGAATTGTTGTATGCATATTCTGCGATCCAAAGAATGTCTTTCCAATTGTACTCGAATTGGTGCAACATGCACCGAAGATATTGCTCGAGAGTCTGATTTGTCCTCTCGGTTTGTCCGTCGGTCTGGGGGTGGTGGCTGGTGGATAATCGCACATCTATTTGTGCTAGTTGGCAACACTTCCTCCAAAAATGGGAAATGAATTGACTTCCACGATCTGAGACTAGTACGGAAGGGAAACAATGTATTCGAACTATATTCTCCAGGAATTCCTTGGCCAGGATGGAAGCTGAAGGCAATCCTTTTAGAGGGATAAAGTGGGCCATTTTGGAGAACAGATCCACGATTACTAGGATAGTGTTGTAACCACCACACGGAGGCAGGTCCGTAATGAAGTCCCATAGACAAGGTGTGCCAAGGTGCCGGTGGAATCTCCAAGGGTTGAAGTAGGCCGGCTGGCCTGTTCCTTTGACCTTTATTTTGGGCGCAAACTCCGCAAGACATCACAAAATACTTTATGTCTTTTCTCCAAGAAGGCCACCAGAATTGGCGTTTGATCTTTTCTTCCGTTTTAGCGATACCAGGGTGTCCTTCCATTAACGATTCATGATAATGAGCAATAACTAGTTCTTGCAATTCCTTACTTGGCAGAAATAACCGCTCTTGGAAGTACGGTAAGTTATCCTTAACGGTGAAGTGGGGACCCTTTTGAGTCCATTCCAGTAAGGCTGAAGGGTCAAAAAGTAGTTTGACTCAAGTTTCAACGTCCTCGATGGTTTGCAATGAAGTCAAACCTAAGATTCTTTGTTCAGGTATTATCGGCACAGGTTCTAAACACGAATTGGGTTCTTCCATGCCAATCCGGGATAAGGCGTCCGCTTTGCCATTCTTGCAGCCAGGGCGATAGGTAATTATAAAATCAAATTCTGCAAAGAATAAAGCCCATCTGAGTTGTCGTGAAGATTGGGCTTTGGCCGTCTTTAAATACTGCAAATTTCTGTGATCCGTAATTACAGTGATGGTGTGTCTTGCACCGAGGAGGTAATGACGCCAAGCCTTAAAAGCAGATTTAATGGCCAGTAACTCTTTGTCGGTAATTGCGTAATTAATTTCAGGAGCTGAGAATTTCCTGGACCAAAAGGCTACAGGGTGTAGCTGGTTAGTTTTCGGATCCCTTTGCGACAGGACAGCTCCCATGGCTAAACTGGATGCGTCAGTTTCAACAATATACGGGAGATCAGGACGCGGGTGCTTCAACACAGGTGTGGAAGTGAATTTGGTCTTTAGGTCTTGAAAGGCTTGTTCGGCCTCTGGAGTCCATTCAAAATGTTTATTCTTACGTAAAAGAGCAGTAATGGGTTGGACTATTCGTGAAAACTCCGGGATGAATCTTCGATAGAAGTTGGCAAAGCCAAGCATACTCTGAACCCCTTTCACTGAACCGGGAGATGGCCATTTGAGGATGGCGTCCACCTTCCGTGAATCCATTCGAATTCCTTTAGGAGTCAGAACAAATCCGAGGAATTCAACCTCAGTGGTATGAAAGACACACTTTTCCAGCTTGGCAAATAGTTTGTGCTGGCGCAATTTCTCTAGAACTGCTCGAACATGTTTTCGATGATCTGACTCAGAAGATGAGTACACCAGGATGTCGTCGATGTATATGATGACACAAACATTGATAAGTTCTCGCAGAACATCGTTCATGAAGAATTGAAAAGCTGCAGGCGCGTTGCACAAACCGAAGGGCATAACCTGATATTCGAAGAGCCCGTATTTGGTGCGGAAAGCTGTCTTCCACTCGTCACCTTCTTTTATTCGCACTAGGTGATAAGCTCCCCGGAGATCTAACTTGGTGTATATACGAGCATCTTTTACTTGATCAAGAAGTTCAGGGATCAGAGGCAGGGGATAACGATTCTTTATCGTTATCTGATTTAAAGCGCGGTAGTCAATACAAGTTCTAAGGTCTCCTTTTTTAGGCATGAAGAACAAAGCGGAAGAGACCGGGGACTTTGATGGGCGAATAAAGCCATTGGCAAGGTACTGATCCAAATACTGACGCAAATGCTGGTTTTCAGGTTCAGTGAGAGCGTAAATCCTACTACACGGCGGTTGAGCATTGGGAACTAGATCGATCTGGCAATCGTAAGAACGATGAGGGGATAGCGTGTTAGCCTGTTCTTTCTGAAAAACATCCTGGTATTCAAGGTATTCTGCCGGTAGTTGAACAGTGGCGGGGGTTACTGTGGCTAAACTAATAGCTGGATTTCTAGGATAACAAGTGGGACCACAATCTGGAAAAGTTATTCTCTTTGCTCGCCAGTCTATTCGAGGATTGTGTGTTTCTAACCAAGGAATTCCGAGGATTACTTGAAATTGTGGAGCCTTGATTATATCAAAAACTATTGCTTCCCGATGTCCATCCTGACTCACAAGTGTCACTTCTGTGGTGGAATGCGTTACCGGCCCAGAGGCTATTTCGGTACCATCAACCGTAGTAACGACATCCTGGTTTATTTTTGGATGCAGAGGAAGGTTCATCCTGGAGGCCAATTCGCGGTCCACGTAGTTTCCGATAGCTCCGCTGTCGGCGTATGCTTTGATGGCATGCAACCGTTGGGGCTTTTTTGGATCCACGAGCACCATTGGCAAGACAAAATGCGAGGTCAGAGAGTTCGTTTTCAAGCTCGGCAAGCGGACCTCTACGCTTGTCGAGCCAGGTCGTTTCCTGAAACAGGTTCCATTAAGTTGTTGTCAGAGGCACCAACCACCTTCCTAGGTGGTTTTACCGGACATTCACGAAGAAAGTGACCGGAAGCCCCGCAATAGAGTCATAGTTGCTTTTGTTGCCTTCTCTCGCGTTCCTTCTGAGTTAACGGCCCCTTAACTCCCCCTATTTGCATAGGTTCCGAAGCTTCGGTATTCCTGGGGTTTACGAGGGTTCTGATCGGTACTCGTGTTTCAAACTTGGACCGATCTGCTTTCCTATTCTGAAGTCTGTGATCCAGTTGTACCACAAAGTCAATATATTCTGCGCAGCCCTGGGGTGGATTCACTACTTGGGCCAGAATGTCTTTTAGCTCTCCGCGCAGACCCCGGTGAAATAAAGTGATCCTTTTATTCTCAGGCCATCCGGTTTCCACCACCAGTCTGTTAAAGGAGGCTATATAAGACAAAAGATCTTGACTACCTTGTCGTAGAGATAGCAGTTCGTTGTCAAGGGCCTGTCCCTGCGAGTGTCGAGCGAACAACCTTTCCATGCTGGCCTGAAAGCCCTGAAAATCCTGGAGAATTGGATCGTTCTGGTTCACCAAGGGAACAGACCAATCGGCAGCACAGCCACTTAGGTACGATAACACGAAGGCCACTTTGGTCCTATCATCAGGGAAGGCTCCTGGTCTGCATATAAAATGTAAGCGACATTGGTTCATAAAAATGGCATATTTCTTTGGGTCCCCCGCAAAACGTTCAGGCGGTGCTAAAGGCATGGATCCCGGCAGATTGATCTGAACAGGGTTACTCGAACCCAACGAAGTGGAAATTCCCCCGGGACTAGGTAAAGGAATTTGTCCAGCCTGACTCTGTAGCAATCGTTTGGTCAAGTCATCAGTTTGTTCCTTGGAGAGAATGAGTTCTCTTTTGAGGGCATTAGTCTCTTGGCGAGCTGAGTGTACCTCTGCCATTAATTCCCCAACAGCTGGGCCAGCTGGTCTGTCTCAGAAGTCTCCATAGCGCCCGGGTGGGAAATTGTGGGTAGGCTTCGCGTTCTGTTACGCTCACCTGACTCCCACGGAGGCGCTGGCCAGGATCGTGCTGCTGTGACCTCTTCTAAGGTGTTGCGCGGGGCTCAGAAGATGGACTGGACCGGACTCCCAACTCCTGCTTGTCCGGCTTGCAAAAGTATCCTTCTTAGGGTCTTGAAGGGCGAGCTCTCCTTCCTGCTTCTGATGCAGGGGCGCGTTGGTATCCAGTTACTTCACTGGATTCTTGGTTTTATGAGAACCAAACTTGCTTGGCTTCCAGGTAAGTTCCTTGAAAGGTTCCCCTTTTGTCCTTGCATCAATATGCTAATGTCAATGTCTTTTTCCCCATAGGGGCCGGGGCACGGAATGCCGGGGAAAAGGCACCGACCCGAGATGCGAGGTGCAATCCCTGTAGAAACCAGGTAAGTCTTGATGAGCGTTTTTGGGTAATGTCTTTTCATTCGCTCATTGACGCTAATGTCTTTTTCCCCATAGGGGCTGGGGTCCGGAAAAGCCTGGATGCGGCGCGGACCCGAAATGAAGAGGGAATGACCCAACAGGTAAGTCTTAACATGGAGGTTTAGGTTTCCTCATTCCCTTCTCTCTCTCACCTTTGCTCTTGTCTTTTTCTCCCTAGGCGTGGAAGCGTGGCTGCGAATCCGGGTGATCGCTGCTGAACATGGAGGCGCCCTGTGAAGGTGAGTGGAATGCGGCGCTGTGGCGGTCGATGCGATGTGCTTTTCAATTAAGTGTCTTCCTTTGCAGGATCGTCGGCGAGCTGACTCCGGAATGCGGATCTTGCAGGTAAAGTCTTTTCCTTCTCCTATTCTCTCTTTCTCTTCCTTTGTAGGTGATCAGGATGCTGGCAGGCGTGGCAGAAGGCCGAATGCAGGAGCAAACACGGTGAGCGTCCAGCTGCTAGATGCAGAACAACGTGAAGCATGTGCTGCTCTTGGGGTGTGGTTTAAATAGCCTGTAAAGTAGTTCCAGGTATGTATCCTTCCACTCAGGTATGTATTCTTCCTCAGACCACACCCGAGTGATAAAGTAGTCCAAAAGATAAAGTAGTCCCATTCAGTCCTCAAGAGGGCCTGGATGTAGCAGCACGGTCTGCTTCAGGTAAGTGCACATTAAAACACTTACACACATGTCTTGCTTTATGAGCCTGGCGCCTAAGGCGCCAGGACTGGGGTCCAGAATGAGCCTGGCGCCAAAGGCACCAGGACTGCGTCTAAAAGGCCCCAACTTGGACCCGCTGAGACGTCCTTGGGGAAAATGATGTCTGCCTCTGGGGTTGCTGGGCTGGGCCTGGCTCCTTGGAGATAGGCATCATGACAGGTACAAAACAGGGATGTCCTCTCTCCCCCTTGCTATATGCCATTTACTTGGAGCCTCTTTTGACAGCAATACAAGCTAATGGGGATATAGAGGGGATAACATTTGGGGGCAGGGTCCACAAGGTGGTTGCCTTTGCAGATTACATGCTTTTGACGCGGGGGGGACCCAGAGGGCTCCTTCAAGGCAATGGAAGGGGAGATGAAGTTTTGGGAGGGTAGCAGGACTAAAAATCAACTGGAAACAGACACTTTGAATCTTACAATCCCTAGGGAGGTAGAGGAGGGGCTTAAGCATAGCCTTCCATACAAATGGGTTAAGAAACATCTAACCTATCTGGGGAAAAAACGGACCAAAACAATTGAGGAATTATTTGCGGCCAACTACAGACCCCTACTACAGGTAATTAGAAGTAAATTACTGGACTGGGGCCCCATATCAATAACATGGATGGGCAGGATTAACGTGGTGAAGATGGTGGTGCTCCTACAACTACTGAACTGCTTCTTCCGAGCAATCCACAAACATACGGTTAGGTTTATCTGGAATAACAAAAAACCAAGGATAGCTAGGAAGGTGATGATGCTGCCGAGAAATAGAGGGGATGGAGGAACCGGATCTGATTGTTTATTTTTGGGCTGCGCAGATAAGGATACCGAGGGACTGGCGGAGGGACAACCAGGGGACAATTTGGAGGGCAATGGATAAGGCCTAGACAGGGGAAAACATCAAGGAAGTATTGTGGAAGCCAAAGGCAGATAGGCCTAGGAAAATGTATCGCAGCAAAATATCATCGGTGGGAGGTGAAGCTTGGGATGCGGCGATAAAAAGGGCCCAAATTACCACGTTTCCGTCTCCATTTACCCAAATCTTTGACAACCCATGGTTTACCCCAGGTCGAGGGGGACGGGCCTTTGGAGTATGGCGGGAAGGGGGATTTCTTAAGATACGGGATATGTTCATGGGAGCAGAAAATAAAATGTTCACCCAGTGCAAGGATGATTTTGGGTTGGAAGAGACACAGAAGTTCCGTTACTTCCAGATAAGACATTGGGTCACACACGCCACGATCAAAGGAGCAGCCATGAGAGAGTTAACGCCATTCGAGAAATACTCGGACTCAGGGGACAAAAAAAATAGTGGGAGCAATGTATGCCTCAATTAAACAGGGGGAGTTGCCGGGGGAAAGGACATATATGTCTTATTAGGGGAGGGTGCAGGGGCAAGACATCGAAATAGTGGATTGGGAGCAGCTATGGGCTAACATTCCAAGACTGTCTAGGTGCCTACAAATTCAAGAAATATGGACTAAGTTTATGTTCCAGTAGCACCTAACCCCGGACAGACTGCATGTCTTTTACCCACGGGGTCTCGAATCTCTGCTGGAGACAATGTGGACAAGTGGGCACCTTGAGCCATATCTGGAGGGATGTCCCAACATCAGCGACTACTGGAGGATAATAGGAGAGGTTTTGGATGTGGCTTTGAACTTGAAAGGGGGCGGTAACAGAGGCCTGTCTATTTTGGGGCTGGGGGCCAATTGCAAGAACTACCATCTAAAGTGGAGTGAAAAATATACATAATTCTGATGATGGCAGGTGCATTGGGGATAGCGCAAAAATGGAAGGCAAAGGACCCACCATACGAAAGTCTCTGGGTGGGAAAAGGGTGGAACTTCGCTCTTCTGGAATGGGCTACATACTCTTTGCAAGGAGAACAGAGCTTTCGGGAGGACTGGACAAGGTAATGGGGTTGCTTCAGAGAGGGGCATGGTGGAATTGATGCCCAAGGAAAACGAGACTCTTAGGCCCAGTGGAGTGAATGAGTGAATCAAATGATTTTCTTTTAAGAGATTAAGACTCATTATGCTTCCCCATTGGCGGTCAGACTACAGGGGGGGTCGGGGGAGGAGATGTTTTTTTTTACAAATGTTAAAGTTGTGAAAATGTTAATAAAAAGTTATATGGGAAAAAAAATAATGAACATTCACTTGTTTGTTATTTGTGTTTACTATGCTCCCCAGATCGTTGCCGGATGTTTTATTTTTATTGGAGATCGACTACATGTGTTTTAGCTTTGTGTGGCAGAATAAAAGTTCTTGTATAGCGCAGAGTGTTGGTGCTTCCCAAGGGATAGTGGTTTTGGATTCCCTGATTTCTCGTTCGATTATAAAGGCAGATCAACTCATGGTGATGTTGGAACACATGTTGGAGGATCTGAGGACCTATTGGACATACTTGTAAGAATGTTTGACAACTGAAAAAAGGCGAGGGACCTTTCATGGGCCCCCATTAGATCCGTCACTCAAAAAGGTACACGAACACCCACCGCTGGGAGTACTTCAGCTACTTTGGAGAAAGAACAGGATGAACAGAGGTTGATCCACATGGCCTTCCCCATTGAGCTCACTGCAAGGGCCTATGTTTTGAATTAACCAAACAGGGACCCAGAAGTGGTCGGATATAGATCTGGAAAGGGTGGGCCATCTCCTTGTCTGACTTAAATGGGCTGGTTCAGGCTCGGGGTGGAGGGAGGGGTTGCTCAGTGCTCACACAGTAATGCCCTTCAAAAGTAGCAATCGAGGAAAGGAATTGTGTCCAAGCTATACAAGGTCCTGGTGCTGAACACGATGGAGGGGAGACCGAAATATAAGACTGACTGGGATCAGGTGTTGGGAAGACGCCATACTGGAGGGGCTATGGGCAAAATACATAGGGTCACATGCCATGTCAACCTTTCTACACACGCGATGGAGCAGAATTTTAAGATCCTACATGGGTGGCATAGGGATCCACCGAGGATCTCGAAGATGTTTCCAGGGACCTAACCACTGTGCACCAGGGGATATGGGAAGATCGCAACTTCTATTCACATGTGGTGGACATGTCCTATGGTGCAATTCTTTTGGGCTGCACTGCTGGGCTCGATTAAGGACATAACTGGGGTGCCCCTGCAGTTCACATTTCTTCTGGAGACTCAACTGAAAAACTATGAATCGTATAGATTCTGAAGAATGTGGGAGGCCCTTATACGTGCAGGTAGAATATCTGTGGCGCACAAGTGGAGGCAACCCTCCACCCTATCAGTTTGACTTGCTACAAAAGGTTTGCAAAGTATATCTGATGGAGAAGCTCATGTACTAGGGGCACAATGATCTTTACAGGGACACCTAATTGGTGGGGAACACCCCGCCCTTCCATGAGAAGTCTGGAGATTGATAGCCCCCACCCCAATTATGGGGTGATGAGCTGGATGGGTAATGGCAGAAAGATACACCCCCCCACGCCCCCGAGCCCCTTTTTTGGTGGGACGGGACATCAGAGTGCAGAGCCCTTGCACCAAAGCATGCATGCTCATCATTTGCTGCAGACAATGTTTTTGGTGCCCTCTCCAGGACTGTCCCCTTTTGTTTCTTGTGTTGTCTTGCCCTACGTTATTGGTATGAAATGTCTCTGGGTGTTAGGGGCCTAGCCCGGGTCTCAGACTATCGATTGTATTGGTTTTACCTTATCCTGATCCCAGGGTAAGAGACATTGCCGGGACTTGGTTTTGTGGGGCTTATATTGTCTGGTTTGTTGGTAGGTCAGTGTTTATTTTTCCCCTTTAGTGAGGATCTTTGATGATGTTTTGTTTGTATCAAAATACTTCAATTAAAAAAATGTTTTAAAAGTTACTCTCAATTTCCAAAAGTATTAAGTAAAACACTTCCATCTCAAGAGTATTTGGACTCCCTGGGTAGCCTCATACATGTGCTCTCCTTTGCCCTGCTCTACTCACCATTGGGAAAGCTCCAAACGGTGCCAGGGCTCCAGGCTGAAAAAGACAAGAGGCAAGACGAATGACTGATCAAGTGCAAAAATGAGCCACCACTACATTACTTCCTCCAGCCTCAATAGCCAAAGCAGGAGTCCCTCACCTGCACTCTCCTTACAGGAGCTTGGGTAGGACGTGCTGTTCCTGGTAGGACCCCACCATCCGTGAGAGGAAGGAAGGGGCTGAAGCCAAAACCGCCCAGTCCTCCCGACAACATCCGGTTCATTTGCTGCTGGTGCATGGCAAATGGGTCCCTAAGGGAGGCAAAAACAAGAGGTTGCATGAGAGGGAGGACAAAGGATAGTAGGGCATTATAATTGGTGACAAAACCTCTCCACATATCTGCCACAATTGCTCACCCAGACTCCCCCTGGCCGAGTATTGCAACATTAAATTTGTTTCCATAAAAAGACAGACACAAACAGGACATTTTATGGAGACCACCACCAATACCAAGCAAGCTTCCCTGCTTTTGGTTTGGTATACAAATTTTGAGACACAAATACACTGCAGACAAAATAGCTAAAATGATGCTTCTTGGGCATAGTAACTCGAGAAAAGTTATGTTCAAGTGCACCCCACGATACACCATCACGTCTCCATTTGTCCATTTGTCACCCTAGAATCTCCCCAGGGCTCCCTTTCTGTATCGGCATGTCATTCATGCAATACAGTTACAACACAAGCTAATGCATACCTAGGGTTCTAATCGTAATGCTAGCATACAGAACTACAACATAACCCATTACAACAGTACCTCATAAAAAAATGTGTTCAGACAAATGCAAGCAACACTCGCATTTTCTTGTTTTTGACTAAGGGTGAACCACCATTTAGCTTATGTAAAGGTCTTTGAAGGGGGCAGGAGGAGGGAGGACACAGTTCACTGACAGCAGCACATTAAGAAGGCTTATATTGGATTAAAATAAATGGGGCACAGAAAGGTGCTTAACTTACCTTGCTTTCACAGTTTCCTTGAGGATGAAAGCAATGAACACAGTTCCTTTCATCTCTTCTAATGGCAGCAAGGAGGCATGGTTCGGACTTATTTTCATATTTATGCTAAACCCCTTCACCTGTGGGAGCCCCAGAACGTTTTGCTGGACTTGTGGATTCTTTGTGTATGTTCCTGATTGAGTGGGAACCCTTTTCCCCCACTCACCTTTTCTTTTACTATTTGTATAGGTGTCAATTTTCTGACTATTTTTGGAATTATAGGTTCCTAATAACTTTGGTCATCTACATTTTACTACTGCAGCACACAGCACTTTCTGAGCAGTGTTGCTGGGATGCCCCTGGGCTCCCCTTTGTACTTCCTCTTGCGTTCCTTCTGCGAAATACTGTTCCTGTAGAAGGATACTTCTTATCCTTTCTACAATTTCCATTGTACGATCAGCACACCCCACCTTATGTGGAGTGCTGAGGGGTTACATAGTTTCTCCCTTCTACTTGGTTCTATAACATTTCTGTTCCAGTGCCTTACTTACCTTGCAGAACACATGTTCGGAAGGGTGTAGACCGATATTTGTATCCTCCCTGCATTTTATATTGCGAGATCAGCACACCCCACCCGATGAGACGCCCTGCTCACTTCTCACCTGCTCTCTCGCGGTAACGTGTAGCTATAAACAAGCGGATTGTCCGTAAAAAAAAAGTGTCTCATTTTTGTGTTTCATCTGTCGAAACCATGCATACTGGGGGGAGGGGGGGGGGGGAAGGGGTGCGATTAAGGAAGTGGATCCAGGAAAAGAGACTAACTCCCCGGACCTTTACTGTTAGTGGTGGGTGCCATGACTAGCCCCCACCTGGACTACTGCAATAGTCTGTTAGGAGGAGTTCCAGCCAAGCAGCTAGCCAGACTACAGAGCCCAAAATGCAGCAGTTAGGTTAGTCAGAAAGCTGAATAGGAGGGATCATGTATCTGCTTTCCGGAGATCCCTACACTGGCTTAAGGTAGAGGACAGAATCAAATTTAAAATGGCATGCCTTGTATATAAATGTTTGAATGGACTTGCCCCAAGATGCCTTGCCGATAAGATCATTTGCTACTGTCCCATTAGAGATCTCCGGTCTAGAGATCAGCTCTTGATGTCGGTGCCATGGTCTAACCTGGTCTCTGGGGGAGACAGAGGATTCAGTGTGTTTGGTCCAAAATTCTGGAACCAACTCTCAGAGATTAGATCCTCTAAATCCCCAATACTTTTTAGAAAGAGCCTGAAAACAATTATTTTCAGATAGGCGGCTTTCATTATGCAAAGTGCATATTGAACTGATACTCTGAAAGTCCACCCTTTAGTTCACATCAGCGCCCATATATAGTTGATTCTGTTGGTGCACATTAGAAATTCTCAAATCAAAATCTGTTGACCCTGCCACTATGAGCCCTCCTAGGGAGGTGTTTAGCAAAGCTCCCTCTCCTAGCTTTTCCATCATGCCTCCCCATACCCCCTCCCCAGTCATCCTTGCAGAGGTAACTATGGGTGGAGGCTTGGAGATTGCAGAGGCCACAGTTATCACCCCCAAGGCCACAGCAATATTTTTGAGAGGGGATCATCGACCAGTTGCTCAGACTGTGAGCCTATGCACTGAACCTAATGAGACCTGGGCTACCACCCCTAAGGCCTCTCCTATGTCACGGAAGAGGGACCGTCTGGACGAGGTTCAGGCCAAGAGCCTACATAGGAGGCAAAGGCTCCACTCCGACAGGACGGCCCCCCCACCATCTTTAATTACTTTCATTACTTTAATTGTATCCCCATCAATACCCGGGATCGGGATACAAGTGACCAGCCCCATATCTCTGAACCAGTTATCTGAGGAGGCCATTAACTACTACTTCCAGCCACATCAGATACAGAATGCTTCTTCGGATTGCCTGCGCCCTCAACTAACTGTACTTGTACATACCCATCACATAACAACCTGCTTAACCCCTACACTGAGTCTCTTTCTCACCCACCATCACCAATCTCCATCACCTGCTATTCATTTTTGCATTACCTTTCCTACTCCTGCCCAAACATCTTAGCTAGTCACAGCCCCTATACACATTTGCCCACCTGCCCCACCCAATTCACCTCCCACTACCTAAACTTTCCCTTACCATTCTCCACCTAAGGCATTCTCAGCCCACTGCTTGCAAGCCCAGCATCATTACTCCCTAGCCCACTCCCCGTCAGTACCATCTCCGACTTAACTCTACAACCACGTTTACACACATCCCCGGAAACACACACCCCGTGCCATCTCCACCTTCAACTCGCTCCTCCCCTTGTGACCGAACTCCTTTGTCACCACTAATCAAGCTCCTACCCTTACCAAAACCATAGTTCCAACCCCAGTACCACCACCACCTCCACGAATTGTCTGTTGTCCTCACATACCAGATACCCATTCACAAACGAACCAAGACATGCATCAGCAAAATAAGTCACATTCGCACTACTTACCCAACCCACATCTTGCACAATCCTCCTCACAATACAGCATAGTGCACATGCTACAGCCACAATTGACAGAACACTCCATGTTGAAGGTTTGCACACTGGGGAAGTTGCACTGTCGCATCCTGTGATACTCAATGCTGTATGTCACAGTGCTTAATACAAAGCTTGCCAATGTACAAGTAGTATGTTGTATAACATACAAGCAAAAGGTAAAGCCTGCAATTGCATCAAATTAGAACAGCCTCCCCTACAAACTAATCTCACTGTGCCAGGAAGCTTTCCTACTCTGCGCTATGAAACAATCCAGCCCATCATTCACTGAGCACTAGCAAAGGATAATGCCCAACAGACACAACACCGTGCATTGCAACCTGCATTTCTAGTCTGTCAGGAAATAGCTAGAGTAGGCTTCTCTGCTGATGCTAGGATATGTAACTGACCACATGAAACATAGCAAGATGGAACAGACTGTCAAGCTGCAACTCGCCTGTCTCAATGTTATTAATTTCAGTCACATTGAGAACACTGACATTTGAAATGTTTGCACTGCCATCTGCTATGTAGTGTCAGACTATGGGCTGCTGGGAGGGCCCAACAATACAACACGGCAGAACAAGTCTCTCCACGATCCTAAAGGACCGTACAAACAGAGTAATTCTAGAAATTACATATAAACAAAGATTAGAAATCGTAAGCCAAGCTAGGAAGAGACGGTGGCAATGAGTAAACGTGGATGGTTTTGAGGTGAACTATAGCAAGCTTGAGAACCAAATTAATTTCTAGGCCCCTGTTTTGGCTCAAGGCTTCAATGCTGTATGTGCGGGTGGGGCAATACCTCCCTCATGGTCTAGCGAGATTATTCAGCCGATTTACAAAAAGGGACCCAGGGCATCTCCCGCCTCATACCGACCTATATCGCTTATAGACTCCTTTTTTAAAATCCTGGGTCGCACCATTTTGGCCCGCCTTGAGGATTAGGTCACGAGTAGTGGGGTTCTCATGGCAGAGCAGGTCCTCAATCTTTATTTGGTAACCGCACAATCACTTTATGTAAAAGGAGGGCCCATCTACTTGGCATTTATGGACAGGAGCACGACTTTTGACAAGGTGAATCGTGACAAGTTGTGGAATGTGTTCAGGTCCCTGAACTGCCCCTCAGCTTTGTTAAGTCTTTTGGTTAGACTGCATGAATCCGCGCAGGCGAGTTTAAGGAGTGGCGCCAATGGACATTGTACAGGATTTTTTGCAGTTGAACTGGGGGTGTGCCAGGGCTGTGTCCTGAAGCGTCTCATTTTCTGCCTGTATATAACCGGCCTCTACAAACATCTTCTAAACTCCTCTCCTGATGTACCCAGGATAGGTGGTCGGTCTCTCCCGGTTCTCGTATATGCAGAGGACTGTCTTGATGGCGCGTACCCAGAGAGCTCTGCAGTCCCTTATGTCAGACTATGCAGTCTTCATGGATGGATTAAACCTAGTGGTGAATGCAGCAAAATCAGCTCCAATGGTCTATTGGAAGGGAAGGCGCGTGGTTAAATTCAGGACCATGCACTGTAAGAGCAGCGTGATCCCAGCGTCGATCATTTCGACTACCTGGGAGGCGAATTTCCTGCCAGCTTTTGTGCCACT
The DNA here is from genome assembly GCF_040938575.1 of Ambystoma mexicanum. Classification (NCBI taxonomy): domain Eukaryota; kingdom Metazoa; phylum Chordata; class Amphibia; order Caudata; family Ambystomatidae; genus Ambystoma; species Ambystoma mexicanum. The sequence continues at coordinate 206,974,272 of NC_090925.1, forward strand.
GCCCACATATAAAAACAGACTGGGCAGTTTAAGCAGGCTCTGGGTGGGGTTACTAGGGCAATGACCATGTTCAAAGCCAGACCAATTGACCTATTGCTCAAACTATACAAAGGCAAGGTGGCCTTGGTGCCTAGATTTGGTATGGAGTTGTGGGGCTATGTGAATGTTGGCACTGTCCAAATAGTGGAGAATCATTTTTTAATAAAACTGTTGGGGCTGCCATCGTCGGCTCCAAATTTTGGAGTATACATGGAATTTGGCTGTAGGCCAATCAGGGATGTGGTTTTCTAGCAGCCTGGCCTGCACTGGCTTAAGGGCCAAATATGGGGCTACACTCACTCATGAATTGATCACCTTGTGGTAAAACCCTATGGCTGTGCCATGTTATGAAACAACGGAGGGCAATTAATATTGCCCATCTGTTCCCGCCACGCAGTGTGCTTTCCCGAGGTGAAATAAAACTGTGGTCCGCCAGTTTCTACGAGCATGTGAGTGCCAACAGAGAAAGTGGCGAGTTGCTGAAACCCAAGAACAGAGGGTTAATGATCATCATGTGCAGAAATATTTGCTGTGGGCAGAATTCTCTACAGACTGTACTTATAAGTAGGGCATGGTTTAACTGTGTGCCATAAGCGGGGGATACCCCCGCAACTCCCGCTTTGCTTGGGGGCAGTAATGGGCGTCAGTATTTTGTGCGCTCTGTGATTGCGGGGGGCACAAATGAGGGTGACATTATGGTATATTACCAGGGTGGGCGGGTGCTCTGTGTGATGCACCATAGGAGGACGTTGCACATTTGGTATCTCTATATGCGAAAGATAGAGGCTCTGTCCTACATCCCTTACTGCTGGAAATGGGATTTGTGCAATATCAGCTTGCTTTAATATACTTACTGTGGGAGAATTCACCTTGTGTGGGCTGGTCCCTGCTTACATACCTAAACACTGCACTTTACCAGAAGAAATGTATGCTAAGGAGTATGACAGGATAAGCAAATGTGTATGTTTATCCCTCTGCTATGCTGTGAACTGTCTCTGGGTCTTTGTTAGAGTTTGTATGGAAATGGTCCTCAATATAATGTATTTGTATTGTATTCCCGACGAAAAAGGTACCTCACATGTGTGAGTGCACCTACCGGGGGTGCAAAAGGAAAAGGGTAACCCGCTGGTAACCCCAAGCCTTTCGCCACTGCCCATTTTGTTCATGTGGGCAACCTACAGATTTGGGCCTAGGGTGTCGAAGCAAGCAAGGAAAACAGGGAACCCCATGCATTTCCCAAAAAGAGGACACCGGTGGGAATGCACAGAGGTCTGACTTGCGCGAAGCGGCCCAGGATTTATTACCCAGAACCCCAGACAAAGTGTTTTTTCCCCACCAAATATCACACTATCAGGGATTGTGGCTAATAAAAACTGGGGCAATTTGCGCAAGGCAGACCTCTGGATTCCCACGACTGTCCTCCTTTGGGAAATGCATGGGGTTCCCTGTTTTCCTTGGTGGCTTGGACACCCGAGGCCCATATCTGTATGGTGTGCCCGTCTGCAGAGAGTCTGAAATTCAGGTGTGAAAACAGACCTGGGGTTACTTGTGTTTTAGGCTTTCCCCTTGGTGCCCAGGTAGGAGCACCCACACATGTGAGGTACCGTTTTCCTCGGGACACCTGTGGGAAAGCGGGACGGTAGGCCAAGTGTTGTTAGGGGCATGTTTCGATGGGTGAGCCGAGCGAAATGTGCGGAAATTGTTTTTTCCCCCCACATTTCGGACTTTGCGGGGGTGTCTGGGTAATAAATTCTGGGCCGATTTGTGCAAATCATACCTCTGCGGATTCCCACGGGTGTCCTCTTTTTGGAAATGCATGGGGTTCCCTGTTTTCCTTGGTGGTTTGGACACCAGAGGCCCATATCTGTATGGTGTGCCGGTCGGCAGAGTGTGAAATTCAGGTGTGAAAACAGACTTGGGCTTACTTGTGTTTTAGGCTTTCCCCTTGGCGCCCAGGTAGGTGCACTCACACATGTGAGGTAACGTTTTCATCGGGACATCTGTGGGAACGCTGGAAGGTATAAAATGTATTGTGTGTGTGTGGTTTTCATAACGATTTGACCCATTTGCTGGTGCCCTTTGTCACACAACCCTTTCATTTCCCAAATGTGACCTACATTTATTCGCTGCTTTAGCCACCATACACTTTTGTAACCTGCACAAGGCACCCACCCTTGAAAAGGTCTGCCAGTGCCCTTTCAAAAAATGGATGCTTGCCGTTCCTCACCACATTGGTTTTCCCGATTTACACATGCTAAGTACGTCTGTTCAGGCCGTGAGCGTAAAACTCCTGTGTACCATGGCTCAGTGTTTGGCTTGTGGTATTGCTAGTTTTGTAAAACACTACAAAAAATGTGTGCTCTCCTAACTCCAAGAATCGGGGGAATGTAGCGGAGCATTTGCTTTTCTCAAAATTCATAGAAGCCATTGCCGTACCAAGCCAACCATGTCCAACACACCTTTTTTTTCAGTCATTTTCCCGCTTTCCCCCCAATCTATGGCATTTTCCCCTAGCTAGTTGTTGCCTGACCTGCGCAAATCACCCCTTCCTAAACTTGGAATTTTGTCTACTTTTCAAAAAATATATGCCTTTCTGTCCTCCAATTCGGCTTTCCTACCCTTTTCTTCCATTCTGTCCATGCATGTCCAATTGGCAAAAATTGCCAAAATCGCCTACCTCTCACAAAACGGTTGATAACCACAACAAAATATTTTTTTTTCGTTTCCACTCAACCTGTTCTTGAAAGCCAGGAAATTGGGGAATTCAGCACAGAAAACCATTCGTTCCTAGCTCGTACAAAGAAGCCTGTGTTTTTTTCCCTTGTAAATCATTTTATTGTCATTTTTTGAAAAAACCCATAAATGTCCCCACTTTGTTATTTTCTCTCACCCCCCCTACAGCAACCTAGGATTCCTGGGTGGCGTTACGACCGCCTACATGTGGGAAAAAAAAGGAGCTAAATTTGGCCGAGATCTCATGTAACAAAAAAGTTACAAGCCATTGAATGGCCACATACCGAAATCACCAAAAAAGGCCCTGGCACTGGGGGGAAATACCCATGGCATTTAAAGGGTTAAAGAAAGACCGAGAAACAGCTTGTCTGACAAATGCAGCAAGTAAAGCACCAAAAAGGTATAGAGGAAGTGGCCTGACCAATTTAGCAGAACAGTGCCCTTTCCGCAAAGACGCGTTTGACACTTCAGAAACATTTTCTGTTTCATAGTACACCAAACTGAAGAAGCATACTCTGAACTACATCAAAGTTAAGCTCTCAGCTGTGAGTGGAATGACAAAAACAACGCAATCTGTCTGGCTCAGTATTGCGCAGCCCTTGTACAAAAACAGACAATGAAAAAATCGTGTTCCATGTTCCCCAGTTGGATTGCCACCAAACGTATGGAGAGAGAGAGAGACAATGTGTGCCTTTCCGTTTTGTTTGGACAGAACATCATGGAGTGGTCGTCGTCGGTATGAGCACACCCCTCCTAGCTTAGGAGAGAAGGGAAAAAGGCTTTCAGGGCTGAAAATATCACCAGATCAGCACATCATGCAATCCGGTTTTGCCAACACACACCAACCTTTCTGCAAAAAAAGCAGGGGGTTGGGGTGGATCCGCGCAGCCCCCCCTTGCTTCCACTGCGTCCACCCATATATACACACCTTACCCCCCACGTACAATCTGTACATTTGCAGCAAAAGATTTGTTGGCGCAAGTGGCCTAGACCTGCAATCCTCACTTTCAGTGTCAACGCAATGGGCAAGAACTTGAAAGGGCCCCTACACCATCCGTTTTGTTGTTGATATCATTGATGCCAGATTAACCAATTGTTAGATATGAATCTCCAGAACCCAAAAACACGCCGCCACTACAGACAGAACACTGGTAAACACATTTGGATATTCATTAGTGACGAACTGGAAATGTTGGTCACCCTTTTCAAAATCTCACTACTTTGAAGAACTTTAAAGATGGAAAAAGGGAAAGTAAGCGTCTCGAAAGATCCAACAATGCCCACCAAACTCCTTCAAGTGGCAACTTGAGTGTGTCTAGAATATTCATTATGTGAAAGGTTTCCAAAAGGAAGAATAGATTTAGAAATGACAAATCCCACCGAATGCCCCGAAACTTCGGGGACTGAAGTACTATGAATAAAATCCTGACCTCTCCAACACTACAAAACTTCCTTTACTGTATCTCATGTCAAGAGTTTTTCATAGCTCTAGGGTTACTTTATAATGAGTTGAAGAAGGCGGACTGTCGGGATTTATACATATAGTAGACATGAGACGCTAGGGCAAAAGACAGGAACTTTGCATATGACATGGAACCCCTAATCTTTTTGCTTATCCTGAATGGTTAACCAATCCCTTTTGATAGTGAGCCCTCACCAAAGGACTCACTAATGGTACAACTCTGAAAGGTGCTCCACCCCCCTTCCCTCCAAGGGCCATTTTCCTTCTCACGGTCAGCCAGTAAACTAACCTAGTTCACTGTGTGTGCCCAAATGATGGACTCAAGGAACTGCACCAGTCATCCAAAACAGCATCCCTTTTCAATGAGCACTAGGTGGCACTCTGGCATTAGTGTTGCTGAGAAGTTCCACAGCTAACACTCGTATTCGTGTGTGAAAGGAAATTGAAGTTCCCCCTATCTGGTGAAGCAAACATTAGACCTCGCAAGAATGTCTGGGATTGCAGACGGAATCCACATCCTGTCTCTTTGCTCTGAAACAAGTCCGGAATTAGTTTCAACGTGGCCATCCCCAAGGTACGAGTGGAGCCAAATCCTTGAAAGGATGCCAATTGTGCTGGGCTCTGAAAGATTCTGTGAGATCGGTTACACTACAGAAAGTGAAATCCTGGGACGAGAAGCAACCTGTGCTCTAGGACAAACGGTTAAAGCACTGTTGCTACAATCTGTCCAAGATCACTCAAAAGTGAAGCGCTGCTCGTATGAGCCCGCTCCAGACTTCTCATCGGACTAGAGGGACTTTAGTGGCGCTCCCTACAATGACATGTCAGGACCAGCTGAGTTGAAGCTTCCAAGACACCTGGTCCCACTGGCTCTACGCAGCTAAGACTCCAAGAGGTGGCAGCACCAGACCAAAGCCAAGAAATAGTTAGCCAGTGGCCTCTAAAACAAAGAAAGCGTCATTAAGGAATCCTGGGATTGCAAGGAAACCCATGGCTATGCAGTGATTTGCATTAGTGGACCACTGTCTGCAGCACTTGGCTACTGGGTCTGCATCAGCTTACAGACGGCTGCATGGTACCCCAACAATGGCACACCTTTGTCAGCAAGCCAATTAAAACTGTGGCAACTTAAAGGACTCACTTTCTGCAGGGGAGCCTTCCTTTTATTCACCAGGAGCACCTTTACTTAACCCGGAGACCATCTTTGAGGACCGTGATCTTTGGACTTCCAAAGTAATTTTGACAGCTCATGCTTGCTTTCCTATAACCGCAAACTCCTGAAATTGGCTTTACTTTGATGGCTACGTGAGATTATTATTCAATTTGGAACTAGCCTATCTCCAAGTTGGTCAATTTTGAGCCCGAAGGCTGCAGTTGCCAATCTCCCGTGTACCCTGCCCGAGACACTGAACTAGCGCCCAAAAAATAATATACAATCATATTTTGAACAACATGCAGTGGAGAGTACCTTTTGTAGATTATGTTTGTGCTGAACCTTTTCATAACTACGTTTACCACAAAGAGACAGCATACTTGAGAGCAAGTCTGTTGCCTAGTTGTGAGCCGATCTCTTATAACTTGAACACAGGGGTGGAGGGGGAGTCGTTCTTAATACGATAAATGATAAGACTAAGTAAAGAGATTTTGAAGCAGAAAACATACCTAACACTTGTGAAGGCATCATTAAGTAGACGGACAACAGGTTCAAGTTTGGTTTACAAACCAGCTTTATTAACTTGAGAATCAATAGGTCGTAAGGCCAAACGTGCCCTATGCTAAAATGGGATTTCCCTACCTACAGAAAACGAATGATAGTCTGTGTCAGGAAGTCCAAATCAAATGGCTGCATGTTCAAAACCTATACTTGCCCTCACAACTCACTGTATTTCAATGCGTAGGGATGTCAGCCTCAAAATGAATAGTGGTCAAAGTAAAGTTCAAAGCTTCTTCAAGCTCTTGCCTTGTAATCAGCTTCCCCAAGTTCAAAATAGTACACAATAAGCTGGGGTCTCCCCCAAAAGTTTAAATCTTACAGCTTTCCCTAAAACAATAGTTTCTTGCCAGCTATTTTTATATTGGTTATTTTCACTAGTTCACATAAGCAGTTCAATTTCTTGATTTCTAAGTCACATAAGGTTGTTGCAAAACAAACTTCTTTGTAAATACTTTGAATGGCAGGTCTCTGTCTATGCGCAGTTTTTGGACCAAACGTTCCTCCCATTACAGGTCACGCAACCGTGTCCCCTTTCTTGGTTACTCCTGGCTCTTGCCAATGTTCCCTCAAATCATGCAGATTCTGGACCTCTGTTGGCTCTTGCCAATACTTGGTTTCTCATACTATACCCTTCTGGGTTTTAGCTTGACGTTTCAGAGATACAGTGTATGGTATCTGTTACTTTAACCACCTTTCTTTCACTCTACTCCCGAGTGCTCAAAAGTTGCTTTTGCTATGCTCAGCATTAAAAAATATTTATAATGACTTTCCGTGTGTTCTTTATGCAAAAACCCTTGATTTGGCTCGGTTTGGCTTTTAAAAGCAATTAAAGGCTTTACTTTTGTTCGATATTCAAAATAATCATCGTATATTCGGCTGCCAGTCCGGTGTTTCCCCACAGTCGCTGGTCGGAGCTTAAAGCGTTGCAAGGTCTCTGCCACCACGGGTATCCGCTTTCCCCATGCATTACCTCTCCTCTCCCAGCGGCTCTTCGTGGCGTGGCTCCCCAACAATGCTCCACCTGCAGATCAAGATACTTTTGACTGCTTTGCTCGGTCACGCCGATCTCCCTCTCACGGACTGCTACCGACTTCCAGCACACGTTGGCTTTGCGTCCTGCTGCACAAACTGCATCTGCACAAGGGTACCGAGCGCCCTGCTAGCCACGCCACTGACCTGGCCTCCACAGCCAAGCCCACGGCTGCCTCCATGATTATTCCAAAAAGAACTATACTGTTAACCACTCCAGCGCTAGTCCTGCCTCACTCTTGTTCTCCTCGTCTCAGTACCTGGCTGGGGTCGGTATGTATTTGAATTAACAAAATAAGGATGTGTTCTTGTCATCCTCTTCGTTCCAGTACCATAATGGTGCGTTTTGGAGAAGAACAGGGTGAGGGCTGACAAAGGAGAGAGTTTGTTGTGAGTCTCCTCCTCCCAGGTGATCGTCCCTCGCATATCCACCCCACGGTCGGGATCCAAAAGCAATGGCCTTTCCCTGGCCACCCAAGAGGCGGCTACAGGGGAAGAAGAAGTGAGGACACCCTCAGGTTCCTCACACACTGCTGAAGCACCAAAACCATCTTTGCTGCAAATAATGTTCTCCCATCTCAGGAATGGTCAAAGATTTTTCTCCGGAATTAGAAAATCTACATTAGATGTCTTAGGATAGCTATCACTCCTCATTACCACACAGTGGGACATCAAACATTTGCCACTCTCCCTCAAGTCTGCGTTCACTTACTATGACAGGTTGGAAAAAGGAAAACAATTCCCGTTTCTGGTATTGTCATTTTTGCACTTTGGAAATGCCTTCTTGACTGACGAAACCCTGACTCGTCTCCATGGAAGCAGTGCAAACCACAGCAGCCAGAATAAGCTTCGGCGGGGTCACTGGCACACTTCAAACCTACTGCATATTCAAGATTACCTGATAAAGCATCAATTGCAGGGGGTGGTACGCAATAAGAAAGATCTACACCTGGAGAAACCCTGATTTAAACGAAAATAAATGGCCTCAATGTGCCCCAAGAATTTCAAAAGACTTCCAATGGTGATGCCGCTGGCCTGGTCACTCACGTTTCAGGAAACTCCAGAAACCTGTATACAATTTTAAAAAAGATTTTTTTTTTAAAAAAAAACATTAACCAACAAAGCCTGGCCCTTTCTCTAGGTATTGGAGTGTACCTACAAGATGTAGATTCATAATCCCAATGTAGATTTAGACAAATCCCCTTTTCTTGTGCTCTCCCACATTTATTTATTGCTTGTGTGACTATAAAATACTTCGACACTCCTTGAAATGGATCATAATCTTCTACAACCCCAGTAAACAATGAAGTACCCCAAGGTGCCTGCCTCTCTCCCCTTCTCTTCAACCTTTACCTGACCCCCGTTCCTCAAGATCATCCGCTCACACAACCTCACTTGCGAAAACTATGCGGATGACACAAAGCATCCAGAGAATTCCCAAATCAACCTCAGACCCCAGCACTGACGTAGCAGCTTGTCCCAGACATTGACCGCCAGATGACGACTAATCACCACCTTCTGAACCCTGGTAAAACGGAGATCATTGTATCTGGAAACTCTGCCCTATTCACCCAATCCGACTCCCTGGCCGCCATCACTTGGCCTCACCCCCTCCCCCGCACGACCACCAACACTGTAAAAGACCTTGGCTGTACAATGGACTCAGGCCTAACTTTCAACACATCAACAATACATCCAAAGCCTGCCATTACCACCTTAGGCTCCTGAAGTGCATCATCCCCTACCTTACCTACCCAAACAGACTGGCTGCCTTTATGTCCATTGTCAAGTCCAGACTTACTATGCAAACTCACTCTACCTATGGGTGCACCAGCCTATCAGTTAAACTTCAAGAGTACAGAACTCGGCCACCAGACTACTGCTCGCATTGGGAAGAAGAGACCATCTGACACTGGCCCCCGCACCCTACACTGGCTCCCAATTGGACACAGGGCTACCTTCAAATTCCTCTATTACCCACTGAGCGGTGCACAAAGCAGGCCCCAAATTACTACGAGGCAAGATCACGCCCTACCTCCCGACCCGCACCCTTAGGTTAAGAACTGCCCTCCTCCTAATGGTCCCCGCTGCCAATTCGACAAGGATAGGAGGGTCAGCCCCCTCAACCCTGGCGCCAACTTTGTTGAATTCACTGCATCCCGCATTAGACACAGCGAAGATTACATGGCATTCCGGAAGGCACTCAAAAGCTGGCTCTTTGCCCAACTACCGAACCTACCACCAAGATCGACACCTGGCGTGGTACCCACTGGCCACAAACCCCATCATAGACCATCATAGACCATCAGGCCCGACTATCTCCAACTCCACTACCTAGGGCCCATGCCCAGATGTGAAACCCAACCGTAGTGACAGAGAATTTCTGCACTTGACAATGTATTTATCACCTCATCCGCAGGGACTTGGCACGCGCTAAGGCCTAATACTAGATATCGCCATTAAATAGGGGCGATTGTGCTACACTCGTAACCCAAGCACCAACAATTGAGCTTGATCAAGGCCACGAAATTATGCACCACACAATCAGCCCTAGAAGAAACCTGCCTGCTAACGGTTCTATGTGATTTCAGTGCAAACAATTTCAGAGGCATTTGTTAACAAAACGAAAACACTGGAAATAAAATAAGGCTTTTTTTGTTCTGTTTGGGCCCCCCTCCATCCCCCCCAAATCCCTGTTTCACGAGGACTTCAAGCCCAAAGAACCCCCCCGCCTGTTTTATCCCCTTACCCAGCCCCCACATATATATTTTTTTATTCAGCAATTTTTTTTTTTCTGTGTTTTCGTTTTGGTAAAAAAATATGCCTATCTGAAATTGTTTGCGCTGAAACTAATGGATTCCCCTTCTAATGCTATGCACCGGGAAATCCCAGAGCAGAACTAGATATTGGGAGAGCCGCCCAAAAGTTAATCTGCTAATCACTCCTAACATTGAATGTATATCACTCCTACCATTGAATGTATTAAAACAGAACTGTGGTAATCTATCCAGCAGAACTAGAAACGCATACACTAATTCAGCACATATTAACTTGATCGCTGATCTGCAAATATGCACTATGCTATCAAACCAGGATCTACCCTCACTTGCTATTCCTACACATCTGGAAATTCCTATGAAGAACAATAGCAATGAACTTCTTTGTTGCTAATCCCAACTATCTGGGTATGCCCAAATAGAAATACCTACTGGGGATCCGATTTAACAAATTGCCAACCAAGGATAGCGCTGGCAGCTATGCAGTAACATACGTTTTGGGACTGATCGCCCTGTCACCACCCATCAGTCAACACCAAACAATTTGCCCCATCAAGAAACAGGAAGATTCCACGCCCTTGACAGGCAATGGAAGATGAACAGAAACAAGGTCTCCCTAAAAAAAAAAAAAACACACAGAGACTCAAACACACCACTATGCTAACTCTTGCCTCTGCACCAACATCTAGAATGCAGCTACACCCCTCAAATAAGTCGGCCTAGCTGCACACAAACTTACACAGCTCCACCTCAACAGTCTTTAGAACGCAACTATACCCCTCGAATTCGGCCTAGCTGCACACATAACTTCACCCTCAAGCACCAGCGCCGCCAGAATGCAGATACCATAGTGCATTGGTCTCACTGCACACATTCTACTGCCCTTACACAACCACTGCATCACAGCTAGCGCTAGTATGCATCTACACATCACCTATTGCACATTGGCTAAACACACACACACACACACACACACACACACACACACACACACACACACGTACTACACTACTCTCTCCAATAACCTGGACTGCGGTCCCAGAGGGCGTTCAACCCACAGCAGTGCTTTGGAATCATAACAATGGTAAAAGGCGCTATACAAATGCCAAATAACAAACCAAATTACCTACATGTACCGTGCTTTCCAAGCCTATAACTGGTTTCATTTTGGTCTATAATTCTTATTTCAAAAGTCTACAATTGCCCCCCATGTATTCAAAATTCTCTATTTCCTAATATACGTGTGGTAATTTGATTGTGTTAATCTTCAGACTATATCCATCATATGCTCTATAATGCTGGTGTACGTTTCAGGATGAGTGCCACTTTTAATGTTTCAATGTTTTAATTAAAATTGTTTATAAAAATGTGATCGGCCAGTTATATTTCTTTGGTAAGAATAGCACTGCTTTAAATATTTAAAATGTTTTCCGACCACTCGAATGCCAGTTGAGGCCCGTTATGTATTATGTAAAACCACAAAAATAAATGAATGTAATAAAGCGGGATTCATAAAAACTCCCATAGAAGTTATGAGTAGCCTGACAGAATGAAAGCAAAATTATCTTTCCAAGCAAAGCTCGCATTTTGATTTAATATTTTTCTTTTTTATTACTGTGGTGCTTTAAACAGTACGCATTAAATAGTATGCACAATCTGAGAAGCGACATCTTCGACTATGCCTAGAAATATTGTTAACACTGAAGGTTCTGCGGAACGATTACTCTGCGCCGTCACCGATTCTTCTTTAGGTGATTAATAGGCACTTTCCAGGCTTTTGCAAAAGGCAGCGCACCTTGATGAGCTGCACACTCCAGAACACTGTGCAGCACAGCAAAAACAATGTTTTTTATGTTGAATTTCGAGGAGGGGCGGGGGCAAACACATTAAGGGTATTGAGAGTGGGCTAGGCCTACATCGCTCTATTCATTCAGTTATCTGGAGAGAAAGAAAGCACCTCGTGAAAGGAAGCAGTGTCTATTTGAATTAGCCCTTTAGAATGTGTTGCCACCACCAGAGGAAGGACAGCAGGAGCATCAATGAGCAGAGGGTCTGTAGGAGCTGGAAATTACCCAATCCTTAAGCTTGTTGGCCAATCTGAATGTCAATGAGTGTCAGAATACAAAGAAGAAATGTTGATCCTCCAAGAGAGGAGGGACATGAGTGCACACTCTGAAGCCACCTTTGTATGGACGGGCCGAGTGTTTTTTCTAAGGAAGCACCAAATGAATTTATGGAAAATCTAGAAAGTTGCTGGCTAGCAATTACTTGCACTGAACATTGCACGCTCATCAAAAACACACTACGCAGTTTATGGTGGAGGAATGATCTCTGGAGTCAGCAAAATCCTTGATGGCAGTTCAGGTGTGTACGAAACAAAAAACGTGGGAATACACAGTTGGTTGCACAAAGGATAACTCCATAATCCTTCATTTGTGTGTAGGTCTTCCCTTTCTCCATATGTCGCTAGTCTCTAGACCAGAGGAAGTGGGTATAAGGAGTGAGTGGTGCTGTACTCTCAAAGAATGGGCCTTCCGTAGCACACGGACCAAATGGAGATCTGCAAGGATCTCTGCAATGATTTTGAGTTCAGGAATTAAAATGTGCTTGATATATTTTTACTGTTTGAGCTGTTCTTAGGTCTCACACTTGCCCGGAAAAGCAAAGGGGTTTCCAGGAAGGAGGACGGTTGTTTGTCACAGCAAAGTTATGTTATTTTGCAGTTGTATAGCGCCTTATGTATCATTTGATATGATCTCAAGGTGGTTGAACGCCACGGGAACCGCGGTTTGAGTCAGGAGAGAAAGAGAGAGAGAGAAAGAGAGAGAGAGAAAGAGAGAGAGAAAGAGAAAGAGAAAGAGAAAGAGAAAGAGAAAGAGAAAGAGAAGAGGAAAGAGGAAAGAGAAAGAGAAAGAGAAAGAGAAAGAGAAAAGAGAAAGAGAAAGAAGAGAAAGAGGAAAGAGAAAGAGAGAAAGAGAAAGAGAAAGAGAAAGAGGAAGAGAGAAAGAGAAAGAGAAAGAG